>NC_067416.1:28030989-29314848 GCF_009764475.1 Pristis pectinata
AAGAGAAAATTAAAGGAAATAAAATAACTACACTTTCATGGAGGCTGGTAAACAAGGATCTGAGCACACATTAATTGCAGCAGCAATAAAATATTAATTGCGATTTTACTATTTCTCCCTTGTCACGGTACACTCTTGCAAACTTCTACAGATGTACTGTTGAAAGTATCCTGACTGGTTGCATCATGGTCTGATACAGCAATTCGAATGCACAGGAAAATAAGAAGCTGCAGGGAGTCGTGAACTCTCCCAATATATCACAGGCACTACCTCAAGAAAGCAACATCCGTTATCAAAGATCCCCACCATCCGGGCCATGCCATCTTCTCAAAGCTACCATTGAGCAGGAGGTACCGAAGCCTGAATCCCACACCACCAGGTTCAATAACAGCTACTTCTCTTCAACCACTTGGTTCTTGAACCAACCAGCAAAACCCTAATCACTACAGTTTAGCAACACCATGAGCACTTTGACCACTTTGCACTAAAATTGACTTTTTTTTGTTCTATTTGTGCTCTTTCTTGAAAAAATTGTACATAATTTATGTTTTATTTATGTTTTTCTTGTGAATGCTGCTTATATATTGCCATGTGTCTGTGATGCTGCTGCAAGTAAGTTTATCATTGCACCTGTGCATACATGTACTTGTGCATATGACAATAAACTCAACTTTGACTTTGACTTTGAAATACAATTTTGAGGGAAGTGAGGGAATGGAAGTCATCGGAAGATAAATGTCAATTACATTTGAATATCAGGTAGCTATTTCCACAAAAACAAAACTCTGCAATAACAGAAGCAATAGAAAACATAAACCGAAGTTCTTCAATTCCTGGCACTGGTGCAAAACCTAAATCTTGCCCAAGGGGGACTGAGAAGAAAACAAGAATCTAGGATGAAATCTGAATTTGGACTAATTGTCTACACTCCTTTTAAGTTGCTTTAAGGAGAGCTGAGATGACATTTCACCCGCTCTACCTGCATTGACGTAATTTGTCTCAGGAACTCCATCCTTTATGGCATCCATTGGCTTTAGCAGATTCCATTACTCTATTGTGATTGATTACTTTTTGTTGGAAGAAAGCTTGCTTAGGAGCTAAAGATGTGAAGCGTGGCCTTTCTGGAGCTCTTTCCCATCCTTGGAATACAATTCTGACATTCTGATTGGCCATTCAGGTGTTGATCACTTATTCATCTGTTCCAAACATGCAAATAGTTCAGGTTTGGACTGCGGGATTCCAAACCTGAGGCTTGTTTAAGTAGGGAGTTCAATTTCACCAAACTAGTGCTGGAAATAACAGATTGCTAGATACCTGAGGGCATATTAGCTAGAAAACCTTGCCCATGTTCTTTCATTGGCTCTACTCATGAAGTAAAGAAGTCATTAACGAGACCATCTCTGTAAACAGTGTTGGGTTCAGCAACTTTCTGAAGTAACTATTTTGATTGCATGGAAGTGAACATTGATTATCAATATTACTCTTCCATTCATAATTTTCTCAGTTGTATTTTATAATCTCCTTCAAGTATTCAGCTACAGTGTATGAAGTACACTGTTGATTTTCTGGAATAGTTATTAACAATGTATTTTGCCACTACAATTCTGTGCCCTACTGACTAAGAAAATTAGAGATTGATTCACTGGTCTAGATTGAGTTAATCCGTCTCACCTTGGGTTGTGATGAGGCATTTTGTCATGACAGACAGTGGCCACTTTGTCTGGCCGACTTCTTGCACCTTACTTTCTTCGCTACTTATAGCTGTAAGGCTGCTCCTTCATCCTTCACTGTCCCTGCCGACCCCCCAATGGAGATCATCAGTTGGCGTGAAAGGCATTTGCCAAGTGCACATTGTCCATGTTAGCTGGAAGCATCATAGTGTGAGGGATCAGGCTATCTGAGAAGAACAGTGGATTAACTCAGAATCTTTGTTTCCTTGGGAGCTTCCCCATCTCTGCCTTCTGCATAAAGTTGCTTGCTGGACTGCCCAACAAATAGCTTCCCACACATAGCTTGTGTGGCAAAGTCCCATGAGTAGACTTCAAGCACTCTTGCTGCCTGCTGAGTATTTCCATCTTTTCTGTTTTGTTTCCCTTCCCATCATTTCCACCAATATCAGGACTGAACACTCTTCCAACTCCTCTGCATGGATTCACAATGGAGATATTGGGCTCTAGAGAATGACAGTAAAAGCTTGAGGTCCTCTTTTGGAGTGAGTGGACTTTGCAGCAATCTCCTCTCTCTCCGATGGCAACCAATGTTTATCTGGTGAAGGCCATACTTTCAGATGAGACACCAGATGAATCCTTGACTGATATTTGGCTCTCTCACCACCTCTCTGGGTGCTGGTACTTTCCTTCCCTCCTGGCAGTGGAACCTAATCTACAGTCAAGATACAACCAGCTCAGGGAAACGGATTGGCTTTGAAGCAGATCTGGAGGGACAGAATTCCGATCCCATCATCAGGCCTCATCTGTCACTTATTCCTGCTCATGTCTGTCCTAAGCAATGCTCAGCATAGCTTGGTCCATCACTTGTTTGACGCAGGCTGTGAGTGTCATCTGTGGCCTGTTGTGATAATCTGAGCTTTC
Source organism: Pristis pectinata (assembly GCF_009764475.1). Classification (NCBI taxonomy): domain Eukaryota; kingdom Metazoa; phylum Chordata; class Chondrichthyes; order Rhinopristiformes; family Pristidae; genus Pristis; species Pristis pectinata. The sequence goes on from NC_067416.1 coordinate 28,033,581, forward strand.
ATTTAGAGGTCAAATCCCAACCCAGCCTTCTTTCTTTTTCTTTAATGTGTTCAGCAAATGCAATTCATCTTGGGACAGTGGATTTGGATGACTTTGATCCAGGTTCAGGAGGAGATTGCTGAAGAGGTTGAAGATCACAAAAAGAGTGGACTCAGAATAAAGGGGAACCTGACAGCTTCGCTCATGGCTGGAATATGCTGCATCTTCTGGGCTGCAAGCTAACATTTGACTGCTCTGCTATGAATATATACCCTACGTTATCACACCATTGCCTAGACTGAGCCAGAGACCCCATTCCTTCCTGAGCTCGAAAACTCCTGCCATGCAGGTCCTGATGCCCTAACATGTGATAGCTCTGCCTGCATTGCTGGAAGTGGAAGCTACCCACTGCCACAAAGGCTAGGAGATTGCAGGCTCCACAGGAACTCAACATGTAGCTAGGGACCAACATAGAGGGAGATTAACAGGTTTGCTGCCAACACAACAGTGTTGCCTGGCAGTGAGTCAGATAAACCAATGCACCAAGGAGAAGGTAAGGTTACAGGTTCTTGTTTCCAGACTGGGTGGTCAGTATTTTCTTTTGTGTTTTCTCCAGTGGCTACTTGCTGCCTGAAGACTGCCCCTTCCTATGGGGCAAAGCCCTGACAGCAAGTCCTTGTACAATGTAATGTAATCACGTGTGCAGTCTAGAACAAGCCCCACCCACAACAAGACCGAAAACATCTTTGACGGTTGGCTAAGTGCAGCTGGCTGTCAAACCTGTCAGAAACATTGAATGCTTCTGAATGACACAGACATTAAAAATCAATGAAACAATTACAGTAAATAAAAATGATTTAACAATTAAAAAAGCAATAATGAAAACAATCAGAAACACTGCAAGACAGTTAAAACTCAATTTATTCTAAAAAAATATAACTCACATAATACTTTTCCTGCCTTTTACAGCTGTTCTTTCCCATCAAAGGGACTGTGCTCACTGTTCCTGTGCCAGGTCCAAGCTAGCATAGTTCCATGGGATGTAATTGCTGGGTAATGGCAAGTAATAAAGGTCTGAATGCTATGAGTCTAAAATTGGAGGGTGGTCAGCAAAATCCCAGGGAAAACTACCCAGTAAATTTGAGACTTCCACTTTTGCCAGTCATCCCGAGCTTGCTGATAGTTATTGGAGACGGCGGTGGTGAGGGGTGAGAGTGGGGCTGGGTGGGCAGGAGGAGAAGGGGGAAATTCACAGCAATTCACTTCAGCACAGAGATAATAATACTTTTTTCATTGGTCCTATATGAAAAAAAAATCATCACAAATCACTTCCAAGAACAGAAAACATTGGAAGCACTCAGTAGGTCAAGCAGCACCAGTGGGGGGGAGCAGAGTCAAGGTTTCAGGTCAAAGACCCTTCATTAGAACTAGAAAAGTGAGATAATAAGAGTACTTTAAGAGAAGGGAAATGTGGAGAAAGCAGAAGAAATTTCTGTGATTGAGTGCACCCCAAAATTGTCAAGCTAGTAATTACTTTGAAGCAGGCATTTGGAGACAATCATAATAAGAAGAAATAAATAGATAGAGAGATGTACTGCCATATTTGTGGAGAGAAGAAAATAAACATGCTGTATAACTGAAATTGTGAAATTCAATATTAAATCCCGAGTGTTGCAAAGTACTCAGATAGAACATGAAATGATGTTCCTTGAGCTCATGCTGGGCATTATTGGAGAAATGATGGAGGCTGAAGACGGAGAGGCCAGAGAGACAGTGGGACAGAAATTGAAGTTATAACTGACTAGAAGCTCGGGGTCACCTTTATGGACTTTATGGACTTATGGAAAGTGCCATATTAATGGAAGTGTTTTAGCAATGTAGTCACTCAATTTGTGCTTGATATCTCCAATGTAGAGGAAACCACATTGTGAGCAGTGAATGCAATAGACTAAATTTGAAGAGTGCAGATGAATTTCTGTGTCACCAGGAAGGACTGTTTAGATGCTTGGAAAGTTGGAAAAGGAAGAGGTAAAAGGACAAGTATTGCATTGCATCTGCGACAGTTGCACAAAGGAGGATCTTCAGAAGGGGAGTGGTCGGTGGAGACCTCCAGCATCTGCAGTTTATTTGCTCACAAGTGAGACCCTGAGCTTTAAGTTGCTTGTCACCTTCCATCTGGTTACTTTGCAACTCTTGGGACTTAATATTGCATTCACCAGTTTCAGGTAATGACACCTCTTTTTTTCTTTCTTTCCATAAATGCGGCTGCACCTTTCTTGTTTCAATTTATTTTGTTCTTCTGTCTCCACCAGTTTTTAAAGGAAGACAACTTTGGTCTGCATCTTATGACAAGAGTACCTTTTGTTCTCTCCAACCTCTCATTTTCTGCAACTTAAACACTCACTTCTCCAGTTCTGATGGAGGGTTCTTGACCTCAAATATCAACTCTGTTTCTCTCCCCACTGATGCCGCATGACCTGCTGATCGCTTCCGGAAATTTTTATTTTTTTCTTTGAATTTTTGGCAGATTTTTGCTCCAATCAATTCATAAGTATAACCTTGGGTTCCCTATATGCCCTGTCAATAAAGATGGGATTTGTAAGAAAATAAACACGTTTTCATTGGTATTTTATTTCTAACAAGCACAGAACAGTAATGTAGAAAGCATTTATTTGAAATATGTTCTCAAGTATCTTTTCTTTTTCCCTCAGTGATGCTTGTAAGTGGAGGAGGAGCAATAAAATCATACAGCAAATATAAATGAATAAACTAGTAATATCAAGTCCACAAAGATGAAAGGATTGAAGCATTTTTCTATGTTGGCTTTGGAACTCAACTTTTTATTAAGGTGGGAAGGGCAAGAGTTGGAGATTTGTGGAATGTAAAATAAGTTTCCATCAATGCTGCCTACAATAAGTCTACAGCTCCAGCAGAAACAATTTTACAATATAATAGTAAAACCTGTAAAGACAGAAGGCCCTCTTTCCTGTTTGATTCTTGATTAGAATGTCTGAGAGATCACAAAACATCAACTGGTTGCAGAAAAAAACCATGATAAAAGTAGAAGAGATGCAGGGGCTGAAATGGATAGCTCTGGAAAACACATGCAAGGATTACAATGTACCATTAACCTCTGCACATTTGACCATCCTTTAAATTGCCATTGCTTGCTCATTCTCACAATTCTAGATTCCAGCCAGCTACTTGTGCTGTTTAACACCTAACACATCACTTTAGGACACATAGTGAAAAACATTCGAAAGCTACAAATTATCTGCTTGAATCTCACCTTTAAGCTAATCCATGTACGATAGTCTATATCTTAGCTAATGGCTTAGAGTGTTGGTTCATGAGAATGTATTTTCTTCCTTTGGAACTCTTTACTCCACACAAATGTGAACAGTTATGGGTAGTACATGGGTGGGGGGTGAGTCGTGGGGCAGGGGATGAACATAAAAGGAAGATGCTCACACCATCTGAAGCTTTTAAACAGAGAATGTGGGATGAGGATAATGTGGGATGTGAAAAGGAAGATTAATCCATTCTTAATTGTCTCAGCGCATCAGCTGTCCTTGCATTCCCACATGGCCTCTCCCATAATGACCTGTGCTTTGAAGATCTATTTGATAAAATGGGCCCCAGTTGTTATCAACCTATCCAATCATTCTGTACCTTGATATGCATCACACAACAGAATATCCACGGTGGTGATGGAGATGTTACTCAAAGGTGCTGTGGATTTTGTACGTTTATCATTGATAGAACATAGAACAGTACAGCACAGAACAGGCCCTTCAGCCCACAATGTTGTGCTAACATAGCTAATCCCTCCTACCTACAGAATGCCCACATTGATCTCTGATTAGTCTTGGTATGCTGATCCTGGGTAAAGGAGAGGACCACGAAATTCTATCCGGTGTCCAGGGTCCAGCTGGTGATGATACAGAAGCTGTTAGCATGTATGGATGGATTATTCTTCAGTCATGTTCAGCACACCTGGAAACCCACATATTGAGGATTAATCCAAATTAGCATTTTACTGATCAATTAGCATATTTAAATTCCTAACCAGTATGAGTTTCCTAATTGCTGCCTGGCTCTTTTGGGTTAAATTTGAAAGTTGCTCAGTTTGTATCCTGTCTCCAACTCATCAATTGCTTTAATGAATTTTAATCCTACACTCTGCAATGCCTGCAAATCTCTCCCTTCTCCATGCTCAGCTTTCCTTTGAGATATGATGTTGGAATGAGGCACAGCTGTGCATTAATTCGCTCTGTGCAACTAAATATCTGCAATCATATTTCCTTGTGGCAAGCACCATTGTTACTGGTGAAGGTTAAACCGTTCATTGCAAATTCATTGGTGTTGAACAGCATGAACTGAATGACTGATACCTCCACACATTTTCTCTATCCTATAACTGGGAGAATTACTTATAAACTTTACACCTCATATTCACATTGATCATCTCGTCCTGGCTTTGCTACTCTTACTGTCTCAATACGGGTAAAGTAGCCAACATAATCAAAGACCTCTCCCACCCCAGACATTCTCTCTTCTCCCCCCTCGCATTGGGCAGAAGATACAAAAGCCTGGAAAGATGTACCACTAGGCTCAAGGACAGCTTCTATCCCACTGTTATAAGACTATTGAATAGACCTCTTGTGTGGTAAGATGGACCCTTGACCTCACAATCTAGCTTGTTTATGGTCTTGCACCTTATTGTCTATCTGCAGTGCGCATTCTCTGTAACTGTAACACTTTATTATGCATTTTGTTATTGCTTTTCCCTTGTACTACCTCGATGAATTGATGTGATGAAATGATCTGTATGATGGTATGCAACGTCAAGTTCTTCACTGTACCTTGGTACATGTGACAATAATAAATCAATTTTACTGATTTTACTTACTCTTATCAATCTTGAAATTGGTCCCCACAGACACTTCTCTCTTCTTCCCTCCTCCAATCCCTTCTTTGTCTATTCTTGAAGAAAACACTCTCCCAAATTAAAACTGCACTTTCTACATCCAGCTCTCCTGCCTTTGACCTCATAATTTCCTTAAAATTTCTGCAGATGTTTATCTGCATAGCTTCATCTCCAACCTTGGTGGCCTAATCACCATTAAAACCACTATTTCTTCTCACCCTGGCTGTTCCTCTTGAAACAAAGAGTTTTCTCCATATTTCTCAAGCTGTCACAAACTCCAATTATGCCTGCAGTTTCAATGTGTGGGAGCATGGTCAGACATGAGACTATTCTCATGGCCAATGAGACAGTACTGCTGGCATTGTTCCTGGCTATGATGTGATTGATTGCTGGTTCCTGGACGCACATGATAATTTTGAGGAGCTAGATATATAACCTGCACAGTGAGTGAGCTTAGGTCTTATAATTACAGGAAAGGATAACTTAATATTCAAGTAAGGAATGTTGCTGAGTGTTGCAAACTAGAATGCTTTTAGGTCCAGGCCTACATACTAGGGACATGAGCCACTGCAAAGGCTCTGTGGGCAATGGTGACAGTTTATTGGCTGCCCACCATTGTGCACTAATTGGTTGGAATCAGTTTTAAAATTCCATGAACCAGTTGCTCAAGGATTGCATATAAATGGCAACAAATTGTGTTAATTGGAAGCAATTGGAATAACATAACTTGTGATGAAAATGTTGACAGGTGCTGTGTTGTATATGTTTAAAATTTTTACAAATAATATATATTTGAAGTAAAAAAAATGTTACTAGATGCAAATATAATCAACTGAAATATGATAACAATCACAAAAATTGATCAGCTTTTTTACACATGAAGATTTTATAATTGATATTATTCATTTGTGCATTACAAGTTGCTTGGGGTAAACATGTCTCAGGAAAATGGAGGGTGGCAAAATCGTGATCACACCCATTAAAATTGGAGATGCATCATAGGCTTCACAGAACAGAGCTGGTAGGATCATAACCTATGGATGAACTGGATAGAATAGAAAGTTACAACAATGACTGAAAAGACAAAGAACTCTAATTGAGAATCTCTTCAGTCCTAATGGAGAGCTTAATCAGCTATGGAAAATTGCTAACAGCTGCCATAAACCTTAGCCCTCAATATGATGAATTGACGGAAGCTTAATTTGCATGTAAAACTTGAAAGTACATGTTGGGAAATTGTTAGTTTGTATTCATCCCACCTTGTAACTGAGCTTGGCTTCATTATACAGTGTGAATGGACATCAAAGCTACCCTGAATGCAGTCTGTGACTCCATTGGCAATGGCAGGTCAACTGATGTATGGCAATCTTTATTTACAGTCTGTAAATAACACTTTACAAGCTGTGCTCTACCTAATCCAGGAATATTTGGCAGAACAGAAAAGGGGGAAATTTTGTTTGTAATTTAGCTCTGAGGGGAGGGTGTGGAGGAAGGCATTGCTTTATTGCCATAAGATGCACTCCAGTTATTACTCTGGTCATTCTCTCTCCACTCACTGACACTGAAGGCATTTTCTGTAACAGGGAGAAAGAATACTGGTTCTGTGGAGAGGCAGTTTTAATATCTCTGCCCAATCTTGGTATCTGTCCTTCAACTGATTCCAGATCACAGGCGAGACACAATCCTTGATACAGTGTATAAAGCAGAAAGTTGACATAGCAGTCATTGAATAATGAAACTTCACATTTGAGAATTGAGAGGGAGAAATCACATGACATAATTTTGACAGCCTGAAGCCTGAGTACATGGCAGCAGGGTCAGAAATGGGACTGGATGTGCATTAATATGTTGTGAGACTAAACCACTAGCAGCAGAACCTGGTTACATGCAGTATGTTTTGGTGTCTTTTGTGACATCAAGATTGGATGCCCTGTAAATGCCTTCAGCTACCTTGGGATGTCACTGGCAGACAGATTTACATGCCTGGTCACATACCATGAGTGGGCAATGAACAAGTTTAGTCCCCATAAATGGAAAAAAAAAGACAAACAAAATATATTCAATAATCACAAATGAATCCAGGTTAAATATCAGGTTAAGATTAGATGAAAGTAGGGCATATTGTATGTGCACCGCAACTTATACATTTGCCTGCATCCTCCGTTGTATTGTTTGCCCAAGAATGCAATGTTTAAGGTAAAGGCAACAGCTTATCAAGGAACATAGTAACTGATGAGACAAATGGTACATTTGCTTAATCAAAAAGATTTAAGAATAGAGTAACAAACAGGGGAATAATGGAAGGACAGTGGACGAATTCATTTTCAAATCAGATTTAGAAGGAGAAAAAAATTGAAGAAGAGAAAGCTTGGATCGAGAATGAGAGAGAAGGAGAGAGATAGAAAGGAATAATAAAAGAATGAGATGCTACTCATTTTACTGATCATAGTCCGATTCAGAAATGCCGTGATGTGCATCATTAAGTAGGCATTTTCCTGCATTCTCCGTTTTAAACTATTGTTTGTCAAGGTAGTGCAATGTGTAAGTTGACAGGTGGGACCACGGTACACAATGCTCTGTTGCCTGCATCTTATTAGGAGACTTTAACAATTATCCTATTGGTAATAGTGTTCTTGCTCCGTTGGTTACTGGCTTAAATTCCCACATTGAGTTTAGTAGGCAATCAATATGCAAATGCAGCAACTTCATGAAACTCACTTGAGTTTAAACCAGAGATGTTGTTCTCACATAGCTAATGGTGGAGCATGGCAAATTTTCCAACATCTTGGGACAGTTTACAATCCACAGGGTAGCTCGTTCTTGCCAGAAGTTGTGATTGATTTGCATATCAATAATGAGGTGTGCCATGCCTATCCTGTTCTCTGGCCCTGGCCCTGTGGATAAGCTAAGTATAACCAATTGAAAAAGAGAACTGACAAATTATTGATGCTTTGTTTCCATAACTATATATTAATTGTTCTGAAATTAAGATTGTTTCAAGGGAGTTTTTGAAACTATCTTGTTTTGACAACAGTACAGGGTAAAATTCATCAGGTGGAACAATTAATTTGTTCACTAAAGTTAAAAATATAACAGTGACGATCAACATTTTTGAAGTTTTGACTGTCAGGTGAACGGCTGCCAAAGTATTTTTTCAGCATTTTTATGGACAAGGTTTGTTCTGTCGATGGGATGGGGTGGATCTATGTCTGGTCGGTCCTGTGATGTGTAGGGCCACAACAATGAAGATCAGAATTTCTACAAGGCAAATCCATTCAAAATAAGAATAGTTTTAGAGGACAGATGAATGGCGAGCACAGGTGGCTCAATGCTGCTTGGAAATTCTGGGCTATTACTTTCTCAAGTGCAACAATATGATTAATAAAACTGAAATTTAAAATAAAAAAAATTGCGTATGCTGGAAAGGCTCAGTAGGCCAAGCAGCATCTGTGGAGACAGAAAGAAAGTCAATGTTTCGGAGTAATGACTTGTTCTGAAATATTAATTTTCTTTCTCTTCCACAGATGCTGCCTAATCTGCTGATAATTTCCAGTTATTTCTGTTTTTATTAAACTGAAATGCTTTTTACAAATGGTTTCTTCTAGTGCTGTTTTTGATTCTTTGCAGAACAGAACTTCATTGGCATAGGTAACCATTATCGTTATGACTTTCTTATTACTTGCACGACCCAACTTAGACATACATTAGTCCCACACTTCAAGAATCCACTATTGCACAGATGCAATTCGCAAACTTCTCATTCAAACCCATGCACACTATGTCAGAAGACATAGTCCTGGCATGGAGGTCATTAGGTTTATTCTATATAGTGGATATAGTGCAGTAATTGTCTCCACATGTTCGGAGTAGCCCTTGTCAATATTGACACAATGGACTGGCATAAGAGAGAAGTATTGCACAAGTTATGACGTTGTATACTTTAAATCCTGTTGCATCTCAAACATTTCTTACCACTAATGAAAGATTATCAACCTGAAATATTACCTTTGTTTCTCAGCCACCTGCTTTTCATTTCCAGCATTTTCTGTTCTAATATCAGATTTTCAAAATCCACGGTATTTTGCTAGTTTACAGCTGATTTAAGACCACTAGGTCAGGGAAATTTTGGAATCCTGTGGAATCAGTGGAAATGAAAATCAGGTGGGAATGTGGAAGTGAGGTTGATCAGTTGTGACCTTCTTGAAAGGTGGGACAGTTTCAAATGACTGTGTACCTGAGTCTGTTATTACTTATGTTCCTATGATTTTATCAGGCATTTGGGGTGATACCACTTGGGAACAAGGACCCCTGATCGATGCCCTGTATCTCCACTGTGAAGCTGTTGCTAAGGCCAATAGAAAGAAAAATAATGTTTATAGCACTTAGTCATAGGATTTGTACATTTGTCTGGTTGAAACAAAGGACTGGATTTTCCTGATTTGTCTGCACCCGTCATCTGCATTCCTTATAACATGCCTCTCCAGATCCTAAAGGCTGATTGGTGAGGTCCCAAGTGGAGGCAGGGCCTCGGACAAGGTACTTGGGTAATATGGATGGGCCACAGAAAGTCCCTCACAAGAAACAGTTTCTGCAAACTATTTCTAACAATGCACCACTCCCATTATTGCTGTTTATTAAAACTATTGAGGCATTTCAATGCTTCTGTATGTCTCTGTCATTCAGAAACATTCAGAAACTATTAGAATTATGAAGTAATCAATTTAAAATTAGAAATTATTTTATGCTTTTAAAAAGAAAAGGAACAAAATACACATATAACATAAAATATCACCTTACCTTTCTTTCCTGCAGGACTTTAAGTGAATGGGCTTGCAGGTCCTGAAATATTTTGAACCTGACACAGGATCTGAGAGCAAATTCCCCAGTGCTAAATGTTGTGGAACCTCAGCAAGCTTCCACTTCACCACTGGTTTCCACTTGGAACCCAACAGCAAAGCTGTGCAGGGAAATAGCGAGCAGAGGTTGGCCGTTAAGTTCAGGACTAATGCATTGATGCAGGATTTGCAAAGTGTGCCAGTGCTTACGTTGCAAAAGGCTGTCAGTTCCATTGTAAAATCTTAGCCAAACTTTCTGTTGGTAAATTGGGATACTGCTCTGCAGAGAGTTACATGTATCTGTTGTATCCAATTCAAATAAAGCTATCAAGCTAAAACACCAGGAGAGTGACAGAGAGAAAGAGCAGGAAGAAGAAAGAAACAGGTTAATATAAATAAGAAAGTCTGATACATCAATAATGGATTGACAGGACAAAAATTGCACCAATTTGTGTGTTAAGTTCTCTGTTTGTTGCACTTGTCCAAGTAAATACTTGTCCACCTTGTCCAACTTGCCCCAGTCTCATTGTCAGTACCAAGATTAAACCCACCCTTTTGTAATGACCAGTCATGTGTAGAAAATCTGTATGAACTCATTATGTTTGTATGTTGGAAAACTTTTAATTGTCATAAGAAAATTATAGGCGGTATATTCATAGATGTTCAATATAACATTCTGCTGCCCAAGGCCTTAAGCACAAAGTCACAAATGTTACCTTTATTCACCCACATTTATCAGTTCTCTCAACATTTTCCAGTATTGAATGTTTTGAACAGAAAAGGTTCTTGCAGGTGCACAACACATGATATTTTGTCTGTGTTTCTGTTTATGATTAAAATCTGCTATCCACTGGGAACCTCGATAAGGGATTTCCCTATTGTTGGATAGTGTGAAGGCCTGAGTTAATGATTCCTTTCAATTCTATTTCTAAGTGTTAATTTTATTACATTCATTTTCTACTATGTCACAAATAATTTTCAGTTTGGATTTTCTGCCCCTTTCCAGTCTTTCCCCTTCAGCTGAACTAACTTGACATAGACTACCGGAGACACAAGAGACTGCAGATGCTGGAATCTGGAGCAAGACACAAGATGCTGGAGGAACTCAACGGGTTAGGCTGCATCCATGGAGAAAAATGTACACTTGATGTTTTGGGTCGAGTTACTTCATCTGGACAGGAAATCTGGACCAATCCAGATGAAGGATCTTGACCTGAAACGTTGACTGTCCATTTTCGTCCATGGATGTAATCCTTCAGCATCTCGTGTGTTGACATAGAGTACCGATTTCTCAGCCTATGAAGATCTAATTGGCTTCATCCCTGTATTTTTAATAGTGCACACAGAAAGAAAGTTCCTCAAGTAAGGATGGCAGGTTACGGGGAGGTCTGAACTCAGGCAGGTGGATAATGGAACCGTACAAATAGAGAACCAACTGTCCAGAGCCACAGACATTAGCACAGGACAAATTAGTTTGTGCACCAGCGGGAAAGTGTTTGGTTCTGTTCCTCCTGCCAAGATGCTGCATGTTTGTGCTGGTATTATAGGGTAATACCAGAAACATAAAGCAGTAGCTGTTCGTCACATTGTTTCTCATTGGTAAAGAATTCATCCACAAGGTGATCATGATTTAGATAGGTCTCAAAAGGGAGTATTTTTGTTTCCCAGAACAACTGTCAGTTTTCCTGATTCTGCATGAGAAGTTGTTCAAAAATGGATAGAGATCAGATAAGGTAGTAGGGTTCGGAAAAAGAATTCCAAAGCTCATTGTTATAATAGTTGAAAAGGAAAGGGCAATATTGCTGCTGTCCTCGGTACTTTTCTTTTGCATTATTATTCTGTTCGGGCCAAATCAAAAGCTTGACCACTCCTAGGTCACTATCAACATTTCCCATTTTGAGTGTCCATGTAGTATTTTTATCTACTTATTTAGCACATGCTTCTGCAGAACCTACTGAGGTACGGTTTATTCATTCAATATGTGTAAGAGACAGATCTTTTGAAGAGAGGAGACAGTTCTACAAGGCAGGTCATCTATTTTACAGATACTTGATAATGTTTCTTAATGAAAAAAAGGACATATACTAATTATTCTCTTTCAACATTCCCAAATGGCAGTGAAACAAAATCTCAAAAAGGCACTTTTTATTCTTATAATGCTTAGAGTTAAGCTTTAAGTCACTCATAATGTCACAGATAGTTACATAATTTTTCAAAGCATTTATCTTCAGCTACAATGCATTTCCAAATATAAATTTTGCCAGAAAGTAAAAGACATCATTTAATCCAATTAAAAATATGTCGATCAAGTAATTAGCCCCTTACTTTTAAATAATGAATGATGCAATGAAGATTTGTTGACTTTTAACATTTTTCAAGCAATAATGTTAAAAAAAATGTGTATTTGCTAAGTCTGTAGTCCAAACTAACTTTGACAACTCTGGCATTTTTTAGAATGGCTTAGCCAGTGAAAAATAAATCAGTTTTTCTTTGCTGAAGTTTTAGGGACACCAGTAATTAGTTCTTAAAAGTTTTGCCATGACGCCTCTAAAAATTTACTGAGGATAAATTAGGAGGAAATTTGCCAATAAGTGTCAGTAAATAAGAAATATCAGTGAACAAATTCTAATGCTGCCTATTTTAATACATTTGGTTGGATTGTTTTCCAGTCCTTTTTTTAATTGAATAACCAACAACTTAATGCAACATCGAGAATGCTCTGCTAGTCCAGATCCTCTCACATGGTGGGAGTCAGAGAGGTCCTGGATAGTGTTCACAGAAATATAATTAATACCTTGTTTAAATAAAGCATCGTTATCACATCAGGCTTGGGACTTATTTCCCATGAGAAAGTGTACACTATGGGAAGACTTTACAATTGTTTTAAAGTGATGGAGTGGATTGTAGATCTGGGCATATTACTTGAGTTAGGTTCTGAAGATATATGCAGCATTGTTTTAAGGCACCAATGGAATGCTCGACAATGACCCAGTACTGCATAGACCTACTGTTTTACGCATTGTGTCTGACTTTATTAATAATCCAAGCTAGTGATTAGATAAGGCAAAAGTAGAACTATCTGCAAAATCTCCTTTCCTCAAAAAATAAAATGCAATAGTGGGTTTTGTGGTGGCTGATTTTTATTTTGGATATATCATTCTTTGGACTATGCTGGAAAAATTAGCATTCATTCCCATTCCTACTTGTCCTTGAGAAGAAGCAGCTGGATCTTCTTGAAAAGTATGTAGCCAAGGTACTTCCACAACCTGAGGGGTTCCAGGATTTTGGTTTATCAATGATGAAACAATGGTTATATCTGTGCAAATCAGAGATGATGCTCCCAGACACACACACACACACACACACACACACACACACACACACACACACACACCACTTGCTCAAGATGAAAAAGTTCATTGATGATATATATTAACATAAAAAAAGGTGGAGGCTGAGTTTTATTCTTCAGGAAGTTTATTGATTTTCTTCAAGCTTGCTGAGTGCACGTGTCTGCAAACACAGCTCTGACAGAGATCAACCAAAGAGGCATCTAACAAAGAGAAAAAGTAACACAAGGTCCCAAGAACACCATAATCCCTGTGGGAAAACTATTAAGTATATAATGTACATTAAATTACAAATGTATTACAATATAAATCAGATACATTTTTACATTCCCCACCCAAAACTAATTCAACATTATTTACACAATGTTTCAAATAAGATGGTGATCTCCTCTTTCTGGTAGAATGTCTGACTGCCACTTTAGGCAGTACAGAATCTTTTGCTGTCCGTCATTTGGTCTGCACAATGGTCACAGGCAACGTGTCTAGATGATCCATCATCAGCACTAAGTCCTGTTTTCCTTTATCAGCAGTTGTCTCTGGCACTAGAAGAGAACTGAGAGCATCTGCACTTCCATGCAAACGTTTGATCTCAATATCAAAGCCCATCTCTGAACTTCTGGGGAAACAACTTGAGACACTGGCTTCTTTTCACGGAACAGGGAACTAAAGGGTTTGTGATCTCTGTAAATGGTGAGGTGAGGTCCATAGATGTACTTATGGAACCTCTGGACTCCAGACGTAATGGGTAAACCTTCTTTATCCTGCTAGTACTTTTGAACCATCTTCCATCCAATTGGACAATGCAACAACAATACCCTTATGCTTTAACATTGGCACAATGGGTGCCACCCATTCAGAGTTCATAACAGTTTTAGTTATTTTCTCTTCTAGGAACCTGCCAATTTCTGTTTCTAATTTTGGTTTAATTGCATGAGGCACCAATCTTGGCTTGAAGAACCCTGGTGGAGATAGGGATCAAGATGAATTTTGGCTTTAGTGCCCTTCAATGTGCCCAGCTTATCTTTGAAATCTCCTCATGATGCTGCAATGTTACAGTCTCATCCATCTTAATGTGATGAATGTTCCTTCAATCTAGTGGAATTTTTATCAACCAACACCCACACTCCTCTCCCCCCCATCGTAAAAGGTTTCATCTGGAGCCGTTAACTGTAACTGGTAATATATAACCTGCCTTTGGTATTTCACTGTCATGTCAGGAACTCCACTACTGTGCAGACTTTCAAATTTCACTGTGCCTACTTAAGTTCAGTAGTTGTACTTCCTGGCTATCTGGCTGCATTTTCAGTCTGGTTTGTCTGTATGATGCTGCATCAGTGTCAAGCTCAATGTCATGTCACTGTCATTAACTTTGATGACAACAATCAATGGTTCTTCTTTTGTTAAGTCAGTTTTATTTTCATTAATCATTATGAATGCTCTCTCTGTTTTACAGCCTTCATTTGCTTCCTTCATGTAGTAAAAAAAAGGTGGAAGCTTCCTTTAATTTCTTACTTTCATATTGCTCCACACAACTTAATACTTATTCCCACAAGCTCAGGCAATGAGGCCCTTTATGTCACATCTGTGACACCTATGTTGCCTGGACCAGCATTCAGATGTTTCATGTATCCCTTCACAGTAAAAAACATTGTTTACCTTTTCAAAATAATGTTCAGGTTTCTTTGAGTTATGTTTTGCTGCTTGGCCCACATGCCAGCTATTCATAAACCAGGATGTCTCACCTGAATGTTTTAACTTGCCAGTTCCACTGTTGGTGCAATTTTCAGTTTGTTTTCAGAGGTCAGATTCACCTTTGATAACAACCACCTTTTAAGTCCATTCACCATTGATTCCCACACACTAACCTGCCACTTACTATCTGAGAGAGTTTTGCCATAGTCAGTCTTGTGGTATCTTAGAGACACAAGAGACTGCAGATGCTAGAATCTGGAGCAACAAGGAATCTATTGGAGGAACTCAGCGAGTTGAGCAGCATCTGTGGGGGGGATGGAATTGTCAATGTTTTAGATCGAGACCCCGCATCAGGAAGATGTGGTATCTTCCTCAATTCAACTGCAAACTCAGCAATGCTTTGTTTTATTTTAATCATTAATCAAACTTAAAATTTTGCATGATGTCCCTTGGCTTGGGGTTAAAGTGATTCCTTCCACCAAATTCCTTACAGTTTTTCTGATCGGGTTTTTCCGATATCTGCTCAACAGGTTTCTTCCTGAACTTTATGTTGAGGGCTTCCACCACAGTAAATAGGATAGACTCTGTTTATTTTCATGATCAATATTGTACGTAGTAAAGAAATGCAAGCGTGTCTCTCAACATTCCTCCCTTGCCTAGGTTTGAGAGGCAAATGCTGCAATTGAGCTTATTTTCCTTTCTTTAAAAAAAGCAGTTTTAAAATTTCTGTCTGTTATTTTTTTTCGAAAGTGTTTCCCTTCAAACCTGTCTGACCAGCAACAAATCTCTTCATTACCAATATGTTATATTTTAACAGATAAAAATGGTGGATGCTGAGTTTTGGCTTGCAAACTCATTCTCTTCAAGCCTACTGAGTGCACATGTCTGCTAACACAGCCCCTTTGGAAATCAATCAAAAAGACATCTGTCAAAGATCAAATCAGTGATACAAGATTAACCACAAAAAGCACTGTGACCCCTGTTGGTTTGGTGGAGAACAACAACCAACTGCTTCATAAATTATGTATATTGCTACAATGGGTTTGGGAAGTGGTATTGAAGACTTGGTGAGTTGCTGCACAATCTCAATAAAAATTTGCATTTAACATTCACACATGGAAGTAATTTTATCACTAAACCAACATTGCTGTGAGGAAGTTTAATACAGCATAGCTGTACAGAATTAGAATATTTTGAATTGTGAGTACATCATGCAAGTAACCATGTTCAAGGAGCAGGCAAGGTCAAAGCCTATAATGAATGCCAGAAGGGCTGGGCAGTAGAATTTGTTGAATAGCTATTCACGTTAGGTTTAATTTAGGTATACATCCTATCATGTTACTCCAACCCTGCTTGACAACTTACCTCTTTAACTTTCAGTTATTGTCCACAATCTTTTCTTATCTGTTGTTCATCTTTTCCCTATGTGGAAAAATCCTTGTGGACATTCTTGATGAAATGCTGTAAGTCCTCCTTTCAAATTACTCAACCAATTAATCAGAAACAAGACATTAATTTTCCCCAAAACATGAGCCCAAACAAATTAGAAAACTGATGCCCCAATCTTTATAGGATTAATCACAAAGGCCATTTGACAGCTAGTCTCTGTACAGGTCCAAATATTGATGGGGGTGTGGGGAGAGGGAGTGGAATGGCAAGGAGGAAACTGGCAAAGCCAAGCATGCTGAGGACTTGTCCAATTTGACACCATTATCATTTCTCTCATCCACCTCCCACTCAAGGGCCTGTTAAGTTGCCACAGAGGCTGGTCACTGGACAGAAAACCCCACAACAGGTAGTTACAGCCTGTAACCCACGGGGACAGTTGCTGGCACTGGGCTCAGATTATAGGCTGAGGGTAGGACTTGAGGGAGGAATCAGTGATCGTGGGCAAGGTGCAGATTATGGATGAGATGGTGTAGGATGGGGAAGAAGCCATTGATAAAAACAAAGGTTGGGTAAAGACTCTGGTTCACAGAATGGTTTACTGAAGTATACCTGTACCTCCTGGCACAGATTGAGTGTGAGAAAATCTCCTCCTGCAGCTAATAGTCTCCCACCACCATTTTCTTGCAGATGGACTGAGTCTGCAGAATATCAACCAGAAATACTTAAATTTAAATCAAGCTGAGGGAGCCTTTTTAGATTCATCTGTAGGATATGCTGTTGCAAATAAGGTCAACATAATTGCTCATTCCTAATTAAATTGAGAGGGTGGTGGTGAGTCATCTACTTGAACCAAAGCAGACCTTGTGATAAGCCAGATTTAAATATATTATTCCATTGACACCCCTCTCCTGGATGGGTCATTTGCACACCACACTACCACACTCGTATTTACTCAGGTTAACCCTGTGGATGGAGGATGACTTGCTTCCACTCTGGTTTTATGGGTTCTGAGGTGACTGACGAGGTCAACGTGGGAGCCACAGACTCTTTTACAAATGTTAATACTTACCAGGATAATACCAGGAAGTACTTAGTTGGGTGAGAGGTTGGGTAGTTTGTGAGGTAGTGTGCTCCTTACTCTGCTTAGACAACTTCTGTGGGCACCCAATACACGGACTTGAGGTTTTTAATACCATCTTGAATGCTCCTTTTCTACATTGAGGGATTGCCAGGGGTCAGTGGAGGTGTTACAGATTCCTTAAGTATGTCCTTGAATTTTTTCCTCTGCCTGCCAGGTACCCTCTTAGAATCGTAGAGTCATAGACTCATACAGCATGGAAACAGGCCCAACCTGTCCCTGCCAACCAAGGTGCCCATTTGCTTGCATATCCCTCTGAACCTTTCTGATCCATGTACCTGTCCAGGTGTCTTTTAAATGTTGTAACTGCACCTGCCTCAACCACTTCCTCTGCCCATATATGTACAAGCCTCTGGGTAAAAAGGTTGCCCATCGGCTTCCTATTAAATCTTTCCCCTCTCACCTTAAACCTATGCCCTCTAGTTCTTGATTCTCCAACCTTGGGAATAGGACCATGTGTATTCATTCTATCTATGCCCTTCATGATTCTATGCACCTCTATAAGATCATTCCTCATTCTCCTGCGCTCCAATGAATAAAGTCCCAGCCTGCTCAAAGTCTCTCTGTAACTCAGTTCCTTGAGTCCTGGCAATATGCTCATAAATCTTCTTTGCACTCTTTCCACTTCAACGGCACCTTTCCTATAGAGTCATAGAACAATACAGCACAGATGCAGGCCCTTCAGCCTAACGAATCCATGCTGATCACAGTGTCCACCCAGCTAGTCCCAATTTCTTGTGTACGGCCCATATCCCTCTAAGCCCTGCCCCTCCATGTACCTATCTAAGTACTTTGTAAATGATACTGTTGTACCTGCCTCAACCACTTACTCTGGCAGCTCGTTCCATATACTCACCATCCTCTGCATGAAAAAGTTGCCCCTCCGGTCCCTTTTAAATCTTTCCCCTCGCACCCTAAATCTATGCTCCCTACCCTGGGGAAAAGGCTGTTACCATCCACCTTATCTATACCTCTCATAATTTTAAACACTTCTATAAGATCACCCCCATTCTCTTATGTTCCAAGGAATAAAGACCTAGCCTGGCCAACCTCTCCCTATAACTCAGGCCCTCTAGTCCTGGCAACATCCTTGTAAATCTTTTCTGCACTCTTTCCAGTTTAACCACATCTTTCCTATAATAGGGCGACCAAAACTGTACACAGTACTCCAAGTGCAGCCTCACCAACGACTAGTACAACTGCAACATAATGTCCCAACTCCTGTGCTCAATGCCCTGACTAATGAATGCCAGTGTGTTAAGTGGCTTTTTCACCATCCTGTCTACCTGTGATTCTGCTTTAAACAAACTATGTATTTGCACTCCTAGGTTCCTCTGTTCCATTAGACTCCCTAGTGCCCTACTGTTCTTATTATAAGTCCTACACTGGTTTGACTTTCCAAAATGCATCACCTCACATGCAACTGTATTGAAATCCATATGTCACTCCTCGGCCCACTTCCCCAACTGATCAAGATTTCCTCTGTAATCTATGATAACCTTCTTCACTATCAGCAACACCTCCTAATTTCATGTCATGGGCAAACTTACTGATCAAGCCTTGTGCATTCATATCCAAATCATTTATATAAATCACAAATAACAAGGGTCCCAACACCAACACCTGCAGCACACCACTAGCCACTGGCCTCCATTCTGAGAAAAAACCTTCAAGCACCAACCTCTGCTTCATACCTCCCAAGCCAATTTTGTATCCTCATAACTAGTTCCACCTTGATTCCATGGGATCTAACCCTCCAGACCAGCCTCCCATGCGAGACTTGTTGAAGGCCTGGCTAAAGTCCAAATGGACAACATCCACTGCCCTACCCTCATATACCTTTTTTGGTTATCTCAGAGAACTGTAAAAGGTAAGTCAAGCATGCCTTTCCATGCACAAAGCCATGCTGACTCCTCCTAATCAGACTCTGTCTATCCAAATGTTGGTAGATCCTGTCCCTCAGAATTCCCTCCAGTAACATCCCCACTACTGATGTCAGGCTGACCGGCCTGTAGTTCCCTGGCTTGTCCTTTCTACCCTTCTTAAACAATGGAACAACATTAGCCACCTTCCAGTCTTCAGGAACTTCACCAGTGGCTAACGATGAAGCAAATAACTCCGCAAGAGCCTTTGCAATTTCTTTTCTGGCTTCCCACAAAGTCCGAGGATGCACTCGGTCAAACCCTGGGGATTTTTCCACCTTAAAGGCTGCAAATACCTCCTCCCCGGTAATACAAATGTCCTCCAAAACATCACCACTTGTTTCCATTATCTCTTGAGCAACCATGATTTTCTCCTCAGTAAACACCAAGGAGAAATATTCGTTAAAAATTCCACCAATCTCCTACGGCTTGAGACATACAGTAGGTGGCCCTGCTGATCTCTAAGGGGACCTACTCTCTCCCTAGCCACCCTTTTACTCTTTATGTAGCTGTAGAACCTCTTGGGATTGACCTTAACCTTACCTACCAGATCCATCTCATGTCCTCTCTTTGCCCTCTTGATTTCCCTCTTGAGTATTCTTAATCTTTTTGTCGTCATCAAGGATTCATTCTTCCCTGACCTCCTGAACCCAATGTATGCTTCCTTCCTTTTCTTGACCAGAGTTTCAATATTGCTCATCAGCCAAGGTTCCCTAAATTTGCCAGGTTTACCCTTCACCCTAACAGGAACATGCTGCTCCTGGAATCTTGATATCACATTTTTAAAAGCCCCCCACTTGTCATTCGTTCCTTTCCCTTCAGGTAGGCTCACCCAATCAACCTCTACCAGATCCTGCCTAATTCCCCCAAAATGTGCACTGCTCCAGTTTAGGACCTGAACCTGTCCTATCCTTTTCCTTCACTATCTTAAAACTAATGGAATTCTCGTCACCAGAGCCAAAGTGCTCCCTGACTGCCACCTCAGTTACTTGCTCTGCCTTGTTCCTGAAAGGAAGGTCCCTCCCGAGTAGGGTCCTCTATATATTGACTCAGAAAACTTCCTTGGACACATTTCACAAATTCCACCCAATCCAGGCCCTTAACACTCTGGATAGTCCAGTCAATATCGGGGAAATTAAAATCTCCCACTAATACAACCCTATTATTCTTATAACTATGAGCAATTTCTCTACACATCTGCTCCTCAAGTTCCCGCTGACTACTGGGGGGTCTATAATACAGCCCCACTACAGTGACCCTCCCCTTCTTGTTTTGAAATTATACCCATATGGCCTCACTGGATGATACCCAAGAATGTCATCTCTAAGTACTGCTGTGTGTCCTCCCTTACCAAAAAAGCAACAGCCCCTCCTCGCTTACCTGTGCCTCTGTCATTGTTACGTACCAGCAACAAAAGAAACACACCGAGTCATATATAAATGTTAGAAACTGTTTTATTAATAACTACTTATGATAATAAGACAAATAAAAGTAAAAATGTTAGAATGTTAGAAGTAAAAAAAAAGTTAGATCTTAAGCACTAACCCCAAACTAAACCTGACGTGTGTGTGTGGCAAATTCCCAAAGTCCAAGTCCAGGAATGGTCCTCAAAGTTCAGTTCAGCAAGCCGTAAGGTGAAACATGAGCAAAGGCTTCAGCAAAACCACCATTGACAGAAGAGAAAATGTAGAGAGAGAATAGAGAGAAATTACGAAATCCACATGTTCCATGATGGAACCCATACGACAACTCAGTCTCCAAAGGTCTCCATTGCTTTGTTCCGAAGTATCTGCTACCCAGAAAAGCATTCAAGATGTGGCCGTCCACACAAATACCTGTTTACTTCTACAGGTTAATGACAAAGTGGACTCCATTGGATTACTCCAAAAATCCATACGTGGATTGCAGTGACAGACACAGTTATTGTTTTTCATCCATCGATACAGAGACCAGCAGGCAGGGTGTTTCTCTCCGTCTCTCTCTCTTTTCTCTGACCCTAACTGAATCAAAACATCAGCATGTCCTTATCTCCTGTTGTCGTCGTAATCACGCCACACACACACACACACACACACACACACACACACACACACACACACACACACACACACACACACACACACACACACACACACACACTACTGTGCTATTTCTTAAAGGGACATTCACCAATAGTAACTTAATCCGTAACAGTCACGCCCAAAGCATCTGTATCCTGGAATATTGAGCTGCTAGTCCTGCCCTTCTCTCAGCCATATTTCTGTTATGGCTGTAACATCCCGGTCCTCAGAGCCAAACCAAAACTGAACACAATATTCCAAATGAGGCCTCACTAATGTCTCGTACAACTGCAACGTAACACTCCAACTTCTATACTCAGTGCCCTGATTGATGAAGGCCAGTGTGCCAAACACCTTTTTCACCACCCTGTCTACTTGTGACAGCACTTTCAGGGAACTCTCTTCTTGTAAAGGAGATCAGAATAGTGTCTGGGGACCCCAGCAGGGAAGACATTGGAGCAATGGCAGGAGTTTCTGGCAGTAATTCAGGAGACACAGCAGAATTTTATCCCAAGGAAGAAGAAGCACACTAAGGGGAAGATGAGGCAACCATGGCTGACCAGGGAAGTCAGGGGCAGCATAAAAGTAAAAGATAAGGCATACAATATAGCAAGATTAGTGGGAAGCCAGAGGATTGGGAAGCCTTTAAAAGCCAACAGAGGACGACTAAAAAAGCTATAAGGGAGGAGATGAAATACGAGGGTAAACTCGCCAATAATATAAAAAAAAATCTATGAGTTCTTTTAGACACATAAAGGTAAAAAAGAAGGAAGGTGGACACTGGACTGCTTGAAAACGGTGCTGGAGAAGTAGTAATGGGGAGCAGGGAAATGGCAGAGTAGCTAAATGAGTACTTTGCGTCAGTCTTCACAATGCACTACACCTCAAAGTTCTGAAAGAGATAGCTGAAGAGATTGTGGAGGCATTAGTCATGATCTTTCAAGAATCATTGGGGTCAGGGATGGTCCCAGAGGACTGGAAAATTACAAATATGACACTGCTGTGAGGGCAGGGAGGCAAAAGACAGAAAACTATAGGCCAGTTAGCCTGACCAATGTGGTTGGTAAGATTTTAGAGTCCGTTATTAGGAATGAAATTTCGGAGTACTTGGAAGCACATGACAAACTAGGACGAAATCAGCATGGTTTCATTAAGGGGAGATCTTGCCTGACAAATCTGTTAGAATTCTTTGAGGAGGTAACAAGCAGGTTAGACAAAGGAGAGTCAGTGGATGTTATTTACTTGGATTTTCAGAAGGCCTTTGACAAGGTGCCGCAGGCAAGGCTACGAAACAAGATACGAATCCATGGTGTTAGAGGCAAGGTGCTAGCATGGATAGAAAATTGGCTGACTAGCAGTAGTCAGAGAGTGGGGATAAAGGGTTCCTTTTCAGGATGGCTGCTGGTGACTGGTGGAGTTTCACAGGGGCCACAGCTTTTCATTTTATACATTAATGATCTGGATGAAGGAACTGATGGTGTTATGGCCAAGTTTACAGACGATACCAAGATAGGTGAAGGAATAGGTAGTGTCGCAGAGGCAGGGAGTGCGCAGAAGGACTTGGACAGGTTGGGAAAATGGGCAAAGAAGTGGCAGATGGAATACAGCATAGGGAAGTATGAGGTTATGCACATTGGTGGGAAGAATAAAGGTGTAGACGATTTTCTCAATGGGGAGAAAATTCAGGAATTAGAGGTGCAAAGTGAATTGAGTCCTAGTTCAGGGTTCACTAAAGGTTAACTTGCAGGTTGAGTCGGTGGTAAGGAAGGCAAATGCAACGTTAGCGTTCACTTTGAGAGGACTAGAATATAAAAGCAAGGATGTACTGCTGAGGCTTTATAAGGCATTGGCCAGACCACATTTGGCGTATGGTAAGCAATTTTGGGCCCGATCTCTGAGGAAGGATGTGCTGGCCCTGGAGAGGGTTCAGAGGTAGTTCACAAGAATGATCCCAGTTTGAAAAGCTTAATATATGTTTGATGTCTTTGGGCCAGTACTTGATGGAGTTCAGAAAGATAAGGAGGATCTCATTGAAACCTACCAGGTACTGAAAGGCCTGGATACAGTGGACATGGAGAGGATGTTTCCAGTGGTGGGAGAGTCTAGGATCCAAGGGCACAGCCTCAGAATAAAGGGACATCCCTTTAGAACTGAGATGAGGAGGATTTTCTTCAGCCAGAGGGTGGTAAATCTGTGGAATTTGTTGTCTCAGAGGGCTGTGGACACCAAGTCATTGGGTGTATTTAAGGCAGAGATTGATAGGTTCTTGATTCATAAGGGAGTTCAGGGTTATGGGGAGAAGGCGGGAGAATGGGGTTGGAAAAATCAGCCATGATTGAATGGCAGAGCAGACTTGAGGGACTGAATGGGCTAATTCTGCTCCTATACCTTTGGCCTAATGGTCTTGTGGTCTATTTCAGGCTCTGGCATCTGTTAGATTGTATCACGGTCTGACTAAGGGACTGAAAGTGTCTGCATCATTCATGCTATGACAGGTAACAATGTCTGCTGGACTGATCACGTGGCATGTGGTCCTGCAAAAGTCATAGCCTACCCAATGAAGCTGACTGAATATAACTGGAACCTCAGTGCTGGTGATGTTGGCCTGACATTGGTTCGATTGTCCTCCCGATGGATTTGGAAGATTTTATGGAGGCAGCATTAGTAGTATAGCCCTGGTCTCAGAAGGATATTGGAAGCAGGAATCCAGGAGACCATGGGTTTTGTGCCAGGTCTGAGGTTGTGATCATCAAACACCCACTTCCTCATCAGACAAAGGCTATGCATTGAAAGCAACGAAGAACTTTATTATTGATGTCTGTTTTCCAGGGTCTTACCATAAAACTTTATTGCTGGAGGGTGGTAGAGAATGACTTGTGTTTTGCAGGGCTTTACAATAAGGCCCATCCTCTTGTTTTATTCAGTAAATGAATTGACAAAGACTAACAGCTTGGCCCCTGACCGTGCACCTACTTGAGTGTCGTCAGTTTACCACAGTTTGCTGAGGTTAGCGTGTGCTTGGTTCTTGAATGTTATCACAGTAAATTGAACAGTTTCCCATTAGTTCTGTGGATTAGCTCGTCTCCAACAGGAAGTTTGTTGGAGGTGAGGTGCAACATCGTGGCGAGAACGATTGAAAAAAATGTTGGGGCAGTGGTGTAGCCTTGTGTGATATTGGTCTTCAGTGAGATTGGCTCCAAGAGTTAGGATTATGGTTTGCATACTGTCATGAAGCAAGTGCAAGATAGAGACAATTTTTTATGGGCAGTCAAATTCGAGGTGAGTACTCTGTGGTCTTCCAAGGTTCGTGCAGTCAAAGGCTTCAGTGAGCTTGACAAAGGCCACACATAATGGTTGGTGTAGCTCCCTACTTTTGTCTTGGAGTTGTCACATGGTGAAGACCCTGTCCCCGAATGGAGAGAATACCCAGTGCAATTCTGGAAACATTTCATTGGCTGCTATGGAGGAGGTTGAGAAAGATACTAGTGATGCCTTTCCCCGAGGCAGACCCCTCTGCAGTTACCACAGTTGGATTTGTCTTTTCAAGAAATGAAGATGATCATGATTACATCAGCTCTTAGGTCCCATGGTATATGCTCCTCCAGATATGCTCCTCCTTCACTCACAAATCGAGATGTAGATTTGTGACTGAAGCTCTCCATTCCTGAGCTTTAGACATTCAGCTAGGGTACAATTTGCTCTGGGACAGACCTTTTTGACTCATTGTCAGTTAGAATTGGCAGTAAAGCTGGACTGAATACTTCACTGTGGGATGAAGTCAAGGGCGCTCATGTCAAGTACAGTGTCGCAGTTGAGGAGGAATACAAAGTGCTCCTTTCAGTGGGCATTAACTGCCTCTCTCTCCTTAATAATTTCGCCTCCACTCTTGCCTTCAGATTGGAGTAGAAGTCCTTTTTATCCTCATTGAAAGCTCCAGTGCTGTGAGCAATGCATTTATGATTGTGACATGTTGGTTCAGTGTTAGAGGAGGGCAGTCACTAATTCAGCAGGGGGAGATGCCAGATTAGCTCATTCTTATTGGTGAAGCTCACTCTGTGAAGATAATGTTCCTCTTCTAGTTTGCTCTTCCAGTTGAAGGTCTGCTTACCTTCTTGTTTTTTTATTAAGCTGGCCAGTTCCTGCCCACTGTGTCTCATGAAAATGTCAGAGTCTGAGTTCCTGGGTTATGATGGCAGGGCAGCGTTCAAGCCAGTCACTGTTGGGGCTGTCCATGAATGTCCTGATATTCCAGTTCCTGAGCATCATCATAAGGTGGAAGTTGCTTGTGTATAGTTTCCTTTCATGGGAATTGCACACCAACACCACAGAAAGTCGACAGAGCAATGTCCTGATTCCATGTAAAACAACCACGGCTGTAAAGAGAGCAGCAGGTACTTATCTCTCAGATTTTCAATGGCTTTCCAGTCTTAAGCATTTAATCTTCACTTCATTAACCTCATCAGCCATCACAGTCTTCCAAACCTTCATTACATGGAGTTTCAGGTGATGGTGTTGGTATCCAGACAAAAATTTTGTTACATAGATTTCCAACAAGATTAGGAAATTGTGAGGTTGTCAAGCTTAGTGCTTCAGTTACATGTATTGTGACAGAAAAGTAGAAACCTCTACAGTTCTTGAAATAGGTGGGTGCCGGTTTGATGAAAATTATTTCTTAATTCAGCACCTTTTCTCACTTTATACACAAACATTTTTGCTCTCTCGTATAAATACGTCAACGAGAATTGAAAGTTTGTGCAACAGTTGCTTTGAACAATGCTGTCAATATAATCATAGTGATGATAAATGCACTGCAGGTATGATCTACCTAAGATGTTCCACGCAATTAATTTCACCTAGACTTCTCGGACTTTAAATACTGTATCTTACTACCTTGATAGATGACCGTCTCTCTCTTTAGGCAAATATAATTAATAGAAAGATTATTCATTTCATATATATGACTGACCACCAAGCACTAATATTTGTTGAAGCCTTGTGTTCCAGAATCATTATTTGAATTTGTTAGTGCATTGTGACAAATTAGTTGACTGACAAGTATTGTTTAATTTATAGCAGATAGTGTGCCAAGTTTTCGGCCCCGGTTTTAATGAGCTGTTTCTTGTGCTGCAATAACATCTACAAAAGTCTACCATATCCTTGATAATAAGAAAGGTTCTGCAGCTGGAACACTGAACAACAACTTTTCTAATTAATCCCATGACTTCAAAATGGTTACGATTTATTGTATCAAATGCAATCAGTGTAATTTTAAAATGTTATTTGTAGATAAGTGAGAAATTCCAAGAGCAACAAAGCAATGTAGACAACTCCAAACAGAAGATGTTATGCTGTTAATAATCATTTTAATGAGGAGCAAAGCAATTTTGCTCACACTTCTGGGTGTTTTAGCACCCATTGCCAACATGGTGACTTTATTTTCAGGTGAATTTTTGGGGCTTGCTGATCTTTTTTCCCTGCTGTTAATTTGGCCAAATGACACCCATGTAGTGCAATGCTGAAAATTCATCACCAGTGATATTTTATTAGTAGGTCAATCACACTAAACATGCACTTATAGCCAGCAGATCATTCCACATACTCATAGTTTACACCAGACATTGCTCACACTGACCTTTCCTTGTATCTTCAATCCATTTAGTGCAATCAAAACTGACTGTCAATGGGCACTTGTCTAGGCATAACATTCCTCTTCACAGATGTCACAGGATATTATAGGGACCATGTAGGGAACATACAAGGGCTCAGGACCAAAGGCCATACCCACTCAAGCTTCAGAGGAAGCCACTGTATTTCTTAAAGTTACAATTCATGTAGACGACGCTTCCACAGGTGCTCCTTATTGTCATCTGAAACCACATCAAACCTCAAATACCAACTCACTCATGCCAGCACTGATCTTACAGTGGAGGTTTTGTTTTGTTTATTCATTTTTGGAACTTGCTAGTAAGGTCAGAATTTATTGCCCATTCCTAATTACATCACTAAGTACTCACACTGTGCTACTGGGTGGTGAGTTCCACGATTTAAATCCAGTAGCAGGCAAGAATAAAAAGAACACAAGGAACTAGGAGAAGGAGTAGGCCACCCAGCCCCTCAGGTCTGCTCTGTCATTCAATATGATCATGGCTGACCTGGCCCTGACCTAAACTCTTCTTCTGTGCAAGCTCCTCAAATCCCTACCTTTCAAAAATGTATTGACCTCACCTTTAAATACTTGCAACGAACTAGGCTCCACAATCCCCAGGAGTAATGATTTCCAGAAATTCACCACCATTTATGAGAAAAAAAACCCTACATTTCTCAGTATTAAATGACTGCCCCCTTCCTTATCTTGTAACTATGTCCCCTCATTTGAAACTCTCTCATTAGTAGATACATTTCAACATCTCCTGTGTCATGGCCCCTAAGGGTCTTACATGCTTCATTAAGATCAGCCCTCATTCTTCTAAACTCCAAAGAATGCAGATCCAACATTCCCTGGTAGTCCACTGGTTAGGATTCAGTGCTTTCACTCTTAAAGTTCATGGGAGATCACGTCTCACAAATTTGAGTGAATTTTTTAAGGAGGTGACCAAAAGGATTGATGAGGTTAGAGTGGTAGGTGTTGTCTACATGGAATTTAGCAAGGCCTTTGACAAAGTCCCACATGGTACACTGATCCAGAGGGACAGCATACATAGGATCCAGGGAGAAATCGCAAATTGGAAACAAAATCAACTTTGTGATAGGAGGCAGAGGGTGGTAGTGGAGGGTTTGCCTTTCAGATTGAAGACCTGTATCCAGTGGTGTGCCACAGGGATCGGTGTTGGATCCTTCATTGTTCTTCATGTATATTAATGATTTGGAAGAGAATGTAGGTAGCACAATTTGTAAGTCTGCAGATGATACCAAAATTAGTGGTACAGTGGACAGCGAAGAAGGTTGTTTAAGGTTACAGCAGGGTGTAGATCAACTTGGAAATTGGGCAAGGGAATGGCTGATGGAGTTTAACTCTGTAATTGTCTGACTGGAGGGCTTGAGTTATAAAAAGAGACAGGTTAGGCTGGGATTGTTCTCCCTGAAGTGAAGGAGGCGGAGCGGTGACTTTTAGAGGTTTATAAAATCATGAGGGGCATAGATAGGGTAGATAGTCACTGTCTTTTTCCCAGGGTAGGGGAACCTAAAACCAGAGGGCATAGGTTTAAACTCCCCTACCCTGCGCTGCCTGTGACTGCAAGAAACTGCAGAGAGTTGTAGACGCAGCTCAGCACAACATGGAGACCAGCCTCCCCTCATGGACTCTGTCTATACTTCTCACTGCCTCAGTAAAGCAGCCAGCATAATCAAAGACCCCACCCACCCTGGACGTTCCCTCTTCTCCCCTCTCCCATCGGGCAGAAGGCACAAAAGCCTGAAAGCACATACCACCAGGCTTAAGGACTGCTTCAATCCTGCTATTGTAAAACTATTGAACCATTTCCTAGTATGATGAGATGGACCCTTGACCTCACAATCTACCTCGTTATGACCTTGCACCTTATTGTTTACCTGCACTGCACTTTTTCTGTAGCTGTTACACTTTATTCTGCATTCGGTTAATGCTCTACCTTGTACTACCTCAATGCACCATGTAATGAATTGATCTGAATGAACAGTATGCAAAACAAGTTTCTCACTGTACCTCAGTGCATGTGACAATAATAAACCAATTCCAATTCCAATTTTAAGGTGAGAGAGTAAAGATTTAAAGGGGATCTGTGGGGCAAGGTCAACATAGACGAGTTGGGCCAAAGGGCTTGTTTCTGTGCTATGTAACTCTATGAATCTATGAAACACCTAGACCCCCCTGTACTCCTTTCATTTGCAATATCTCTTCAATTTAGATAATAGTCTGCCCTTTGATTCCTCTTACTGAAGTGCATGATCTCAGACTTTCCCGTATTAACTTAATTTGACAAGTTCTTGCTCACTTAACTTATCCATATCCTGTCACATGGTGCATATATCCTCATTGCAGCATTTCTTTCCACCCATATTCATATCATCAGCAAATTACACTCGACCCCTCCTCCAAATCATAAATATAGACAGTAAATAATTAAAGGCCAAAAAATGATCCTCGAAGTGGTGCTGTAATTACATCCTTCCTGATAAAAACCCATTTATTTGTCTTTTGTGTGATAACCAGCCTTCAATCCATGCTAACAGACTCCCCCCAATACTGTGCATTCTTACCTTGTGTGATTGCCTCTCATGTTGCACTTTGTCAAATGCTCTCTAGAAGTCCAAATATACCAGATCTATAGGTTTCCCTCTGTCAACTTCTGCTCATTATATCCTCAAAGAAATCTGTCACATTTGCACACATGATTTCCCTTTCATAAGACCATATTGACTTAGTTTTTTTGCATTAAACTTCTCTAATTGACCAGCTATTCCTCCAGCATCTTGCCAACAACAGACGTTAAGCTAAATGGTCCATAGTTTCCTGTGTTTTGTCTTCCTCCCTTCTTGACCAAGGGAATCACATTTGTGGTTTTCCAATCGTCTGGTACCCTGCTGGAGCTCAGTGAATTTTGAAAACCAATGACTTCATTATCTCTCCAGCTACTTCCTTTAAAACCGTCTGGTGCAGAACATCAGGTCCTGGCAGCTTGTCTTCTGTTAGCCCCATTGTTTTTTGAATACCTTGTCCTTCATGATAGGGATTGTTACAAATTCTTCTACACTATTTGAAACTGTTGCCTTTTGGTTATTTGCCTGGTCCTCCACTGTGAAGACTGATGCAAAATATTTTTTGGAATCATTAGCCATTTCCTTGTTTCTCATTATTAATTCCCAGTCTCAACCTCTAAGGGTTCCCCCACTTGCCTTAGCTACCCATTTCCTTTCTATATATCCAGTGAAGCTCCTTCTGTTTTGAAATTATTTGCCAGTTTTCTCTCATTATCAATTTTGTTAGTAACCTTTTAGTCTCTCACTGCAGGTTCCTGAAAAATTCCCAGTCTTCTGGCCTACCACGAGCTTTTGCCACCTTGTAGGCTCTTGCTTTTGATTTAATATTTTCCCTAACCTCCTTTGTTAACCACAGATGATTCCATTTTTGAATCCTTCTTTCTAATTGGGATAAAATTCTACTGAACATAGCTGATTAAATATCTGTTGGTGCTCATATACTGACCTTTCCTTTAACCTGTTTATCCAGTTTCTGACCAAGAAAGCTCACCAGCGCCTCTATTTCCTCAGGAGGCTAAAGAAATTCAGTATGTCCCCTGTGACACTCACCAACTTTTATTGATGCACCATAGAAAGCATCCTATCTGGATGCATCATGGCTTGGTACGGCAACTGCTCTGCCCAAGACGGCAAGAGAATGCAGAGAGTTGTGGACACGGACGCGGACTCAAGCCCAGCGCATCATGGAAACCAGCCTCCCCTCCTTGGACTCTTGTCTGTACCTCTCGCTGCCTTGGCAAAGCAGCCAGCATAATCAAAGACCCCACCCACCTGGGTCATTCTCTCTTCTCTCCTCTCCCATCAGGTAGAAGATACAGGCTTAAGGACAGCTTCTATCCCACTGTGATAAGACTATTGAACGGTTCCCTTATACGATGAGATGGGCTCTAACCTCACGATCTACCTTTTTGTGACCTTGCACCTTATTGTACTGCACTTTCTCTGTAGCTGTGACACTTTACTCTGTACTGTTATTGTTTTTACCTGTACTACATCAATGCACTCTGTAATAACCCAATGTAACTGCACTGTGTAATGAATTGACCTGTACGATCAGTATACAAGACAAGTTTTTCACTGTGCATTGGTACAAGTGACAATAATAAACCAATACCAATACCAGTACAACTCTATGTAATTTCCTTCATTTGAGGACAGTAGGTTTGGACATGGAGGATTCACCTCAAACTGCATCTGCAATTACCATGCTGTGAACACTGCTCCCTAGGTGATCCTTGACCCTTATTAGTCCTACATCTTTACACGTGATAAAATGTAAAATATCCTGTTCCCAGGTTAACTCATAGCATCACAGAAATAGACCTACTGGCCCATTATGTCCATGCCAACTATCAAGTACCTATCTATATTAGTCCTTGGTCCATAGCCTTCCATGTGTTGGCCATTCAAGAGCTTGTCTCAATACTCCTTAAATGTTGTGTGAGTATGTGCCTCACTCAGGCAGTGTGTTCCAGATTCCAACCACCTTCGAGATGAAAAAGTTTTTCCTCAGATCCCCACTAAACTTCTTAACCCTTGCCATAAACCTATGCCCTCCAGCTTTAGATACACTTGCTATGGGGAAGAGTTTCCTGCTATCTACTATATCTATGCCCCTCATAATTTTGTACACTTCTATCAGATTTCCACCATCAGCTCCCTTTGTTGCAAGGAAAATATATTGCTCACAGAAACCATCCCTAAACATTGCGCAAATTCCTCTTACACAGTACATTAATCGAAATGCAAGTTTTATTCATCCAATCAATGTACAGATTAAAGTCGTCCATGATAATCTCAGTTCCCTTCTTACATGCCTTTGATATTTCCCCATTTTTGTTTTGTCCCATCAAGAGACAACATTTTAGTGGCCGAGAACTATTCCCACCCGTGTCTTCCCTGCTATTCTTTATTTCCACCTGATACCACATCGTGATCCATTGCATCTACGTCTCTAATCACCAGAGTGTTAATAGCTTCCTTGATTAACAATGTCATCCCTCCTCCTCTCTCTTTCTGCTTGCTCTATTGGAACATCAAATAACCTGGAATACTGAGTTCCCAATCCTGGTAACCCTGCAACCATATCTCTGTAATAGCTATTAGATCAAACTCATTTGTTACTATTTGCACTGTCAGCTTTGTTACAAATGCCATGTGCAGTCAGATAAAGGGCCTCAAGCTTTGACTTTTTATGATTTTTACTGACTGCAGATTTATCTCCTGCTGCACACTTTTAAGAATGTTTTCTGCCCCTTCCAGCCATGTTTTGGTTTTCTTTCTCCTCCTCACTATTCTGTGCCACTGTTCTTTTGTTTTTGTTTTATTAGACTTCCCATCACTAGGACACTCCCCTCCTCTACTTAGTGATGAAGAGCTGGTGATATTTTTCTAAGTCAGGATGGTGTGCAACTTGGAGGGGAACCTGCAGGCAGTGGTAGCCCCATATGCCTGCTGCCCCTGTCCTTCTTGGTGGCAGAGGTGACCTGTTTAGGAAATGATGTTTAAGTAGGCTGGGTGAGTATCTGCAGTACTTTGTAGATGGTGCACACTGCAGCTACCATGTGCTGGTGGTGGAGAGATTCAATGTTTAGGGTGGTGGATGGGGTGCCAATCAAGTAGGCTGCTTTGCATGGATGGTGTTAACTTTTTGTAGAATTGCTGGAGCTGCATTCTTCCAGGCAAGTGGAGAGAACTTCAGCACACTTCTGACTTGTACACTGTTGATGATAGAAGTGTCATGGAGTCAAGTCCTCTGCTGCAGGACACCCAGATTCTGAACTGCTCATGTAATCACTGTACTTATGTAATTATTCCAGTTGAGTTTCAGGTCAATCAGAATCCCCAGGATGTCTGGGACTCGGTGATGGTAATGCTGTTGAATGTCAACAATAGGTGATTAGATTCTCTCTTGTTGGAAATGGTCAAAGACTGGCGCTTCTGTGATGAGGATGTTATTTTCTGATGTTGCCTTGGTTTTGTATTGTTTGATTTGCATGTTGTGAATGGAATCAAACATTGTGCAATCATCAGCAAACATCCCCAGTTCTGACCATAAAATGCAAGGAAGGTCATTGATAAAAAACTGAGGATGGTTGGGTCAAGGACGCTGCCCTGAGGAACTCCTGCAATGATATCCTGGGGCTGGGATGATCTACTTCCAACAATCACAGCTACTATTCTATATATCTATGAAGTATGATTCCAACCACTGGAATGTTTTCCCTTTGCTCATTGACTTCAGTTTTTACAGGGCCCCCTGATACCACACGCAGTCAAGATCAGCCTTGATGTCAAGGGGAGTCGCTCTCACCTCAACTCTGGATCTCATCTCTTTAGTCCATGTTTAGACCAAAGCTGTGATAAGCACTGGAGTAAAATGGTTCTGGTGAAAACAAGACTGGGCATTGGTGATTATCAATGACAGCTTCCATCACTTTGCTGTTGATCCAAAGATGACTGGGCAGTAATTATCCAGATTGGACATGTCCTGCTTTTTGTTGGTTAGATGCCAGTGTAGTGGACTGGACAGTTTGTTTGGAGGTGCAGCTAGTTCTGGAGCATCTGTCTTTGGTATTACATCTGAGATGTTGTCTGATTCCTTACTTTTGCTATATTCAGTACTCTCAGACATTTCTTGATCTCACATGAAGTACATGAAATTGGCTGGAGATTGCTTTCTGTGATGGTGGGGATCTCAAAAGGAAGCCAAGATAGATCATCTTTTTGCTGCTTCTGGCAAAACATGGTTGTCAGTGCTTCAGTCTCATCTTTAGCACTCACATATTGGGTCCTCCAGTCTTCAGGGATGGCCATATTCTTGGAGCCTCTTCCTTTTAGCTGTTTAATTGCCCACCATCATTCATTACAATCTGAGCCACACCATTACAATCCAAGCCACACCATTACAATCAGAACCACACTATTGTCAGGAGCTTAGTGGAGATCAAAACAGGGTTGCTGAAATTTACATTTGATTGTCCATTTCACTCTGACAATGCTGTATAACATTCAGAAGCCAGGACATCATTCTAACTTGACAATCATACAAGCCGAGCTACAACCTTCCAAAATGAAGCAAGGGGAGAATTAGCAGTCAAGGAAACAAGAACAGCAGGGTGAATGCACACACTGGGATGATCACAATGAGTTGTAGTAAGATGAAAAATATAAAGGTAAGAAGGCACTCAACTCACACTCTTGGCAACAGGAGCCCCATATCAGGATTTCCCAAAGCAAACACCGTTTGGATGTGATACATTTAACCCCGCAAAGATTTATATGGGCCCTTACTCATTCTCAAGTCACTCACACACTTGAAAGGTCATTTTAGTCACTAAGATATTTTAGGAACAGTGTTCCATCAGCAATGTGCAATCAGTTACTGTCACATTTACACTGCAGCCATACTAAAACTTACAAAACAGACAATTGCTGAAATTAAAATGGATGCAGATTTACTCTCATGTAAACAGAAAACTGCACCTTTCGATTTAGTTCTCATTCTCAGCCAAAGATTGCAACAGGGGATTATTTAGAACTAAAGACTTAATCACACATCAATATGGTCATCGTTGTGAAGCCTCACAATGTTATTCCTCATTGTCCTTGCACTGCCTTCACTCTTCAAGCCTAACATTTGCTACATGCATCATTAACTAATTATGGCAAGTAATGCTTCCCAGTTACAAACCTTCCAAATGCTCATCAAGTGCCCACTTAAAAGTGCTTGCAGGCAAGTACACTAATGCATACTTAGTATCAGAACAATAATGAATAAGATTGAGTGGCAACTTCTTCATGCAGAGGGTGATGCACATATGGAATGAGCTGCTAGAGAAAGTAGTTGAGGCGGGTAAGATAATAATACTTAAAAGACATTTGGATAAGTATATGGATAGGAAAGGTTTAGAGGGATACAGGCCAACTACGGGCAAATGGGACTAGCTTAGGTTGGCACCCTGGTCAGCATGGACGAGTTGGACCAAAGGGCCTGTTTCCGTGCTGTGTGACTAACGCATATTAGCAGGGCACTAAATAATTTTCTCTTGATTCAGTGGAATATTTAGGCAGCAGCTATAAATTGTCATAATTTCATTTGATTGAGAAAAGCACTCAGCAGACCTAGTCTCATTTGGAATTGCCTCCAAAACTCTAACGCTGCCACCCACTTGATATATGAATCTGTACATACCTAACATCATACTCTGACAGGTATACTTAAGCCCAATGCTTTCACAAAACCTTTGCAAGAGAAGCACAATATTGTAGCTGTGTGATGTTGAAATTCAACTAGAAAGGAGGGGAGGCAGAGAGACACAGGGAGAGCAGTAGAGGTGGGAAAAGTTAGAGAGACAGAGCAGCAGGGAAAGGAAAAGGGGAAGAGATACAGGTCGAGCTACATAGATGTGGAAAAGTGGGGAGGCAGAGAGAAAGAGCAGAGGGAAGAGAGGCAAAAGCAGCTTGTCTGTATGAGTTAGCTGAACATTTTATAACACCAGGTGTTAGCTGAATGTGAATGGAAGTGGAGGGAAGATCTGTAGTTGTAATAACAAAGTCTTGAGTTATGAAGGCTCACTTTGGCCACTCTTGTGGGAGCATGATATTTTTTCTAACACTAGTCAACACTGTGGTGTTATTCCTCCTCAGAGGTCTCTCTGGCAACCACCAGCCAGTGTCACCTGCAGGATCTCCAATGATAGGATCCTGCATTCTCTTTAAATCCTTCTGAACAGGACTGAAAACATGCTACTTGCCCTTTGGCAGGATTGGTCCAAGCATGGAGAAGTTATGAACACTCTCCAGTAGTTGTCGCTGGAAGTGATGTGTGTGCCTTCAAGAGAAAGGAATGAAGTAATGCTTACAGCATCAAAATCAAACCACAACGTTTCTTAAGCAAGCATAGCATTGTAGGAGGGAACCCAACCATATTATTCTTAAACTGTGCTGTACAATATCAAGATCTTTATAGAACTGCATTATGGAGACAAACACACTGTTTTAATGCTGAAAATACAGCGTTGAGAAATTTCTAGTTCACGGAGTATATAATTGCTGCTTTGAAAATGTTAGCACAGAGCAGTAAACACAATAATTAAAATTCAATATAATCATACTAGATAGGAGTAGAGAGACAATGGGCACAAAATTCAGTTCCATAGCGCCTGTTGTTTGGACATAATACATGCCAAATCGGTTCTTGCATAGTGTCCAATGTGCACAGACATAGGAAAACTAGTCCCAACATTCACCATTCTGGCAAGACCTGGTGCCTGCACTGTAAGCAGTGATATTAATCAGTAAGCAATGCTGATTTGATAACAGCACTACCAAACTGAAGCTCCAGGACTTCTGGTAACCTGGCTGAAGTGAACAGCAGCTGAAAGCAAACCAACCAGCACTATTTTGAAAAGATTGCCTACTTACAAGTTAGTTGCTCATATCTATTGGCGGTTGATGAGACTCCACAAGGGCTTGGTCCTTAATAGAGTTTTTTAAGGTTGGTATAGCCTACAGGCAATGAAGTGGCAGTTACTGAAGAAGTTTATCAACTTCAAGGCTTCTGCTTAAGTTAAATCTCCTCATTTGTGGGGCTAGGTGATTGTGGAGTTTGTGGAGGATGGTGGTTGTTCATGGTCACTGATGGTTTTAAAGGTTATCCTGCAATAGAAAACCACATTAAACCACATTCCCCTTGGAATGCATCATGAATGGCAGAGAACAAGGAACTGAGAGCAGGAGGTCAGGAAGGAGGTCCCTTACAGGCAGAGAGGGAGGTGGTTCTCAGGAGAACAGGGAGGAGATTGGGGCTGAAAAATGTCAGGGGATCTTAAGGAAGGTTCACAGACCTTTATCTTGTTCGTCATATTCATCTGGTTATTTATCTCCTTTAGTGGTGGAAAGATGAGATTGCTACTTGGCAGATCCTGAGGTGTAAGTTTGATTTTAAAAGTGTTAATAAGGCAATACCTTCAGCCACTCCTCTTATAAATTTCCTGATTTCATGAGGACTTTCTCATCCAATGTAGTCTAGTTATGTGTTGACTGTGTCTCAGGGATATGCACATTGTCTAACTGAACCATAAGACTCTCTGTCTCATGACTGCTCAAAGCATAGAAGGAGAATTCAGAATGGTATTAAGAAGCTCAATGTCATGCATCAGGAGCACACAGAGGTCCTGCATAAGTGGTGGAAGGAGCACACCATCTTACAGAGGACCCACCACCCAGCTGTCCCATCTATCACCTCCTATCCCATCTGTGGAAGAGTCTGCAGTTCCCATCAGCCACTCAAAACCCACCAAACTCCAGTGGAACAAGTCATCCTTGATCCTCAGGGACTGCCTCATATGATCCAATTGGAACATAAGGATTTTTGAATGGAAAACAAAATCTTTTCTGCTATTTACTTTGCCATTATAAATAATTATATATAGCATGTCAAACATGTGAAAATACAATTCTAACTATTATTTTATAGTCTTAACATATGGCTAGATTCTTTTGTGGATCACCATAGATCATACATCACTAACTGGTGAGAAGATGTGTCAAATCCAAAATCTGACATTTGCTGTATTCAGCCAATAAACCTTGTGATAGTAAGTGATTGTGAAATGGTCTGTGGTTATCATAAAAACTCACCTGGTACACTAACATCTTTCAAGGAAGAAAACCTGACACCTTACTTGGTCTGGTTCATGATTCTGGTCCTACACCAATTTGGTTAACTTAATTACAATGACCTACCAAGCCAGAGTTGTGTCAAAGCTTGGAAGGTGCAATACCTCCTTTATGAGATGGCCAATAAATGTTGTGATTGCCATCACAGCTTCATCCAAACTATTAAAAGTCCTTCAGCTACAGAAAATAACACATCTCTAACAGGCTTAGTTCCCCAGCAAAGTCCTTCACTTCCTGGACAAAAAATTCATTGTCTTTGGAGGTGACATTATTCTGAGGTCTAAGAACAGGTAAGCTCTGACCTGAAAATTGTCTTGGACATTGATATCAAACAAAAGGAATAAATATTTTCTGGAATGAACAAATGGAATAGAAATTAATCATTTATTTAAGGAAGCCTGCACTGTTCCTGTTCAGCCTTTGAGAACAGTTACTAAACTTTTTTCCCCTTGTTGTAGCTTTTCTTAGACAACTAACTGCTGATGGGAATTGTTCTTTCATAAATTATCTCTGATAGTTGGGCACTTTATTATATGATGTCTTAGAACCCCAACCATTGATGTTAGGGATTTTGTACATTACAGTCACATCACATTTGTATTTTTATGATCTTTGTTTCCTCTGCCACTATCATGCATAAAGAATATCTCCCAAAGTTAGATGAATTGGAATCTGCTGGTGAGATAGTGCTGAAATAATGTGCAATAATTTCCATAAAATTAGGGACAAGGAAAGGTATAACTCATCTCCAACAAGAAACCTGAGCTTTTTGATATGCTATCTGAAATATCTTAATATTTGGTTAAATACATGGTTCCAGTTTAATTTTTAATATTAAAATCTTAAAAATGTGCCAAAGTGGAAATACTGTAACAGCATGATGCAATGTATATACAGGATAGATTTTAAAAATAAAAAAAAGATTAAATTGAATTTAAAAATATAAATTCAATTATTTTAAATCATTTCTATTTTTTGAGAAGTATTCTTGGCTTATAAAGTTGGCTTTTTCATGGATATTCTGTGCTGAATTCATTGGCACTGATTTCTAGTTAAATCTGAACCTTAAACCTAAATTACAAATCCCTTTTAAGATACAAAAAAAATAGGAAAAGCTTACAAAGGGTGCTAGATCAAAGGAAAAGGCTTATAACTCTATTCCTCCCCTTAGGCAGAACATTTGAAAGATTCGTTACTTTCTAGATAAAGAAATTTTTTCTCATCTCAGTCATGAGTGCCCAACCCCTTATGATGAGACTATGAGCTCTGGTTCTGAACATGCCATCCAGGGAAAACATCATCCTCGCCTCTATACTGTCAACCCCATGAGAATTTTGTTTATTTCAATGAGATCACCTCTCATTGTTTTAGAGAATAATGGCTCAGTCTGTTTATTACTCATCATATGATAATTTCCCCCATCTTGTGAATCAATCTTCTAAGGTTTAGTTGCTTCACTCTATTGTAAGGGAAACTAGACCTGTCCACAATATTCTGGTGTAGAGTCTCAACAGTGCTCTATATATTGCCAAATGAGACATCTTTATGCCTGTATTCAAATCTTCTTCCAATAAATGCCTATCTACCTTTCCAACTGTTTGCATATTAACTCTCAGTTATTTGTGTGCAAGGACACCAACCTTGCTTTGAACACCAACACTTTTTAATCTCTCCTACTTAAAAATGACTTTCTTCCTTTTTTTCTCTCAAGTGAATGACCTAATATTTTTCCATATTATATTCCAGCTACAGTAAAACTCCTATAATCCATCACACTTTGGACTTTGGTAGTGGCAGACTATTGGATATTCCTCCTATTAAAGCCCAAACAAACTTTTATTTCACTTAATTTATAAGTTACCCAGTAATATATTAAGTTTTCCAGTGAACCAGGTGAGATTAAAGGGAGCGGGAAATATATAAGCCCTCCAGACCCCAGCTCTGGACACACATTCTGCTTTCACTCTGTATTTAACATCTGTGCCATTCCCTTATTTGCCAATATAATTTCTGTCGTATCATTTGTAAGGGACCCACAAAAATGTTTGCTAATCTTTTTTTTAATCTTTTTAATAGAAACCTATATAATCTGTATTTATGTTTCTCCCCAGCCCATTCTTGTGCTACTTTCCCTTTCTTTAGCAATGTCTTGCTTTCCTTTGCTGAGTTCTGAATTTTCCCAGTCCTCAGGCTTACTGCTTTTCTCTCAACATTATAACTCTTTTTCTTTGACCTAATGCTACCTTTAACTTCTCTTGATAGCCACAGCTGGACCAATTTTTCTGTTTTGTTTTGTTTTAAAGGGATTCTGTGTCAACTATACACTCTTTAAAAGTTAGCCGTTGTTGGCTACCTGTCATCCATGTTAATATATATCCCAGTCTACATTAGCCAACAAATGCCATATGACTTTGTGATTTTTTTTTCAGACCCTGGTTTCAGATTGAACTGAATTACGATCACTGTTCCCTAAAGGCCTTAATTAGGTGAATCAGTAAATCCTTTCTCATTACAGAATGTTGGACTTAAAACATTGGCCTGTTCTCGCAGAGGTTCCTCAATAGACTTATCGAAAAAACCATCTCTTATACACTTCATAAATTCCTCTTTCACATTTTCATTGTTAATTTTGGTTTAACTTGTCTGTATGCAGATTATAAAACCCACCATGATTATTGTATTATCCTTGTTATGTGGACCTCTAATTTGTTAATTCGTTCTATTTCCCCCATTATCATTACCATTTCTTTGCTGTGCCTAAATTGATTTTTCCAAACTAAGTCTCTTCCTCTCTACTGTCTTATCTCATCTTTAAAATCAGGGGTACCTCACTCCCTTTGCCTATCTCTCCTAAAAGTTAGGTATCCTGGAGTATTTAATTTGCAAACTTGGTCACTTTGAAGCCATATCTCTATAATTACTGCTAGATCATATTCATTTATTTCTACTTATGCTGTGAATTCACCTATATTGTGATGAATTTGTACCAGCTGTCCCTGCTCTGACTAACTGAAGGTACTCTTTTATGCTTGCATACACTTTTCTTCCTGATAGATTCTGGTTATCATTACCCATTATGGGATTAGTTCGGGAAAGTGGCGCTGTGGTTAAAAAAATATCATCCATGATCGTATTGAATGGCAGAGAAGACGAGAGGAGCTGGATGACCTCCTCCTGCTTCAGTTTCTTATCATTCTGCAGCATCATTGTGCTAACTTCTAATCTCAGCATGTCTGATTACTTTAAAATTACAAAGCTACCCACAGAATTCCTTGTGCAAGGTAATCATGTATAATTCAGTCAATTATTTTTGTTATCCATCTCTTGGCTGTAAAGGTCACCTTTGGCATCTGGTAAGCAAGATTATACAACTCTCTCTAGATTTAGCAAGGACACTTCTCCTACAATGTTTCTTTAGGAAAGGAATGGCTAATGAAATATCAAGAATCTGCCATGAATTGGCAAGGAATGTAATACTTAATCAAGTAGTTACCAGAATCAACAAGGGGTGATATGGAACTGATGTTTGAAGATCAATCTAAATTGATGTGCTCTACCAGCAGGAGTGATGAGTAAATAAGATTACACATGAGCTAATGCAGATTAAAATAAATTGATTCTGAAAATGGGCAAAGGGTTAGTAGTTCATTACTAATTTTTCTCCTTAGAATGAATAAGGTTTGCTATCTTTATATCTTTATATCATTCTCCTCACTGCAGCTGTTTTCTCCAGGAATTCTGAGTGATGTGGATATAATTGAAATGAAGAATTCTTAACAATTTAAAACTAAGGTCCATAGGAACTTCTTGTCACAGTGGGTGGTGAATTTCTGGAACTCTTTATCCCAAAGGGTTGTGGTTCATTAGAAATATTTAAAGAGGAAGTTGACAAATTTTTGAAAGATCAAGAAATTGAAGGCTATGGGGGATGGGCACAGAAGAGGAGGTGAAGCCTGGGGTAGATCAGCTGTGATCATATTGAATGGCAGGGCAGGCTTGAGGGGCTGACTGGCCTACTCCCGGCTCCTACTTTTAAATGTTCTTCTGTACTTACGTCCTTATGTATCTTCAATTTTCATAATGTTTAATGGGGCATAATATAAGATTCATTGTCAGTTTTTGGCAGTTGAGGAAGGGCTTCCATACTAACTTCATGAACATTGCTTTCACCAGCTTTCCAAAGGTTTGCCTTTAGCTGTGCTAAACTACTTGTCTGAAGAGTATTTGCTATACCATTGGCAAATGGGCAAAATGGCAGTGCTGTCTGACATCCAGGAACCTGGACTTAATCCTGAGTTTGGGTGCTGACTATGTGGAAATTGCACATTTACTCCATAGCTGTGTGTTTACTCCTGGTGCTTTGATTTCCTTTCATATCCCAAAGATATACCACTAGGTTACCATTGACTGTAAATTCTCCCTCGGTGCAGGTAACAAGCTAAAGGGAAAGTTAGCGGGCATGTGAGTTGCAGGGCTACAGAAAAAGCAATGAGGAGAAATCGGGTTGATGGGATTGCTCTGCTGGGAGGTGGCATGGACTCAACTGGCTTAATGACCTCTTTCCGTAGAGTAATACATATGTTAAATGATTGATTGTGCTTACTATCAAAAAAAGGAAAGAAAAAGCAGCCTGGATTTTTGCAATAGTTGTTGAGGTGGCATGAAATAATGTGTCCCCACATTAATATGAAACCCAAATAAGTTATTGATACTGTGTTGTTAGGTAGTT
Source organism: Pristis pectinata (assembly GCF_009764475.1). NCBI lineage: Eukaryota > Metazoa > Chordata > Chondrichthyes > Rhinopristiformes > Pristidae > Pristis > Pristis pectinata. The sequence goes on from NC_067416.1 coordinate 28,076,024, forward strand.
TAAAATTACTTTTCCACAGAATCAATTAAATAAAATGTTTCGTCATTAGATCCGGTAAACATAATTCTGTTGATGAAATAAAGCAAAACTATTCCTACAAATAACAAACAATGCACTAAAACTTAATGTTATTGCAAGCTTACATCTGTGCCTGAGAGACGGTCTCTGAACACCAATGGGAACTATATTGTGGACCTCCCTGCAAACTCTATGTTGCTGACTTCTTGATTTTCCTTATGTTGGGTTTTCTGCTTGTCTTGTGCAAGTATCCAACCACCTTTCAGCCATTGACAGTATCATTCTGTGCCCGAGATGTTTACCTCAGACATTCCATGAATGGGATCTAGAGAAATGATAATCTTGCTCAACAATACAAGGGATGCTTACTATTCTAAAGCCTTCACAGTATTTTATCTTACCAAACAGATCATGAAATATATCATATGAAATACATCCCCTTTTCTAATTAAGTTGCTCTAGTTGCAGATTTTCAGGTGAGACATTGGTATTCTTAACCGTCAACAGATCCATGAGCCTTTGCTGTTTAACTTGACCTGTTTCCCCTAAGCACTTTGGGTAATGTATGGGACTCCTTTTGCCACATGTGTCTGTTTTAACAGGAATTTTAGAACTCACAACTGTTAAAGTCTTAACTTGCTTCCATTACCTTAACAAATGATGTGATCAATTTCTACTTTTGCATTTTGGATGAAAAGACTCGTTCATGTGGCAGAATATTATTAGGCACTAATTCATGAAAACAGAAAAGGCTGGAACTACTCAGCTGGTCAGGCAGCATCTGTGGAGAGAGAATCAGAGTTAAAAATGAAAGCTTTGTGACCTAAACCATTAATTCCTTTTCTCTCATACATATGTTGCTTGATTTGTTAGAAAATATTTCTAACATTTTTTTGTCTTTATTTCAAATTTGCAGCATATGGTGTATTTTGCTTTTATAAACAATAGTTGAATCTCAGAGTTCAGATTACTACAAAATCATTTTATGATTGTATGCTTTTAGCATTACATAAATCTATTGATGAGTTAACTGACTTGCAGTCTCATCCCAAAGCCCAGTCCAGGCATCAAGTAATCCAATAAACAGTGCACAATTCAATTTATAAAGGATGACCTTGGTCTGTAACAGCAAATATCTGAACTGCAAGAAGCATTGTACATATTTATCAGGAAGTGTCATGACTACAATGCAGGGCTGGATCATCTTCGACTTAGCATAAACAACCAGTTTGCCTCCTGAGGGATCCCCACCCTTGCACTTACCTTTTGCCACCTTATGCTCCCAGTACCCCAGAGGTATCACTGCTGTGACCATCCCATGAAGCAGCGTGGCTCATGATTGATGACTTCTACAGGAAGCAGCACATTAAGACGCTGTCCATGGACTGCCTTGATGGCCTCCTGACAGCTTGTGCTGTTAAAAACCTTTCCCACAGTTTCTAAATGTCATTGAACTACATTTAAATAATTGAAAGATAATAATTCATTTACTTAAAAGCACATTCAACATATTCAAGTTAACAGGAAATATTAAAATTAGTTAAAATAAAATTTAATAAAAAAACAAACTATTTTGCTTTGCTTACTTTTTAAATGAACCCAAATGAGTAGGGTTGCTGCTTTTACAACAGCCATGACTGATGTAGAATTAAAGAACCAGATATGAAGTATATCTAGCCCCTTATGTCAGTAAAATTAGGTCACCATGCCCCACCTCCCCAAGCCCCCTCACCTCCCAGAGACTCAGTGCTGAAACTCAGCATTTGACTCCAATCTATTCAGTTCTTCCACACTGCACCACACAGGTGTGAAACACTGGAATGTGCTCACATGTGCACTGTACCTTGATGGTGGTGCTCAGTAGCACTCTCAGCTAATCATCAGTGTGATCTGCTCTAATACTACATATGAAGATATTGCATCATAAATTCTTAGATCCACAATTATAATGAAAACTAAGTAAACTAAAAAATCTATTACATTCATTACTCCTGTTTGTTTGCATTCCATTTTTTCTCATACAGATTTTTAGGTTAAACTGTGGGGAAACCCCAGTTAACCAAACAACTACGCTTCCAACATTGCTGCACATTTTGCCGGTTATAAAAGTAAAATATTGTGTGAAAATAAGGACAGAATCTATAACTAGCTATACACATGGTCTTGATCTCTTTGTATTTCACTTCTTTCTTTCTCTGACCACCTGATTAGTTTATTTTCCTTGCTATTATTTGAATTCTTATCACTTCCTTTATCATAGAGCACTGCCAGTTCAGAAAAATTCAGCTACAGTTCTGCAGACTGTATTTAACTTAACTGCATTATGATCAAAGATTAATGCATTTTTACTAATCCCTTAATCCCATTGGAATAATCACATGTGTCTGCTTATGGATAACAATGAGTTTAACTTGGAAAACAACTCTGTGCATTCATTACAACAGTTTCAGAAATGGCAATAACAGATTGAACATTGTAGTTTGCAAATTTGATTTTGAATTAATGATGCAACTAGTGTTTCATTCAAAATCTTAATCTTGTTGAATATTTTGTTTTCATGAGGCCAATTTTTCCCATACATTGTCACTGAAAGCAAGCTTATGCTATAAAGTGTTTATGGTGTTCAATTTAACTTTCTTACTCCCTTGGCTCAATGGACCATTAATTATAGTTGGAATTTCAACAATGTCCAGCCAAAACTGACATAAAGTTTACAAGAAGTAATCCATCCTCCTAAACTGATTGTGATTTGGCTGAGCGAGTGTTTGGGTCATAACAGCATAAAATATTACATTTAGAAAAATGTTTTATTTAAAATTAAATCTTACATGTTCTTTTTTTTTGTGGACTGTTGCTAACTTATTTAATATCCAAACAAAACTTTACTGCAGAATATAATAATATATTAGCATATTGCTGTGAAATTGGGCAGATTAGCATCAGTTTTATTAGTGCTATGGATACTGATTTGCTTCCAATTTTCTTTCCAAATAGTACACTCACATGTTTAGTACAATTCATACTGTACAAAAAATTAGATAGGGTTGCATCATGCATGTTACTCATACATGTAGTCAGTCAGTGGCATACATCTGTGTAAACATGTTGACCCAAGCCCCTTTAAATTTGACCACAGCAGGCTAAATAACACTGTATGCTATTCACACAGAGGAAATCTGGAGAATAAATTTTGAGAGTAAAAACTACTTACTCCTCCCTCCCCAAACCCCTGTCCTATCCCTTCCCAACCATTCTCCACCTGAGTAATTTTAAAAGAGTTCTCAAGTACTTGCAGGCTTGCTGCTGATTGAGTAGTTCAGCTCATCCAAGTGGTTTGAACTATTCAATTGTTAATTCATTGCAGTGGGAAGCAAGCAGTGTATCTCTGTACTGAGTCCTATACCTGGGCTGAGGTGGGATTTCTTTTTAATCCTTCAGCCACCTGGTCATTATACTGAGCCTCCAGCATGATAAGAAGGAAAAAGATTTGCCCTTGAAGCAAGCTAAGCAGCCAAAAGAGAAAGGGAAGAAGGGCAAGAGGACATAGCCAACAGATTTGCTCTTTAGTGATTCTGTGTATCTGAGTAAACAGGTGGTGATTGCGTAAATGCACACACCCATCCACTTCTTGAATACATTTAGTGATTTGGCCTCAACATCCTCAGTGTTGGAGAGCTCAACTCATGCCTGAGACAATACAATTGAGAAAGAAGCCACCACAACCCAATGACGAGCAGGAGGAAGATAAGGATGAGCTGAAGCGGAAGCAACACAGCAGTTTGAAGTTACGTCACAAGGTCAAGGCCATCATGTAGCTCCCCACAGGAGAAAGACTATGCTTGGGTGTGCTGTTAGAGACAACTTAATAGTAAGAATACTTCCATGAACACACAGCGCAACAATTAGACAGAATACCTTGAAAAAATCTGTTTCCATGCAGTTTACTTATCATTTTTTATGTCTATAAAACCTATAAGATGAAAGAAGAAAAAGAGATCCACAGAGGGAAGGACATGGGAGAAGTCAAAAGATTGAACAGAGAGAGGTGGCAGGAACAAAGTGTTAGTAGGAGGGGGGGAAATTGGAGAGAGCTGGAGAGAGAGAGGTGGAAAGAAAGGGAAAGATGGAGCGAGAGAGAGAGAGAGAGAGAGAGAGGAAGATAGTTTGATAGTTTAGATAATTTTGCCTTGGTCACTGATCATTAGAATGAGGAGTGGTCAAACCTAGTCCAGACCCTGGCTCCTCAGTCCTCCCTGCAACTCATCTCAGAAAGGCTTTCCATGAACTTTTAGGGTCTTATGACCAGCTGCTGAACAGCAAATACATTTGTTTGATATGAGGTAGTTACTGAAATATTTATTCCAATCTTGAAATTCTGAATAACTTCCCAAGTTTATTATCAATCAACAGCCAACAAAAGTTCATTTATAACTCTCTGGAAAACTTGGCACACACAGCAACATTCAATGATTTCTTTCAAGGTTATACAGCTTGGAGCCATGACATGAAAGCTCGGATCCTTCAGAGCAATTGATTGAGGATTTATACAGATTTCAAAGTTACCTTTTAAAATAAATAGGTCTTTATTTTAGATCCTTTTATACTTCTTTGGATACCTTTACTCTTCAGGATCCAAAGTAAATCAGAGATGAAGCACCTTTGAATAGAATACTTCATTCTCTGACCCCACAGCTTCAAACCAAGTAACATTTTCACTTTCATGACTTAACTTATATTCTCCAGTCTCTGTGACTTAGTTACGGGGATCAGGCAAGAAAGTGGAGGTAAGGTCAATGATTAGATCAGCCTTCATCCTGCTGAGTTGAAGAGCAGGCTCAAGGGACTATATGCCCTGCTGCTCTTTTTTCTTGGGTTGGACATTTTCTTTTTAGTACATAAGGTTTGTAAATATCCACATAACATGGACTGACGTCACTTAATCACCTCAGTGTCTCGAAATGCAGGTTGGTTACTGCTAGTATTGGGGATACTGGAGTGTGCATTGGATGCTGCTGAGGCTTAAGTTGCAAAAAGGCTGGTCAGCTTCCCCACACTAGTTTACTTAGGTTCAGGACAAACAATAGCTCATTGACTCTTATACTTAATGGCAGAATTCTGAGATTAGAGGTCCACACTGCCACAGCATTCACCAGAAAGATAGAGAAACAAAGGACTGCAGATGCTGGAGGAACTCAGCAGGTCAGGCAGCATCTGTGGAGAAAAGCAGGCAGTCAATGTTTGAAGTCAGGACCCTTCTTCAAGCCCAATATATGGGGGTGGGGGCGGGAAACAGAGCAGTGATAGGTGGACAGAAGTGGGGAGGCGGGGTGGGCACAAGGTGGTGATAGATAGATGCAGGTAAGCGATAGTGATAGGCAAACGCAGGAGAGGAGGAGAGATCAGATCCACCGGGGGATGGGTCAAAGGTAAGGAGGCAGGCAGCATGAGGGTGGAGGGGAGGAGAAGAAAAGGTGAGAGCAAAAAAATGGCCAGGAGAAAAAAGAGAGCTAAGCTAGGAAAGGGAAGAAAAGGAGAAGAAAGGTGGGGGGGGGGGGGGCGGGGTGTGGGGGTAGGGGTGGTTGGTTTACTTAAAGTGGGAGAATTTGATAGGTTGTAAGGTCCCGAGATGGAAAATGAGGTGTTGTTCCTTGAGTCAGCGTTTGGACTTCTCCTGGCAGTGGAGGAGGCCAAATGCATTTGCGCTTCTCCCGGCACTAGAAAGATGATGGATTATTTTCTTTTCAATGAAATGATTATCCACAGTTCTCTCTGGACTGATCTCCAACTGAATTATTAACAAAAATGCAAGTTATTAGGATACCTTTAAATAGTGTGTATGTGGCAAAGGTTTCTTTCTGAAACTAAACCCCTGAACCTAGAAGTTCATCACCAAAAGAAATAACATTACAACATTGAAAATCATATTAATGCCGAATGAAGCAATTTTAGGCATCTTAGCACCAGTTGGTACCATCATACAGGTATTTTCAGGTAAGAATTTTGTGTTCATGAGGGCTGGTTTTCCAGCACTGTATTCACCCAAATGACATCAACACTAATGCAGCACCCAAAATTTATCAACAATGAGGTTTTCAATCACAGCCTACTCACTCACAGAAGAACCAGCTTTTATTAATTCTGAATCCTCGGGAAAATTATGTTACTTAATGACCAGTCACACTAAACTTGCATTCATAATTAGACATTACACACCTTTCCACATCCTCACATCTTACTCTGCAAACTTTTTGTTATGTCTTCAAATATTTAGAATGCCTATTTGTCTAGACCCAGCACTCTGCATTATGGATCGAATGGGTGGGCAACAGGCCCTCACTGGCATTCATGAGGACCAGATTATGGAAGGCACATAATAGCTCTGCACCCAAGACCTTATCCAGCCAGATAGCTGAGTCAACCCTGCTCATACCCATGCATCTCAAAGCAGCCAATGCAGGCTGTGTTTCCACAAGGCAGTTCTTACTCACATTTGTGACCTCGTAAAGCCTCAATTACTCGCTCACACACATGCTGCACTGCTCCCACAGTGGAATGCAATGTCACCCTCACTCACATCTCACTAACCTCAGGATTCTTCCAGCCCACAGCTGCATATATATTGCCATATCTCTCAGCTTGCTGATTGTCATGATGTTAGGGAAGACACTGAAACTGTATATTTCACAGGAACAGATCTTGTGTATTTCTCCACCAGTCTACAGCAGCAGGCAGACTGGCCAGAGGTAGTTGCCAGCAGTGCAGGCTTCCCCTACTGCAGCCACTCATATAATGTAATCATAGCTCACAGAGACCTTGCTGCAACCGCCTGCCAGGAGAACCTGAATGTTGATCTGCAAGGTCTTTATTACCCTTTGGACAGAGGATATCTCTTCTGTAATGATGCAATCTACCTGCCTCTTGAAGTAAACCTGAAAGCATGCTCCCTCCCCTAAGGAATCACCCATGCTACCATCTGCAAGTCAACCACACTTTACAGTAGCTGGAAGAGTGCTGTGAGTGTTATGCATTTGCCTTTGTCTGGCTGATGAGGGGTTACCTATATGCATAAATGCTGACAGAAATACAATTAGAATTTTTCAGTAATGCCTATTGCTTCTGAAGTTAAGAATTAACTGGCATTAAGTGAGTGATCCATACAGGCTGTTAAATTTTGACTTTTTAAAATCTTTTTATAACTGTATTTGGGAGGCATAAAGTTTCAAAATTGAATAAGTGGTACTTAAGAATTTTTTAGGCCCCAGATTTCTTGATTGTGGTAAATACGTGGCATTAATGATTATTTCAAACCAATTTTGCCAGGGTAGCATTAATCCAACATTGCACAGATCAAGCTTTTTACTCTGCACACTTCTGACATGCACAGGCAATAAACAACTGCCATGCTATCCAACTTGTTGAGTTGCATGATTTGGACCAACAATGTGTGCTGCCAATTTCTGAAAAAATCACGCACAAATTATCAACCACAGTACCAAAATAACTGTGGCACATTGTGAAATTTGTAGCCATGGAGTCTGAACCAGGAGTAATGAAAATAAAGTGGAATTAAGATTAAGAATGACAAATGAGGCAAAAATATTGTAAACAACTTCCAACACTATTTAACTTTTGAAGGAATGAGACACCAAATATATAAAACTACTTTTTCAGGGCCAGAGAGGATTCATGATTGCAGTTGTCAATTATTAAGCTGTTAAAACTGACTTAATCCTGACTTCACCAGCTCTAATTTTTTGTGACATCTTTTGTGGGAAACTAATAGGCAAGAGACCAAATTCACACTTTCAGTGCCAGGTCTTCAATAGCTTTAGAGGCTTAGATAATGAATCTTAATACTTCTGACAAGGCAGAGAAAGCAATATAGAAGATATGATTGAGGGAATATAGGCTATATCGCATAAATTTGTTTGCAATATATCTCCCTTAATTTAACTCATCATCAGGGACCAAGTACAGTGAATTACAATTCTTGTAAACTGTACTTGTAAGATGTTTCCTATATCTTTCTACTTAGAAAATCTGCCTGGATTGAGAATGACTTGCCTCCAATACATGGGTGTTGTTCGTTTTCGGGTGATGGAAGCCAATGTGAAACTGTAGACTCTTCTACAGATGGGCAGGAGGTGCTTGACATACTTTATGTGGTGGTGTTGCTTATACAGGGCTTCCAATGCACGGATTTGAAGTTAACATATTGTAGGTAATTGTTCACAATATGAATCTTTTTGTTTGTCTCACAATTCTCAACCCATTTAGGATTTATGAAGTAAGTAGATGTTTATTGATTTCTTTACTTTGAGAGATCTTGAAACATTGTACATTTATGAGCTACTTTATAATACTTTAGAGTGTTAGCGAGAAAAAAATCTCTTAATTAAAGAAGAAACAATAGCCTAATTATCTTGCAGTGGTTCTACACGCTCATGTTGTAAAGTTCATTGTAATTATTCATTCTTCCCTGCAGGTTTAAAGAGTATTTTTTGGGAGGCTGAAAAAATAATTGTAAAAGAGAGGGTAAAGAAAATTGCAGTGCTAAAGTATATTCATTAATTATTGGACATCTTTTCAAGTCTCAGCAGCCATCATCTGTCAATGCTTTATACTAAAATTTATCTATACGGTAACCTGATTTCTTTTCCTTGACTTAAATTTAATGGAAGAATTTTTTCCATTTGTCTATATTTGTATTGATTTCTAGAATGAATATTTTTGTGCAAAATATATTTCTTGACAAAATGGAATACCTAATATTCTTTTTTAGAATGACTGAGTTAATACCTGTACGACTTGTTGGACAGTATATGAGGCAAAAATCCAGTAGGCTGTTGGCGCACTGCAGTGAAAATATATTCAAAATGCTTAATGACAAGCTATGGCAAGCTTTGAACATAGAATTTATTCAGTGAAAGTGAATTAATAAAAGATACCATGCATTTTTTTATAGTTGTGTTATTCACGTCTAAATGACACATCCTGAACATCCCACTAGTAGTGATTTCAACTGATAAGAACAATGAACTTTGCCTTTGCTCAATGTTCTCAAGTGTGATGATTTTGGAAATGTCCCAACTTCATATTATTAAAAACACAGGCCAACCAGACAAGGAGTTAAAAACCTAAATTCTGATTGTAGTTCAAAGCTGTATAAAATGGGCAGATGCAACTCAGCAATGGAACATCTATGCCTGGATAGTGCAAACTACAGATTTCCTTTGTTCTTGGAAGAAAGAACTCTTCTATTTTTCATCTGAACCAGAAAGACTTTGCCCAGTTTGAATGTCCTTGGACAAGCAAAGGATTTTGGAGTTGTTTTCATTGTAATAAGTTTGCAGTGGGGCAAATTAAAGCCATCACACTGCATGTGGCTTAATATCACAAATATTTTTCAACTCTTGAGGTTTTAAGATGTTTGACCATATTATCAAACAATATTTAAGTACTTGGAAATAATGAGCTAAGTTATGTTATTATAGCATGGTATAATGTTGTCAATAGATATGAATTGTTTCATTTCCCATTGATAATTTCACTGCTGCTATGACAAAAAGAATGCCAGACAATGTCTCTACATTCATGTCTCATGAATAGAAAATGTGGTGATTGACCACTAATATTTTCTCAAAGATGATATTTGATTGAAAAGTTGTGCTCACCCCATTGGAGAAAAATAGTTGTTTGAATGGTGATCTGGGTCTTTTAAATCTAGCCAAATTTAATTTAATTTAATTTATTTTAATTTAATGCCTTATTTGATCCTGTTACCATTGTGCCACAAAGACAACCAAAATAGAGCAGAAAATACTAGAAATATGCAATAAAACCATCAACATATGAAATGAAGAGAGATTAAAACTTGTTGCAAGCTATCCTTCAGAAAAGATTTGCTTTATATAAACTATTTCCCAAAACTCAAAATATTCCAAAGTTTATCATGTCAATTGAAATTTGAATCATCGCTGCTGTAATGTAGGAAACACAGCAGCCAGTTTAGGCAAAGTAAAATCCCTCAAACAGTAATTTTATAATGGTCAGATAATCTGTTCCTCTTTTTGATTGAAGGATAAATATTGTCAAGGAAGCCAGGGATAATTCTCCTGCTTATTTTTCAAAGTTACTTAAATGAATTGTTTTTCTTTAGAAGTTGATAAAACATGGAAACGTGTGCATTGAAATACAAGCATAATCTCAGTCAGCTAAAATGGTGCCTGGGGATAAATGTAGTAACAAAGTAACTTGAATAGACAGCAAAAGAAATAAGAAAAGAACAGCTCCAAATTGGGGAAGGTGAAGTGGAAGCTGAGTAGGTGACAAAAACAAGAAAGTGGGCAGGATAGATCAGTTCTAAAATGTCTAAAGTGATTGATCAGACTATCAAATTGATCAGACTATCAATATTAATCATATTCAGACAATAGATGATAACTCTTTCTGAAGATTGTTATGTTTGGAACATTGCAGCACTCCTAAAGTAGAAGCTGGAAAGTGGGAATGGAGTTCAGGTTGTGAGGCAGAGAGAGGAAATCAATCAAACCTAAAGAGAGAACATTAATGTTCAGCAAAATATTTTGCCAATCTGCACTTAATTTTCCAATTGTAGAGGGGCTGCACTATCATTACAAAATCATTGTAAGTTAAAATTATTTTTTAAAATTTTCTTCCAAGAGCTGGAAGAAATGATAAATTTAAGTTTGGCAAAGTCAATGTAGAATTAGAGGGTTTTTTTTATAGAAAGAAATATGGGAACATGTGTAGATCAGATTTTGTCCATCGAGTTTATACCCCAATTAAATAAAAGCATCAGTATCTAAACTTTGTGCACCCACCTTGGTTCCTTATACCCGACACATATAATTGATTGCACATGGCATAAATTTACCGGATTGATGGCAAGAGTGCTAAGTCATACTTATTAAGAGAAAATAATGATGTTGACACCATATTCAATGACACAGAGAAACACAATAATTATTTTTTAGTTTAGTAATTGAGAATATAATGAAAAATCATTATTATAATGTGTTAATTAGAAGAGCAAGGAAAGAGGTTAGGAGAAGTGCCACAACAAAAGATGAGACAAAGGTGATCACATATTTAAAAGAAAAGTTTCTGAGAATCTGCTAACAGGAGACTGGTTCATAGATAGGCTGCGCAGTGTCGTTTCCATCATAAGTGGACAACTCTGCCCCTGAATGGCCTTGATGGTCAGAAAGACCATGGTCTCAAAATCCCCAGCTTTTTAAACTCTCAAATTAATTGGGTTTGAAAGGCATTTGTCACATGGTGAGTGCATCATATAAATGTGAATCAGTCTGAAATTTCTCCCTCATTTATTGAGTGTTATCTCATCTGTTTGGCATAGCTCACAGCGAATGGCTATTGTTAGTGAAACATTTTTAATGTTGATGTTACGAGAATGCTACAGTTGGAGCAAAGTGATCTCACAACTGGCGGATCAGATTGAAGCTCTGCATTCCTTTCAATCTAGTCACCAACGTTGGTAGACCATTAAACAGGTAGTGTGAAGAGAAGGCTCCATGAAAATCCCCATCCTCAGTGATGGTGAGCCCAGCATGTGTGTGCTGGATGCAAGACTGAAGCATTCACAACCATGATCAACTGGAAATGCTAAATGGATGATCCAGCTCAGCATCCTCCTGAGATCCCTGCTATTACAGAAACCAGTCAATTCATTTAACACCATGTGATAACATCTGAGACCACTGGATACAGCAAAGGGTATGGAACCAGACAACATCCCTGTTGTAGTACTGGTGTTCTGCATTCCAGAACTAGCCCTACTTCTAGTCAAGCTGTCCAATACAGTTATGGCACCAAAATATACCCAGCAAGTGGAAAATTGCCCAGGTATGTCCTGTTTCCAAATGTAGTTTGGCTAATTACTTCCCAATAAGTCCACACTTAATCATTAGCAAAGTAACGGAAGTTGTAGCCTTTACTCACCAATAATCTACTTACTGACACCTGGTTGGGTTTCACCAGGACCTCTTGGCTCAGATCTCATCAGGGCTTTGGTCCAAGTGTGAACCAAAGAGCTAGATTCTAAAGGTGAAGTAAAAGCGACTGCCCTTGACATTAAGACAGCATCTAATGGAGTGTGGCATTGAAGTGCCCAGATAAAACTGGTCAACGTGCATCAAATGATTAACATTCCAGTGGTATCTCACACAACGGAAGATGGTTATCATTACCAATAAACCACACCCTCAGACGTCACTGCAAGAGTTCTTCAGGGCAGTGGCCTGGACTATCTTCAGCTTCTTCATCAATGACCTTCCTTCCATCATAAGGTCAGAAGTGGGCACATCTGAAGATTGTGCAACATTCAGTTCCATTCTCAGCTCCTCAGCTAATGAAGCAGTCTGTATATATAAGCAGCAGGACCTAGATAACGTTCAGGGATGGACTGATAAGTGGCATATAACATTTGTGCCATAAAAATGCTAGGCAATGACCATCTCCAACAGGAGAGGACCTAAACATCTACCCCTGATGTTCAATGGACCCCGAGATCACTCTGTACCTCAATGGTACTAAGGGGCCTACCATTGACTTTCATTTGACCTCCCAAAGTGCAACATCTCATATGTGCCTGGATTAAACTCCATCTTCTACTTCTCTGCCCATATCTGTAACTGATGTATATCCCGCTGTTTTCTTTGATAGTCCTTTATAATGTCCACAACTCCACCAATCTTGGTGTCATCTGCAAACTTGCTCATGCACCCGTCTACATCTTCATCCAAATCATTGATCTATATCACAAACAACAGAGGTCCCAGCACCAATTCTTGTGGAATATCACTGATCACGGACCTCCAGCCAGAATAACGGCCTTGCACCCCCCTACTCTCTGTCTTCTGCGTTCAAGCCAGTTCTGAATCCAAACTTTCAATTCACCCTGGATCCCATGCATCCTTATCTTCTGAATCAACCTACCATGAGGGACCTTATCAAATGCCTTACTAAAGTCCATGTAGATAACATCCACTGCCTTACCCTCATCAAGCTCCTTTGTCACCTCCTCAAAAAACTCTATCAGGTTTATAAGGCATGACCGCTCCCTAAACAGGCCACGCCTTTCCAAATGCACATAAATCCTATCACTCAGAATCCTCTCCAAAAGCTTTCCTACCACTGATGTGAAGTTCACTGGCCTATAGTTACCTGGATTATCCCTATTTCCCTTCTTGAACAGAGGCACAACATTTGCCACTCTCCAGTCCACTGGGACCTTGCCTGTTGCTTCTGAGGACACAAAGATCTTGTCAAAGCCCCAACAATCTCCTCACTTGCTCCTTTCAGTATTCTGGGATATATGCCATTAGGCCCTGGGGACTTATCCACCTTAATGTTTTTCAGAAGACCCAGCACTACCTCCTCCTGAATCTCAAAATATCCCAGCACATTAGCATGCCCAACTCTGCCTTCACTATCCGCCAAATCTTGCTCTTCAGTAAATAACAACACAAAGTACTCATTTAGTACCTCAGCCATGTGCTCTGACTCCAAGCACAAATTCCTTCTTTTATCCTTGAGTGGATCTACCCTCTCCTTAATTATCCTCTTTTTCTTAATATAAGTATATAAAATACCTTGGGATTATACGTGATCCTGCTCGCCAAGGACATTTCGTGGCCCCTTTTGACTTTCTTAATTGCCTGCTTGAGCATTTTCCTGCTGTTTTTATATTCTACAAGGACCCAATCTAAATTTAGCATCCTAAACCTTATGTATGCTTCCTTTTTCTCTCTGACTAAATTTAGGACCTCTTGGGTCATCCAAGATTCCCGTACCTTACCATCCTTGTCCTTATTCCTTACTGGAACATGCTGATCCTGAACTCTGATCAGCTGGTCTTTGAACAACTCCCACATGTCAGATGTGGACTTGTTCAACAGCAGCTGCTCCCAATCAACACCTCTTAGCTCCTGTCTTATCCTGTCATAATTTTCCCTACCCCAATTTAATACCTTCCTGCAAGATCTGATTTTATCCTTACTCATAACCATCTTAAAGCATAATGAGTTATGGTCACTATTCCCAAGACCCACTACCAGGTGTGTCACTTGGCCTGGCTCATTTTCCAAAACCAGGTCCAGTCCTCTAGTTGGACTCCCCACATACTGTTTCAAGAACCCCTCTTGGATGAACTGAAGAAATCCTGCCCCATCTAAGCTTCTTGTATTAAGGAAGTTCCAATCAATACTGGGGAACTTAAAGTCCCCCTCTATGACAACCCTGTTGTTTCTGCACCTTTCCATAGTCTGTCTACGTATCTGTTTCTCTGCCTCTCGGTGGCTATTGGGGGACCTGTAGTATAAGCCCATCAGCATAATTGCACCTTTCTAACTTCTGAGCTCCACCCACATTGCCTCTGTGGATGAGCCCTCCAGTATGTCTACTCTGAGTACTGCTGTGACATTCTCCCAATATTTCACAGGTAGGCCAGAAGATGGGCCTTGTTTCAATAATTTAAGTAAACTCCATAGGCCTGTTGCTTCTATAGGCAGGCCTTTCATTTGAAGACAGGTATCAGGCCTTTTGCCTTGCTTACTACTTTACTTGGGCAGTTGTCATGACCAACTTTTAGCCCATGGTCACACCAGAGTGACAGGAAACATCATCCCGAAACAATTTTGCAGAACTTTTAGCCTGTTTATGACAAATAGGATGTCTCAAAAGTTCCCCGTCACATTCTACAGAAAGCAATTTTAGTACATGACCTGACACGGTGTTGGTTATATTTTTTTGCTTTCAAGAAATTATGGAGCTCCTGTAAAGATGTGCACAAACAAATTTGTTGGAAAATGCAATGAACTTCAGATTTCTTGGAAAGAGAGAATTGATCAGCAATCAGTTACTGTTCAAACAAATTACTTCTTAATTTTTAAAAATATAATTGCTTCTTCTTTCTCAGACCTTTCTTTGAATTACAATGACAAATTACTTCATAGAAGGCAATTTTTTTCTAAACATAATTTCACTCCAAATCAATTATCTGACAGGCACTCACCTTTGAATTATATTCTTCAGTCACAATACGATCAATATTGATCCTCCCATAATGGGAGGGAGCAAGTTGAGGAGCTTAAGCAAGGCGTAATGTTACATGCTTCTTTCCCTGCATTTTTTATTGTGGCAAGTTCTAAAGCCCATAACTTGCTTCTTGAAGTAGGGCAGCACGAGGTTAGCATATTTCAATCAGATTTTCACCCTGCAATTGGGAACCCAATTAATTTTAACCATGTCTAGTTGAATCTCGCTCAAAACATCTACCAACAAGATGAAGGTATGGGATGCCAGTTCCAGAATGAAAGGGCTTTCTCTCACAGTCATTGGAAGCCAGTTACAATTTTCTCCTGCAGAGTAGTTTTTGCCCACTTTTCAAGAAATTGCAGCCAAACTCAATTCTATCCCCACACTCTCTCCCCCCACCAACCCCAAGACTAGGTGACCATTTCACAGAACACCTGCGCTGTGTCCGTAACTGCGATCTGCATCTCCCCGTTGCCAGTAACTTCAACTCCCCCTCCCACAATATCACTGATATGTCAGTCCTCGGCCTCCTCCACTGCCAGGAGAATTCCAAGTGCAAACTGGAGGAAGAGCACCTCATTTTCCATCTTGGAACCTTGCAGCCTAAAGGCATGAACATTGAATTCTCCCACTTCAAATAATACCCACACCCCTTCCCCACACACCTGCGCCCCCACCATGCTTCTTCCCTTTCCTAGCCTATCTCTTTTTTTCGACCCCTTTTTTACTTTTCCCTCCTCACCTTTGACCCATCCCCCGGTGGATCTGCTCTCCCCTCCTCCCCCGCACCTGCCTATCACTATCTCTTACCTGCATCTACCTATCACCACCCTGTGCCCACCCTGCTTCCCTTCTTTTGTCCACCTATCACTGCTCTGCTTTTCCCTCCTATTTCTTGGGCTTCCCATTTCCCTATCTTCAGTCCTGAAGAAAGGTCCTGACTCGAGACATTGATCACCTGCTTTTCTCCATGGATGCTGCCTGGCCTGCTGAGTTCCTCCAGCATCATAGTGTTTTTCATCTAGATTCCAGCATCTGCAGTCCTTTGTATTTCCAAGACTCCATCTGCTGCCTGCACACTTCATGGTACTATCACATTCAGAGGTGATTTCTAAGGACAACAGTCTAGGCCATTCAGTTAAAAAGTACATAAAGACTAAGTGTTTTTTAAATCTTCCTTCTCTGAGGACAAACATTTCACTGGTCTAAGTCAGAAAGCTGGACATATTTCCTCCCTGTTAACCCTCAATAACCATCAGACTTTGCAGCATCAGCTTTATCTGGGATTTCTCAAATTCACATATGTGTGCCCGTCTCCAAAAAGAGTGAAATTTGTGAGGGAGTCCATGGCAGGGTTGGTAATTCAAATGCATTTACAGGCTATCGTGCTTGATACAGTTTTTTTAAAAAGAAGCTATTGACTACCAGTGAGATATTTGTGCCCACCAGCAGTGTACCACACTGTATATCACTTTTATAACACAGTGTTATACCGCAACAGACTTGTGCACACTTTACCTATACAGTGTTATATTCTGAGAGACCTTTGCTCAGCCTAAAAGGAGCATCGGTGTCTGTCACAGAATTGGTAGGCAACTGTCTGTCACTGAATAACACTGGATCCCAGTGTTATTCAGTAACAGATAGTTGCCCACTAGTTCTGTGTACCAGTGTTATATGGTGACAACCCTGTGTCCACCAGCACAATACTCCTGGGTCTGGAACTGGACCTTGACCTGAATCTGGACTTAGGCCCTGAAGATAGGACAGGCTCCAGCATGGCCTTGGGTCCCTGCTTCCCAGTAGTCCTAGTTCCAGTCCAGAATCTGGGTTTTAGGTTTCTGGTCCTCAACCAAATCAGATCCATGAGTCTCTGATGAAGAACAACCTTAGGTGATTCCCAGAGTTCTAAGTGGACTTCAAGGGGGCCCCAAAGGATCCAAGTGAACACTAGGCCCTTGCTACCCAGGTTGAGATCTGTGGGAGTCACTCTTACCTCCAATGTTCATCCACAGCTGGAAACACAGGCTCCTTGTCGCCACACGGCTCTGAATTCAGGGCAAACTGTGTGACAATATCACTGATGCTCCGTTTAGGAAGTTGGTTGAGGATTCTTGCCCCCACCCCACAGCACCTCTTATAAGAAAATTGGTGTCCTGTCTCAAAGTCATAAGGGACAAAAGACTTTCCTTTTGGTTATGGGAAGCACTCTACTATACGGTACTGTTGGCAGCCTTTGTAATGAAGGAGCTCGGTATTGTCCTAACCCAAATAAGATGAAGGACCAGACATCAGTGGAATTCACATACACAACAATGGAGCTTGGAACATCAAAAATGACAATACCTCCTAATTAAACCTCCTTCTCACATCCACCTCCCCTTTAATTAACACTCCCTTCTAATATCTATGTTGTACATCATGCAAGAATGCATCTTCTATCACTCTAATCCCACCTGAACCTGATTACCAAGTCCTTTTTCATTTCACCTACCCAAGAATTTTAGCCTGCCAAGACAACATGAGGAAGAATGGTGGACAGTTCTAAAGATACATCAGCAGTTGAGTTCACAGGGTCACAGACTTGGATACTGCAAGTAAGTTTAAAAGATAGCATAGAGCTAGGGCCTGATGAGGTGATGCACTGGGAATGAATGGCCTGCATCCCGGGAAGGGAACAAAAGTAGTGTCTTAGAGTCATGGAGCCATGGCACAGACACAGCCTTTCGGCTCACCAAGTCCATGCTAATCGCCAATTATCAATCGTCCACCCACACCAATCTTACACTCATCCCATTTTATTCTCCCATCATCCCCTGGATTATATCAATCAACTCCTAACCTGTATGTCTTTTGGAATCTCTTCATTTTCTTTAGAGAGTCACAGAGTCATAGAGAGATACAGGGCAGTAGGAGCCCTTTGGCCCACTGAGTCTATGGGACCTACCCAGTACTTGGGTGGGTGAAACTCATTTACACTAATCTTACATTAAATCCATTCCCCCTGGATTCTGCCATATGTTACACAATAGTGGAAACTTATAATGGTCAATTAAGTTATCAATCTGCATGTCTTTGGGATGTGGGAGGAAACCGGAGCACCCAGGGGAAACCCATGCTGACACAGGGAAAAGGTCAACTCCGTACAGACAGCACCCAAAGCTGGGATTGAACCTGGGTCTCCAGCACTGTGAGGATGTAGCTCTACTAGCAATGCCATTGTCCTTCACTTCTTACAGCACAAATAGTGGCCACCCCAATATGTACGTGTCGCAGTGGAAATTCAGACTGCTAACTTGGATAGTCATATAGATTATTGTATGAATGGCATTTGCAGAGTCTCATAATAATGCTGCAATCTGTCCTCAAACAGACCATTAAATTGTTGAGATGGACAGTGCCACACTCAGGAAGTGGCAGTGACTTATGAAGCACAAACCTACTTTCCTCTCTCCAGCAAGCAGCAATCATCCTCTTATCCCTACTCATCTGCTAGTGGTTATGCCGTTGAAAATCAAGAAACAGCAGATGCTGGAAATCAGAAATAAAACCAGAAAGTGCTGAAATACTCAGCAGGTCAGTTCGCGTTAGTGGAGAGAAAAATTGAGCTCTGGTGTTCTGCTGAAGGTCAATGAGTTGAAATATTAACTCTGTTTCTCACTCCATGAGAGTGCCTGACCTGCTGAGTATTTCCAGCATTTCCTGCTTTAATTTGAGAGTAACAAACCATTGCAGTTATCAATCCCCTCAAAAAGTAAGAAAAAAATTCTTGAGATACTGGAAATCCAAAATCAGCCAGCACTCTGTGGAGAGAGAAACAGAGTTAATGTTTCAGGTCATTGACCCATCATCAGTACCTTTGCTATGGTGTGTTAATCATCTAGCCTCATTATGATGGTGAACTTCATAGCTGGACTTTCTCAATGTTATCCTCCAAAGCCATCTGCACATTCTTTGACTGAAAGCAGCCGACAACTAGCCTTGCTCCAGCCAACAAGCTACACAGGACTGGCCAAGGTACACATAAGTCAGGTTGCAAAGCAACGCACAAAGGCGATTAGTTGATTTTTATATGAACTATATTAGCATGCCAATTTATAATATTCATTTGGAAGTTTATGTTTAGTAGCTTTCATTTTTGTCTTATCGACAAGCAGATATTGATATGGTTAGCAGCAGAGGGAAGATAAACTGTGAGTCTGCTGGTATGTGGAGAACTGAGGCTTTGATTAATGGAATGGTACTTTAGTGAGTTCTTCATGGAGGGTCTGGGGAGGAAGGGGTTGTCTAAGATTACCTCCTATTTCCTCTTCTTCCTCCTGCTCCATAGCTGTTAATCATAGAGCTGGTGAAAAGGGACATGCCTCATGTTTGCGAGGTTCTGCAGCATGCAGAAGATTACCAAACATCTTTACTCCATTCTGACGAGTACTGCAGATCTCCTTCAGAGTGATCCATGCAATGGGAAAATAACAGCAGCACAATAGTCATCAGCTCTATTACCACTTACATCATAGCTTGACTTGTGAGACCCATGAGCTGTCGAACAATAGTTACCCATTTTCCCCAGTAGCCAACAATTGGTATCCCATTGTAGCTTATGCGTAGCTTGCTCAGTGGCCTTATAAAATATGCCAGGGGAAAAGGGGATGTATTGGATCTTTGCAATTTTCCTGAGGGTCCCTACTAGTCTGCAAGAGGGATGCAAAACGGCAATGTGGCAGTGGAATGAAGTCTTTATGACCGTAGCCAGGACATCAAATTTTGCTTATAGTCATAGACAGAATGGATGGTGAGGGAGTGATATCCTTTCGAGTTCCATTTTTGGTCAGAGTTGATATTTGGAGCCCACGAAGCAATGTAAGTGGCACTTTGGATTATGGGGAAGCCTGCAATGCTTGCAAAGCCATGTATTCTTCCTCTGGCTAACAATACCCAGCAAAATGAAATGTGTTAGCTTTCTTTAGAGTACATCAATGACTTCACTTACACAGCAATAGACAACATTGAGATGTTGCAGACATCTTCCACTCCACCCTGAAAGCTGCCAGCCTAAAGTTCATTACCATTATCACTCTGACAGCATTCAGCAGTGGAGTCCTTATCCTGGTCTGGGGTTGGCTTTGTGGCTGCAAAGAAGTTCAAACATCTCACAGACACACTGAAGTTCAAACATCTCATAGATGGATCGGAGAGGTTTTGAGGGTTAAGGGCCAAATGCGGGCAGAGGGGACTAGCTTGCTGGGCAACACAGTCAGCATGGACAAGTTGGGCCGAAGGGCCAGTTTTCATCTTGTTTTTCTCTGTGACTCTCTATACAGTTGGAGAGTTGCTATCTGAATACACTAGGTAGATATGCTGGGAGCCTTTCACACCCTCCTCATTCATCTTTCAATGGCATGTTTTGTCTCTGTACCTCTGGTCATAGGTAACAATGCATCCCTGGATGGGAGCAACTCATCTGTATAAAAAGCCTCACAACTCCCTTGAGATGCCAACAACTTGAATTGGTTCTAGAAGGCATTAAACAGTCAACTAAATGCAGCAATAACAATAAGAGATAAACCTGAAGTTAATTTGTTCATAGCTGATGGAGATCCTTCCTGCTGCTGAACAAATGTTTCTATCTTTGAAAGAGGGCATTGACTGGAGGTACGAGCTCCAAAATGGTTGCTATGGTGTCATATCATCATTGCACATTTATTGACCTGCTTTCTCTACATGCCTCTGGAGTAAGTCAGTGCACTAAAGCCCTGCAATGTGCTGTGCCTTGTGACTTGGATTGTAGGTATACATGTGCTGCAGTCATTAGTTTGGACTCCTGATGTCTTTTGTAGTGCCAAAACATCAGATTTTAGCAAGTCCTACTTTGGCTCCTATACCTTTTCGGGCTTAATTAATTCATAATGTATAATCTGTTGACACTGAGCTGAGCAAAACACAAAGAAGATTGATGGATTAAGGTACCACCAGTGATGTGCCCATTTCAGCTGACTGAACTCTAGGACCTTCCCCATATTTGAAAGTTGCATTCACATGCATGAGGAAACAAGCTTATTACTACAAAACTAAAATGGGTCAACTAAGATGCACTCTCTGGTCAGCTCACCAACACTTCTGATCTTTTATGTTAAGATTGATTTCAGATTACTGATGTCTGCTCTGCACTGACTTGAGACTTGAGAGTTAATCACTTGTCAGCCAAGTGTAATGACTTAGTAATATGATGTTATTTTAAAACTCCAGTCCAGACCAAAGTGTTGCAGTTATTCTAATCCAGTAAGATCTGTAACCTTTGCAATGGATTAAAGGGAGAAAGGAGAAATTTAACTTGTGATTTGAACACTCTCCATTACCTAGTCCAGTGTGATGTGGGAAGGAAGTGAAAGTATAATAATTTTACATTTTGTAGAGTAAAATGTAGCAAAACTACCCCAAGGCACCTCACAGGGAAGTTGGTAAACATCACCAATACCAGGAAACTTGTTAGAGGCAAGTGACCATAAGTTTAGTTAGGAAACAATCTCAAGAGAGAGAAAAAAAAGGGAGAGAGGCAGAAGGGGTTTAGGAAGGGAATCACAGAGTTTATAGTCTTGATAGCGGAAGTCACAGCGAGCAATGATAGAGTGATTAAATTTGATGATGATCAAAAGACCAGAATGAGAGGAGAGCAGGTATCTTAGATATCTATAAGCCTGGAGGAGATGAGAGAAATAGAAAGCAATGATAATGCTAATTGATCTGAAAACAAGTATGTGAATTTTAATAGTAACTGAGAGCCAGTCAGCAAACATGGGTCATGGGTGAACAGGACTTGATTCAAGTCAGGATATAGGCAGCAGGGTACTGGATATCCTGAAATTTTCAGAGAATACAGCAAAGGAAAGGGCCATGATTATATTGGAATTGTCACAGCTTGATGGAATGATGGCCTTAATAAGGCTTTAGCATCAGAAAAATCAATAATCCCACTATTTAGTTGGAGAAATCTGAGTAGAAATTCATATGGGTTTAAGGCCATGTGTACTCTAATTGAGAAACCAATGTTGACATGAATTTGAGCTCTGCTTTAATAACAGTGGTGAACTGCTAAAACCTGTTGCTTCTGCAGGTAGCTCATTCATTTGAAGGCAAATGAGCTATTTGTTAGCTTGCTTACCACTTGACTCAGGCACCCAGTGATAAAGGCTCAGGAAAGTCAGCACTGATCACACCACCGCCAGTGGTAAACAAAAAGACGTTCCTCAACATGCCCGAATGTGCCCTCCTGTTTTCACAGGCCGATCTCCAGCTTTTTGAACTTGGTCCACAGGAAACAATTTCATTATGACAGCTTGATCTGTTTGGAGTCAAAGGGGATGCTTTGTATTTGATATTTTAGACATTAAAAATAATCTGCAAGTTGGCTAAGCTGAAAATCTTTTGTTGTAAGCATTTTGCCCAAGACACATTCTCGGTAAAAGAGGTGAAATTTCCATTATAAAAATCTGGAGGAATCTTAAGATATTAGCTACCACTTAAATTGGCTGCCAGCACTCACTAATGAATTTGATGGATGACATTGAATCTAACTGAGAACAAGGAAGTAATTACGGTGACTTTTTCATAATATTTATAAATTATAAGCAGCTCATAAACTGCTCAAAAATTGAAGAATTTTGAAGCTTGTGGAGAAATGTTAAGGCTTTACCAACACACATGTATAGTTATTCAGAATTTCTCTGAGGACTTTGAGTAAATACTGTGCTAATCCACCTTTTAACATTCACCAGGTGAAAAGGAATGCTTAGTCAGTGAGATCAATTGGTTTGCAGAACCAATGGGAATATTCAATCAGATGAGACAAAAATACCATCAGTTGCAATAGAAGAGAGGGATAGGGAGGTGAAAGTGACTTCTCTCCATCTACAGGCACAGGACATTCCTCCTTCTCTGAGCTTCTTATATGTGTGCAAGAACCTGTGCACCCTCTCACTGAGTCCCCAAACCATCCTCCAGTGAGTGCCAGCTAGCTCTCTCCATAACTAAAATGGAAGCTGGCTGGTGGACCCAGCACACAGTGCTCAGCAAAGGTCATGCTTAATTAGTGCCTGCTTTATCAGGTCCACACAAGTTCAAACTCCGCTAATCACTGCATTCTAAAACCTGACTTCCAAGTGGTGCCCGTTTTAGAGCCTGTTTCTTGCTTTTCATCAAAATAACCTTCAATCTTTCTAGTCTTCAGAAATCATAGATTTCCTCTAAAAGGTTTATATAAGATGTGCATAACTCAGCTTGTCAAAAGTGTTACCAATTTAAGCTTGATTAGAGAATTGATAAGCAATCAATTGCCATGCAAAGAAATTAGCATTAATCTTCAAAGAAAAATATTCTGTACCTATCTTGACTGATGTTAAATCATACCCACAAGTTATTATAGAGCAGCAAGCAATGCTTCACAAATCATTATCAATGGAATATGATTTTGCTCCAATTCAATTAACTGACAGCAATTTACCTCAGAATCAGATTTATCTCTCACAATGGAACCCCATGCACGTTCAGTGTAAATCCTGTTGAACCGACTTCAGACCAGGATTGATTTTCACTGTTTTTCATATTAACTTCAATAAGAACTGCTTGTTTTCAAGAAAAGTAGCAACCAAATTCAAACCAATGTTATATGTCACATTTTAGTGCAAAAGTATTTCACTACCTGTGAAATCCCGAGATCATAAAAAACTGATATATAAATGCAAGTCTTTCATTTTTGAAAATATTTTAGGTTTTGAAAGAATGACTTACCATCCTTTGAGTTTGATCAGTTCCAAAGTGACGAATGGAACACTGGTGTGATGATCAGTATGTGCATTACAAGTTTTCATTAACAGCAAAGGAGATGAATGACGAGGTGGCCTTTTTGGTGGTGTTGGTTGAAATATTGTTAACCAGAATATTGAGAGAACTCCTTGGTCTTCCAATCGTGCAATTGGATCTTTTATGTCTACTTGAGCAGATAAACATATCCTTTGGTTTGTATCTCATCCAAAATCCATGACTCTACAGCACTTTGTTACTTACATGGTTATGTATTTAGTCCCTGAATAAGATCTTAAATTTAAAATATTTCTTCATAGCTCAGTATGGAAACCAGACTCCATGTCCTCTTACAGTCTATCTTGCAATATGAAAAATAAAACAAAATCCAGGAGTTATAAAGGCTTTATGATACCTCTTTGATCTATAAACCAAACATGTCAATAAATCCCAACATTTTATCTGCTTTTTGTTTCGTCATCTGTGAATAATGAGCTGTTGGTTTTAACAGCCCATCCATAAGATTCTTCATTTCTGTAAGATTTCTTTTCCTCCTGTTGTGTCCCTGTTGGTCATGCTCTCTCTCTTTTTATTAATGGCAAAGGGCAGTCTCCAGAGCTATTTTACCTTTTACCATTTCAATAATATATTTTATGCTTTATTCACTACTGGCCCTATTTCCTCATTTGCAAGTAAGCCTATTCCTTTATCATTCTTGTTACAAATGTGTTTTGCTTCAGTGAAACTATCCATCGGATGTATCAAACCCTCCTCGTTCTATCTCTTAATCGATGTTCTGACCCTAGTTACTTATTTTGAGTCCTATATTTTGTTAGCACGTTCCTAGTAGATTTAATATATTTGTTCTCTCCCGTTATCTGCCTGTTTCAAAAATAGCATTACTGTCTTAATTAGTACTCCAACCTTCACAGTCTGCAAGCTTTATTCATGTTTCTGTTTCTTTGCATTTAGCATCAGTTTTAACTTTATTCTTTACTTCTCAACCTTACACCATGTTAGGATTGAGTTAATGCTTGCTGAAGTTGCTTTAGCAATATTTTAGGCATAACAATAATGATATTAAAACTCTGACATATCAGAAATGGTTTCAAAAAACATATATTTTAAATATTTCATTATTATTTAAGCTACCGTTAACATACCTCTCAGAAATCTGCAAAAACCTCAGATTTCAATGCAATTTAGATTAGTTACTTCACATTAAGGTCGTGTGTTAGCATAAATGGCTCCATGAATTAGGTTGGAGAACATGCTCTAGAATGGCAATGTGAAAGTAACCTACACCAAGCTAAGTGGTATTAAAATGCGTGCTGGTGCTTTATTATAATAATCAAACAGCAACTTCTGTAAAATTAAGGCATTATTCTATAATCAATTTTGGGAGACAGTAGCTAGTTGACGTTAGTTAGAGCTGATTGAAGCCATGCCAGCACATCATTGACTACACCCAGTTTTAACCATCATTTCAAAGGTTTTAGATGTTTGGAGGGAGCCATGGTAGAGCAGGGGAGAGATCAGGTACCACAACTTTCTGAGCTACTCCTGTTGTCATAGTGATGACGAGAACAAAGAAACTGTCAACACCCAATTATGAAGTGTCAGTGGCAGGAGACATCCAGTAATTTCAAAACCAATAGTAATGTAATTCCTCAACCTCTCACCATTCAGATAATAACCTGCCTTCCTATTTTGTCTGGCAAAGTGGATAACCACACATTTATCTGCATTATACTGTGCCATGCATTTCCCCTCTTACTTAACCTGTCCAAGCCTCTCCATACTTCTCACAGCTCACACTCCCACCCATTTTGAGCCATACACAACTTTGTTCACATTATATTTTGCTTTTTCATCTGAATTATCAATATATATCGTAAATAGATGGGGTCCAAGCATTGAACCCTGTAGTACTCCACTAATCATTGACTTCTACTTGAAAAAAAAGACTCTTTTGTTCCAACTTTTGTTTTCTGTCTGCCAACCAATTCTCTATCATGTGTTTTAAATTTGCACACTATTCTCTTACATGCAACTTTGTTGAAAGCTTCCTAAAAGTCCAAATGCACCATACCCACTGGTTCTCCCCCATCCACTCAACCGGTTACGTCCTCAAAATGTTCCAATAAATTTGTCAAGCATGAGTTCCCTCATATAAATCCACACTGAATTTGACTGATCCTGTCACAGTTTTCCAAACACTGTTACTACATCTTTAATTATAAACTCCAGCATATTCCCCACAACCAACACCAAGCTAATCAGTCATGGGTCCCAGTTTTTTTTAAGTAGTGTGTTTACATGAGTAAACAGATAATATCCACACATTCTCTGCAAAATTGGATCCATATTAGAGAATATTTTTCTATAGAAATTGATTGAAAGTCTAAAGAAACTTGAAAAATGACCACCAGTGCATCGAGGATTTCTATGGGCCACTAAATTTAGCAAATATTCCTTCGTAGAATTATGGAAAGTGTAGACCCAACCCAGGATATTGTTATATGCTCTCTTTGGGGTCCTTATGAATCATTCATTAATTTCTGGTATGCACAACATTGATGCACAACATTGGGTGCATGAAGTTCCAAAATTATCAGTGGCAATGAAGCCTTCTGGACAGAAGCCATTATTTGGTGATGCTACTGATACCAACAACGCTTTGATCATTTACCACATTTCTAAACTGAAACTTCTATATTTTTTCAATGGAATTGCAACACTATTCTCATTTCCATGCTTATACAGTCAGTTTTTCAATATTTCACAGATTGAAAGCGTGGCAAATATTTATAAGAAGCTGCATGGCTTTCAAATGTCCAGCTGAAAGCTATATTAGATAAGGTGGATTTCCCTTATGGAACATTAATTTGTTTGTACTGAATCCTGTTCCTCTAAGCACCCTGTTTCAATATTTGTTTTATGCTTATTAATATCAAGCACAGGATTACCTTCAATACATTTTACATATCTGACTAAGCATCATAAAGCATGACTTTGCATGACTTTCATTCTCATCTCAGAAGACAATTTTCAATAGCTGTTCAATTATTTTTTAGTCTACACTGAATTTGTTGCAAATATCTCATACATATTTAGAATATATTGGAAGACAATCTCCATTTTTCACGACATTATAAAATCCGAACAGCAGAATCTTTTCCCAGCTGTATAATTACATTAAAACAATGCAAGTCTTAAGAACAATGTGAGACGAGAAATAATTACATTACATATTTCCATTTCCTTTGCTGCACCGTGAAGCACCTGCATGAGGAGAGAAGGAAAACGTGTTTGATACACTGGGGAATCAGATATACCTTGACATTGTATGTGAGTGGTGATTATAGATCGTGACAAAGAGAAAAACATTCTCTAAAATGGATCTAATTTTGTGGAGAATGTGTGGATATTATCTATTTGCCTTTTGATGACATGATTTACATTGGATGATTCTCTTATATTGCCATGAACTGTCACATTCTAGGATCACAAAACCTGTCTCTTTTTCAATCAGATTTGGGCATTGCATGTGCCATTTGGGCATTGCATACCTTTGAACATATGGCACAAGATGAGTTGGCCATCATATTAATGAGAGGATTTTGCTCGCATGGCTTGCGCACACCAAATGTTTGCCAAGTAAGCACAATGTGGTAGCCATTACAATGCATCACTGATTGATATCACATTTGCCATATTGGATTTCAGCACTCCATTTGATACTCTCTCAACCTTAACTCAATACATGTCTGCAGCAGGAACACTTCCCCATCACCAACAGCTTTGTTAAAAGGGAACATGTACTTCTTGCAATTTAGTTTGCTGATTGTTTTATAACATCTGTTGCTCAGATCTAATAATTGTTTGGTACGTTGGAAGTTCTTTCATGAAATTGTTAATAGCTAGAGGTTATGCTGTTGAAGGACTTTGTCTTGACTTTAAGCCTCTGCACAAACAA
Organism: Pristis pectinata; assembly: GCF_009764475.1. Lineage (NCBI taxonomy): Eukaryota > Metazoa > Chordata > Chondrichthyes > Rhinopristiformes > Pristidae > Pristis > Pristis pectinata. The sequence continues at coordinate 28,103,895 of NC_067416.1, forward strand.
ATTGCTCCTCAGCACGGGTGCATGCGTGAATATTCCCTGTGATGTACAGCAGAAATGAATAAATGAGCAGAGGACAGGCAGAGCAGAACATGGTGCTGAGGCAGATCTCTAAGCTAGACATCATTTCTGCTTGTGGTGTTTCGGACCAATTCTTCTACCTAGTCCTCAGTAGGAAACAATGTGTGAGACATCTGTGCTTCAGTAAGGAAGGTTTCAGTGAGAATATCATTGAAATTGGTCACTTGATGTATCTGCAACACACAGTGAGGGGCCAACTTTGCATTGTTAGTGGACTTCAGGATAAGATTTCTTTATTAGTCACATGTACATCAAAAAACACAGTGAAATACATCTTTTTGCGTAGAGTGTTCTGGGGAAAGCCCGCAAGTGTTGCCATGCTTCCGGCGCCAATATAGCATGCCCCTGACTTCCTGACCTGTACGTCTTTGGAATGTGGGAGGAAACTGGAGCACCCAGAGGAAACTCACGTAGACACGAGGAGAACATACAAACTCCTTACAGACAGTGGGCAGAATTGAACCTGGGTCGCTGGCACTGTAATAGTGTTATGCTAACTGCTATACAGAGATCCCTCTGAGGTAACGGTGGCCATGGTTCTTGAGCTCTCAGGAGGGTAGAGTGTATCCAGTGTATGCCAGAACAAAGTTGCAGAACTGATTGAAATCCTCCACCATACACTTGCATTTCTCAATTGACTGAGCACACATTCCAGCTGCCTCAGCCAACTGAGAAACTGAACTGTGGCAATGAGCATTCATATGTGTGGTTCCTCCAGATGGGAGCTCAAGGTATTTGTTGTGTGACAGTTACTGAGGATCTTTATTCAAAGAGAGTGATCACGTTTATTTCTCTCTTGGCAGAAGCTGGCAGGTAGTAAGACCACACTGTGTGACCAGGATTGTTGACTTTAAAATTATGCAGGCTATAACATGGCCCGTGTGCACATCATTTCATGGGTGATGCATGGAACTCTGCCAGTTTCACTTAACTCTGTCCAGGCCTTGGTTTATACATAATCAAAACTGCTGAAGTCGAGAGGCAAGAACAGATTGACTACCCATGACACCAAGGCAACATTTGGCCAAATGTGGCATCAAAAAGGATAAGAATGATGTCAATGGGAATTAAATAGAAAATGGTGCACTGATTGCAGTACTTGAAAAAATGTTGAACAGGCTGAGCCTATACTCATTGGAGTTATAGAAGAATGAGAGGCAACCTCATTCAAACATACAAGGTTCCGAGGGGGATTGAGAGGATGGAAGCTGGGAGGATGTTTCTCCTGGTGGGAGGCATTGTTTCAGAGTAAGCGGTTGCCAATTTAAGACAGAGATGAGTATTTGTTTTCTCTCACTGGTTCATAAATCTTTGAAATTCTCTACTCCAGGTTGCTGTGAAGGCAGAGTCATTGAATGCATTCAAGATGGAGATCGGCAGATGCTTAAACTAGAAGGGAGTCAAGCAGTATGGGTAAGAGCAGGGATGTGGTGTTGAGGCCAAAATTGGATCAACTACGATCTTATTGGGAGGCAGAGGTAGAGTTGATTGGTTTACTGCTGTACTTGTTTCTTATGTTCTTCTACCTCACTGAAGTTTCCTATGACAGGCCCAGCCATCTTCAACTGCTTCATCAATGACCTCTCTTCCACCAGTAAGTCAAATTTAGAGATGTTCATTGAGGATTTTGCAGTTTACAATCCCATTCACAACTCCTCAGAAACTGAAGCGCTCCATGTCTGTATACAGAAAGGTAGCAATCAGGTCTAGGCTGCTAAGTGGAAAGTTATATTTGTGCTGTACAAATGCAAGGAAATTACCATCTCCAACAAGAGAAAATCTATTGATCTGCCCTTGACTTTCAAGGGGCATTATCATTGCTAGTCGCCTACTATCAACATTATGGCCATTATCATTGACCACAGACTTAATTGGACCAGCCATATACGTGACTATATGATAAAGTACCTGTGTTTCCTGTATTCACTGTCTAGCAAAGCTTTTCTACTATCTACAGGGTGTAACTCACGAGTGTAAAAGTCTACTCTCTATTTGCCTGGAGGAGTACAGCTCAGGCAATACACAAAAGGTTCGACTCCATCTAGAATAAAGCAGACACTTGATTGATAGCACCTACATCACTTTGCATTCCCTCCACTACCTTTCCCTCACAGCTGCAGTATTTACCATTTACAAGATGCATTGTGGTTATTCACCGGCTCCTTCAACAATACCTTCCGAACACCACCTCTCACCACCATAACCATTACCAAGAAGAAAAACAAGGAGACCAAGCACAGGGAACACTATCACCTGAAGTTTCCTCTCTACGTAAAACAACATCTTGACTTGGAAATATTTTTCTTGGTAGAAATCCTGGAACTGATTTCACACAGATGGACAAAATGTTTTAGAAGGCAGCTTACTACCATTTTCTCAAGGTGACTAGGGTTGGGCAGTAAGTGCTGAACTTCCCAGCAAGATCCTCACTCTGTAAAGGTATAAATTCATAAAAGGAGTATGGTGGCTGGGAAAGTGAAAAGTTAGAAGGTTGATTATATGTGAATTTATCATCAATAATTCCATCCCCACTATTAGCCACGGCCACAGCTATGGACATACCAATAATGGTCAACACTCAATGGAGTTAGAGTAAGCAGGCATGCCTGTGTTCATCAGAGGGCTCATCTTACTTCCATTAACATAATATTTTGTTCTGCAAGGGAGAATTGTATGTCCACGACTCTTGCACAAGTTGTTCAACTGACAAAGCTTACGTTGTTTCAATATAATACAAATAACTGTGACATGGGGGCTTGAAGCTTGAAATAATGCTAATTGCATGAGGGTGCAGAGGACCAGAGGAAAGTCTGACATATGTCCTTATTAATACAGATTGATTTGATTGTGGTGAATTGGGCAGTCTCAGAGTCAGTTGATGTATTTGGTGAGATATGGCATTTGAAGATGCATTCATTGACCTTGAATGTGTGTGAGCCTTGTGGGATTGCATGCAGATCATTGGAACCTGTTGCCTGGCATTGATACATTGACTAACAGCTCTCACTGCCTCATTAACTTATGTTTGGAGGGTCTCTTGGTCCCCTGTGGCTGCAGGATATCTCTTCTATTTTAGACATTAGATTCACTTCCAGAACAACTAGCAGCAACTACTGAACCACAATGTACCTTCCACTTCAAGGCTGCAGATTAGCTTTAAGCAATGCAGTCATGTTTAATTGGAGTCAGCCACCCACAATATTAGTTGCCTACTGGACTGATCAGCCAGTTGACAGTATAGCTAGAATTAACTAGATGGTGTAATCATAATAATGAACAAGCAACCCAAAGTTGGAATGATGTTTGCAATGTAATGGACATGAGTTAAAGGTGCATCGGAATTGCCACACCCAGTTTTGGCTAATGTTGAGAGGGCCTACCATTCAACCTTCTGACATAGCTAATATTGTTGAAGGCTAAAAAGAGGAGTCCTGCTGTTCACTTCTATAGTTAAGTAAAGATTGCTATAAAATAGTTGTTCAGTGTAGCCAATATTCTTATTTCTAACTTGCCGACAAGTTTAAGTTCCAGGTTCAAGTTTATTGTTGTCGTAAGCACACAGGGTATAAACCCCATGGTAATTCACTTATTTTTGCAGCAGCACAGTACGTTACAAGAGGAGGACAAACATAAGTTAACATAAACTTAAATTAACATAAACTATACATAACTTACACGTGCAAAATAAACAACAAAATTAAAATGACACTAGTGTAAGATTGAGAGAAAGAGGAAAAAATATAGTCCATGGTAATGTTAGGGTTCTTCAGATCAGTTCAAGAACCTGATGACAGTGGGGAAGAAACTGTTGTTGAACCTTGAAGTATGGGTCTTCAGGCTCCTGTACCTCCTGTCTGATGGCACCATCAATAAGAGAGCATGGCCTGGATGGTTGTGGTCCCTGATGATGGATGCTGCCTTCCTGAGACATTACCTCTTGTAGATGTCCTTGATATAGTTGATAGAACTGCATTGATTTCATTTTGAGTCAAATGATTCACATATTTGAATCAGCAGAATCTTTGGATCCATGACTGAGGGTTTAAAACAGATCCCATTCATTTTCAAGAGGGAAAATACAATGAACCAATTAGTTGTCATACGTCAGTTGATTATGCATTAAAGGATTATTAGAACCCATTTTGACAGATAGTTCAGTGTGAGATACATTTAATGTTGGCAGTGCACCACTGAAAAATTTGCAGTTCAATTGCAGAGGTGTATCCAATATGGTCAGCAAGACCCTGAGATTTTGCTACTGAATGCATCAAAAATTAGCTAATGTAACATAAAATAATCTGTTGAACTCCCATCATCACTTTACCTACTAACTGATTCACAGAAATATGGCTCCAAAATATGTGAGACAAACATTTATTCACGATCAGTATTTAGGCTTTAACCACAGATCTGATTGGTAGCCTATTTTCAGTCCACAGATACTTCAGCAAACCGAGCTGGGCCACTGCTCAAGGATAGGGATCTTGAATGGTATTCTGAACCTGGATCTTAGCAGTGTTTTCCACTTCATTTATGATGTTCTTTTCATCTTGTTTTATGTCATGAAATAATTTGGAAAGAGATTTTCCCCTTGGAGTGCATTTATAGCATAGTCACATCTATGGTAAGCATACTCTATTTGCTCTTTGGCCATGGATGACGAGTGTATTGGGAAAGTTTACTGATGGATAAGAGAATCTGTTTAAGTGGGCATTGCTCAGGTTGAAGAAGGACTTTGTGGGATACCCAGCCTTTGACCTGCTTCTGTAATTACAGCATTTATGTAGCTGGAAAATATTCTATTCTGAGGTGGCTTCCCCAGAATGATGGTTGTTGATTTGAGTACTGGGTTTACAATCATAATATTTGCTATTAATACAAAGCAGCCAATTTGAAAACAAGTGAAGACCAGTGTAAAAGACTTGAAGAGAACAGACAGTTTAACAGACATAAGTTAATGGCCTGGAACTTCCACTGTGGATGAAGATCCAAACTAAAATTATGCTGTGGTGGAATGTGTTGGAGAGTGGAAGAGTGAGTTGCACACAATTGAGCCCAGTGTTGTTGATGCATGACTTTCAAGCACACATCTTGTGAAAGTCTGGTTGAGTAATTTGGGATGTGGAGTTGTCCTTCTGCCTTTTGGACTGGGCTTCTGTGTACTACCAGAACTTTAGGTTCTTGATACCATCTGGAATACTGCTTCTCCAGTTTATGCTGTCATGGGCCAGGAGTTGCTGGGAACGTTGCACTTTCTGGAGCAGGTTTTGAAAACGTACTTGACTTGCTTTCTCTCTCCTCTTCATAATCTTTTACAGAGATGAAACTTTGTTCATGTGTCTGGATTCTGCTGAAGGCCGTGTGAGTGATGTGCTTTAAACATCAAAGCTGACTGAATGACTGAGTGTAATTAGAGCCTCAGTGTTCAGCATGTAGGCCTGAGAGAGGATGCTGACATTGGCTTGCTTATTTTATCAGTGCATTCGGAGGATTTTGCAGAGACAGAATTAGTGATATCTCTCCAATGCCTTGAAGTGCCTACTGCAAGTAGTCCATGACTCAGATACATGCAGGAGGACAGGGATCACAACCACACAGTGGACCATAAACTTTTTGTTGTGTTTGAGGTCTTAATCTTCAAACACCCTTTTCCTCAAATGGTCTAAATTTGTAGATTAGCCGCTTTCTGGCAGGGACCTTGTTGAGGGTGTGGTGTAGCATTGTAATGAGAAAGTCTAAGAGCAGAGCTGGGGCCATAGTGCTTTCTTGCATGAGATCAGTTTGCACAGAGATTAGATCTGTTGTGGACCCAATGATTAAGATTACAACTTGCATAACATCATGAAGCACGTGAAAGATAGAGACTAATTTTTACAGCCAGCCAAATTTGGGAATGATTCTCTGCAGTCTCTCCTGATTGAGAAGTCAATGATTTTTATGAGGTCTAAAAAGTCCTACCATAATGGATGATGCTACTCTTTGCATTTCTCTTGAAGCTGACACGAGATAAAATTCATGTCCATTGTGTCTCTAGATGGACAGAATCCACAATGCAATTCAGGGAACAGCTCTTTTGCCACTGGGAGGAGGCAGTGGAGGAGGACCCTTGCGATGATGTTCTTTGTTTCAGATGGTAGGAAGATCTTTTTGTGACTGGGTTTGTCTCCTTTCCTGAAGCTTGTCACAATTATTGCATCACTGATATCCTCTGGCATGTGCATCTCTTCTTTAGCATGGTAGATGAAGTTGTGAATTTGTGACTGAAATTCCTGTCTGCCACATCTTAGAATGGCTTTGTTGTTCTTTGTTCATTGGCAAATAGCGTCTTCAACTTCTCAAGGGTGGCAGCAAGGCTGGTCTGAGATGTTTGCTGTGGAACGGAGTCAAGAGTGCCTATGCTGTGGTCACAGCACAGTAGTTCTTCCAAGTCTTCCTTTCAGCAGCTCTGACTGCCTCTATATGCTTGATAAGTTTACCTCCATTCCTGGCTCTCTGCTGGATGGTCCCTTGGGGGTTTGGGTTATTGTTGGTTTTGACAGTGCTGAAGAATCCACATACTTTATGGTATTAACAAGTTACTTGGCCTTGTGTGCTCTGTCACCCACCATGTGTTCTTTAGGTTGTGGGTGTTCTGTTGGACCTTAGCCTTCAGGTGCCTCTATAGCTGTTTCTTTTCCCTCAACGCATTGTGGAGTTTTCAATTTAACGATGGCTTGCATTTACAGTTAATTAGCTCATGAATCTCTTTGCCACTTGTATCAAACCAGCCCTGGTGCTTTCTGGTTGAGAAGTTAAGATTTTCTTTGCACAATTCCATGACTTTATGACTGATGTAAAGCTGATGGGCTGGATATGAAGGCTATCCAACCCCACAGCTCAGCAAACTGCAGGAAGCTCTGGGCTCAGCGGTGAGCCCAGGGTCAGAATGAGGGGTAAAATATGCATGCACCGGACCACCAGCATATTCCCAACTTCTGCACTGCGGTTCTTCATGGAAACGCTGGCAACATGTTCCTAGTGTTAGAGATCCAGTAGGATCTGGTGGGATCAATTTCGCAAAACCAAGCTTTATCTCAGATTCCATCATACAATGCACCAAAACTTCCAGCATTAATCTTCAGGAACCTTCCACACTAAACTCAGCTTCAAATAACTTCCAAACAAACCTGCAAGTAATTGCTAATCTCATTGAGGACTAATTATGAATCTCCTGGCATGGCGACCCTGTTGATGCTTCAGTGTAATGATATGGGACATGGGGCCAAGAAAGTTACTGGTAGCTATGGCAATCCTGCTTCTAAATATTGGCGTGCTGTGCCTCCCAGTGGCCCCATCAGGCAATGGTATTGATCTTCAATACTGGTGGAATTGACTGCCCTCCTTCCCCTTGGTTATGTTAGCTGCAGGAAGAATTATTGGAAAGAAAAACCGTGCCTTTCAATCATTTCAATGGATGTGTTTCATTTTGGGGTATGTTCGGCCACACTCATGATCAGCTGCACAGTTGTCAAGACTCTGGATCCTTCCATTGATCAGGACATCTTGGCCAGATGACCTCAGAGAGAGGCTTTTGAATGCTGAATAACATGACTGTGATCATGACTGTAGGTTTGTGCCATGACACAACACAACCGTAGTTTTTACCACGATTTACCACTGAGAGTTATTGGGTTGTTTTGAGATGGCATAGGATATTTCTGTGGGCTAGTGTTCTTAGATTGATAATGATTGATAATCTTTTACTTGCAATTGGCAACATTCTATCTTACCGCTTTGTTCATGGGAAATCTGGTCTCAGTAATTTGATAGAATTTTTTGAAGAGGTAACTAAGCATATTGGTGGGGGGTGGGGTGATGCAGTGCGGTAGATGGTTGCCCACATGGACTTTAGTAAGGCCTTTGACGAGATTCCACATGGTAAGCTGGTCTAAAATGTTAGTGCCCATGGGATCCAGGTTGAGCTAGCAAAGTGAATCAAAGGTTGGCTTAATATTAGGAGGCAGCGTGTGATGATGGAGGGTTGTTTGCCTGATTAGAAGTTTGTGACCAGTGGTGTACCACAAGAATAGGTGCTGGGACCTTTCTTGTTTGAGAAATACATTAACGACATGAATGTGAATATTGGAAGTATGGTTAATAAGTTTGCAGATGACACAATAAATGATGGTGCCATAAATAGCAAGGAAGATGTGTAAGTCCAAAGCATGAAATAAATCAGCTGGAAAATTGGATGGATCAATGGTAGATGGAATTTAATCCTGAAAAGTGTGAGGTGATGCATTTTGAGAGGGCAAACCAGGGTACAAAATACACAGTAAATGCTGGTACCCAAAGGAGTGTTGATTAACAGAGGGACCTTGGTGTACACCCATAAATCTCTGAAAGTGGCAGGCAGATGGAGACAGTGATGAAAAATGCATATAGACTATTGTGTGCAGTTCTGGTTGCCACACTATAGGAAGGATGTGATTACGTTGGACAGAGAGCAAAAGAGCTTCACCAGGATGTTGCCTGGAATGGAGCATATCAGGAGAGATTGGATGGGCTGTTTTTTGAAGCAATATGTATACAGTCCTCCTAGAGATGGGGAAGTACTCAATCTTATCTCAGGAAATGAAATTGAGACTGTGGGGAACACTTTTGGAACCGTAACTATAATTCTGTAAGTGCCAAAGTAATTATGGAAAGGGATAATGTTGGTCCTCAAATTAAGGTCTTGACTCGGGGAAAGGCTGAGTTTAATAGCATAAGAGAGGTCCTGACAAAAGCAGATTGGGAGCAAATGCTTGATGGTAAAATGTCAACTGATAAGTGGGAGTCTTTTAAAAGAGAGTTAGTAGGTCTTCAGGGCCAACATCTTCTGGTGAGAGTGAAAGACAAAGATGGCAAGATTAGGGAAGCTTGGATGACAAAGGATATTGAAGGTTTGATTAGGACCTTATGGCTTGTATCAGAACTGTGATTAGAATGTAAGAATGTATGGAGGCAGCACTCGGTATACCAGGTATCCATATCAGTCAAAGTACCACTGAAAACTGGTGTTCATAGAAGGAAAACCTTTTCTAGTATAAAAATGACAGGTACAGGCAACTGGAATTAAAGGAATCTCTTGGGGAATATACAGTGTGTCAGGGAGAACTTGGGGTGGGGGGGAGGTTAGCAAAAGGGGCTGTGAAATATCCTTGGCAAGAAAAGGATTAAGGAGAATCACAAGATTTCTTATAAGGATATCAGGAGCAAAAGAGTAGCCAGGGAAAGAGAGGAACCAAAGGGTTAAACTTTGCATGGAGCCAGGGGATGTGGGCAAGGTCCTAAATGAATATTTCTCACCCATGAGACGGATGTGAAAGACAGTGGGTTCAGGGAGGGGTACATAGATAAATTGGAGTATGCCAATATTAAGAAGGGGGAGGTGCTGGATGTCATGGAATGCCTAAGCGTCAATAAATCCCTAGGGCCAGATGAGATCTATCCAAGGTTGCTATGAGAAACCTGGGAGGACATAGCTGGGGCATTGATGGAGATTTTTGTGTCTTTGTTAGCCACAGGTGAAGTGCCAAAAGACTGAAGAATTGCTAATGTTGTTCTTTTATTTAAGAAGGGCAGCTGGAGAGCCTTACATCAGTGGTAGGGAAATTATTGAAATTATTGTATATGATTTATGTACTTTTGAAAAGGCAGAGGTTGATCACGGATAGTCTTTTTTGCAGGGGAATTTTGCCTCACTAATTTGATTGAGTTTTTTGAGCAGATAATTAAAAAGATTGTCTATATAGATTTTAGTAAGGCATTTGACAAGGCCCGCCTGCTGGGCTTATCCAGAAAGTTAAGAAACATTGGATCCAAGGCAAGCTGGCTAATTGGTTCTAAAATTGTCTTGGTAATAGGATGCAAAGGATGGTGATGGAAGTAAGTGTGCAGATGACACAAAAGTTGGTGGTGTTATGAATAGTGAGGAAGATTGTCTGAAGCTACTGCAGGTCATAGATCAGATGGCAAGTTGGGTGAAGAGCTGGCAGATGGAATTTAATGAGGTGATGCATCTTGGGAAGTCATATATGGGTAGGACACATGCAGTAAATGGTAGGGTGCTAAGGAATGTTGATGGACAGAGGAACCTTGGGGCTCAAATCCATAGCTTCCTGCAGGTAGATAGGGAGCTGAAGAAAGCATATGGTATTCTTGCCTTTATAGGTTGGGGCATAGCATATAAAAGCTGTGATGTTATGTTGCAACTTTACAAAACACCAGTTAGACTGCACTTGGAGTATTATGAGCAGTTCTGGTCTCCATACTCTAGGAAGGATGTGGTTGCACTGGTAAGAGTGCAGGGGAGATTCACCAGGATGTGTCTGGAATGGGGGACTTTAGTTGTGGGAGAGACTGAATAAGTTGGGCTTGTTTTCCCTGGAGCAAAGGAGGCTGAGGAGTGACCTGAAAGAGGTATATAAAATTATAGGAAGACATAGATAGGGTAGATAGAATCTTTTACCTATTGTCAGGGTATCAAGAACAAGTGGACACAGGTTTAAGGTGAGAGGAAGAAATTTTAAAGGGGATTTGAGGGGAATTTTTTTTTATACAAAGAGTGATTTGTCTCTGGAATTGGCTGCCAGAGAATGTGACCTCAGGATATCCAAAAATATTTAGAACCAGCGAAGAACTTTTGAAATGTGAGTTCAATGTAGTTAATAACACTGTGAGTTTTCTCTTATTTGTCTAGATTGGAACTTGCATTAAGTAATGGTATATTAATTTGAAAAGCAGGGGCATCATCCCCATTGTCATGTTGAATATCTATCCTTTACTCAATATTGTTAAAGCATTGTCTGATCATTTTCACATTACTATTTAAGAGAGTTTGTTATTATACAAATTGGTGGCTGCCTTTCAAATATTGACAGTGGTGCCTACACTTCAAGACTACTTCATTGACTGTGGGGAGATAATTTGAAAGAGATATGAAAGGCAGCATTCAAATGTAAGATTTTATTTTAGGTGTATCAGAACTGTGATTGGAACATATAGAGGCAGCACTCAGTATACTAGGTATCCATTTTCAAAGTCACAGTACCACTCAAAACTGGTGTCTATAGAAAGAAAACTCCTTCTCATATAAAAATGGCATTACATTGACAAAGTGAGTTAATGGCCATAGATATTCTACTGATTAAAGTAGGGGCCCTTGAAAAAAAATGGCTGTTCGGGAATAAATGAACTCTACTCTCTTGTCCTTAGGAAAAGTGAAATAACTCTTTGGAGCTAGCTTAACTCCCTTTTCAGTGCTATAATCAATCAACTTTTACATAGATCCATTTACTGTACTTGTGGGCAAGGCTAAAAGTACTTAAGAGATAAAAAAACTGATTAGCACTAAAACAGCTCAGTCGCTGACTTTTCATCTTTGGTGTCTTATATCTAGGTAAGAGTTTATTTTGTGTATCTGCTGCCTTTCATATTCTAGGAAAAAACTAGGTTGAGCAATGAGTTGGTTGCTAGCTGGCATGCGCTGACAGTAGAAAATGCTCTAATATGTCGTGCTTAAAGGGAATCTCATTAACAGGAATCAAAAAGTGATATTTGCATAGTGGAATCAGATTATTTTATTAACTCATCTGCTCTATTGTGTCTTTATTAAAGTGGAAAATACTAACCAGGCACCCCAGATTGTTAACGCAGTGAAATGAATGCCTGTTCTACTTGTGTGCCTGGTTTCAAAGTGAGATGTTTTGTCGTGCTTTGTTTCTCTTGCTTGTCAGTGAGAGAAAGCAAGTGAGAGCCAATGAGATTAAGTTGTTTGAGCACAATGGACCCAGCTCAAATAAAATAATTAGAATTATTGTTTTCGTACAGTACTTAAAGTAGTACAATGAATGCCGAGGCTATTTTGTAACAATAATATTCTCCTGCTTGTCTTTCCTGAAAACTAAGAAAGAAACGTGATTTCAAAATCACCAGCAAGCCATATACCCATACACATGTAATGAGTATTGCTACTCTGATGGATGCATTATCACTCTTTGTTCAATTTTTTTTGTTTTAAAAAACTGCAGATACCGAAAATGTGAAAACTCAGCATTTGTGGGAAGAGAAATAGTCAATACCGAAACGTCTACTGTTTCTATGACCACAGATGTTACCTGACCTGCTGAAGTTTTTCCAGCCAGTTCTGGTTTTTTTATCCTTATTTTCGCCAATATGCAAATGACCTATCCCTTTCTGGGTTTGTTCTGAGACGGAGACCTTTGTACAGTCAAGAGTTCTCACACTGTTGCTCGGCGTTACTCCGCCCCCAGATCGGACTTTAGGACCATTTCATGGGATGGTTGTCACGTCTCCACCACAACAAAGTGAATTGTGCCACCAAGCATTTTAAAAGTTAGAGTCATAAAATCACAGAGTTATACAGCACAGAAAGGGGCCCTTCGTCCCATCACGTCCCTGACAACCATTTTGCCCGTCTAACACTAATCTTTTTTGCTGGATTAAGTTTAAGCATTCGGCCAATATACCGCATTGTGATGTTCCGACTGAAAGTTTAGGTAAGTTTCATGTGAAAAACGAGTAGCGTTTATTTTGGTCACTTGTTCCCTATATTTTTCGGCTGGGCTGCTGCTCGCATTTGGACATCGGGACGTTTAGATAATCGGAGATTTATCCTTGCTCCTAATCAAGGTGAGTCTAACCCGAGAGTTGTTGATGCTAACACTAGGCATCTTGGTGTTCCAATCCTGGAATTTATGCACATATCGCAGCGTTGGCCTTGGGCAGATTTTCAAAGTTTAATAAGAAAGTAAGGATTTTCCTATGACGCCTACTTCTGGTGAAGTTACAAGTTGAAGGGTTAGAATGGGATTTTTATTAGTATATTTCTCTGACAAGTTAGGGGTTACAACGTCCATTTTGTCCATCACGCCGAATGGTGCACAGTGTTGCTTTGCCGAGGTCCATTCACTTCTGTGAACAATGATTTTTTTCCGCAACAAGGGCCCAGGTTTTGCATCTAAACCATGTCCAAGTGCGGATGCACGGGCTCTGTGCTCTAAATAACCCTGCTTTAACCGGGCACCTAATGTATGGAAAATCTTTAATCGGAGCAAAATGTTTTGAATTATACCTTGCATACAATCCCACCATTACAGGGATAATATTGCAACACGGTGCCTTAACTTTGATTCCATCTGAAAGCTGGTGACAGTCCAGGACAGAGCTGAGCCCGTTTAAGTACAAATGGACTAAACTGGCAGTAGCAGTGGAAATGCCGTTGCCGGTTTGTCACACGTGGAGTTCAGCCTTGTATGTTGCTTCCTCTCTCACTGCAGCCAGTAACTTCTAATCGCCAAACACTAGCCAAAATATCAGCATAATCAATATTGAGGTTGAAGTCAATGATAACGGGGCAGCCAATTTAAAACAGGTTTGGGCTGCAAGAGTTTAAATGCAGTAAATAAAAAAAAGCGGCAATATGTTTCTCACAAAGAACTAAAACATTCAGAATATGTAGGAGATGCAATATAACTCAAAACCGGTTTTCACGTCGCTGAATGTCACTAAATGTTATCAGGACATGTTGGAGCCGAAATGAAACCTCTCACTGCAGTTGGAAATGTAATATCAGCCAAATAAAGACTTTCCCATCTGTTTACTGAATTGTATAAATGCATCCCACGTTCGATCCATCGGACCGATTTAAAACCTGTTGAATTGCATTGAATGATCTGCGATAAATTTCTGTTAACCGATCACCCCAAAACAACAGGAAACATTGTTTTATTTTCCTTTTGAGAGAGATCTCTGGGTTGACGGCGGATGTAGGAAAACAACACTTTTGCCTTATTTTTTTACTTTGGTAATTCGACGTGATGTTTTTGCAAACCTACATGCACAAATGTTTCGTGTTCACCCTCTCTTTATATAAAAGAACATTCTTGACAGTTTGGGATTTATGAAATGTTATTGTGGGAGCCCATCCTTTCCCGGTCCAACATAATAATCCCCTTCGCATTCCAGTAGTGCACATTGTAATCTCAAACCATCTCAAACCGATTTCAGTATGAAAGGGTTCCTCGTTCCCCTCCCCTGTCACATAGGGAACATGTTGTCAGATGTCTCATGCCTGAAGGTAGTTTAATTAATTGCGCAGAATTCCAGGGAGGCGCATCTTAAACAGAGCAGGGGACAAGGAATAAATACTCTAAAGTTATATATATAACTCGTTTCTTCACTGGGACTGATGTTTGGTCAACATTAATAGTGATTGGTGGATGCTGACGGTGAATTTCTCTAACTCGCGTACGTAAAGGATGAATTCCTCGTGGGGAAGTGTTGTGAACGCAACGCTGTCCTCTAACGCGATCTCCGCGCCAGTGGACCCGTTCAGTGGTCCCCTGAACACCATCGAACCCTGGAACTTCAAACTTCTGGCCACTTTAATGTTTTTCGTGACATTTTTATCACTTTCTGAAAACTTCACCGTGTTGCTAGTGACGTACAAATATAAGCAATTGAGGCAGCCGCTGAATTACATCATTCTCAATTTATCCCTGGCCGATTTCCTCGTCTCGGTCATCGGCGGGACTCTGAGCTTTATCACCAACTTGTATGGATACTTCGTCCTGGGACCCTGGGCGTGCGTTTTAGAAGGATTTGCAGTAACATTTTTTGGTAAGTCACGTTTCTTTTTGAAGTTAATAGGCGTGAACATTAATTATTGTATCAAGAGTAACAGGTGATAGTAACATGGGAAGAAAATAGTAAGTAGTTACGTCGGTAATTTAATATATGTTATACAGACATTTCTATTGGGTAGGTTGTATATTACTTGATAGGAGATGCCGTCAATTGGTGCTCTGTGTAAATGCTGCCGTTATCACAGGGTATTAGGGGGAGAGCTTTTCACGATGAAAATGCAACAGTTGCCGTGGGCTACTGGGCAGGAATAATGACCGATCGCGGGTCTCTGGGAGCTCAAGCTGCATTTTCAACGGCAATTTATTATGAATGTGTCACCTGCTCCGGCATCGATTTTGTCAGTTAACAGGCTTATTCCCCAACACACGGCTGAAGTGTGAATCGCACAGTCCCTTTGCTCCCACATCAGTTTTAAGTTGAAGAACTTACAGTGCAGAGCTCGCCGTTCGTCGCATAGTGTGGAGGCGGTTATTGTAGCTAGGCTTCAACTCTGCAGCGAAGTGGGCACCGTCCTTAAACTATGCGGGGCTTTTTAGTAAACTTGGAGTGAAGGTAAAGTGCATTTCCTTGGATTTAACATACTACGGAGGCAGAGAATGAATCTGTCCCTGCAGCCGAAAGGAAGATTAAAACCGAGATTTCAGGACCGGTTATTGTAATAGTGGCTCACGGGGTAAATATTAGTGGCAGTTCTGAGCTTTGCGATGATCCTTCTTCGTGTTTATTGAGACTGGTTCAAATCTCCATCTCCTTTCCCGTTAGGACAGTTTTTTTACCAACAGAAGATGCTCTCAGAAACGTAAACATGTCCTGCATTCAGAGCTGGGAGCTCCTGCTCCCAGAGACTTACTGGTGAATTTCCTGAAGTAGGTATTGAAACAAAAGGCTGAAACACAAAAGTTGTGCCCCAAAACCTTCAGAGCAGACTTTCGCTTTTACCGCATGAACACAGAGAGGAAAACCTGACGGGGACGATATAATAACAAAAGCCACCTTCCCGCTGGCCCTTAGTTTGAACACGAGGCCGTTTTGGCTTGATGGGGACGAGAAGCTGTTTGAACCAGGCAGAGGCACGGATTGGAGGGCCACCCTGAAGGGCGCACCTGGAAGCAGAACATTGGTCCGCAGAGGAGAATGGGAACTTAATCTAATTTTTCCAAAGCCACAAAAGTCAGCTGTCCTGCTAACAGTCCGTTGCAACTGCAATTTAACTCAGGTGCAAACCAGGTGAGTGAAGCTTCGTGGGGTGCAAAATCACAGACGTGCACTAATACATTCCCCACTGCACGGCTGTCGGTTGCCGGAACGGCTTCTGGTGGTCATTGCTAGCACTGTGTGATGGCAGTAATCTCAGAGGAGTGTTTAATGCTGCCCTTTTATTGTAGCTTAAGGACAACGATGCCCAGAGGTGACCTCCTATCCCATCTGGTTCTACATTGCCTGCAATGCTAAATCCAACCTCAATTAGTTAAATGAAATCAAATCAAATTGGATCATTGGATTTAAAGTAGAAGTAGAAAATGCTGGAGGAGAGAGAAATGGAATGAGCATTCTGCAGTGTTTTGTAGTAATGCAATTTTTTTCTAAGAATATACTTTATTCTTCATACATACAATAAATACAATGACTGATCTTCATCTATATTTATTGTACCAGCAATCCAATATGTTCCTTTACAATGCATTAACACCACTTGTGCTTCCTCCTGAAACAACACACCCCTGGAACATTTGAGAGGGTATTACACAGGACCCAGCCCCTCAGTAACCAGTGGTGGCAGAACCCTAGACTGCGGTCTGTTCCCACTGAGTCTGTGTAGTGGGTGCACCAAGGTTCAGAGCATCCCTCTGCATGTGCTCCAGAACCTTGGAATGTGCCCATCAGCAGCATTCGTTTGTGGATATCTCCTTACTCTGGAAGGCCAGCAAGTTTTGGGCAGAGCAAAGTGTGTCATTCATGGAGTTGATGATCTTCCAGCAGCAGATGATGTTTGCCTTAGTCTGCCTCCCTGGGATCACAGAGGCTTGTGTTACACAGTCGCTGTAGGTGAACCTTGTCGAGGACTGCTGCATCCCTTTCTAGGCCTTCTTGGGAAACGCACAGTCCATGAGGAGGTAAATGATTGTCTTGTCCACACCACAGCCACATTGAGGCTGGCATGGGGTGGGATTGAATCTGACAGGAAGGGCTCCTCTCACAAATAGCCAAGTGAGAGCTTGGTGATTGTTTGTAAGCTTTGGTGAAGAAGCATTCTGCTGAATGAATTTGATAGTGTGCTTGAGGAACCACCTCACAGGATCCATTATCTTCCTATCCCACAAGGCCTCTAGGACATTCCATGCTGGCAACTGCCTGATAGACATGTGGTCATAGGTGGGAAAAATCTAACTTGACAGTTGAAGCTTGGTACTGTCACACTGTCTTTGACTTTTATGGTGCCAGATGTGGCTCAGTTGGTACCACTCTTTATCTCTGAGAGGAAGGTTGTGAGTTCATTGGTCCATTCTGGACTTCAGCCATTAAAAGCTAATCTCATACTCTAGTGCAGGACTGCGGAGTGCTGCAATGTCAGATATCCTATCACAGATGAGTTGCCTCTCAGTTGGATGTGAAAGATCCCGTGGCATTATTTTTAAGAAGAGTGGTAGAGCTCTCTCAGGAGTCTCCAAGATCTGTCCCTTTATCGGTATCACCAAAAAATTACCTGTTTTTCTCATATTGTTGACTGAGAGGATTTTCTAAGTACAAATGGACAGCCATATTTCCTACATTGCACCCCTTCAAAAGTTCTTCATTAGATGTAAGGGTCTTTGGAATATTCTGAGATTTTGCAGTGTACTGCACAAATTGTTCTTTTGTGCTTTTATGGATATCTTTTCTGTCAATACTCCAGAGCTGTTACTTTTGGACAGAAGTGGGCAATGTTATTTATGTCTTGCATTACTTTGCAACATTAAAAATTGAACAGACAAAAACCTATGTATTTTGTTACAGGCATCTTTAATAAGAACCTTTCTCATGGAGAAAATTATTTGCCAATCAATCATAGAAAAGTGTAAATAATTTCAATCATGCATGGTTGAGGAGATAGGATTTGGTGAGGCTATTGATGTTGGGGAATATACCCCCTGAAAATGAGGCTTTAAGATTTTAGGCATGAATGAAGATTCTACTCTGAGTGTAGCAGCAAGGATGTCAGAACATTAGCTCATAGAATAATGTACCTATTATGTTTATTGTGCATATGGAAGTTCTTTGAAAGATCTATCCAGTCGGACTCACGCTGACACTTCTTCCTCATATCATAGATCATGGAACAGAACTGCACAGGAACTGGCTCCACGGTTAACCATGTCCCATCAGACTGCACATGGTTGAAACCCCTCTATTTCCTGCCTGTTCATGTGTCTGTCTAAATGCTTCTTAAACATTGCCAATGTATCTGCTTCCCTGTCAGCACGTTCCAGGCACTTGTCACTCTGTTTAAAAAAACCTCCCTCACAAATCTCCTTTAAACTTTCCCCCTCTCACCTCAAACCTGTGCCCTCTAGTATTTTACATTTCCACCCTGGAAAAAAGACTCTGACTATCTTCCCTATCTATGCTCTTAGTAATTTTATATACTTCTATCAGTTCAACCCTCAGCCTTTGAGACTCCAAAGAAAATGATCCAAGTTTATCTGACCTCTCCTTTTAACCAATACAGTCTCAATCTAGGCAACATCCTGGTGAACCTCTTCTCCACCCACTCCAAAGCCTCCACTTCCTTCCTATAGGAGGAGGAAAGAAGAACTAAGTAAACACATAATGCGAATGAAACAACATATTTTGTCAATTTTTGTCAAGGTTCGCATTATGGAAAATTGTTATCTCAATGGTTTTCTAGGAATGCAATCCCTTCATAACACAGTCTAATCTGGCCTAGATAATATTTATACAGCAGCAATATGCCAACTTTTATAGTCAAAGCCTTAACTGATGAAGGAAATATGCCAGACGCCTTCTTTACCACCCTATCCACTTGTGCTGCCACTTTCAGCGAGCTATGGACTTGTGCCCCAAGATCCCTCTGTCTATCAATGTTCCTAAGGACCCTGCCATTTACTGTATGCTTTCCTCTTGCATTTGACCTCCCCAAAATGCATCATCTACACTTGTCTAGATTAAATTCCATCTGCTCAAATTTCCAATTGATCTACATTCTGCTGTATCCTTTGAAAACTATCCTCACTATTCAAAACTCCACCAATTAT
Organism: Pristis pectinata; assembly: GCF_009764475.1. NCBI lineage: Eukaryota > Metazoa > Chordata > Chondrichthyes > Rhinopristiformes > Pristidae > Pristis > Pristis pectinata. The sequence continues at coordinate 28,122,917 of NC_067416.1, forward strand.
CATGTCATCTGTATACTTACTAATCAGACCACCTATGTTTTCATCCAAATCTTAATATATATTACAAACAACAGAGGTCCCAGCACTGATCCTTGCAGAACACCACTGGTCACAGACCTCCAGTCAGATAAACACATCTCTACCACTACCCTCTGTCTTCTATGACCAAGCCAATTTTGGATCCAATTTTCCAACTCCCATGTGCCTTAATCTTCTGGACTAGCCTACTATGAAGGACCTTATCAAATGCTTTACTGAAGTCCATGTAGATAACATCCACCACCCTACCCACATCAGTGATCTTTGTCACAGAAAAACTGAAAAATCCAAAAAACGTTTTCATTCAAGTGGTTACTATTAAATCTTCTTTCACCACTTTTTCACAATAATAAAACCTTGTTTAATAAAGATTGGTTTCCTCAATACTTTAGCCTATATCTTTAAATCTGTGATTTGTTAGTTGCCAGTCCTTCTTCCACCAGACGATTTCCTCTTCTTTACTCTAGTAAAAGGTTTCACGATTTTAACCTCTGATCAAATCTTTCCCTATTCTTCTCTGCTTTAAGAAGTTGCTCCACATTACTTTTCCTTTTATGCACTGTAGTATTCTAGTCATTTTCTTATAGACAGTTATCTTCGACATTGAAATCCATCTTGAGCACGAAACAACCAAAAGACACCTTATGCTTCTGTTTATAAAGCCAAGGATTCTTTATCTCTTTCCAACAGCCAACCTGTTCTCCCTTCAGAGATTTGTGTGGGTGCATCTCAAGCTATCTCTGCTCCAGCAACCCTATTAAAATTACACCATTTCAGTTATATTTCTCACCATATTCCTCCTCCCAAATTAAACTACCTCACACTTCTCCATGTTACTTTCTTCTGTAAGTGTTTATATTTCACCCCCTTTTCCAAGTCTTCCTGGAGTGTGTTGGTATTCTCTCCACTAAATGAGGAATTAATGGGATCAAGGCTAAAACCTGAAAGCCCCAACTTGAATGGCTAAAGTTGTTTGTCAGCAAACCTACCTTCAATAAAAACATTAACCCAAGAAATTAATATCATGTTTTTTTTTTCAGATTGAATGTATGATATGGCCATAGGTCATGGTTGGGGGTATTTTATTTCCACTCCTGGATCAGAATGGAACTCCTTTGCCCAGTGGAGTTTTGTGGATATGTGTTCACATGAATAAAAAGGATAGATGTTGATTTAAGTAAACTTATCAAATGCCATACTTTTCTTGCTTGGTCTTTATTGACTTTGGCAGGAAGAGAAATTACATAAGGAGAGTACAGTCAAATCAGGATGGGTGTTCTCCAAATTCCTGACATATCTCAGATATTGCACAAACTGCTGCCTCAGGTAGTGTACCACTAAAAGCTGAACTTCACAGCCTACTTACACATAGTAGGTTAAGTTCAAATTCTTTGCTTTTCCTATTGCTGGAAGATCTTATTCAAAATTCTCCCTTAAGTAATTTTATATAATGCTTCGATGTTTTCTGTCATGTGTGGCTTCCAGTCTTTGTGCTGCAGTTAATCCAATCAAATGTTGCCAGGCTAGACATTGATTTTTCTTTGTACTTTCTTCTTCTTAGGGCATCTCCCAGGATCAAGGATGATTTGTTACTATTCCAGTTCCATGGAGTGGGTAAAAAACAGTGCCTGCATTCTTTTAGTGTGGGGTGGCTCTTGCAAACCAGCTACCACATAGTCTTGAAGGAGCAAGGTCTTGGTCCAAAAAGATCCAAGGCAATTGGAGACCAGGCTCTTCTGCACAGACACAGCACAGATATGTATGTGGACACACCCATATGCATGTGTGCTCTCTGTCTCTCTCTCTGTCTCTCTCTCTGTCTCTCTCTCTGTCTCTCTCTCTGTCTCTCTCTCTGTCTCTCTCTCTCTGATCATATTCTCACATACATGGAAAGAAAGACACATCATCTTGCCCAGGCCCTTCTTCTCAGCCCCGCCATCCTCACACCACACCACTCCAATCCTCTCCCTGCTTCATTTACCCCCACCCTCATCAAGTGCCCTTATCAGGCTTCCCCTCCCTCAGACCCCTTGACTCCCTCCACAATCAATTATCTCTTCTCTCTTAGCTCCTTCCTTTCCACCCAAATCCCCTACTCTCCATCCCAGGGTCCCCCTGCTCTAAGGCTGCCAGAGTGAGACTGTCTCCGCTGACAGCCACTGCTCCCCTTCTTTGGGACTGCATCAGACCTGCTGACTGACCTCCCTCCCAGTCCTTGCAGCTATGTTGCCTGAAGCCTGTGGCCAAGCCCTGACCTCCCAGAACCACTCCTAGATTTCCTCAGGAGAATCTTCAGTCACCACCTGTTGTTGCATGACATCAGCAGAACATGGTGTCCCTGAGCATTGCAGACATTTCGGTAGGTTCCAGTAGCAATTTCCCAGCTGACAGTAATAGATTCATACCATGGGAGCATTTCACATAGAAGACCCTAAACTGAAAGGGCCTCAACTCCCACATTGCCTTTAACCCATGGGGTTTATGTCTCCCTCACTATCCCCACATCCATGTGGCCTCCATCTTCCTTGCTGTCCTTAAACCCATGGTCTCCTTGTCTTTCTCTTTCCTGTGTTCTCTGTTATCTATCTCAGACCTAAAGAAGGCTGGACTAGATGTGGCCTCCATCTTTTATGCTATTCCTTAAACTCACAGGGCCCTTTCTCTCTTGTGCTGTCCCTAAACCCATGGGGCCTCCATCTCCCATGCAGTCACTAAACCTACAGCTCCTCTGTCCCCTCCATTCTCCTTAAACCCACGTGGGCTCTGTCTCTCCAGTACTGTGCTTAAACCTATAAGACCTCAGTTCCCTGTGCTGTTCCAAAACCTACAACTTGTCTGTCTCTCAAACCATGAGGCCTCTGTCTCCTACATGGTCACTTAAACCTATGGGACCTCCATCTTCTCTGCTGCCCCCAAACCCTTGGGATCTCTGTCTCTGGTACTGTCCCTAAACCCACAGGGCCTCTGTCAACACCAGCTCAATGTAGCCCTATGTTGCAGCTCTAACTCTCTTGCACCTTCCTCCAATCTTCTATGTTTTAACACCAGGCTATGAATATTTATTGATATTTTGAGGGCACACAAACAGCATCCGAATTCTGCAATTATTCAATTAACTTCATAACAACTTAAGAATATTTTTCGATGTTCATCAAATTCCATATGAGGACTATTTGAACAAGATTTATCACCATTTTTGATGTGTGGTCCATACAATGTCAAGCCCAAACACGTGAAGCTGCTTCCTTCAGTAACCACAGCATTGCTTTATAGAGCAAGTTTAGAATCATGATCTGCTTGGAGGATTGCAATTTGGATGTTAATTCCACTAAAGCCTCCCGTACCATTGCTGTCCTGATATCACGCATTCTGGGATTATACTGGATAATTTCTTGAGTGTTTCTTTGAATTTTGAAATCTAGTTATGCTTCATGGGGAACAGATTCATTTAGAAATTCAGGCCTCCAACTTCAATGAGATAGGTTCTTTTATAGTTTCATTCCTGTGGTATTGACCCAGTTTGATATCAATGTTGTTAGTACTCTAGCCAAGAGAAATTAGCAAAATAATTTCATTTAAGGATGAATTTGCCTCATTAATTCCAGATTTTTTTAAATTCACATTTGGGATTTGGGCATCACTAATAAGACCATCATTTATTTATTGCCCATCCCTAATTGCTCGATATGAGTGAGTGTATATTTTATTGTATTTTCTGCATTCTTGGAACTTATTCTGTACAATTTAGTTAGGCCACATCTTTAGTTAGGCTGCGTCTGGAGTATTGCATTCAGTTCTGGTTGCCCCATTATAGGAAGGATGTGGAGGCTTTGGAGAGGGTGCAGAAGAGGTTTACCAGGATGCTGCCTGGATTAGAGGGCATGTGCTATAAGGATAGGTTAGACAAACTTGGATTTTTTTCTCTGGAGCAGCAGAGACTGAGGGGAGATCTGATAGAGGTTGATAAGATTATGAGAGGCATAGATAGAGTAGACAGCCAGTATCTTTTCCCCAGGGTTGAAATATCTAATACCAGAGAGCATGCATTTAAGGTGAGAGGGAGAATGTTCAAAGGAGATGTGCGGGGCAAGTTTTTTTTTTACACAGAGAGTGCTGGGTGCCTGGACTGCACTTCTTGGGGTGGTAATGGAGGCAAATATGATAGGGGTGTTCAAGAGGTTGTTAGATAGGTACATGAATATGAGGGAAATGGTATGATATGGACATTGTGTAGGCAGATGGGATTAGTTCATTTGGGCACTTTATTACTAATGTAATTGGTTCGGCACAACATCGTGGGCCGAAGGGCCTGTTCCTGTGCTGTACTGTTCTATGTTCTATGTTCTAAACTGAGTTCAAGCATATATTAAGTGTAATATCATGGCAACATACCAAAAGAAAGGCTGAGCTACAGAATAATACAGCAAAATAAAACCAATGAATTGTTTTTTTTCAGGCAAGTTACTGAAGTTTTATAAGGTTATCTGAGTTTGAGTTATTAACCTAGGTTTAGTTCTTGTTCTTCAGTTGAGATAACTGATACTGATGCTGGGAGACTTTTCTGCCGAATGAAAAATGTCAGGGAGATTGATGATATTCAAAGCGATTTTTCCAAATTGATTGAGTGAACAAAGGATTGGCGATGACTTTTAATGTGAATAAATGTAATCTTTATCCTCGCAATCTGGCAGTATTTGCACATGAACTGTGATACACAATGGTTATCTTTGTTTGCTTTTGCTAGCAATTTTTGGATCGAACTATGGAATATTTACTGACCTAAAGGAAATGGCTAGTTTAGAGGAAACATGAAAGAGGAGACCTGAATACATGGAATAAAAACAGAGATTGCTGGAAACACTCAGCAGGTCAGACAGCATCCAGGGAAGGAGAAACAGAGTAAATATTTTAGGTTGATGACCTTTCATCATCTGAATATTTCCAGCATTTTCTGTTGTTTTATTTCAAAGATATCCAGAGTATGCAGGACTTGGCTTTTGGATACATGGAGACATATCTGGAAGCTACTGGTGAGCAGTTAAACCAATGACCAGTGCAGAGAAATTTCTAAAAAAGTAGGCTGATGATTTGGCATATGAAAGCCAAGATTCCAGCAGATGACCTGGAGTCTGCAAATAATGTTGGGCTATTTAAGTTCATACATGAAGATAATTTTTGTCTAAGTATGTAAAGGGGGAGAATATTTATATGTTTCAACAGTCTGAAAATGTAAAATATGAAAAATCAAAAGAGAATAGCAGATGAAGGGCAGTGACTCATCACTGTGCCATCTTATGGCCAGAGCCCACAACATACACTTTAAATGGAAAATTACTGTGGTAAATATAAAATTCAACACTAAACAATGGTAACAGAAAAGCATTAGCAAAGTTCCTGGCCAGAGGAGATGGTGTACACCCATGAAGCTTATTTATCAGTGATCTCCTGTGGTACTGTTCATGATGTGTCATGGATTTTAGAGAGTTGATATGTTAAAACCAATTGTCAAGGTGGGAGCTGGGTCTGGAATCTGGCAGGATGAGGTAAGGTTCGAGAATGGGGTGGATGGTGGTGGTGCAAACAGTCAAGAATCTGGGGGCACTGAATCTGGAATTGATAGGAGATAGATCCTAGAAGTGTGGGGTAAATATTTCAGGTCCTAGGAGCATTGGGAGGGTTCTAGGATCAGTGAATACCATAAATGCACTCTATTTGTGTGTGACTATTAAGTGTGAAACATGGTAGAAGTCTGGAAAGCAACAAATTGAGATATTGAGGAAATATTGAGGAGAGCAGCATCTGATAACCCTTTTGGGGAAAGGAAATCATAAAATGAGCCCAAAACTGTTAGTAATCTCTGTCAAACTATCAGACCCCTAGCTGCTCACCATGTCTTACCTATGAGCAGATTCTCTGCCTCATTCAGAACTGCTTATGGCTGTTGATGTACTCTTTTCCATTTAGTCATTACCTGTTTTCGTGGCCCTACCTTAAATAACACACTTCTTAAAATGAATAGGTGTAAAATAATGCACAGGATTGGACAATATTTTGATGTGCCTCCCAATGTGCCAAAACAATTTATTTGTCAATTCTTGACATCCAATTTTTATAATAATCTAAAGAAAGAACCTTTTAAACATTCAGAAGTTCATTGCTAAAATAGTTCAGAAACAAATTTAATCTTAGCCAATTCTTCAACAACCATGAGCAACAATTGATTCCCTTTTATTTCACTTATGTGTTCTGATGGTACAGAATTAGGTGGGATTGAGAGTAGGGAGGACAATGTAAAAAGGCTTCAAAAGGACATGGATAAGCTAAGTGAGCGGGCAAGAACAAACTGGATGGAATAATGTGGAAAAAAAATGTGAGGTTATCCATTTTGGTTCAAAAACAGAAAAGCAGAGTATTTGGTAAGTGGTGAGACTATTGATAGTCAAAGAGACCTAAGTGTCCTTGATCACAAGTCACTGAAAGCTAACATACAGGAAGTAATTAGGAAGGCAAATGGGGAGGGTTGATTTCATTGAAACCTAGGCCACTAGCATCAAGATGAGTAGAAATTTCTTCTTTCAGAGGATGGTGACTCATTGGAATTCTCAACTCTAGAAGACTGTGGAGGTTCAGTCACTGAGTTCATTCAAAATAGAGATTGATTGCTTTCTGCATGGACAGAGAATGAAGTGATATGGGGATAGTGTAGGAAATAGCACTGAGGAGATCAACCAAGCTTTTGATAAATGGTGGAGCTGGCTCAAAGTATCAAATGGCCTACTATTGCTGCTCCTAATTCTTATATTCGTAAGTTTCTTAGCCAAAACTGAAAACACCATTACAGGTACCTGCTTTTACACCTGCTGTTGTTCATCTGTGTACTGTTAACTAATTAAAGGATCTTCCAACCTTATCTGAAATAAAAGCTTTGACAGCTCAGTTTTCAATTTCTTTCAGGTCTTTGCAAAGGCATGAACATTGTCAATTCTTTCACTGGATGGAAAGTAACTTCAAATCATATTCCCAAATGGATGGCATATCAGGGGAATTCTGGAAACATGCTTAGAGGGCCCAGGTATAATGAAAAACTCTGTAGTGTGGGATGTAGAATAGGCCATTCAGCCACCCCTGTTTAGTCATAGAATCATAGAATAAAACAGCACGGAAACAAACCCTTCAGCCCAACTCATTCATACCAATCAAGATGCCCATCTAAGCTAGTCCCATTTGCCCACATTTGGCCCATATCCCTCTCAACCTTTCCAATCAATTCCTTTTCAGTTAGATTTTGTGGTCATTAAGGTAAAAGAAACAGCTGAAGCCTTATTTATTGAGAGGTGTTCAAGATTCAAAGTGAAAAAGTAATCAGTTAGTGTTTGCAGTCTTTGACATGGTGGACCAAATCATCCTCTTCCAACATCTCTTCTCTGCCCTCCACCTGGAAAGGTTAGCCTTCACTGGTTTGGCTAACTGGTCTTTGGAAGAGAATCATCTGCTTTGAAAATCATGCAAATAGTAATCTCTCCACTTCCACATCTCTAATTCAGGAGCTTTCCATTAATCTATTCTTGGCTTTCTCTTATTTACCATTTGCACTTTGCCTTTTGATGACGTCATCTAAAAATGCACGAGGTTCACATGTTAGCTGAAGATCCTCAGACTGATCTCACCACCAGCACCTCACTCGATTCCTCTCCTGATCTTTATTTGTCAATTTGCTTGTCTGACATGCAGTACTGGATGAACAGAACCTTCCTTCAGCTGAATATTAAAAGATAGAAGTCCTTGCCTTTAGTCCTTGTCACTAGTCCTTGTCACAAAATTTATTCTTCAGCTACCAACCCCATCTCTATTCCTGGCAGCTGTAAGAGGCTGAATTCAACCATGCACAAACTTGGGGTTATATTGAACTGAGAGGAGCATCCAAACACATATAGTCTCTGTAATATCCCTCACTGCAACTCTGCATCTGTTCATCTGCTTCTGAAATTCTCAACCTAGACCCAGTTATCTCTAAACTTGATTATTACTCTCTTGCCCGTCCTCCCATTTTCCATTTATCTAAATTTACTAAAACATTTGCTGCTCATCTGTTAACTTGTAGCATCCCTTTTATTCCCCCCATTACACCTGTACTCAATCATTTAATTGGCTTTCAGTTCAGAAAATTTTCATGCTTTTTAATACTTACAAAGGCTTCACCTCATTATTTGTAACTTGCTTCAGACTTACAACCTTCCCATAGCTCTGTACTCCTCCAATTCTGTTCGTGCTGAATTACTGATTCTTTTGTGAAATTATATTCAAGAATCTTCCTGCTGAACCCCTCCTGCCCTGTATCTCCCTCATCTTTTAAGATATGAAAACGTTACTCTTTCTTTTAGTTGCACATCTAAAATATCACGTAGATGTCACAGTCAAGAAAGCTCACCTGCGCCTTTACTTCCTCAGGAGGCTAAAGATATTCGGCTTGTCCCCTTTGACTCTCACCAACTTCTATCAATGCACCATAGAAAGCATCCTATCTAGATGTATCACGGCTTGGTACAGCAACTGCTCTGCCCAGGACCACAAGAAACTGCAGAGAGTTGTGGACACAACCCAGTGCATCACGGACACCAGACTCCCCTCCTTGGACTCTGTCTTTACCTCTCGTTGTCTTGGTGAAGTAGCCAGCATAATCAAAAACCTTACTCACCTGGGTCATTCTCTCTTCTCTCCTCTTCCATTGGGTAGAAGATACAGGAGCCCGAGGGCAGGTACCACCAGACTTAAGGACAGCTTCTACCCCACTGTGATAAGACTATTGAACGGTTCCCTTATGACCTCACGATCTACCTTATTGTGACCTTGCACCTTATTGCACTGCACTTTCTATGTAGCTGTGACGCTTTACTCTGTACTGTTATTGTTTTTACCTGTACTACCTCAATGCACTCTGAACTGACTCAATGTAACTGCACTGTGTAATGAATTGACCTGTACGATCGGTATGCAAGACAAGTTGTACACTGTACCTCGGTACAAGTGACAATAATAAACCAATACCAATACAAAGCATTTCAAGGCGGCCTTTGTTTTAACACTCCTGTGAAAAACTTTGTGATATTTTACCACGTTGAAGGTGCTGTGCAAATACGAGGTGTTATTTTTGTTTTAGAGAGAACAAAGACCATTTTGTGCATAAATCCATTTACACTGTTCCAAAAGAAAGTAATTTTGAATATTTTCTGGTTCAACTTCTTATTCTGCTCACTAAAGCATTGTTTGCATTCCCTCACGGAAGGATAAATATTTAATGAAATCAAGACTTGTATTATCACTGTACAAGCATTAGAAGAAGGGCACACTATTGGAACAAATGCAGGTTCATCTTTTTGACATTCTGACAATAGGTTTGAGCATTCCAGGATTTATTTGTTTATCAATCCCTGTATTTTTGTAGTGTGGCCTTGAAAAAGACCATTGTAGTTAATTTCTTTTCACCTGGGACACAGAATACATAAGGAAACTGTAATGATACATTTATACAAAACATTTTCAAGGCCACAGTTAGAATTATATGCAGGTTTGAATAACATGTTATAGAAACCACATTGGATTCATAGATAGTTTGCAACAAAGATTCACTAGGTTGATGCCAGGAGATTCTGCACCACTGCAGATAAGACTAAAATAACATCTTACAAATGTTCCTTTACTTTAATAAATGCTTTTGATGGATTGCAAAAGAAAACGATATTTCATTTGTGAAGACAGTAACAACAGGTCATTCACTTAAAATAGTGATGGAGGTTGGGAAAGAATTTAGAAGAAATCATTTACAAAGAGTTATTGGAGCATGGGATGCTTTGGTACAGTGAATAGTTGAAGAAGAGAAGATTGCAACTTTTAAGGTAAATTTTAAATGACTATATGAAGTTGAAGACTCAGGGCAATAGCGAGACTGCTAGGACCAAGGGGTTAGTTCTGAAATGCCCAACAAGACCTGGTAAATTGGTTTATTATTGTCACACATACTGAGGTACAGTGTAAAACTTTGTTTTGCATGCCATCCATACAGATAATTTCATCACATCAGTACATCGAGGTAGAATGAGGACAATGCAATAACAAAATGCAGAATATAGTGTTACAGTTAGAGAGAAAGTGCAGTGCAGGCAGACAATAAGATGCAAGGCCATGACGAGGTAGTTTGTGAGGTCAAGAGTCCATCTGATCGTACAAGAGGTCTGTTCAATAGTCTTATAACAGCAGGATAGAAGCTGTCATTGAGCTTGGTGGTACGTGCCTTCAGGGGCCCGATTATGTTGGCTGCTTTACTGAGGCAGTGAGAAGCATAGACAGGGTCCATGGAGGTGTGGCTGGTTTTCATGATGTGCTGAGCTGTGTCCACAACTCTCTGCAATTTCTTGTGGTCTCATGCAGAGCAGTTGCCATACCAAGCTGTGGTGCATCCAGATAGGATGCTTTCTATGGTGTATCTTTAAAAGTTGCTGAGGGTCAGCGGGGACATGCTGAATTTCTTTAGCCTCCTGAGGAGGTAGTGGCACTGGTACACTTTCTTGGCCATGGCATCTTCATGGTTGGACCAGGACAGGCTATTGGTGATGTTTACTCCTAGAAACTTGAAGCTCTCAACCTTCTCCACCTCAGCGCCATGGATGTAAACAGAAGCGTTTGCACACCCCGCTTCCTGAAGTCAATGCCCAGCTCTTTTGTTTTGATGACATTGAAGAAAAGGTTGTTGTCATGACACCATACCACTATGCTCTCTATCTCCTTGCTGTACTCCAACTCATAATTATTTGAGATTCAGCCCACTACCAGTGGTGTCATCTGCAAACTTATAGATAGAGTTAGAGCAGAATCTAGCCACACAGTTGTAAGTATATAGGGAATAAAGTAGGGGGCTGAGAACATAGCCTTGTGGGACACCAGTGTTCAGGCTAATTGTGGCAGAGGTGTTGCTGCCTTTCCTTATCTGTTGGTCAGGAAGCCAAGGATCCAGTTACAAAGGGAGATGTTGAATCCCAGTTCTTGGAGTTTGGAGATGAGTTTGCTTGGAATTATGGTGTTGAATGCAGAGATGTAGTCAATAAATAGTAGTCTGATGCAGGTGTCCTTATTATCCAGATGCTTCAGAGATGAGTGTAGGGCCGGGGAGATGGCATCCGCCATGGACCTGTTTCGGCAGTAGGTGAATTGCAGTGGGTTGAGGTTGGCTGAGATGCTGGAGTTAATGTGTGCCATGACCAGTCTCTCAAAGCACTTTATAATGGTGGACGTCAGAGCCATTAAGTCATCATAGTCATAAGGCACGTCTATCCACCGGAGTCATTAAGGAACGTAATCTTATTTTTCTTTGGTACAGGGATGACATGGATCTTCTTAAAGCAGGTGGGGACCTCAAATCAAAGTAGGGAGAGCATGATCAAGAGGGATCAAGAGATTTTTCTATGCTGTAAATCTCTAAAGTTCTCTGAATATTATAATATTTATGTTAGTGTGCAATATGCTGGATAATATTTTTATTGGAGGAACATTTTGACTGATTTGATTGTTTCATTGAAAAACTTACTTATATTGAATGATGTTATAAATATTTACAGGGGGAATTTCAAATAGCTATTCATCAGTTATTCAGGTTGGATTTCTTGCTAAATCATGCCCAATCATTTCTGGTCTTCTCTGCAGACTAATCTGGCAAATTCAATGAATGTTATATACATTATGCATTGTTAATCATTGTAATGCATTGTTCAACATTAGAGCCGTTTATAATCGAAGAGACACAATATTGACAAAGCATCTCATCAGCCTGCATGAAATGAATGTTGATGTTTTGGATTCAACTATATCATCAGGACAGGAGGTTATTATGGTAGATGATGGCTTGATCAGGAAATTCTAAACTAAAAACATTTCCACCAGTGACTGAATGGGTGGAGAGAGGAGTCTAACTAGTGGGTCACATTTATTGAGAAATCACAGAGTAACACAACTTTTCATCTGCTAAAATTATTGGTTTGGATTAAGTGGATCTATTGAACTCAAAGGACAGTATCTTCAGTGAGGTTATTTGTAACTTTATGTTAACTTTGTACATGACCAATTCATCTTGGTTCTAATTATAAATAAATGCATTTTCTGCATTTCAATCAGTGCTATTTCACCTAACAGATTAAGGGATGATTGAATGAAAAACTGTTTAATCTACTTGAATGATGAGATTGGATTAATCGTCTACATAGATAAGAATCGCTGTATGGGTGGTAAAATTTCTGTAGCTTTATGTAATTTGTATAATTATGTGAACACAGTAATTAATAGAAATAGAAATTACAGATGTGATTTATATTAGGATTCTGTGTCTGTGTTTCAGGGATTGTGGCACTCTGGTCACTAGCAGTGTTAGCCTTTGAGCGGTATTTTGTGATCTGCCGACCACTGGGTAATATTCGCCTGCAAGGAAAGCATGCTGCCCTTGGCATTGTCTTCATTTGGGTGTTTTCCTTCATCTGGACTATCCCACCCACCATCGGCTGGAGCAGTTACACTGTCAGTCCGATTGGCACCACATGTGAACCTAACTGGTGAGCCTATTGCTGAAACGCATTCAGCTAAGTATTAGTAAGAAATTATGTATACTTCCTATCGCTAAATTTTTGCTGAGCTAAACATTTGTAGGTTTGAATTTTAACCTTCTGTATTCCACAGATAATCTACAAAGTTTTATACTTTCAAGTTGCAGACAGACTTAAGACATTAACTGTAAAAGAATTCTGTTCTTTTTAAACAATTAAAGAATTTATTCACCCTCTCATAACATTTAGATAAGAGCTATATCTTAGAATGTATGCAAGATTGTCATATGACATCCTCTGTATTTTGTCACAGGATGGTAAAGCCAGCATGACTCAAGTTCACCACATTTTATTTAATATAGTAGTGCCATTTTTAGTTCCATATTATCGGTCTTAATATTAACAAAAAAACAAGGTAGCTTATATATGCCACTTCCTCAGAAGAAAGGTTCGTGCGTAGGGAAATTTTTGCCTTAAGCAGAACATATTCTGTATGAGTTATAGAGGGAAAAGTATGTGAGTATCTGGTTGTATTTACCAGCTTTACTGAAACATTTTGATTTGTCATCGGAATAGTGGTTTCTTTTTGATGTGGGGCTTCAGTGTCTCAGAATAATGGAGGCTCATCACGGAACATGGTAATGCAGACCCTGCGCAATACTGAACAAACTGATTTTAACTTGGGTGGCAACAGGGCAATTTTGAGTCAAGGACTGGAAAAATCAGCAAAGGTTGTCACAATTTGTTCTTCAGTGACATTTACTAGAAAGTATACTCTGTGCAAGATGAGGAACAGGCTCACTTATGTCTTCCCCCATGACTGAAGGCTGACAACACAAAAGAACATATGAATTAAAAGCAGGAGTTGGCTACTCAGTCCCTTGATCCAGCTCCACTACTTAATAAAATTGTGGCTGATCTGATTGTGATTTCATTTACCCACAGTAATACAAACAACACCAGCTACATCCAGAACCACCTGCCAAATTGGGAAGACAAGGAGCACAGTTGGAACCTCTATGCATAAATAGTCTTTAGTTCTCCTGAATTCACCTTAGTAAGGATTAATAGGATTTCACTTCTCAAAAGAGATTTTGACAACGATTTCTGCAATTTGTAGTCATAGAGGAGGGCAAGTAATGCATCACCAGTGGCAGTCAAGTTCACTGTGTCTGTAAATTTCAATGTCTCCAGCTCTTTCTAATCTGGTGATAGAAATGTTAATAACATCTCTCTAGATACAGCACACCATTCCATCAATGAGGTAGCTAATGCTAAAATCCAGTTGCTGAAGGAACTCAGCAGGTCAGGCAGCATCTCTGGAGGCAAAGGGATAGTCGATGCTTCGGGTTGAGATCCTGCATTAGGAAAATAATGCTGGCTCTGCCCTGGAGCACAACTGCGGAGAAGCATGAGGATGCAAAGGAGGAGAAGGAAAAGGAGGAACTGAAGAAGGAAGGAGGAGATAACATTGGGAGATACTTCCTGGTCAGACGGCTAGAAGCAATTGAAATCACGGAGATTTCTATGATGACCATCCTACTTCTAACTGCAACTCCTCAGAGCATGAAGCAGCCTATGTCCATCACCACCAAGCTTCGGACAACATTCATGTTAAGAACAAACACTTAGCATCCGCACCACTCAAGTACTAGGCAATGACCACCAACAACAAGAGTGAATCTCAACTTTTTTCCTGGAAACTCAATAGCATTCCCTTTAATGAATCAAAATCCTGGAAGTCACCATTGATCAGAAACTTAATTGGACCAGCCAAACAAATACAGTGACTGTGACAGATTTGAAGCTGTGTATACAGCAGTTGGTGTTTCACCCCTGACTTCCCACAGTCAGTTTACCACCTGCATGGCAAGGAAGGGAGTATGGTGGAATTCTCTCCACTCACCTTTAATGTGCAGCTCCAGTGATGGCCAAGAAGCTTAGCATTTTCAAGGAATAAGCAGTCCATTTGATTGGCACCCAATCCACTACCCTCAATACTTCCTTTCCCCACCGCTGGCACATAGTAGTGGGCACTCTCAACAAAATGTACCCTAGCAACTCGCTGAGGTTACTTAACAGTACCTTCTTTGAAGTCTCTCTGGATGCCAACATCCAGAGCCACACTGGCAGCAGTTTGAACTTACATGAGCTTCAATTATACCATTCAGATGTTGAGACACAATAGAAGCTAAGACTTTGATTATCAATAGCTGCATCAGTTGCTGGGTCCACAAGTGTTGAAGTGGAGCTGACTACCATTTCCATGTTATAGTGAACACCAATATTCTGTGCGATGTTGGAGCTGAAATTCTCCATATCCTATGCCACATCAGACATGTATTCAGCCAGACCTCTCAATGCATTAAGGGTTTCATGTGGATGCTCATCAGCCTTCTTCTGTATGATGCCTCACTTTCTGGGGAGATGGCAACTGGGCTATCACTTCTCCTGCCCTGGCTGCAAACTCACCATGTGCATTTCTCTGCTTTAATCTAATCTCCACGTTCACAGAATCAGTATCAGAGAAGATAGATACAGGGAGGGAGCAGTGCCATCTTCACCACTCTCTTATTGCTCAGCCAGGGTTGCCTGGTCAGGAAAGAATTCTTGGCTCTTTGAAAGAAGAAACACATAAGGGTAGAGTTGTATGAGGGGTTATGTAATGTGTGGATGAACGAGAAGTGAATCCTTATACAATCTGCAGTTGTGAATCAGAAGCAATTATGGAATGAAGTATAACAGGAGGAGAATGACTAGGTATGAGCTTACTGTCATTTTAAATGATCTTTGCACCCTTGGGCCCCACGGACTTTCTGATGTTCAAACAATGGCCAGCACAGAAGGAGTGGACCTGCACTTCCCCCATCACTTTACTGTTGTTACATTCCCTGGTTATCCATCGTTTTCTGCTATAAGAGTCATTGATGTGCGTTAGTGAGTATCTTTCAATATGTTTGGGTGATTGATAGAGATTGTTGGCAGGTTATTTATGAGAGTGTACGGCAGGGAGAGTGTGTGAGGGTTAAGGATGGCCCTGGACCACATATTTAAGATTATTGAACATTTTTGCCACACTACTGCCCCCACAGTTGGTCAACTCTGTTTCTGGAGGACTTCCAGGTCACTATAACAGGAGAACCTCTCTCCTTCACTCCAGGTCATCCAACAAAGTTTGAAAGCCACATCAAAAAATCTGTTCTTCTCTATGATTAGCGTGACTTCCAGTGGTTTCCAAAGACCAATGGATTGACGTTTACCCACCTCCCCCCCCACTGAGCACCAAGCACCTCCATGATACTGAATTAACATCAACATAATTGTCCATCTTGGTATTGTTCAGGTATGAATGCTTTCAGTTTGTGACTCTTTCAGTTAATTCTCCAAAAGATGCAGCTGTTGTTTCACCATGTTATTTGTCCAGCTAATGGGTGCACCCTTTTGTTGAGAGGAATCTCTTATTAGAGAAGCCATTCAGATTTGAGATTTTGTGCTAATCCTTGACCTTGACAAATTAATGAAACAGCATCAAACACGATGGTTCAAACACAGTGCAGTACACATCAGGTGGACGAAACCTTGACTTCACTGATGCAAGAAATAGAGTTAATGAAGACTGCCAATCCTCAGTCAATATTCCAAATATAGGCTCATCTCCAGAAGTTGCCTATTTCCACATCTGTTGCATGTTAAAGGTCCATAGGGAACCAATGCCTATTCCAGCTCCCTTTTGAGAAGTCATTAAGTGATTAAATGCATGTGTCCCAAATAAACACTCAACCTTTAGTGAGAAAAGAGTGAAAAGATGCATGTTCAGCATGGTGTGGGCCAATACACTGTCCTACTCATCCCACTAGTTTTATTCTCTGTACTAATTGCAATGAACTATCTAGCCATCAGAATGTATTCACCTCTGAATCCCATTACACCAAAGTGCTGTAGTGACATATTTGTCATATGTGAACCTTTGGAGCTGCTGGTGATGTGGTCTTTGAGCAGTTTGGCTTGTTGAGAAGAAGTGAGCTAGTGAGGAGTGTAAGAGGGCAGCTGGTGAGAGGGCTGCTGCAATGTGTTACAGCAGTGCCTGATTCAAAGCTGCAGTAGTGAGCTAATTTCTAAGAGTTAACCAGAACAATCCATTGAGGTCATGGGATTTCTTTCTGGACTATTCTTGGGTGTATGGTGTGTTATTTGTGTGGTTATTTCAGCAAATGTTTACTGCTATTTTCATTTTTACTATGGAGTTAGCCTGATATCCCTGACATATTACACACTGAACATGCCTTTTCCTCCCAACCTTGCCCTTAGGATGTGAATGTCCATGCCTGGGAAACAAATGCACTCTCTTTCTTCCCACCCCCCGGCTCCACCGCCCCACCCCCTTGCACCCCTTCCCCCCCTCACACCCCACCCACCCACCGCTGATGTCCTGCAGTCATTTTAGCAGAAAACAAAAAGCATGTCCAACAGTGCTGTGTAAAAGTCTAAAGAAGTGCTTAAAGGGCTGGATCCTTGCTGTCGAATAGTCCATAAATTGGTTTGCAGCAGCATGTCTTTGAATCATTGATCATCTTGAACTGTACATTACCAGCAGAAAGAACTCTGCGTTCAAAGCTTGGAGGCAATTTTATCATAACTGTGATCAACTACTCTGTCCAACTTGCATTAACATGAATAGACTTGGGTTAACAGTGTAGCACAGGTTTACCACTGCTATTTAGGAGTGAACCAGTTTTTAGCCATTTAACTTGAAGCTTATCGTAATTTATTACATATTTTATATATTTATTTACTGAAACTAGAAATTGCACAGGTATCAATATCTACTTTCATTCCACCTTAGAAAAAAAATTGAGCACAATTTGTGCATACAAACCTGCTATCAGATAATGGAAGATAAATGAAAAAAAAAGTTACAGTAGAAACAATCCTACCATTTCAACTGAAAGAACTCAAAGCCTATAAATTAGATATGGATTGCAATAACTTGTTGAAGTGAGAAGCTTGGTAGCAAGAATATTCACATTTGTGAGTGATGTGATTTACAGTGTTCCATTCTAGTCTTCTAGTATTTTGTTTTTATGTATCAGAGTATTGATAATGAATTTGTGAGAAAGGGCAGCTATTCAACAAAAGTTGACAAGTATATGTGAAAGGTTTGAGGTTGTCTCTATTGGCTCTGGAAATATTTAAAAATTCAATCTACTGGTTTGGGAAATGCCAGCGGGATAGACATATGTGGAGCATTCCCGAGTTGTTCTTGAGGTTGTAGTATGCTATTTGAACTGCAGTTTGTTTGGTAAAGGTGTTCTGACAATGCTTCAGGGCAGGGAGTTATATTGATTTTGACTTGGCAATAATAAGACAACAGTTATAACTTACAACTTAGCATAGTGTTAGATTTTGTCAAGGAAGTTTGTAGGCAATGCCCCCATGCATCTACTAGCCTTGCTATTTTAGGTGGTGGGGGTTATAGGTTTGGGAGAAGATGTGTAATTCAGACTGCAGGTAATTTGCACCACATCCAAGGTACACTGATAGGAAAAGAGTGACTTTTAAGCTTGCTTCTGATTTTTGACTTCAGGAATGGTTGAGCCAATAGCTTTAAACTATTCTTTCAAGCTAGAGTTTAAATGTTGTGCAGTATCAAAATATTTGCAATTATTATTTTGTTTTGGCTCTGTACAATACAAATGGGCATATAAGTGAAAACAATTTGAGAGTTAAAGACAAGGATTACAGTGTGGTGTAAATTGGTAAGGAAATCTTGGCACCTTGTAACTTATCACTGGAGAAAGTTACTCAGTTATCTTCTTCTGGAATTTGGACTTTGAACATTTTGTTAGAGCACTGCAAAAGTTGTTTCATGTGATGAGTTGCTGGTCTAAAAATGCAAACAGTTGCCGTGAGCTTCCAGCTGCTGTAGTGATTTAAAGATTTGCATTCTGGGTCAACAAAAGAGCTTAGGCCCAAATGATGGTTGCAGTGAAATTAAGATGTTCAGGATGTATCTAGACTTGTAGAAAAAGACATAGAAGTGATTCTTCCTGAAGGAAGACTGGTCTATTTAAAACTTCAGAACTTTCCTCCCAGATAAAAGGGTCTTGTGAAATGCTTAGCAGGAAATAGTATAAAGGGTGAATGCTGCCTGTAACATCTAGATAATCTAATTGTAAATGAGAAAGAAATTGGCAGAATAAAGACTTGGAGTTAAGCCTATTCAGGAGTTTCCATGCTTGTTATACATCTGGAAAATTGCCTCAGAATTATCATTGCATGGAAAGGTACCATTCAACCCTATTGACTGTACTAGTTCTATGTAAGAGCAATACAGCTAGTATTACTCCTTTACCCTCTCCTAAGGCTCTCCATAGGCATGCAATATCTCTATATCCCTCCATTTAGAAAGCCCAGGATCAAGCACGTTTTTTCAACTGCTTCCCACCAACCTATCTGTATTTCCTTCAAGTCTATTGCTCGCCTTCTGACAGTTTCTGGCACCTCCACAATTTTTGACAAGAGCCACAGCTTAGCAAAATACACCCTTACACAAGCACATTTCACACATGGACTTGCAGCAATTAGGGCTGCTGCCTCATAGCTCCACAGATCTGTGTTCAATCCTGACCTTGGGATCTGTTTGTGTGGAGTTTGCACGCACTCTCCGTGATGGTGAGGGTTCACCCCAGGTACTCTGGTTTTCTCCAGCATCCCAAAGACATGCTGGTAGGGTAGTTTGCTCTACAACTCATCCTTTAGTGTATGTTAATGGCAAAACAAGTCAAAGGGGAGTTGATGGGAATGTGAGAGGGAAAAAGTAACAGGGGTACAGGGAAGTAAGGAGGGGGAATGTTATTGATCCCTTGGGGGCCAGAATAGACCTGATGGGCTGAATGGCCTCCTTCTGTGCTGTTATAAGCATAAGATAAGACAAATTTTACTGTAATGAAGAAATCATTTACTCATCTTTCATTAGTTAATTTTCAGGCTGATGGCTCATAAGAAGTGTGACTGGGAAAGACTCACTCAGGCAGAAACCCAGCAATGTTAAGTGCTTGACCCCCATCTCAGAGGCCATGTCAGACTTCATTGATATTCAAGAGCAGGGATGGAGTGTGAGAGAGTGTAGTTGAAGGTCTTCTATTGTCTTAACTCAAAGCTCACTGACCACGACAGCAAGTCAAGGGTATCTGTTAAGCAGAGCCCACACCAGTTTCTGTAGAGGAGGGTTACTAACATTTGAAATAACTACTCCCAACAACTGAAGCCTACAGAATAGCAAAAGGGTCAAGTTTGATTGGCCAATTATAGTTAAATACGTTCTGCTTGTGTTCAGTACTCCAAAATGATAATTCTATTTTCCAAAGGTGGGCATGGCTGGAATGTTTCTTCACTGACCAGTCAAGCAAGAATACATTTTAAGTGCAAGTTTAGTGAGTGCTGAACTAATCTTACCATCCCAGATGTCTGTTTTTGCTATTACTGCATTTGTTTACAGAATTAGTAAGTATTGCACAGCTATAGATGTTAATATTTGCTTCTGTTGCAGCTCAGAAAGAGAATTCATTCATAGAATTGGCATACTTAACCTTGTCATTGGATAAGGGGAGACATGTATGTACAGAAAAAAACTGTGTCACTGATTACTCTATTAGTGCAGCTGAAAAATCTTAAAATCTTTAAACCACTAATAGGGTGAAACTATTTGTAGGCAAGGAGGAAAGACTAACCATTCTGAGTAGGTCAAATTCCCGTATTCACTGGACTATGAGTTCACATTTTTGAGCAATGGGTGTATAGTTTGACTGCAGTATTTTAATGACCCAAGATCACCTACCAGCAGAAAATCTTCCGCTCTTGCTACTGATGAATGTGGTATGTCTTTTCTTAACTTTTCTGGATGAACATCCTGCAAATTGCTGGCTTGATCCCGAATGGTTAGGCCCTGCTTGGTGACAGGGTTTCGAGTGTGTAAATTCTGTTGCATGGTGTGGGTCGGGACAAGCCTTACTTACCAAACATCTGAAAAGTCTCAATAGAGGGCTAACTAACACTCCCAAGCTTAGCGAACTGTAAAACCTGTCAAAGTGTGAATGTTTTTGTATGTCTTTGAAATTCAGACATACTCAAAAAAATGAACAATTACAATAATTTTAAAACTTTTAAAATATAAACTATTTGAAGTATTTATGAAACAAAACAATTAAAAACCTTTAATTAAACTCAATTAGTTTGAGAATAAGTAAGTAACCTAATTTTGACCTTGGTCCCATGGAGCCATTCCTCTCAATACAAGTGAATGAAAGTGCTCTTTCTGTGCAAATTGTCACCTGATGTGCACAAGGCAGACTCTCCAGTGCTGAGTGCTAGAGACTCATCTCACCTCCATGCTCAAACAAGGAGTCCAATGTTTATGCACAGTCAGGAAAAGGCTGGCAAAAAAGAGCCAGAGATTTAGGATTTCTACATTCGCACGTGCATAATGAATAATCCTGAACTCAGTACAGGGAAATACCCACAGCTCCATCCAAAAACCAGCATTTCCTGCAAACTTCAGGCCAATCTTCTTTCTGTTATCATATTAGAAGTGAACTTGTGGGAAAGCATCAGCTATTCCTTGCATTGCAAACATCTAAAAATTTATCTCAGTAATTGGGTTGATTTGATAAACATTTACCACCCATGCCCAATGCCCTTGAGAAGATGGTGGTGGAGCTTCCCACAAAGCTGCAGTCTGTGTGGCAAAGAGGTTCCCACAAAACTGTAAGGGTGGGAGTTTCAAGATGTTAATGTCATGATAATAAGTGACCTGAGGGGAAACTGCATGCGCTGCTCTTGGCAATGGAGGTTGCAGATCTGGGAGACAGAGCTTGTTGTTGTAATCCATCCCATGGACGGTACATGCAGCAGCTAAAGTATGCTGATAAGAAAAAGTGTGGATATTTCTTTGCTCCTGATTTTTGACTTCAGAGAATGGTTGATCTATCTGTTCTATAATAGGATTCAATTATCCTTTCAAGTTACAGAACTGTACATTTTGTGCACTATCAGGACATTCATTTTGATTTAGTTCCAAACTTGACAGAAAGGATGATATGCCAGATCAGTAAGCGTTTGAAATGAAAGGATTACAGATATGGGGCAATTTGGTAAGGAAATCATACCTCAGTCCAACAAAAGGTCATTCAGTTATCCTTTCCTTGAATTTGGAAGCTGTGGGTTTTGCTTAAGCACTATAAAGTTTAATATCATATGATTAAAGCTGCCAAATTCAAAAATCCAGACAGCTGTCTTGAACTTGTATCTGCTGCAGCAGTTTAATGTATTCCATTTTGGCCTGAGTGTGAAACTTAAGCTGCAGGTATGGTGTGGTGGAAGATAGGTAGTAACCAAATCTGCTGAAGATGCTGTTGAAGTGCATTTATATGAAGTGAGACGGATCCCACATGAACTGAAGTGAAGGCAGACTGATCTGTTTGAAACTCCAGAAATTCCCTCCCCCACACGGATGGAATGAGAAATATTCAGGAGGTACAAGGGATGAATGCAATGGCAACACCCTGAATTTCCACTTGTAAATGAGAGAGAAAGTGGCAGAGAAGGCCTTCAAGGTAAGTCTGTTCAGCAGTACTATACTGCTAGAAAACTGCCTCAACATCATTAATTTTCCAGACTGCCACCTCAGCTGAAAAATTATATCAATGTCAGTGAATGCAAGGCATTGTTTGTAAACTAGTAACTGGCTTTGTATGATGACATTTCACAAGAATTATTCCAGTGAGGTAATCATGTAAGAATCCATTATTAAAGTACAAGAACACTGATTTCTGGACTGAGACCTCTACTTGCAGCCATCTAACAAAGTTAAGCACTTGACCTCCTTCACAGGGTTGTTAGGATGTCATTGATATTCAAGAGCAGAGACAGAGTGTAGAGGTAGAACCGGAGGTCTTTTTTTGTCTTCACCTCTAGCTCACTCATTAAGATGACAACTCCAAGGGCATCTGAAGTAGATCCCGTAATGCACAGATCTATACAGTGGCATTGTCCTAATTACCAGTCTGTTCTCCTGAGGAGAATTTGGAGTTTGAAAATGATACCTATGTACTTTAGATGTGACGTGATACAGATTCACTCATACAGCCAAATACCCAGCTTGCTGCCAATCATGTGAAAATAGTTCATTACATGTTGTGGATGATAGCTGATTTTGTTATTACCAGGCATTGTGCATGACTGTCCCCGAGGAAAGGCATGAAGAGATATAAGCAGAGCAATCCTCCTTTCATTCATCTCACCCAGTGGCACCTTCAGTTTCTCATACAAAAGATGGGCTTCATTTGGCTTGGCAGTGCATTACATTCCCCAAAACTCCATCCCTGCCTTTATGTTTGTTCTGCCATTCCAACCACTCCTTCCCATGCCCCGTCCCAACCGAAAATTCTGTGATATTGAATATTCAGAAGTGTAAATGGCCTGAGCCTGTTGGGAGGCCTTCTCAAGGAGCACGGATGAAATTGTTTTTTTTACATTCATTGCTAATAATCAGGCTGTACTAATCCCACTTAGAGTTTTGATTCATTTATATGTTCACAGAGTCTGAACTTCATAGGCAATAGCCACAATTGTTGTTCATTCCCAATTGCTCCTGAAATGAGGATGCAGTTAACAATCTACTACATTGGTGGGCCTGGAGTGCACATGTTGGCCACACTGGATAAGAATGGCTGATTTCAATCTTTGTCGGACAGTCGTGAACCAAATGGGTTTTAATGACATTTTGTCAGTTTCACAGTTGCTCTTTTCAAGACAAGCTTTTTTTAAAATTCCAGATTTTACTTAATTGCTTGAATTTAAATTCCCCAGGTGCCACATTGCAAGAGGCGTGAGGATTTCACGCAGAAGTGGGCTGATCCTTCCCACTGGACATCTGCCCATGTCTCTTAGATAATATGTGGCCACAATATGTGCTGCTCAGTGTCCAATGACAAGCCTTTGGAATTCTTGAATGAGTTTGACATGCTGACCTTGAGGTGTACTATGGACTACTCTGCATTCATCAGTGTGTGGGGCAGGTCACATAACCAGCCTTTGCATGAACGGATGGTTGTTTTGCAGGTAATTGACAGGGAAACCCTTGGCAATATCCCTCCGCTGTGTCCTTTTTTTGGGGTGGAGAGTTGTTTACTCCTGCTCCCCAGCACAACAAAGGGCATTGCTGGAATATAGCACTGAGGTTTCTATGTCAATTATCTGGGAGGAAACAAGCTTTTAAAAATGTCCACTGACAGCAGCGAACTGCCAGCAGGTCATCAGAATGAACCATTTGAATCCTAGTCACCGCTCACAGACTGCTCCACCTTGGGGAACAGCCAGGGTAGACAGGTTTCCAAGGATGATTGGACTAGCTCAACCACAAGAAGTAAGTACAACTATAAGGAAAGCAGACAAGCATGAGCGATGAGATGGACTATGCTCCAGCCCATTGCTACCAATTTTGAACTTAAACGAAATTCATGTCAGATATTGAACCAATATATTGCTGGCCTAATTTCTGGCCTGTGCATCCTTTGAAAATAGCTAAATTTTTAAAGCATGGAGCAGCTGAATTTAATTATTTATTAATTATACCACACATGAACACATTAGTTAAACCCTAACTTGGTTAGATGGCTAAAAAAAAGCAATTTAATTCCGCACTCCTGTTTCCACACTCCTATGGATGATAATGGAAACATTTCTGGTAATAACTGCAAATGATTTCGTTAAGTCTCGTCTCAGATCAAAACCTTCTTTTGAAATTTCTTGTGGCTTAGGTTAGTTCTGCTGAGGACAATACAAACCAACATTAGATTGTTGGGTGATGTGAAGTCATGCTGAATATTCTTTACAGAAAGCTTTTTGTGATTGGAATGTGATGTCCTCTCTGAACTAGACAGCTGTTAAAGTAATATATATAAACAATTCTATTTATCATACTTGAACCATGTAAAGCAATGCATTAACTGCAGTGAAAATGTTATAGTACTAAAGAGTATCGAGTAGTTTTTGGAGGTACTGCATTATCTCCAGTTCTTAACATCATGTGTTTAATAGTTATATAGCTTAAAACCCTGATATTCAATATAACTGTGCTTTATTTCTTTCAGGTATTCTGGAGAATTCAATGATCACACCTATATTATTGCCTTTTTTACAACTTGCTTCATTATGCCTTTATTGGTTATATTTGTATCTTATGGGAAACTAATCAGGAAACTAAGGAAGGTAACTTATTCAAAGTTAATTATTCTACTTTCTGGTTTACTCATAAATCTCAAGAAGGTTAATTTTATGGAGAGTTGATTTTCTTAATAAAAACCTGATCTTAATCATATTATTCAACTTGGGCTGGAGCTTGCTGCAAAATACTGGTACTTACATGCAAAATGCATGGCATATCTCAACAAAAGTACCAGCAAGTTTGAGAGTTCCTCATAGACTCTAGTTCCCCAGCATTTACACTGGGGAGTCTTCTCAAGTAACCTGCACTAGGTTAGTATTGATGTAAGATCCAGAAGCCCAAGGAAATATAACCTAATGGTTAAGTGACTGGATAAGAATCTATAGATTTGTGATGTTCCTCCAGAGACAGGAGTTTAAATCCCATTATGGCATCTAGGGGATTTAAATTCAAGTAATTAAATAAATCTGAAATCTGGTGTTGATAAAAGCTGGTTTGGTACGAAAACCCATCTGGTTCGCTAATGTCCTTCAGGGAGAGAAATTTATGATCCTGCCTGATACGGCCTATAAGTGACTCCAGAAGAGTCCAACCCCCCGACCTAACTGCCTCCTCATTAGGAAGACAATAAGTAATGGCCTTCAGCAAGCCTTTATCACATGAATAAATTAAAAGACAATTATTTGGATGGAGATTTTGCAGATGTGAGGAAGAAAGTTCGTATAAGTTACATTTTAAAAATATTTTTGTTTGCTGTATTGGTGCTAATTACTTAAGAGTATTTAAGTGTTTTTTTAATTATTGAAAACATATTTGATTTTTAATTTTTCAGTGTTTCCAAAAATCAAGGATATTCAAAAGCATTGAAGAAGCAGCTTTTTCAGATGGCAAATATGGGGGTGAGGCTTTGCCTTCTGTCAAAGCTTTTCCTGGGTAGTGCTTGATCTGGCTCTCCCAGCTGACTGGATCACATTACCCAGGGCTTTAGCACTTCACAAAACAGGATATAAGCACTTTCAAATTCATTCTTTTTGCACTGCATCAAGCAAAGTCTGGGACATTATTTCTCCAGCTCTCTCTGTTCTCAGTTGGTTTACAATATTTGTTTAATGATGACTAGCTCTGGAACTGCTGGATTTTACAGGTTGTGAAACATAATGCAATAACTTAAAGTTTTTAAGAATGTAATACTCCTAAAGCACTACTTAACTAAATACTAGCTGTAACATAGAATTGAAGTGTGAAGTCAAATGCAGACAACCTGACACAGTGAGATAAATTTCATGAACTCTGTACTACAGTGTTTAAATCAATTTTCAAAATGGCTCATAATTACATTGAAAAGGAGAAAAATATAAAATCTGCAATCAAAAAGGTAACAAGTGTTTTCAGAATTGCTTGACTTTCAAATCTATATGATTTTAAAAAAAGTGAAAAATAACTAAAATGTAAGACAACATTAAGCATGAGGCAGTTGACTTTACCTTTTCTTGCTGTAGGTATCAGATACACAAGGGAGACTGGGAGTAGCAAGGAAACCAGAAAAGCAAGTCACAAGGATGGTCATTGTCATGATACTGGCATTTCTTTTCTGCTGGTCCCCATATGCAGCTTTCTCCATAATCGTGACTGCTTGTCCAGCCATTGAGTTAGATCCACGACTGGCAGCAATACCAGCTTTTTTCTCAAAAACTGCTACAGTTTATAATCCAGTCATTTACGTGTTTATGAACAGAAAGGTATGTTGCTATTTCACTCAGACTTACAATGAAACAAGGTTGATTTTGCTAATATGCATATGCAATCAATAACAATGATAACAATAAAACTTGCTGTTGTACAAAGTGTAATGATTGCACTGCGCTGCAATGATTACACTGTCACGAACCAGCAACAAAAGAAACACACTGAGCATGATTTAGTGTTAAAAACTATTTTATTAATCACTACTTATGATAATACGTAAAATAAAAGTAAAAATGTTAGTATGTTAGAATTCAAAAATGTTAAACCTCGAACGTTAACCCCAAAACTAAACTCTTCGTGTGTGTGTGTGTGACAAAGTCCAAAACTCCCAGTTCCTGAATGGTTCTTAAAGTTCAGTTCCGCAAGCCATAAGGTGAAACATGAGCAAGGGCTTCTTCAACAACCACCGTTGTCTGAAGATAAGATGTAGATGTAGAAAAACATAGAGAGAGTACATACGAAATCCAAATGTTCCACGATGGAACCCAAACGACACTTCAGTGTTTACTCGGTAGTGACTTCCTCACCCCGAAAAGCATCCGAACCGTGGTCGTCCACACACAAATACCTGTTTCCTTCTACAGGTCAGCAACAAAG
Organism: Pristis pectinata; assembly: GCF_009764475.1. Lineage (NCBI taxonomy): Eukaryota > Metazoa > Chordata > Chondrichthyes > Rhinopristiformes > Pristidae > Pristis > Pristis pectinata. Next base: position 28,150,106 of record NC_067416.1, read on the forward strand.
TGAACTCCACCGGATTACTTCCAACTTCCATACATGGATTTCAGTGGCAAACACAGTTATTGTTTCTCATCCATCGATAGAGAAAACAAGCAGGCTGGTGTCTCTCTCCCTTCTCTCTCTCTCTTCTTCTTCTTCTTCTTACTTCTTCAACAACGTCATTACGTCCTTTATCTTCTATTGACGTAAGCACGCCCCACACACACATACACACACACTCTCTATCTTAAAGGGACTTTCACTGAGTCCATAACAACACCACTTGCATTTGAAAATATTTTGCAAATTTATTAGGGGATCAGGGGATCAGGTTTGTCATTGTAGCACAGTGTTTTGACTGTGGTGATAAAATGTGGAAAGCCATTATTTAAAACTTCTACCAAAACACATTGATTACACAAATTAAAATTATAATTGGTACAAATACAACTATATAAATAGCATAGTAAAACACCTGTGCCAAAAATGGAGGAAATCCATTACAAATGGCATTTGGCAAATCCCTGTGCAGCTTGTGTGTCAGTTTAATTGAGAGTATTAGTAATGCCTTCATGAAATAAATCAAAAAGGATTGTACAATTTCACAGAAACTCCAAGAAATTCTTTTGAAGAATATAGATCCATATCCGAAACATAAAATATCCTGATGGAACTTGACGGGGTAGATGTGGAGAGGATGTTTCCTCCTGTGAGAGAACATAGAACTAGGGGTTCTAGTTTAAAAATAACAGGTTATTTCCCTCAATGGGCAGCAGAAACAGAGTCCTTGAGAATCTTTAAGGTGGAGGGCAAGGGGTCAAAGGTTGCCAAGGGTAGACAAGAATGTGGAGTGAGTTACAACCATATCAGCAATGATTTTATTAAGCATCAGAATAGGCTACCTCTGCTCCCCATTCATATATAACTAACTAAACAAATTACTTATTCATAGATGACTTCACGTTAGAAATTTGATTGGAAAATCAAATTAAATGTTCCTTCATATGTGTGAAACCTTTCTCCCCCACATCCCTCCCCCGTCCATTTTCCCCTCTCCCACTCTATTTTCTTCATTTTCCAGACGGGATGTGTGGGAATCATGAGCTCACCAAACGGATACTGTCTGTTAAAGTGCAAGTCATGCACTGCCATTTGCAAAAGGGAGAAAACAACCATGGTAATTTCATAAGTGAGGATACCCCAATTTCGCAGCATCATTTTTGTTTGCCACAGCTTGACGTCAGGGCAAAATGCAGCATCAAGATATGAAAAATCCAATGTCCAGATTTTCTTGTCAAATTTCATGGTTTCACAAGAAGCTAAGCAAATGAAAATGGTAGAATTAATTTCATTTGCATACAAAACTGGCTCGACAAAAGGTACATGAAATGCAGTAAATCTGCTTTTTTAAAATTGCACCTTGTTTAACCAGCAAATACAGTAGGTTAGCAAACACAGGATGATGGGTGGTTGGGACCTGTTAGAATGCAAGCAGCAGAATTTTGAATGTTGTCAAGACTGTTGAGAGTGGAATGAGAAGGGCAGCTTGGCATCTGATAGAATTGTCAGAACTGGAACAAATTACAGAATTCCTGCAAATATCTGGACAAATTGCAAGATGGGTTGTTTTATGCCATTTACTTAAATAAAAGATGGATGATTTAATTTGCCTACATTTAAGAAAGTCAGTTATTATTCACATATTCTTTGTGGTGTTATGCTAAAGAAGTCATTATTACAGATTTACTACCTGTGCCAGATTGTGAAAAACTTAGTACTGCTAATCTACCACAGATTTATAGACAAGGTCTGCCTTCATATAGAGGCCGAGAAATTCAAGGCATCTGGAGGCATCAAGGAGAAAGACTTCCACCTGCCTTTCTGACTCAGTGACCTTATCCAAAATCCCAGGGACAAGGACTTCTGCATAAGGGCACTTGTACCATTTAGTGCTTCTGGATTTCTGAACTAACACCCTTACAGCTCCTTCAGGGCTATGTACTGTGGATTCAGGCTGGCCATAGTGCCCAGCATAAATATTTATGTTTCCAACACTTTGGTTGTTGTTTCATTGCTTTCCAAATCTATATGCATTTTTTCCAAGACTGTGAGCTCAATTTATGACTAAAGTGGGCAGGATTCTTTAATCTTGCCGTAGGTGTAACTGATGAGTTTTCTCGGGCTGCCTAACATCCCACGAGATGTACTTTCTTTCCATCTTCTATAATATCGAGCCCTTTTCCACCAACCCATAACTTATTTATTTTCTGATGCAGAAAGTAGAATGAAACTGCTGATATAAAAGTAGACTGAGGCGTGACATGTATAGTCCATCCGGTACATCTTTTCTTCTTCTTAGCCAGTCCCTCAGGATCGCAGATGACTTACTTCCACTCCAATTTTGTGGGTTCTGAGGTGACTGATGAGACCAGTGCAAGGCCCACAGACTCTGCCACAGATGGGGCAGGAGATGTTTGATAGGCTGGGAAGGTGGATTGTTTGGGAGATGATGTGTCTCTTTTACCTTTTACGTTGGGCATGTGCGTACTCCTGATCCATGATCTCAAGGTTCTCAATGCTAATAACTCATTCCACAATCAGCAATTCAACATTTCCTTCCATTTCCTCTAATCCTAGCCAGCAATCTCAATACAAAGGAGATTTAGATCCATATATATATTTTCAGTCCAGGTCAACACATCAAAACACTGGCACATGTAAAATCTATGCCAGCACATCCCACCTAGTCATCTCCCTTCTGCATGTCATCGCAGGTTGTAAGAGAAAATATACATCAGATCTGGAAGCAATTGAATTTCTCACCTTTCAGATAGCAGCTGGTGTGTGAAACCTGGCAACATAAAAGCGTCTAGCAGCGCAAAGTCTCCAGCGTGTGCTTCAGAGAGATTGCTAAATATAATACTATCACCACAAAGCATTAGCTAAATCCAACAAAATCTTTCAGGCAAATCTTTCAATCTTTCAATTAATCATAAGTAAAATTGAAACTGCTAGCAAAATGATGTGGGATCTTAGGAAGTGATTATTTGTACACGCTAACTTTGAAAATTCTCAATTTGTGTGGCTGAAGAGTAAGCCCAGTATCATACCATGTTACACTTTATAATGAAAAACAAAAGTTAGCCCTACCTTAAAAAATCAGAACTTATCAAAACATTACTGTTCACTTTCAATTCAATTTGAATTTCCAGGTTTAGGCTCCATTTATCAATCTCAACTTGGAATAAATCCTTGGAATGAGAAGCAAGTTTTTGCAAATATTACAACATTAATGTTTTTAGATAAAAAACTTCATAATAAAGGTTAAAGTTTGTTATCAATGAAAATGTATCCATTTGTTTTAGAGAAACATTCATCAACGAGAAACGTTAACCCTTTCTTCCTCCACAGAGACAATGCCAATTGTTTGCTATTTCATGTTTTCAGGATAACAGTACAGTAAAATGCATTTTATCAAAAAGTTAAAATCCAGACTGTAATAGCTACCACAGCTTTTCTTATAATATTCGATTTCCAAATCTTTCCAGTTTAGGAAATGTGTTCTGCAAATGTTCAGCCTCAGTGAACCTGACACCAACCCAACAGCAGAAAATCCGATGCAAGGTGGTAACAAAAATGAGAGAGAAATGTCCACTATTGCAAGAATGAAGACTTCTTATGTTAATACAACAAAACATGAAGAATGTAGCAAACGTGATACCTTTCCTCAGCTGCCAATACCTGAGAATGAGGTTTGCCCAGTGTAAATACAAGACACCTGTGACACACTATATTAAGTCATTGTAATCCATCATCTGCAAATTGGATACAAATTGGATGAAAGTTGGTTGTAAGCCAATTTTTCAATATTCAATTTTATTCTCAAAGAAAGCACTGACCATGGCAATAAAAAGCTTCATATAATGAAGCAATGTGTAGATTTGTCAACAGTTGTAGAATAGAAGGTTCTATCATGTTTGCTGCTTAATTTGTTAATCAAAAATTTCATGTAGAGATGTAATTTGTTGTTATTTGAACTATGTAGTTGAAGTGATTCTTTGTCTTTTATACACGTCTTCAAAGTAGCAACTGCAACTTGCAAACGTCTTCAATTATTTCAAGAGTTTTAAGCTGACACAATCGGTATTGGATTGAAAATATCATACATTCCAAACTAAAAGAAGCAATCAGCTATTCAGATTGATGCATTATTTTATGAATTGACCACAAGGCAAAAGATTGCTTCCTAAGTTCAGCCCACACATTCTGAACTCGATGTGACATGAACTCATAGATTCATGCTACTGAGTTGTGCACCATAACATTCAGCTCAATAACTCACATTGTTTGGGTATCAACACTGCAGCCACAGCACGCATCCAACTATAGTGTGAGTCACACCAAATGCTTTACTAGTGGGGCATTAGCTCCTGCAATGAAGTATTCAAAGTGGGAAGATTGTAATAGTAGTCAGTCTGCAATGATGATTTGATACCAATTCTGACATTTTTGAATTCAACATTAAAGCTAGTGCTTTCTCTTCAACAAAGATTCACCAGGAAAAAGAACATCCATTCCCACCCAACCCCAATATCTCCCTCCCCCTCCCCCACTCCCTCCCCCTCCCCCACTCCCACTCCCACTCCCACTCCCACTCCCACTCCCACCCCCACTCCCACCCCCACTCCCTCCCCCACCCCCACCCCCACCCCCACCCCCACCCCCACCCCCACCCCCACCCCCACTCCCACCCCCACTCCCACTCCCACCCCCACTCCCACTCCCAACAAATCATCACCATTATTTAAACAGATTATCCAACACTTGGATTAGTTGTTGCAGATACCTTCTAGCTGATAAAGGCAATTCTGCAAGCAGCTTCAATTTGCAGGTCTGCAAGAAGTTGTGCTCTAGATGTTGAAGGACATTTTGTTGAATTGATGCTTAAGAGCAAACCAATTGCTACCAGAAGTGAGTTCATTGATAATCAATCTACTTGTCATGCAGCTGAGTGGGAGAATACTAGTCACTGTTAAGATGACTCTGACAACTTTTATGCTTCTTGCTCTTTCAAGATGGAGCCAGAAATATTTGCAGCTCTTTGCAGCTTGCCTTCCACTCTAGCAAAGGGATGCCACTGATATTCTCTGTTCAAAGAGAATAGATTACATTTCATTCTTTTTGGCAAAAGGCCAGCAGCCCAGGTTTGGACATAGAGAGCCAAGTGCATTTGAACCACCACAGCAAACTAAAGGATGATTAATGGTTGTCAAGAGTTGTTGACATAATTGGTGTCTCTGGTGCCCAACCCAAATCACTCATGGCCAGCAAAGATATAATTAAACCATGTTATCACATGAAAAATAATAGAATAGATCATTAGTATGCTGTAACAATGGCTGACTCTGATGGAACCCTGCAGTAATTGGCAGAGTAGACATCAGAATTTATGGTGGTCTGTGGCATGCTGTAGTGCCTTGAAATCACGAAGACACAACCTTACCACTAGTTTGTAGCTGAGGTGTAGGAGGAAGGAGATGACATGTAGACAGCATCTTTCTGTCCAGGCCGTCTACGAATAACTTATGGATAATAAACATAATCCCAGCTCTCCACAGTCCCATATCTTGCATTGTCTTTATTGCTGCACATCACAGTGTCCACTTAGCCACACATAAGATACCCGAGAATGAAGTTCTCAATATAGATTACCCAGACAGGGCTACAAGAATAATGTGGTTTGTAGGTTCACAAACAAGCAAAAGTTACTGTAATTGTTACAATGCATAAATGGACATATGACCCTAATTGATATTGTTTCATTTGGTTAGGCAAGAAAATAGCAGCATTCTGTTCTGATAGAAAGTAAAAGGATCATTTGTTGCTTTTTTGAACTGATTAAGGTCTTAAGTCAAGGCAGGCCAAAGCTAGCATTAGCTCCATTTTGAGGAGCTTGATGCTGTCTTTCCCATGAGCTCCCTTTGTGCAATGCTTAACTATTCATACCCACAGGTTCTATCAGTATCCCATTGGTCCCTTAATATCTTAGTCACAAAGGGGCCAACCACAAACTTATAACTACCTTAATGGACTCCTCTTTGATGTGTTAATGGTTATGCATCCTTCATATGTCTTTCCCGTATCCCTGGTCTTGTTCAAGTCCATGTGTTGTTTGGGCTCATCCCCCAGATATCATTGTTTTCAAAGAACCAATATAATAAAATTGATCTTATTTATTTTTCTGGCTGTACTGCTATCCAGTTTGTTTCCATTTTATTCACATCTCTACCATTGCAGAAGAATTTGCGACCACTGAGCTCAACTATCTTCTGCAAGCCATCTGGAAGCTTTCTTTTACAACTTCTTCATTTTCCTTTAAAGTTAAAAACATAATTTATCTGTTTATAACCTTTTCATTGCATGACTTCTCTCACACACTGCTTTGCTATTTTGTAATTCTTGAGTGGCTTAAAAAGCGACACAGTATAAGATTGTGGTATATGAAAGAGAAACGTAAGAGGTGCATGCTTCAACCAGTCTGTAAAGTCAAACAAAAGATGTGTTGATGTGAGAAGGAGGATTAGTTTTGAGGATACTAGCATCTTCAATGATTTTAATATTACTGCTCACCATGGGATGTGGATTTTGTTGGCAAGTAAAAATTTATTGCCCATTCTGTAAAGCTCTTGGAAAAATGACAGTGAGCTACAACTAAAACCACTGCAGTCATAGGGCTATTGGATTGCCAAGTTCCAGTATTAGACCCAGCCCTGATGAAGGAGCAATGATATATTTATGTCAAGATAATGTGTGACTTAGAGGGGAATTTGCAGCTGATGATGTGTGAGCTGCCTTTCTTCTTAGTGCTAGAGATCACAAGCTTTGGATGTACTGTAGAAGTTACTCAAGATGACTAACTGCAGCATATTTCTTAAGTACCGTGTGAGGCACTCTAGATGGTGTTTGGGGTGGAGGAGAGTGGGGAGAGAACTTACTGGGTGCTAAGAAAGTTGCTTATCAAGTAAACTGCTTTTTATTGGATGGTTTTGTGTTTTCTGGGCTATCCTCATTCGTACAATCTGCTGAATACTTCCAGCATTTTCTGTTTTTATTTATGGTTATATATCTGGTTGTGTGAACAAGCTGTGAGTTGTGAATCAGAGCAGCTAACTGAAAGGGAATAAGGATGCTTGCAGGCCAGTGGTGTCTATATAATTAAGTAGAATGTACAGTTTCTTATGCCTGAAGTTATCATTAAACCATCTGAGCACCAAATGTGATATTGTAAAGTGTAAAATAAAATTAACCAGCAATAATAAATTTGCATTGAATGACTCTAAGAATACTTGCAGTATGATTGCAATTGTATACTTGTCAGTTCTTTTTTGATTACAATATCCAAAAAAAAACTTGTATGACTATAGAAGGGCATAAAATTTGCATTATTACAACTTTAGTTTATAATTTCACACATAAACCTTGCTCGTAACTAATAAAAAGAAAATATGCATAGAAACTTTAAGCTTTCTAAATATTACAAGATATTGTAGAATTATTCATTATTAATTTTATTGAACATAATAAAGTTCAAATAATAACATAACTTAACCATGCATTTCACATGAATGTTTTTAATGAAGTTCAAGTCCACACCATGTAAAGAGCTACTGAGTGACAAGATTGAAAACTTTGCAAAAGAGTTAGACTTAATGTTCGGGGCACTTCTTAAAGAAAAACAAGACAGGGATGAAAGCTTGACACCCAATTTTGAGTGAAGAAAAATCAGACATGCAAAAACCAAAGGAATATAGAGATTTTGAAGGGATGCAAGGCCAGAGGATGTTATAGTGATAGGGAGGAGAAAAGATGTGGAGTTCTTTGAAAAGAAGGGTATGTGTTTTAAAACTGTTGCCTGCCAGAGCCAATCATGTGGAGCTTAGTGTGAGTTAGGAATCAGGCTGCAGTGTTAAATGAATTCATGTTTACAGGGAGTAGATTGAGAGGAACCAGCAATGGGATAGCCCATTCCAGAGATAACAAAGGTATGGATGAGAGTTTCAGCAGTGGCTGAGCTGAGGATTAAGGCAGCCAAAATTGTTCGGTGAAGTTATGCAGTCTTAGTGACAGAGCAGATTTGTGATCTGAAGGTTATTTCAGGGTCAAATGCGACAACAAAATCCAAGCTGTTCCATTCATTTTCAGACAAATACCAGGGAGAGGGAAAGAATCATTGGCTAGGGAATGGAGAGTGGATAGAGATGGTGAATGCTAGAATTGCATTTCCTAAATTTCTTCTCATCCAAAAATGGATTTCAAAAAAACAGTTTAACAGTTTAAGAACAATGATAGTGAGATAGATCTAAAGGTCATCGGTGTGCTCATGGAAACGGGTGCTGCATTTTCTGATGTTTAATCAATATTATGGAGGAGTGCCATGAAGGCAAGAAGTAGGAAAAGGCAAAGGAGGGTGCCAAAAATTGATTCTTAAGGGACACCTGAGATATGGTGTTCACAGGAAGTGAAACCATTGCATGTGGTTATGTGGTTATTACGGACCAGAACCAGGCAAGTGTAAGACCCACCCAATCTGTATGATGGTAGTCATCCATGACAAAAACTGCAAATAGATGGTAAGGAGAAATTACCTGTTGTACAATTATGAAGGATATCATTAATAATTGTGATAATAACTGCTTTGAATGTGTGAAATCAGTATGAAATTTGGAGTTCCAACAAAAAGGAAAGGAAGACTTAGGGTGGATGAAAGAATTTCCTTCTGAGGAGAGAGCTGAAGAGGGCAGATTCAAATGACAGAACCCAAAGGCAGAAAAACCTGCAGACACAAGAGACTGCAGATGCTGGAATCTGGAGCAAAAAAACAAGCTGGAGGAACTCAGCGGGCCAAGCAGCATCCATAGAGGGAAATGGACACCCGGTGGTTCAGACTGCAGTCTGGACTGAAAGAGCAGAGGGAAGATAACCAGTATGAACAGGTGAAGGAGAAGGGTGGGGCAAGAGCTGGCAAGTGATAGGAGCAGCAACAAACAATCTGCTGGAGGAATTCAGTGTGTCGAGCAACATCTGTGAGGGGAAAGGAATTGTCAATGTTTCATGTAGAAACCCTGCATGTCTGTGCAAAAGAAAAATATTTTAAATTTTTATATTTGATGTATGATTTGAAAAGTGACATTGTACAGATTCCTTTGACAAGAAGATCTACCCCTTTATGTTTATATTTGTTTTTATTCAGCCTGATTTATGCACATTATTTATGAAGCTTCTTTGTTGCTGAATCAAGCAAATCTTGTCTTTCAATGACTTCAACTTGGACGGATGTGCTTTCAGTATCAGGGCTGATTTTTGGTCCCAGTCCATGACTGATCATTGGGGTTTCAATCAACGTTTATATCGAAAAAAATTATATGGGAAAAGGAGGCCAGAATAGGGGTTCAGAGAGTATTTTTGGGACAGTTTCTGAAATCAGTATATTCTGGAGCTAACTAGAGAACAGACTGCACTTGACCCACTTCCCCAGCCCCATCCCACCCTCATCTGCCAATTCTCAGCACACATGGAAGGTATATCAATCTCAGCCCACAATGTTCACTGACATGAGGTTTTATTATTAATGTAATTTGTCACACAGTGAAGGATGCATTTGTGGCAATCCAACAGTTCCCCAATTTTATAATTCTTTTTCTTCCAAATTGCACTGTTAAGATAAGCTTAAAACTTAATTCCTTAACATAATTCATTTCCATTTTCATTTTATTAAGAAGGTTTTGGTAATTTGTTCTATTATTTGCTCTTGGGCCTGGTCTCAATTTTTATTTGATTATCCTCCTGTGAATTGCTTTGGGATTTTACTATATCACAGGCACATTGCAAGTTGTTGTTCTTATTGCACAGATGGGTTATTGATGCCTTCACTCAGAGGATGATAATTGCCAAAGAGGGCTGATTTGTCATCAGTTGGCAAGATGAATGAAATGTTCAGTTAATGTCCCTTTATTGACAGGTAGGAGAAAAGACACAACTGTGCTGTCAAAGGAAGATTACGCTCCACAAAATATGAGAAAAGGTTGGATGGTGATCTTTACAATAAATGCTTCTTGAATGCTCAACCTGTGCTGTTTATTGTCCATGTGTCTGTCCATTGAAAATGCTCCTCCTTCTCCTGAGTTTGGGTAGGGTGGATGATGTTTGGGAAGACAGTCAGAAACAACTACGTATTTTTGTAATGAAAATGATAAAAACAAAACTCCACTTGGATATATTTCTTGGTTGCAGAAATCTGCAAACTTTTTTGTTTCAGTGACTCCTCAATTCTGTCAGCTGAGCTTCAGTCACCCATGGTGCATGAGGAGTATCAGAGCTTTATATTCGAACTTTTCTAAGTAAGTAATTGTTCAGGGACAGAGAGAACGTGAATGCACAAGTAATCCTTCAGTTGCTTCACACAAAATCATGTAAACATATTCAATCGTTCTAATGAAAAGGTAAAGGTGCATAAAAGCAGATACAATATAAATGCCAAGAACAATCAAATTCGTTAGCTGTTACCTAGGAATCATCACCCTTCTTATACCATTGGCAAAAATATTAGAGATTTCAACATTTAAGATATCTTTCATGAAAGATTCATAGAGTAACTTACTGCTCCACACATTGAAAAAACAGTTCATACAAATTGCAAAATTAATTAAGGGAGAATATTTGAAGAATCATCACAGCATTGACATCATTATTAACATGAGAGCACATTTATCTACTTCTTGCCATGTATAAATGCATGAGTGAAAAGGGTAAATTCAGTTGTTCTTGTGCCAAGGGCTATTGAATCACTTGGATGGAGCTTTGAGACAGAAAATTGCATTGCACGTTGCTCTTGGTTTTTGTCTATGCAAATGAATAGATAGAAAATTACCTGGGGCAATTTTGATGCTGGCTTACTTAAAAATGCCAGGAATATAAACAAGGAAATAAGTCCCAGATCAATTCCAAGAGCAGAGATGATAAATTCAAAAGGATACTCAGCCAATTCACTGGCAAACTAGGGAGGAGAAATTCCTGACGGCATATAATATATTAATGGGATGAGAAGAAATAAACCAACAGAGTAGTAGTAAAGTATATAAAATTCAAATGAGACAGACATAAATCTAACTCAGATATTACGAAGAACATCATTCCTTCTTTATTCAGCAGTAAGTTCTTTTGTCAGGTAGGATAGTGAAGGGGAGAGTTTTATAGAGCAGCCCCATAATATAATGGATTAGTTAAGACTAAGGGGACAACACATTGTGTTTTTATTTGTCTTTTTATTTATCCATTCAACCAGTAGAACGCCAGTTGGATTTATCCGGATAGCTCAAAGCATTTTGAGGTACAATAAAAATAATATTAATGAAATAAAATTAGTAACTATTTAAAAATCATTAGAGATTGTACACTTTTAAAAGAAATAAATACGTTTGAACATTGACTTAATTCAAATAGAGTCATAAAGTCTTACAGAATGGAAATAGGTCCTCCTGCCCAACTGGTCCATGTCAATCAATATGCTCATCTAAGCGAGTCCCATTTGCCTGCATTTGGCCCATATCCCTCTAAATCTAAATAAGAACACCTACATACTTATCATTGTGTAAATAGCTATTTCTTCCCATTGATTTCAATGGGACGCTGACTTCTGAGAACTCCGCATGTCAGCACTGTGCTATTGGACTTCAACTCAGGTGTCCGAGGCCCAAAACTTAACTGGAGCATGAAGCTGTGCTTCAGTCTATGTTCAAGAATCCCAAGCTTCTGGTCAGTTACTTAAAAGATGACAGAACTGAGTATTCTTGCTGGCTTATAAGCAAAAGATATTGGTTGCACAGTTTGCTATAACACTTTATGAAAAAATGTTAATTGTGGTTTTAGAATTCTGGTTTAGCATGGTTACATCAAGCACTAAAATATTTTTGTAATTTTCTGCAGAGAGAGAGCATTTAAAGCAAAAATTATGCAGTGAGGGAACACGTGAAGAAAATTAAGCAGAAAATATAACCACTGGAAATTTGAATCTGTATCCCAATATATTAACATCCCTTTGGATTTACCTCTGGATACACTTCATCATTCATAAATAACAAAAAGTACAGTAGCAACCAGAAGGGATAAATTTCCTCTTCATTTTTACCTACAATTAAAATAATAAAGGAAGAGAGGAGAAAAGGTGTCATAAACCTCTCATAGCAGTTCAGGGAGTGACCAGAGTTCCAAAGAGACTTTCTAATTCTGAATGCAAAAATAACAAGTCTGGGTAGATAAGAAATCTTGGGGGGGGGGGAGGGGGGGGTGATTGCTGAGCAATATCTCTGTTTGCAGTCTGAGATTCCGAGAGAAGGAGCAAATGGTACATCTCGACACCATCACCCAACCCCCCCCCCCCCCTCCACCGCCCCCAAGAGATGTGACTATGCTGAGGGGCAAGAGTTTGGAAGGTTGCTATTCTTCCACCAATAGAGGCCTTTCCTGCAGTCATCACTTGATGCCCCACACTGTGAAAGAACTTCTGGCACTACCTGCTGTGGTTTCTTGGCATTATGTGTGATATACTGAAACAATGATTAATTTGGGTATGAGACATTTTCCAAAACTGGGTCAGATATTTCAGCCAAAAAAAGTGACTTTTAATGATGATCACTTTGGTAAATACATACGTCATCCAGTAATCTGTGGGACTATATCTCTCCTACTCTTTGCTTGATGTTGCCTCATCTTCAGTGAAGTTTTTTTGGAATGTTAACTCCCTGAAAAGAGATCGTTATTCAATAAGAAATTGTGTCTAACTGCGTTGGATCAGATATGCAAAGTTCCCATTGTAACTGAGGTCATTATACTAAACTGCAGACAAAGCTGGCTCAGCTTACTGAACACTTTTATTATTATAATTATGATTACATAGTTGAATTGTTGTCCCAAATCTCTGCTCCAGCACAGAAAGGAGAAGTTACCATTCTTGTCACTTTTTATTACCTAAAGAGCCCTAATGGACAACAAATCTGCGATGAAGCTTGATTCCCCCACTCCACCTCCACCCCTTACCATTGTGCCTGAATCCTTTAACCTGTAATAAAGTAACATCAACTTAGATATAAACGAGACTTCTAATATATTCAAACATCTCGAGACTCTGTCAACACCATTTGACAAACAGCCATGACGGGAGATGTTAGGGTGGGTAACTAACAGTATTTTTTAAGGAACATTTTAAAGGAAGAAAGAGAGGAAGGGAGCAGAAGGGTTTAAGGAAGGACTCCAATCTGCCTTAAAATGTTAAATACATTGCTACATGCTTATTGATAAAGTTTTATAAATTCAGCAGCAAAAATGAAATACTTTTCTGTTCTCACTTTCCTAAATAATGTCCTGCTTATCAATTTGACTTAATGTTTATTGGTTGCTCAACACTTACTTATTGGCAGAATGGATCCTCAGAGTCTGAAAAAAAATCTCATTTAATTATGATTAATTTATCTTTCATTTCAAAAGTAATTTCTTATATTACCTTTAATTAGAAGCTGATGAATGTATGTACATTCTCCAGATGTGTTGAAACAAAACCCATAAAATATGGTTGAAGGCCATTTATCGTGATTGTATGTTTCAGGAAAGTTATTCTTGAATATAAATTATTACATTCTAACAGGACCTTTGGCAACCGATTCCGTACATTAGTTTTGTTTTTGACATAAATCTTTACATAGGATTGAATATATATGTTTTAGAAAGTGAAAACGTTTTAGTCACAAATACACATTATTTAACAAAAATCAACTTTAGTTATTTGTGTGATAATGCTGTGTAGAATGGTGTGTTCAGGAACTTGGACTTGCAAGCTTTGGTTTTCTAACAACTGGTCCATTTAAATGTGCAGTTTCTCAATACTTCAGCATTGTTTGGCCACTATTCCCCAGTAAGCTCTCCATATTAACAGCAATCATGTCCCTCTGGACAATCTACTGATAAGTTCTATCATAGACTCTATTTTCACTATTGCTATCTATTCCCAAAACTGATAATTCCTTCATCCCAGTTTCCGCATCGACAACAAAATGCAGAATATTTTAAATATCCCACATCAATAGTCAGACTGGATAAGAAAATTATCCTTCCTAACCATTGTATTGAATCATTTGGGGTCATTCAATAATAAGGTCTATTTAAAGGCACTTCCTGCGCAATTATTTGAATTAGATAGTGCTCAATATCCATGTCCCATTCATAATTAAATAAATCATCTAACCAGCTGTGAACAAAGTTGATAAGAAACTCTCAGACACATACAATTATTGCACCTTAAAATATTATTTCAATAATGACAGCTGTGATGAATGAAAACCTCCATGACATTTGCTAATCTGATTTTGCTTAATGAAGAAAAACAAATCTCTTTTCTTGTAACCTTTCTGCCTTTCATTTTCAAATGTTACTGTACCTTAAAAAAAGGCACACAACTGGCAAGTTGCCAAATACTTAAATGTCTGAATATCGATAGTGCAACTATATCAGAACATTATATTTTTTGAAACTTTTCAAGAATTGAAAGTATTCTGCTTTTATTGGTGAGATCAAAAAAGCAAGCTGTGACTGGAGCCCGGAACTGAGCTTCAATTAATCTCAAAATGGTGGAAAAGAACTGCGGCTTTACAGGATATATTAATTATGTGCTGCTGGCAGGGGGAGGTGGAGGTGTGGGGGTGATGTTCAGAGGTTATGTGGATGGGCGATCTAGTGATAACGTGCTGATACCATGTCTGCTGATCTGCAGGAACTTCTAGCATGATTCCATAGGAGGTCAGATTGTTAACATGCACTAAAGATTGGTTTTTGCATAGAAGACAGAGTAGGACTAAACAGGTATTTTTTACTCTGGAAGGATGTAACTAGTGGAGTGCTCCAAGGATCAGTTCTTGGCCCTCAATTATTTATGATTTATAGTAATGATCTGCAGGAGGGGACAGAGTGTAAGGTATTCAGGCTTGACAATCCCTGAAAATAGGTGAGACGTTATGCTATGATTATGATATTAGAACTCTACAGATGGATATAGATAAGTCGAGTGAGTGGGAGAAAACTTGGCAAATGTTTAATGAGGGAAAGTTTGAGTTTGTACACTTCAGAAAGAGGAATCTCAAGGAAGACTGTTACCTAAATGGTGAAAGATTGCAGATGCGTGAAGTACAGAGAGATCTAAGTATTCATGTGTATGAATGACAAAAAGTTAGCTGGCAAGTGCAGCAAGTAGGAAGGCAAATGGCACATGGGTCTTGATTGCAAGAGGTTGGATTTTAGAAATAAAGAAGTATTATCACAATCGTACAGGGTACTGGTGAAGCCACATGTGGAGTACTGTGCACAGTTTTGGTCTCCTTATTTAAGAAAGGATATACTAGCATTTGAGGCCATCCAAAAGACATTCACTAGGCTAAATCCTGGGATGAGATGTGCTTAATGAAATATGTCCTTGCTGCAGCCACAACTTCAACCCTAGAACAGAGCCATATACTGCATTGCCAGTGGTTGTTAGATGGGAATGATTGATTTGAATCTAATTCTACCTGGAAGTGAACCTTTCATTTTTTTTTTAACCTGGGTTGAAATAAAATTGAAAATGAAAACTTATAAAGGAAAGCCTTAACTTCCTTGAGCTTAAGAATACAGTTAGAGGGTATGAAGAACCTGAAGAGATCTTCATCTAAGGAGTATAATGGCCAGAATACCTTTGCAGAAATGTAGGCAAAATGCATGGTTTATCTGAAAACTTGATTAAATGAATGAAAAAATCAAATGACATTTTAAAAAGATTTTCACAACTAGTAGGATGGACTTCTCATACAACCTGTCCTACAACAATGGTCAGAGTAAGTGTAGCCCACAAATTCATTTGGAATTTAACAATCTAAGGTTACAGAGTGAGAATTGCCTTGCAGCAAATTAATGTTTGAAGTATGCAGTCTTATGCACCAATTAAGGCAAATGAACACTGTGTTAAAGAGGGAAATAAAAGGAACATAGACATGTTTATTTCTTAATTTCCTTCAAAAACTTGGTGAATAGAACCTCCGAATAAATTTCTATAATTGGTCACTTAAGAATATGAAATAACTTTGTGGTGTTTCTCAATGCACAAACATAACTAATGTAATTTATGTTTAATGTTAATAATGTAATTAAAAGTGACCAAATGTCAGTTAACTTAACAAATTTGCTTTAGATTCCAATTTGATATTAACATAAGCTGAAAAATCTGATTATCAATGTAATTGTAATAATTTATTGCAAACTGAAAAATCTTCCCTTTCACGGTTTACTGAAGACATTTGCACTGCAGCTCATAAACTGAGCATAATCTTCTTACAATTGTTTAACATTCTCCTCTGTTTCCATCTTTAAATTTTATCTTTAAAAATACAAAGCTCATTTATTTGAGCAGCCATAGAATAATTATAATCAAAATGCTTTTGTGACTGAATCATATTAATCATAGTAAAAGAGCTTCACCATACTTTCAAATCTGTGAATTGCAAAATCAGCTGGAAGAATCTGTTTATTTGCTTGAATGAAAGTTTAGCTTGTTTGAAAAGCAACATCAATGATAAAAATCACAGGTTGAGCCAGTATTGCTCCCTAAAGTGCCAGCTATGCACCTATATTTTGTTAGATCATCTGGAGCACAATGCTTATTGGCAAAGAAAACCGTGGCTAAGTATTTAAGAATCTACAAAACAAATGAGACAAGAGCAAAGACCTTTTACATTCATCCTTCAGCTCACTGGCCTAGAAATTGTTCTGCATCTCATAATGCAGATATCACTTTTGAGGTGCATGAGTGTGAGGATGGGAGCTGACATGTGTTGTGTAGCACAGGCCTCCTGCAGCCATACTCTATTACCAATGAGAAGAAATGCCCAATTGTGCAGAGAAAGGACATAGCTTGGCACAGAGGTGCCTCCAGAGAAACTGTGAGCCATGGGTTGCAAAGGATGGGGTGGGGGGGGGGGGGTGGAGGGGAGGTTGCAGTTACCACAGACGCTGGATGGAATGGGAAGGCAAAGCGCTTCACCTGGAGAGCATTGAAAAGTCACAAAATGAGACAGGGAGTTGGTGGGCTCAGGTTGTGAGCAGTGGTGGAGTTGGTAATGTCTTTTCCTCATAGCTTTTCTACTTTTACTTCACTGTGCACTCTACTTGTCCAGCCACTAAGACTGTATAAAACTTCCACATATGTCTTTTTGTAACTCATTCCCTTTATGATCTTCACTTTTTTATGCAACTAAATGCTTCCCTAACATGGTAATCACACTTGAACAAAAACCTGCCTCTTTCCAGAGAAAATTTAAAAAGAAAAATTGTGAAAGATTTTTAGTGTATATAGCAATAGAGAAATCAAGAAAAAATAGAAATGCACTGAAAGAACATCTCTGAATTAGTATTTTTCAAACCAATGGTGTAGGTTACAAATTTTGTGGATGACATTATTTTGAAGACCAATGAGCAGACTTACTCCTGTGGCTGACTCTTCAGAAACCCCCAGCCACTCCTTTTTGGTGTTGCCTGTAGCTTCTTCCTGCCATTACTTGTGAACATTGTATCCTTGTCTCCAGCAAGGCATCATTGAATATATTGATTCAATGATGCCTTGCTGGAGACAAGGATACAATGTCTTTTTCCCTCAGCTCCCTTGCTGTGTAGGCTGCTTCAGAGTCCAGTAAACATAACATTTGCAATGTATCTTTAAATAAGAAATATGATTTGGAATAGGCCTTGTGGCACAGAGAGCTGAACTATCATTCATCAAGCTCATGGCTGATCTTATACCTCAGTGCCATCACCTTGATTTTCTTAATGCCCAGAATATCAATCAACTGAGTTTCTACATCTTCTGGGAGGAGAATTCTGAAGGATCACTACCCACTGACTGATGAGTACACAGTAAATGGTAGGGCACTGAGGAGTGCAGAGGAACAAAGGGATCTGGGAATTCAGATACATAATTCCCTGAAAGTGGCGTCACAGGTAGACAGGGTTGTAAAGAAGGCTTCTGGCATCCTGGCATTCATAAATCAAAGTATTGAGTATAGGAGTTGGGATGTTATGCTGAGGTTGTATAAGACATTGGTGTGGCCAAATTTGGAGTATTGTGTGCAGTTCTGGTCACCTAACTATGGGAAGGATATCAGAAAGATTGAAAGAGTGCAGAGAAGATTTACTAGAATGTTGTTTTGTTGATTCAGAAACCACAGTTACTTTTTCTGCCTTCATAAGATGGTTCTGTTGATAGTTCACAGTGGCAAAGTGGAGAGAAGTCTTTTTTGAGTAGAAACCGATAAGCATATCTATTGGGTACAGATGGCTATGGAAATGAATGGAAGGAGTACAGAACTATCAACTGGATATAGTGCAAAAAATAGTTCAACAATCACAGATCTATGGACAAAGTGATCATTAAGTGGCATTTCCCCACAGAAAACATCACTTTACTCAGACTCTGCTCAATGGGTCACATCCCTATCATCCAACTACCAACAACCTCTATCAATCATAACTGCAATTAAACATTCATAGGCCTCGTCATGCCCTCACACAGCTTACAAAACATAGCTTACACATAATCCAAACAGTTAACCATGGCAGATATATCAACCTCTGCACACACCAGCCTATCTTTTGCAGAAACAATTTAGTGCCTAACCAGTGCCATCAACAACAAATCAGTAAGGGATGTAGCCCTGCAACAGATTAATGCTCTGCAACGTTGAGAGTTTGGGACAATTACAGTGTCTAGGGCCAGCAACTGGCAGGGAACATTGACTATGTTGATGTGCTCCCACCATATCCACCTGTTCACATTCCATTCTCATAACCTTCTGATATGTAGGCTGCAGGTGATGTAAGCAGACACCCCTAATTTCCAAGCTCTGTACAAAGCCCTAGTTAGTGAATCCAATGGTGCTTTGACAGGACTGCCAAAATTCATTCATGAAGTATGGAAGAGCAGATCCAGAACTTACCTCGGATAGGGCTTTGCACAGAGATTGGGCATCATCTCCATTAACACTCATACTCAAAGAACCTTAAAAGATATCAAGGCATCTAGCAACGTACTCCAACAGATCTGCAGCATGAGTAAGAGAGGGATTATGATTTTATGGAAATAAATCAGCTACCATCTCTCAGACCTCATTACTGCCTCTCTGCTTCTGCTCTGACTGTTACCCAGCAGTTTAATTGGTCATCCCACATCTCCAGCCAGTCTGGACTGCTGCAACTCATGGCATGATGATATAATCTGATACCATGACTTCCAAATCCATGGTCTCCTCCATTAAAAGTCAGTAGCCTTCAACCAGCCACTTTGCATTCATAGGGGAGCATTAGGACAGGCAAACGGCAGGATATAAATGAATGCACGGGAGCAATTAATTGACTTTTATATGGTGTTTGTTGTAGCATACTGAATAAATTTGGTTTTGAAACTGATCTTGCATTGGATTTCATTTTGTCTGTCAGTTGGACTCTGAGATGGTCATCAACAGAGGGAAGGTAGAATGGGGAATTGAGGCTGTATTCACCGTTGGCATGGTTCAATGAATTTAGTTTTGATTGCCCCTTAAAAAGGAGTTCCTTCAGTTGCATACTTTTTCCTTTCTCTTCTTCCTTTTTGTTCCTGCTCTGCAGCTGTTGATAAATCCTGGGTGCATGATTGAGAGTTTCTGAATCATACAGCAGACGACAAATAAACTTGAAAACCTTTTTTTTGGACACTGTAGAGTTTTCTCCAGAGAAGATTGATTATCTGAACACACCACTGATCTTGTCTAGTAGGCTGTAGCATGCTACTTGATGTAAGCGCATGACCTTGTGTTCTAGAGCCAAGAGTCAGACGGTAAGAAGTAGCATCTGTTGTTCAGTCAGCACCCTTTGCATTGAGTGGTGGTTTAATTATCATTGACTGTGCAGACTGGAACAAATGATTGTATCTTGACTGCTTGCTGGATACCCTAAACAACTACGATGATCTTGGACATGGTCACACAAGCAGTGTATCTGGGGTGTAAAAATCCCTTCAGGTTGTGTTGGAGTTCAAATGTGTTGCTGTAATGCACTCTGCTCCATTGGGGTGAAGACTGCAGTCCAGAAGGAACAGTTACCACGCATTGCCTGCCGCTCATTGCCAAGGAAGAATGAGAACAATGTGACTCCTGCTCTCCTAAAGCGGTTTCCATGATCTCCCTAAAGGAACAGTGTATTACAAGCAGAGGGATGTTGCCAGAGTCTAGTAGTTTAATTGGCTCTCCCACATCTCCACTCATTCACCTTTGGAATAGGCAAAATTAATTGGAATTTTATGACTTGTATAACATGCAAAATTATTACTTTGTGGTAATTCTGTTTCGAAGTATTGCTTTGTACATGTTGAGGTGTTGGGTTAAACGGTGTTCAGTGCTGTGCATTTGATCATGACATGCAATATTAAACAACAAATTAACAAAAATAATTGATGCCTAATTATCTCTTCAGCAAATATGAAAAACACATTTCATGAGATTAATTTCAATATCAAATTAATGGACCAGCAGTTGTTTTGGTTACAACTCATATCAAATTTCTTATATATGTTATTCCACTAAATTTATAATATTTTAATTAAAGAGGAGAATAAAGGATATAAAACAAGGGATCTGACAATAAGTAAGTGGCTGGAACATTTTGTATAAATGATAAATAAAATAATTCTACACTGAAGTTCAGATTGTTTTTCTGGGATATATGGTCCTTCATAATTTCTTTAACAATTTAAAATATGCTCTTCTGGTTTTCCATAATGATGACCAACTTGGAAGGTCTTATAATCAATAATCTTTGATTTTTTTTTATTAGTATCACTTTTGCCAGGATCCTTCTTGGAATAATTATAAAGGCAATTAATTTCCTTCTGCCACTTTTTCATAAGAATTATAGAATCATATAATCCTTATAGGGCAAAAGAAAGCCATTCAGCAAGTAAGTTCTACTCTGGATCTGTTGTAATAATTTACACTTCCTCTACATTCAACTTTCTCTGCTTACTTGTTGCATTGTCCTTTTTTTCTTTTGGATTGGACCATACTTTTGACATTTAATGACCCTTGCTGTCTACCTTATTACAGCCTTTTCCTTTTCCTATTCCTGCCTATCGACTCCCCAACCCACACACCATTTTGCACTTCTGTGATTCCTTAACAACCATTCATCTCTAACATTTCATTTCTGATGAAAAGTCATCAAATTGAACAGTGGTCAAACCTTTCTGGGAAATTAATGCATGTCACAATGTGGCCATTATTAATGTAGGGAAGAAAAAGCACTGCAGTTACTCACCTAGACTATTCTATCAGCACCTCCCAAATCTGTGACCTCTATCACCAAGGACAAGGGCAGCAAGTGCATGGGGACACTATCATTGCATGTTCCCCTCCAAGTTACACGTTATCCTCTCTTGGAAATATATTGCTGGTCCTTCATCGTCACTGAGTCTAATTCCTGGAACTCTCTACCCGATAGCACTGTGGGAGTCCCCTGACCAGAGGGATTGCAATGGTTCAAGAAGCTGGCTCACCACCACCTCCCCAATGGCAATAAGGGATGTGCAATTAATGCTGGCTCTGCCAGCTACACCCAGATCTGAAAATGAATATTAATAAAAAAGGCAGCAAATTCAAGGGATGAAGGGAAACAGCATGTAATTAGAAATCTCCATCTCCAAAATATATATTTGATTTCTGCCACTCCATTGCTTGCTTTTCCCGAATGGTGTCTCATGCTTTCACTTCATGTTTGTCACAAGAATTTTCAGGATCTGCACATTAATTGCTAACTTGCCACAGGAAATAACTCCTGTAATTAAATGCACTATTTGATTAATTTGTAGTATAAAGTTGAACATGATTGGGATCTTGTTGGTTGGATAATGCAAAAAGCAATGTTTGTTTGCATATTCTGTGAATACAATATATACATAAACAGAGCACAAAGAGCATATACAGTGATATTAGTCTTTATGCAATGCCCAAATGGAGCCTCCTCTGTGAATTCAAATCATTAACATAGAATTAACACAAAGTATGGGTCATGCACATGAAAGCAGGCTTGAAGAGGAATAAACCCTGTGCTGTCTGAATGTATCATTGATTACTTGTAGGTTTATTGGAGAGTGAATTGGGGCTGAGTTCAGTGGAATCAGTTGTACAGAGCCATGGATCAGCCCAAACTTGGAATAGTTCTAAACACTGTGAAGATTTTTAACCTAAAATATTGATTTATTTTCATGACTACATTAGGCCTCGAGCACTACCAAAAAAGCAGGATGGGCCACAGGCATGTCCTCCCTCATAAAAGCCAAATAAGGAAGAAGTGGACCTATCCTCTAGAGTCTCCCAAGAGTCACAGTCCTCCCCTGAGTAATGCATCCAGAGGCTAAGATTTTCAAGGAGACTGATGATGGACAGTTGTCCTCTTCTGCATGCAGACCTCCAGCCATGAACTCATCCCTGGGCAACTTTACCTAAAGGTGTAGGTCACTGCCTCTGGACAGCTCCAGGGATTGTGGAGACTGAGACATGCCATGTTCCTCGATTTGCAATGTCACAAAGTATGTGGGATGCTCGGTGGGGAAGGACTACAGTTTAGGGTTCTTCTGCCACTAGAGAGGGAGGGGCGGAGTCAGGCGAGAAAGCCCCTAAATATTGTAAATACGGGACTGGTAGCCCCCAGGGAGCCACACGAGTGGCATCGGTGCTGTTTTTATATATAAAAAGGTAACACTAATGAATGATCTGTACAAGGATGTAAAGGCTTGCACTGTTTTATAATTGTATATAGTTTGTCTTTTATTATGAATAAAGTTTATTTTGATACAAAAAATTGTGGAATGCTTTGGATGCTCTCTACCCAAGGAGAGGAGAATTTATCTCTTTTTACTTGAGTTGGGAGCAGCAGCACAAGGCTTTGCACTGAATGTGGGTTGCCCAAAGGTTTAGGGAGGAATAACAAACCCTTGTGGAGCTCTGGGATGTGCAATTGAACTTGGAACTCCTCACAAACTGGAAAGGCTCTCAATCTCTGAGCAATCAGATTACACGTGTTCATCACTTGGTTGAACATTCACTTGGAAGTTCACATGATTCACTCATCTGAAGCAATTCACTCACTATACATGCTTCTTTTCAGCTGCCATGTTGATGGGAAGGGATGGTTTTTAGGGACAAGGAATGGCACAGCGGTGCAGCAGGTACTACTGCGACCTCAAAGCTCCAATGACCTGGGTTCGATCCTGATCTCTGGTGCTGTCTGCATGAAGTGTGCATATTCTGACTGTGTTTTACTAGATTTCCCCCAGATGCTCTGGTTTCCTTTTATATCCTAAAGATGTGCTGTTTGGTAGGTTAATTCGTGTAGGCGAGTGGGAGGAGAATCAGTGGGGTGTTGGTGCACGTGAGGAGAATAGGTTACAGGGAAATGGGGGGGGGGAGAGGAGAGGAGACAGGATTCCGTAAGAGCCAGCATGGAACTAGATGGGCTGAATGGCTTCTTACGTTGCAATGAAATATGACAAAGACCATCCCCTCTATCATTGTCTCCTCACCCTGGTTCAGGCTCCTGGTTATGCTAGACAATTGTAACCACAAAACTTTGAGGAGCTCATTGGAAAATGGACACAAAGAGGTGATTCCACTGCTTGAAAGAGTCAGGAATATCTAGCTGTACTCTCCAGAGAAAGTCTCATGTTTCATCATTGTCTGCCAGAGCTATTATAAGGGCATAGTTCTCGGAGGATGCGCGGCAGCAAGAAGTGGAAGAGGATGAGGATAAGGACAAGGAAGAAGGTGGCAGTGAAGGGAGGCATTCACACAGCATACCATAAGAGCATGTATCATCATAATGTAGTTCATTTGAGGACCCTGCTCCACCAACAGAGACAATGGCCACCAGTGTGTGGGGTTAACATACTTGGCCTGAAGTGTGAGTTCACTAATCTCCCTCTAACATTCAGACCAGGTCCTTGAGGCATTACACCTGACATTGATCTCTCTGGCCAGATCCTGACACAGTTTCATTTTGGTGGATAGAGTACCAGGACATTGAGCATTCAGAACATTGTTTCTGCACCCCATCCCTTCAAGAAGGGTGTTGAGGGATGCTGGTTGATTCAGTGCTCTACTCCCCTTCATGTTAATTAGCACCAGGCAATTTTAGCTGGCATTTGAGGCTCCTAACATAATTTGTGCTGAACATGTTATAGTGATGAAAACATCATGACTGGCACTTTCAAAGTGCTTGAAACCTTGTCAGTGGGATATGCACTGACAGCCCTAGGGCAAACTGGTGCAGATACTCCAGGAAGTGCTACTTTAGAGCTTGTTTTATAAGCAATTCAATTTCTTGCCATTCTTTTCCTTCAGTACCCTGGGAGACGTTTCATCTTGCAGTCGCCACTGTTGGCTCTGGACTGATAAGGTGATTCTGATATTGCAGTATTTTTTTTGTTTCCTGATGGTACTCTTTCTGGGAATCCTATTCTGCAAGAAGGATGATTTGGAAAGAAGGATCAAACATTGCATAGAACACTACAGCACAGTACAGGCCTTTCGGCCCACAATGTTGTGCCTACATTTTATCCTGCTCTAAGATCTATCTAAACCTTCCCTCTCACATAGACACATGAATGATAGAAAAATAGGGGGCTATCTAAGAGTCTCTTAAATGTCCCTAATGTATCTACCCCCACAACCTCTGCAGGCAGTGCATTCCATGCACCCACCACTCTCTATGTAAAAAAGCTTACCCCTGACATCTCCCTTATACCTTCCTCCAATCACCTTAAAATTATGTCCCTTCGTGTTAGCTATTGTCGCCCTGGGAAAAAGTCTGACTGTCCACTTGATCTATGCCTCTTGTCACCTTGTACACCTCTATCAAGTCACCTCTCATCCTCCTCCTCTCCAAAGAGAAGAGCCCTAGCTCACTCAACCTATCCTCATAAGACAAGCTCTCCAATCCAGGGAAACATCCTGGTAAATCTCCTCTGCAGCCTCTCTAAAGCTTCCACATCCTTCCTATAATGAGGTGACCAGAACTGAACTCAATACTCCAAGTTAGTCCAGCTGGAGGGGAAGCAGATAGACAAAGCTGTGCTCAGAAGAAACTTGGTCCTCCCATCAGACTTACAGGAAGACCTGCAGATCTGAACATCGGTGCATGTAGAAGACTCTGATTCTGCAGGAAGGTAGTGTTAGAGTTGTGCATCATTCAATGCTCAAAAACCAGTTGCCATGGCTGCCGTTGCATTGCCTGTAGCTAGTGGAACCTAAACCTCTTTCTACTTTTGCTGATCCCAAAGGAGTTCTGGTATCTTGCTGCAACTCACAGAGACCATCAGCTAGATCAATCAGTCCGCAGTTTAATATATTAAACAGCGGACTGATGCTTTGTGTACAAAAGACATTCATTTCTTTCCCAGGAGGAAAGAGGGCAAGTAAGACACTGGGCTCATACAAAATGCAGAATTCCCCAAGTCCAGAGTGTCATTGACAGCTCACATGGCATCCTGAGGACTTCTTCACCAATTCAATTATCTTCATAAATTGCAGGCATTTCCACTCTGTTAATGTTCTATTTGTGTGTGCTACTAGACAGTGCATCATGCAGGACAGTGCCTGATTCTACAGCAATTGCTGTGAAAATTTTACATTCCATTAATCACTCATCTGGACACTATCATAATGCTTGGCGATGAGGGCTACTTATTGCACATTTAGCTCAACTTTTGAGGATTTAGACCTGGTTGTAAAATTTGCCTACAATCAGATCAATGAGACAGCTAAACCCAACACTGAGCATCATTGGAGTTTTCAAGCTGGGACATTTCAAATGCCTACAAAGAGCTAATGGTACTCTGCAATGAAAGCTTCAAGTGACTGTAACGTCACTTTCCTCTGTAATAGGGACAACACGTGAAGTGAGTGTTGGAAGAGGTGATTTAGCATAATAAAGGGCAGTAAACCATTGATTATAGAGGATGATGAGATGGATTAAGAAGTCCAAACTTTCCCTGGAAGATCTCTTCGATAACACCTGAGTAAAGGAGAATTTCAAATGAATAATCTATACTCACCAATATTACAAATGATGGCAAGCAAGGGTGGTAAAGATAGATAGGATTGAGATTAATTGCAGATGGACTATTTGGAAATAATGGAATGTTACACCTTGGCAAAATCTGTGAACTTTTTACAATGCTGCAGACAGGTCCTGGTGAGAATGTTGACTAAATAAACATTTGAGACACCTCTTGAAATGATAGCTCAACAATTGATGTTTACCAATCATCCACGAAGGAGTGAACCGATTGCTGTTGCATACTTACTTTATCAGAACCTACATGGCTGTGCCTGGGTCCTGCTGCTAAGCATGTTGGTCACATAGATCTTCCTGCAGCTCCCCATTTCTTTCCTTTGACAGCAATAAGAAGAATAGGGTAAAAGGTTATCAGCAGGAAATGTTAACTTTCTCTCCCCACAGGTGTTGTCAGACCTGCCAAGTATTTCCATCATCTTCAGTTCCTCCATTATGAAGCACCTCTCCGTTCAACAATTGGAGGATTTATGAACCTTTTCACTTGTTGAAAAAGATTATGAAATAGATGTGGAACAAGGAGTAAGAGAATGCATATGAATGCAAGAAGAAAGACATTTGCATTTGGAGTTCTTGTTGTCACAAACCAGCAACAAAAGAAACACACTGAGCATGATTCAGTGTTAAAAACTATTTTATTAATCACTACTTATGATAATGCGTAACATTAAAGTAAAAATATTGTAAAGTAAAAGTAAAAATTAAGTAAAAAACCTTGAACGTTAACCCCAAAACGAGAGAGACAGCGAGAGACAGCAAGAGACAAAGTCCCAAACTCCCAGTTCCGGAATGGTTCTTAAAGTTCAGTTCCGCAAGCCATAAGGTGAAACATGAGCAAGGGCTTCTTCAACAACCACCGTTGTCTGAAGATAAGACGTAGACGTAGAGAAACATAGAGAGAGTAAATACGAAATCCAAATGTTCCACGATGGAACCCAAACGACACTTCAGTGTTTACTCGGTAGTGACTCCCTCACCCCGAAAAGCATCCGAATCGTGGTCGTCCACACACAAATACCTGTTTCCTTCTACAGGTCAGCAACAAAGTGAACTCCACCGGATTACTTCCAACTTCCATACATGGATTTCAGTGGCAGACACAGTTATTGTTTCTCATCCATCGATAGAGAAAACTAGCAGGCTGGTGTCTCTCTCCCTTCTCTCTCTCTTCTTCTGACTTCTACAACGTCATTACGTCCTTTATCTTCTATTGATGTAAGCACGCCCCACACACACACTCTCTATCTTAAAGGGACAGTCACCGAGTCCGTAACAAAGTAAGCTAGAAGCTTTCTTTACTGACCACATGTGGAAGTGTCCTTCAATTGTTGGTAAGCATTTTTTTGCATTCATCTAATTTTTATAAACATGTTTTATTTATTCATTTTCCAGGATCTGGTTGTGACCAGTAAGATCATCCCCAACTGCTCTTGAGAAGGTGATGGCAAACCACCTTCTTGTACTGCTTTATACTTCCGTTAAAAGTACTCAGACAGTGCTGCTGGACAGGGAGTTCCAGAAACTAGACCCAGGAATGATGAAGGACCAGAGATTTGTTTCCAAGTCAGGATGTTGTGTGACTTTAGGGGAATATTCAGATGGTAATATTCTCATGTATCTGCTGCCCTTATCCTTCCTGGTGTTGGAAATTGAGAGTTTGGGAGATGCTCTTAGAAATAACCTAAAGTAACTGCAGTACATTTTGTAGATGGAATACATTGTAGTCACTGTGTGTCAGTGGTTGAGGAAATAAACATTTACAGTGGTGGATGGGATGCCAACCAAACAGATTGCTTTGCCTACATGATGATGGGCTCCTTGAGGATTCTCAGATCTGCACTCTACCAGGAAAGTGGAGAGTGTTCCATCTTATTTCTGACTTGTACCTTGTAAATGGTGGAAAAGATATGGGTGTTAGGAAATGAGTCACTCACAGCAGTATATCTGGCCTCTGACCTGCTCTTGGAGCCATGGTTTTTGAGCAGTTGGTTCAATTGAGATTCTAGTCAATGATGACCTCCAGGGTGTTGGAGGGGAATAAGGGTGGACTAAACTTTCTCATTATGGACCTGGTTGTTGCCTGATGCTTTTGTGATGCAAATATTACTTTTCATTTAACAGCCTACCTTTAAATGTTGCATGCGTCTCCAGGCTGCCTTATTTGCTGGGGAGCTGCAAATTGAATTAAATATTGTTAAATCATTAACAAATGCCCACTGACCACCAGGAAAAAGCTATCAAAAAATCCTGGACCTTTCCAAAGAGCGCACATAGACTTTTGTGAAAAAGGGAATGAAAATTTCCAAATTTTGATTGAAGTCACTAAAAGTACATTGAAGTAAAACTTATGGGCTTACATACCACTACTGAACATACTGTTAATGAGTTGAGGTCTACAGAAATGCCTGCTATGGATTATCTGAAGGTTTTGATTTATCTTGTTCTCAAATTTGGGGAATTGAAATGGTATCAAACATTACTTTGTACTGTCATGTCATCAGCTTCCAGTGGAGCAGCAGAGAGGTCAATCAGAATAGGTAAGGAATCTCTCTGGAATTTTCTATTGCAGGGAATCAAATCTCAATGAGAGACATAGCTTCTCTGTTCAGCTGACAAAGGCAGAGTTGAAAATGTCACTAAGATATTAATCAGAAAGAACACAATTCAAGTTTAATGAGCACTCATGTTCTCAGTACCCCCTGATGTCAAACTCACATAAAAGTGAGATGAAAACAATAGTAGGGGCTTGTAGAGCCAAGACATTTGATTGAAAGGGATGATGAAATTGTTGATCAAATGATCTCTGCTACAGATGAACCAGTAATGGGTACTGAACCATGAATTTGTGTCTGTTCAATTTGTCTGAATTTGCAGAATTCAGGAAGTATCAAATTTGATAGAGAAGGTTCTGTCTCTAAGTTCAAGTCCAGACCAAACATTGCAAATGTTGATTCGAAACCAAAACCTGCAGGGAGATCAGGATGAGTCTGAAAACTTTTCACAAGAATATACATTATATATATATTAGTTATTCTTAATTGTGTTCACTGATAGCTCACTTGCATTTCATTAAAAAGGGAAGTTTAATGCATCTTTAAGCATGAAGCATGCTGTTCTTTCTGCATCTATTCATATGTTTACATTATGATTCCATCGGACAAAAAATCATGTCACGTGTGCCTCTCAACAATATAATTATTTCATAGACTACAAGTTGAGAGTCAACATGAAAATAATTTGTGTGCTGTTTTGTAAATGAACTTCTCCCTCATGAATACATCAGTGCTGCACTCAATTCATTCACATAGACAAATGGCTGTTCACAGTAACTACCTGTGATGTGTCCTCCTCCTGAGGTGTGCAGCTGTCAGACAGCACTTGGAAATGTTGACTACACGCAGCAATAACTTGAGGGGAAACAACATTTTTCCCCACAGCACAATGAACAAATATACTTTAATCATGCATCACAATCCTAGCATCTATTTTCCAGGGTTGGTCGATTTCCCTTTTGCCTACTTGCATATAACTTATGCTGAAATCTGCCAGAACAACTCCTTGTATATGTACATTGATCTATCGTGGATTTCAAGCAACCATCATGGATACCCAAAAGGTAACAGACCAACATAGTAGCTGGAGATTTGTGAACTTTGCAGTTGTTTTACATGGAAATGCAGTTAGAAAGTGCCAATTTCTACTCCATTATTAATGCTGACTCTAACATTGAGAATAGAAATTTAAACTTTCATGATTAGCAGTAACCTTCCTTTGAATCAAGCTGACTGGGAAGTTTGTATATATTTGGAATAAAAAAATCAATTTTTAATTTTAAATGTTTATGGAAGTGACAAGATAATATCAAAAACATGATTACTTTCCAAATTGCTAGAGAAGACAATGTTACAAAGAAAGAGTTCAATGATCACTGAAAACAAAAATAAGTCTGCCATAAAATGTATTTTTAAGAAAAGTTAAATATGTAAAATGTGTTTATTATTTCATTGATTTGGGCACAATCATACAGATATCAAACCTGACAGCACAGTTGTTAATTTTGAGTATTTGAACCTTCTCCATATCTGCAAAATTTAGTGACTTGTGTATTCAAATAAATTTCTAAAGCTATTGGAGAGAAGAAAAGATGTAAAAAAATGAAATAGTGGTTTAATTAACTCAGGTATTTCACGGAGGCCCAGGATAGCAGGATTTCCCAAAGAACCCAAAATGCCACCACTCCCTTGCCTACTGCTAAATACTCCCTGGATGTGTGGAAGCCACTTGTGGCTGCAACTATAATTTGTTTTCAAAATGACTTCTGTGCAGTCAACTCCCTGAAAAGACCATAATTGTGCATTACCATCTTTAGCCATCAGCTGTCAGTGTTTGTCCTTTATTCCCCATTTCTTTTGATGTACAAGTTGCCCTCATTCTAATCGTGAGTGCATTTTATTTCAATGACAAACGGACTTGAATAGGAAACTAGCTAGGTGATTTATAATTAGACTCCAGCAACTATGTCTTTGACACTTTGTTACAGCTTCATTGTTGGAGGCTGTATGGTATGGAAGAATTAATGGGCATTTAGTGTCAATGTTTTTCATGCAATGTTCAAACAGGTATGACCCAAATTCAGGTCCATTGTCTGACACCAATCCCTCAGGTTTAACATGAGTCACAAAAATCAATGTAAGCTCCTGAATTATAAATTCCACTGGAGCATGTGGTCCCATATGTCAATTGTAAATCCATCTAGAATGAATACCAATAAGGACTGGGAAGTTATCATTGCCTTTCTGACAAGATCAATGTGGAGTCTCTGAAATGACCATATCAGCCTCTTCCACATCTTGAGGGGTATTTTTCATAGACTATATATGCTGCCAATAGATCATTTTCAATATCTGACCAGTAAACAATGCTTCTGGCAATAGCCTTCATGTTTACAATGGCAGTACATTGAGTGTAAATCATTTAAGATTAATCTTCCCAGGACATTTCTCTATTCTCATTTCTAACATACTTGGTCAGTGGTCTTCTATTGTGAAACATTTGTATTCCCACATTTGGAAACCTGTCTAAATCAGTCCAGACCTTTTGGAGGTTGCAAATAAACTTCTTTCAAAGGAATATTTTTCTATGCTATATGATTGATTTCTGTAGCTGGCAATTTGTTGCCCACCCCATTGTAAGGTAAAGACTGTTCTTGCTTCCTACATCAGAATCTTCTTTGGCTAGTCTGCATAAAGCATCCATCATTGTATTTTGCTGGGATACTTGATCATCTAAAGGATCTCTTCAAAGCAGCTTTACTTTATTTAGTCAATCTTTGCCCAGTAATGTTTCTCATTCTCTGCAATTAGCTAATGTCTATTCTGACGGTTGACCAATCTAATGTGTAATGTACTTTGTTTTATCTAGTGACATTAATAATTCAGAGCAAAACTGAAACGGACTATGAAGGGATTTGGCAAAATTTCCTTCTGTAATATCATTACCCATGATTGAATAATCTGCAACTGTATCTACATTCATCTCCACAGGTTGCTTTATTTGTACCCTGACTTTGAAATCTTGCTAGTTCCCACTATTTTGACTAGCAGCATGGATGCTGTACAGGTCTAGTCCTAATCCATTTGAATCAATTTCAATGTAATGCATTTTCCTGTTGGAAAATTGTTTTTTTTTTTATGAAGAAAGCACATTGCTAGCATTGCCCTGATTAGTAGCTTTGGTTTTGGATTCACATACTAACTCTACATGTCCCTTCTTCTGAAGCATGTGACACTTGGCCTCTGAAGGAACAGAAGTGTGGTGAATGGCTGCCATTGCATCTGTAGCAAGATTACAAGCCATGTGCACTTACTTAATGCAGGCTTGTTTTTGGATTTGAACTTTCACTATTGCCTTCTAACTCTAGGCTACTGTCATGTATGTGTTTGACGATACATCAAATTCTTTGCAACCTTTCAATGCCAATTCCATCAAGATTGCAATTTTACAAGTTGGATCAAGATTCTGTGCATCTGTAAATTAAACCTACATCTTTCAAGAGACACACTAATCTATCCTGTAGTGCACGATTTAGGAAATCTCCAAAGTTGCAATGTCAGGATAAATCCTTAATACAGTAATATAGCTGCTGACTGTTGCTTCTACTCTTTGGGACCTCCTGTAAATTTCTCATTTCATCTGGCTATGGATTGAAATAATCCCCTAATAGCTGTACTACTTCAGTGAACGAAAGCTTTGGTTTTTGCAGTGCTATCAGAAAAGAAAATGTGCAATGGATTTCAGAGCCAATTTCCAGCAACACAGTAATGTTCTTAAGCCATTTTATGCCAGAATTGTGTCAATGTATTTCCAATATTATATGGCCTAAGGAACATTTCTGTTCTCTCCTTATACACGGTGAAAGATTTACTTGTACTTTTGAGATACGATATGACCTGTCTACACTTGAGATGCAATTTTGACCTGTTTCTCACCCAGCACCCCACCCCCCAAGCACTAATACAGGTGCTGTCAGGGTTTCTCTGCACTATTTTATTTCTCCCTTTTTGGTTATTAGCATCTGACTCTCACTATACTTATGGACTACCACTGCCCTTTTAACTGTAACTGCTTGAGTGCTAGATACATGTTTACTAACTGTGCACAAACTCACTTTCTCATGTCAGTCACCAAAGTCATAGATCTTTCCAATGATGGTGCAATGTGAAGCTTGAGTTGGCCTCAACAAGACTGAACCATGCATGACCCATCCTCAAGCAGTAGACAGTAAAACATTCACATTGTGTCTCTGGGACCTCTTTTCACTGCTGACCCAATTCCATTCACTGTTTAAGAGGAACTGATAGGATATAGGTAGTTTAAAAAAGTCTCCTGGTTGGAGATTTTAGAATTAGTGATCATAGACTAAAATTAGAGCCAGACATTTCAGAAATGGGGTTATGAAACATTTCCAAACCCAGGGGGTGGTAGAAATTTGAAACACCTCTTCTGTAAATGGCAATTGATGCCAGGTTAATTATTAATTATAAATGAGGCTGATAGATTTTTGATTACCAAAGATAAAGTTATAAGGGGCAAAATGCAGGTGAATGGAGTTACATCACAGAGCAGCCATAATCACACTGAAATGACAGGACAGGTTCAAGAAGCATAATATATGCCTCCTGTTCCCATGCTGCTGTGTTCCTATGTTCTGTCTACCACCTTTTTGACCTCTGATTTTGCAAAGTTTTATTTCTTCACAACTCACTTTTCATCCTGACTTTGTTTCAGCAAACTATTTAATGCCAAGTTACGAAACTGAAGCAATTTCATCTGTTATTATTTTCACACTATGGAGGACTGTCACAGGATTAACAATTCCTTTCCACCCATAGATGCTGCCTTACCCACCAAGTTCCTCCAGCTCTTTGTTTTTTGCTCCAGATTCTAGTATCTGCAGTTTCTTGTGTTTCTATGACTATCATGCTGCTCTACATATTGGTTAAGTTACTCATCAGTTTTAGCTTTTTTATCCCTGATATAGTGATAACCAAGCGATAAGACAATACAAATACATTGTACTTATTGAGAGGTTTATGGTTCATCAAGGGAGAGATTAAGTTGCTTTGCACACTAGGGTAGTAGCCTGGTATACTTTTTAATCCCATGTGGAGAAATTCTGTCAAATGCCCTCACTCATTTTTCTATAATGACCTTTCAGCTATTTCCAGCAAATCGCTGTAGAGAACCTTTCAATGATTACTATTTTAGAATGACAAAGGACTCCCTCCTGTCAGACATTCAGTTGTCAGATTTGCACAGACCATAGGTTTATTGATCAGCTAAAGCTGAGATCAGCTACAGCCTTGTTCAGTAAACAAGGACAGAAATTTTTGTTCAGAGGACAAAAATGGCAAAAAAAGTGTTTAAAAAAATAATTGCCTTTTACTACCTTATTTGTCATCTCTGAAAATTCTTCAGTGCAACTGGAAATTCAGCCAACTTGATGATATTGCTGTTACTGGATGTCAATGATCACTTTGAACTTACACCTTAGTTTGCAGAATTGCAAATATTCCTAAAATCCAGCTGAGAAGAGAGAAGTCTGTAACATGAAGCAGTTCAAGAGGGGCCACCATCACCACCTGTATGTGGGCTTTGGGAATGGATAAAGCATACCAGTTTGTCAGTGAAACCTAGATCCCAAGAAGGTTTTCTTTTAAAGAAAGGTTTGCTATAAAACCTTGGATTTTGTGGTCAGCACAAAAAGATGATGCTCAAAGACCTTAAAGATGTTCACAATAATCCAACAAATTTCTGTGGTGTGGTTTTCCTCTTTTCTAATCTGTTGCTCTGACACCAGATCCAAAGTGTTGCCAAATTTGAACCATCTGGCAACACTAGTATCATCAATCTGGCTGTATCAAACTGATGAATTTTCAGAATTTTACTAAACCAGGTAATAAATGGCAAAAACTTAAGCACTGTTTTACAGAACACAAAGGAATAAAGAAAAAAATTAAGATGAAATATCATAAAGTAAAATCTATTATTTCCAAATATTATGGAGGCATGATAATCATAAGTTTTTTTTGGATAAGATTGCTAAACATCAGTTAGACTAGAATGTCATTAAAAACTGCAGACAATTTTTTAACCATTACAATTTTAGAGGACTTTCTCCTGTCAGACATTCAGTTGTCAGATTTGTACAGACCACAGGCTTATTGATCAGCTCAACATGGCATTTGTCAAAGTTTTGTTCAATAGACAATACAAAAAGCTTGTGTTAAAGTCTTTTAAAAGCTCAGACCTTATTCAATGCATGCTTTCAGATATTTTGCAGAGAGAATACTTCATATTATTTTTAGTTCTTGCTAAATCATTGATTTCTGAAATTTGCACTTCAGAAGGCTGCAAAACAGCCTATGCTATGGTGGGAGTAAATGGCAACAACTTAAGGACTTCCTGGAACAATATAATGAAGAATCAGTTCAAAGTCTATCTTAGGCTTCATATAGTGCAATGAAGCAGGATTGATTAGAAGCCTCATCGTAAAGGATTCTTGAGAGAAAAGTGATTACAATATGGTAGAAATCTGTATACCTTCAAGACAGACACAGAGGAGTTGTAAATGAGAATCTTGAACATAAAACTTAATAAATAGATACAAGAGTAATGGCAGAGGTAGACTGGAAATTAGTTTAAAAGATTTGTCAGTGCATAAATAATTGCAATCAAAGACATTTCAAAATTCTTAATGAAAATACCTTTCATTAAGAAATAAATCTCAAGAAAAGTGATGCATCTTAGGTTGACAAAGGTTATGAATGATATTAGTTTAAAAGTGGCTTTTACTGGTGCCATGAAGAGCAACAAGCTTAAAAGAATATCCAAAAAAATTGGTATGGGGAAAGATAACTGTAAATTAGCAAAAAATAAATAGATTGTCAGAGGTTCTACAATTTTATATAAAGGAAGAATGTAGCAAAAATGAACATGGGTCCATTAGAGATAATATCAGGAGAAATTATTATGGGGAATAAAGTGGCTGCAGCATTTAAATAATAATTGTATCTATTTGCATTGCAGAAGGCACAATAAATGTAACAGAAATTAAGGCAAGTAAAACAAACAAATATTGTGGAGACGAGATTCTGCAGATGCTGGAATCTGGAGCAACACACAAAATGCTGGAGGAACTGCAGGTCAGGCAGCATCTATGGAGGGAAATAAATAGTCAACATTTTGGGTCCAGACCCTTCATCAGGATTGGACAGGAAGAGGGCAGAAGCCAGAATAAAAAGGTGGAGGGAGGAGGCGGAGCACAGGCTGGCAGGTGATAGGCGAGTCCAGGTGAGAGAGGGAAGGTAGGTGGGTGGGGGAAGGGGGGTGAACAAGAATGATGTGAGAAGCTAACATGTGATAAGTGGGAGAGGCAAAGGGCTGGAGAAGGAGGAATCTGATAGGAGAGGACAGTAGACCATGGAATAAAGGGAAGAAAGGCAAGGAGGTGGGGAACCCAGAGATGATGAGCAGGTCATGAGTGTGGGGGAGGGGAAAGAGGGTTGAGGGGGGGGCCACAGGAATGAGGAAAAGCAAGGGGGGGGGGAAGAAATAAGGTAGTGAAAATGAGTGAACTCATCCCTCCCTACCAATCACCCTCCTGACACTTGTTCCTGCAAATGTGCTAAGTGTTATACCAGCCCCTACACCTCCTCCCTCACCATCATTCAGGGCCCTAGACAGTCCTTCCAGGTGAGGCACTGCTTCACCTGTGAATCAGAGGGTGTCAGTTATTGCATCCTGTGTGGCCTCCTGTACATCGGTGAGACCAGATGCGGATTGGATGACTGCTTCATGGAGTACCTTCACTCCATCTGCTGCAACAACCAGGACCTCCTGGTGGCCACCCACTTCAATGTCTATCCATGGCCTCTCTACTGCCACATTGAGGCCAGACAGGTTGGAGGAGCAACACCTTGAGTTCCACCTTGGTAGTCTCCAACCTGATGTCCTCAACATCGATTTCTCGAACTTCCAGCAAACCCTCCAATCTGTTTCTCTCCCCCCCCCCTTTTATTTTCCCTCATAACTGGCCTCCTCACCCCTTCTCTTTCCTCTCCCCCAGCTTCATGACCTGCCATCACCTCCATCTGGGTTCCCACCTTCTTGCCCTCCTTCCCTTTATTCCATAGTCTACTATCCTCTATCAGATTCAGTCTTTGAGCCCTTCGCTTCTCCCACTTATCACCTCTTAGCTTCTCACATCATTCCTGTTCACACCCCCTTCTGCCCATCAACTGATCTTCCCCCTCTCACCTGGACTCACCTATCAGCTTGTGCTCCTCCCCTTCCACCCACCTTTTTATTTTGGCTTTTGCCCCTTTCCAGTCCTGATGGTCTCAACCCAAAACAGACTGCTTATTTCCATCCATATGTGCTGCCTGACCTACTGAGATTCTCCTGCATTTTGTGTGTTGTAACATATACTCTAGACTTGACAGTCCCTATCCCACAGTTCTAAAAGAGCTGACTGAGATAATGGATGCAATAGTGATTGTCATTCAAAATTCCCTAGTTTCTGGAAAGATTCCAGCAGAGTTTTCCTATGCTGATAGTTGAGTCAATTTAGAATGAGAATTCTTCTCTTGAATGCTGCCCTACACATAAGGAGTGTGTAGAAATATATTGACTATATAATAAAGTAACATCCAATAGTCCAGAAAATCTTCACTGGCACCAAAGTCACGAGCATGTTGAATTAATGTATATCCATTTTTAGGATGCTAGAGGTAACACTGACCCTTTAATCACTTCATGAAGATCTTAAACCTTTTTATACCAGGACCTCCTTTCATTTTCAAGAGATGTTTCACAGTATAATTTAGTAAAACCAGTTATTTTGAAGGAAATGTGGAAAACAGAACCAGGGTACACAAGGAACCCATGTTACAGCAGTTCAGGTAATGGAAGTTTGCACTTACAGAATTCACAAATTACAACCAAAGTATCTGAGATAGAATAAAAAACTTATGGAATTCATGTAATTCTTCTTCAGCTCAGTTCTTGGCACATGCAGATGTGGCTTCATGTTACAGGAAATCATGATATGGAGTTTTCTGGGAATGCACGCCCTACCCCTGTAATGCAGGGGTTGTCTGTTACTACAACTATGGCCCTTTTAAAGAAAAATAGGGAAGGTCTACAATGGCCATTGAGCCAAGTCTTTTCTGCAGCTGCAAGGCTTATTGGTATGTATCAAGGGAAGAACAGAAGTGAAAGGAGGCCCTCAAAAAGGTTTAAGACAGTTCATGAAGTGATTAAAGGGTCAGTGTTACTTCTAGCATACTAAAAATGGATATACATTAATATTCCATTAATCCAGCACGTTTGAGGCTTGTGGTGCCAGTGAGCAGATTTTCTGGACCATTGGATGTCATTTTATTAATACTTCAATACACTTCTAAATTGACATTTAAGAGATGTTTCACAATAATAATTTTGTTAAACCAGTTATTTTAAAAACAATGTGGGAAACAGAAGCAGCTAAGTTTCAAGGGAGGGTGCCCAAAGGAACCAAATGAGTTTAAAGCAAGTGTGGAAACTGGGGTGCTGACAAGTGGTTGAGGAATAAGGGAACCAGGGACCTGGGGTGTAGTCAGGAGCCCTGGTGAGTAGGAAAGGACAGTGGAAGGTGCAAATCTCACTGGTAATCCAGATGCTGCACTCAGGGTTTCCAAATGGTTAGATAATGGATTAGAGTTTTACTGTACAATATCATAGATATCAATGCTTTACATGCTGTAAGTATTTAAGTTCTTCATGAGCTTAAGCAAGGTTTGTGAATGAAGGATGCCTATGATTTGCTGGAAAATTGCTAGGATAATTCATTCCTATCCCACTTGTGACCATGTAGTTTGAAGTGAAAGATGCATAAAATTGTTTAGTGCAAGAAAGTTCTAACAAATCCTGACTCCACATGGACAAGCACTTCACTGCCCCAAATCATATTTCCTACAATACTTGTGAAAGATTTCTGCCTTTCGTGTTTGTTGTCTGTGAAACTTGACAGGGCTCCCATTGTTTCTCAACCACATCTTCCCATTAACAACTTAGACTGTACTCCTCTAAACTGAATGTTGCCTGTGCCCCTCATGAATGACTATTTTAAACCTGGTGCAGGTGAAGTGAGAAAATCATTGGGGGGGGGTGTCAGAGGTGAATGTTAATGGAAATCTGTGGGAGAATAGGTTGGAGGGAAATAACTGGGGAATGTGATTGATGAGATTACTTCAAGAGCTGGCATAGACCTGATGGAGAAGGCAATCTGCACCATCACAAAGAAATATGAATGAATTTTAGACAAGATCAGACAAGTGGGAATCTACCATGCTCCTGAGATTCCCAGTTGACTGCCCCTTGGACCATGTTGTTTCTTCTAGGGTTCAATCTTTCATTGGGAACCCAGCTCCCAGAACTATGGTCTGGCCCAGGGCAGAACAAGACAACACTGACTATCCTGACACACTGGTTGTCTGCACTGACAATGGCACCGGTGAGGGCCCAACCTCAGCTCACAGCTGCTATTTAAATTGAATGCTGGTGAATGTCTGATATTTGTAAATACTCAAAAATGCACAGCACCTGATTAAAATAAAAGTGAAAGTATTATATTAAAAATGTAGAAAACTTACAGAACTAATAGTGCACCTTGAAAAAATATTTTAGCTAGCTTAATTAAATCAAATAAAACCTTTACTTACTTTACAAAAAGCAGCCAATTCCTCCCATATATTTGAACGGGCACACTGCACATGTACCAGGTTAAACAGGCATGGGAACAGCAGTCAAATTTTCCATTCAGAGCTGGGAAATCAGAAGTTCATGCTGCCCATTTGTATTACATAAAGAATTCTGTAGCACAGTGTAGATGTTCCACATTCAGCACTCTGCTGAGCAGGGTACTGTGCCTTAGCCTCCATTTGGAAATTGCTCAGTTATAGGCATATTCACCAGAACTGTGATTTTGGCAGATTTGGCCCATTTTCAGTGACATTCAAAAGATACTTAAGAAGAATGATCTCATATGTGAGGCACCCAAGCATTGCAGGCATGTGCAAGTCCACCCTCACATAAATGATCACCTCCAGAGACAGAGGGAGAAAATAACAAATCTTTCACAAGTTATTGATTGTTGTAGGCAGGTTATAACACATCACTGACAGCATCATTTTTCCCCATACCAGTTTGCCACATGGCTTTTATATATTGTACATCCATCTGTCACTCAATTTTTCAAGAAAATATTTGGTCTTCCAACACAGGCATGGTCTGTGGGGATTTCTCTTGGTTCTGCATTATATTGTACAATATTTACCCCCTCTGTTCAGGAACACATGCACTCCCTGCCTGTAATCCACTTCTATGTTCAGCAATACAGAAAAGAAAAAGATTTAAACTTACTGTTGTTACGGACTCAGTGAAAGTCCCTTTAAGATAGAGAGTGTGTGTGTATGTGTGTGTGGGGCGTGCTTACGTCAATAGAAGATAAAGGACGTAATGACGTTGTTGAAGAAGGCAGAAGAAGAAGGAGAGAGAGAGAGAAGGGAGAGAGACACCAGCCTGCTTGTTTTCTCTATCGATGGATGAGAAACAATAACTGTGTTTGCCACTGAAATCCATGTATGGAAGTTGGAAGTAATCCGGTGGAGTTCACTTTGTTGCTGACCTGTAGAAGGAAACAGGTATTTGTGTGTGGACGACCACGGTTCGGATGCTTTTCGGGGTGAGGAAGTCACTACCGAGTAAACACTGAAGTGTCGTTTGGGTTCCATCGTGGAACATTTGGATTTCGTGTACTCTCTCTAAGTTTTTCTACATCTACATCTTATCTTCAGACAACGGTGGTTGTTGAAGAAGCCCTTGCTCATGTTTCACCTTATGGCTTGCGGAACTGAACTTTAAGAACCATTCAGGAACTGGGAGTTTTGGACTTTGTCACACACACACACACGAAGAGTTTAGTTTTGGGGTTAACGTTCGAGGTTTAACATTCTTGAATTCTAACATACTAACTTTTTTTTAACTTTTATTTTACGTATTATCATAAGTAGTGATTAATAAAATAGTTTTTAACACTGAATCATGCTCAGTGTGTTTCTTTTGTTGCTGGTTTGTGACAAAATTGGGGGCTCGTCCGGGATAGTTCCCAAGGTTAACGAGTGTCATCTGGGATCGTTCCCCAGATTGACGAGATTTGTTCGGGATTCAATCCAAAGATTTTTGAGGGAGGTCTGATAAATTCTTTTTAATTGGCTTGTGTGTGTGGAAACCAGCAGCAATGGATATTAAGGCATTTTTGGAGTCACCAACCCAAAAGGGATTGGAGGTGGCGAAAAAGGATGATTTGATAAAGATTGCTACCAGGCTAAACCTTACAGAAGTAAAGCAGTCTATGAGAAAGGCAGATATTCAGAGATTGATAGCTGGCCATTATGTGGAAAAGAAGGTGTTTGAGAAGGAAGTGTTAAAACAGTTTCCTGGCAGTGAAATAGCAATTTCTGAGGCACAGGTGCAGCTGGCAAAGATAGAGGCTGAACGGGAGCAAACCCAGTTAAAGATAGAAGCTGAACGAGAACAAAAGAGATTAGAGGCCGAACGAGAGCAAACCCAGTTAAAGATAGAGGCCGAGCGAGAGAAATTAGAGGCCGAACAAAAGAAATTAGAGGCCGAACAAAAGATAACTCAGATGAAGATAGAGGCTGATCTAGCAATGAAGCAGATGGAGCTGGATAACGAGGAGAAAAAGAGGCAGCATGAGTTACAAATGAAGCGTAGGAGTTCGGAATCTGATTCTGATGATGGTTTTTCAGCCAGCAGGGAGGTTCGATTAGTCCCTCCATTTGAAGAAGATCAGGTTGATCAGTATTTCCAACATTTTGAAAAGGTTGCTGTGAGTTCAAACTGGCCAAGGAAAGGATGGGCTCTTATGGTACAGAGTGTGATTAAAGGTAAAGCTCAAAAAGCTTATTCTGCTTTGTCTGTTGAGGATGCAGCTGATTATACCAAGGTAAAACAAGCTATATTGAAGGCCTATGAATTGGTCCCTGAGGCTTATAGACAAAAATTCAGAGACTTGAGGAAATCTGCAGATCAGACTTATATGGAATTTGCCAATGGAAAGAGAATATGTTTTGAACGATGGTGCCTGGCTAAAAATGTAGATGGGGATTACGATAAATTGACAGAATTGATACTGGTGGAAGACTTTAAAAGATGTGTTCCAGCTGAATTAACAACATATTTAAATGAAAAGGCAGTGGAAACTTTACAAGAAACTGCTAGGTTGGCAGATGATTATGCTTTAACCCATAAATCCAAATGGGGACAACCTAAAACCTTTCAAAAGAGTTACAAAGACAATCCAGGTAAACCAGAGATTAAATTGGGAGGTAATCAAAAAGGAAAAGATGAAAAGAAGCCAGGGCTGGAGAAACCTGTTGAGCGTACTTGTTATTACTGTAGGAAACCTGGCCACGTGATATCTAATTGTGCCCTTTTGAAGAAAAAGAAGGAAGCTGGGCCCAATGCTT
The DNA here is from genome assembly GCF_009764475.1 of Pristis pectinata. NCBI lineage: Eukaryota > Metazoa > Chordata > Chondrichthyes > Rhinopristiformes > Pristidae > Pristis > Pristis pectinata. The sequence continues at coordinate 28,192,396 of NC_067416.1, forward strand.
GTTTTCAGGCAATTAAAAATCAAAAAGGTTTAGGAGATGCTGTTAAAGACCAGTCCTTGCAAGAGGGAAAAGCGGAAAAGTTGGAGGAGGTGAGAAAAGAATTCCGTTCGTATGTATCAGAGGGTTTTGTTTCACTGAATGATGAGTCACCCCAGGTGCCAGTGAAAATTCTTAGAGATACTGGGGCTAGTCAATCTCTCTTGCTGGACAGTGTTTTAAATTTTGGTGAAGAAAGTGACACTGGTGAAGTAAATCTAGTACGAGGCGTTACAGGTGAGACCATGTCTGTCCCTTTTCACAGGGTGATTTTAAAGTCAAAGTTCGTAGAAGGACCAGTCGAGATAGGGATAAGACCTAGTTTGCCAGTGGAAGGAGTTTCTTTGTTATTGGGAAATGACCTTGCAAATGGAGAAAGTGATCCTGTGGTACGGTTAACAACCAAACCAAGGATTGATGAGTCTGAGGATGATCCAGATGTTTACCCATCATGTGCGGTGACTCGAGCTAGAGCTAGAGAATTAGCCAAGACAGACAGTCCGATGCAGTCTGATGTGGTTCCTTGTGACAGTCCTAAACAGGAAGAAAATTTTGATGCCTTATCTGAGACTTTTCTGTCTTCACTGGAGGATCAACATCCTTACAGTGAGCCTGAATTTAAAGATTTGTCTTTGTCCAGGAAGGATTTTATGGTGGAACAGACAAAGGACCCTGAGATGACAGAATTGAAAGAAAAAGCTCTCTCATGTGAGGAGATTGAGAAAGTGCCAACTGGATACTATGTCAAAAATGGAGTGTTAATGAGGAAATGGAGACCTCCTCATGTTCCTGTTACTGAGGAATGGGAAGTTATTCATCAGGTTGTTGTTCCAAAAGTTTATAGGGATGAGATTTTAAACCTGGCCCATAGTATGCCTTTGGGTGGTCATTTTGGTGTGAATAAAACTGTAGGGAAGATCTTGAAACAATTCTATTGGCCTGGTTTGAGAAAAGATGTGGTGATGTTTTGTCGAACCTGCCACACATGTCAGATGGTAGGTAAACCAAATCAAAAACCCCCTGTGGCTCCTTTGAAGCCAATTCCTGCTTTTGGTGAACCCTTTTCGAAGGTGATTGTGGACTGTGTTGGCCCCTTACCAAAGTCTAAGACTGGAAATCAGTATTTGTTAACCATCATGTGTGCCACTTCTAGATTTCCAGAGGCAATACCCCTTAGAAATATTAAGGCCAAGACGGTGTCAAAGGCTCTTGTAAAATTTTTTACCTTGTTTGGTTTGCCAAAAGAAATCCAATCTGATCAAGGTAGTAATTTTATGTCAAAAATTTTTCAACAAATAGTCTATGAGCTGGGAGCAAAGCAGATTGTATCATCTGCATATCACCCAGAATCTCAAGGAGCTCTGGAGAGATTTCATTCTACTCTCAAAAATATGCTGAAGACTTATTGCTTTGAAAACACCAAGGATTGGGACGAAGGTATCCATTTACTTTTGTTTGCCGTTAGAGAATCGATCCAGGAGTCAATAGGATTTAGTCCGTTTGAGCTTGTGTTTGGACATAGGGTGAGAGGACCTTTGGATTTGTTAAGAGAGCAATGGGTTAATGAGGAAGTTCACTTGAGTCTGTTGGACTATGTCCAAAAATTTAAAACTCGGTTGGAGAGAGTCTGCCAGCTAGCGAGAGAGAATCTGAAAACAAGCCAGATAAGAATGAAGACATATTTTGATAGACGTGCTCGGCCTAGGACATTCGCAGTGGGGCAAAAGGTATTGGTATTTTTCCCTAGCCAAAATAATCCCTTGCAAGCTCGTTTTTCTGGACCCTATGTTATTGAATCTCGAGTGACTGATCTAACATATATAATCAAAACACCAGATAGACGCAAGAAAACACAACTCTGTCATGTAAACATGCTAAAACCTTATTATGAGAGGGATTCAGTTGTGGCCTTGGTGGATGGTGAAAAGGTTGTTTCTAGAATGCCTGATGTTGATGTTGAGGAAGGCCAATTTAGACCAAATATTGTTCCATCGAAACTAAAAAACCAAAATATCCTGGAGAACCTTGAAACGAAGTTGGACCATTTACAAGTTTCACAAAAACAACAGATGAGAGAATTAATTTTAAAATTTAAAAATCTGTTCCCAGATGTTCCAAACAGAACATCGATAATTACCCATGATGTTGATGTTGGGGATGCAAAACCAATCAAACAACACCCATATCGAATGAATGTGGAAAAAAGTAAACTTGTTGATCAGGAAATCAAATACATGTTGGAAAATGATATTATTAGACATTCTAATTCAAATTGGAGTTCGCCCTGTGTTATTGTACCTAAACCTGATGGAACTGTTAGATTTTGCACAGATTACAGGAAAGTGAATGCTGTAACGAAGTCAGATGCTTACCCTATTCCTAGGGTGGATGATTGCATAGACAGAGTGGGAAAGGCAAAATTTCTTACAAAGATTGACCTATTAAAAGGGTACTGGTGTGTTCCATTAACAGAAAGAGGAAGGGAAATTTCAGCCTTTGTAACCCCTTCTGGATTGTATGAATACAATGTTTTGCCATTTGGAATGAAAAATGCTCCGGCAACATTTCAAAGAATGATTAATTCAGTGATTCATGGGTTAAAACATACAGATGCCTACATTGACGACTTAGTGACTGGGAATGATACTTGGGAGGATCACATCTCTGCGTTAGAAAGGTTGTTTGAAAGACTTTCCAAGGCTAACCTTACAGTTAACTTGGCTAAAAGTGAATTTGGCCATGCCACTGTGACGTATCTTGGTTATGTTGTAGGTCAAGGCAAGCAAGCTCCTGTTCAGGCAAAAGTTCAAGCAATATCTGAGTTCCCTATTCCCACAGGTACGAGGACTGTTAGAAGATTTTTGGGAATGGTTGGATATTATCGAAAATTTTGTAAAAATTTTGCTGATATTGCTCTTCCCCTAACTAATCTTCTGAAGAAGGGAGTAAAGTTTGTTTGGACAGATTCTTGTCAAGAAGCATTTAAGAAGCTGAAAGCCATTTTATGCTACCATCCTGTGCTCAGAACACCTGACTTTGAAAAGCCATTTTCATTAGCAGTAGATGCCAGTGATGAAGCTGCAGGAGCTGTGTTATTGCAGAAGGGTGACCTTGATGATATTGACCATCCTGTAGCTTACTTTTCAAAGAAATTTAATGAGCATCAAAAGAATTATTCCACCATAGAGAAAGAATTACTGTCGCTTGTTTTAGCCTTGCAACATTTCAGTGTATATGTTTGCACCGCTCAGAAACCATTGACTGTGTATACAGATCATAACCCATTGGTGTTTCTGAGCCGAGTCAAAAACAAGAACAGAAGGCTGTTAAACTGGAGTTTAATTTTGCAAGAGTTTGATCTCATGATAACTCACATTAAAGGCAAAGATAATGTGATTGCTGATTGTCTTTCTCGATGTTAAATGGGAAACATGTATCTGTACTAATCTGATAGTCTGTAGTTGTGTAGCATGATAATTATTAACATTACTAACTATGCGCGGTTAAAATTTTCTTGGGAAAATTTTTTTTTAGGTGGGAGGTGTTACGGACTCAGTGAAAGTCCCTTTAAGATAGAGAGTGTGTGTGTATGTGTGTGTGGGGCGTGCTTACGTCAATAGAAGATAAAGGACGTAATGACGTTGTTGAAGAAGGCAGAAGAAGAAGGAGAGAGAGAGAGAAGGGAGAGAGACACCAGCCTGCTTGTTTTCTCTATCGATGGATGAGAAACAATAACTGTGTTTGCCACTGAAATCCATGTATGGAAGTTGGAAGTAATCCGGTGGAGTTCACTTTGTTGCTGACCTGTAGAAGGAAACAGGTATTTGTGTGTGGACGACCACGGTTCGGATGCTTTTCGGGGTGAGGAAGTCACTACCGAGTAAACACTGAAGTGTCGTTTGGGTTCCATCGTGGAACATTTGGATTTCGTGTACTCTCTCTAAGTTTTTCTACATCTACATCTTATCTTCAGACAACGGTGGTTGTTGAAGAAGCCCTTGCTCATGTTTCACCTTATGGCTTGCGGAACTGAACTTTAAGAACCATTCAGGAACTGGGAGTTTTGGACTTTGTCACACACACACACACGAAGAGTTTAGTTTTGGGGTTAACGTTCGAGGTTTAACATTCTTGAATTCTAACATACTAACTTTTTTTTAACTTTTATTTTACGTATTATCATAAGTAGTGATTAATAAAATAGTTTTTAACACTGAATCATGCTCAGTGTGTTTCTTTTGTTGCTGGTTTGTGACACTGTTATACAGAAAGGACATGATAGATTGAAGATATGAAAATTCTGACTTTAATTATGAACTTGAAGTATGATTTAAAAATAGATATGTACCTATAAATCCATGATAATTTCCAATGAATGTAAATATCACAAATGTGTTATCATATTCATCTATAACTTTCTGCTGCAAGATTTGCAGATTCAGAGTGCTTATAGGATGGAAGGAGGCCACTCACCCCATCAAGTCCATACCAGCCCAATATACAAGCAGTCCAGGTAGTCCCACTCCCCAGCAATCTCCCTCTAACCTTATAAGCTCTTTACTTTCAGATACTTAACCAGCTCCCTTTTGAACATTACAGTTGAACCTACCTCCACTATTACCCCTTGTGATACTTTCCAGATCCCAATCATTTGTTGTGTGAAGAGATTTTGCCTCATGTCACTTTGGTTCTTTTGCAAGTCACCAGTCTTGTTTCCGTCCCTTTCATCAATGGGAACAGTATTTCTCTCTCTGCTACTGTCTGTATCCTCCATAATTTAGTGTTTGTCCCACAATTCTGTCCATCCACATCCCTGGAATCATTTTAACAAATCTCTCCAGCACCACATCTAAAGCCTTTACAAAAGAACCAGAATGGGACAGAATGCTCCAGCTTTGGCTGAACAAATGCTTTATGTACAGCAACACACAAAGCTGGAGGAACTCTGGATCAGACAGCATCTACTGGGCAACCACTTCCACCTATCACCTTCCAGCTTCTGGTGCTATTCCCATTCTCCCCTTCCCCATTAACCTATCACTCCTCCTCCCCTGGATCCACCTATCACCAGGTGAAGGGTCTCTACATGAAACATCGACTGTTCATTTCCCTCCAGAGAATGCTGCCTGACCTGCTGAGTTCTTCCAGCTTTGTGTTGCTGGAGACTGCAGCATTTGCAGTCTCCTGTGTCTTAGTGTTTTATATGGGTTATCATGACATGCAACATTTCTGTTCAAAAAATTACTAGTATTATTCTGGTGTACCAGATCAAAATTTTCCCTCAGCAGCACCAGTTAGGTAAACAAGCCATTTATTGCATCTACAGTTTGCAGGACAGTGCCACACACAAATTGACTTCTGTATTTGCCTGAAGAACAGGGGTAATGTATATCAAAAAGAATTGCTTTTTTTGAGAAGCACTGGAAAATCCTGATATTATATTTCATAAATGCTATTTTGTATCTGTGGCATTGGTTGTTACCATCATATTTTAATTTAGATATTTTGAACATTAAGTTATTGGGAATAAAAATGAAATGTAATATGCACTGCCAACTTATCACCCATTTTGCATAAACTCAAAATTTACCTCTTACAATCTGTAGAAGACATCACATTTTTATCTTAACCCAAATAAAAACAAGCCTGAAACAAATCAGTAACAGATCTGTGACTGTTACTAATTGAACAAAAGTAGTGTATCACATGAATTCTGAACAATTAATTCTGCAGAAACAAGCAAATGGGACATCAATAATTTTGCAACTAACTTATTCTTACAAATTCTGACATTGTTCATAGATTCTTCTTGAACCACATATAAAGATTCACTAAGATTTTAGAAGTCTGATCATGGAGCATCATTTTATTCACTTTACTAAGGCTAACTTGTTCAGTATATTAATCACAATAGCTGGCCATCTATTACTCTGAATTGTGGAGCTCTTTGCACTTTTCCTGTCCATGCCATAAGCACAGAAGAGATGGTGACATCAGTCCCTGTGTAACACTGATTTGACACTTATTCTGCCAGTTTGGGTCATGTAAATGCATCTAATTGCAAACCATGCTGAGGAAACCAGGTCTGAAAAGTAGGAAGAATTCCCCTGATACACATGCTCGTATGCTTGTGGATTACACTGAAGCTGAATGTGCCTCAAAACATTTTTCACCATGCTCAGAAAATTGGAGGCAAAAGCTGTGACTATCAGGTAGAGGAGCAATGTATCTAAAGGCTAAGGTTTTTCAATAGAAACAGTCACCTAGATCATATTCCAGCTGGAGCCTTCACTCCAGCCTTGAAGATGTATCATATTTGTAGTGCTTGCAGCAGTGAAGGTCACAGTGGCCCTCACCTTTTTTATGTCTTGGTTATTTCAGCAGCAATGGCTGGTATCTGACTTATGACCCACAGTAGATATCATGGAAGTTCTCTAATAAGAGGAGAGAAGAATGCATCTCTTCCTCTTTGGAAGAAGAGTAGTAGGCAGTGCAGGCATGTGGATTCACTAAAACATAGGGTTCCTCCATTGTTCAGTGAGTGGGAAACAATATCCATGTGATGTTAAGGGCTCCACACAGGAACCCCAGACTGAACTGAAATAATCTACACTGTTTGAACATGCAAATTTTGTTGTACTATTGGCAGAAAATAATGATTGAGAACACTCATTTATTCTCAGCTAGTCTGAAATACCCATCATATTTCAGCAACCATGGCTTGGTCTCAGGCAAAGTACCCCTAAATCCCTGGCTCAAGCTAGCCAGGACTCCAGCAGGTGCTCCTAAGGGTATATCCATTGAGACCAATGAAGCAACACTGGGGAGACTACAATCAGGGTTCTTAAGAATGGTCAGCCACCAGTTCTTTATTGACATTACTAATTTGCGTCTAATTTTCTGATTTATATTCTGCCCAGCATCACAAATACAACATTTATAAACTACTCCCACTTATGTCCTAAGTTTGTTTATTCCTTAGCTTCACTTAAACTGTTTCTCCATCTTAATTTTGTAAATTAAGATCTACACCTACTGTACATCCTATCATTACCAGATTATCACACCCTCTCATTTTCTATCCTGGATTATTTAACACTAAGTCACAACATTACTTCCTTTGAGGTTCTGTACTTTACTTTTGGCTCTGGTTCCTAACACTGAGCAGAAAATCATGCATGGCTCCAACTGTTGTTTAATTAATTAAAATTAATGTATTATATCAATTTAGCTTCGTTTTAATTTTTTAAATTCATTACTTAATCAAATTACTATTTGTGTGAAATATTTACCTGCAACTTATACCAGCTGCTCCCCTCTTTGCTACACATTAATCTTTTTCCAGTGCCACTCAGATTTACAGACCATTCCTTTCTACAGCTCCCTCTTGGCCTTGTCCATTTCTGACCATCAGTATATTGCTTATCTGCATTCAGTTTGCAGAAGCAAACCCGAGCTTGCTGTGGCCTACCACTTTAATTCTCTATCCCACTCTCACTGTGGGAATTGGTCTGTGGCTTCCTGCACTGCTACAGAGACCCAATACAAGTTCTTTCCAGACATGTTGCAGCCTTCTGGACTCAGTATCAAATTGTCCAACCTCAGGTAATTTGCTTTCATTGCCTGTATCAGTACTAGCCATTTCTGCTGTAAGTCAACCACCTGTGATATTGGGTTAGTTCTCTCTCCCATCCAGAACAGCCTGATTTTTTTGATTCAGTATACACAACCCTGTCTGTTAGAAGATAAAAATCTGAACAAAGTCTGTAATTCAGCAATCTTGATATAGAAGTGAACTTAATAAACAAGCATTTTTAAACTTGACTGACAGTGTTGGATAAAGTCTAATATGACCTGTCAGTCTACTTATGTCTGGCCTCTTGTAAGAGAAAACAATAGTATTAGAATGAGGCTGCAAGTATGTTGTTATAGCTGATGTCTAATTTTCAGTCTTCCCTGAGCAATGTGACACATTGGTGCATCTCACATATTTTTGTTTAATTTGATCTTAACTTTAAATTATTGATAACAATTATATGCTAATACTGAAGTTTAAACCTGCTCTTTACAAATGGAAAACTGGAATTGCTCTGGCTGAACTTCTAACAATTGAAAGATGTTGTAATTAACCTTGCTTTGAAAGTCCACACATTGTCAAAAACTATGACACTGACATCTGTGGTTTATAAATATCATTTGCCTTCAAGATTAGATTTGTTCCAAAATCCTGTTTTTTTTAAAAAAACTGAATAATTTTATTTGCAAATCTTTATTAGCAGCATCTCCAATGCTGACAGCATTTACAAGTTGCAGGAACTTAATTACTTGTGATATTAAGTAATTTTCTGCTTCATCAGAATGTTTTCAGTAATTATTAATCTCATCTTTTTATGACAACTAAATCTGGGACAACATAGTCATTAATTACATCTCAGGTCAATCTTTATTGATGAAGAAAAACGATTGAACAGATATCATAAATTTATGAATATCATGCATCAAACCTCCTGGTAAATATTAACAAGATTTCCAATAATAAAGAGAATTGAGATATCCATTAGAGAAAGAACTTAAGAATATTTGTCAACATCTACCATCTCATAAGAGATGCTTTGTAATAAAGGCTGTTCCTGACATTCTGCCAATAGAGTAATAGTATTCACCACACAGGAGATGAATATGAGCCATGTTGATTGGTACCATAAATATGTAATCAAAGGAAAAAATGTTGGAAATATTAAGCAGTTCAGGTAGCATGTATGGAGAGAAGCAGAATTAATGTTTCAGGTCCATGAACTGTCATCAAACAAGCAGGAAAAGAAAGGAGAAAGAGAGTTAGGAGGGAAGACTGAAGAGAAAGGTTAATGGTAGAAAACAAAGGGGGCTGCAGAGACAAGATAAGTTAATAAAAACAGAAGATATATCTAGAGGATGTGTAAATGGTATAGGAAAATCATTTTCAGATATTGCCAATTCAGTTTTGAATCTGGAAGAATGTAATGTGCCTAAGTGAAAGATAGTGTTATTCTTCAAATTTACATTGACCTTTGTGGGTGTGTAGGAGACCTATGGTAGATAAGTTAAGTGGGAATTAGATGGAGAACTCAAATGACAGGTGACTAGAAGTTTGGAGTCACACTAGAACTCAGGAGGTCACGTATTCTGCTATCAGTTAGGTAGACCACATCTTGAGCCATTTCCTAAATTGAAAGAATAAATTGCTGTTCCATCTGGAAGGAATACTTAAAGACCAGAAGGATGGAAAGAGTTTAAAGGTCCAGAATTGCATCTCCTACAAATGGGCAGGAAGATTACTTGGGGAAAGGGAGTGAGTGTTTTTAGTTATGAGCAAAAATAATGGAGGAAACAGTCACCTCTGAATGCTGAACATGGAGTAGTTGGCATGTTTCAGGTGCAGATGTAGGAGTGGTATCAGTTAGGAAACATTGAAAACATCAGATGAAGTGAACCAATGAATGCAGAAATAAGGAAAGGTGAACCTTGTTATGATTCATGGAGGGAAGGCCAAGATCAGAAAGTTTGGAAATGGAAATACAGTCAAGGGTCCTTTCAACCACAGCAGCAGGGAATCCTCTTTTGCTGACAAGAGGAAGATAGATGGGAATTCCTGGTATGTGAGATGACATGGTCAGAACAGATGTAATGGAGATAGAAAAACTGGGAGAATGGAATATTGTGGTGGAAGTGGCAGAAATAGCATAAATGAGGTATCTTTGGGTTTATAATACTGTAGGTATTAGTTTCTAGTTCAGCCCCAGAAATGAAGATACGGAAAGTGAGGAAAGGAGGAAACGAGTTGGATACAGACTATGTGAAGGTGAACATTGAAAATTGGCAATTGATTAAATTTCAGTTCAGGGTACAAGCAGGAATCAGTACACATGTTATGAGCAACATCCATCACCATACTGGAAAGGCCACCAGCACATGTGACAATTTGGTATGTTGAAAGCATGCAGGATATGCACATGGCAAGATGAATCAGTGTGCAAGGCTGACCTGATACTGGGCTAGTAAATGGACTTCAATAATGCAGTGAATGCCATATGTTTAAGTGCTATGAAGGATACAACATTTATTAACAAGAGGCACCAACCCTACCAAATCCACAGTCTCATTAATCTTGTGGAGTGAGTATCTGTTCTAAATCTTCATGTAGTTTAACTATACATGCAGGCAGGGTTGGCTGCAGGTACTTGATGAAATGGTGAACATCAGGAATTCTCACAGCAGCTCTTGAAATTCTTCTTTTACTAAGTATAGCCATGCAAACCAAATGGCTAGAGTAGTATTGTGATATGCCATGTTTGTTCAGCATTCAAAATGTGTTAACTACAAGGCTATAATGTCAATTTGGCTGGTCCCTCAATATTTGAACCATAATGCTAACTAGAGGGTGGCTTTTGAGGGGGTAGCAGCCTTTTCACTCCTGTGCACAACCTAGGTACAGAAGTGAAGGGTGCTGATGAGGGAGTCATGCTACCACCTGTGACCTCAGACATCCTCCAACAACTTGTCTAGATATCTACAACTGAAACTAAGAACCACTCAGCTTATATGAAAGACTTTTTTTTTATATACACAAATGAGTGTGAGCATCACTGACAAAGCTAGCTTTAATGCAAACTGTATACTTGAGATTGAAGGAGATATTGATATCATGGCAGCCCAAAATGATAGGATATGCAATCATGAAAAAGCAATACTCCTGACTGAGATTGGTTCAAAAGCATGTGGAATGCTGACATTTTCTCCTGCTAAGCAAGGCAAAAGACAACTTGTTTCATGATGTTGGACACAAACAGGAAGATAATTTAAAGGCTTTGGAAATAGTGGAAAGCATGTTTTTGGGAGCAGGAATAGGCTGAGTTGGTTAGAGAGTACATTGTGCCATTAAAGAGTTTACTCATACCCTCCAGTTCTGGAGGGCTTTTAGGCCATGGCTTACATGATAGGTTTGTGTATAGTCTTGTTAATGACAAGTTCAGTCAAAGCTGTTGAGCATACAAAATCCAATTTTCAAACACAAAATTGCTATGTCATGCAAATACCAACAGACTGCTGGTGACTTTCATCCACTACTAGCAACTGTTATGGTTGTGAAACCCAACAGACAACTAATATAGCAAAGTTTAAGGCTACAAAATGGAGTTTGACTTGCACTGACAAGACCAGTTCAGACATGGTTACAATGGTCAATCACCAGACTTTTCTGATCAAAACTGCCAAATGTTTCAGTTGTCAAGTGAAAGATTTCAAGAGGCTTCACATCCAATGCTGAAACAAGCAGAAGAGTAATTTCACTGGGAATTTGTAATGAAATGTGAAAGGAAAACTTCATAGTTTGGAAGTTCATTCTGAATAATGAATTGGAATTGAATTGCATCTATTGCACAAGCAGTGACACCAGCAAGCAAACAGGCTTTCAAGTGAATGTGTTGACTAACAACTGATACATTGTCTGTGGCAGTATCATTTCAAGTCAATTTGATTATGAGTGAAGACACTTACTTTAAGTTCAGATAGACACCACTGACAAAATGCACCAGCATACTAAAAACTTGCTCTGGTGAAACTCATTCAGAAAAATGGAGCATCCAATGTGACAATGGATGATGGGTACATCTATGACTGTGGTAACCTATGAAAATAGGCCAGTGTTAATAAGGAAAGATTGGCTGCGACAGCTCAAAGAATGAACATTTTCAGTGCTGTCACTTCAAATCCTCATCTTGACACATTGTTGAAAAGGTACAATTGAAAACAGTTCTACTGGCATAACAGAGTACCAAACACATTCACTTCAAATGAAGTGTAAAGTGGATCTATTACAAACTCAGACCAGCCCCATATGCTATAAAGAGTTAAAGTGGGAAGGGACTGAAAAGGCTAGCACAAAATGATGTGCTTGTGAAAACAGACCAGTGAGTGGGTCATGCCAATACTGGCTGTACTTAGGGCAGACAAAACCCTACAGGCTACTGTATGGAGACTGCAAAGTGCCACTAAATCATGAGTGATGGACAATATCTGCCACCCACTTTGCAAGGCTTGTGTACAGAGTTAGCAAACTCAACATATTCACAGAATTGGACTTATCCCATGCCAATGTTCAATTGAATATCAATAGAGACAACAGAACCTGACCATAAACACTCAGATTCCGTGCATTCACGTCTACTTATGGAGTCAAGTCCTTGCAAAAGATTTACAATTTTAATTTTTAATATTAAAAATTAATCATTAGCATTATTAAATTTTAAATCAATTAAATTAAATGTTAAATTTAACTAATTTTAACTGTATTTTTAAAAAATTTGTTAGTCACATGTACATTGAAACAGTGAACTGCATCTTTTTGTGTTAACAAGCAACAGTCTGAGAATGTGCTGGGGGCAACCCATAAGTGTTGCTACACTTCCAGTGCCAATATAGCATGCCTACAACTTCCTAACCTGTACATTTTTTTTTGGAATGTGGGAGGAAACTGGAGCACCCAGAGGAAACTCAAGCAGTCACAAGGAGAACAAACTCCTTACAGACAGCGGTGGAATTGAACCCAGGTTGCTGGCACTGTAATAGCATTAAGCTAACCACTACACTACCATGCCACATTGGAAAAAGATTACCTGTGTAACCAGGTTGATCTGTCTATTACAATAAGCACAAAAGAAGAAAATCACTTTATGTCAGAGGATGCTTTAAGGACATTACATGAGCACAAATGTGAAGTTAAAGTAAAACAGTGATGTGTTTTTCATCCATAGCTTGAAGTTTTATGCTAATGGCCTGAAAAATGTAGAATACACTAGCATTGCATCAAAACCTGAAATTGTAGCAGAGTGAAGACATGGAAAAGTGCAGTATTTAATTTGATGCCTTCCATTTCTTGGGATGGTACTCACTCCATTGTATCACTTGTTGAAAAGGATGCGAAATAGATGAGGAACAAGGAGCAACAATGTGCATGTGATGAATGTAGAAAAAGATCAGTGAGTGAAGACTTTGTTCATTATAACACATTGGCATGAGATGAAGTTGGCATGTAATGTATCAAGGTCCAGTGTAGGTGCTGTATTATTCCATTTGAAAGATGATGGGTGGATGAAACCCATCACTTTTGCTTCTCACACCCTCAAAGAGCGAGCTCAGTCCTGCAAAATTGAGATGAAACCTATGGGATGGTGTTTGGGATCAAAAAATTCCATCAGATGCTTTACCTCTAACAGATCATAAGCTGCCACGAGTGATATCAGAACCCAAATCATCAAAATCTATTATGGGAGTGCCAAAGATCTTTCTATTGCAGCATGAATATACAATTAAGCACAGGAGTTCCAAACAGAATGCTGTTGCAGGTTTTTTTTGGCTATCCCACAAGAACTGATGTTTGGTGAAAATGTACTGTACACATCAAGTGTGGTTGATGATGATTTTCCAGTAACTGCATCTAAAATCATAGATTAGACCCAGAAAGATCTTGTGTTCAAAGAATGGTGTCAAACTTACTCTGGTTCCTTCAAATCATTTGACATCAAAGAATAGACAAAGTATGGACAGAATGTGATCAGACTACAGACAAGGAAATGAAACCATTGCACAGCCATCACAATGAGTTGTCATCTGACTAGTGGAGCTAATGGGGTCACAGATTGGTAATGTCTACTGATAACAGATATGGAGATGCATATCATGGCTTACTTGACAAGCTCATTTTTGACAAATTTAATTTGCTCTATTTTATGAAATGGAATGGTGTCAAACATACTCTGGTTCCTTCAAATCTGACATCAAATGGAACAGCCAGGAGATCAGTCAGAATAGATAAGAAGTCTCTAGAATGAAGTATTACAAAGATATTCAAATTTCAGTGTGAAATATGACCTGTCCAGTTTCTTGCTGAAGCACAGAGCAGCTCTGCACACTGCCACAGGGGAACTGATAGCAGTTGAATCAAAGATATAAATGGGATTAATTAAAAGGAATTCAAATGCAAGTAACATTAAGATGTTACTGTTCTTAGCCCCTGAGCACTCACAACAGGGCTGTAGTGCGGGGGTCAGCTGTACTACACTAGAATGCTGTTCCTTTAAAGTAGGAAGTATAACATTATAATTGTGTGAAGTGTATATTGTTTACATAGTAGCTCACTGATGAAAGTGTAAAGGAGATGTAGAAAAAAAAACACCCATTTGTTTTTGAGAAAAAGGTGAATTAAGTAGCATATGTAGGGACATACTGTGATCCTATTGGACAGGAATGTCATGAGTCATACCAGCTTTGTGATAATGTAACATTGTTTGTTCCAGTCAGAGGCAGTCTGTAAAAGAAGATTAAAGATTTATCATATACATATTTGCATTGCAAACAAGTCACCCTTTGATGTAAATGCATTGTGTCTAATGCATTTCTGAAGACATTACAGAAACCTATTAACTTTCATTGGAGAAGTTGGCAGATGGCTTTGGGACAGCTCTGAACAAACAGTATGATTTCAGACTACTTTCACACAATGAACAGTCACAATCTGGGCTTGGTGGGTGACAGGCCACAGAAAAGAAAGATCAGATGCTGCCAACCTGAGAAGATAACTTAATCAAACATAACAGCACAGTACAGGCCCTTTGGCCCATGGTGTTGTGCCAACATTTTATCCTGCTCTAAGATCTATCTAACCCTTCCCTCCCACACAGCCCTCCATTTTTGCAATCATTCATGTGCTCAAGTCCCTTAAATGTCCCTATTGTATCTGCCCCCACAACCTCTGCCAGCAGTGCATTCCACACACACAGTACTGTAAAAAGCTTACTTCTGACATCCACCTTATACCTTCCTCCAATCACCTTAAAATTATGCCCCCTTGTGCAAGCCATTTTTGCCCTGGGAAAAAGTGACAATCCACTTGATCTATGCTCTTATCTTGTACATCTCTATCAAGTAACCTCTCATCATCTTCTCCAAAGAGAAAAGTCCTAGCTCACTCAACCCATCCTCAAAACATGCTCTCCAATCCAGGCAGCATCCTGGTAAATCTCTGCTGCACCCTCTCTAAAGCTTCCACATCTTTCCTATAATGAGGCGACCAGAACTGAACACAATACTCCAAGCGTGGTCTAACCAGAGTTCCATAGAGCTGCAACATTACTTCATGGCTCATGAACTCAATACCCAACTAAGGAAGGTCAACACACCATATGCCTTCTTAACAACCCTATGGATCTGTGTGACAACCTTGAGGGATCTATGGACATGGACCCCAAGACCCTTCTGTTCCTCCACACTGCTAAGAGTTCTGCCATTAACTTTGTATTCTGCCTTCAGATTTGATCTTCCAAAGTGTATCACTTCACTTTTCCAGGTTGAACTCCATCTGCCACTTCTCAGCCCAGCTCTGCATTCTATCAATATCCTGTTGTAATCTACAGCAACCTTCTACACTATCCACAACACCACCAACTTTTGTGTCATCAGCAATTTACTAACCCACCCTTCCACATCCTCATCCAAGTCATTTGTAAAAGTCACAAAGAGCAGGGGTCCCAGAAGAGATCCCTGTGGAACACCACTGGTCATTGACCTCCAGGCAGAATATGCACCACCCTGTCTTCTATGGGCAAGCCAATTCTGAATCCATACAGCCAAGTTTCCCTGGATCCCATGCCTCCTGACTTTGAATGAGTCTTCCATGAGAAGCCTTGTCAAACACCTTACTAAAATCCATGTACACCACATCCATTACTTTACCTTCAATGTTCTTTGTCACATCCTCAAAGAATTCAATCTGGCTCATGAGGAATGACCTGCCCCTCACAAAACCATGCTGTCTGTCCCTAATCAGCCTATGCTTCTCCAAATGCCCATAAATCCTGTCTCTAAGAATCTTCTCCAGTAATTTCTCCACCACTGAAGTAAGACTCACTGGTCTGTAATTCCCAGGGTTATCCCTACTCCCTTTCTGAAAGGATCAACATTTGCCACCCTCCAATCATCTGGCACTACTCCTGTGGCCAGTGATGATGCAAAGATCATCACCAAAGGAACAGCAGTCTCTTCCTTCACTTCCCATAATAACCTTGGATATCCCATCTGGTCCCAGTGACTTATCTATCCTGATGTTTTTCAAGATTTCCAGCACAGCCTCTTTCCTCACGTCAACATGTCCTAGCATATCAGTCTGTCGTACACCATCCTCACAAACATCAAGGTTTCCCTCACTGGCGAATACTGAAGTAAAGTATTTATTAAGGACCTCCCTTACCTCTCCGACTCCAGGCACACATTTCCTCTTATCCCTGATCGGTCCTACCCTCACTCTAGTCATCCTCCTATTCTTCACATAGGTGCAGAACACCTTGGTTTTCCTTGATCCTACTCGCCAAGGACTTCTCATGCCCCCTTCTAGCTCTCCTAAGTCCATTCTTAAGCTCCCTCTAGGATATCCTGTAACTCTCTAGTCTGAACCATGCTTTCTAAACCTTAGGCAAGGTTCTTTCTTCCTCTTGACAAGATATTCTATGTTTCTTATCAACCACAGTTCCTGCACTCTACCATCCTTACCCTGCCTCAATGAGACAAACCTATTCAGAGGTCCATATAAGTACTCCCTAAACAAGCTCTGCATTTCTGCTGTGCACTTCCCCAAGAACATCTGCTCCCAAATTCCTGCCTAATAACATCATAATTTCCCCCTCACCCCACTAAATACTTTCCTATATTGTCTGCTCCTATCCCTCTCCAAGGAGATGGTAAAGGTAAAGGAGTTATGGTCACTGTCTCCAAAATACTCTCCCACCGAGAGATCTGAAACCTGATCAGGCTCATTGCCTAGTACCATGTCCAGAATGGCCTCTCCTCTAGTTGGCCTGTCCACATGCTGTGCGAGGAATCCTTCCTGGACACACGTAACAAATTCCATCCCATCTATCCCCTTTACACCAAGGATGTGCCAATCAATATTAGGGAAGTTGAAATCACTTTTGACAACAACCCTGTTATTTTTGCACCTCACCAAAATCTGCCTCCCGATCTGCTCCTCAGTGTCTCTGCTGCTATTAGGGGGTCTGTAGAATACTCCCAATAGAGTGAGTGATCGCTCCCATCCAGTTTCTGACTTCCACCCACACTGACTCAGTAGACAATCCCTCCAGGATGTCCCCCCCTTTCTACAGCTGTGACACTCTCTCTGATCAGCAAAGCCACTCCTCCCCCTTTTTCCCCTCTGTCCCCATCCTTTTTGAAACATCTAAACCCCAGAATATCCAGCAACCATTCCTACCCTTGTGACAGTGAAGTCTCTGTAATGGCCACCACATCATAGAACATGGGTAAGTATTTGGAACTAAGTTCATCACCCTTATTTCTGATACTTCTCACATTAAAGTAGACACACTTCAGCCCATCCAACTGACTAATCCTTCCTCACAGTCTTTCTACACTCCACATATACTTGTAAACCAAATGCACCAGCCTCTATCACTTGGGTTCCCATCCTTCTGCTAAACTAGCTTAAACCCTCCCCAACAGTTCTAACAAACCTGCCTGAAAGAACATTGGTTCCCCTCTAGTTTGGGTGTAACCCATCCCTTTTACAGAGGTCAAACCTTCCCCAGAAGAGATCTAAATGATCCACAAACCTGAAACCTTGCCCCAACTCCTCAGCCACACATTCATCTGCCAAATCAACCTATTCTTACCTTCACTGGCACATGGCACAGGCAGCAATCCAGAGATTACTACCCTTGAGATCCTGCTTTTCAGCTTTCTACCCAACTCCCTATATTTCATCTTCAGAACCTTATTTCTTTTCCTACCTCCATCATTGGTACCAATATGTACCACAACCTCTAGCTGTTCACCCTCCCCCTTCAGAATGCTGTGGGCCCAATCCAAGACATCCCTGACCCTGGCATCCAGGAGGCAACATACCACCTGGGAGTCTCTTTCACATCCACAGAATCTCTTGTCTGACCTCCTTACTATGAAATCCCCTATCACTACTGCTCTCTTTTCACCCTCTTCCCTTCAGCACCACACAACCAGGATCAGTGCCAGAGACCAGTCACTGCAGCTTTCCCCAGTAGGTCATCCCCCCCAACAGTATCCAAAGCAGTATACTTGTTATTGAGAGGAACAGCCACAGGGGTACTCTACACTACCTGCCTATTCTCCATCTTTCTCCTGACAGTCACCCAGCTTCCTACCTCAAGCAGCTTTAGAGTGACTACCTCCCTGCAACTCTTATGTATGAGCTCCTCATTCTCCCATAGGAGCCCAAAGGTCATCCAGCTGCAGCTCCAGTTCTCTAATATAGTCTGTAAGGAGCTGCAGCTGGATGTACCTCATGCAGATGTACTTATCAGGGAGACTGGATGTCTCCCAGGCTCTCACATCTCACAAGATGAATACACCACTGACCCTGGAGCCATTCTAACTACTCTGGCCTGGCACTAAAGGAAATATCAAAGCAAGAAACTTACCAAAGACCTACCTTAGCCTCCACCTGCCAAAGCCTCTTGAGCCAAAGTATCAATTTCCCTCTCTAACACTAGTCCACTGCCACAATGGCCACTCTGCTTTACCTACCTTCCTTTTATTTGCTCCTGTTAATCAGCCA
Organism: Pristis pectinata; assembly: GCF_009764475.1. Lineage (NCBI taxonomy): Eukaryota > Metazoa > Chordata > Chondrichthyes > Rhinopristiformes > Pristidae > Pristis > Pristis pectinata. The sequence continues at coordinate 28,211,066 of NC_067416.1, forward strand.
ATCACTGGTAACAATTTGCAAATGTGCCTCGTTTAGACTCTTGAAAGGTGAAACTCACAAGCACATGCACAGAGACGCACTTCTTTTCAAAGGTCCCGCTCCAAATCCTGATTCTAGGCTTGCACATCAGACATCTGGGCATCCAGTTCTTCTAATTTTGCTGAAGTAAATGCAAAGCCATTGACTGTCAAATAGTTGTGCCTACAAATATTGAAACCCAGCTGGTCACAACTTCCATGCTGGAAAAGAAGAGTTCAAGGTTCTGTGCAAATCCTTCTACGAGTTAAGAGCTTAACTCCATTCTGCAGCTCAACAGTGACTGCATGTGTTCCAGCACATATGCCAATGCCAATTCTCCTTTACACTGATCAATGAAAGTATTCACCCAAGTCACTGCAGCAAAACGTGCCTGTGGCCTTGATCCTTTGGTAAGCTGATACCTGGATTTCCCTCTCCCTAAGCCCTTGCTCCAAATCAAACCTTCCTGGTGACTCCCCCTGAGCATTTCTGACTCTCACAAACCAGCCAAGAATTCTCTCATTCACACTAGCTCACGTTCCTCCTAAGTATGTAAGAAAATAAGAGCAGAGGTTGGCCACTCAGCTCCTCGATCCTGCCTTGCTATTCAATGTGATCAGGCCTCATCTCCTCTTCTGTGCCAGACCCCATAGCCCTCAATTCCCCGATCTTTCAAAAATTACCCGCTTCCACTTTTAAGTCCCCCAATCATCTCTTGTCCACAACTCTATGGAGCAGAGAATTTCAGAGGCTCACCACCCTCTGTGAGATGAAGTTCCTGCGCACTTCAGCTTTAACTGTTACAACAAACTTTCTCCAATTGGCTTTGCACTATCCCACTCAATTTTAATTCCCCTAATCTCTCAAATGCCATTCAATGATTAACTCACTTGAAAACCCTCCATCATTTCCTCCACCCATTCCTCTCTATTCTTCTTGCCTGGCATTATTCCCAACTTCCCTATTCCCCTCAAACCACTCACACCATTCTCACTGCAGTTGCAAAGCTGTTCATCTGTCATCCAGGCTGAGCACTGACACCATTAGCCAGGCCCTGTTCCAGCAGCTTTTGGAGGGGATGTGGCAGTTGTTAAATTTAATTCTGGACCCAACTTACATCATCTTCTTGAGGTGATATCTGACCCCAGTAGCAGGTGAGTCCTTTTTGTACGTTGAGCCACAGTTTCCACTGGCTGTAGTCCATATCTGTTGCCCAATTGCCTCACTTTATTTTTGTAATTGCATGTGTAATATGTAATGATTCATCCACTTTCTTCCCATTCACTCTCTCTCCATACTAATACCTCATTGTTCCCAAATTCCCTCCCTTATTCTTTAGCTTGTCAATACCCTTCTACCCTTTGCTCCTCTCCACTCTGAATCCCATTGCACATATAAAATATTTCTTTCATACATAATAGCTAAATGCCTTATATACAAAGCTTATGTACAATGTACACTTCCCACCCCTGATGCCCTTCCATTATCTGTATATTATAATTTGTATATTAACACTGATAATCGAAAACACGACAACCTTTAATAATGTTAAGAGTGTCCTTTAATAACATCCAATTTGCTTTCCATCCCAGGTCTGTGATGGTACTGTGCAATTATCCGTCTGACTCCAATCATACCTGTTTTTCATTATTGTTACCATCCATGTCATAAGTTCACTTTTGTTTTTTCCAATTTTTTTTATGACATTTACTCTCCTCAGTGCTCAACTTAAACTCTTGTTCCTGTTCTTGTTGCAGCTCCTCCAAAAAACCTTCTTATCCCTTGTCCCAACTTCCTTGTCCCTCTGAATATCTACCCTGTTCTATTGTGGCTCTCATCAACTATGCCCCAATTTTTCTCTTTCTTCCATTATCCCATGTCTCTCAGATAATCTCCCAAAATTGAATTTGCTCTTCTCTAGAAAAGATTTGCAGCCCAGTTTCCTGAGCCAATGTTTTTTTTTTCACTTCACTAATCTGCTAAGACTAATTAATTGGCCAAAAAATTCTGCATTAAAGGAGTAATATTCAAATAGTTCATGATCAGGCAGAATTAATTTGATGTCCATTTCTCAGTCTCCATTGTCTTTTAATCGGTAATGTATTCATTGTCATATATTCATCATTCCTAAACTGACTTTTCTGTCACTGACTGGCATTTTATTCCAGATTAATATATCGATGTGCAGATCTAATTCCCTCATCTATTACACACTTCCCTGAAGCCTCACTCAAGGTATTCTTCTGGTTTAAATGTGTATTTATTTAATGGATTCACTTATTGCTGAACTTCATTTAATAAATTAATTGTCCAAATAATAATGTGCATAAGGATACTGCAGAGAGTTGTGGAGGGTGCTCAGCACATCACAGAAACCAACTTCCCCTCCATGGACTCCATCTACACTTCTTGCTGCCTTGGTAAAGCAGCCAACATAATCAAAGACCCTACCCACCCAGGACATTCTCTCTTCTCCCCCGTCCTATCAGGCAGAAGTTACAAAAGCCTGAAAGCATTTACCACCAGGGTCAAGGACAGTTTCTATCCCACTGTTATAAAACTATTGAACGGTCCCCTAGTACGACTGATCTCACAGTCTACCTCGTTATGGTCTTGTACCTTATTATCTGTCTGTACTGCACTTTCTGTAGCGGTAACACTTTATTCTGCATTCTGTTATTGTTTTGCCTTGTACTACCTCAACGCACTGTTGCGATGCAATGATCTGTATGGATGGCATGCAAAACAAAGTTTTTCACTGTACCTTGGTACATGTGACAATAATAAACCAATTTACCAATTTAACAATTGTGAGCAATGTGTCGGTAATAAAGCAATTTAGAGCAATACAAATGTTGAGTTCCCATGCAATATCATGGAAGAATAACCAGTATATAAAAAAACATGCGCAATAATATTTATGGCATCGACCAGCCTAGGAAGGTTGGAACTCCCTGGAGCAGTTAACAGTATGGAGGTTAGAGAAGTATAGTTCAGAAGATGTTCTGTATTTTTAATATGTCATTCTGTTCATTATTTACAATGTGTTAGCAAATATTCTGTTCCTCCAGCAGATGCTTTGTTGCTCCAGATTCCAGCATCTGCAGTCTCCTGCGTCTCCATTTAACTACTCCGCTGCAATGTCTCTTCAAGATATGCCGACGTTGAAGAAGTTTTCCTCCTCTCTCCAATGGGCATTCTCTGCGACCCTCTCAGACTGCTCCCCCTCTGTGGTTTCAGCTGGTCTCGGGCTCTTCGACCACATTCTTACCAAGACTCACTACTACAGGAATCTATCCTTCCTCAGTACTGGTCTTCACCACCATCCTTCTGCAAGGCTTCAACCCGAAATGTCAACAATTCCTTTCCTGCCCACAACAGATGCTGCCTGACCCACTGAGTTCCCCCAGCAGATTCTTTGTTGCTCCAGATTCCAGCATCTGCAGTCTCTTCTGTCTCCATTATGTTCCATTAACTCTCCTATAAAGATGCTGCATTTGTTTTACTTCATCCACCATTAAAATAAAACACATTTCTCCACTATGCAGATATTTGTCATTGCTCTATGTCTATAACCTCCCACAAACTGTCAGATGCACTTCAACTAAAGCCTGCAAAATTACTTCACAACATGGGATGTCTTTGATCTCTTGCACTATTTGAACAAACCCAGTGTAAGCTCACAGCACAGCATCTCATTTTCCCACTAGGCGCATTGGAGCCCTCTGTGCATCACAATGAATTCAACAATTGCAGATAACGAATTTCTAGATTGAATCAGAACTAGCCAGCATCTGCAGTTTTTCTGCCTCACAGTTCCAGAATTCTTTGTTTTCTCTCTCCTTCTCTATTCTTACTCATTGCCCCCTGACAGATCAACTGCAATAAATAGAGCTTCATCACCCTTTCTCAGACTTCACCCATCACCACTTGCATCATTCAGTTTCTCTTGGTCTCCACCATAACATAGATGTTGCCTTTGTTCTTCCCACATCCAGTCCCTAACGCCACCACTTGAACTTTGAAATAATTAATCTGCAGAGTATCTACTACTTGGGCCCAGCAGGTGCTAATCTTGTTCCAAATAGCATTCGATGGGCATGTCCATGTTGTCAATGTGAGCTGTATTACTCACCATATTGAAAAGGGTGCTAGTGTATGTTTTGGTCTCCAATGTCTCAACGATCTGATGCAGAAAACGAGGTTGTTGATTCATGTGCAATACTGATTTGCTGTGGGTGTTGCCATGATGGACCTCAACAATGCAGCCAATGCCATGTGTTTATACATACAGAGCATCAAACCCCACATTACCAGCTGCACCACTTAAAGAGCCATCAATAACTTTCAGGCTTTTTACTGAGTAATTGACAGGATGTTGGTTGGATTAAAATTCATTTTATGCTCATTCTAGATCTGTGGCGGTTTGTGAGGACAACAATGAGCAATACCATAAGACCATAAGACATAAGAGTAGAATTAGGCCATTCAGCCCATCAAGTCTGCTTCGCCATTCCATCATGGCTGATTTATTTTTCTCTCTCAACCGCATTCTCCTGCCTTCTCCCTGTATCCTGTGATGCCCTTACTAATCAAGAACCTATCAACCCCCGTTTTAAATATACCCAATGAATTGGCCTCCACAGCTTTCCGTGGCAATGCATTCCACAGATTCACCACCCTCTGGCAAAAGAAATCCCCCCTCATCTCTGTCCTAAAGAAACATCCTTCTATTCTGAGGCTGTGCCCTCTGGTCCTAGACTCCCCACAACTGGAAACATCCTCCCCAGCCCACTCCATCCAGGCCTTTCAATATTCGGAAGGTTTCAATGAGATTCCCTGCTCATCCTTCTAAACTCCAGCGAGTACAGGCCCAGAGCCATCAAACGCTCCTTATATGTTAACTGTCCCATGCCTGGGATCATTCTTGTAAACTTCCTCTGGACCCTCTCCAATGCCAGCACATCCTTCCTTAGATATGGGGCACAAAACTGCTCACAATACTCCAGATGTGGTCTGACCAATGCCTTATAAAGCCTCAGCATTACATATTTGCTTTTATATTCTAGTCCTCTTGAAATGAATGCTAACATTGCTTTTTCCTTCCTTACTACCAACTCAACCTGCAAGTTAACCTTTCAAGCATCTACACTAGGACCCCCAATTCTCTTTGCACCTGCGATTTCTGAATCTGCTCCCTGTTTAGAAACTAGTCTATGCCTTTATTCCTACTACCAAAGTGCATGACCACACACTTCCCTACACTGTATTCCATCTGCCACTTCTTTGCCCATTCTCCCAACCTGTCCAAGTCCTTGTGCAGACTCCCTGCTTCCTCAACACTACCTGCCCTCCACCTCTTTGTATCACCTGCAAACTTGGCCAAAAAGCCATCAATTCCGTCATCCACATCATTAACATATAATGTGAAAAGTAGCAGATTCAACAACGGCCCCTGCAGAACACCACTAGTCACTGGCAGCCAACCAGAAAAGGCCCCCTTTATTCCCACTTTTTACCTTCTGCCAGTCAGCCAATTTTCTATCCATGCTAGTACCTCTCCTGTAATACCATGGGCTCCTATCTTGTTTAGCAGCTTCATGTGTGGCACCTTGTCAAAGGCCTTCTGAAAATCCAAGTAAACGACATCCACTGACTCTCCTTTGTCTATCCTGCCTGTTACTTCCTCGAAGAATTCCAACAGATTTGTCAGGCAAGATCTCCCCCTAAGGAAACCATGCTGACTTCGGCCTATTTTGTTATGTGTTTCCAAGTACTCTGAAACCTCATTTTAAATAATGGACTCTAACATCTTACCAACCACTGAAGTCAGGCTAATTGGCCTATAATTTCCTGTCTTTTACCTCCTTCCCTTCTTAAAGAGTGGAGCGACATTTGCGATTTTCCAGTCCTCCAGAACCTTTCCTGAATCTAGTAATTCTTGAGATAACTACTAATGCCTCCACAATTTCTTCAGCTACCTCTTTCAGAATCCTGGGTTGTAGTCCATCCAGTGCAGATGACTTATCTACCTTCAGACCTTTCAGCTTCTCAAGCACCTTCGCCTTAGTAATATTTACTTCTGCCCCCTGATTCTCTCGAATTTCTGGCATGTGGCTGGTATCTTTCCACAGTGAAGACTGACACAAAATACTTATTCAGTTCATCCTCCATTTCTTCATTCCCCATTACTACCTCTCCAGCATCATTTTCCAGTGCTCCAATGTCCACTCTTGCCTCTGTTTTACTCTTAATATATCTGAAAAAACTTTTGGTATCCTCTTTTATATTATTGACTAGCTTACCTTTATATTTCATCTTTTGTCCCCTTACTGCTTTTTTAGTTGCCTTCTGTTGGTTTTTAAAAGTTTCCCAATCCTTGAGTTTCCCACTAATTTTTGCAATATTGTATGCCTTCTCTTTTGCTTTTATGCTGTCTTTGATTTCTCTTGTCAGCCACGGTTGCCTCATCCTTCCTTTAGAATGCTTCTTCTTCTTTGGGATGAACTGATCCTGCATTTTCTAAATTTCTCCCAGTAACTCCTGCCATTGCTGCTCTACCGTCATCCCTGCCAGGGTCCCCTGCCAGTCAACTTTGGCCAGCTCCTCTCTCATGCCTCTGTAGTTACCTTTACTCAACTGTAATACCAATACATCTGATTTTAGCTTTTCCCTCTCAAACTGCAGGGTGAATTCTATCATATTATGACATGGCAGAAGGAACTATGGAGTCTTCACATCAAGGCTCAAAGGCCTCAACAAAAACCCTGTTTACCATCCCTCTAATAGTGCTCTGCAACAGGGAATAGGAGAAAAGGATCTGGGGTGCAAGACAATCTTCTAGAAGAGGAAGAGGATAATTAACTGGAATCAGTCAATCTGAATGCCTATATACATGACAATCTCCAGTAATAAAATGGCATTATGGATGTATGCCTCATTGTATCAAAGCATTGTACTCAGCCTCTGAAATACATTCCATTAATTATATAATGCTTTTATCACTAGCAACTGGAGATTAATTTGCAGGTAATAATATTGCCCCAGTTTAAATTAATCATATTAACTATGTATTGGTATCACTCTATTTCTATATTTACTTTTAATTTTTAAAACTGTTTATAGGAAAGAACAAAATAAAGAGCAAACCTGAAACAACAGGAACACTACCACTGCACTTTTACTTTAGGAGAGTACACCACAACATTCTGAAAAATAAAAGTTCTCCATGGTACTTAGAAAAAAAAAGCACTGAAACTATTTTGTAAATAATAAAATAAGAACTTCAGGCTAACCATTCTGTGCAGCGGGTTTTTTTAAATCCATGATCAACATGGAGCACAATGACAGGCCTCAAATATTTGAAGTCTATGGTTGATTTCTATCTGTTCAGAACACTGATGGAGAAAAACATATTACTTCTTTCCTGAACATGTGGCTTATCTTTGTTCCTTTACATTTTATTTAATCCACCAACTAAAAGGAAAAGCCTTGAGGTGCTGAAAATAATGTGTGTCATCAATGCATTGTGGATTGCCTATTTATCCTTTTCAGGGTTTATATGCAGCTGGTGGAAGTTCCCTCTTGCACGTTGCAATATTTTGTTTTTATCAGGAAGATTTGACTTGTTAGTCATCTAGCCGTTGACTTTCTTGTCAGTCTGAGCAGATTTAAAATTGTACGAGGAACACATAGAAAAACATATGGAACAATATAACCTCATGCCATTGTAATAAATGCACAAAGTGTGGTGAATAATGTTGGTCAGATGCAAGTAAAAAGAGCTGTGTAGAACTACAATGTAGCAGTGATAACTTGGAGCAAGATGTGACATTTAATGTTCCCAGACTCAAGGTGTTCAAAAAAGATAGAAAAGGAAAAAGGGTGGTGTGGCAATACTGATTCAGGAATATATTACAGTGCTGGAGAGAGAGGATAATGTGGGCTGAAAGACAAAATCCATTTGCTAGTGTCAAGAAACAAGAAGGACACTATCACGCACTGAGTATATTTCATAAGCCACCAAAGAATGAGAGAAAGAAAACCAAATCTGCAAATAAGTTACAATGATATGCAAGAAGTCGAGATAATGTGCATCAATTACCACAATGCTTTTGTGATAATATTAGAGCAAAAGAAAATAAAACAGATGAATTTTATTAATTAGTTCGGGAGAATTTCTATTAAAATGTTTTTGGCCCACAAGTAAGATGTGTTGTTGCCTTTATTTCTGGGCGATAATGTGGGCCAAGTGGATCAATTGTCTGCAGGAGAACAACTGAGGAACAGTGATCATCATATCATAAGATTTTGATTGATAACAGAAAAGCACAAGGAGCAATTTCATATCGAATGTCTGGAGCGGAAGAGAGCCCAGAAATTGCAGCACTGCCTAAAAGAATAGTTGTGTGAGAGATCAATAGCAGTCTGGATTATTGGTCCAGTGCTGCAAACCTGAGGTCCAATGTTCAACCCTTTTATAACCTGAATTGAACTACTTCTAATCTTCTCTTCCCCAAGAGAAAGAAAGTCCAACCTCTTCAAGTTTCTCGACAGCTGTAACTTCACATTTGTGAAACCTACCTTGTTGAGTTCTTTTTCACTTGCTCCAATGATTCTATGATCATCTTGATTAAACAGGTCAAAGTTCATATTCTATCAATACAGAACACTTACATTATGGATAAACTATCTTATGATAGATATTTTTGTGATTGTTTGAATCATGCAGAGCTGAATGAAACTGACTGACAGCCAACAGTTCCACAAGGAGCTGCTGGCTATCAACCACCTGTAGCTCATAATTTGTCAGATTTTTGCTAATGCTTGGACAAGTGTGGAAGTCCAAGAAGAATTGGCACAGAAGTAAGCTACTGTGATCTCCTACACTGCCACGGGACTCACCACTGGGCCAGCAGTGGAGCACCGACATGCTGAGGTGTGGGGCCTGATGCATTTGGAATCAAGTCTGCAAGCTTTACTCCAGGGCAGGTGTCCAAATTGCAACCTCACTCATTTGAACAGGGTTGCCAACCTGTTAGAAAAGATAGGGGAAATGTTTGAGTTATTTTACTCTATTTCAATGTTTTTAATCATTTGAATGTTAAGTTTTCTTTCAACAATTTTTTCCTTTTTAATTAGTTCAATCTATTTGAACATTTTTTTATATAATTGATAGTCAGAGGCATTTAAAAGCAGCTCAAATGTCTTTGACAGCAATGAGCTTTCAAAGACCATCAACATTTTCTGAGGGTAGTGCCTTAGTTGTACACTGCCTAAGGCCTGCTCACAGCTCAGTTTCCACCTCAAGGGACACCTCTCAAATGGGGAGGGATAGCTCATTTGAGCTTCTGAATATGGAAGAGCTAAATCTGGGCAGGTAGCCATCATGGCTTCTTTTTCCATTGTTGGAAAGAATTTGTTAAGTTTTCCAAAAACCTTTGATATAATTTTATTCCACTCTGCTTGTATCAAGTCTCTCCAAAGTGGGAAATGAAAACATCAATTATACTAAGCTGGCTTTCCATTGCGCTCCTTCTCAAGTTGAGCAGAACTGCAAGGAGCAAATATTTTCTGGATTAGTTTAAATTAGGATGTATCTACTACTTTAAGAAAGTAGCAATATTTAGGATCTAAGAAACATAATTTTGCATGAATAAAGACAGTGGAAGTATGTACTCACTGCCTTTACTTAATTAGTAATCAGTTCTAAAGGGTCTGCAGGAAAACAAACAGGGTGCTAGTGAGAGAGATAGATGACAAAGTAAATTTTCTCCTAGACCACCTGATGGAAGGATTCAGAGACAGTCAGATACCTGCTTGACCACTATTAAGAAATTAAAAAAGGGAATTACTCTCATGGCAATGAGTAATCAGGATTGAGATTGTGCAGGACCACCAAGTTTCTTACAAACATAGCAGAGACAAGTGAGACCCTCTTGGGAGGAATGTAGGAGCAGAGACAGTTTGTGGTACAGAACTCAATCATGATGGGATAGCACATTCCATTCCCACAGTGCTGGACACCTAGACCCTGGTAGAGGTAGGGTCTACAAGACACAGGCTGTTGATGTCTGCAGTAACTGATTATGAGCTCAACCCAACCTGATCGGCTCTGGGTTGATAAAGCATCTGTAAATTGGGTGAAGGTGTTATAAGATGCTGTACCATGTATGTATAAAATGCCATACTCTGTACAATGGGGGAGAAAGTGTGAACCACCTTCTTCCATTTCCAAGTGTAAGATCAATCAAAATAAATGTGCTACTGTTTGACCTGAAGTGCCGACAATGTGAGTGATTCTTTTCACCACAATGATACTTTAGGAGAGAAGAGAAAGTAGCAAATGATTGTTAATAACAAGATAGAAATGGGTTAAAATGCAATTTGAATTTGACATTGCAAAATGTAAATGTAAATTTCTGTGAGACAGCATTAATCATATTCCAAGAGGGTTGACGTTATGATGACCAGAAGATATAGGCATATGGGTTCATGGGTCCTTTGGCTGATAGGGCTACAACTATTCAAATTCTAGGTTGTATCACAAGAGTTACAGGAAATGAAACCCAAGAGAGGTTGATGATCCTTTATAAAACTATCTGTGATCTGAGTACTTGGCATAGTGTTCAGCTGCACTGTTAGGAGGATAGCCCAGAATCTCTGGGAACTAAAGTAATGGTGAAATGTTGTTCAACATCATAGCTGTGTTACTAAAATTAGATTAAGTTATGACATGTGAATAATACCGCTATTGTTGAAAAGCCACAATTTTATTGGACATTTGTGCTGCCATATTGAAGCCATTGTTGAAACCTGGGAAGGATTGAAATGCAAACTGTGGCTGCATTCAGAACAATAGCAGTGGCCAAATTGCTATCTCAGCCAATTTTACCATGGTTTGCCTAATGATGCTGGAATTTTAGGGTTCTATATATCTGTAATTATGATTTACTACATACAATTTTGGTAATGATCACTGAGCATTTGCCAATTTTCAATAAAAAAATCTAATAATAATTGCAAAGGTACGAGACAATTTGGCATCAGTTCATTTCAAAGACTCGTTGCTTGTGTCCGCTTCTACATGATAATTGAATACTGATAGGTCAGTCACACTACCATCTCCACATGCATCTTTCCCATTTATGAACAAGAACAAAATTCTTTGGGTTGTCATTATCCTCACTGTGATACACAGTAATATACACAGTACTTTAAGGTTTTTTTTTAATTTCAAAAAGAGACTTTATTCATAATAAAAAAATATATACAAAGGAAGAAGCAGTGCAAAAACCTTTTACATTCATGGTCATTGCATTTAGTAGAGTAAACTTTTAAAGAAAGAAAAACACAAACAACACCATTGCCACTTCAATGGATCTTTGAGGTGATACCCCTTTCATCATTCAAGGGGCTTCTCCACCCATCTTTGCCCCTCCATGTGCGGTAGTGGAAGGAGCCTACACTGTGGTCTTTCCCCACTGAGCCTTAGCATTGGCTGCACCGAGCTTCAGTGCATCCCTCAGCATGTACTCCTGCAGCCTGGACTGAGCCAGTCTGCAGCATTCCCTTACAGACATCTTGCTGTACTGGAAGACCAACAAGTTTCGGGCAGACTTTCGCCGAGTTGATGACCTTCCAGCAGCACTTGATGTCTGTCTCGGTGTGTGTCCCCAGGAACAGTCCTCTGTTACACAGCTGCTGGGGATGAACCGGGACATGGTCCATTGCATCCGTCTCCCCACCGTCTTAGTAAATCCACAGTCTGCAAAGAGGTAGGTGACAGTTTCTTCCCCTCTGCAGCCGTCCCGAGGGCAGGGTACATTGGTGATGATATACCATCTGTAGAGGAAAGCTCTGACTGGGAGGGCACCTCTCACTGACAGCCAAGCGAGGTCTTGGTGCTTGTTGGTCATGAGGCGATTTGCTCAGGGAACAAACCCACAGAATCCATCACGTCCCTGTTCCGCAGTGTCTGCAGTACATTCTGTGCTGACCACTGTCTGATGGATTTGTGGTCAAATGTGTTTACATGGAAATACTCTTCCACAAAGTACAGGTAGTGCGGCAACATCTAGCTGACTGGAACATTGCATGGTAACGGGGCCAGGCCTATCTTCCACAACACTTAAAGTCACGACCTGAGCCTTCGTATCTCCGTCTGCAACTGGATACTTGACTTCCTCATCGGCAGACCTCAATCAGTGAGGATTGGTAACATCTTCTCCTCACTGACCATCAACACAGGAGCACCTTAAGGCTGTGTGCCTAGCCCCCTGCTCTACTCTCTATTCACACATGACTGTGTGGGTAAGCACAGCTCCAATGCCATATTCAAATTCGCCAACAACACCACTGTTGTTGAACAAATCACAGGTGGTGATGATTCAGCTTACAATAGCAAGACAGGACACCTGGTTGGGTGATGCTGCAACAACAACCTCGCACTCAACATCAGTAAAAGTAAAGAGCTGATTGTTGACTTCGGGAAGGGGAAGGAGGGAAAACATGTGCCAGTCTACATTGTGGGATCGGCAGTGGAAAGAGTCAGCAGCTTTAACTTCCTGGGCATTAACATATCGGACGACCTGTCCTGGGCAAAGCACATAGATGCAATCACAAGGAAGGTGCGCCAGTGTCTTTACCTTCTTAGGAGGTTTGGCTTGTCATTGAACACTCTAAGAAACTTCTACAGATGTACTGTTGAAAGTATCCTGACTGGTTATGTCATGGTCAGGTACAGCAATTCGAATGCGCAAGAATGTAACAAGCTGCAGGGAGTAGTGGACTCTGCCCAATACATCACTGGCACATCCCTCCCCACCATTGGTAGTATCTACATGAGGCACTGCCTCAAGCAGGCCACATCCATCATCAAAGTTCCCCACCTTCCGGGCCATGCCATCTTCTCGCAGCTACCATTGAGCAGGAGGTACAGAAGCCTGAAGTCTCACACCACCAGGTTCAAGAACAGTGACTTCCCTTCAACCATTCAGTTCTTAAACCAACTGGCACAATTCTATTCACTAGAGTTTAGCAACACTATGACCACTTTGATCACTTTGCACTAAAATGGACGTTTTTTGTTATAATTGTGTTCTTTCTTGTAAAAATTGTGTATAATTTATGTTTGTTTTTCTTGTGAATGTTGCGCATGTGATGTTATGTGGCTGTGATGTTGCTGCAAATAAGTTTTTCATTGCACCTGTGCATCTATGTACTTGTGCATATGACAATAAACTCGACTTCAGTGCTCTGTAAACAGAAGCTGAGCAGGTCCCTGACCATGAGTTTTGGTGTATATCAAGACATGTACATCAAGATCCCAAGCGCTTGGTAATCATGCTGGAAGTTCCATGCAGATCTGTCAACACTTGCTCACACAATCCAGCTCTGATCCTGTACAACCTTAAAGTGCAACCTGCTACTGCCTGTTCATTTTGACAATTTGTTATAGCTTTCTAAAATACTTTATGTTTTGTACGCTGTGAGGATGATAAAGGCCTGGATTTTGCAATCGTGATGATAATGAAACTGTCAGCATTATCGGCCATTGCAACATGAAGCTGACATGCAAAGTTGAATGTGAAACAGGCAGGTAAAGGCACAGAGGAGGTGAATGCCACATGACTGCACAAGTGTGGTTAATTAGCTTTCACATAGACTATATCATAATCATGGTTGGGAATATTCATATTTCAATGGTTGTTATTGATGCAATATGGTCAAAAAGACACTGTGAAGGAGGGAAGTTATTGCATGTGACTTTTAGTCAATGAGGAAGAGAGGTGGAATTTAATTTTATCACAATTGGCAAGGGTTGTCTGGATTGCCTCAACCCTCCTTCCTCCTCCTCATGCTCCTTCACCTCAGCTGCTTGGCACATAACAGGCGACAAGAGTGTACCATGGTGAGTGTCGTAGTGCAACATACAGGAGATTGCATGAATCATAATAATGATTCTTCCAGGTTCTGCAGTGTTCCTCCAGGGCGGTCCTGGAAGCTAAAACATAGTTGAAGCGGATCAGTGTTCTACTCTATTAGATTTTGTGAAAGAGTATAGCTTTCATTGTATACATACCCCTGAAATGTGAATGGACTGCAAGCTGGATTCAGTAACTATGTAATCATCAGCTGGCCCTTCACACCCAATAGCCACCCATTGTTTTGCAACCTAAGTGTTATAAATGTAGCTGCTACAGCAGGTTGCCAAGGAATAGAAGCATCTTCCTTGCTGAAAAGGTGCCAGACATTGACCTGCACAAACTGCAATCTAAGATCAGACACCAACTGTGTCTTTAATACAAGAACTTTGCGCTCCAAACTGGCAATGCTGACATCAAACCAGCAGTGCATTCACACCCAGAATCTGCTTACTCTGCCCATTAGCGTATATGGATCCAGTGCCATTTGCACCACGACATATGCAAACACCACACACACCATTTTTTCACTCCACCTATCACACCCAAATAATTGGTGTTATAAATCCAGATTTTGAGCCAATAGTTTCTTGCTGTTAAACAATTTTACATATTTGCCAAGTTGAAGTGCATTCTTTGCTATCTGATTAATTATGGTTGTTTGTATTTATGCAGTAAATTTTATGTTAACATTAGAATTAAACTTGAGCCTGGATTTCATTCAATTTGGCTACTGAATAACCTTTCAGAAAAGATGACAAATATCTTTTAGAGTACTATCCATTTTGAAATGTTACTCATTTTTTCTTGCTCTAAGATCATTCTTTCTCTTCAGCTTTTTGCAATTTTACAGGAAAATGGATTTGATGCCTTATTTCCTGAGAAAAAAAGATAAATTGCCAATTCAGCTTTCTTTTCAAAAATTAGATGTGATTCACAAGAAATAATACTCTACAGTAAACTGGAAATATGCCAATGAATTGAATTATATTTGAGTAGCTTGAATGTGTCACTGTTATTATATTTACAGTCTTCAAGTTATATGGTCAGGTCTGTTGAGAAAGTTCTAATGTTTACTGCATAATGGACGGTTCAGAAATTTATATGTTCAATCCCATGCAGTAAAACAACAATGATCTATATTGAGCAAATATTAGTCTAAAATTTCCTGGCAGTGGAAAGACACTCACAACACATGGATGTAAAGCTCAAGTACCTGAGTCAGAACAAGCCCTGTCCACAAAAATGCTGATAAAGCTTTGATAGATGGCTAAGTAACCTACTTTAGCTTATCCAACTGCCAAAACTTTCAAAAAAGATAAATGTCACTGAATGTCTTTTGACATTTGGAAACAAGCGGAAACTCTCAAAAGCCACTAAAGGTTAATCCAATTCTTTAAAACTTTAAACTTTAACCAAAAAAAATTAAAACACCTAAAATGCTGGAATAACAAAACATCTGGTAGAACCTTTGCTGCATTTCACTTAAGTGAAATGAATGGCATCACTATTACTGTGTGTGGTCTCACATAGTGTAGATTCAGTGGCAGATTACCCAGCATAAGTGTTGTGGAATTGCATGAAGTTTGTGCTGAATTTCATAAGGAGCTAGAAGCATGGTCAGCATAATATCAAAAAGCGCGAGTTCAGACAAAGTATCTTCAATCCAAAATATTAACTCTTTCACAATTGGGGCCTGACCTAATGGGATTTTCTAGCATTTCCTGTTTTTATTTCATATTTTCTGCTCTGTAGTTTTTTTAAATTTTCCTTTAAATTTTAATTTGTCTTGTTTTTGCATGTAGAAACCAGGATAGCTGAGTAATCTGAAATAAAAAGTGATACAGGTTCTTTCAGGAATCAATAAATGTTCACTCTCAAGTAAAACCTAATTTATGATTGACAAAACAAATTATTATCCAAAATAAATATAAAATGAAGTTGCAAATTAGTTTTCATTGTGTATTTTTAAAGATTGTTAATGCCTCTGCTATGATTCTTCAGAATGGTTTTATTCATCGGTGATCGACTCAGGCCTTATTAACAGAAAAAAAAGTTAAGAGCTCCTTTACAAATATTTCCTACTTTCAGGGGTAAGTCTATTTTTAAATAGTCCAGGATTTTAAAATGTTTTCATTGAAACAGCACAAATTCAATCCAGCTAGTTATTGACTACTGAAGTACTATTAATAGAAAAGCAATGGAGGGTGGCATTGAAGAGCAATCAAGCTGTGCTTACTGAGCTATAACATGCTCAGAGCTGCTTGGTTTAGGTCCATTACTACATTGGTTGAAACATTTATGGTAGAACAGGTAGCATCAACATTCTGGGGCTCACGATTGACTAGAAATTCAGCTGAACCAGCCACATAAAAACTGTGGTTACAATTGCAGGTCAGAAGCTTGACATCCTATGTTGAGTTACTCAACTCTTGGCTCCAAAACCTTTGCACCATCTACGAGGCACAAGTCAGGAATGTAATGGAATACTCTCCATTTCCCTGTATGAGTGTGGCTCCAACACCACTGAGGAAGCTCAACACCATTCAGGAAATAGATCATTTGACTGACACCCCATCCACCATCCTAAATATTCATTCGCTCCACCACCGATGCAATTACTCAGCTAGGTTAGTCTGGCAGCATCTTCCAAACCTATGCTTTCTACCCCAAAGAAGGACGGGGTAGAAGGCAAATGAGAACGCCACCCCCTGCAGTTCTCCTGCAAGACACACCATCTGATAGAAGTATATTGCTGTTCCATTTTTGTTTCTGGGTCAAAATCTGGAATTCCCAACAATATTGTGGGAATACCAGTAACAGAAGAATTCTAGCAGATCAAGAATGTGACTCACCACCACTTTCTCAAGAGTAATTAGGGATGGCCAATAAATTGCAGTCTAGCCACTGATACCCACACCCAAAAATAAAGTGGACAGAAAACTGAATTAAAAAAAGTGAGGTGAGAGATAGAATTTAAAGGTGTCACGTTACTGTACCTCATGTAGCATCAAGAAATCCAAATAAAGTTGCAGTTAATAGTAATCAAAAGGAACTTCTTAACTGTTTTAAGTTATGTAGCACAAGGAAAATATTCTTTGGAAACTGATCATCCAATTGTCAGGGAACCTTGCAGGAATACATTTGGGCAGTATTCTGAACTGAACCATATTCGCCTGCTCCATCAGTAGTCTTTCCTTTCTTTCAAGCTCGAGAGTGGTAATCCTTGCTGATTACATGGTTTTCCACTCAAGTCACAATCCTTCTGTAAATGGAGCAGATCTTGCCTGCATTTAGACAAGACTGATAGGTGGTATAACATTCATAGCCCACAGCTGCTTGTCAATGATTTATCAATATCCACAAGAGAGAACCTAAGCACTTACTCCAATGCTGAGTCTTCCACCAGCAACATACACTGGTACTTAGTGCTACCCTGCAGACTGCTGACTCTTTACAGTGTTCCCAGTCCTGATTCAAAGGCTCACAAATGCCCCCAATATTTAAAAAAACAGATCGACTCAAGCTGTGTACTGTGGTACCAGGACACAGATGCTCCTTGAGAAGTGGTTAAAGTGATCTCACATTGCATGGCTCAGTGTGGAATGAACCATGGAGGTAATGTACAGAGGCTGCCTATGAGGGCTGGGGTGATTAGTGTGGGCACTCAGTGGTGAGATACAGGGCTCAGTGGAATCTGGCCAGGCAATGAATGCGGGCCATTGCTCAGGACTAGCAGCAGCTGCTCCATGCGTCAACAGACCACCTGGATCCTACAGTCTCTCACATCAAGTCCTGTTGTACGTGATGGAAGCTGCTCTTCGCTTGACTGCACAATTCTCCCCAGCCCAGAGGTTTCTCTGTGATAACAAACTTAACAGTAGTTCCCGGAAGACTGAGACCATTGATCAAAAATTGACTCAAATCTCACACAAAGGCACTAATTACTGTAAATAAGATTGCAGCTAGTCATTATCACCAACAACTTTTAACATCCAAACAATATCCAGATAGGTAGCACTTGAAGTAGCATTAATAGTTTCAATTATTTCAAAGAATGGTTTAACAACAAGCCTTGGCAGTAAGTTAGAATCTGATGGTGAGTGCCATTAAATTGTTGCTGTTTACTAAATAAATAATAAAGTGAAAGTTGTTTAGTTTTACTACTTTTTCTTTAATCCTTCATTATAAAGGTTTTAGTGATATTCAAAATAAACATTTCTTTCACTATTTTTTTCTGAAATTCCTCAGGTAATTTTTCCTGCAAGTTTCTACTGTTCTGATACAAAATAAATGCCTTTGGACTCAAAAAAATTTGGCTTTTAATTAGCAATAAAACTAACTTTACCAATTCTTACAAATATTACTCTGTTCCTACTCAATATTTTTGAGGTATCAAATTATAAGAAATTAATAATCTTGATTGTTAAGTAAACTCATATTTAATGATACCCTTACTTTTTTAAGGAACTAACAGTAGTCATGTTTGCAAGAAGTGTCAAGTAATAATTGGCATGCACCTCGAAGTGTAAATGCATATAGTACATTGGCTTTGGAGAGAAAAGTATACAAAGCAGACGTGCTTTAGTAATCTCCATATCCTGCTTTAATCACAATAACTTGAATGGCAAGCAATGAATATGACTATCTGTACAAGAATACTTCTAGAATTTTTACCATTGCATCAAACTACTGAATAATAGAGCATTAAATGTTCCATCTACCAGAGAATTTAGGCCAAAACATTCAAAAACATCTGTTAAAATCAAAATGTAAAATCAATTAGTGATTTAATATGGAAATTCAAATCACACAATAAATCTGTGGAAAAGAAAACTGTTGAATCAAATCTAATAAATCCACCCAAAATATTTCAAAAATGTATAACTGACAGATTATAGTTACTTGAATTCTAGATTTTTAAAAGTTATCACTGAAAATTCTCAAAGATTTACAACATATGCTCAAAAATGTAATATTTCATTTGTAACAGCTCAGGTGACAATAAGATTTGGCAGTCCATAAAGTATGAAATTAAAAGCACTTTGCTGAGTCATATGTTCTTCCGGGTGATCCTTTCTGGCCTGGTCTTTAGGATGCTCAGATGCAGAACCAAGGGAACCATCATTCACTGTGGGGGAAAAAAATTGTTAAAATATAACTGAGCACAGTTACAACTTAACTGAAATATATTCATAACCAGGTCCAACACACATGTAAAGACAGATTTGGATCAAGTAAACAAAAGTTATTACCATGGGATACCAATACCAAACACCATTCCAGAGTTAGAATTCCATTATTGCTTACAAGAAAACAACAGATGAATTATGGTCCTGAATTTTATTTGTTGTTCTTTTAGATTCCAGTGAGGGTTGCCAGCATGGCTGAATCAGTAGATCCTATTACATATGGGTGGGTCCATGAGTTTGCCTTAAGGCAAGGCCACTGCCCGCAAGAAGCACAACATCAAATGTGGAAGAGGCAGCTGAAGAATGTAGATATTCCTGATACTGGAAGTTTATGTTCTCTCTGCCTCAATGTGACCTGGAGTATCCTTAGATGATGCTTAACCCCTTGCAAGGAGATAAAACTGGAAATTCACTGCCCAAGGCTTACCATGGATATGGCACACACAAAGTGCAGGAGGAACTCAGCAGGTCAGGCAGCATCCATGGAGGGAAATAAATAGTCGACGTTTTGGGCCGAGACCCTTCATCAGGACTAGAAAGGAAGAGGGCAGGAGCCAGAATAAGGTGGGGGGAGGGGGAGGAGTACACGCAGGCAGGGGAAAGGTGAGATCAGGTGATAGGTGAGTCCAGGTGAGAGGGGGAAGGTAGTGGGTGAGGGAGGGGGAGAAGATGTAATAAGCTGAGAGGTGATAGGTAGAAGAGGCCGAGGGCCGAAGGAGGAGGAATCCGGTAGGAGAGGGCAGTGAACCATGGAATAGAGGATGGGAGAGGGGAGAAGAGGAGATGGGCAGGTCATCAAGGTGGGGGAAGGGACTCCTCTACTGCCACATTGAGGCCAGGTGCAGGTTGGAGGAACAACACCTCATATTTTGCCTTGGGAATCTCCAATCTGATGGCCTTAACATCGATTTCTCTAACTTCCGGTAACCCTACCCCTTCTTTTTCTTCCCCACCCCCCCCCCAACCCTTTGTCTTCCCTTATTCCCATGGCTCCCTTCTCCTGCCTTGATGACCTGCCCATTTCCTCTCCTCCCCTCCCCCATCCTTTATTCCATGGTACACTGCCCTCTCCTACCGGATTCCTCCATCTTCAGCCTTCGGCCTCTTCTACCTATCACCTCTCAGCTTATTATATCTTCACCCCCCTCCCCCACCCACCTACCTTCCCCCCTCACCTCGACTCGCCTATCACCTGATCTCACCTATCCACTGCCTGTGTGTACTCCTCCCCCTCCTTCCCCCACCTTCTTGTTCTGGCTTCTGCCCTCTTCCTTTCCAGTCCTGATGAAGGGTCTTGGCCCGAAACATCGACGGTTTATTTCCCTCCATGGATGCTGCCTGACCTGCTGAGTTCCTCCAGCACTTTTTGTGCATTGCTCCAGATACATCCAGCATCTGCAAAATCTCGTGTGTCTCTGGATATGGCGGAGATGGGCTGGACAAACAAAGTGTGCTAGGGCAATGTGGGGGAGGAAGGAGGAAAGGAGGGGGAGAAAGTAAGGATCCAGGATGTGTTGTTATTTAGGAATAATGATGAGGGAGTTTGTTTCCAGTCAGTCCCTGACAAAACAGACAGTGACAATCCATTTTGAGGGTTGGAGGGAGCTTCAGCCTGGATTTCCATTGTGTTTGCAAGTATGCTTCGACATCAAAGTCTGGTTTCCAAAGGGACCCACCCAGGACACTATAAATGCCTGCAAAGGTCAGTGGGCTTTGGAGGAAAATTTTCCCCTTTTGCATTGAAATACAAATAAATGCTGGATCTAACAAGTTGCTTTTTCACACTGCATGACTTTCTTCCCATGAGAAATTGCAAATTAAATAGTAATGATTCATAGAATTTATCACTCCCATAATTTGCTTGAAGCTTGACAAACAATAAAATTGACCATCATTCACTGCAAAACAAACCTCTGAAATTCATGTTGTCAGTAAACTCATAGAATGAACTGATATTTTTTATGGTTATTATTGTATGAAATTAAGAAATATTCAATTTTTGTTCACTTGAGAATGATTTTTCAAAACCCATTATTAGACTTCAACAGTTGCACAAATCTCCCTGAGTTATAAGAATAAGAAAGCATGCTATATGTGTGCTATCAGGGAATAATATTCCCACATGGAACTTTCCTTCCAGGCAGGAAGGCATAAACATTAAACAACAATAATTTGTCACAGAAAAGATCACAGAAAAACTAGCAGATTGCTGTAAAAACTTATCCAGTTTACTGATATATTTTAGGGGAGAAAATCTGTCATCTTTTCCTTTTTTGCCCAATATGTGACTTCAGATGTGGTAGACTCTGAAATGGCCTAGCAATTAGGGATAGGCAATAAATGCTATCTTGTCAGTGATGCCTAGAACACAAAGAATAAATAAGAAAAAAATTAAGTACAACTTTAAATTCACAGTATCTGCTTATTGACTACCTAAAGTGATTGGGGAAACTAATAGGATTGCATAAGGACATATAGTTTATCCTTGCATTACAGTATGTAAGCATTCTGCCTGGAGGTCAGTGACTAGTGGTGTTCCGCAGGGATCTGTTCGGGGACCCTTGTTCTTTGTGATTTTTATAAATGACTTGGATGAGGAAGTAGAGAGATGGGTTAGTAAGTTTGCAGGTAACACAAAGGTTGGAGATATTGTGGATAGTGCAGAAGGATGTCATAGGTTACAACAGGATATAGACAGGATGCAGAGTTGGGCGGAGAAGTGGCAGATGGAGTTCAACCCAGAAAAATGTAAAGTGATACACTTTGGAAGAATGAATTTGAAGGCGGAGTACAAGGTTAATGGCAGGATTCTTAGCAGTCTGGAGGAACAGAAGGATCTTGGGGTGCAAGTCCATAGATTCCTCAAAGTTGCTGTGCAAGTTGATAGGGTAGTTAAGAAGGTGTATGGTGTGCTGGCCTTCGTTAGCTGGGGGATTGAATTCAAGAGCTGTGAGTAATGTTGCAGCTCTATAAAACTCTGGTTAGAGTATTGCGTTCAGTTCTGGTCACCTCATTATAGGAAGGATGTAGAAGCTTTAGAGAGGGTGCAGAGGAGATTTACCAGGATGTTGCCTGGATTAGAGAACACATTTTATGAGGAAAGGTTGTGTGAGCTAGGGCTTTTCTCTTTGGAGTGATGCAGGATGAGAGGCAACTTGATAGAGATGTATAAGATTATGAAAGACATAGATAGAGTGGACAGCCAGCACCTTTTCCCCAGGGTGGCAATGACCAATACCAGAGACATCAGTTTAAGGTCAGAGAAGGTAAGTTTAGGGGAGATGTCAGAGGTAGGTTTTTTTTTACACAGAGAGTGGTGGGTGCCTAGAATGCACTGCTGGAGTTGGTGGTAGAAGCTGATGCAACAGGGACATTTAAGAGACTCTTAGATAGGCACATGGATGTAAGAAAAAATGGAGGGTTATGGGCTGTGTAGGAGGAAAGCGTTAGATTGATCATGGAGCAGGTGTTTATATAGGTCGGCACAACATCATGGGCTGAAGGGCCCATACTGTTCTATGTTCTAAGTTCTAAATCACTATCACTAAATGACAGGAAATCACAAATAGTTAAAAAGGAAATAAATTCAGGTATTTTGAAATTAACTAAGAATAGTCTGGGTTGTATCTATTTGGAAAGGAAGGCTTTGTCTTTGCTCATCCATAGATCTTGCAAAAACAAATTTTCTTGCTACTTCCACATGATTTCTGTGTGACCCTTTTGTTAACACCTGGAAAATATTCTTGATCCTAAATGGAGGATTTCAGTATTGTGAGGGCTTGATCCTGTGTCTACTCTTTTCAAACCCAGTTATAGCTGAACATAACAGGGCCAGAGATGGATTCCAAGGCTGTGCCAGAGTTCCATTTATGTGGGAAAGGCAGTTACTCAAGAAGTAATGTTGTACAGCTGGTGCTAATGCACACCGTGAAACTAATTTCTCCTCTACTCATCAACTGTGCTTTAAGCATAATCAGCAAAACTTACCTAAATATTAAAAATAAAATGATGCTAAAATTGATTAATACTTTCTTCTAACAGTTATAAAGAATACCTGAAAATCTAAATGATAAGTTTCATAGTACTTCCAACACGACGTTTGCCATTGTCCATTTAAATTTATTTCAAATGTGACGTACGTTGAAACATCAAGCGATGCTAAGCATCATTATATTGGTGTCTCATTTAGTGCACAGGATGTGTTCCTAGGAACACATGTACAAATGGAATGGTGGCAAAATGGTTCATTTTAGCATGATACATATAGAGATGCATTACTGACAGCACCGCTGCACAGGAAACCTGGTGCAAATCCCTGATCTCTCTTTTCCTGCGTTCAACTGTGCTGGGTAACATGGATGGTGAGAACCTGGTACAAACTCCTGCTCTTCCTGATGCTGATTGCTGCTGTGTTGGGAAACTGGGGTGCCAGGAACTTGGCGCAAACCCCTGAACTCCCAACTTTGTGCTGTAGCAAGCCAGGAACCTTGCACCTCCTCTCACAGCTGATACTTGTTGGTGTGCCAATAACCTGGGTGCTGGGATCCTAGTGCAAATCATGTAATGAATTTTCCACAGCTGGGTGTGAAGAGGCTGCCTATGAGGGCTGGTCCGGGTGAATGGTGTGGACTGGCATCATCTGTGTTGTCAACTGGGGTAGATCCAGCAGTCCCTCTCATCACTACTGTTGGATATGATGGAAGCTGCTCTCTCCTCTCTCTTTGTTTAGGCTGCACAGCTGTCTCCAACCCATAGGTTTCTCTATATGTTAGTCTTTGAGCTAGTACAATCAAACAAAGAGAGGAAGGGACAGCACCTTCCATCACATGTAAGAGGAAGTGATGAAAAATATTTGGGTGATCTGTCAACACATAGAGCAGGTGCTAGTCCCTAGCATTGGCCTGCACTCACCTTGCTGGCCAGGCTGCAACCATGAAGCTCACAGCACTTGCCCCAGTCCGCCTAATACCAACCTTCACAGCCAGTCTCCATACTGGGCCTTGGACGATTCCTAACCTGTGCCCTCTACCACTGAGAAGGACAGGAATAGAGGGCACATGTGAACAACACCATCTACAGTTCCCCTCTGATTCACGCACCATCCTGTGCTGGACATATATTACTTTTCCTTTAGATCTACTGGATTTAAATTCTGGAACTCCCTACTCATCAGCATTTTGGGGTTACTTCACTGGAAGGTCCGCCGAGGTTCAGGAACATACAGTAGGTCATCATCACCTTCTCAAGGGCAATTAGGAATGGTCAATAAATGATGGGTTTGCTAGTGATGTCAATATCACAAAAAAAATTATAAATAGTATTCTCTGGAGAAGCAACAGATGGAAATACGTATATGGTGACAGAGAAGAACGGTAGAAGGGATGGAAACATAATGAACGGATGCATTTACATGGCCTAATAAGTCTTCTCTTTTTTTCAACCATGTTCAAAAGCAAAGAAAGATACTAGATGCAATTTCTAGAAATGTGCAAAGTGGAAAATATTGGAAATAATCAGCAGCTTAGACAATATGAACAGTGAGAGAAACAGAAGTTAATGTTTCACGTGTCTCTTGGATCAGATGGTACTGAATTCAAGGTTTCTGTCTGGAAAGTTGTAAGATGCCAAACCAAAAGATCAGGAGCAGTTCTTCGAGCTTCTTCTTAGCTTCATTGGAATATGAGGAAGTCAATCAGAGAGATCCAATGGGATTGAGATAGAGAATGAGAAGCAAGCACCTACTTCTGGAATAAACTGAAGTCCTTGGTTAAGCAATCAGCCAATCTATTTTATCTCTCTAATGCAAAAGAAATTGCATTACAAGCTGCAAATAAATTACATTCTTCTTATCCAAGATCTTTGACCATTCCCAACTTTTTCCAAGCATGCTATACCCTGATTCCACAGTCTTTACTTACTTCAACCACTAAACCTGAACCAAGATGGTGGCCTTAGGACACTTAACAGGCAGCCAACCTAGAAAATTGGCTGACGTTTGATAAACACATGGAATCATGGAGTGAAAATTCTTTGATGAACATGGATAACATATTTTCTCCTCTTGTTTGAAAATCTTTGGCCTAGTAACGAGTAATTGCTCTGTAACATCAAGGTATACCATCTTCTGATTTCACTAAGAGTGTAAACCACATTGCTTCCCTCAAGAAGCAGACAGATGTTTACAGATGTAGCAAACACTGACATCCATGATTGTTACCAGTTTCCCACCAAATCACCAAAGCAACATATTGTTTTGAGGTACATTTCAAACAAGAAACTACTTCATTTGTGGCATTTAACTGTTTCTTCAGAACACAAATAAAGTTAGAAAATACAAATTCAACTGCATACATTGATGGTTAGGTTTGTTAAATACTTTCGATGAAACATACCTGTAATAACTGGATCCTCAGCAGAAAATTCAGTATCATTTTTAGAAACATTTCTCCTTCCAGTTTTGGTGATTTCAATAATTGTTTGACCAGTTGTTTTGCCTAGTTCCAATAAATCTGAAAGAAAATACAAACAATGGTTAAAATCTATGTTCACGATCAAATTGATTAAAACAAAGAGCTAAAGCTGACTTTCCTCCTCCCACTCCACTTGCACACCATGTTGCAGTAACACACCCAACTGCAATACATTGTTCTGTCTTGAGATGGTCCTGATTTTTCTGCTCCAGGCTATTTAAAATGACTGGAACAAGCTCTAATTCATGCATATTCTCAGGTGACTGCTTGGGATAGATCCTAGAAAATCAGCAACACTTACAGACTTTCAGGTCTAACTTTAATTGGGACATTTCAAACGAATGAAAGTGAACAATCTGAAATTCTGATTGAAACATTGATCAGTTGAAATGAATGAGTGAAGATCTTTGGAATGGCTCAGGACCTCTGTAGGTATTCCAGCAGCAGAGGCCCCAAAATCTGAGGTTTCCAGTAAATTAGGGTGGTGTAGTGGTGCAGCAGTTAGTGCTGTTGTCCCACAGCTCTAGGGAGTTGAGTTTGATCCTGATTTCAGGTGCTGTCTGTGTGGAGTTTGTACATTCTCTGCAAGGCTGTTTGCTCTGATTTCCTTCTGCATCCCAAAGATGTGCTGGTAGGTTAATTGACTGTTGTAATTTACCCCCTAATGTAGGTAAGGAGCAAAAGAATCAAAGGGAGTTAAGAGCTATGTGAGAGAGAATTGGTTGGAGGGAAATACAAACAGGGGAAAGCAGGACTGATGGGATAACTCTATTGGGATCTGGCATGAACCCAATGGGCCAAATGGCATCCTTCTGTGCTGTATTAAATTAGTATGGCTACAAAAGCCCCCCTTGCTTCATTAATGCTCCATGGTTGATGGACACAAGTCAACCATTAGCCCTTTGCTTTCTCCTCATCCTCTTCCAAATAACTGGAAACCCATAAAGGAGGAAAGGCTCAAAAAAATGTCTTTAGTTCTATTTCCAAGCCCAGATAGATCAAACAATGAAAAATGGAACTAAATATGTATCAGGAATGTTACATATGGCTTGCTTAAATATCCTTTTCTGGTATCTTTGAATGTTTGAGTAACAAAAGATCTATGGTCTAACTGAATGATGGAATTGGCTTAATAGGCTCAATAATAACTCCTATCACTATA
This sequence comes from Pristis pectinata, assembly GCF_009764475.1. Taxonomy (NCBI): domain Eukaryota; kingdom Metazoa; phylum Chordata; class Chondrichthyes; order Rhinopristiformes; family Pristidae; genus Pristis; species Pristis pectinata. Next base: position 28,237,833 of record NC_067416.1, read on the forward strand.
CAATGGAAGAGGCAAACAAAAACAGAATGCATCTTTCCATGTGTTTCTTAATTTAAATAAATCTCTATTTTCTGAATTGGGAACTAAACTGTCTTTTTCTTTGTGCTGTATATTGCTTAGGCAGAAAGTGTCCAATAATTATCTTCTTATTCACTAATATAACATATGACAGCTTCTCTTCCAACTTCTACTTTTGGGTCAGGAACTGGTTATAGACAAAAAAAAATCCATGTCACATGCAACAAACCTGGTTCCCTCTGTACATTTAAGACTGCACATTTCTTCATCAACACAGCAGTATAAATCATTGCAAAAAAGTATTTGATTGTTTACAGGATGTGACTGAATAAAGATCAACAGAACATCACAATATCTTTTAAACAGGATAAACATCAAGACAATATGAAATAATTTGCAACCTGTTTTTCATGGAATGTGAACGATAGTGAAGTTTATTTATTCCACCTATGGCTTTAAACCTCAGCCCATTCCTTTAACGCACTCTATATTACACATAAACATTTCAGACATTGTAACTGTGTTAACTATTTGAAAGGATTATCTACTTAGTCCCAATTCCTTAATTTGGGCTGTGGTTAAAGGGGAACCATTGGATTTCCTATACCTGGACTTCCAGAAGATATTTGATGCAGTACTGTATGAAAGGTTATTGCAGAAAGTAAAAACTCATGGTATAGCATGTAACATATTGATATGCATAGAAGATTGCCTGGATAACAGAAACAGAGAGTAGGCAAAAATATTTTTTTTCTGGTTGGCAAGAATTGGCTACAACGATCATTGCTGAGGCATCAACTTTTTATGATTTATAGAAATGATATGGATGAAAGCACTGAATGTGGGGTTGTTAAATTTGCTGATGACACAAGGTTAGGTAGGAAAGTAATCTGTGAAGAAGACATAGGAGGTTATGTTGAGCTATAGAAAGGTTAAGAGAATGGATAAAAACCTGGCTTAAAATATACTTACTTTTTGATAATGTCTTAAACTTCAAGGCATTGTCTTGAAGTGTGCTCTGCCACTGATTAAGCATAACAGAACGAACTCCGGTCAGGCTTAGGAGTATTGCTGTATTCATTTGCCCCTCTGTTGACAACTGCAATGCACTGCCAAAAAGAGGAACAAGAACTAAATTACAAAATTGTTGCGCAATGAATTAGTGATGAAAATAAGTTCTTTCAGACTGAAAGATACACTGCTAGCATAGTGGCATGGTAGCATAGCGGTTAACATAATGCTATTACAGCACCAGCGACCTGGGTTCAATTCCCGCTACTGCCTGTAAGGAGTTTGTACGTTCTCCTGTGTCTGCGTGGGTTTCCTCCGGGTGCTCCAGTTTCCTCCCACATTCCAAAGACGTACAGGTTAGGAGCTGTGGGCATGCTAAGTTGGCGCCGGAAAAGTGGCGACACTTGCGGGCTGCCCCCAGCACATTCTTAGCAACACAAAAAGACGTATTTCACTGTGTGTTTCGATGTACATGTGACTAATAAATAAATATCTTATCTTATCTCAGAATGAAATGGTGCATAATTAAATAATTAGATTTTAAGGGTATTTTTGACCCTTAATACCAGGTCTTCCTCTGCAAGTAATCCCTGAAGAGTTGTGGGAATCTGCATTGTATGCCTACTATATGCAGGCAGCTGGGATAATTAAGAATCCCAATGAAGTGAATGGGTCGAGATCAACTGAGCCTGGGGTGGCATTTAAACATCCTACCTCAATCTTTTGTTGCTAAGTTAGCTAGCTTGCTCCAGAAAAAAAAAATGGAGAAATATTCACTTTCATTGTTCAGAGATATAGGTTAGAAGATAATGTTTTCTAGATGGTCTTGATTTTATGTTAATTTTCAAATCTGACAAATTCCCCATCTATGTGAGCAGGCACCAAAATATCCACTACATTAAGTTAGATCTTATTAATAAAGTATATATTGTCAAGAAATGCATTGTTTTGACCATAAATACTAAATTTCTTGTGGAATTAACACAATCCTCATGCAAATTCCAATAATGATATTTAATGTTGCTGCAATACAAAAAATTGAGTGTATAAAAATGTGAGATTAAAATTATGAGATTAAAACATCTTGTGGGCAACACTAAATTCTTGGAATCATATATATTTTGACATTTCACAAAGCAAACCTAATGGTAAGTCAAGTATGCACTGGGACCCATTATGCTGGCTGTGGCAGGTGCTTCTAAGGGGAACTACTAACATTCAGCCACTCTCAGGTACATGAGTCCCAAATTTAATGAGGATCCATGGTAAGCCCAGGACAAGCTGATAATTGATGTTGGCACATGTGTAAATTCACTGTGTCACTTGATTTCTAATTCAACTCCAAAATCCAAATGTGCTGAAATACCTCAGAATTATTTTGGGGAATCCATCTCTGTGATCTTATGTCAGATAGATTTGCTTTTTTACTTGCTTTCTCCTAATATTTTCAATTATTTCTTTGCGTTTAAGGCATTTATTTTATTTTAAATTTTTAAGTGCAATTTAATTATTTTTAATTTAAAGGAATTTTGAAGGATTGTAAATGTTGTTACAAGTCTCTGGATTTTGGAAACATTTAAAAATTGTTGCAAAACCTTGACATATTTGACTGAAGACAAGACTCCAGATGCAACCTTGCCTCCTGTCAAAGGTTGTGAAAGAGTGTTTTTTTTGGGGAGTGTGCTTCGGGTTATGCCAACTGAGACCTAGTCACCGTTGTAGTCTTACTTCAGCCTCCACATTTGACACAGCCAAGTGCACATAGGTACTGCAGGGAGTAAGCCACATTCAGTTTGATATGGCCCACCTAAAAAAAGCCAAGGAATTCTTTGTATCTTTTGCAGTTTTAGGTGGTCAGACAATGGGTATCTTGATGCCCACATTCTCTCTCTTGGGTAGAAGAATTCAGTTTTTACTTACATAATGTACACAGGCTTCTGCCTGATTTAAATTTTTAAGCATTACCTTTTTGCCCTGTCTAGTATTGACTGCCGTCGGAAGCTTTGACTGGTTTGGACCAGATCGAGAAGAATCACCAGCTGACATTCTAGTAAATAAAAGTAAAAGCATAAAAAAAGTGAAATACAAAAAAACAAATGTTTAAGCAAATATTGTCAACTAATTAAATCCATGCTGCTGGTTTCATCCCTTCTTACTTTACAAATGTCTCTGTCAGAAATGCTTGACCATTACTAAATTTTACAGTTTTCCCACTCAAAAAGCAGGCCCAAAAATGGAAAAGATGTTAATCTATCTTGCCAGTATAAAACACATAAGTATTTAAATACTAGCAAATTTGCATCCCAGTAAGCTGTAACTGTCACACTTAAATGAAAGTTAAATGAAAAGCATAGATCATGTAAGTCTCAATTTGTACGTTAGAATAATCACATATTTCCATGTCAGCATCTGTCCTTGGTACCTTAACATAAACACAGATGCATAATAACATCATGTTCTGTGTCTGAAATGTGGTTGCATTGACTTAAATGGAGCCAGTTTTTTTGAAGTGGAATACAACCTGTCACATTTGGATTTTTAGCAATGAGCAGCTGAGGATAAATTTCTACTTCGTGTATGATCTCTGCACGCTGGCCCAGGAGCATAGTCACTTCACCCCATGAACATTAAATTGCCATACTTGACCTTGTTCTGAATAATTAGTTGCACACACATCAGTCCATTGAAACAATGATGGGACAGCAACCAAGCACATTTCTAAATCAAAAATGAGATGTACACTGCTGTGCTAGGTAAGCTTATAAGAAGAGTTAACAACAGCAAAACTGGGCACTATTGATGCTGCAAGATTGTTAAGATCCATCAAAATCATCATAATCTGCAGCAAGATTTGTAAGCTGCACCTCTGTATCACCTACATGATGTATCTTCATATCTTCATAGTTTGCTTTCTTGAAGTTCCTAAAGAACCTGGTTTCAGATTGAACTAAATCACTTTCAATTTTTATACAAAATTCTATCACGTTACGATAACTTTTCATTAAAGGCTCTTTAACTACAGGATTATTAGTTAACTCTTCCTCTTTTTACAAAAGTAGAGATAAAATAGCCCATTTCCTGGCTGTTTCCTCAGACATTGAAATAAATATCCATTTAATTCATTCACTACAGTTTTACTACCAATTTGGTTTAAATTTTAAAAAAATTTTATTTTATTTACGGTGCGGTAACAGGCCCTTCCAGCCCAACGAGTCCGCGCCGCCCATTTTAAGCCCCAAATTAACCTACCCTTACGTCTTTAAAATGTGGGAGGAAACCCACGCAGACACGGGAGAATGTACAAACTCCTTACAGACAGCGATGGGAATTGAACCCCAATCGCTGGTGCTGTAATAGCGTCGTGCTAACCGCTACACTACCGTGCTGCCCAACTTAGTTTACTTAGTATGATTATGGTATTACCCTTGTTGTATAACCCTTCTGTTTTCTTGATCTATACTGCATTCCCACAACTGTTTGGAGTCTATATACAACTCCCACCAATGTTTTTTGCTCTTGCTGTCTCTTAACTGCAACCAAAATGACTATACTTCCTGATTTCCTCATCTAAGAACCTATCTCTCTACTACAATTTTTCCTATCCTTTACTATCAGGGCTTCCCCTCTTCCTTTTCCGTTTTACTTGTCTCTACTCAACCTTGGTCATTTGCAACTATAATCTCTGTGATGGTCATTTATTTCTATTTGTCCTGATAATTCAGCTATTTGTTACAAATGGCATATGCGTTCACAGAAGGGACCTTCAGTTTTGCCTTTCTACCATTTCTCCCTACTCTGACTCTAATTGAACATATAATCTTATATTTGTATGTTCTGTCTCTTCTGGATACATTCTGATTACCATTACTCATTTTGCCAGCCTGCACCATTGCCTTGTCATTTCTCTTTAACTTTCTAAATTTGTCTTCACTGAAATGCTCTTCCAACTACTTTGTTTAAAGCCTTACCTTCAGCTCTTGTTGTTCAATTCATTTGGGCACTGGTTCCAGCTTGGTTCAAGTGAAGCCCACCCCATTGGAAGAGCTCCATCTTTCCCCAGGATATCATGAATTGAAACCCACACAATGCAAACAAGGCTTTTTGTTTTAGAATGCTATATTTATTGTTACTTACAGATTATCTTAAATTATTGTTGATAAGAGAGGAACTAAGGAATTCAAACAAGACCAAAAGTTCAAGAATCCAAAGAATACCTGGAAAATTCATGGAAACAAGTTTTGATGGCAATAAATTAGCAAGAAAATGTTCTTTGCCATAAAAGACGAATGCACTGCAACTTTTCAACAGCTCTTCCCATGTTGCATGACTATGAAAAAGGGAAATATTTTTATTGTAATTTGACATTAAAAATATGCAATTTGAAAGCTAAGGTGAAAGAAATGTTTTCAATTAATAGAAAAATAAATGTTTACTCTATTTCATCATCATGAAGTACTAGTAGAGCTATGCAGGATAATAAATGTTATAATGTAAAATATACTTAAAATTTGTCACAAAATATATTACTGAAAAGGCTATTGATCTTGATCAACAGTATAGAATTAAGGATGTAATTGAGCATTCCTTTCGAACCTTTACTTTCATTCAGTGTGTGCTATGATAAAATTTGAAAAATAATGAAAACACAACCCACCTGGGGACATGTTCACTTCCCATGACTCCAAACCAGTGCCCTGTGAACTGTGAACTATATGTTTCTATTATTTCTGTCATTACTTTCACAGGACTGAACAACTCTAGAAAAAATATACAGACAAATTAGGTGACCATAGTTCACTTCTATTTGTATTATATACTGAATAAGTTTCAGATAGCACTGTCCAATTTATTTTGCACATACGTATCTTTTGTAGAAAACATAAGAGCACTTGAGATACAGTAGATCTGCATGACGAAATATTTAATTCTTGTGGGATAGGTTTAGAATATAGAGTATGGAACAGGTCCTTCGGCTCACTATGTCTGTGCTGACCATGATGCCAATCTAACTCATCCCATCTGCCTGCATGTGGTCCATATCCCCCTATTCTCTGCCTGTTCAAGCTTCTTAAACATTGCTATTGTAGCGGCTAGCTACACACCACGAAATGAAAACACAGTCGCTGGTTTCAAAATCAGAGGTCGAATGCAGACCTGGGGCGCGGTGCGCCTTTAATAGCTGAAACTTCCCGCGCTACAGTTCCCGCACTGATGTCACGCCCGGGTCACCTGACCTTCCCGCGCGCGGGCTTTCCCAGCCTAACGCTGGGGAAGGAGGGCCCAGCGCCATCTTGGATCGGGGCCTCCGACGATGTCACGATGTCGGGAGCCGGTTCGATGCCGGTGCGGTGAGTTGCTACACTATCATGTTTACTTCTACCACCTCCCCTGGCATGTTCCAGGCACCAACCACTCTGTGTAAAAAAACTTGCCTCATAAATCTCCTTTAAACTTTCCCCCTTTCACAAACCCGTGCCATGTATTATTTGACATTTCTACACTGGGGAAAAAAACTGAGTATCTAGTCTGTTTATGCCTCTCATAATTTTATATACTTCTATCAGGTTACCGTCAGCCTCTGACGCTCCAGAGAAAACAACCCAAGTTTGTTCAACTTCTCCTTAGAGCTAATACTCTGCAGTCCAGGCAAAATCCTGGTGAACCTCTTCCTGTAGTGTGGTGACCAGAACTGCATACAATACTCCAAAGGTGGTCTAACCAAAGTTTTATACAGCTATGACAATATTGGCTCTACACCAAAGTGACGTATCTTACCTGAACACAATGAGACAAGCCTCTTCTATATTTTAACCCATCCTACTAGAAAGTGACAGTCTGCCAAGGATTATCCCCAGAAATCAGTTCATTTATCACATCTTTTTTTGCGATGCTTTTTCATCAGTTTTTACTGAACCTATTAACTACTCTATTTGAACTGCCCTTATGTAATCTTGGAATTCATTACTAATCTTATTCTAATAAATGACTCTTAAAAGATTAGGAGTTTAGTCAATAGTAACAATAGTAGCAACATAAAGACCATGGAAAAGATAGTAAGCATATACCTAAATCTCCTTTCCAGAAGCTGCCTTACATCGCCAGAGGACAGGTTCAATCCTGGCCCCCGGTGCTATCTGTGTGGAATTTACACATTTTCCCTGTGACCATGTGGGTTTTCTCCAGGTGCTCCAGTTTCCTCCCAAGTCCCAAAGATGTGTGAGTTTGTGGGTTAATTGGTCATGGTAAATTGCCTCTACTATGTGGGTGAGTGGTAGGATCTGATGAGAATGTGGCGAGAATAAAAAAAATGGGATTAATGTAGGTTTAGTGTAAATGGGTGGATGATGCTTGTCATGGACGAGGTGGGCTGAAAAGCCTGTTTCCATGCTCTGTCTCTCTGTGACTCTATATCCACCTTACTTTTCACTGCACGATCCCTTCTAATGACAGGCTGCAGATGTCATAAGTGTACATTTCTAACTTACTCCTCTCCCCTCACCATAGCATCACTATTCCTGCACCTTCCTCTTTCAGATAACCAAAAGCTCCCATGAGGCCAGACTAAGCAACAAGAGAATGAGGAAGGAGGCAGCTCACTCACTCAATCTGCCACTCACAGTCGCCACCTCAGAAACTGACATTTTGCATTTCTTACAGGGCAGCATAGAGGCAGGATCTATGCAAGCTAGGGCAGAGGTGAGCAAGGGCAGAGGCGGGCTGAGGCACAGGCGGGCTAGGGCACAGGACAGTGAATGTGTGGTCTCGGTGCCAGAAATTAAATTAATTCTTTGATAGAATGGGCATGTGCAATGAAGTGTTGCTGCATTGGCAAACCTGCCTGAAAGCATATGTGAAATGTCAGAAGTATGGTCTCTACCAGCTTTGACTTTGCACACAATTGTGAATCGAGTTTGGAGATCATCCTTTCCAGCAGGGATGTAACTATGAATTGTGAAAAACTTTTTTGGAGTATACTCCTGTGCGTCTCCAGTTTTGTTGAGGCAGTGGAACTTTTATTTGAGCAGACTTATGTCTCTCCAATTGTGTTTTGGTTGGCAAATTGTCTCTCAACGTAAATCAGCATCCAAAGTTCGTAATTAAGTGTGTCGTTGGTCATGAGGAGGTAAAAGTAAAGAGGATGCGTTTTGTCTGCATGCAGCCACACTTTGGCCTGTTGTGAGCACTGAAAAATAGAGGGTGTGAAAGATTGTCGCAATATTTTGGTAGTTCCCCAATATCTTCTGTGTATGGTCGCAGACCAGTTAAATATTGTGGTTATAGTACATTTATTCATTCCAGATATTGCCCTCAAGGCAACGTGGATACTGTCCAACGACAACTGCTTCAATTAACTCTTTTACTTATTTATTACAATAAAGATGGTACCTGAGCAGTACCATGAAGGGACAGGTTAGCAACTGCTCTTAGGATATACATTTTGCTTTGAAATTTAACACACATTACCAATATGTAAGATTATGTTTATGGTCTCTTACCCAAGTCATTGGTTTCATCATAAGGATCTACAATATCTGACCAATCAAGTTAAAGTTTACTTACTTTACATGACTGCACGGCCAGTCATCAATACATATCAAATTATGGAGGTCAATTGGACAGTAATTGCCTGAATTTCTATTACATGCCATTCATCACTGAGGTTCTTTGCTAGGTTTGAAACCAGTGTTGCAGTGTTTGGTCTTTTATCAGCAATTATACCACATAAAATCTTAATAATTTGTCATAAATTATTATTTGTGGAAAAACAATCTTGGAACTATTTTTCCTGCTTCTGGATTGCTGATGCTTAAAGCACCTTGAAAGTGAGATCTTCTTCAGCCCAAACTGTTCATGAACCTGGCCTTAGACAACCCACCAGACATAACACCATGGAGTTTAAAATCAATACATATTGCACACGTTATATCGAATCTTAGAAAAGGTCTGAAAGACAGAAATGAATAAATACTTAATTGAAATATTTCATTTAAAGAAGCATAAATTCCTTAAAACAAATCAAAAACCTGACGATTTTTTACTCTATGGATCGAGAAAACTAAAGCTAACTGTAAGAAATGGGTCCTTGGTCATGAGCGATAAATTCTCCATGTTGCATTACAGTTTTGAAATTTAATTCCATTGAGTTCAAAGAAACTGAACCTTGGAAACTGATTACAATGCCTGGTGGCTACTATATTGTACATATATTACTAAACATGAAGGAGAAATTTCTATCATTCTGCCAGTACTAATATAGACAGGGATCTCATTTGCTTCTTTTAACATCTATTTGAACTCTTCCAGCCACCTTAAAAGGCAGCAGTGTGGGCTGTGAGGAGGATACAGAGAGGCTTCTGGGGACTTAGACTGACTAAAATGATTGACCAAGAATGAATGTAGTGTCAAAAAACGTGAGGAAACAAGGAAAGGTTACAGTTAAATATTGTGACAATAAATACAAAAGAGTCACAATTATATGTGACTATTGCTGTTAATATCAATAATTAGGATACTCTTTCACAATATAAAATCCTTTAAACATATCACATAAATTATTTAACAGATTAAAATTAATAGAAAGGATACATCTGAAGTTGTGAGTATCCACTGGAAAACAATTAGGTGGTACAATACGATCAATTGCTACCTGCAGTTTAAACAAAAAGCAAACATGAAGCAACGCTGAAACAATTACAGATTAAACTTTTGCTTCAAATTTTGGTGATTACATTAATACTTTATATCCCTACTTTAAAACAGACACTAGGAGTTGGAACAGTTCAACTGCTCTGGGGGAATCTGCTGTTAATTTGAATTCAACCCATCAAAACTGCAAACAGGGTTAGATATTGCTGCTCTTGATTTGCAGTTATCTAGTTGGTATTGACAGCAATACAAGGCCGCCTGGAAGAACTCTCTTAAATTGTGAGCTCTGCCTCATTAGCTTTCAATCGGGTCACGCTTGGGTACATTTTTGGAATCAACTCAGAGCTCAAAACTAAGCCAGGTTTAAGGCAATGTCATTTAAGAGTTTTCAGCATTAGTTTGAGTAGCTACCAATACAGGCGATATGGATATCATTGGAACAGGTTATAGAAACAAAGTTTACCATTTAGTTCCTCAACCCTGTCTACCATTCTGTTCTATGACTGCAGATCCATAACTTCTAACACTCACCTTGATTCAGTATCTTATCACATCTGGTTAAAAAGGATCTCAGATTTAAAACTAAAAATTAACCTAGACTCAACTGTCATTTGCAGAAGAAAATGTCAAACTTCAGCCAATATTTGCTTGTCATTGTATTTCATAGTTTCCACCTGAAAGGAGCTAATTTTTTTGCCCTAGACCATGCCTTAGATTCATCAATCTGCAGAACTGTTTCTCTCAATCTACATTAAAAGTTCATACATCACTACTTAAAATATCCCTCCGTGACCTTTTAAGTTCCACAAAGCACAATTCTAATTGAACTAAATTAACCCATAGGTACAGGTATCATTCTAGTTTATCCATGCTGTACTCCTCCCAAGGACAATAGATCCATCCTAATGTGTAATGACAAGATGGATACACAAGAGACTGCAGATGCTGGAATCTGAAGCAACAAACAAGATGCTGGAGGAACTCAGCGGGTTGGGCAGCAACTGTGGAGGGAAATGAACAGTCCAGGTTTTGGGTTGAGACCCTCCATCTAATCACATTCTGTCCATTTGAGTGCCTAGCCCATTACCCCTACTCTCTTTCTTCTGTTGCCCATCTTAACGTAACCTAACTTAACACAACCTAACTTAATCTAACCTAACTGTCTCTTATCATGAACTTTACCAAAGGCCTCCATTTAAGTCACACCCATCAATATTCACTGTCCCCTACAGTCACCTCTTCAAAATGTTCAGTTAGGTTTGTTTGGTATAACCTCTTTACACATTCATACTGGCTGTCTTTCATTGGCTGAAAATTTTCATTGTTTGGTAACATAGTTAATTAACAACTCAAGTGAAGTCAAAGACAAATGAAGTTAGATTCTTCTTAGGCAGTCCCTTGGGATCAAGGATATCTTGCTTGATTCCAAGGGTCAAGCAAGATATATTTGATATCTATTTCAGCTATCCAGTGTCAGTCATGAGAACCAAATGGTCTGCCCAATGGTCTATAATTCCTTGATTTTCCTTCCTTAGGTAGCAGAGTGACATATGCAATGGAATTCTTGGATGATTAAATTAGGAGCATTAGCAATGTTCTCATCTTCCTTTCCTGGAGACGGAAACCATTAATTTGGGGATTCTGTCCCTTTATTGTTTTTTTTAGTCTGTCCCTGATCCAATGTTTGTTTCCCAAATTTTTGGATGCCATCCACTTCCTCTTTTTCAATTATTGTTGCAAATTCAATATAGCGCTCTTTCCTTGATATCTCTTGTTTCTTTTTGTAGATAATTTCTATCTTTTCAATTTGTTCTTTTCATCCCTCCCAGGTTCCCAGATCTGTGCATTTTTGTGCTTGTTTTGTATTTCTTTTCTTGAAGTTTTATGTTGTCTCTTATTTACTTAGTTTTCCTTTTTGTTTTACTGGTAGCAGCTCTCTTGCTCTCAGAGTATAAACTGGTTATATTTCATATTAAACTAATTTTTGAACAATTCCGACCGATCTTCTGTCATTTTGTCCATGTACCATAGACAGTCTCTGCCTCATTGCATGAAAGTTAGCCTTATCTTAATCTAAAATCTTAATAGCTGCTTTATTTTCTTCCTTTCAACAGTACCTTGAACACCTAACCAAATCTGATTTACTAAATGTTCCTGAATATAGCATGTCAAGTCTTCTTGTTAGTTCTGAGAAATATTGCAGCAGAAAATTCTTGAATATACTCAAGTAACTCACTAGTGTTCTTGCAGGATCTGATGTTCTTATTCCAATCTATAGGAAAATTAAAATCACTTGCTATTCCTTCATACTTGTCCACTCACTGCACTTACTACCAAGGGACTTGTGCACACTGTCTTTATCCTTTGCTATTTCTTATTTCTATCCATTATGTCTCTATTGCCGAGTTTCCTCTTATGATTTCCTTTCTAATCATTTAAGTAATTTTATGTTTAATCACCAAGAATACTTCTTCCCCTTCATTAATTTTTGTAGCTTTCATGTAGACTTTGCATCGTGCAATACTTGATCATCTTATTGACATGCCATACCTTCCGAATTGAATGGTACTTGCAGTTTATCCAATTAGTTTCTTATGCTCCGTGTTTACGTAAAGAACACTTATTTAGGCCACACAGTTTAACTTTTCCATCAGTTATCGGTTACTTCTCCCCTGGTTTACTACTGCACTATTAGTTTTCCCTTCAATTCTCGTGAATAAAATACAATTTTTGATTATTTCACTACTCTCCAACCTTTTATTGATTTTACAACAGTTCATAATATACTTCTCCCTGAGTTTACTCCCTTTCGAATGTTTAAAGCCCCTGTAACAATACTATTTATCCTTTCCAATAAGACACTAGTCTCAACGCTCTTCAGACTAAGTCCAACCCAAGACTGTACATTCTTTTCATTCCAATACTGATGCCAATGCCTTAGGTTCCAAGGTCCCCTGATCAGTCTCTTGTTGTCCTTGCCACAGTCTATATCCTCTTCCAGACAGCAAGTACATTTAATCTGTACAATAGTATCAGTTAGCTGGATTTTAGTTCATCTATCAGGACACTAATTGAATGAGGCAACCCTATCTGATCCTGCATCTTTCTGTTGGTGTGACCTCTCTCTGGGACACACTATTTGAACATTCTTCCCCTCATTTTTGTGTTGGAGGATCTCCACTTACACTCCTGTTCAATGACTAACCCAAGAGTTTCAAGACAGAGACATCTACTGGCAGACATGTTCTCTCAGGATACCATCACTATCTATAAATTTCCACATACTACAATCTACACATGCAAACTGGATTGCCATATCTTACTATGTAATTTCAACCTACTGATTTTTTTTAAACACACAAGCTAATACTGTAAAACAAATGACTAAATATTTAAATATTTACATGAAAAAGCAAAATTCCTCCCCCACTCTGCACTGAAATACCACCAATAGAATTCTGAGTATGATACTTGGTTTACGATGCATTCTGTTTATGTGCACTCTATCAACCTAGTAACATCAATGAAGTGTTAAGCCTTTGAACCTGGCCTGCCATGCCCAATCTGTGACACTATGCCCTTCTTTCCATAATTTTCAACTAAATACATCCTGTATTTAATGGGTCTTTGACAAGATATGGCCTGGGTGGAGGATAACAATGGAGTTTGTTGGCAGTAGTAGGGATAAAGCTCCACATTGCCAAAGTTTCATGTGTGTTATTCTTTTATCATTCTCACTTTCCCTCACACAGGTCTTAGTGAGCAAAGAGTGCTACCCAATAAAAAAAAATCATTCCATTAGTGCATCTGATACACTCTAATGAATTAAGCAAACTGTACGTGAACTGCCTGCTTAATCGAAATTCAGATTAGCATCACAAATCTGGGAAAAAGTTTTAAATCTGACCACAATCTTTAGGAAGAATCAAAGGTCTTCAAATAAATTCTTTACAAGAAAAGATATGAGTGCAAACATTTTCCTTTAATCAATGCAGAATTGGGCAATGTGTTTCAATAAAGCAGCAGCGATAACATTTTGATAATATTTTGGATCTTATAGACGAGACTAAGTTATTCTTCCTTCTCAAATCAGGCCAAGTTATCTAACATAGGTCACATGCTGTTTATTGTCTATAATAAATCATCTTATGTCGATTACCATTTTAATATTTTTCTTTTGGCTTCCTGCTCCTCTAGCGGTTTTTACATCCTTTGTGTTTGGAGTTTCTGTTGCAAGGAAAAAAACAATGACCATGAAGAACAGGAGTGCTCCACATAAATTTAGGTGTGAATACAAAACCCATATATATAAAATAGCGCACTTTATCTAATTATTAAGATGAAAATAGCCTTGTGCAAATTTAGTCTTTGAATGATTTCATTCCCAAGAGCCATCCATATCATTGGTTCACAAAAAACTTCTTTTAAGAATGTTGGCACCAGCAATATGGAAATAAGACCTCCATTTTCTTCAGTTATGTATAAAGATGTTATTTGGTTACACATCCTTCAGATTTCAATAATGTTATGCTCTTTTATTCTGAAGTTATCTTAAATCTAGTTATTATGAAAAGACGAACCTAATTCCATGGTAAGAGAAAGATAAGCTTAGAAAATGAATTGCCCCCTTTTTTTGGTGCATTAAAACATTGTAACGTTCTTATGTCTAGTTCCAGCACCACATTAGATCCCCTCAAAACATTTCAATGTAGAATAAAAACAGGAATGCAACACTGCTGGTGTGTTTTAACCCAGAAACAAGCATAAAAACAAGCCTAGCAGGGCCAAACAATGAAATGGATCTTAACTAGTATAAATTCAGTAAGGTTCAATTAATGCACGGAGTAAGTAATATGAAGTCCAGTTCCACAAAGTACCTCTATCGACTATGAAAATTGGGATTTTGGTAAGAGGAGGACTGAGGTGAATTGGGGTTAAGAGGTGCTGATCTGGTACTTTATTTCTACCTGGTGAATTAAGAGAGTCCAGACAGAAAGGAACTAAGTGACCACCAATGACAAAAAAAAACAGACAAGTAGATCAGAGAATACTTTGAGGGAACCTTAATTTAGTTCTGTATATTGATATATTTTCTATGCAGGGGGGTGTGCAACTTCAAGATAAACCTGCAAGTAGTGTTCCCATGTGCCTGCTGCCCTTGTCCTTCTTAGTGGAAGCCTGGGTGAGTAATTGCAGTGTATTTTATGGATGATATACACTGTAGCTAGTGTGGGGTGGTTATGGAAAGAATGAATGTTTAAGGTAGTTAATATGGTGCCAATAAAGTGGCTTCTTTGTTCTGTATGGTGTTGAAAATCTTTGAAAGTTGTTGGCACTGAACTCATCCAGCCAAGTAGAGAGTATTGTATAATACTTCTGACTTGTACCTTTTAGATGGTAGAAAGGTCTTGGCGTGCCAGGACATAAGTCACTCATCACAGGACAAGCAGCCTCTCAAGTGCTCTTGTAGCCAGCCATGACATTTACGTGGCCAGTCCAGTTGGGTTTCTGGTCAATGGCAATTCCCCCGAGGACAATGACAGCAGGTGACTCAACAATAATAATGCTATTACAAGTCAAAGGTAGGTGGCTGGGCGCTCTCTGTTGGAGATGGTCATTCCCTGGCACTTTTGTAGCATGAATATTTGTTGACAGTTATCATCTCATGCCAGAATATTGTCAGGGTCTTGGTCCATGTGGGCATGGGCTGTTTCATTAACTGGGATGTTGCAAATGGTGTCTATTCTGCAATTATCAGAAAACAACACCATGCCTGACCTTATGATGGAAAGAAGGTCATTGATGAAGCAGCTGTTTAAATATATATCACTTTCTAGTATTTATTTCCCAAACTTCCATCTTTTTTAAAAATTCCTTGAAGACCGTAAAAATCCTATTCTTTGATCAATTTTGGGCCACACCTCGTGATTGCTCCTACTTAGGCTCACAAATTTTCCCACATTATTGTGAAGTTCTTTGGACAATTTATCAAGCTCCCGTAAAGTAGGAAAAATCAACTTGTTTACTTCTATGTTACCTGGCTCGTCTCTGTGTTGGCGATTGTATAGCAATTGCAATGAGAAGTCTCTTGAAACGGAACTGATTACATCTTTCTGCAAGACCTTCAGTGCCTCCAAGGGTAGTTCCATCAATAGCTTATCAGCCAAAAGGATTACAAATTCTCCTAAACCTTGAGATTGACCTGAGAAGAATTGATTTAAATTTTGATTTCAGAATGACTTCAGGTGAAGGAAAAATATCAGCAGTCAATTATGAAAACGTTTGAACAAGAGAAAAAGTCTCCTGCAAGTTACTTTATAAAGACCACATACACACAAACACACAGACACATGCACACACAGACACAGACACACAGACACACACACACACAAATACATAAATATTGTATAATTAGATATTTGAACAGAAAGCAGCATGTTTTGCCATTTAACATAATGGAAAACAACAGGTACTTCATTGACATGCCCACACAAAGAGCCCATCATTTCAGTTATGTTTTTAAATAGTAAGTGATAATCAAGGTGAAGGACTTCCCCACAGGCAGTAAGGAAGGAGAACCTGCTGGGATAACCTCCCCAGGCACCTTTTATCTGCCTCTTATTTGGTCTAATAGTGAAGCAGACTCCGAACAAAATGAGTTACTTGCGTTCATTACATTTCACTGAATGAATCACATTTGAACAAAGAGGTAGCAAAGTTATGCAGGTGATTTTTGTGGTGGGGCGGTAGGAGGGGGGGGTGAGGTGGGGGGGGGGGGGTTTGGAAGATGGTGGTGTTCCGAAGGTGAGTGGGTGATCTTTATGGATAAAATATAAGATTGCAAAATCAGTTCAGTTAACGAGGACATTGCATTTGTTAGCAGCCGAGATCAACTTTCTAAAGTTCTTCATGGAAGTACCTTTCGTAAGGCCAGCATACATTATTCATTCTAAATTGACTTTGCAAAGGTGTAGATGAGCTATATTCTTTAAGCACTGAGGGGAAGAGACTTCCACAGTCTTTTTAGATAATGAGTTCCTGGATTTGAAATAATGATGAAAGAATGACAAGATATTTCTAATTCAGTCTGCTATGTGACTTGCAGTGTAATGTGGAGCTGTTGATGTCCCAAGTGTTTGTAGCCCTTGTCCTTCCAGATGGTAATGGTTGGGAGTTTGTGATAGGTTTTCAAAAAATCCCTTTGTGAATTTCCATAGTTCCTTAGGTGAGTGGTGATCAAGGTGGGTGCACTGATCTGGATGGCTCTTTGAATGGTGTTGATGCCAAATTCATCCAGGGAGTCGAGAGTACACCTTATGCATTTTAGGTGGTGGGTATGCTTTGGGGAGTAGAAAGTTGAATCATTCATCACAGAATACCCAACTTATTGCACTCTTGCAGCCAAAATATTTCAGTGGCTGATCCAGTAATGTTTTTGGTCATTGGAAACTCCCAGGTGTTGGGAAATTTGATGATGGTAATGATATTGAATGCCACAAAATGGTAGTCAGACTCTCTTTTGTTGAAACTATATAGCACTGATGTTACTTCCTATTTATCAGCCCAAGTCTCATTACTGTCAAGGTCTTACTTTTGCAGACACAAAATGTTTCATTGTTTGAGCAATTGGGTGAATACAATGGGACACCATGCAAGCATCAGCAAATATCCTTATCATATCTTATGCTGGAGCGGAGCTCATTGAGGAAACGTGAAAGTGATTGGGCTTAGCACCTTCCCTGAAGAACTCCGGCAGAGATTTCTTACAGCTGAGATCATCAACCTGCAGCAATCACACCCATCTTTCTTTGAGCTGAGTTCAACTTCAGCAAGTGAAAAGTTTTTTCCTTGATCTCCATTGAATTTAATCATACAAAGGCTTCTTGGGTGCCTTGATATTAAGGTCAATCATTCTCTCTACACCTCTGGAATCCTGACCTTTTGTCCAGATTTGATATATGGGCAGGGAAAAATAGTTGAGGTATTGAGGAGAGTGTAAAATTTGTGGGAGGTCAATTGTTTCGCAATTTCTATCCTGAGGATATTACAGCTCATCCAAAAATTTATAATGGAGAAGCCATCTGGCAGTGGACATTCAAGAGCATTCAAAAGCTGTCTGTTGTACATATGTGGAACTTGACCTAGTGTCACCTAGGGACAATATGCAGATGGTGAAGTGAAGGAGACCTGGGGACTGCTAAGCAGATGAAAAGATTGTTGTGCAGGTATTCCAAGAAGAGCATAGTTGTATCATTATTCAATCCCTCATAAAGATGTTTAGGGTATAATTAAATAGGTATCTCTTAGCTCAATCAACTAAAAAAAAGGGGCAGAATGATCTGACTAGTCACGTCAAATTTGCTGAGTGGACAACAAAAAAATATTAACCAAATTCAAAAACAACTTGCCAATAAAATTCCTCTCCAGTTCTTTCTGCCATACCTGGAGTTGATTTTCCACCCACTGGTTTTTCCTCTTTCTTTTTGTGTTTTGATTTCCCAGAATCCATTCCTGTTGCCAGGGGAGTCGGTGGTCTGAAAAAAAGACCTTTAATTAGGATGTATCTTCAAAAGATAGTCATCTCCCACACATCACAAAAACTAGCCCAAACTGATATGCTTCATTGTAGATATACCAAACCTTGTCTAACTTGCTGCATATCTTGTAAGGAAAAGTAAAAGCTGTCATTTTTAAACCATTATGCATAAGTAATAAGGATTGTTTGAAAGTACCTACGTTGAACATGTGAGCTGGGGAATGGTTGCACTTAGCTTGGCCTGTATTTTAACAACCCCTTGCACTAGGAGCAAGATCATAGGTGGTGGGATGGGGAGGGGACGAGGCAAGGAGACATGGGGGACAGTCAATCACGTACAGTGTCTTGGGCATCATAAGCATGAGAACTTCTCTGTCATGGAGCCTTGCACAGAACTCATGTTGTCCTCCAGTGCAGAAATGCCTTAACATACCCCTTTTAAACTTTTTACTATTAACATATATTAAGGTTTAATTTACAGTACTCATTAACCTTCTGGCAGGTTTCTGGGTTGCAGAAGGAAGCCTGAGCATTGAGAGGAAATCCCCAAAGTGAAGAGAGACCATACAAACTCTATAAAATCCATACAAATTTTCCATTGCTGGGAGAGGAAATCAGTTTCTTTTTTGCTGACATTTCATATAAAGTGTGGTGTCGGGACTACAGTAGGTACTCTGAAAACATTCATGTAATAACAATTCCTTGTTTACTATTTGACATATTACCAGTGTGGTTCATGTTGATTGTAAAAATGATGCAAGAAATAATACAAAAATGCATTATCAGGCAGTATATGAGCAACAGATTTATTTTACTGAATTTTATAGGAAAAAGGCATAGTCTCCAGACAAAGTGGGTACTTACAGAGTAAATGTAAAGTCAAACTGTGACAAAAGAGGATTCAAGTACTCTTCCATAGAATCGATAATACTAGAGAAATCTTCATCAAGCTTATGTTCATATTCTGTTGTAGATTTTGTTTTCTTTTGATTTAAATACGAAACAGTAAGTTAAAACAGAATCAGCCACAAAACAGTTACACCACTAAAGGAATTTGTACTGGTTCTATCTAAAAGCAATCCAATTAGTTTCAAATCGCTGCCCTCTCCCTATAGCCCTGTAATCCTTTTCCTTTCAGAAACTTACCTGATCCCGTTTTGAACTCTTCAATTGAATCTGCCTCACTACTGGCAGTGCACTTCAGACCCTCACTGCATTACAATGTTTTTTTCTCATGTCACTTTTGGTTCTTTCACTAATCACTTTCATTCTATGTCCCCTGGCTCATGATTCTTCTCCCAGTGGGAAATGTTTCTCTCTATTTTGTGATTTTGAGTACTTCTAAATGATCCTCCCGTAAAATCCTATAGAGAACAATCCTAGCTCCTCTAGTCTCTCAATATAACTAACATCCTTCATCCTTGGAATCATTTTTGTAAATCTCATCTGCACTCTTTCTAAAGTCATCATGTGTTTTCTAAAACATAGTGCTCAGGCTGGATGCAGTTATTGCCGAACCACTGCTTTACAATGACTTAGTATGACTTCCTTCTTGTGTAATCCATTATTTATAAAATCAAAATCCCTTATATATTATTAAGTGCTTTCTCAACGTGCCAATAAACTATATTCCCAAGTCTCCATGTTCTTGCACTTCTTTTAGAACTGTTGCCTCCAGTTTATATTGCCTCTTCTCAGTGTTTCCACCAAATTATTTCCACCAAATTATTTCCACCAACACTGCACACTTTCAGCATTACATTTCACTTGTTACTTATTCCACAAGCCTGCCTATATCTCCTAGGTGTATTATTATCCTCCTCACAGCTCATCGTGTCTTCTCCAAATTATGCCCTGTATATCCAAGCTCAATCATTAATTTTTTTTAAGAAAAAGAATGGTCCCAGTGACATCTTGAACTGCAACAGCTCAGGAATCTCCCACATAACACACTGTAATGCATGATGCAATATTCTCAGGACCATTTACAGTTGCAAAGATTTGCTTTATTGTGTGATGACATGGGATTGAATTCTAAAGCTCTTCATTTTCCATAAAATTGAAAAATCATTGGCTTTGAATACAATGTACATCATGTGGCTGGTAGAATTACATTGCAGAGAATAGCAAGAAACTTGGAAAACAGGTGCAGAACAGTGTTTTTTTTTCATCATGCATCTGCATTGAAGTAGACTTGCCTCTGACTGCCTGAGGGTCTCTAAAACCAATGAGACATTTTTGCAATTGGCCACAGTAGAAGTTTCCCCATTAACATTCTAATGTACCCAGTGAGAGGAGTGTGCCAGTGATGAGCAGATGAAGTAGGTGTGGGAGGGAGAGAAACTGGGTGATAGGGGGCTGGTGACTGGGGGTGGGCGGTTGGAAATAAGGGTGTGTGTGAAAGGACCTGGGTAGATGAGAAGGAGAGAGAAAGGGACAGAGGGGGAGCAGGTTACCTGAAATTGGGGAATTCAATGTTCATGCCATTGGGTTGTAGACTACCAGGCGGAATATGAGGTGCTATTCTTTTAGTTTGTGTTTGGCCTCATCCTGGCAGTGGAGGAGGCTGAGAACAGATAGGTTGGTGTGGGAATGGAAAGGGGAATTAAAATGGCCAGCAACTGGGATCTCAAAATGGCCATTGTAGACAGAATGCAGGTGCTCGGCAAAGTAGTCACCTAGTCTATGTAGAGAAGGTCACATTGAGAGCACTAAATAGAATAGATGAGGTGAGAGGAGGTGCACGTGAATCTCCGTCTCACCTGAAAGGGCTGTTTAGGTCTTGGATAGAGGCGAGGGGGAGGGATGGGTGGGAAGGTATGAGCAAACCAGGGAGTTGCAGAGAGAGTAGTCCCTGTGGAAAGCAGAAGGGATGGGGAGGGGAAGATGTGACTGGTGCTGGGAACACATTGTAGTTGGAACGTTGTAGAATTACGTGCTGGATGTGGAGACTGCAGGAATGAAAGGTAAGGACCAAGGGAACCCTCTCCCTATTCTGTCTAGGGGGAGGCAGGATGAGAGCAGTAGGGCAGGAAATGGAGGAGATGTTGGTGAGGTCTCCATCAGCAACATTGGGGTGGAAGTCTGAAAAAGGAGGACATCTCAGAAGTCCTGGAGTCAAGAGCAGATGCAGTGGAGATGGAGAAACTGAGAGAAAGGGATGGTGTCCTTAGAAGAGACAGGGTGGGAGGAGTTGTAGCCTAGGTGGCTTGGGAGCTTGTAGTAAACGTCAGTGGGTAGTTTGTCTCCTAAGATGGAGAGAGAGATCGAAAAAGGGGAGAGAGGTGTTGGCAAAAGTCCAAGTGAATTTGAGGGCAGGGTGGGAAGCTAGTAGCAAAGTTGATGAAACTGACGAGTTCTACATGGATGCAGGAGGCAGCACGGATGCAGTCATGGAATCAGCCTTTTGTTGCACTGGAGGAAAGATTAAACTTTACATCTGTCTTCAGAAAGACAAGGATGAAATTCATACTTTAGCAGATTAAAGAGAAGTAAACATAAAAAAAATCATTAACCCTGAAAAGCATTTGCTAAAATTGCACTGTTTAGGGGCTCATGATAGTTTCCTTGCTGCTGTCAATATATGATTTCCATACACTTACCTAGAGATTGAGACACAATTGGAACTTACATGCAATACTATACTCATTCACATACCACTATTCCAATGCTTGTATATACATTTCACACTGATTAACACACACACACACACAAATCATTTTTAAAGAATAGGACAAGATTATTTCCAATTGAATGCTGAAGTTGTAGTCAAGAGAGTTCCAGTAATGGGAACAGTATGAACAGGAATCAGAGGAGTGTCTTTCTGTGCAATTGTTTCTGCATTGGAGACAAAGAAAACAGCACTGGTTATATAATAAACATGGAATGGCAAAACTAGGTTAACTCACCATTTCTGGATTTATGTCTTCATGTAATTTCTGAAATACCTTCTTCCTTTGCATCATGTGATTATATTGGTATTCAAGTTTTAAGAGATGTTGAGCCAAGTTATTCTTATAATTGGAGATTTTTGCAATTAAAATTGAAAATAATTGTGGATTTACAGGAACACGAAAAATTTTAGCTTGTGTTGGTCCTGGACCTAAATTAGCATAACATAAATATTTGAATCAAAAATGCATATAATGATCTACAATGACAAAATGCATAAAGCGTAACTGTATCAAAATAAACACAATAAATGTTATCACCATAATACTAAAATAATTATTTGTTCCTAAAGATTAAAGGTGATTATGAACTGGATGATCCAGTAGAGTACTTCATGGCGTAACATATGCCATTGATGGTCTCTGCCACATTGTGGTTAGAGAGCCACAAGTAAAGATCAGCCACATTTTCACTGGCAGGAAGCAAAAATTAGGAGAGTCATCACCATCAAAAGGTGGTGCAATTGAGACATCTTTTATTGAAGATGCAAGGGCAAGCTTTTGTCAGTAAATAGTTGACCCGAAGAGACAAAATGTAGAGATAAATGAAAAAGATAAATAAAATAAATTGACAAAGGATAAAGAAGATGACAAATACAGAAAATTAGATCCACAAATCTAGATCCAATGGCTGATTGAGTAAAAGAAAAATCAGAGATTGTGTTACAAAGCACAGATTTTATCCACTTTAGTTGAAATACGGTCAATTTCTAACAGTAGCTATATGGCATTGTTCACCAAGACTAAAAAATACTCAAGGTGTTCATGAAGATTTAATCCTAAACTGTTCCTTCCAGCTAATTACAAGTGGCATTAGCAGAAGTCCAGCCATTTGCTTTCTGCCAACCATTTCAACAGTCACAAGAGGTCAACAATAGTGCACAAAACAGAGGACACAAATTAATCCTTGATAGAAAGGAAAGCACAAATTTTAATACTAAGAATAGAAATGATAAGAGATAACACCTTCAAAAGGAGTAAAAGAAAAATGATGCGGAAACATACAGAGAAATTTGAAGAATGATGAAAACATGCAGAGCAAAAAATTGGCAGATTTCACTGACATCATGAACATGCCTTTACTGAACTCACATACTTAAATTTGAATCAATTCCATCTTAACTTTTCAAGCAGTAAACAGTAAAATATTCTATTAACACAAAAACAGTATAAGGTACTCATTCAGAAAAACAGTAACATTTTTCTCACTTTGGCGTCCTTTTGCCTTTTTCTCAACAATGGGTTTTTGTTTTGGTTTCTCAAGAAGTGCTCCATATAACATAGATCTACAAGACATTTATATATTTGTTATTTTTCATATCCACAAGGAGGTAAGTTGTGAGAAGCTTAATAAGATATCTTACTTATTACATTTTCTCTACTGGTTTGATGTTATGAGCTGGATCCTGGGGGTGAGTTGGGCGGCACTGGAATACATGTGTTGTGATCAGGATGTGTAAATAACCTGCAGCCATATGGCTTGATACAGGTCACATTCACAATTGGTGTTAAGAATTTAATTACATGGATTTTAGCACCAGTCAGCACTAACTGTGCTGTCTATTGCCTTAGAATTTATCCACATCTCCTAATTACATTTGCAGCTAGTACGTAGTTAAGTTAGGTGATGCTGATTGAAGCTTCATAAATGGGAGATGCATTGTGGCAGCAAACACTAGTGGACTACATTACACACTTCTCTGGAGATTGCTGGTAACTGCAGAAGATCAAGGAAGAGATTGGACAGCCCAATATAATGACATGGTTCTGAAGGGTTTGGATGACAAGATAATAAGCAGAGAGTTATTTTTCTCCACAGAGAGCCCAGAAGACTTCCAGGAAGATTGACAAATAGCAGTGGAAGGAAGTAAGAAATTAGATCCACCACGAGGAGTCAAACTCCAAGGACAATAAGGAACTTAATGCAATATGCACATTGTCAAAGTCACCTGATACTGCATCAAATGCATGTTCTAGTAACTGTTTCACTGGCCTCCAGGATGGTGGGACTTTGAAACTGAGTTTGTACCAAACTGAAAATCAAAAAAAAAATTGCAGATGCTGGAAATCTGAAATGAAAACAGAAAATGCTGGAAATACTCAGCATCAATGGAACAACAAACAGAATTAACATTTCAGAACAAACACCCTTCGTCAGAACACCTGTTAGCTGGTCAGGGTAGTTTGCAGGTTTGTCCCTGATTTACTGATTTACTATTGTTGGCATCAGTTGTGTGCTATCTTCTACAAGAGACGGAGAACTGTTAGTGGATTGACATCCATCTGGGTAATGTGGGTGGTAATTGGCTTGTTGTTAGTGGAAGCTATGAAATTGGAGTAGGCCTGGAGTGATAGTAAGTGCTTGAGGGTATTGGTGCAGATGTTTGAACGTGGATCTGATGATGCTTTCACTGACCTTGATCATTATGATCATTAAACTTCTTGTGCACTGGTTCCATGTCCTCAGGCGCTCACTCCTGGAGATTGCAGCCTCCTCTCCCTGCCACTTAGCCCTGCACTTGCAGGGCTATCTGAGCTCCTATGAGCACAGGATAACCTTACTCCTTTCTACCTCATTGGTCAGCATCCAGGGCTTCATCTGAAAATTGTTGTGCCTGCTCTTGTTTCTGTCTGCCATGGCTCCTACCAAGAGTTCAAAACCTTTGGAATAACTAAGAAAACAAAATAGCTTCCCTACTAAAAGTGTGGATATGGTTTCAATGAGCATCAGCTACCTTAAACTAGTACTTGCCACTCACAATTTCAGGCTCTGGGATGTGCTTAAGTGATAAACAGTGTTGTCCAGACACTGAAATTTTGCTAATTAGGGCAGAGCACAGATTAATTTCCATCACAATCCTCATACATGTTTTACCTAAATACTAATAAAGGAAGCACTTTAAACAAAATATAAATTTGTAACATACCTGTCTTCAGAATGTTGAAGAACAAATATATTAAAATTGGAAGGAAATTCACTTTGAAAACTGAGATGCTGTGGTTGAATGATAATATTTTTCCAAGCCTGCAAAGAAAGAATTGAAGGATAACAGATAAATGCCGTTTTTCATGTCTGAAATTAAAATAATGTAAAATATTGTCAATATATACTTAAACGAAAGCCTCTTTAGGTATAGTATTCCTTGTTTACTTTGACTGATGAGATTATTTTTGGCCTTTCAGAAATTGTTCTGAAGTATAGAATATCACTTAATAAAGTATTGATTATAATGATTTTTACTGTGTTATATCTAAGAAACCTCACGTGAACTTTGCAATTTATAACGATCTCCAAAAGTGCGGCATGAAATAAATAAATTTTGTGGGTTTTTTTGTGGGAGTTTAATGATGAATTGATTTTTTTTATATACAATTGAACATTCCATGACAATGAGCTTTGACATCAATTGCAGTAGCTACTATGTAAATTTATCACTGATTCAAGTTTAATCGTACCTGTGTATATTGGTTTATATTCTAGCTGATTCAGGTCTTCAGATTCCCATTTGCCAACATACCTTACCTTCTCTCTGTTGCTGGCCATCACACGGTCTGCTCAGCCACGATCCAAAATACAAAGGAAATGTTCTAAAACAAATTTTAAAACCAAATCTTAACAGCTCCACCAAAAGTCAAACAAGCACTTGGCACCGAGTTGGCATTCTGCTTGTATTGGAAAGCAAGGGTGAATCACATGGATAAAATTCTGCCCCCACTTTTGTGGGCTATAAAGTTTAAGCTTTCCTCCCTTCATGATGATATTGTAACCATACTGAGGGAAATAGACTTGTTATTCATTTCATATTAAATGTAAACAATACACTACAAAATAAATATTGGAAATTTAGAATTTACCTTAAAATTTCTGCTAAGTCTTTCATTAACTGTCTTGAGCATATTTTTCATAGTTCCATCCTTCTCCAGTTTTTGTTGAAGATGTAGTAATGCTACTAGTTGGGAACTGCTGGTATCATATCCAGTCCTGATCAAGGCTTCTTTTAGCATAATTGATGCTAAGCAACTCTGTAACAATTTCAAACGTATTTTAAAACTTTTGACCTAATCTTCAAAAATTCCACTCAAGCTGCATTATCTGAAAATTGTGTGCAAATGTGTCTGTTATTTGGTTCACTCTGTTGTCCTATGTTAACATTGTACTGCCATGATCATTAGAAAAGTATCAGCATGCTGTTCTCAACTGGAAGAGGAAGGCACTGTGAAGGACTGTAAAGCTGGGAAGTTGAAAACTTTTGACTATTAGTAAAAAATGTTTTACACAAGATCAGCAGTACTCATCTAAAAAAATACCACAGGTACTACATCTCTAGTAATTTCCTTAGTTAAAAACAATACCATTATCTTTATTACTCCCATGAGATAAAGATAAGGTATGTTGGAAGTACACATGTCCATCAGCAATTGAAAAGAAGATAGACAAGTTCTCTGATTCCTCTTCTCTGAAATAATAACCTAAATAAAGCAAATGGTGACGAGTGATCTCTTGACTTTGGAGGCTCGTGGCATTGAAGATAAGACAAGGGGAATTTTAACATGGCTCTGAAAAAGCCAAGAGAAGTACAGGAAATGGAATGGACGTGATGAAGGAACCTGCCAACTAATGTGGATGAGAATCCTCAGTTGAAGAAAATCCTTATTCCTTCCTCTTCCTCCAAACATTGTCCGATAAACATGTGTTATTCCAAGTCTATACTCTCCTGTCACTTTAATTCTCCATTGCATTTAAGTCCATTACCCTATTATTTATTTATAGTAGTGTTCCACTTGCTTTTCCCAAAACAGAAAGTGAAAAAAACCTTCAGTAATATTATTACAAATATATTATCAGTTGAGTTCATGGATTTGCTCCCTGAATTCAAGTAATTTTACTCTTAATTATATTTCTACTTCAACATTTTATTGCTTTCATAAACTTTGTGGAGCTTTTAAATTGTGAAAGATCTGAGTGAATTACTTATTTTGTTATAAATGAAAGAAATGAAAAATAAAGTAAATAAGTTTAAATGATAAATTAAAATGAAGAGAATGACTCATGGGAGAAAGTCAGTTATCCCACTGCTTCCAAAATGTCACATACCACAAGAATAGAGAACTAAAATGCTTAATTTCTTGAAGGTAGTCAGAATTCACTGATTGATTCATATATAATATTTATATTAACTTTGTTATTTTCTCCTCGGCTTTCTTTTACTTTCCCATTCTTCTGTGCTGTTAGTTGTTAGATTCCTAAATTAGTAAATTGTCAACTTTAACTTTATTATATTAAAAGAAGTATAATGGGAACATATTGTTCTTCCAAGAAATGTTAGCCTTTTTGTTTAAAAGACATGACAGTACAGCTTTTGAGCACAATATTTGTAAATAGCTAATTAATGTCTAGATAAAATATAAATGCCCATTCATAAGTGCTGAATTTGGAAAGGCTAGGACTATCTGTAGACCTGGGAATATACAAAGAGGAAACAGAGTTGGAAAATTCCCATCAGAATTTTAGATTCTGGGATTTTAACAAGTTTGTTCCAATAGAATTATAACCTAGAAATTGGATTAAACATATTTCTGCTGCATTAAAACACCATTGCATTTAGTTCTAGTGCCAAATTAGGCCCCCTTAAAGAATTATGAAATGAGTCAAAAGAAAGTTTGAAACTGAAAATTAGGGTGGTTTACACAAAAAGGAAGCACTAAAGTACATAATGTTCTTGGTTGGACCATATCAATTCAGGCACCACTGCTGACACTTTGTCACACAGCAAACACAGAAGGATATCAATCTTTAATCCCTGTGGCAGCCAGATAGCAGCTACATACTGGGAGGTAGACATTACCTATATGGACATTAAAAAGGTGTTTGACAAAGTTCCACGTGGTAGGCTGGTCCAGAAGGTTCAGGCACATGGGATACTAGGTTAGCTAGTAATTGGAATGCAGAATGCACGTGTGCTCATGAATGATTTTTCATTGAGCAATATGGAGATATACAAGATAGATCTACTGTAGCCTCCTAGAATGATCTGATGGCCAGGAAGTTGTGAGTCATTGTTACCTTGACCTCAATGGAGAGAGGCATCTTGGCTTGAGTTTGTAGCTAACGGTCATGAGCAGGATGTCCTGCAACAAGATCCCAAACCCACTCAGAGTTGCTTGCCATGTGGATCCCAAAGCCACTGACAACAGAGAGCTGCCAGCAGTGTCACCACTAAGGCAATCAGTGATTAAGTAGCTCAGCAGCTAAATGCTGGAAATAACATTCCTGTAATACACTGCAGATTTTGGATAGTGTTTAAGCAGTCTACAGTCAGTACTCAGGATACTTAGATGTTTTAAAGTCAAAGTGTCCATCAGATATCAAGAAAAAGCAAGAAAGCATAACGTCCTCCTCGTTCTAGTGAATCTGCTTCATTATGGTCATTGTGTAGATTTTATGTTAGTGTGGTATGCATCATTATGATATCATTACATGAGGTCTGCTTTTTTTTTAATATATGGATTGCATCCAGGTGTGCCCAGTCCAATTTTTCCAATTAGGACAAATCCACCTGGAAATTGTCACTAGCACAATCTACTCCATGTAAAGTCAATTTTGGGTTACCGACTGCTTAAAGAAACAGCACTAATTGATTTAATTTTTAGGGTTTGCTGTTTTTTTTAGCTTAGATGTGGCTTCAATGATGAAGTAACTAACACTGACCATGATGTGAAACAAACCTGGGCATTTTAGCTGATGAAACTTAATTAGCAATTAAAATATTATTGCACATTGTGTTAGTATTGTTATTAAACCACTAGTTAGATGAGGGTTGAAACAGCCAAACATGCAAGAATTAAACAAATTATCATACCTGGTGTAATGCTAAATACTGACTTGCTGAAACTGGGTCAAATTGTCCAAAACATTCAACCATGTCGAGGCTAGCTGCTGCAAGGATATTAGTAAGGTTGCTGTTTAATGCCTGGTTCATGGACTGCAACAAAACTTCACTGGCATGAGCAAGGTACACCTGAGCAATGGCCCGTTCTTTCTTTAAAAAGGAAGAAACAGACAATAAATTCTAATTTCATTCCCTTTTAAAGAATAATTGGAAACTATATAAAACACCAAAATGAGGCAAAACAATTAGAAAGAACAACTTGAATGGTTAGCGTACACAATCATGAAAGGGTTAGAAAAAGCTCACATGGAGCATAACACCAACATGGAGCAGTTGGAGCACACATTCTGTTGCTGTACAGTGCATTCTATGTAATCTGAATAAGAAAGTTCAGAGGTATACAGAAGGTACATCTGTGCTTTCAAATACACTAGACTTATTACTAACTAAATATTGTTTATGATGTTGGTCACTATAACAGAGAAAAGATGTAGATGTGATGTAAAGTATTCAAAATAGACTCATTCCTTGTCTAAAGGATAAGCAAAAGGCAAAAATTAGAGAAGCTCAGGGTTTACAGTGTAGAAAGATGGTTGCTGAAGGATGATCTTGGCGAAATACCAAGTATTAATTACTAAAGATAAGATTAATTCAAATAATTACTTCAAAGTAAAAGGTTCAGGATTTGAAAAGAAAAATTTGCCTTCAGAAAAAAAACATTTCAAACCAATATTAAAAAATGTGTCTTGATACAAAGAGTGATAAGTGCCCGGCCAGCTGGGGTCATACAGATAAAAATCCTGGGTATGTTCAAAATATAATTGATTCCTGAGATAGGAGTTATATTAGAATGATGAGCTTAGTGAACTTCCCAATCATTAAAATTTTTATGTTCTTAATTAAGTAGTATATTAAAATAGTTATTACCTTAATTTGTGCAGCAATCGCAATGCACTTTGCCAGCTGCTGAGCTGAAAGCTGCATATCAGAATGCACATGCTCTGATTCGACTTGCTCATTTTCATCCTGAGTTGAGAGATGCAAATCTGTATGCTCGTAGTTTGATTCAACTTTTTCATTTTCTTCTCTGGATTTCACTTCCTTTGACAGCCCATTTTTATTTTCCTGCTTAAGATATGAATGTTAACAGAAACAATGACAAAGGCATGCAACTAGTGATATTAACCAATGGTTCTACAACAGGACTATTCCCAGTGAAGACTGGCGTCAAAAA
Source organism: Pristis pectinata (assembly GCF_009764475.1). NCBI lineage: Eukaryota > Metazoa > Chordata > Chondrichthyes > Rhinopristiformes > Pristidae > Pristis > Pristis pectinata. The sequence continues at coordinate 28,268,118 of NC_067416.1, forward strand.
GGCTGCACTATTGCCCCAACACTTTTCTTGATCTTTCTTGCCACAATATTGCATTGCACTTTCAACAAGCTTCCCATAGGAATGGAGCTAATCTTCAGAACTAATAAGAAGGTGCTCAATCTATAGCATCTACCTTCCAAAACCAAACCTCAGTAGTCAAGCCGCAGCAGGTTGCTGAGTTTTCCAATTGTGCATGCTCAGAGTCCAAATTCCAAGCCTTTGTCACTAAAGGATGGGCTTTTTACTCAACATCTGCAAAGCAAACGTCCTCTAGCAATCTGCCCCTTCTGTACCACTCTGGAAATAATGGTTCATGGGGAGGCTCTGGACTGTGGAGCACTTCTTATATCTGAGGAACCATCTACTGGTGAAGGTAGACGTCGGTGATAAAATTCAGCATTCCCCTCAATAGATCAGCATACTCTTTGGTCCATTGAGAAAAAGGGCTTTTGAAAATCAAAATTTCAGATGGCACAAAATTCATGGTCTATCAGATAGCAAAGAATATGCTTCTAAGACTGGAACAACCTACAGCAGGCATCTCAAGGAATGGGAAAAATATCACCACTGCTATCTCTACAAAATCCTTCAAATTCATTGGAAAGACAAGCGGACCAATGTCAATGTCATCTCCCATGTCATCATCTCCAGTATTGAGGCCCCAGTCAGCTGCATTGGGCAGGCTATGTCATTCAGATACTTGATACCAGACTTCCAAAGCAATCTTTTCTGAGCTTTGTCATGGTAGATAATTATTAGGTGGACAAAGAAAAAGATACAGGGATGTGTTCAGAGGGTCCTTGAAGAAATGCAACATTTCACAGACTCATGGGTATCTCTGGCCTATGATTTCCCAACATGGAGAAGGAGCATTTAGAATGGTATCGAGGCTCTGCATAAGTGGTGCAGGCACAGACTACTCTACAAATTAACAAGCCATCAGCCCCTTCATCCACCACCTGTCCCATCTGTGGAAGAGTCTGTAGTTCCCACATTGGTCTCACTAGCCGCCTCAGAACCCATAAAACCAGAATGGAAGTAAGTAAGCCTTGATCCCAAGGTACTGCTTAAGAAGAAGAGCAACTGAGTAACATTGGAGTGGTATTTTAACTACATTGTGGATTAACACTTTGTTTGATCAGAAAACAATACAGCACTTCTGATTTGAAATTCTACAGGGAATTCATTCTTAGGATATACTCATTGTTGACATGCCCAGCAGCTAGTAATGGATCTGCACCCTTATAGGAAATTGGTGGGTATTCAATCAGAGTTCAGATTTCTGATTTAATTATGGTTGAAACACACTGGAGAGTCAGAAGGTGAACCATTCAATGTAGAATACCCACCCTACTGCAGTAGCTATTACATGCAAGTGATTGGCTCTGGCATATTTCTGAGTCTCAAAAGATGCTTTTCAGTGGAGGTTCTGTTCCTAACTACTTGATTCACACGTTCCATTGACCACACATTGGTTACAGGCGGCACAAAGGATGAGGGTTTGATTTCCTGTCTTTCATATTCTACAAAAAGCAAACTAATACACCAAATAGTAGATGTTGATGAACCTGAATATTTTACTCAGAAAAAGATGTGTGCCAGAAGCCCAAGTGTCCACATAATAGAAATGCCTTTTAACATGTGCCACCAAAATTTCAGTGAATCCATGAGCCTCATTTACTTGGTGTAGGATGTTTTAGTGATATTAACACAGTATGTGGTATCACTCCCCCCTCCCCCCACCTGCTGCAAAAACAATGCATCTCTCCTTTAATACATGCAGGGTGACATTAAGCAGTCTAGATCAGAATTAAATGTGCTAACCACTCATAATATTGGACTCCTTATTTAGATTTGCAGCTATTGAACAATACAAAGGATTGGATTTGAACAGGGTTTCTATTTTTCATTTCATAACAGTGCTGGGGTGTGTAAGGAATAAATGACCAAAATTGAGAGGCTGTAGATTATGTCTGAGTGCTGTTTGCATTCTTAGTGAATCTGCAAAAGACTGAGAAAAGAATTCCCTTACTATATATGCATTGTCTTGACAGATTTTTCAAGACTTACATCTTCACCCATTGCCAGTTCCTCTGAATGTAGAACAGTACAATATCCCTTCATGCCACCTCCACTCATAATCAAAGTGCTTCTATTATTAGTATCCTTCAGTACCAAATAGAGAAACTATTTTGTCCATTTCTTGGGGGAATATCTTTACTGCTGCATAACTGAATTCAGGATATTATATGTTCCACACTGTATATAGATCAGCTTGTTGGCTGTAATTCTTGTTATAATAATGAAATGCTTTCCCTTGTAAGTGGGAGCTGAAGTTCTCATTAACAACTGTAACCATGAATGTTCTGGTCACCAGATTACTGAAAGGATATGACAGCACCACAGAGGATACAAAGGAGTTTTGTAAGATTGTTGCCAAGAATGCAGAATTTTAGTTATGAGAAGGAACTCTCTATTTATCATATACATTAACAATTTCTATGAGAATATAAGTGGCACAATTAATAATTTTGTGGATGACACCAAAATTGGTGGTGTGATGGACGGTGTAGAAAGTCATCTAAGGGTACAGCAGGATCTAAATCAACTGGGAAAGTGGGCAAAGGAATAGCAGATGGAATTTTACTCAGACAAATGCAAAGCGATGCATTTTGTGAAGTTAAACCAGGTCAGGACTTAGATAGTAAATGACAGAGCCCTGGGGAGTGTTGTAAAACAGGGAGACCTAGGGATACATACATATTTCCCTTTAAGTGGCGACACAGGTAGACAAATTAGTGAAGAAGGCATATGGCATCCTTCATCAGATCGCACATTGAGTACAAGAGTAGGGACGTCACATTACAGCTGTACAGGACATTAGTGAGACCTCACCTGGAATATTATTATGAGTTATGAGGAGAGACTGGATAGGCTGGGACTGTTTCCTTGGAGCAAAGGAGGCTGAGGGTGTACTTGATAGTGCTTTATAAAATCATGAGGGGTATAGATAAGGTGGATGGCCACCATCTATTTCGCAGGGTAGGAGAGTCTAAAAGTAGTGGGCTTGGGTTCAAGGTGAGAGGGGAAAGACTTAAAAGGGACCTGAGGGGCAAGATTTTCCACACAGGATGGTGGGTATATAGAACAAGCTGCCAGAGGAGGTGGGTACAATTACAATATTTAAAAGAAACTTGGAGAGGTTCAAGGATCATGGATAGGAAAGGTTTAGAGGGATAGGAACCAAATGCAGTCAAATGGCACTAGCTTAGGAAGGCACCTTGATCAGCATGGATGAGTTAGGTTGAAGGGCCTATCTCTGTGCTATAAATATGACTCCATGACATTGATTTTGGTTTTCGTTTTGGAATAATGGAGACTGAGATGTGATTTAACCAAGGTATATACAATTATAAGAGGACCATACAGGGTGAACATGGAAGGAATATTTTCTGTTAGAGGCAAGATCAGAAACTAAGGAACATAGGTTTACGGTAGATGGATTAGCAGGCAGAAGAGAGGAAAAATAATGTTCACCCACCCAGAATGAACGTCTCAAAATTGCTTGAAAGAAGTTTTAGAGGCAGAAACACGCATAGCATTTAGAAATTACATGGACAGGCATTTAAAGATCTGTAACTTAAAGGGCAATGGATAGAGCTGGTTAATATTTTTAGTCCAAACTTCTCTTCACAGAGATGGACATGATAGGCTGAATGTCCTTCTTCTGTACTGTAAACTTGATAGAGTAGATTCTATCAAAAGAAAACAATGTAACATTGGGCTATCCTAAAATGTGCAGCTACACATCCCATTCCTAACCCACTTGTGAACAAATGCTGCATTAATCTCTCAATAAAACAAGTACTGAAATAAAAGAAAATTACTCCAAAATATTTAAGTTGACATAGCAACAACATCTTTATTACAGTATTCTAAAGAGATGAAAACCCACAAGTATTGTGAAATGGAAGTAAAAGAAGTCTTACCAGGGTGTCTTGAACCCAAACAAAGCCTGGATTAATTGGGTCTATCTGGACAGCTAACAACCGAAGACATCTCCCAGTAAGATACAGACATTTGGCTTGAAGCTCTTCAGAGCCACTGCTAAGGCTATGTGCACTGTGTAGCTGAGATAAAGCTTTTTGTCCTAATGATCTAGAAACAGTCACCCATTGCTGCACAAACATAAAAATTTGCACAAAATTATATTAATTCACTAAAAAAAAAGAACAACAGAATTTGTGATTAATAGATTTAATTTTATACATGTGACTTAAGGTGCAAATCTCAAATATATACAGAAAAGAGTATTTCTTGGGCCCGATCTTTGATGATATTTTACACATAGTTATGCATCAATATAAGATTTTATTAATAATTTAAGAAAAAAAACTCATGGTGAATTGTGTATAAAACAGATGCTGTATCTAACAGTAATTTCTAATTGATGGACCATTAAAAACAATAAAACTGGAAAAATATTCCTTTGAAACAGGATGGTTTTCATCCTAATTGCTTTGTTAAAACATGACCTGTATGGTTCCCAATGACAACTGCCTACAGAGATGATAGCTGACATGTCTTAGCCACTAGGAATCATGGAAAACAGGTCTTAGTCTTAAAGAAGTCTCTTCGGGTTATCCATAATATAGCAGCATAAAAGATTTCCAGGAAAATGAGGAGATGCAGGGGAGAACAGAAATGTGTCTCTAGTGTATGACAACACAAATCCCTCTACAAATGTTAATCAACCCAGATTGAATTCCATGCCATGAGTGGCCCAAAGCAAAGAGACTTCTGAATGTGCTTTTATTGTGGACAGCCACAATATTACTATGAGATGTGACATATGCACAGCATTATAAACTCAGACAAGTAGCTGTCCCAGTAGAGGCCCTTTAATTCACTTCTTTTTGTCGATTTGCTGCATAGTCTGCTCCTGAAAGTTGCACCTTATTGCTCCAATTTCTTTCAGTGAGGTAGGGGAGAGGTTTGGGCATATCAATTATGTCATTACGTGCAGGAATGACACCACAGAATTGTTATGATGAATCCCACCCAGTAATGCCCATTCCAATGGGTGGGAATTCAGTAGGAAATTGTTGCTATCATGTTAAAACCATGAATCAGCTTTTATGCACGATTTGCCCATAAAATCAGACCAATTTCAGCAGTTCTTATTTTTTCATAATAAAAAAAGCTTAAATTTAAATAAAACCAGCAGTTTAACCATTCTATTCCAATTTTCATATAATAATTATGGCATTTAATTCATCTAGTTCATTAATGTCCTTCAGGAAAGGAAATCTGCCTTCCGGTCCCAGTCCTCCAGACCCATCAATATGGTTAGTTCTTAACTGTCCCCTTAATTCAGAAGTATCTGATGATGGACAGTAAATGCCCACATTACCAAAGTCATCTATGTCCTGTGAACAAATAAATAATAAAAAAGTAAAGCTCAAAGGTGAAAATATAAATAATTCCAGACACCAGAAAAAAATTCTATTAATTATGAGGATTACTGTAAAGCTATGATAATTCAGACAAAAGATTATGATATGTTAACCCCATGTTTCGCTCAACACTGCCTAATCTGCTGAGCATCACTGGAATTTCACATGTTCAGCATCTGCAATTTTTCACTTTTGATTTCAATTTTTTTTTGTCAGGATAATATGATTGTGATCTTTATTGTAGCTTAAATAACAAGTGGTATATATGAGCACTTTTAACACAGTACTCATTACACAGAAAGGGGAAGGGGAATCAAATAGTAAAGGGGAGTAAAGGAGAAGACGACAGAAAGACTAGCTGATGATGCGGGTTTTAAGAAATCTTTTAAAAATTGATAAAGGATGACAGAGCCAGGTAGCTTATTGAAAAAGTTCCAGAGGTTGATATTGAAAAGGCTAAATATATTATTAATCTGGGAATAAAAGGTGGGAAGATGCACAGGAGAGAGGACCAAAGGATGTGAGTTTGCAAATATGCAGTGGTTTAAGGTAGTGGAGGGAAAATGAGGACAAGGATTTAAAATTCTATGTGTTAGAGAACTGTGTGCCAGCTGGATAGAGATTTAAAGTGAACAGTACCAAGGGTAGGATAGGATATGCATGATGAGTTTTGGGAAGTTTGAGTTGAAGACTAAGAGCCATCAAGGAATAGATGGGAGAAATATGCCTTAAAAACACAATCACAGAGCATCTATATTTTATGCATTATGTTAGGTTAGCATGCCTAAGCTAGATGTTGAAGTTCTTCGTTGTTTCATGGTTTAGGCTTGTTAGCTGGTTCTGGACTCCCTATATGATAGCCTTATTGCAAGCAAGCCCCTGGCAATGCACAGGATCTTTCCACTGATGATTGAGTCAGCTTGAGAGTGTAAGCTGATGTCAGAAGATCCTCCAAAAAAAGTGTTTCTTTAGTGCATGAGTGTATGTAGATGTAGATGGCTCATTGCTGGGACATCATTTGGGGCCATTATCCATGTGCTTGCATGCTTCAGGTATAAAGAACCAGAAATGTCCTACTGCTTCAAAGATTATAATAAACCAAGGATTAACAACACAAAGTGCAAGTGCTTTGCTACTAAATAATTGGGATTCAAAAGGGATAGCTATGCTTCACTCATAACAGAAAGTAAGTGATTTAAACACTAGAAAAAATACTCACATCATATACTTCCTAAAAATTTTAAACCAAATCTGGTTCAGTTAAATGAAACAAAATAACAAATTCAATTATCTGATTATCTGTCTCTATTCTGCCAGATTCAGAATATCAATATCTGTAACTTTGTTCAGGTTAACAGTATGATTACAGCATGTTTCTTTCTCATCGCTTTTGTGGTGACAGAGTTTCTCCCTCTAGTTAATCTTAAAAGCATCATACTCTTTTCTTTGTTCTCTTTACTCCTGCCCGTCTTTATCTAAACTTTGAAGAGCAAATAGAACATCTTGACTATGGATCTCATTTTAATTTTATATCATGAAACCAAGAGATAATAAAAAATGAACAAGTAGGGCAATGTAATAGCTGTATACTTACATTAGAAAGTCCTTGATATAACTCATGGTGTGATCAAATTGATGTTAGCTATTCTAGAAATAAACTAATTCATTACAAATGAAAGCCAAAGACTGATGCTTCTTTGAATTTATTATCACAATGAGAGCATTTAACCCACTTCAAATTTGAAATTGATATTGCTGTCTATCAGGGGATTCAAATTATTGAGTTTCTGTTGTAGATGAATATCCAGATTTAAAAAGAACACGTTTTTAGGGGCAGAAATTAATTGCTATCTAATGTTTGAGTTATCATTCAATTTTCATGTATGCTAAAAGTCTTTATTATGTACTTTCAGACTTTATCACAAAGCATTGCTTGTTTTAAACACAGATGGATAAAAAACAGAAACAATTAAGAAGGCAAATGGAACATTGGTTATTACTGCAAGGATTAAGTACAAAAGTAAGGAAATCTTGCGATAATGTACAGTCTTGGTGAGACCACACCTGGAGTACTGCCTGTAGTTTTGGTCTCCTTATTTAAGGAATTATATATTTTCCTTGAAGTTGGTATCATGAAGGTTCCTTAGAATGATTCCTAGAATGAGGGAGTTGATCCATAAAGAAAAATTGAGCAGAATGCGCCCATACTCACTGGATTTTAGAAGGAATGGAAGTGAGTTCATTGAAGGTTGTAAGATTGACAGAGTAACTGCTGTTAAGAACATTACCCCTTTTGGGGAAATAGAAAATAGGTGACATGGATAAGGGGCTAGCTATTTATAGCTAAGACAAGGAGTTATTTCTTTTCTCTTGGTTCTGAATCTTTAGAATTTTCTAACCCATAGGGTTGTGGAAACTATCAATATATACTTTTAAGCCTGAAACTGAAAGATTTTTTGAACAATAGGGAAATGAAGGATGATAGGGATCAGGCGAAAAAAAAATTCTAATGAGAAAGATCAGACCAGCCATAATTCTAACTGGTAGAGAAGACTCAAGATTCTGTCAGGCCTACTCCTGCTCCTGCTTCTTATATTTAGATAAATTGATCCTCTATTTAGCTTGTAACTGCTGAAATGTAGCATTATATTTGGAAGTGCTTGGCACAATATTCTTAAGTTGCATTCAGTTTCTAAACCAATTATACATTACAAAAAAATCCTGTTTTCTGGTACACTGGGAAATCTCTTTTGTATTAAATCATTGCCGCCAACCATCATTAAAAAAACTGTGGATTGCTAACCTCAGAAAAGTATGAATAGAGCATTTATTACTCACTTTAAAGTTGTTTGATCAACAGTCAGCTAAACTCCAAAGCATAGGAAAACTCAATGTAACATTTTCCATGCATCTTATTTAAAATTGACCACATCAAGAATTCACAAAAAGCTTCAAACAGGATATTATAAACTGTACTTAAATTACCTTTTCTATAGAAGTGTATTCAGGTGTGGAACTAACAAATTCCTCTACAATTAGTTGTAGCAATCCTTTGTTTTTTGCTGTTTCAGCTTCCTTTTTGTCTTTTGTAGTAACCAGTTCAAGCATGTCCAAAACCAATTGTACAAAAATTAACTTGAGAGAGGCCAGCTTCCTCATTAGAGGCAAACTTACACCTGTCATCTGAAAATAAGCATTAACAAAATATTGTTCAGAAAAATAATACAAAATGCTATGGCCTAAATATTGTATGGCATCTGTAAAAGCATATAAAACTGGGTACATCGCAGGCCAATGAACAGTTTACTTGAGAGCCTGCCACTACAATATTCTGCTTTGCAAGATGCCCACACACCAGAAGTCAGGATAAGGTAGCAGATTGATCAAGGAGGCTTAGGGGGACAGATTGTTATGGGGAGGATGGGGGGGAAGTCACAGTTTAGGGAATAATGGAGTGGACAAGCAAGTGTAATGATTAAAAGGGAGTTGGGAACATAACTAATGGGGTAGGGAGGGAGAGGGCTAGAGATGAGTGGCACAGTAGGTTTATCTTTTATTTAAAGAGGTCACACCTGGGACAGTTTCGAGTTCCAAGTTACAAGGCAGGAGAGCTGCTCAGGCAGTCTCCTTTATCTAATGACAAAGAAGACTTTCAATTATTATGATGGCCTGGTTCTGCAACTGTGGCCTGTGAAATTCTAAATCATAGAAGTAGCAGATACCTTCTACACACCTTGGGATGTTGGTACTCATGTCCTTTACATCGTGCTGACTCTAAAAGTCAATCCTTTTCAACTTTTCTCATAACTTGACACCACTTGTAACCAAAATGTAGAAATGGTTATGGAAATGATGACATAATCAACTTTAACTAGGCATAAATAAAAGATGGAGGTAGATATCTGGAGGGTTGAACTGTAAAATATATCTATAAAATATTGATTCTGTGTGAAATAAAAACAAAATGCTGGAAGTACTTGGAGGGTCAGGCTGTATATGTGGAGTGAGGAAGGGAGTTATCATTTCAGGTCCATGAACTTTCATTAGGTTATCAACATGCAACACTAATTCTGTTCCTTATTCTATAGATGCTGAGTATTTCCAGCAATTGCAATATTTTGCTTTTCGGTTGATTGTGGTGAATTTATTTTCGGCAAACATGCACAGGACAAGTATGTTGTGTGTATGTTATGCATAAGATAAAAATTTACATTCTTCACAAGGCCTTTCTAGAGATCTTAAATACAGGAATTTTTACCTCCTAGTCATGCCAAGGTTGCAGCCCGTTGTTTGTAGTAACTACTATCTTAACTAATTTAGTTCCTAATTTATTAGTTTCATTTCCTTGTGGCACACATTGAGTGGACAGAACTCTTATCTGAGTAACTCTCCTCACCCTGCATATCCTGCTGGCCTTTTTCACAATGTTTGCCCTTCTATGATTTTTCATCTCCTAATACCCACATAGTTTGAATATTTAGAATTAGGATTATGAGTTCTCATGCAGCAAACCGTTCATGCAGCAAACAGTTGTGCTACAGAACTGCTAATACACCAGACAAAATGCTAAGCACTACACTGATATGGCACAAGCTTAAAATGAGTGTTTTTAGATCATTATATTCTGTTTCTAAACCCCCAAAAATATGATACAGCTTGAATTTCCTTCCAAGATATTGCTGTATAATGTAATAGCTCCGTTATTTGGAAACATATTAATGACAAGTGCTGTTGGATTTACCGGAACCATGAGCCTGATAATGCAACAATCAACTGAAGTGGCAACAGGTGAAATTATCCGGTGTCAGAAGAAAGGAGGAGGGAGAAATGAAAGATTTAAAAGGGATCTAAGGGGCAATATTTTCATGCTGAGGGTAGTTTGTATATGGAATGAGCTGCCAGAGGAAGCTGTAGAGGCAGGTACAATTACATTGTTTAAAAGATATTTGTACAGGTACATGGATAAGAAGACTTTAGAGAGATAATGGGCGCAAACACGGACAAATAGGACTAGCTTAAGTGGGCACCTTGAACAGCATGGACGAGTTGGACTGAATGGCCTGTTTCCATGCTGTATGGTTCTCTGACTCTGTCCAAAGAAGCATAGTTATTTAGTAACAACTTCACACTTTTCAAGATAAACCCACTGCTTTGCCACATAGTCAATTCTATTCCTGAGATTGTTTCTATGTATTCAATTTCAAGATATGTTGTTTTTTTACCGCTTTGAGTGGTAACAATCTCATCAAGTCACTGAGAGCATCTTCTTCAATCAAGATGGTACTTTGTATCAGTGTATATGCATCCAACAGATGAGCATGTTTTATCTCCTCTTCTTCACTGCATTTAGCGATGACGCTTTAGGAAAAGAAAGTTGCAATAAAGCAGGATCCAGATCTAAATAAATAAAAACGTTGATCCAATACCAAGGCTTACATTATACTCACTCCCCTCTCAAAAAAGTGAATTAATGACATGCAACAATAGCTTACACTGACCAAAGTGGGAATTTGGCATGGCTGTTGTCATGTAAATTATAGAGATTAATTCGACAAAAATAAAGAGATTGTGGGAACTATCTTCCTTACTTGTATTCAATATATATTAAATTGCATAAAAGTGAACATACATTAGTATACCAACACATTCAGTCATCATTTCCACTGATTCTTCTCTGTATCCACGTTGCATCATAATGTTTGAATACTGTTCCATTTTAGCACAAGCTGAAACCAGCTTTTCTATAATGTCAGGTTTCTTTAAATTTATATCACCTATTGCTTTCACGGACTCTATTTCAATAGATGTCAACCTACAACAGAAAAGTTAATTTACTGAATAATATACACAGCATTTATTTAATAGATATTGTGTAGAGAAGAGATATAATGAGAAAAATAAATTCTCAGGTATTCAAATAGGTAGTCTAAAAACTTAAAACCCATAACAATGTAACAAGCATTTTGCATGCAGTTTGACTTTAAATGCTTGGGCAATAATCTGGTAGATGAGAACTGATGCAATCCACCACCATACGGCCAACCCACCGCCACTGCCATGAACAGCACCACCTCCTCTCCCCCCAGAACATTTCCAACATCCATGTTTTTTATCCTCCCTCTCCTTGTCTGGGAAGTTCAGATTTTGTTTGTCTCCTTCTATTTACACATTGCTCAGGCACTCCTATGATTATTCAATAGCCTTCACCACCCTCTTTCAGTTGCCCACCACTTGTATCATTCAATCTTTGATTTCCACTCAGTCATGGACCTTCCCTTTTGTTCTTTCCACACTGCACTTCTTTCTCTGTAACTGAAAACATTTCTAACTTTTCCAGCTCTGAGAAAAGGTCATCAACCTGTAATGTTAATCTTACTTCTCTCTCCACATCTGCTGACTGATCTGCTGAGCATTTCTAACAATATATTTTCCAATTTCTAGCATTTTCAGTGATTTGCTTTAGGAACTGTGTAAAAGGCTGCTGTCAGCTGCTGTTAGTTTTGAGGGAACAGATGAAGGAAACTGGAGCTGGACGAAACTAGAAGTCACTGAAATATGGGGTAGCAGTTCTCAACTCTAAAAAAAAATGGCTCTGAGCTCTAAATGACAGTGTTATGTTAATATTAAGTAGGGATAAGCTGTTTCACCACAAAGTTAGTGAGCAATTCACAAAAATAAAACAACTTGTGCCACTTTTTGAACTTATTTGACTCGTTAAACAATGCCACAAGCAGTTGTCCAGGGAAAAAATATGCCTGAATGAATTTCAGTGCAGAAATGATAACATTGAGTTGTCTAGACAGAGAGACTGGAGAAAAGATTTCATAAGAATAGCTTCCTGGCTCATTTTTGAATGGGTTTCGTTTTTAAATATTAGCAAAGATACTTAATTGTAAATAGCAGAACACAAAGTCCAGAAATGTAACAATGTATTGCGCTCATAATTGACCCATTGATTCATGTCCCTATCTTTAAGCAATTTAATATGAAAAAAATCAGAAGACCTTACAGAGAAAAACAGTCAATCCACCAGTCTTAAGAAACACTTCTCTTCGATACATTGGATCAGTTTCCTTCAACTTCAGTGACATTTCACTATTCTCATTGCACAATACCTGGCTTCCGTTGAAGTTATCATAAATTCAAGAACTGAAGCTCGATTTGGTGTCTCTTCTAAAGCAGTCTTGTATGCTGCAATGCCCTGTTTTAAGATCCTGCAAGCCTGGAAATATAGCAATTCAAGTTAAAAAGACATATTAATATGGTAAGTACAGATTTTCAAATTTACTCCTGAGATGGCAGACAGTGACAGATAATTACAAACATCACATCTAATTTTATGAACACCCTAAAAACTTTACAAAAAGTTGGAGGACAGATAGAAAGACTGATTGGTAAATATACAGACATACACAGACAGATAGACATGGCAGACAAACAGATAAATCTTGCAGATATCAATGCTGCTCAGTTGAGACTGGTCGAGGTAGCAAAGTGGCCAATTTAGGAATGCCAGGACTCAAGATTTTCTATTAGCTTTGGACTGGGAAGTATAGCAGTTCACAGTGATAAGTGACAGAAAACTAAGCACTAACTTCTATCTTCTTTTCATTTCTTTCTTCCATAAATATATACAAACAAGCATTGTACAAATCACGGTTAAAACTACATTTTCTCCTCAAACAAGTACAACTTGGCGTAAGGTTTTGGAACAAATCGATATTCTTTTCCTTCCCCTCCTGTCCAAATGATGAGCAGCAAAATTCCTGCTAATTGCTCAACCATCAAAGTCATCCAACTCATGGTAAAATTACTCATATGTCACCCAATCGATTTTCCAAACTAATATTCGTTAGTCTGTATAGTGAAGCTGGATTCCTAAGGTTGGATGACCTTGTTTCTGGAGTGGAGTTAGCGTAAGTTGTATAGTTTTCCATTAGTTCTGAAGATTAGGTCCACACCCATGGGAAGTTTGTTGGAGACAAGGTGCAAGTGAGAAAAGTGTTGGGGGCAATGACGCATCCTCGTTTAAAAGGAGTCTTTACTGAGATTGGTTTTGATATATATTAGTTAGTATCAAGTCTTCTGTGCCATTGTGGATCAAATATGAAGTGGATATGAACTTGTGAGGGGAGCCAGTTTTGAGGAGAGTGTTCTACATGCCTCCTGATTCATGAGGTCAAAGGCTTTAGTGAGGCGGAAAAAGGCCATTGTTTTTAGAGTTGTTGCATGAAAAGATCATGTCCACTTTGTCTCGAGATGAATTGAATCCAAACCATAATTCGGGGGGCAATTCTTCGGCCACTGGGAGGAGGCAGTTTAGAAGGACCTTGGTAATTATTTACCCTGTGGCAAATATCAGGGATAGCTCATAGTTCCATCAACCTGGATTTAATCCTGACCTTCGATGCTGTCTATGTAGAGTTTGCACATTCTCTTTATGACCATATGGGTTTCTTTTGGGTGCTCTGGGTCCTCCCACATCCCAAAAATGTGCTGGTTGGTAGGTTAATTGGCCACTGTAAATTGCCCCAGGTGCATAAGTGAATGGTAGAATCTGTGACAAATTGATAGGAAGGTGGGGTGAATAAACTGTGATCAATGTAGGATTACTGTAAATGGATGCTTTACGGCCAGTGCAAACCCAATTGTTGAAAGGGCCTATTTCCGTGCTGTATGACACTCTGTAGTCACCATAGCCAGTCTTGTCACCAAATGACTGATGTTTGGAAGTAAACCATGACCACCAAAAAAATTGCAATATCCATTCTGTAAAATCTATAATGTTCCTTCTTAGTCCTGGGTGGTACGAAATTGAATATAATGATATCATCTCTTTGATAATAGCTGAAGCCTGAATTGGTTCAATTCATTAGTGCTTCCTCTTATTAGTCAGCATCTTGCAGAATGGGACTAACACTATTTCCTCACCTGTTCCTTCGAACCTTCGAGATTCTCTCCGAGAATTGCATTTACCAGACAAGTAATAACGTCATACCAGAAATATTCATTTCCTCCAATGTCTTGAGCTTCCTTTAAGAGCAGTTTAGCCTGACCAAAATTCCTTTCATGGTTAGCTAGAACTGCCAGAAGATAGAAAACATTTGCCAAAGCTTCTTTGTTCTCAAGTTCCTAGTTTAAAAGATAAAACAAAGAAAGGAAGTTTTTTGTTAATATTTTAACTAGAATTAAGTGTGAAAGTTGCTGAACATTCAATATATAAATAAAAAATATAAATAAAATAATCAAATAAGCGTGGGTAGTTGAAAATATAGAAACATAAGAGTTTAAGAAATAAGGGCAGGAGCAGACAAAAAGAACCCTCAAGGCTGCTCCACCATTCAGTAAGATCATGACTGATTCACAAAGCATTTGATTCCCATGAAGCCTGGAAGTCTATTGACTTCAGTCTTGAATATTCACAACCCTCTGGCAGAGAGAATTCCAAAAATTCACACTCGGGTGAAAAGAAAAGATTTCTTCCATCTCATTCTTAAATGATGGATCACTCATTGACACTATGGCCTCTACTAGTAGAATTTCCAGCCAGAGGAAA
The DNA here is from genome assembly GCF_009764475.1 of Pristis pectinata. NCBI lineage: Eukaryota > Metazoa > Chordata > Chondrichthyes > Rhinopristiformes > Pristidae > Pristis > Pristis pectinata. The sequence continues at coordinate 28,283,130 of NC_067416.1, forward strand.
CAACTTCTGAACCTCATACAATCATAAAAGAAATACCACATAGAAATAAGCAATTCATTGTATCTGTCAAAGTAACAATAGAGCAACCCAGTCTAATCTTATATGTCCTCACTTGGTGCATGCTCCTACAGACCATTTCTTATATGTGTTAAGGGTCTCTACTTTTACCCCTCTTTCAGGTAGAGTACTACAGACTCCCATCTTCTTATGGGTGGAAAACATTTCCTCATCTCCCTTTTAAATCTTCAGTCAATTACTTTAAATTGAAACCTCTTTTGCAACCCCTGCTCAATGGGATAGGTCTTTCCTAGTTACTTTATCTGAGCTGCTCATAATTTTATATACCTCAATTAAGATTCCACTCAGACTTCTCTATTCCAAAGAAAATCAGCCCTGGCTTATCCAATCTTTCCTCACAGCTAAACATTTCCAGTTCTGGCAACATCTTCACAAATCTCCTCTGTAGTCCTCCCAGTGCAATCATGTCTTTGCTGTGAAGTGGGTCACAAATGTACATAGTATTCAAGCTGGATTCCAACGGGTGTTGTATACACGACTCTATCATAAGGTCCATGCTATTAAACACTATACAATGGCTAATAAAGGAAAGAATCCCACATGCCTATCATGCTACCTTTCACTGTAGAGAGATGAAGGGTTTCGACCCAAAACATCGACTGCCCATTTCCCTCCATGGATGCTGCTTGACCCACTAAGTTCCTCCAGGGCTTTGTGTGATGCTATCTTTCAGGTCTCTCTGATCCTCCACAACACTCAATCTCTTCCCAATTATTAGAAATTGCCTTGCCTTGCTGCACATCCCCAAATGCATCACTTCACATTTCTCTGTTAAGCTCTATTACCACTTTTCTACTCAAGCGACCAAACCATCATTATTTAAAGGCCCTGGTAACCACATGGCCAATTTCTGCAACATTTGCAAATATTTTTATTATGCTCCCTACATTTAAACCTTTAGCAAATATTATAAAAAACAAGAGACCAAGTTGTCATTTTGTGAAACCCTATTGCTAACAGCCTTCCAGTCACAAAAGCAATCGCTCTGCTTTGCTTCCCTCCACTGAGCCAATTTTGGATCCAACACTCCAATCTTCCTTGGATCCCAGAGCACTTAACTTTTTGACTAGCCTGTCATGTCAAAAGTCTTGCTAAAGTAGGTGTAGACCATATTAAAAACACTGCCATCATCAGCCCTCCTTGTTACATCTGTAAAAGAAATAACACTAGTCAGTCATAACTTTCCCTTAACAAATACTTGCCAATTATCCATTTATCTGTGTCCCAGAACTGATTCCAATATTTTGCCCATATCAGTTAAACCAACTAACCTGTAATTACTTGGTTCACCCCTTCCTTCCTTTTTAAGTAATAATACAATGTTAAGAGTTGTCCAACGCTCTAGTACTATTTCGGTAGCCAGGGAGAATTCAAAACTGATGACCAGAGTTTGCTCTGCTTCCTCCTTTGCTTCTTTTAACAGCCTAGAATATAATTCATCAGGACCTGGCAATTTGTTCACTTTCAAAGATGATAAATCACTAATAATTCCTCCTTTGCCATGCTTATCTCTTCTAATATTGTTGACATTCGTCCTCCCAACAACATTATCTCCTTCTTTAGTGAAGGCAAAATATTAATTGACAATTTAACCCACATGATCTGCCTTATACTGTAGGTTATCTTTTGGTCTCCATAGGGCCTATTTCATCCTTAGTTATAGTCTTGCTCTTCATCTACTTATTAAACAATTTTGGTTTTCCTTTGCTTTTACCTGCTGGCATTTTTTAAGCCAGGCACCACATTTCAAAAGGTGCTTTTAACTATGTCAGAAATTTCACAGACAACTACATAATATCTGAACAATCGTTAATATAATTGTAATGCCTGAAACACCCATTTTTCACTGAAGAAACTACAAAAGACAGGAATGTGTAAATGGATGCCCACCTAGACTTCTGTACATAGGTCTCTAGAATGAGACTTGAACTTCCAATCTGCCACTCAGGGATATAATTGCTACTAACTGAGCCAATGCTGATACCACAAGATGGATGTGAAAATTTCAGAGGGTAAAGAATGGTGGTTTCAGGAATGAATAATTGCAATTCGTGTTGAATGGGGGAAACAGGATCGATTCTTGTTAGGAGCTGTTAAAAATTATGAAGGGCTTGGATTGGTTAAAGAGAAAGCACTTCCATTTGTTGAAAGATCAATAGCACAGATTTGAGGTGATTGGCAAAACCGTAACGGGCACCTGCTACCCCATCTGTGGATGAAAGTGCAGATGAATAACAAAAAAATGCATTTATAATTATATTTCATTTATTAAAACAACCCAAGGCACTTCATAGGTACTTTATCAGGACAAAATTTCATACCAAGCTGCAAAAGGAGATATTAGGACAGATGACTAAATGCATTGGCAAAGAGTTAGGTTTCTAAGAATGTCTTAAATGGAGGTGAGTAGACACCCATAGAGGTTTCAGTCACATTTTTGTGGAATCACGAAATAGTATATGATAGAAAGAGGTCATGCGGCTCACTGACTCTCTGCTGGTTCTTCAAACTGCAATCTAATTAGTTCCACTCCCCAGTTCTTTCCCTACATACATCCAACTTTTTTCTCCAAGCATTTATCTAATTCCCACTTGAAAGCAACTGTTCACCATCACATCAGGCAGTGAATTCTAGATCTTAGCACCTAATTGTTTTTTTTCTCTCAGAATGCACTGCTAAATGTTAAATTTTCATATTGCAATGGCTTAGTTTCTTCAGAGCCTCAAGCCAAATTCTCTTGCAATTCTTTTGATATCAGGTTATTTTGCTTCATCACAGATGGCTGCTAATATACCCAGCATGGCCTAGCCCTCTAGAGACCTCTCAAGAGAAACACCAACTTTGTCTCTCCACTTTCAAAACTTCCTTCAAATGCAACAAAGTTGTTGAGATCTCCATCGGCCCCTGCTAACCCCCCTGCCTGAATTGATTTTAATTTCATTTTTTATATAATCTCAAAGAGAGCATCCCATGTTTTATGCCCTCAATTTTCAATCTTTGAAAATATATTTTTATACATGAGGATTACTGCAGGAAAGTAAATTTTTGATAACTTTTTCAACTGCAGTTTCTAGCAATCTTTTAAGAGTCCTGCTGTAGTTCCAAAGGTAAAAATATACCTTTATTTCAAAAGAATAATATTGATTTATTACATGACCTTTAATGTCTCCAAGAAATTGTTAATAACAATGCTAAATCATCTATGACAAGGCAGTAAACTAACCTTTGCAACCTTGTGGACCTCTGATAACAGAACTCTGGCAGGCTGGTAAAATCCAAGCTGCAGTAAGGCTTCTGCTTTATTGATCCACACATCCATTACAGAAACACCACTCAATTTCTTTCTGGTTACCACAGGTGCAGTAAAATGCATGTTCTGTATTTTTTAAAAATAAAATCACTTTAAAAATACCATTCACAATGGAGGTAACATTTCTGCACAAACTGTTTTTAATGTTCTGGTTAATATATCAGTGACTAGCTTCTGTAAGTGCCAAAATATATTTTTGAAATATCTGAACACCCTAGCAACAGACAATTGCCTTAGATAACTGGTTTCAGTTTACTCAGGTTAAAGGATTTGGCACTGGGAATTGTAACACAGCATTTTAAACAACCAATGTCAGTTCCTATCTGAACCAGGTAAGATAAAGACGCATAGTAAAGCTCCTTTCTTTTGGGTCTCATTGTAAATTTGCATTGTGGATCCATATCCAATAAACTTAGACTGTGACCACCTCAAAGAATGGAAAATGCTGTATGAACTCAGTACGTTTAGCATTTGCTGTCTTTGGCTCCAATTTAATGTGGCTACCTCGTTTGATTGATGTCCAGCAAATAAAGAGAAGACATTCATCAGATGAGCTGGACTTGAACCCAAGTTTCCCAGGTTAAAGAGCAATAGTAACAAATTTCTGATGCTCCACTTTTTCATCAGAGTTCACATATACAACATAAAATCAAGTATGCAATCTTGTACTTTTCCATTTAATTTGGGAGGAAAAAGAAGTGGCACTGAACTTCATGCCTTCTGTAAATTTGACAATAATTAAAATGGGGTTTCATTTAGAATATCATCCTAAATGTGCATTTGACCCCCTAACATTGATACACAATGAGTCCTGGAACCTGACCTTGCGAAATGGAGATAACATGTTTCCATCGTATCACCTTTCCTAAACACTAAATACGAGCCTAGCCTTCCAACATTTCCTCTCACTCATTTCAGATATTAGTCTAGTACATATTCTCTGAAGTGCTTCCAATACATTTGCATGCTTCCTTAAAATAAAGACGCCATACCATCTTGATAAGGTCTGACCTTTCATCATTGACAGATTATTTGTGTATTAAATTTCTCTTGTAATAAACAATAACATTCTGTTAGCTTTTCTAATTACTTGCTGAAACTATATACTTTTGCAAATCATGTATCAAGCCACCCAGCCCCCTCTGCATCTCAGAGTTCTGCAATCCCTCATATTTAGACAATATTTAGACCTTAATGCACTGTTGTAATGAACTGATCTAAATGGGTGGCATGCATAACAAAGATTTTTCACTGTACCTTGGTATATGTGACAATAATAAATCAATTTACAATTTTCCTTTTACTTCTCATACTAAAGTGGTCAATTTCACACTTACCCACATATTTTCTCCATTCACACAATGTTTGCCCACTTACTTTACCTTTATTGCTTTGTAACATTTCCCTATGCCAAATGATAAGCTAACTGCCTTTTAATTTCCTGCTTCCTTTCTTCCTCCTTTATTGAATACAGGAGGTGAATTGCATATTCTTGGAGTTGATAATAGTATCTTACTAAGAATACGACAGTTCCCAACTTAGGCTTATATCAGGCTTGAAGGGCCACATAAAACGAATGCATATAAAAATTTTCCCCAAAGGTCTTATTAATTTGCAGCCAAATAATAGGGACCTAAGTGAATATATTAGTTCATGCTTTTACTGGTAATAGGCCTTCAGATCTGCCATCCCACCAGATTTTGTTTTCTCTAGCTCTGTTTGTTAGAGGGCTTGTTCCGAGCCAAGCATTTATTTACCAATAACCTATTTAAATTGGGATCATAATTTAAGCTACCAGGAGAGATAAGCCTGTGCTTTGGAGTAGCTCTAAATTATTTATTGATTTGGAACATTTGGTCAAATGAACCAGTCATGTCAGTCAGTTTTCTCCTTCAGTAGTCTCTTATTCTTTTCTTGAGGTGCATCTACAACCATAGTTACAATCATCATAAAAAGACAGGAGATCACCAAAATGATAAATACGGCATAATACAGTATCAGAGCCATGCCTCACCAATTCGCTGTTAGAGACCGTTTGTGGTGGTGGTAAGTTTCGATTTGAAGTTAGCATGCTGTCTTCTGAAGTCCCTAACTGCAGATCTTTCAGTCGAATCATCTCTTGCCGGCATCTTAAAAAATAGAACACTCAAATGAAGCATTTTTACTACTCCAGATTTCAAATAAATCTAGGTAATTGTGGTTATTTATTTGTACTTGTTGTTAGTTGAGGAACTCACTGCAGAAATCTAAAAACAGCCTTCATTTATACTTTATTAAAATACTGGCCAAGAAATTCTCTTTTCCACTGAACTGGTCCTGAATGAGAAACCCATACCTAATTGTCATAGTGCCAATGAAGTGTGGTTTTCTACCACAGTCCCCTTGGCAAGAGTATGTGCATGTTTAAAATGAATAATGCCTTGATTGTGTTTCTTTACTTTGAATTAATCACTTATTAATTCATGAATATCACCCCTCTGTCAACCTGATCTAATGTTAATTGATGCTAGAATTCTGGCTCTTAAAAAAGGTTTTGGTCAATATTTTCCACAACCACAGAATTCATTTTGGAGCTATGTTAGCTGCAGTGGATTTTTATGTCTGCAGGGAAGGACGATGAGCTTAATATTCCAGTGGATGAGGTCGAGACCAGAAGGGAGCAATTCCCAATGAATCCTAGACTTGGTCCCAGTGGGGGGAAAAACATGTCACCAGTCATCTGATCAAGGTCAGTGCTGTAAAATTCATTTACCATCTGACTACCAGGACCGTAATAACCACACACTCACCACTATGGAAATACACACACCTGAGACTACACTAGCTTGCATGCACCCACACATGTGTGCACACACACATATAGTGCTCTTTATCCATGGCAGACATCTCTTATGCCACATCCATACACACACAAACTCCATGCCAGCCATCTCTTGAAAATGCATTTAGAGTAATTAGTTGAAATACTTTTTGCAGGATGTGGTGTCAATGAACAGTCACTGGGTTCAACAAACAGAAAAAGGAAGGGCCCTTTTGGACCCATTATCTGAATTAGATAAAGAAATGGGTATAGCCAATCATTAACTCTGGCACCATTAAATCAGTAATCCATGGAGGGTCAAAATTCATTGTGGGTGATGGTATGCATTTAGCTAATCTTCTCTTTCAGCTCCCTCCTCCCCTTGTTCCAATCCATTTTCTGTCTTTGTCCATTAGCATGACTAGTAAACACAACTCTTTTGCACATATCTTCTCAACTTTTACATAATTCATTGCAGAATTGCTTGTAGGTCTCCCCCTCCCCCTACTTCATTAAGCAGACAGGCTCTGGTGCTGAACAGGAGGAGGCCGCCACACCTTTGCAACCAACATCTCCATGCACCAGCTCATATCTTAGCATCCTAGATAAGAGATTGTGAGCGATAAGGTTTAGATTTCATACAGTAAGACTCAGTCAACGACCATCCAAACTCTGATGACATCACCTTACTGTCCACTCCATTGCAGGACTTAACATTGAGCCCAACAACCATGCAATGACTCAGTGAGGAAAAGGTTTGGGTATACTTTGCATTCAGCCCTCAGCTTTATTGCAGGAATGACTGCATATGAACAGTGACCTCATTTGTATGAATGAGGTAACTGACTCTGTGGAGCAAGTTAAATGCACATTAATGATATTTTTCTTTATTTTAATATTTGCGAGCTTGAAAGTGCTTTTAATTAAATGCATTTATTAATGAATTTCTATAATATATTTGCACATTTTAATTATTTGGATCTATTTTTATGCCTTAGACTATCAGGCTGTCAGGGTATTCCAAGGACAAGGCCTCAGGATACGCTGTTTGAGGCTAACTCACCACTAGGAGCCCACACCACCTCACCAGATGCCTATTGGGTGTGGGAGGTCTGTTTGGCCCTCCATAATCCAGGATTGGTGTAGGCAGGCAACAATCATGGCAGCTAGTCTGGGCAGCAATACTGGTCCACGACAATCTCGCCCATTAAATCAGAATAATTGCTGGGATCATGACCCACAAATTTTCATATCCAGACAGATATGTAGTTCCAGTTTGTAAATATTGATGCAGGGCAATTTCAGTTCAAAAGTAGAAAATAATAAATTCTGAACATATAGACAGAACAATATATATTGTATACATACCTCCATTAACAGATTTCACAAGATAACAAACAGAATTATGGAATTCATTCTCCAAAGCACCAAGAAAATAGTTCAGAATATCCATTAATAGAAACAAAGAATGTAACCAATTTAGTCGCTAAATCAGAGTTTCTATTTTATCCCATACTTGGCATAATCATCTTCATTATTATAAACCAGAAATCCTCTGAATCACTGTCAATTCTACTGGAAATCAATGGTATTGGTTTAGGTTTGTTATTAGGTTTATATTAGGTTTATTCCCTGATTAAAGAATATGGCATATCTTCATCATTTGTGATACGAGGAAGGTAATAAAATAAAATTTATAGCATCAAGTGCAAAGAACACAAAAATATAAGAAACCAGTTGGCCATGTGGATCCCTGGTTTGCTATACCATTGAATAAGAACATGGCTAATATAAGCTTGGTCGCAGCTGCTCTGATCTGCCTATTCTTTGTTATCTTTGACTCCCTATAGATCAAAAAATCTACTTATGTGGGCCTTCAATATATCCATTGATTCAAATTCCACTGCTCTGTAGGGCAGAGAATTCCAAAGATTCATAATGCTCTGTAAGAGGAAGTTCTTCTTAATCTTTATCTTAAATGGGTGATACCATTGTTCTGAAACTTTGCCCCCTAGTTCTAGATTCCCCCACAAAGGAAAACAAGCTCTGAGCATTTACCTTGTCAAGCACACTTATGCAATCTTCAGTAAGATCACCTCTCATTCTTTGAAACTCCAATGACATAGATTCAACTGGTGCCATTTTTCTCTCTAAAATAATCTCTTCATCCTAGGAATCATGCCAGTGAATTTTCTCTGAAATGCCTTTCATGGAGGTATAGCCCTCCTTGAATATGAACAAAAGTGTATGCAGTACTCAATGTGTGGTGTTACCAATGCTGTGTATAGCTGTAGTAAAACTTCATACTTTTTGCAATAAAGGGTAGTGTTGCACTTGCCTTCCTAAGTAGTTGCTTTCCTGTGTGCTAACTTTTGGTGGTTCATATTCAAGGACATCCATTCACTATTTGACAGTCTCTCACCACTTAAACGGATCCCTGTGAATCAGCATAAATGACCTATTTTTCCTGATTCTAAGTTTTCTCTTAGATAGTCCATCTTCTAGCCATGCTGCTAAATTATCCCCACAACTGAGAGTTCTTGTGCAGGAATCCTTTATGTAGTACCTTATCAAATGACTCTTAGAAATCCAAACACACTACATCTACTGGCTTTATTTTATTCATCCTGCCCATTACATGCTCAAAGAACCCTGTAGCAGCCAGATTGATGGCAAGTATCCAATCAGGCTTTGGGAGGATACTCTGCTGGCTAGGAAGACATGTTGAGAACCACAGAACAAAGACACACAGTGATGGAAAGTCATGTATTGACACTTGGTCAATCTCAAATGGGAACACAGCGAAGGCAGCTTTGTAGCCCTATGAACTATCCCATTGTAAATATTCCACTGTGAGATATCCAGAAGACAGAACAAGCAAATGGTGATGTTTCTGGAAACTGACATCTTGTGGGAAGGTACTAATGGATAAGATTACAAAAAGCACAAACAAACATTCTGATAATTAAGGAACCAAATGGTTGAAGTAATTGTAGGATGGCACCAGCAGGAATTTGAAGTTAAAGAAATACATACTCATATGGATAAGGATTGGAAATAGTGCTTTGTAAGTGGCAGTAAAGAACTAGGAAGGTTTGCAAATAAAAAGGTGCCTTGTGAGATGATCAGCAGCAGTAACTCTGGGAAACAACCTGAAAAAGAACACTCAGAGGAGAACTCACCAAGATCAAACCTTGGCCAGATTCATCAAAAGTGGATGATATCTGAATACAAGTATTGGGTTTTGGAAGTTCTGAAAGTGTAGGGCAAGCATGGTAGTGCAGCGGTTAACGTAACGCTATTACAGCGCAAGAGACTCGGGTTCAATTCCGCCCGCTGTCTGTAAGGAGTTTGTATGTTCTACCCATGATTGCGTGGGTTTCCTCCAGGTGCTCCGGTTTCCTCCCACATTCCAAAGACGTACAGGTTAGGAAGTTGTGGGCATGCTATGTTGGCACCAGAAGCGTGGCAACAATTGTGGGCTGCCCCCCAGAACACTCTATGCAAAAGATGCATTTCGCCGTGTGTTTCGATGTACATGTGACTAATAAAGAAATCTTATCTTATTTTATCTTAAACTAAAGAGTTGTGTCACTAAAAGAATTGTAAGACTAAAGAGTTAATGAACCTTGTTTGAAACTACGTAGTGAACCTTTGAGTTGTTTGAACTAATTGCAATTAATAAAGTATCGCTGTTAGGCAAATTCATTGTCTGGTATGTTTTATCGTGTGCTGAATTTAATGGGCAACAAATCCAAGAAATTTGTCAAGCAAAATCATCCTTTCATAAAACTAACTTGACTCTGCTTCATTATATTTCAAACACCTGCTACTACTTCCTGAGTAATGGGTTCCAGCATTTTCCTCATGACAGATGTCAGGCTTACTGCTCTATGGCTTTCTACTTTCTATGCGTTAGAGTTGCCGTTTTCCATGCCACTGGAATCTTTCCAGAATTTAAGGAATTATAAAAGGCTGTAACCAATGCACTCATTATCTTTGCAGACACTTCCAGGATATTTGTTAATCTTTAGTTCGAAGGATTGTTTAAGTTCCTTGCTCCCTATTAACCCCACATTTTCTTTTATTAGAATGTTTTTCATGTCTTCTTCCGTGAAAAACTGATGTAAAAAATTTCTTTAAAGTCTCTGACATTTCCTTATTCCCCATTATTAATTCTCCAGTTTTATTCTATAAGGGTCCAATGTTTCAGTTTGCTACATTTTTCCTTTTGATATACTTGACAGAAGTACTTACTGTTTATTTGCATATTTCTTGCCAGCTTACTCTCATAATCCATTTTCACTCTTTTATTTGTCTCCTCACTGCACCATCATAATTATATATTCTGCATTAATACAATTGTGTAATGATAAAATGTAAAATGTCAAAATAGATACCATTGGATTTACCTTTGCATTTACTGAATGTCAAGACTAAATGTAGTAATAATCATTGCCTTTCTTTTCAAATTATCTGTAAATTCAGAGTTTCTGGAGGATGTTTATAAAATCATAGAATCAAAGAATTGCTACTTCACATGATGTGGTCATTTGCCCCATCAATTCCATGTCACCTATGTGTACAGCAATCTAGGCAGTCCCATTCCCTGCTCTTTTGCAGTAGCCTTGTAAATTATTTTCTCCAATCGCTCATCAGATTCCCTTTTGAAAGTCCTGATTGATACTGTTTCCACCACTCTTATAGAAAGCAAGTACCAGATCAACGCTATTCTCTATGTAAAAGAGACTTTTCTCATACCCTCCCTATATTTTTTGCCCATCACCCTGAATCTCTCTCTCTCCTCTGGTCATTGAATCATGCACTTAAAGAGTATAGCATCTCCCTGTTTACACCGATATAGATCTGTCATATTCTTACATATCTTGTTCAAATCTTATCTCATCCTGTATTCCAAGAACAACCCCAATTGCTCCAATTTAAGCTTGCAAATGAAATCCCTCATCCCATGAACCATTCTAATAAATCTCTTAGATCAAAGCATCTGTCCTAAAATGCTGTGACCAAAGTTGACGCAATATTCCAGCTGTGATCAATGTTTTATAGAAGTTCAATATTAACTCCCATCTTTTTAGTCTGCTCCTCTATTTATGAAGCACAGGATACTAAATACCTTACTAACTGCTCTCCCAGCTTGTCCTACCCCATTCAAAACTTTATGCTCACATAAAGTACACCCAGATCCCTCTATTCTTAGATAACTTCTAGAAATGTGCCATTTCTCCTATATTGTCTCTCCTTATTTTTTTCTGCCAAGCTGTATTACTTCATAGTGCTCTAAAGGGGCTTGCACAATTTGACATTCACAAAGAAGCCTGTGACTGATTTGTGTTATGCGTTACAAAGTAACCTAGCACCAAATTCATTCTTTGGCCACTACAGTACAAGATCAAAACATACTTTAACTCAATACTTCCAGCCACTGATGACCTCACCCATATCAGCTAATCTTCGGTACAGTCAGATGCCTTGTTTATTTGGTGAAATATCTATAAAGAAGCACCTGATGCCAAAGATCTCAGTTTTAATAAATGGTAAGATTTTGGAAGACCCCCTTTTTTCTCCCTCCTCCCCTCCCCCTTTGTCTTCCCTCATTCCTGTGGCCCCCCTCCTGCCTTCTCTTCCCCCTTCCCCTGCCCTGATGACCTGCCCATCTATTCCCACCTCCTTCCCTTTATTCCATGGTCCACTGCCCTCTTCTACTAGATTCCTTCTTCTTCAGCCCTTTGCCTCTTCTACCTATCACCTCTCAGCTTCATACATCTTCCCCCTCCCCCACCCACCAACCTTCCCCTTCTCACCTGGACTCATCTATCCCCTGAACTCACCCGTCACCTGCCTGTGTGTGCTCCTCCCCCTCCCCCGACCTTCTTATTTTGGCTTCTGCCCTCTTCTTTTTCCAGTCCTGATGAAGGGTCTCAACCCAAAACATTGACTGTTTATTTCAGATGCTGCCTGACCTGCTGAGTTCCTCCAACACTTTTTGTGTATTGCGAGATTTATTCCTTTTATATATCCATTCCACCTAGATCAAATTATGTCAATAACTTCAATTGGTCAGTAAATGAGATCCTTTATCAAATGAAGATTGGATATGTTTTACCAATCATGAAGGATACAATTATGTAATTTCCATCTATGTACCACATGCATTCACATTTTGAAAAAGTTTATTTCTTTATGTAAACACAAACTAGAGTGTATTGAGTAATATTAAAAAATAATATACTTAGCCCGCTCTGTATCATAGATGAATACTGATCCTGGTATACTTTCATGGTACTGAGCAGCCTGGGTCAAATTCAGCTTTAAACATATCTGGGCAATCCTGTAGAAAACAAATGCATGATTGGTAATTTAGGCTAAAACTCACAATGAAAAAACGTGCAGAAGTTTTACAAATTGAATAGAATGAGGCATTCAAGGGCTTTAAACAATAGAAATTTAAATTTAAGGTACAGTGAGATTGAGAACCAACAGAGATCAGTAAAGAGGGAAATGATAGACAAGTATGTACTGGTGAGCTATAAAATATGGGAAGCAATGTTGGACTGGGTAAAATGTACACACTAGAGAACACGAGAGCAGTCACATCTGTAGATTATGGTATCATGGATGAGGGGAGCAAGCTGTGGCAATGTCTTTTGATTGATCCTACCATTTCAAGTGAATTAGGCAATCTGGTTTCATCAAAAACAGTAAGAATCTTTATCAAGAGATAACATAGCATTGATTACTAAGACAATGCTTAGAAGATAAATAAAACATCACCTGAGATGGTATAAGTCGGAGAGACTCCTGTTATCCAGTACTTCACTGGCTATTAATTCTTCAAGCTGAAGAATGGGCAGTGTCAGGTGTGTATACGATAAGCTTTGCAACTCTTTCACTAGTAAATCCATGTAGAATAAAGTGTAGGTCTTTCAAAATGAAAAATAAATCGGTTAGTATTGTGGAAACTATATTATTAAATTTAAGTACAATAAACATTGCTGTTGGGTTTTTTCCCATTCAACAATTCAGCACTGGACACTAACACTTGCTGCACTGGATTGTGAGATTTACCTAGACCTGACAATCGTTGCTCTAATTAAAGATGTTCTCAAGCAGCATTTTGAAGTTTTTTTTGTCTTATGGAAATCTAAGCTCATTTTTTGTTTATATCAAATGTAAACAGCAATCAGGTTTCAGGGAGCAAACAGGAAGGTCATATCTGTGTAATGAAATATAAAATCTGAAATAATGACAGTGTGTGTAGATTAAAATAATGATTCAGAAATTCAGCCAGATTTCTATTAAAATATTATGGCATGTATAAATAATTACATTGCTTTTTGATGTATAAAACAATAATATAAAGTAGAAAATGCTATGAATATGATATTTGAGTTAAATATTTTTAGACATGGGACAAGCTTAACATTTACTAGTAATTGGCCTGAGTGTTACTTCTAGTGACAATTAGAAGAGCTGGTTTTCACCTCAAATAATGTGTATACATCGCGATGGAAGCAGTATCATTGAAACTTACTTCTGCTATTTGGTTGTGCAGCTCTCAGGAAGAATTGCTGACCCTTAAAGGCAACATCATTAAATGTGTGCCAACGCAGGGAAATACTAATATTGATTGAAACTGGAAGGGCTCAATCAATTTCACAAATGTTAAGATAAAAACACTACTCTGTGATCTAATCTCTGTGTGGTAGTCTACACAGGGAGTAGAAATTAAGTCTGGGGATACATCTTCATTTTATTTTCTCTATTTACCTGCTCAGAGAGGCTCTGTTTGCTGTCAAGATCCATATTGTTAAAAAGATGACATTAAAATAATCCAGCTGTTTAACTATTTTTGTCAGTACTTGCACATTTCTCTCTTTCTGCCCTCATCTCATAGGAAGTAGAAATTATATCTATCTCACAGGTTAAAACTATCCACAACATGTCAACAGTAAGCTGGTAGGCTCACTTTGAAAGGTCAAACTGCAAATGTTTAACAGAAGGAAATGTCACACTGGTGCAACAAGATGGTTTGATTTTAAGATTTGATCTGATAGAGAAAACCTTTTATCTTACTCTGCCATACCCAAATGAAAATACTTAATGCTAACTTGCTATATACAAGACATACTCTTGATTAAAATGAAGCATTTAGGACAGGAGAGCAGACATGTATAAATAACTCTATACAGAAAATTGTAAGTTTGTAGAAGGAGGGATTATGTCAAAATTCCAGAACAACTTACGTAAGTAGTTGAAGTGAATGGGGATAAATAGCATTCTTTTCTCTTTTCTGTGGTCTCTTGGAATGAAGAACAAAGTACTTCCATTCCATTTCTGTGGGCTGAAAGCTGGCTTATATGACAGAGCTTGGAATAGATTGTCTACTTCGGGAGTCAGGTGCGGGGCACATGAACAACCTGGCCTGTCCAATACAGCCAGCTGAGTGTAATCAGGTTGTCAATGCTGAGGATGTTGGCCTATGAGAAAACACTGATACCACTTCTCTCAATCTTCCAATGAATTTGGAGGATTTTGTGGAGATAGAGTTGGTGGTGCTTTTCCAGTGCTTTGAGGTGTCTGCAGTGGGTAATCGAGTCTCAAAAACATTTGGAGAGTAGGGCTCACTGCTGCCCAGTCAGCCTTGAGCTTCATGCCAGATCTGACGTATTGACCATCTAAAACTCTTTTCTTCAATTGACCAAAGGGTGTGGTGGCACATTAAAGGCTCTGGTGATTTCATCACTGATAGCTGCCTTCTTTAAGAGGTAGCTCCTGACTGGTCATATTTACCAGGATCTTGCCATGAACCATGCCTTGTGGTGTGGTGTGGTGTGGTGTAGTGTGGCACGTTGGAAGAGGACCATTGTCTTGTGGATCTTGGAGAGTAAATCCATCCTCTCATATGCTTCAGTTGAATGGGTCAATCATGACTTGGAGCTCAGCCACCAAGCATGTACAAGCATAAGCATCATTTACATACTGCAACTCAACTACTGAGATTTGAGTGAGTTCTGGAGTGAAAACAACAGAGACTAAACAATTCCCCATTAGTTCTTAAGATTAGTTCCAGCTTGATGCCATCCCACTGCAACCCACATGGGCTAGCCTTGTTACATCTTCTGACCGGGATGGAGTTGAAATAACAGCTTGTATGATCAACTGTTTGTGTATGTGCAGGTGTCTGTAACTGTTATCAAGAAAGAGCAGTTATAATGTTGGCCTTGAGCTCAACCTGACATACTGTATCTATAAGACCACAATTTTCTTCTGGAACCGCTCCATGCTTTGGGAGTTCTTACACCTAATCAGTACTATCTCAGCCATCTCCTACCATGCTTCTTTAATGGCAACCCTCATGGATCTACACTATGACAATCACTGCCTCCTCCCCTGTCAGCCTACCACCAATGCACAGGATATTCCACCTTGCCTCTATCCTCTTAACCTCAACATCACATTGCATGAATCATGGAACAATCTCTCGCTGTTCTTGCTTTGTGCTGGACATTGTGTTTGGCTGTCGTGGGATGTTTGCCTCTAAGGGCATATGCTGTACACAAGTGCAGAAGGACTAAACGTTGGCACCTATGTTCAATTGAGTGTGGTTCCAATTGGAAACTGTCATATCTCATTTTACTGAATGTTTCTGGGTGTAAACTTCTCTAGTGCTATTTCAAACATCTTTAAGGCCAAGCTCATGATTTTACTGAAGAAAATGCAAAAATGATGCTGAGCATCAAGAAAGTACGATTACATTATTTTAAAATTCATTGATTGAAAAGAGTCTACAAATGAGGGTCAACCTCAGGGCCATTGTGTTTCTTAATATGTTAATTGATCTCTAATAGTACTGTGAACAGTTGCATGAATAAAAGAATAAATTAGTTAATTACATTGACACAAAACTTTTCTTTCTCTGACACTACATAATTGTTATTAGATATTTCAAATTATAGCAAACAATGCAAACTACATTAATTAGAAGAGCAGATTTTCTTCACTGTGGTGGCACAGTGATGCAGCCTGTAGAGCTGTTGCCTCACACCTCCAGCAACTCAGGTTCAATCCTGACCTCTGGTGCTGTCTGTGTGGAGTTTGCACATTCTCCCTGTGACCACCTGGCTTTCCTCAGGATGCTCTGGTTTCCTCTCACATCCCAGAGGCGTGAAACTTGGTAGATTAATTGGCTACTTTAAGTTGCCCCTAATGTGTAGGTGAGTGGTAGAATCTGGGGAGATGGGAGTAAGGCAAGGATAAAATAAGATCAGTGTAGGATTAGTGTAATTGAGTGCTTAATGGCTGTTGCAGACTCAGTGGAGCTAAGGGCCTGTTTCCATGCTGCATATCTCTCTAACTAAGACTCGGTGATTTGAAAATAATTAATTGCCTGGGGACTATATAGAGGAAAAATGGACAGACTGAACTACAAGTGTGTAGTTCTCCCAACTATGCCCATCATCAAAGCAATTCTTTATACCAAGCATTTTAAATCTGGCCTATTGACGTCAAAGAAGAACATTGAGTCACTTGATTTCATCATTTGGAAAATAAATTGGTAGCAGATAAACATTACATTATTTAATGCAGTATTGCATACAGCTATCAAATTAAAAATTTAATGAAGCCACAGGCACCAATGAATTTATAAATTAAGAAAGCAATGTGCAGATCAGTGTCATTGATAAATGAATGAAGCAGTGGTCAACAGTGAATTAATGCTCTTGCTATCCTTTCGATCACTCCTTATTGCCTCTGTGTCTGTTGATTAACTTTTTCCATTACTACCAGCAATTTACTTTGTCAAGTACTGTGAATATTTTCTGACAGTAAAAGCAAGTGAAAAAAAATCCAAAGCATTCTTTTGGCTGAAATAAAGATCCTATTAACTTGCCAAAACATTTAGCAGTAGAGATTGGAAAATTCCGATTCTTGTATTTAGCATAACGAATCACTGAATTGTTGTGATCTTTGTGAAATGTTTCTTATACTTACAGGTTTCAAGATATTTTTCCTGTTGATCAGGGAACTACTTGAGCCTCTCTTGAAGGCTTGTCGAACTTCATTGGGACATATATAAAGCGCCCATTCCTCTGGATTAGCTGGTACAGATTCAGGTGGTAGATTTGATTTAAATTTCTCTCGACCATCAGATGCTGACTATTAGAAAAGAAATGTACTCCAGAAATCAAAACAGCTGAAACGATAATGCACATGAAGGGCCTTCAACCTGTAACATTAGCTCGATTTCTCTTCTCACTAATGTGGTCTGACCTGCTGAGTATTTCCAGCATTTTCTGTTTTCAATGTAGTTACATTGTTGTTCTTGCATTAATGCAGTTGAATCTTATTTAATAAATCTATTATTAAACCCAGGATATAATTCTGTCAGCATGTCAGTACAGTTGAATCTTGAGAATTACCAAGACTAGCTACTTCCATCTTCATATGTTACCACCCTTCTCTGCAGCTATCTGCTGTTAAAACCTCTATCCAAATTTAATTACTTTGAAGTTCTCCTGGTCAGTTTCCCAACTTCCATTCACCATAAACCTGCTCATTCATGTCCAAATTCTGACTCACATTTAGTGCCACTTATCCATCATCCTTGTCAAGCATTACTTTAAAATTCTAACCCTTGTGTTCAAGTTCCTTCATAATCATGCATTATATGGTCAGCAAGCTCCTACAGAGCCACAGTTGTCAAAAACACAACCTCCTGTCTTGCTTTTTATGATTCACTGATTTTGTACAATCTTTTCTTGAAGCCACACTCTCAGAATCAGAGAGAAGCTGTGGACTTCCATCTCTAAACTATCTCTACATGTCTACCTCGTTCACCTCCTTTAAGTTGCTCTTTAAATGCCCTGACCCAGACTTTACTAAGAAATTACAGCAGTTATGTGTGGAACTACTAGCGTTTCTCCGCATGTCAGGAAAGCCATTTCTCCCAATCAAACTTGCACAAATTTTCCAAGAGATCCTCACCCTTATTATTCCAACTACATTGGACTCCTCATGAAAACAATGGCAGAATGACAACTTCCTAATCTGCCTGCTGGCCCTGTGCCAGCATAGGCTTGGTACAGGTTCAGCAATACCATTCATTTTTATTGACAGGAGTGGCTTTGAGAGACAGATGCAAAGTTCAGATAAAGTACAGTTTTTTAATGAATTTCCAGTGCTCTGAAGTGTTTCTTTTTTAATAATTTGTAAGAGCTTTTTAAATGTTTAATAACATGATGAATTTTAATAGATTTTGAATGTTAGCATTCACTCTCTTTTTCCATTTTGCTGCCATTAAGACTGGGTAGTTGGCTTTGCAACCTGTGTAAACATTTCAATGGGTGTGACTTTCCAGTGATGACTTCACCAATCAGATTAAAGTTGGCTTTGTGGAGCATTAAAACTGGGAGGCTTGCTATTCACAGGAAATTCCAGAACAATATCTTTGGTAAAATGTTTTCTATTGTGGTACCATAAGGCATCTCAGGACCACTTAACACGTCGATAGTGCTGAACAAATGCGAGTTGTCATTGAAATAACTAAGTTGTCATAGGACTAACAATTAGCCATTAATTATTGTATAGTGCACTAAATACCATGTGGAATGTCCACTTCAAAAGGCAATGCAACCTAGCCAGTCCAAGTGGTTTTCATGATGCAAATATACAGATTTATCATGATAATTATAATGAAGCAAAAATATGGAGAAAAGATAAAAAGCAATAAAGATAGAACCAGCTGCATCAAAATGTTCTTTTATAGAATTGAAGCTGGTGATTTTTGATTACATATCCATGCCTTTTTTTGTAACTACTATTCGCACCATTAACTTGGAAAGTAATCCAGCACTAAGGTAACAGTAAAACGTATTCAGTCAGTCATTCTGGGAATATATTAATTTGGCACATTGGATTCTTTGTGTCATGTTGCTTTTTCAGACAATCTGTTAACAAATATCAATACTTCTTAGTAGCGAAGTTACTTTCTATAATCCAATGAAACAGGAAGTCAGATATTGATATCGAGAAAAGAATGCCCCTTGGGACTTATTCTGGGGCCATAGAAATGTTTACGTTACTTTGGCCACACCAGAGAAGTCAGTCAGAACCTTCTGTCTTTGGGTATATATGTCCTGGGTTTCTGGGTGTGGAATCACATGTTCTATATTGGGTGCACAAGAGACTGCAGATGCTGTAATCTGGAGCAATAAACAAACTGCTGGAAGAACTCAATGGGTCAGGCAGCATCTGTGGAGGCAAAGGTGCAGTTGGTATTTCGAGTCAAGACCCTGCATCAGGACATCGGTATTTGTGTACTGGGATTCTGGGTGTGGAATACATGAAGCATGAAATCAAACAATCTGTTGCCCATTTTCAAATAAATACAAATTCACACAGTTCTTCAAAATATTTGCACAGTACCTCTTTCTTGCCCTTTGATTTATTTGATTTGGTTTCTGTATCTGCACGAGTGGTCTTTGGAGGAGTAGCAGCAGTTAACTCCCTAATGAGTACCCCTGCAGATGTCAAGGATACCTGAAATTAAAATTTAAGGAAACAAAGAAT
Organism: Pristis pectinata; assembly: GCF_009764475.1. NCBI lineage: Eukaryota > Metazoa > Chordata > Chondrichthyes > Rhinopristiformes > Pristidae > Pristis > Pristis pectinata. Next base: position 28,302,908 of record NC_067416.1, read on the forward strand.
TTGTTAAAAATGAATAAGTTACAATTGACAGCTTCAAACAGAATCTATTATCAAAAATTAATTTGTAACCTTGCTGATGTATTATTAGTTCTAAACAAAATAGAAAATAGGGTAGGAAAAAGGAATAAATTACAGAACAATTGGGAAGGAAGGAAGGAAATTAAGAAGGAAGGAAACTTAGAGACAAATCAAATCAGTTTGCGCAACATAATTCACATCAGCAGCACTGGAGTAATGACAAAATAATCAAGTTCTAGTACTATTTGCTGAGGGATAGTTACTCTATTGGAAATTGAAGAAATCTCTACTCTTATTCAAAATGTGCCATAGCATCCTTTATCTGAGAAGGCAGAATTTAGAACAGAATATGAAAAAAAGGTAGAAGATGCTCATTGTAAATTGAAAATTTCCCAGTGAAGAAGAACAAAGATAACAGAAAAATTAGTTCAAAATGCCACAGTCCTTGTAGAAAGCTGAAGGATATGTGGAGGTCAGAAGTAAATGGAGAAATGAACATCAGACTAAGATAAAATGAATTTTTGCCCAGGATCCAACAGAGCAGCAGACTAAATATGAATAGCAAGGAGTATACTTGGGTTTTCTTCAACTCAGAACATAACAAGGATAGCTGGCAGAATGAGTGTTGTATGCTTGGGAAACTTAATGTGATTGAATGGCAAAGTTTGATTGAGGCAACAATTGAAGAATTGTTGGAGAACGATTACGGTGGTTCCCCCAAATATCCGAGGAACACCTTGGCTGTTCAAGATAACATTTTTACAACTGATTCATGGTGCTCAAGTGGGCTGCTGAACCGAGGACCGCATCAACTCTCATGCCATATTAAAAGTGAAATGGATAATTGGATCGATGGATACTATAACATACGGTAAGTCTTTCATTAATTAATTGGCAGCAAGGTGGGGGAGTGCAAATGTAATGGCTGAGCCGGTGAAGATTTGAATTTTGGAACGCACTGTAGTAATTAGTTGTGTTTAAGCATCTAAATGTGGTTAATAAAGACATTTTCTTAGTAAAAAAAAATGGTGGGCCGAAGGGCCTGTATTGTGCCGTATTGTTCTATAGAATCATGATCAAGCAGAACAGAATTCTGATGACAGAAGAATGATTTTCTATTAGTACAAATTAAGTCAATGACCAGGCATAACACATGCATTTTCAGTGACAATTCCAAGTAGCCTGATCAATTTGAAATTGTTTGGCCTCATTTTAATATGCATAATTGCCATCTGGCAGTCTGAACAGGCTTCTCAGCAAATAGGGCAAGGTGATTCGTCCAGTGGTTTAGAGCACAAGCAGAAATTTGTAACTAAGAAGTAATAAGTATTCCGAAAAGAGGTGTGGGAGAACATTGTAAGATTTCTCAGGGAACTGAAAGTGTATTGAAACTCTTGCAACTTTATTTAGATAAATTATTGATTCTCTTTTTTTGGAATGACTTTTGGTGGTACCTAATGATCTGGCTGCCAAAGATATAGATAGTTCCACAGGGTGGAGCACATAGTGCTTCAGCACAGGCATCGGAAAGACCAAACTTACACTGGAGTCCTAATTGTACCTTTGTAGCCCCAGTTAAATATGTCAATTTTTTGCTTACCTGTTTTGCATGAGAGCACAATCAGCCTATACTGAGACCACACTGAAAATTACATCAAATCTGCAGGTACACTACCAAACCGTTCATTTAAGTAAAAAAAGTCATTAAATGGAACCATACCTAGGCAATGAAATTTTCCATATGTTCAAAAGAGTACTGTTAAAACACACAACCAAACAGGCCATATCTGATCAGAACTTTGATCAACAAAATACTTTAATTATGAACCAGTTATGGAGCTAAGCACAAGAACACAGGTTCCAGCATCTGTAGTCTCTTGTGTCTCCATGGATCTAAGCAGGGATCTTTAGAGTTATTTTCTTTCCAACAGCCCACTCTGAAATATTCTCTCCCCAGAGCCGGTTGCAGCAGTTAGTCACGTGAAACTATCCTTTAAAGAGTGACGACATTAGAGGAGCAATTATTGCTGAAATCACATGAGTCACGCGTTCCAATATCCACTGAACAACTTGGCTTGAACTTGTGGCTTTAAACTTAGAGATTGGGACAATAATCCACTGACCAGTTGAACAGGAGATTTTAGGAAATTGAAAAGAACACACTGGAAGGATAAGGATAAAGGATGGCAATATTGGAAATAAGAGGTTTTCTGGAGGGGGCTGCCATCCTGGAGCCCATCATTAACAGATTCCAAAAGCAAAGTACAGCAGAGGCTGGAAATCAAAAGTGGAAATACTCAGCAACATCTGCAGAAGAGACAGAATTAATGTTTTTGATCAATGAGCTTTCATCTGAATAGTGTGATGAAAAATTACCAACCTGGAACACGACACACCTTCCACGTTTCTAACAACATAAGAGCATAAGAGACAGGAGCAGAAGTAGGCCGTCCAGGCTCCACCATTCATCAAGACCAATGGCTGATATTCTACCTCTGCACCATTTTCCTCAACCATTCCTTTATCCTTGATTCCCTTAATATCCATAAATCTATGAGCTTTTTTATGAATGAACTCAATGATTAAGCCTCCATAGCCCTCTGGGGAAAGAGAAATTCAAAGCTTTACAACCCTCTGAGTGATGACATATCTCCTCATTTTAGTCCAAAGTAGCTACCCTTTATTTTGAGATTATAACCCCTAGTTTTAGACTCCTCAGTCAGGAAAAATATTGTCCCTGCATCCAACAAGTCCAACATTGTAAAAATATTGTAAATTTCAATGACAGCTCCTCTCATTCTTCCATATTCGAGAGAACGCAGGTCTAAAATACCTCTCCTCATATGGTAAACCCACCATTCCTGGAACCAGTTTGGTGAATCTTCGCTGTATTCCCTCTGGCAAGTGTATCCTTTCTTAGGATGCACACAGTGCTCCAGGTATGGACTCACCAGTAAAACATCATTTCTCCTGTATTAAAATCCTCTTATGATAAAGGATAATATACCACTTGCCTCCCTAATCGCTTGTTTCACCTGCATGTTGGCTTTCAGTGGTTTATGTACAAGTATACTTAGGTCCCTTTGAACATCAATACTAAATCTCTCAGCATTTAAAGAAGTACTCTGTTTTTCTGTTTTGTGAACCAAAGCAAGATGACCTCACATTTTTCCACATTATATTCTACCTGCATAAATGACCGGCAACATTTTTCCGGATCAAGATGGAGTGCAACTTGGAGAGGAACCTGCAATTAGAGGTGCTCTCATGCCATTGTGCCCTTATCCTCCTTGGTGGTGGAGATCTTGGGTTTAGAAGCTGCTGTTGGAGTAGCCTGAGTGAGTAACTGTAGTGCATTTTGTTGAGGATACACACCACAGCTACTGTGTACCAGTGGTGGAGGAATTGAGTGTTTGGGGTATTTGATAGGGCACCAGTCAAGTAGGCTGCTTTGTCCTGGATGGAGCTGAGCCACGTCAGATTTGTTGGAGGTGCTTTTGGCTTGTGCTTTGTAGAAGATAGAAAGGCTGTGAGGTGTCAGGAGGTGATTCAATCACATCAGCATATTCCCAGCCTCTGACTTGCTCTTCAATGTAGCTGGTCCAGTTAAGTTTCTGGTAAATGATGGTCTCCAAGGATATCGATAGTAGGGAACTCAATGATGGTTATGCTATTGAATGTAAAGGGTAGGTGGTAGGGGAGCACAGTGGCACAGCTAGTAGAGCCGCTGCATCACAACACGAGACCCAGGTTCAATCCTGACCTCCGGTGTTGCCTGTGTGAAGTTTGCACATTCTCCATGGGACTGCAGGGATTTCCCCCAGTTTCCTCCCATACCGCATGGTAGCGTAGCAGTTAGTGCGATGCTATTACAGCACCAGTGATCGGGGTTTGATTCCCGTCGCTGTCTGTAAGGAGCTTGTACGTTCTCCCGTGTCTGCGTGGGTTTCCTCCGGGTGCCCCGGTTTCCTCCCACATTCCAAAGACATACAGGTAGGTTAATTTGGGTTTAAAATGGGCGGCGTGGACTCGTTGGGCTGGAAGGGCCTATTAACACGCTGTAAATAAAACTTTAAAAAAAATCCCAAAGACATACGGTCAGTGGGTTAATTTGCCATTGTAAATTGCCCCTCCTGTCCCTAGTGCAGTGGTTTTCAACCTTTTTCATGCTGCGGCCCCCCAGAACATGTCCTTGTTAGATAGCGGACCCCCAAAGCCCACAAAATTAAACAATCGATAATTCATGCATGCAACATTTAAATTACTGCACATAGGCCCTATTGAAATAGTGACTATTTCAATCACCAATAATTACCAGCGGTGTCTTTCAGTGTTCAGTTCAATGTGAAGGTTGTGCCTGTTTTGCACTGCAGAGTTTGTCCAAACGTGGTGATATGTGCGACAAACATACGCGTATGTCATCCTCAGTATTCAGTCTTGATCTGTATTTGGTTTTCATGGCAGTGACTGCAGAAAATGCTATTTCTCACAAGTAAGTGGTTGCAAATGGTAACAGAACATTGACGGCTTTGCCGGACAGCAGTGGATACTCCTGGGAACATGCTATCCAGAACGACAACAGTGACATTCGGTTGAACTGCAAGCACAAAGTCCTGTCAGATGACGGTTTAGCCAATTCTTCTTGTTCACGTCCAGTTAAATCAGTAAGCATGCATTTAAACGGATTTTGAATCCAATCAAACATGCTTGTGTCATCGTCACCGAAATACTCATGGAAATAATGTGACAGCTGTTGAATATGGTTCAAAATGGTGCTCGCAATGGCCTCTGTCTTAGTCTCGTTCACTGTCAGAAAGTCAACCAGCAATGGAAACATATCATAGATGCCTTGCTCGCATCTTCCCTTCCAGATATGGAGTTTTTCTTGGAAGGCATTGATTTTGTCATGCGCTTTCAGAACATTTGAGCCAGGTCCTTGCAATGATAGATTTAAGCCGTTCAAAATATTGAAAATATCTGCAAGATAAGCTAATCAGGCAACCCACGTATCATCTGTTAAGAACTGTGCCGATGATCCGTTATGCTCATTTAGAAAAATGAGCAGTTCATCTCGCAATTCATATACATGCTGCACAACGCGGCCTCGTGACAGCCATCTGACTTCTGTATGTAGCAACAAATGCTTATGATCGGCTTCCATTTCACGGCATATGTTTTCAAACAAACAATGATTGAGCAGCCTGGCTTTTGATAATGTTAACGATTTTAATGTGCATGGAAAACACATCCTCAAGATTTTCATCCATATCCTTTGCAGCCAAAGCCTCACGGTGAATCATGCAGTGGGTTGCTGCTACCTGTGGAGCTACTTCTTTCACTCGTGCGACTAGACCCGACTTCCGTCTCGTCATTGCGGCAGCACCATCTGTGCATACTCCAATACACTGTGTCCACACCAATGCCGATTGTACAAAAAAAGCGTCAAGCACATGGAAAAGTTCTTCACCAGTTGTACGCCCTGGGAGCGCCTTGCAAAACAAAAAGTCTTCCAAAGCCTCTCCTTCCCAGCAATACAGAACATAAACCAACAACTGCGCAGCACTGTTCAATGCCAAGGAATCAGTACTTTCATCGGGCTGAATCGCAAATCTGACTTGCTGAAGACATGCTATCAGCTGGGTCTGTATATCTTCTGCCATATCGCCAATTCTTCTGCTTACTGTGTTATCAGACAGTGGAATGGCTTTCAGTTTTTGACTGGATTCCTTTCCCAGTACAACTTCGCACATATCTACTGTTGCAGGCAGTATAAGCTCTTCTCCAACTGTGTGAGGCATTCTGGAACTTGCTATTCGTAATGCTACCAAATATGATGCGTGAAGAGCCTTCTCATTTACAGTGGTGCAGGCTGTCATTTTGCCTTCCTGCTTGAGGTACAGCTCCTTTTGCAGCTCAAAATATTCCTTCAGCTTACTGGCAATATCTGGATGCACTGTTGTTAAATGGCGCTTCAATTTCTCTGGCTTCATTGCATCGTTGGACAGTGTTTGCAAACACACAACACAGAGAGGTTGGTCCGCATTTGTCCCCACTGCGATGATGCCATATGAAATGTATTCTGGATCATACTTGTGTTGTTTTCTCTTTTGGTCACCCTTATCCCCTTCGTCATCAGAATCTTCCGGTTTCTGGTCAGCTTTTCTCTTCAGAAATTTCTCCATACTCAGCAATACACGCTGGTCAGTTTAATTACTATTACTGATAAACAAAATTATCAAAACTAATCTAAAATTTACACACTTGCACACTTTTTGTTTAACAGTGATGTCACTGTGGCGTAAATGCATGGTAAGTAAGCAATATTATTAGGCACACCAACGGCGTCACTCAGTCTCGCTAACACTACAGTGCACAACAGAATAGTAGTGAGTAGTGAACACTACTGACTACACAAATCAAATATTAAGCGGCAGCTTACCAGAAGGGAACACCGTCTAAGTCTCTAAGATTGTCACCTATAACAGATAGAATAGATATGGCCGATTTTCTGAATAGTGGTAAACTGGAGCAAGCAAGTAAGCTACGCCTTTGTAACAGGTCACTTTTCCATTTTTTTCTTGGCTTGCTCGCGGACCCCCGGCAACCCGCCGCAGACTGCACCACAGGTTGAAAACCTCTGCTTTAGACAGGCAGTTTGCTATTGACATATAAACTATACCACATGGTTAAAATATCCCAGACATCAAGTTTATGTCAATAAATACTTTTCCAATGACCTTGCCAAAGACCTGTTTTGGGTTTGAATCTACCCTCCAGTGTCAATTCCAGATAATGAAAAGAATAGTCCTGAACTGAAGATCTCATACTTCGACCAGTTAGCTTTTCTATCATTACTTGAAAATCAAATAGTCATTCTGTGCCTAGTCAACAGCTAGCTTTCATAGAAATTCTGGATAAATCAGGACACTTATAAATTGATTCACCTTTATTCAGAGACAAATCAACTTTTCTTGTTCACATCCATCCATCCATCCACAGCCAAATTTTTAAACCCATTTTATTTCTTTATAAAGCTGCATAAAAAGCTTACCAATTTATTACATTACATGTGTGACTTATTGGCACGGAAGCCGGCCATTTGGCCCAACACTCACACTATACTTGAGCCTCCTCTTATCTTTCCTTATCAAAATCTTTGATTCCCTTCTCATCATATGCTTGTCCAGCTTCCCTTGAATGTGTCCATACTATTAGTTTCAATCACCCACTATTGAGCAAGTTACAAATTCTCACCACTTTTTAGGTAAAGAAGTTCTTTCTGAATTCCCAATTGGATTACTTAATCACCGACTTTTAATGATGGCCTCTAGTTATACTCTTAACCTTCTCTGCATCCACTCTATCTAAACACTTTGTAACTTTAAAGACCTCTTTTAAGTCACTCCTCAGCTTTCTATTTTTCAAAAGAAGAAAGAACTGGTGTGTTTATCTTACATGGGGCAAAATATTTGCTTATATTACATCAGTGTCCAAGTTGTGTAACCACATTTCCGGTTAAATAACATGTATGCTTCTGCATTTTCTGTGATCTTCAACACTTCAAGAAATTAGATTAAAATTTTAAAAAAGTCTATGACCCCATGCATGTGGACGATCCTTGAAATTTGAGCCATAAAACCATAGTCATGATTCTCTATTCCATACTTCCTAAAAGTGATATCCCTCACTGAAAACATCAGATCATGGAATTACTCATTTTGTTCTTTCACAATTAAACTTTGTCCAATGAAATTAATATCACAAGTCTCCCTTCAAAGTACATTTTCAAGTTCCAAAGTTATCCTCATCATTCTTCTCCAAGCTGACTCAACTACAGCAGTGTCTGTGGACATAAGCTATTAAAACTAGTACTCTTTATTGCCATTAAAGTGCTAATGATGAACGATGCACAGCTAATAACAGAAGCAACTTTCAATAAAATTAATTTGGTATCTGATTGTTGCCAAGAGCTGCAATTATGCCTCACTCATTTTTGAATGTTACAGCTTAATATGTATAAAAACTCCTCAGAAGGGTCTGTTTATATCAAAGTTTTATTGTCTAGAAATTTAATCTTGCTTTTACAGCAATGTGTATTGAAATTCAATAATTTCCAGAGTAAAATGTAATAACAATCATTTTGTGGCTATTTTGCATCACTCTGGAAATTTGACCAAGCACTTACTGGCATGGATTACCCTTACACACTGACACTATCTCCACACCAGAATGATGCAAATCTCATGCAACATTCCTTCTGGAGCACTCTGCAAGAACATTGACTACATTGTCCCAGCATAGTTCTATTCTAGGAGGCCTGCTCGGGAAATCAATAATTTAGGTTCATCCTTGGGCTTCTCACCCCACTTTACACTGATCCTCTCACTGCCCCATAATCTCCAGCCCATCACTCTACAGCATGATCACAGTAATCCGGCCTTGGTCTCAGATCTGATGCATCTGATTCCACACTACATGCCCCAGGCTCCAAATCCTCAATCACCTCTATCACCACTTCTCATCCACCAACCCTCTACCTCATCACCTCCATTGCCAATCTCTTGATACCTGCATTCAAATATTGCTGGTATCTGATCCTCCCTCTCCTCTCCCGTGCTCCCTCACTCTCCATTTTAGTTGGTGCCCCACTGCTAGGCCCATCCAAGGCACTCAATGAAGTGCACTAGAAACTCTAGACATTCTAAGCATAAACCAATGTCTCCCTTATATTCTGTATTTCAACTCTTTGGAGCCATTACATATGTTTTATCAGCTTCAGTTTAAGTTGTAACTCAAGAATTGGACTAATTAGATTTGAATTATTTCCATAGTCTTCAAGTATAATTCTAAATTGATAATCAAAAATGGTTTCAATGTTAACTTATACAAAGATTCCCATAAAACTATTATAAATCACTTTAGTGTATTTAATAGTATAAAACAGTTGCACCATACCATGAATAAACAAAATGTATCAAACTTGTAAAATTCCTATTATACAGAAAAGCAGAATTTATATATCACTTACCTGCCATATACACATAACATAAGCATACGCCATTAAACAGTGCTGCTGGGATGATGCATGGCCTGCAATTGTTGCCATTATAGTGTGTACTATAACCAGTGTTTCCAGTTGTCTCACATCCTGCAGATCTGCTAAGATCAGGTTAGTGTCAATACTTTGTGCTCCAATCAGTAGCTGATGTTTTATTGGAATGAAGTTTTCACTTTTTGGCATATTCTCCTTTCTTAAGTGCTCTTCTGTGTATAACAAATATAACAATTGAAATAAAATATCAAAATCAGCCAAGTTACAAAACTTAAGAACCAAAAAACATTATGGTTTTAATTTGACATATGAGTCATAATATATAAAAACAGAAATAAAGGGGGTGAATTTCCTCAGCTGACTTGAATTGCGAGGTTTTTCTTTTTTAGTGCACTCACTAGATGGCACTATTTTATTCAGCCATACTTTTAAGCATCGAGATGATGATGGATTTGAAAGAAGAGATTTTCAGATGAAGGGGAGTTGTTTACAATATGAATTAGCATAGGGGGTAGAAAGGGAGATTAGGTAGTCAGCAGTTCAGTAGGAATAAGGTTAAGACATAGACATGGGTTTCATGAAAAAGATACAATGTTCCAAACTACCCAATGATGAGAAATTGGAGCTTCGACCAAGAAACTAGACTCCACCGGGTTGTTTATTTGGAGCTGTGGGTACCAACATGTTGCTTGATGGCAGGTGCACATTTTTTGTATAACTTCCGAAGTGTCAGTTGAGGTTATGTGGCCTTGAATTTCTTTGCCTCAGGATCCTTTCAGACTGCAACTGTGGATAATTGTAATGTTTCGTAATTTTCAGTACACTGCTTCACTGATAAATGAGGTTTTCTCCTGCAGTAAGCTCAATTCATATCTTTTTTCCCTTCAAAGGGAGCATGAAGCCATGTGTGTAAAGGGTGTTACCAGGATTACAGACTTCCTGACAGTACAAGGAGCTTCAACAACATCTTTCACCTTGAGGATGCCATAGCAGAATGTATATTAACAAGAAGTCGTCCATTTAATTAGGGTGTGGCTGGTCTGCAACAGCCAGAGAATCATGCTGATAAATTTGAGAGACACAGTCACCATAATGTTATTATTCTACAGAAATCCAATGTAACATTTGCAGATGACACAAAGGTTGGAGGTGTTGTGGATAGTGTAGATGGTTGTCATAGGCTACAACATGATATAGACAGGATGCAGAGTTGCGTGGAGAAATGGCAGATGGAGTCCAATCCAGAAAAGTGTGAAGTGATACACTTTGGAAGATAGAACTTGAAGGCAGAGTACAAGGTTAATGGCAGGATTCTTAGTAGTTTGGAGGAACAGAGGGATCTTGGGGCCCAAGTCCATAGATCCCTCAAAGTTGCTGAGCAAGTTGATAGGGTGGTTAGGAAGGTGTATGGTGTGCTGACCTTCATTAGTCAGGGGATTGAGTTCAAGAGTTGTGAGGTAATGTTGCAGCTCTATAAAACCCTGGTTAGACCACACTTGGAGTACTGTGTTCAGTTCTGGTTGCCTCATTATAGGAAGGAAATGGAATCTTTAGAGAGGGTGCAGAGGATATTTACCAGGATGCTGCCTGGATTACAGAACATGTCTGATGACGAAAGGTTGACCGAGCTCAGGCTTTACTCTTTGGAACAATGGAGGATGAGAGGTGACTTGAAAGAGGTGTATAAGATTATGAGACGCATAGATAGAGTGGACAGCCAGCACCTTTTCCCCAGGGCAGCAATGGCCAATACCAGAGGACATCAGTTTAAGGTCAGAGGAGTAAAGTTTAAGGGAGATGTCAGAGGTAGTTTTTTTTACACAGGGATTGGGGGGTGCCTAGAATGCATTGCCGGGGGTGGTAGTAGAGGCTGATTCAAGAGGAACATTTAAAAGACTCTTAGACAGGCACATGGATGTAAGAAAAATGGAGGGTTATGGGCTGTAGGAGGGAAGGGTTAGATTGATCGTGGAGTAGGTTTATATGGGTTGACACAATATAGTGGGCCGAAGGGCCCATACCGTGCTGTTCTGTTCTATGTAACATCATTTTTTGAATTACCAGTAAACTAGCAGGTGACACTGACCACTCTGTCATGACCTACGTACTGACACCACAAAACTATCCTCAAACCAATGTATAATGAGAAATCATACAACAATGAGAGACATCCTTAACAACAGATTTGGTGATCAGAACCTTTGCAGTCTTGTCAGTAGTGGTCAGTTTGTGGGAAGTACTTCCACCATTTTGAGTCACAACAGGAAGCTTCTGTTTGTTCACTTTAGTGCAGTCCACATGAACATAGTCCCACGGTTTAGTGGCCCAGAGCACAGATGCAGGGGTGCAGAGACAGGTTGATTTGAAGTTACTTCACAGAGTGAATAGTGGCTCACAAAATTCTGCATGCCTTAATCCATTCCTGGTCACCAGAGGAAACCTCAGACTAAAGCCTCCATGCAAGAAATTCCAGGGTAATAATCATCTAAGTTAGAACATAGAACAGTGTAGCACAGGAAAAGGCCCTTTGGCCTACATTAGCTAGTAACTGTTCCGCTGAATTTAGAGATATCATGACTCTGCAGTTCCATGGAATACAGCCTTGATCTGTTGATAGTGAGTCTGTTTTATCAAAGAAAGGACACAGTGTCAGGTCCCTTAGAAAGTTGGGCCATTGGGTTGGGATCAAATCAAGACTTTTGGAAGAACAAGATCCTCTTTCTGTAGCAATATCACTTAATAACATAGATAGGTCTCCAATATACATACTTGAAATACTGCTCCATCATCGTCATGTCCTGTGTTGCATGCAATTGAAACAGCGCTTCAGTATTTGCACATTTGATGGCCTGCATAGATGTCTTCCTGCACCCTCTTGAGCAGAAGATATTACTCTTCCTTTCCATTTTATCTACCGGTGCCTCAAAAGAGCTTCTCCTTGACATGGTCAGCCATCATCGCCATCAATGCTATTCAACTTGTGGAATGACTCCCAACATCATTTGCAGCTAAAACTTTCCTTTAATAAATGCAGGTTCAGGATTACTTATTGCTAGCTAGCTCCAACTGGTGTTAACCACTTCTGAAAGTGAAGTGCATTTTTCAGCACTAAGATTAGCAACAGCACAGTTAGTGCTGGTTAGTAACTCTAGAGGTGAGAACAAGTTCTGAATGCACTCTCATTCAGTCTCCATCTGCTCAAATAAGTCCAAACACACATTGTGAGCCCACACCTCTTTTCAAGAGCTATCTAATTTCTCTTTCCTTGGTCTTCAAATTCTTGGTTGACATCAGGCATTCATATGGTCATGTTGTGTTTAGGTCTCATACTGACTGCCCACAAAGTTGACACTGGATGGCAACTCTGAATATCAGACTGGCATCAAGCATGGATACTTGCGAGCAAGAGCTATAAGTGACTTATCCCCATCATAAAACTGGTAATTTTGTGGAAAAAGAGTTTTAGCTAACCTTCATCCTCCTTGGGTTTTACCCAAAGTCTCATACTCAGGAGTATATCTACTGCCCAGTCCAACTGGCAGAGAGCATCGGTTACAGGAAATCCATTGCAATACAACCATTCACCAAATTCAATCAATTCTTCAATTTTCTGCCAGTTACTTCCTGGCTTCTGAATGAAAAAAAAATCCAATATTAATAGGACCTACAAAATAAATTCACATGAGAAGCAACAAATCATAAACATGCTGTCACTCATTTTTACACAATTGAACGCGGAAATTGGAATGCTAAAATATATAAGTACAAGACAAAAGAGAACCTGGCAGTGGAAGGCCAGGGTTTGATTGCCGTAGGAGGAGTGCAGTGACAATGCACAGGTTGTTGCATGGAACTTTGTGGGTAAGGAGTGAGGCTGGAATTATCAGGAAGAACTCTGCTGGAGGAGGCTTGATTTGTCGGGGTTCAATACTGTGGCACAATGCAAAAATTTAAAATGAAACTAGATGTTTGACATGGCATACACAGTGAAATGGAAATACCAGAAGAGAAAAATGAAAAGGTTTGTAATAACAAACTAAAAACTGATGGTAGAGATTAAAAGCATTGTTATGTAATATAAAATAGGGATCGCTGGTTCAGAACAGTAGAGAAACAGCATTCCATTGATGCCTACAGCTAGGACTTTAGGGGTGATCAGATGATCATGATGTTATAATTTGTAATTATAGGGGGCATGTTATGAGAACTTTTTTCGCAGAAGCAACATGTCTAGAAAAGAGTTTGAAAGAAAGATTATGGGATATGTCGTTATAAATCTTAAATGAGTTTTTGCTTAATTCTTGAGATTAAGGAATCAATTATGTTTCTTTTTGTTTGGACCACTTTTCTGTTAATCATGATTCTCTATTCTATGACTATAGATCTACTGTACTTTTTTAGGATTAAAGATTAAACATTTAAGATTAGAATTATTTATATTCATTTTTATTTTGAAGGCAGAGAACAATTCTATAATATATATAGCTGACTGTTATAATAAATAATGTGCAAAATACCTTCAATGCACCAACTGAATTCTGATAGCAAGTTAACTGATTTGCTATATCCTTAGAGAAAACTGCCACACGGTGCCACATATAAGATACATGGTCTTCACTTTCGTCATTTAACTTCTGCATATCCATCTGGATATTGTGGCCAAGCCTGGTATTTACCATAATTCTATGCTTGAAAAGAAGCCTTAAAACAGAAGAAAAAACATCAAGAATTTTTTGTGAATTTTAGAAATGTTTCTCATAACTTGATCAATGTTACAACATAAGTTGAAAACTTTGAAATGCACTTTCAAATTGAGTTTTTACATCTATGAATGAATTGTTGTCTTTATTGGATTTCTCAACCATTGCTTCCTTGCTGGTAACAGCAATATGGGGAATTTCTCAAAGTAGATCATTTGCGCTTAAAAAGATGGCACACCTTATTAATGATGCACCATTAGATCAGAATTGCACCTCACCTATCCAGTGTCCACTTGGCAAGATGAAGTCAGAAAACTGGCCTCATTGCTTCCAAATTCTTTCATGTGTTATTAGCTTTTATAGGATCATATCTTATTTTTACTTACAACCTTTGTTTCGTCTTTGGCATATCTCTGATGGCGTTGTCCAACACCTTTAACCCAGCTTTCCAGTCTCCTTTATTTGCATTAATGTGGAATAAAAGACCATACATTGCTGCCCTTAACTTGAGATCATCTTCAGGATCATCAACAGCTTCAAAGAAATGTAATGAGTTATAATTAGTACACAATTATTGTAAACACCGGGGATGACAGTAACAGAAGACTAATTAAAACAGACAATTTGTCATAGTGTCTTCAATGTAACAATTCATGGGAGTGTAATCAAAATAAAACTGATGCAAAGTCAAAGATGGACACATTATCATAGGTGACTAAAAGTCTGGTCAAATTGATGGGCTTTAAGGAAAAGTATAAATGAAGGGAGATGAAAAAGTGAGAAAGTTTAGGGAAGGAATACTAGGCTGAAGCTGAGAATGAGAGATGCACAGTAGGTTAGAGTTAGGTAATCACAGAATTCTCAGAAGACTGTAGGCCGAAATAGATGACAGACATATAAAAGGATGTAAACGTGATGATGAGAACTGGGCAAGTCGGAGTGTGTGGGGTGGTGGTCGACTGGGGATGGCAGATAAGAGATTGGGAAGCCCAGGGGGTGAGATGCACCAAGGGCTAGACTTTTAAGTTAAAGAGGCCCACTTGAAGTGGGTTCTCTAAAGCAGATCCCAGGGCTTGGGTCCTGCTCAGGCAGTCTTTTCATATAATACTGAAGCCTCATGTGTTTCTGTATGAATGGCCTGTGCCATCTGTGAGCCAATGGAAATCATGACGCATATTTACAGCCTCATTGGTGTGCTAAAAAAAACCTAACTTTAAATGTGTGAGTCATCCCTACAGATAATTACTTCAAAATTCTGTCCTTTCCAAATGTATTAAACTTCCATCTTTTTAGAGCTCATTCATGATATTTCAGCTTCTATTTTAATTTCATGTTTATTTCCCAATCTTTAGTTTACTCTTTTTATAATGTTCAAAAAGATTCATTGAAAATAAGTGCTTTCTATCTCCTGGTTGTTGTGACAATTCTTTAATGTGACTAAAGGATCCACACTGAAATGGAGAAAAGAACAGTCCCATAAATTATTTTTCATCTCCTTATGGTTAACGGATGCGTGTTAGAGGATTTCCAAGAGGGCCAAATATTATATTTATTCACCAAAGGAATTCCAAGAAAATCTCGTCAGATGTAGGCCACTAGACATCTCCAGTGGGAAATTTTTAAGCTGTAGTCAATAACTGACAACATAATGAGAAACAATTGGAAGCAATTAATACAAATACTGGAAAGAAAATTGCACATTGTAGAACTATAGATCTGTTATGACGAGGTGACCCATACAGTAGAAATAAATTCAATGTGATGTATATGGACTTTCACAGAAGGCTTTACAAGGTACCTACATAGGGCAAGGTGAGAAGATGTGAATATGGAATTATAGAGAAGGGAACAAATTGAATTAAAAACCGGCTAGGAAATAGGAAACTGAGTTAGTTTTAAGAAGAGTTTCTCATTGTGCCTGCAGGTAGTTAGTGCGGTTCTAATCTAGGACTGCTTCTGCACATTGTGTACACCAGTGATTTAGATAAAGGACTGGAGACAGTAATATCTAAATATTGAGATTCAAAAAAAGATGAAAGGTATCTTTGGGCAATTCATCAACAACTTGGTCAATCATTTTAGAAGACAGACAATTTTGAAAATTACCAGAGACTGCAAGGCAAAATTAGTAAGATAGTGAACTGTGTAAAATAATATGGAAGATGAAATTCAAAGTTAATAAATGTGAGGTACAACATTTTGGTAAAATATAATAATTACGCTTATAGACACAAATTTTATTAGGAGCGTGGTAAAAACATACTCTCCAATGTAAACCAGATGGCACTCTAAATACTGCAGCCCTAAACACTAACATAGTGCACCAATAAATCAGCCAGAAGAACCCACAGATGATACGTAAAATTCCCTAATATCCTGGTCTACAAGTCCACCTAAATATAAAACATGCAATGATGATTTCATTATCTTATAACTTAAATAACTTGCTATAAAAACTTCCTTTGCAGCGGCTGACACTTGCACCACTAGCTGCTATGTCGTGGGATTGTCACTGATCCCCAGCAAAAAAGGCCACTTGACTCAGAATATAGCCCATGGTCTCCAGGCTCTGCACAAACGCCTGTAAGAGCAGCAGGTGGAATCCTATCACCTTCTGCATTTGGCTAAGCAGAACTGACTACATGGTAACAATTTCAGTTTTATGTATTTGCTATCAGCCTCGTCATGAAAGCTTCCCAATTGTTGTCCTCATTTGAGTCCTCGGGGAGAGTATAGACATATAGACCTTCCTTCTGGACCATATCCTCCAGTACCAGACTGCAGCCTGCTAGAACTTGTAACACAATTCCCTCCAACCTATTCTGCTCATGCCTTGCAGCGACAATCTCTGCAGTGGTTCTGTGGGGTATTAGGCACAGTAACATACTGGGGTCTTTATCCTCATCATCTCCCTCTTCGTCTTCTCATTCAGTCTTTTTTCCTGCCTATTGAAAATATACATGCCCCAGGAGGGGCTGCACCCCAAATATACTGTACAGATCTGGTAGCCTGATCTAAAGATGGATATACCTATAATAAAGAGAGTACAAATTAGGGTCACCTGAGAATAGAGGGTTTATCCTATCAAGAGAGATTAAGCAGACTAGGCCTATGCTCTCTAATGTTTAGAAGAATGAGACAAAATTCTGATAGGGCTTGAGACGGTACAAACAAATATGATGTTTCCTCTGGGATGAATAGAACAAGCACCACAATCTCAGAGTAAGAGCTCAACAATTCAGGGCTGAGATGAGAATAAATTCCTTCACCCTGAAGGTAGTGATTCTTTGGAATTCTCTACTTAATGGGACCGTGGAGGCTCAGTAATCAAATATATACAAGACAGAGATTGACAGATCTTTGGAAACTAAGGGATGCAAAGTTATTTTTAATACAGTGTAGAAAATAATTTATTAAGGTGACTTAATAAAGATATGAAAGAATGACACTGACCAGATAAATGGTCTATTTCCTATGACAGGTTACTCCAAAACAAATTAAAGTGTAGAAGATTCAGGACAGAGAGGAGATATTTTACACAGAGGAGCGTGACCCTATAGATTGTACTACCATGTCTACAATTTAAGAATAGGTTGTGAATCAGTTTTTAGAAAGGGAAATGAAAGGATATAGTAATTTTGGGCATGTGGATTATGATTACTAATGTGGATAATAAATACTATCTTGGACCAGCTGGGATGAACAATCAATTTTTGTGTAGTAATTTCTTTTGTTGAAACTCCTAAATTAATCTACAAATATATAAAAAATATATCAACTTAAGAGACTGGTGTAAATAAAAGGTTTCACTAACATATTGCTAATTGTTCTAGGATGGAATAATGTGTTTGATGTTTAACTGTTGGGTGTTGAGTCATTTCTTCCTTTTCTTCTTCCTATAAGACAGAAGGAAAAGATTACGCAGTAAAACAGCCTTAAACCTAATCCATGCATTTAATTCCTGAAAATAATTTGTGAAACCAATATATATTTTTGACTGTACAATCCCAATGTGAGTTTAACTAATGGATTCATTTTTTGGCATAAATGTTGGATACTAAAAGCACAATTGTGGTTAAAGAGGCCACGCGTGTGGTTCTAGTGAAATGGTAGACCTTGAGATTCATAAATGTTCAGCTTATATATCCAGAAGCATGAATACTCTCTTTGAATCATACAGCACAATAGGTCATTGGGTCCCTCGTGCTTCTGTCATTTCCCGGAAACAACTATTGAATTATTTCCATTACCCTGCTCTTTTCCCTTGGTACTACAGTGATTTCACTTTGTAGTACTTATCTAGTTATCCTCTGGCAAGTGTTTTGATGAGTAGTCATTTGATTCTGTTTCCATCTCCTCAGAACCTATCTGACCTGCTGAGTATTTTAAGTACTTTCTGCTTTAATTTCAGATTTCCAGCATCCACAGTATTTCTTCCTTTGGATTTAAATAGTTAACTATGCTTCCCTCATCACAGAGAGTGCACGGTCTGCTTCCTGTATTTTACTGTAATGCCATACAACTTATGATGTTTGGCTTAAGGTCAAATCACAAGTGGTGTTACAATTCCACCACAACTTTCATTGTGAACCACTGTTTACAAGCAGATTTTAAGCAAAGCAAGCCAAGTTCACTACCTATAATGTCAACAGGTACAGGAGCTTCCCAGGTTATGAATGACCTGACTTATGGAAATCCAAACTTATGCAAATTATCCCATACATTTTTAAAGCATCTTTCAGGCTAGCAGTAATATGTTTCATGGTGTTCATTAATGAATGGATACAGTAGATATTCCATTAGTTTAGTTATTGGTAGTGTTAGGATAATTAGTCAAAGTAATGAAAGAATTATAGTTCTAGAAAACAGGTATTTCTGACTAACAGAGAAATCAACTTATGAACAGTTCTCAGGAATGGACCCTTTGCATAACCCAGGGACTGCCTGTACTTGCAGTCCAACTACGCTGCAATGACAGCTGCCTGGTATCTTTCTATTACTTTCCTATTACTCCTTCCAGTTCTATCCCAGGTAAATGAGAACACTGGGCACCTTGGCTGATGGGTCCAGATAGTTAGCTTGGTTCAGTAAGATCCAACCCAATGATATATATAGTTTTAATTGTTATTAGCATTTTTAAGAATTTTTAAATGTCTTGGAACATCGGGGTTACTGGGATCAGTGAAAATAGCTGAGTAAACATCTTTACTCCAAGAATGGATCATGATCTGTTTTTCTGGGCATGGGCACGACTGCTATAAATACCCATTATAGCACTTGCAACTGCTGTTTCTGTGCCATTTACGTATATACAATCTCATTTATTCAACAGACTCTACAGCTGCAGTACAAAAGGCCACTAGGTGGCATTCCATGTCAGGGTTACATCCTGTGGCAGCTGTCTGCGTTTAATTTTTGTTGACAGCTATATGATAGAAAAAGCAATAGTATTGAAATTATTGCAACTATTTTACCTTTTTAGTTTTGGAGTAGGTATTGTGGATAGCGTTTAGAAAAGATTTAAGGGGCTCTTCAAGTATACTTCTTCCCACAATAGTTGGTATCAAAGACAGGCAAGAATTCCAGAAGTGTTTTGCTGAATTCATTACAAGCTTCATACATCCAGCTTTTTCGCCATGGCTGTTGGAGAGTATAAATATGTTATCTATTAATGCAGTTTCATCTCTGAGATGCACTGCCACAATCTGGTCCACTGTTGGGAAGAGATGAGGAGTATGAGAAGAGGTTTTCCTTGCACTGCATCAGCTCACACTGGAGTTCCTGGGCACGTAGCCAGCAATTTAAATTGCATCCAGGCATTCTGATCACCTCCACCTCCTTCCTGGGGGTGATTAAAACTATGATCCCTTCAATCCATCAAAGAGGCAACTATATCATGTGCCTCACTTCAAAAGAAAAATAGTTATCACTTCTTATCTACCTTTACTTCATCTTCACCTATTGACATCTTTGGCTTCATCATCAGTTTCTGATCTCAAGCAGAACTTCAACTTCCAGGTTGATAGGTTTTTTTTGCTTCCTGACATAAACATTTCTTTCTCTAGCGTTACTCCCAATAACCATTAACCCTACAAGTTCCCAATGCAAGTAATGACTACTATTACGCCTACATCTTGATATTCTGCCATCTCTCCTACTTTTGAACAGAACTGAGAAAGATCTGTCAGATATTTATGTTCTCTATTTTACTAATTGGTGCTTTTTTTGGTCTGAAATCCAAACATTCCAAATCTAAGAAAACAGTCAACCTATAAATCAAAACCGAAACTTCTGAAGAGAAATGATTAGGAAATTTGAGTTTATGGGGAAGCTTGACAACAATTTCAACATATATTGTTGAGATGATAAATATGAAAGGAGTCAACATATTGCAGCCAGTATTTTTTATGATAATCATTAAATCCAAGGGAAGCCACAGAGGTTGCTTTGTCATCAACGCACCAGGAAGCAACTACAGAAATAATTTATCTTGCAATAAAGTTTGTAAGAGAAAATTTGTGATATTAAATAATACCTGAGCCAATAGTCCGTGCCATTTGGACGCAAGGAATGGGAACTGATGTCATTGCTTTTCTCATCAATGGTAGTAAGCCTATTTCTTAAGGCCCTACCCAATATCTTGACATGACTGAGCTCAACAGAAAATAATCCAGAACCTCGACCTCTGAAATAGCAGGTACCTTGAAGCCTCTCTGGTCTCCAATACTCCAGGGAGTCCATTCACCAATCTCATGTCACTCAGGTAGAATCTTGTAAAGATGTTTCATTAAAAGCTAGAGTAACCAAGCTGATGCAAAGGAACATCCTAGTGCTGCAAAGTAGTCATGAACAGGGAGAAAGAGTATTGACAGACCTTTCTGAATGAGCATCTCACTTAAAAAAAAGACTCATTACTGCATGTGTTTTCAACTCTTAGAGCTGGCAGGCAGAAATTGAATATCTATAGAATTCTATATTATATAGTTGTTCCATACTTACATCAGTGATTGGGAAATTATTGGAGAAGATTCTGAGGGACAGGATTTACTCGCATTTGGAAAAGCGTGGACTTACTGGGGAAAGTCAGAATGACTTTGTGTGGAGAAGGTCCTTTCTCACAAATTTGATTGAGCTTTTTGAGGCAGTGATGAAGATGAGTGATGAGGGTAGGGATATGGTCTACATGGACTTTAATAAAGCATTTGCCAAGGCTAGTCCAGTAGATTAAGTTGTTGGTAAATTGGATACAAAATTGGCTTGGTCATAGAAGATGGAGGGTGGTGATGGAGGGGTGTTTCTCTGACTGGAGGTTTGTTACCAGCGGTGTTCCACAAGGATCAGTGCTGGGACCATTGTTGTTTGTGATATATTCTGGATGAGAATGTAGATAGTCTGATTAGTAATTTTGCAGATGACATGAAAATTGATAGAGTTGTGGATAGTAAGGAAGGTTGTCAAAAAATACAGCAAGATATAGATTAGCTGGAAATTTGGACGAGGAAACGACAGGGAGTTTAATCTGGACAAGTGTGAGTGTTGCACTTTGGGAGGTCAAGTGCAAGAGGAAAGTATACAGGAAATGGCAGGACTCTTCAGATCACTGATATACAGGGAGATCTTGGGGTGCAAGTCCATGGCTACCTGAAAATGGCAACATAGGGTGGCAAAAGAAGGCATATGGCATTGAGTATAAAAGTCAGGAAGTCATGTCGCAGCTGTATAAAACTTTAGTTGGGCCATATTTGGAGTACTGTGTGCAGTTCTAGTTGTCACACTCCAAGAAGCATGTGAAGGCTTTGGAGAGGGTACAGAATAGGCTCACCAGGATGTTTTGTCTGTATAAAACATTGAACAGCATAGGCCCCTTGGCCCACAATGTTGTGCCAACCTATAGAAACATACTCCATGATCATTCTAACCCTTCCCGCCTACACAGCCCATAAGCTTTCATTTTTCTTACATCCATGTGCCTATCTAAGAGTCTCTTAAATGTCCCTATTGTATCAGCCTCTACCACCACCCCCGGCAGTGTGTTCCAGGCACCCACCACTCTGTGTAAAACACCTACCCTCTGATATCTCCCCTAAACTTTCCTCCACACCCCTTAAACGGATGTCCTCTGGTATTGACCATTGCCGCCCTGTGAAAAAGGTGGTGGCAATTCACTCTATCTATCCCTCTCGTAAAACTTTATACACCTCCATCAAGTCTCCTCTCATCCTCCATTGCTCCAAAGAGAAAAGCCCTAGCTCACTCAACCTTTCCTCATAAGATATGTTCTCTAATCCAGGCAGTATCCTAGTAAATCTCCTCTGCACCCTCTCTAAAGCTTCCACATCCTTCCTATAATGAGGTGACCAGAACTGAAAACAATACTCTAAGTGTGGAATAACCAGAGTTTAATCGAGCAGCAACATTACCTCATGGCTCTTGAACTCAATCCCCTGAGTAATGAAGGCCAGCACAACATATGCCTTCTTAACCACCCTATCAACCTGTGTGACAACTGAGGGACTTGTACCCCAAGATCCCTCTGTTCCTCCACACTGCTAAGAATCTTGCCATTAACCTTGCACTCTGCCTTCATGTTCAATCTGCCAAAGTGTATCACTTCACACTTCTCTGGATTGAACTCCATCTGACACTTCTTTGCCCAGCTCTGCATCCTGTCTATATCCCATTGTAACCTAAGACAACCTTCTACACTATCCACACCACCACCAACCTTTGTGTCATCTGCAAACTACTAACCCACATTTCTACTTCTTCATCCAAGTCATTTATAAAAAATCACAAAGATTAGGGGTCCCAGAACAGATCCCAGAACACCACAAGTCACCAACTACCAAGCAAAATACACTCCATTTACTACCACCCTCTGCCTTCTGTGGGCAAGCCAATTCCGAATCCACGCAACCAAGTTTCCATGGATCCCATGCCTCATGACTTTCTGGATGAGTCTACCATGGGGAACCTTGTCAAATGCTTTATTAAAATGCACAGACACCACATCCATTGCTATACCTTCATCAATCTGTTTTGTCACCTCCTCAAAAAACTCAATTAGGCTCGTGAGACACGACCTGGCCCTCACAATCGGATAGGAGAGTACTAGCTATAAGGAGAAGTTGGACAAACTTAGATTGATTTCTGTGGAGCATCAGAGGCCCGATAGAAATGTATAAAATTATGAAAGGCATAGAGAGGGTAGCTAATTATGGTGGACATGTCAAATGCTAGAGGGCATAGGTTTAAGATAAGAAGGGGAATGTTTGCAGGAGATTTGCGAGGCAAGAGGGTGGTGGTTGTCTGGAATGCACTGCTTGGGGAGGTGGTAGAAGCAGATACAATAGCAAAGTTTGAGGGGCATTTAGATAGACAGATGAATAGGCAGGGAATAGAGGAATATACACCATGGAACTATGGAATTAGTCAGATTGGCATCATGGTCAGCACTGACATGGTGGGCCAAAGGGCCTGTTACTGTGTTGTACTGTTACATATTCTATTGACTTATCAGCATGTTATTTCTGACGCTGTGAACTAATAAAACTTATTAATATTTAAAATAATTGAGTTAAACCAAGACTTTATGATGAAAGTCAGCATGCACAGTTGTTCTGCTTTGAGATAAAATTACCTTGCACTCAGTTCAAATGCTTTGATTGCAGCAAAATGCATTTCGCTATTTCCAGCTCCAGTCTTCATCAAGTTCTGCCCTTGGATACAGGCAACAACACTCAGCAATTCATGTTCAACTGCATAATTATGCCTAGATAAACACAAAGAAACCTTTATTTTCCAATTCATAATTATTGTAATCAACAATTATTTCCTAAAATTGTTTTCTTCTTTTAAAATGGTATCCTGACTTCACAAACTGGGTAGCTTAACTGGTTCAGCAACAGACTCAAGGAAAGCCAGTTTTTCCTTCAAAGGTGACCTCACTATGTATTATGCATTTGGGGCAGAAAAACATGATATGCATGACACATGATGACAGCTTCCATGTTTAGACATAAGAACGTAAGAAAGAGATGAAGTAGGCAATCCAGACTCTCTTGTCTGCTCCATCACTCAATAAGAACATTACTGATCTTCAACCTCAGCTCCACATTCTTGCACTAACTTCATATTCCTTGATTTCCTTAACATTTAAAAATCTTTCAATCTCTGTTGTGAATACACTCTGAGACTGGGACTCCACAGCTGTCCAGGGTAAAGGCTCATTACCCTCTGGAGAGTATAGGCCCAGTCTGCTTAACTTCTCCTCAAACAAAACAAATCCATCATCCTAGAATCAAAGTTATTACAACTGTAGATAATGGAAATGATGAAAATCTGAAACAAAAAAGCAGTAAAAGTTGGAAATATTCAGCAAGTCAGGCAGCATCAAAGACCTGAAACATTAACTCAGTTTTTCTTTCTACATATGCTTCCTTGCCTGCTGAATATTTCCAGCATTTTCTACTTTTATCCTACGATTTAGTCTGGGGAAACTTCACAAGTATATCCTTTCAGACCTGCACATAGTATTCCAGATGTGGAGTTACTAGGTTTCTATCTCATTGAAGGAAAGTGACTTTACTCCTGAACTCAAATGGCCGACACTAAAGGTCAACGTAGCATATGCTTTCCTATTTGCTTGCTGAATTTGTATATTAATGCATATTAACTCACTGATTTGTACACAAGGACTCTCATGTCTATCTGAACACCATCATCTTTCAATCTCTTATCATCTAAATACTCTGCCTTACTATTTTTATATTAATGTAGATGACCTCACATTCTTCCATTTATATTCCATCTGCCATGTTCTTGACTCTTCACTTAACTCCTAAAGACTCTGCATCCACCCACCCCTCACCCCACAGCCTGCACATGCGCAAACTGAAGATCCACACTCAATGACTTAGAAACAGCTTCTTCCCCTCTGCCATCAGATTTCTGAATGGTCCATGAACCCATGAACACTGCCTCATTATTCCTTTTTTTTGCCCTTTTATTTTGTAATTGGTAGTAATTTTATGTCTTTGCACTGTACTGCTGCTGCAAAACAACTGATTTCACATATAAAGACCATGATAATAAACCTGATTCTGATCCCCCTCAAATAAAATATTGATATGGATAATGAACAGCTGGGGCCTCAACACTGATCCTTGTAGGACTCCCCTTTTCAAAATCTCACAAACTGTAAACAACTCATTTATTCCTACTCTGTTTTCTGTCCATAATCAATCATCAGAACATACAATCTATTACCCCCAAAACAGTGAGCTTGATTTTTATTTAATCGTCTCTTGTGTAGCATCTTATTGAAGACCTTCTGAATGTCCAAATACACCAGATCAACTAGCTTGCTAGCTACTGCCTCAAAATGTTCCAAAAGATCCTCCCCTCATAAATCCATGTTGACTCTACCCAGTCCTATTATTAAATTTCTAGTGCTCTGTTACAACTTCCCTAATAATAAATTCCCTATGACTGATGTGAGGCTAACTGTTTTCTCTCTCCCTCCTTTCTTACGTCATGGAGTTAGAATTCCCACTGTAGGAATTATTCTAGAATCTATGGAATTTTGAAAGAGAGTAACCAGTGCATCTACCCTCTATATCACCTCTTTTAAAACACTAGTATGCATTTCATCAGGTTCTGGGAATTTATTGCCTTTTGTTTCCATTAATATCAGCAGTATTAGATTTTCACAAAGGCTAGTTTCTTTGTGCTCTTCATTCACTCTAGACCTGTAACCTTCCACAGTTTTGGAATGGTTTTCTCCATCTTTCTCTGTGATGGTAGACACAAAATAGTCTCCACCATTTCCTTAATCCCTAATATAGTATCTCTTGTCTCAGTCCATACGGGACCCACATGAACATTTGTTAATCTTTCTACAACATTTATATTGTGAGTAATCAGTAATATTATCAGAAGTAATGTGTCCAGAAAACCTCTGCCCAAAATTAATGTTTTAAATTAATGAAACCTCAAATAAAAATTGTCTTGTAAGGGATATAATGGCAGTTATATGCAGAATAAATTAGAGGTTTGAATCTGAGTACAAGATTCATAATGAGTACATCCACGGTATCTCACTTTGCGACCAGCTAGTGCCAGAGCAAGGTAGCTGATTAAAAGATTGGCCTTAAAAGAGAGTTGTTTTATGATTGCAACAGATTCTACAAGTCTGTGAAAATTGCTGAAATCTATAGCTGACTATGAGCACAACTGGCAACCTCAAGTTTCTGAGGTGAAAACAGAGACAAAAATAGACTGTTTCTCCTACTTTGCATCTCCTGCACCAAAGCCTCTGGCACAATCTCTGAAAAAAAAACATAGAACCAGCTCTCTCTTGTGTTTTATCAACCTTATATACCTCTCAAGTTTGAAATTTCTTTGAGAATATGCAATGCAATACCACCTTCTCACCCCCAACCCTAAGAGCTACAGGAAAGTTATAAGTGGTAAAAGTTAAATGATGCTATCCACTTGCAAATTTCAATCCCCTGATGAATCATGAACAGTGTGGTTAATACTGGCAGCAATCTTGTAAATAAGCATACAGCATGGAGTTGGTGTGCTGCCTGTATTGGAAGCAATAGGTGCTGATTGATTGTACATTATAACCCCCGTGGCAGATTTCAGAAACTATCCAGCTCCTGATAATACTTTAGCAATTAATGATATTTTTAAAACCTTTTCCATAGCATGATTTTTAGGCAACCATTATTAACCATATAAGATTATTGCAATCTCTAAATTGGATGATAGGATGATCAGAAATACAGATAGGATGAGATGCAATCTTCCATTTAACTAGAATTATGGAATAAATAGCATGGGCTAGAAATAAAATTAAAATTAATTTTAAGCAAACAGGTTAAAGGAAAAAAAGAGAAGACAAGCTGAAGTTTTATTTTAGTTATTTATGATCAATAGCATGGCATGAATGCTAAATCTGACATTTGACCCTTTTTACTGTAACACAGGGCCACGTTTTGCTGGATAATAGGGCACTAACCACTGAAACTGCTATTAAAGTGAAAATGAACCAGCATTTTTGAGAGAAGAGATTTAGTACATGTTCCAAAGATTCCCTACTCACACTGGTCAATTTCAGTTGCTCCACACAAGAATGTCATCTCACCCTTAGCTTCATTGTTCTTCACTTTTCTTCCTAACCTGAACAAGTTCTACTGTCCTTTTCAGTTCTGACGCAGGACCTCCAACCTGAAACGTTGACTCTATTTCTCTTCCCACAGATGCGGCTTGACCTACTGAGTATTTCCAGCATTTTCTGTTTTTGCTTCCAATTTCCAACATCTGCAGTTGTTTCACTGCCACTTCCTGGAATGACTAACCAGAAGCAGTTCTACTTTGCTCTCTGATGGAATTTCTATCCGTCTCTCTTGCCTTGTTCACCCTCCTTGGTGTCTTTTTCCCTTCTTGTCTTTGATCAAAGATGTGTCTCTTATGTCTACATGTCTTCTTATGTCTCTTTTTCAGTTCTGTTGCAGGGTCTCTGACCAAAACGTTGACTCTGTTTCTCTTCCCACAGTTGTGGCTTGACCTGCTGAATATTTCCAGCATTTTCTGTTTTTGTTTATATTATTTGCTGGGTATATATATTAAACACTTATACAGTTTGATGCAGAAATTTAGTGAAGATTAAAAGCATACATATCATTTTAACAATGTAATAATAATAATAATAAAGGACAACAAGATCTTCAAACTCATTCTGCATATATTAAATTCCAATATTTCAAAAAGGTACTATTTTAATTTTTTAGTTATATCCTGACTATTTTCCTCTCCCAACCCAATTATTCTGTCCAAATCTATTTTCCTTTCTGAACCTGACCTGAATCTAATTCAACATCTCTGTTTTCACTTTCTAAATCATTAAAATCTCACATCCTGCCATTAACTGAGATTCTAGATACCTGTTTCCTTTGTCATTTTTTATTAGCTCTTCTACCAAGTTATGACACTAGATATTTTTGCTGGGGTACATTAATAAGTCTTACTGTTTTATGGCAATGAATATTCAACCCAGGAAGATTTAGACTATTTGATTTTTTTCATCATCTCTGTACTTGACATGAAAAACAAAAAAGTTCTCAGTCATGAAACGTGGGTGTGTTCTAAGGGCCAGGGTTAAATTAAACTTGGTTTAATTCAGGATCACAATTACTTAGCCCAATCACCTATCTAACCAAAGTGTCATAATTTTAAAAGGAGAAATTACACAATAGTTCATACTTACTTTTCGTGTTTCTTAAAACCAGGAGATTGAGCAACAAGTTTTTCCAATTCAAATGCTTTCTGGGCACACTGCATTACTAGGGGGTTATCGTTATTCACGTAAGCAAGTTGCATCAAACGTGTCCATACCTCCAGCTCCAGCAGTTTATCAGTCCAGTTACAACTTGATATTTTATTTTCCAACTGTAAATGTTTACATAGTTTGTATTAAGAAAGATTTACATATAATCATGGAAATTCTTAGGGGGAGTGATTTGAACAGTTATGCCAAGGTCATGCTTGCAGCAGAAATCTGACATTGATTCTGCCAGAATTTGTAGCAGGGGCCAAAGGAAGCAGTGGTTTGGAGTATTAGTTTGAATCAGGAAAGGTTATTGGATCTCACTATACAACACCCAGGGATAATCCCTACACCCCACATTTCAGGGGACTATTTGAAACAGCATATAGTAGCTTTCTTCTTTAGGCTTTCAAATCTCAAGTCTGGCCTTGAGCCCTATGTGATAGCTTCAAGTGATTTCCATGTGGAGCCTGACTGAGAGTTTGGGCACAAGAAATATTTGCTCACAAAGCACCCATACTTTGTCGTGCACTTTTTGACATTGTACACATTGTGAGCACTGGTAAAGTCTCAGTCTCTCAGATCCTGGAAATTTGACCTAGGTTTATAGCTTATTCAGTCTTGCTTTAGAGAGATACAGCATGGAAACAAGTCCTTTGGCCCATGAAGTCTGCACCAACCATCAACCACCCACTTACACTGATCCTATATTAATCCCATTTTTTTATTCTCCCTACATTCTCATCAACTTCCCCCAGATGCTACCACTCACCTACACACCAGGGACAATTTATAGTGGCCTGTTAACCAACCCACACGTTTGGAATGTGGGGGGGGGGGGGGAGCTGGAACACCCAGAGAAAATCCACACAGTCACAGGGAGAATGTGCAAACTCCACACAGACAGCACCCGAGCTCACAAATGAACCTGGGTCTCTGAAACTGTGAGACAGTGGTTCTACTAGCTGTGCCACTGTGCTGCCTTAATTTGAACCATTGGATGGTACCATTATACCATTCTTATTAGACCTAGCATTGCTTTATGGAATAATAAATTTGTATTGAAATATACATTTGTAGCGGTTGCTACCGCGGAATAAAACAAGACTCACTCTGAGGATTGCCAAACAGAACTGGTTTATTTTCCCGCCTTGCGCGGGCCCTTTAAGGGAGAAAACTCCCGCCCAAAAAACCGGCAATGACGTAAGTCCTACGTCATCAGGACTTTACCGCGCGCGGGTTCTCCCCGTCGCTCGGAAAGACGAGGCCCGCCGCCATCTTGGGCCTCGTCGCTCCGACACCGCGCGACCCGACTGCCGAGCCGGTTCGCCCGACTAGACGGTGAGTCGCCACACATTGATTTTTAAAAAATTATTCTTCACAATCTTTGCATCAAGACCAATTGTTTACCTCAAGAAGACTGGGTACAGTAAATTTCATCAGTCTGTTGCTATTGCATGAATACATCTCCAGAGCTATAAGAACCTGGACCATTGAACTCTGGCTGTCATTACTTTGCTGGAAAAGATAAAGAATACATCAAGTCATGTATAAGCATTCAAACAAAATGAGATTTCAAGTGCAATATAGTGTCAATTATTTCATTCTGATTTACAGAGAACTAAAAGGAGGCCATCTAATGTTTGTGTTAGTTTGCATAGCTGTTACACTAAAATCTCATCTGAGTTTAATATAATGCAAAAACTGGAAACTTGTTACAGAAACTATATAAGTGGTAAAATATTGCAGATGCTGGAAACCAGAAATTTAGACAGTATATGTTGAAGTTATTCATCAGGTCAAGAAGCATATGTGGGAAAGGAAACAGTGTTAATGAAAGAAATCTAAACTCCCAATATTGGATGGATGAGATTAAAATGCAAACAATATGAAACAGGAATTGAACCACCCTACCACAGGTGGAATAATGGATGGGAAGCCAATCTGCTAAACAACAAACTTCCATTTGTGTACGCACACGCACACACACAATATTTTATATATATATATATATATATAGTGTGTTGATTTAAGGACAGATGACCAAAAGGTAGGACAAAGAGGGTTTTAAGGGGATTTTAAAGCTGGAAAAGGTGGAGCCATAAAGGGTAAGAGCTTCAGGCCTCGATAGCTGAAGTCATGATAGCCAAAGGTTGACTGATTAAAGTATGGAGTGACCTAAAGAATTCTGGAGGGCTGTGGGACTGGAGGAAAATTCAAAGAAAGCAAAACCATAGAGAGATAACAATGAGAATTTTTAAATAGAGATGTTGCTTGAACTAGAACCTAAGTAAGTAAGCAAGCACAGGGATAAAGGGTGGATAGTTTTTAAGTGCCTTTACAATGCCATTTGAGGAGACTGGGATGAACAGAACTGCTACTTCCAGGCCCAAAAAACCAGTAAAAAGCCCCTGAAAACTGTCCTCTCCTTGTATGACCTACCATCTGCTTTTCCCTGCCCAATATCTGCCAAGCCTCCAGCCACAACTCGACAATTCCTGCAAATGGAAGATCCCTGCAGTGGTATTCGGTGACTACCATCAGAACCCATCCCATTCTCCAAGTTCCACTAGACATTCAATGGGCCATCCTAGCTTCCACCAGACAATGACCTCCATCCTCACATCCTGCCAAGATCAAAATTCCCTCCCATTTGTATGAATGGGCTGTCCATAAATCAGGTGTTCATAACCCAGGGAAGGCCTATGCACAGCACAGAGGCAGAGTGAATGGAAAGGCAAGGTAAGAGCTAACAGGAATGATTATGATGAAGTGGCAAACAGTAATAAGTTAAATAACAAAAGGGATAATGATGCATGGAAAAAGGAGATAGTAAAAGGCTAACCAAAAGAAATAAAACATGGGTCTAGAGGAGATTTTGTAACACTAGCTTGAGCATTTAGTGTTCAAAAAATGGAATTAACTTATAGTCTGAAAATATTGAGTATTAAAGATGAGTTTGAAAGGGTGTTCAGAGGTTAATCAAAATATGTAGTGCCGTTTCTCACAAATTTTCTTCAAATAGTATAGGATGCCAATAACAAAGATGTGAATGTGGGATGACAAACTAAAGTAGCAATTGAAGTGCTTGATGAATTAAAGTGACCAAATGCACAGTTATGCTTCTGAGTAGAAAAGACTTACTTTTGATCTTACTATTTTAGAGGAGAATGCATCAAAAGCAGAAAATACTAAACTGAATGAAGTGCAAGTGAACTGCTGAGGTCATACTGAGTTCGGGGCCTTGAGTGGCATCTCTTGCACTCACACAGAAAGGTAAGCAGGTGGGGATGACAGAAGAGTGGACCAGGAATGGACAATTCAAAGGGAATGATATTTTCAGAATGCTTAAGTATGAGGGGAAGATAGCTTTGGTGATAGCACATCATATCACTGACTATAATGCAAAAGGCTGAATATGATATGTTGAATGCAGAGGCTAGTACAGCTCACGTCAATTTAGATCTGACAGGATCATCACAAATCTCTTTCTTTGGAGCGCAGGCTGGGAAAATGAGGCATCATCTTGTCACGTGACTTCATATACGCAAGAACTTGGAGCACATGGAGCATGGAGCAAACTAACAACTGGTCTGATAAATTATTTCTCTATAGATGGATACAGAAGTTATATGCAAAGGAATGAAAGAAGGCGTTGTCCTCAATTTTATATTAATTGTCAAAACAATTTAGGGATAAAGTATCCTTTTAGAATCTTTATGCTATTGATTCCTGAGCAACTATTCCATCTTAAAAGACAAACCAAAATTATAAAGGCATACTTTATGTTGATTGCATTACCACCCCTCTTCCCTTTTTGCAATGTGGCAGTAAAAGGGAAATATCAGAGCCTCCTTGACAACCACTTGTTATTCACCTGGGCTTCTTCTACATCAGGTCTTTTCTCTGACCATGTCATCTGGAATAGAACAGAAAAAGAAGCTTCACAATCAATCCATACTCACATATACATTTGTCTTACTGACATTTTCCTCCCTTGTTCCTGCAGCTACTACTTGAACAACAATTCTATTAACAACTCCCTGAGAAGCAGATTTGGACTTCCATACTGCAACTTAAGATAACTACCTAATCTAGCTACAACACAGGTGCAGAAGTTCA
This sequence comes from Pristis pectinata, assembly GCF_009764475.1. Lineage (NCBI taxonomy): Eukaryota > Metazoa > Chordata > Chondrichthyes > Rhinopristiformes > Pristidae > Pristis > Pristis pectinata. The sequence continues at coordinate 28,335,135 of NC_067416.1, forward strand.
TCTAAAGTAAGTATAACTTTTAAATAGATCTGAAAGTCAATGTCAAATAAATTGCAGAATTTGGCATAAATTCATTTGAAACCATATCACACATTATCTGAAGCCAGACAGATAAAATTTCAGGGTCAACTCCTGCAAATAAAAAAGTAATTGGCTTTCTCTCTCATGGGCTTGTAGTTGTGTCATTAATAGCACTTCTATCTTTAAATCCCCAATTACCCTTGATCATTCTATGCCTAATGGGCTAATAGCATTTGTGCACTTAAATGCTACAATACATCATGGCACAATCCACATCCCATGTATAATCCCCACAATGCGCCAGGTCAGTGCCAGGAGAATATTGACTTAAAGTTTCAACTATCATTCCACTGTGATGACTGAAAATAATTTCAAACAGCTAATCTTCAAAGTGATTCATTTCATCTACAGTCAAAATGAAACCCATCAAGAAACATCAGAAAGCAAATCAAACAAATCAGTAAATAACTTGTAAACTGTTTTACCTCATTATCACTTCCCAGATTTAGTCCTATCTGTTGTTGCAGAAGCTGTTTTATCTTGACCCATGTGATTATAATCTGATATCTCACAGCAATAGGAACAACATCAGAGGGCACTCTTCCATTTGTAATGCGTAACGCAAATTCACAGATCTATAGTCCGAACAACAACACTGTATTAATTGTTCCCAGTATTAGCTTTAAAATACATTGAGCTCCTGCACATGCAGTGTTCTGGTGTTTCCATCTCTGACCCTTCCTGTTCCTCAGTACTTTAATTCTCTTAATGTCTAACACCAGTAGTAGGATAAATATTAGGGGGAAATTCTGATTAACTTGATTGAGAAGGTAACCAAGTGTGGCAATGAGGATCGTGCACTTGATGTTCTTTACATGGACTTCAGTAAGGCCTTTGACAAGGTCTCACTTGGGAGACTGATCCAAAAGATAAGAACCCATGGGATCCTAGACAAGTTGGCAAATTGAATCTGAAATTGGCTTGGTGATAGGATGCAGAGGTAATGTTCAAGGCTTGTTAATATGAATGGAAATCTGTGACCAGTGGTGCACTGATATGGATGTGAATATAGGAGTTATGATTAGTAAGTTCACAGATGACACATAATCAGTGGTAATGTTGATAGTGGGGAGCTTGTCTTCGGCCACAGAACGCAAGATGGGCAGAGACATGACAGAAGGAATTTAATCCTGAAAAATGTAAGATGATGCATTTTGGGAGGACTTTTAGGCTAGGATATCTACAATGAAGGTAGGATCATAGAAGTACTGAGGAACAAACAGAGGGATCTTGGTGTACAGATCCAAGGATTCCTGATGGCAGCAGTACAAGTAGATAAGATAATGAAAATGGCATACAGGATACTTGTCTTCATTAGCTGGAGCAAATAATACAAGAGCAGGGAGATTATGATACAAGTATATAAAATATCAGATAAATTACAGCTGGAGTGCTGAGTGAAGCTCTGGTCATCACACTATAGAAAGGATAAGATTGTAGTGAAGAAGGTGCAGAGGAGGTTCAGTAGGATGATACCTGGATGGAGTGTTTCACTATGAGAAGACAGTGAATAGGATGAGTTTGTTTTACTTGGAGTGCAGAAGGCCGAGGGGGAAACCTGATTAAGCCATACAAAATTATGAAGGGCACAGACACTAGATGGCAAAGGTTTAAAGTAAGGGGTAGAAGATATGAAAGGGACTTGAGGAAGAATTATTTCACCAAGAAGGTGGTTTTGAACTGGAACACATCATCTGAGTGGGTAAGGGAGGCAGATACTATCAAAGCATTTAAGAAGTATTTAGATGAACATTTAAGAAGTATTTAGATGAATCATGGCATATGAGGCTATGGGCTGAGTGCCGGAAAGTGGAAATAGTATATATAGGTTCTTGATGGCTGGCACGTACATGATGGGCCAAATGGCCTGTTTCCATGCTGTATGACTCCTATTACTTTATAACAAATATTTATTACATTGAAAATATATCCTCATGCAGACATTTAGTATCAGGTACTGTATCTTCTTTCATTTGAGTTCACTGCAGTTCAGTACTTTGCCAACACAAAATTTGGCTTAATGATATAAATCTAAATAGGTGATTAACTACTATTCTAATAGAATGAATCTTGCACACAACATGGGAAAAGTTGAACCTTATATTTTTCAAGTATTTAAAAAATGGTGCTGTAGATCATGGTGTTGCATGTGATCTATTCCAATGCTGCTTTTAGCTCATTAGACTTCATCAATGCTCCAGATAATTCTGCCTTATTGGTAATTTATGTTAACCAATTCAAATGAATATAATTTCTTTAATATGCATTTGTAGCAGTTGCTACCGCGGAATAAAACAAGACTCTACTCGGAGGATTGCCAAACAGAACTGGTTTATTTTCCCGCCTTGTGCGGGCCCTTTAAGGGAGAAAAACTCCCGCCCAAAAAAACCGGCAATGACGTAAGTCCTACGTCATCAGGACTTTCCCGCGCGCGGGTTCTCCCCGTCGCTCGGAAAGATGAGGCCCACCGCCATCTTGGGCCTCGTCGCTCCGACGCCGCGCGACCCGACTGCCGAGCCGGTTTGCCCGACTAGATGGTGAGTCGCCACACAACCCCCCCCCAGAACCAGCGAGACAGTCCCCAAGGTCCGTGGGCTGTGCCAGCTGCCGCTTAGGGGGGCAGCCTCTGCATCGTGGCGTGGCAACCTCGACAGGCTGTTGCAGATCCAAATGGGCCGGTTTGAGGCGGTCCGCCGTGAAAACCTGTTCCCTGCCTCCAATGTCCAAAATAAAAGTGGATCCGTCCCCCAGGCCATCCAGATGAAGCAGGCGGGCGGCACGCTCACGACGGGAGAGGCCGAAGGTCCGGATCAAAAGATCTTTGAAAGCCGGGTACTTATCTTCCTCCGGAGGTGACTGGATGAAGTCTCCAACCTGGGTGGCTGTCTCCTGGTCCAGAGAGCTAACCACATGGTAGTACTTCGTGGAGTCGGAGGTGATCTGCCGAAGGTGGAATTGCGCTTCGGCCTGGTCAAACCAGACGCTGGGCCGAAGTGTCCAAAAGGTGGGCAGCTTGAGGGCCACTGCGTTGGCTGCTGCGCTGTCGTCCATTTCGCGGGTCCAAAAGCCGTTTGGACCGTCGGGGTCACCAATGTAGCGGTTGCTACCGCGGAATAAAACAAGACTCTACTCGGAGGATTGCCAAACAGAACTGGTTTATTTTCCCGCCTTGTGCGGGCCCTTTAAGGGAGAAAAACTCCCGCCCAAAAAAACCGGCAATGACGTAAGTCCTACGTCATCAGGACTTTCCCGCGCGCGGGTTCTCCCCGTCGCTCGGAAAGACGAGGCCCGCCGCCATCTTGGGCCTCGTCGCTCTGACGCCGCGCGACCCGACTGCCGAGCCGGTTCGCCCGACTAGACGGTGAGTCGCCACACATTGCTGTAATGTTAACATAGAAGAGTATAGCACAGAACAGGCCCTTCAGCCCACAATGTTGTGCTGACATAGCTAATCCCTTCTTCCTACAGAATGCCCATATCCCTCCATTTTCCTCTCATTCATGTGCCCATCTAAGCCCCTCTTAAAAGCCATCAATGAATTTTCCTCCACCACCCTATCAGGCAACACATTCCAGGCATCCACCACTCTCTGAGTGAAAAACGTAGCCCTGATGTCTGTTCTGATCCTACCCCCTCTCACCTTAAATGCATGCCCTCTGGTATTGGATCACTCAATAATGGGAAAAAGATATTGCTTGTACACCCTATCTATGCCCCTCATCATTTTATACACTTCCAACAGATCACCCCTCAGCCTCTGCCACTCCAGAGAAAAGAGCCCAAGTTTGTCCTGATAGCACATGCCCTCTAATCCAGGCAGCATCCTAGTAAACCTCCTCCGCACCCTCTCTAAAGCCTCAACATACTTCCTGTAGTGAGGTGACCAGAATTGTACGCAATAACCTAAATGCGGCCTAACTAGAGTTCTATAGAGATGCATCGTAACTTCTTGACTCCTGTACTCAATACCTCCATTAATGAAAGCAAGCATTCCATAAGTCTTCTTTACCGCCCTATCTACCTGTGTAGCCACTTTCAGTGAGCCATGGATTTGCACCCCAAGGTCTCTCTGCTCTGTTGCAATGTCTTGCAACAAGTGTACAGGAGAGACCACAGGTAAGAGTACAATGTTGGTCTCAAATAAGGGCAGATGTACATGCAGTAGAATATTTGCTAGAATGAGTTAACTTCACTTACTTATTATGATACAAGGGGAAACTATTTGGCCTGTTAGGTCCATGCTAGTCCAAGCAGGCATTCCCGTGAATTCCATTCCCACCACCCCATGTCCTACACCCCTTCTGTACTCCTACACTTCTATAATACTACGGGACGAGTATATGAAGTAATTAAAAAGCCCTTCATCATTCTGGAATACTAAAATGTCTGTGTTTGTGAAGTTCTGTTGCTGGGGATGGGATTTGGTGGAGTTTCCCTTATGTTCTCACGTTTTACCAGAAGTACGGCATCTCCACCATTGACGCTTGCCAGAGCAAATGTAATTGGTAAGCTGATAAAAAAAAACATAAGACCGCTAACCAGTTGCACCTCACATCCCAGTATACAATACAAAAACTGACCGGTCTGAAAAGAGCCTTTACAGTAACAGCAGGTTGTGATTTGAAAGCTCCTGGTGTTCCTTAAGTACAAGCTTCATTGAAGTTTGCAGTGTCAGAGCTCACCCTGTCATACATATAAATGACCCCGCCTGGGGGATTTGGGGGAATAATATTAGCAGGTTAAAGTTCCACCCTGCCACACAGGATATCTCAACATCCCCACGCTCCTTGATGCTCCAAATGGATGAGTCCAATGTTGCCCATCAGGCTCAGTTCCTGGTGTCTCAGCAAAGAGTCAGACCACTGGTGAATCTGCTCCTGCTCCCATGTGTTGCATGGTTTGGGAGAGGGTCAGGAACTCCCTCTGCACATCATTTCTCCCCGTGTCACAAACCTCCCTCACAGCTGTCAGGCTTCTTGTTCTGCCAGTAATCATTGTCTCATGATTGGATCATTCCGATCAGGTTAATAACTGAAAATACCCCAGTTGCTGAATACTTACATAAAAACATCTATAATTAAACAAACTATAAAAACTTAAGATTCCAAGCCCCAAGAATTGTTCCCTGCATATCTGATATGATTCTATGCATTTCTCTTCCAGATGATTTCTTCCATCAGGTCAATGAATTCAACATCTGGCTGGTGATTTCCTGGGTGTTTGCAGGCCTCGTGGTTGCAGCTGCTGCTTTTGATGTAATGATCCACAGAAAGGAAGATAAAATGATTAAAGGTAAGAGCACAATGCAGAGTGCAACATTCTTGGGTGAGAAAGGACTATAAAACAGAACATGGGATTGCAATGTTTATGATAAAGATTATAGTTAAATTATGTTCTATGCAGGATTCAAATACCGAAATTTGAAAGATGAAGTCAAATAAAATTGCTTTGTCCTTCTGCATCATGCCTTTTGAATACTCTCTCAGAACACTTATTGTATGTAACCAATGTCTCACAAACCAGTATTACTCTAATTAGGTTCCTCCACCAAAATGGATTATTGTACAATTTTCTGACTGTATTAGTTTGAGGAATGTACTTAGATCATTATAATAGATCAACAGCATAACCTGTAAAAATATTTGGTGAATTCCCATACCTGGAGAGCTTCATTTAAGTGAGGAACACCTTCAGGATCAACAGTCAAAACCTGTGGAACGTTTGGTTTTTCAGGTTTTTTTGCAGGTGGTTTTTTCTTGGCAGAAGGTGGAGAACCCTTGCCAGATTCACTTTTTTCAATGTTAGTTGGACTGGGTATCCAAGGTTGAATCAAGCCTTGACATAGACCATTGCATAGCATTACTAAAATCACAGTTTCCCTATTGAGTACCAAACAAAAATAGTTTCTTAAGTGTCATATCTTTTATTAACTTTTATAAAACATAACAGTATTGGAATGCAAATCAAAGCTTCTGCTATGTTTCAGATAATGATCCTTCTCAAAAACCTTCAAAAAATTATTCTGCCTATCTAATAAGGTTAATTCTGCCTTTAATGATGGTCGTGCCTTTAAGACTCAGAATATATACACACAATTCCTTGGTTTTTTTCATGACTTTTCCTCAAAATGCCAAATATGTGGGCATGCAGCTTTTCCTTTAGCTACATTAAACCTGAGAGCAAGTTCAGATTCTGACGGTTTTGTCTCATACTGCTGACATAGAACACAGAACATTACAGCACAGTACAGGCCCTTTGGCCCACAATGTTGTGCCGACATCTTATCCTGCTCTAAGATCTATCTAACCCTTCCCTCCCACATAGCCCCCCATTTTTCTATCATTCATGTGTCTATCTAAGAGTCTCTTAAATGTCCCAAATGTATCTGCCCCCACAACCTCTGCTGGCAATGCGTTCCACGCACCCACCACTCTCTGTATAAAAAACTTACCCCTGACATCCCCCTTATATCTTCCTCCAATCACCTTAAAATGATGTCCCCTCATGTTTGCCATTGTCACCCTGGGAAAAAGTCTCTGACTGTCCACTCGATCTGTGCCTCTTATCATATTGTATACCTCTATCAAGTCACCTCTCATCCTTCTCTCCAAAGAGAACATGCAACAGCGGTGGAGAAGAAAACTGGCATTTTGCATTCCATCACTGGACAAGCAAACTTACCCACAATGTCCTGTTTTTTTTAATGCATCAAGAAGTGTCTGAAATGGTTTCACAAGTTCCTTATATCTCCCAGCAACTTGTAGGTGGTGATTATAATTCCAGATATAGACTGCTGCATTACATACAATTATTGCTTCATTTAATTGCACGCCCAGTTCTGCAGCTCGTAGAAAGCTCTTTGTGGCAGAATAGGACAGATAATCTATCCAGTTTCTGTAAATAAAAACATAAATTTTAAGGATAGAATATTACATTGTACCTCGCTATCAGCAATAATTTGTATAGACATGGATTGTGCAGAGTTTGTATTGTTGCTGGAACTTTATACCAGTGTTGGTTCTATGAATCATTCGTTGAGGCAATTGAAGCTAAACTTAAAAGTCCTCCAAAAGATTCTGATTCTGATTCTGAAACAGGTGCAAAAATTGCAATGCAGATTTAAGTACACCTTTTGAGTGGAATGCAGGCAGTACATTAAATTCATTCGTGCAATTATAGTATTCTGAAATCTGAGTCCACCAGCAGACCAATGTTGAGTGATTTGCTTCAGTTAAAGCTAATCTTTATTGTTTAAAACTGTCCTGCAACCCTTAAAGTTGAGATGGGTGGGTTAGTAAGTTTGCAGATGAAACGAAAATTGGTGGCGTTGTGGATAGCATAGAAGACTGCCAAAGGATATAACTAGATATAGATCAGTTGCAGATACAAGCGGAGAAATGGAAGATGGAGTTTAACCTGGCCAAATGTGAAGTGCTGCACTTTGGGAGATCAAATGTAAAGGGACAGTACACTGTTAATGGCAAGACCCTTAACAGTGTTGATGTGCAGAGGGATCTTGGGGTCCAAGTCCATAGCTCCCTGAAAGTGGCTACACGGGATGATAGGGTGGTAAAGGAGTAATAAAAGCACGCTTGTCTTTATTATTCAAGGAATTGAGTTCAAGAGCCAGGAAGTTATGTTGCAGCTTTATAAAACTCTAGTTAGGCCGCATCTGGAGTACTGCGTTCAACTGCTGCCTGGGTTAGAGGGCATGTGCCATAAGGAGAGGTGGAGGCTGAGGGGAGATCTGACAGACGTTTATAAGACTATGAGAGGCATAGATAGAGTAGAAAGCCGGTATCTTTCCCAGAGTTGAAACGTCTAATACCAGAGGGTATGCATTTAAGGTGAGATGGGGTAAATTCAAAGGAGATCAGAGAGTGGTGGGTGCCTGGAATGCACTGCCAGAGGTGGGAGTGGAGGCAAATACGATAGAGGTGTTCAAGAGGCTCTTAGATAGGCACATGAATATGCAGGAAATGGAGGGATATGCACATTGTGTAGGCAGAAAGGATTAGTTTAGTTGGGCATTTGATTATTAATTTAATTAGTTTGGCACAACATTGTGGGCCGAAGGGTCTGTTCCTGTGCTTTATTGTTCTATGTTCTATGATTGGGTGGGCCAAAGGGCTTGTTTCTATGCTGTACGACTCCATGACTCTTTGGCTATGACCATTCATGTCAACAGTCAGCTAGCAACAATCTCTATCAGTCAGAAATCTAACTTTCATATCTTCCACTGCATACTCACATACTTCTGCAAGACTTCGACCCATGTCTCATAACTTCTACGCACTATCAGTATTCAGCTAACAGCTTTGGTGGGAAGATCACTCAAACACACGTGAGAGGTTCATTGACACACATGCCTCACTCTTGCTGGGCAAACAGAAGCACAGACATATATAGGAAGAATGAACCAAACGGGGGAGATCTGCTTGTATCCTATTTTGCAGTGGCAGTGCTGGATCTAATTCTGTTGCTGAGGCCTTGCCAGAAGAAGGGGAAGACCAGTATAGATAGCATACTCAGATGAAATTCTCCTGGGTATGTTCCAAGCCGAATTCTTCTCTGATGTACAGGCTGCAAACGACAGAAGAATGCACTTCATACTTTGTCCCACTTTCTGCACCACAAATTTACTTTGGTCCTTTTGGCATTTCAGATATTCAAGAAACTGTATCTGACCAGTCAGTAAAGGAACATGAATTGCATAATAAAGATATAGACATTCTGGAACCCTCAACCGCTATCTTAGATTTGGTTGTCACCCATCCATCTTAGCACGGAATTTGGTGAACCAGGTTAGTGAAAGTAAGGTTGCAGCTGCTGCAAAAAAGAGATGAATGCTTTTCCAGCAATGCTTATAGTGCAGGAGGAGCAGGAATTCTACCATTCTGATTCTAGCAATTAGCTCTCTTACAAATCCTGTGATTCAAATTAATTTAATCAGTTAATCAGGCCCTGCTGTTTCACTCAACTGAACCTAAAGAAAGCTTTTATTTTTGAGTTTCACAATCTCAAAATTGCAAACCATAATCCACACATCATCTCCCTCACCATCTCCACATTAACACAGTATTACTGGATCTTTACTTCTATCTCTTACTCACATCATAGTTTTGTAAGACTATTATCACATGTGCAGTTGTTTATTGCTACTAAGAAAAATGGTAATTTACACTTTCTTTACATTTATTTTGCATTATGCTTGAGACATTATTTAAAAATGGAAAACAGTGACAAAGACACAAGATTGAAATACCTGTATGTTATCCATTCTGGAGATTCCTCTAAATTTTTGGCTACAAAACCTGTTGAATGTGTTTGTTTCTCTCCTGGGAAAACTGCCATGTTGTTGAACTCTGCACCCTCTGATCTTAGCAAATGAATAGTTGCCTGGACAAGTAAGATGCAATATTAAATTTTGAACTTTTTAATTTAAAAAATCAGATGTTACTAAGCAAATTAATTATTTTTAGAGACACAAGAGATGGCAGATGCTGGAATCTAAAGCAACAAACATTCTGCTGGAGGAATTCAGTGAGCTGAGCAGCATCTGTAGGGGGCAAAGGAATTGTTGATATTGATGGCAATTCAAAGCAACTTATTAATGAACCAATGGACTACCTACCTCTCCTTTAATGAAGTGTATGTCAGCAAGTAGTCTGATTACATCAACGTTAGAATAAAATGTTTTGCGTGAAGAATGTAACGATGATGAGATCCTATGACTGCTGTATAACTGTGCATCAGAGACAGTAATATTTATTGAGCTATCACCTAAAATCAAAAATAGCACACAAAGTACATTTTCCAATGCATGCAGATGAATGGGCTCTTTAAAAATAATACAACTATTCCTTTGATCTTACCTTCCTCACTTTTTTCCAGTTTCCATCGTCCATCATCATATAATAGGCAAAATTGACATGCAGCACGGCAGACATCCCAAATTTCTTGCTTACGAGCAACTTTGACTAAATCAGTCCAAATTCCCACCCTATAAGTACAACAACATATTAGGTATATTAAACCAAGGTTATGTCTGGTCTCTCATGTATATATGTAAAAGATCCTATGGTGTAATTAAAAAAAATGGTTACATTCAGTGTTCTAGGCAATATACAAGCCTCAATCACAATTTCTAGTGATCAGGTCATTAACATATTCCTGATTGTTATATTTAATGGTGCATAAACTGTCGGTTATGTTTCCTACATTGCAACAGCAGCTATTCCTCAGAAAAATACTTCATTGGTTGTAAAAACAGGTGTCATGAAAGGGATGCAAAAGGTGCCATTGAATGCAGTTCTTTTATCGCGAATGCTTTTAGCCTACAATAACACAATTTGGCATCTAGCTTTCTATAAACGCTACAGCAAAGTTTTTAAAGAAAGGCCTTGGAACTTTTAAGGCAAAGCATTGCATTTTGTAACCCACATTTTTCCAAAAATTGTTTGACTAATTCGCAGTTTTCACTTGGAAAGGCAGTGACTGATTATGAGGAGTCAGCACGGTTTTATTCAGGGAAGATCATGTCTCACAAATCTGACTAAATTTTTTGAAGAGGTAGCTAAGAAAATTGATGAAAGCAGAGCAGTAGACATGATTTACATGGAATTTAGTAAGGCTTTTGACAAGATCTCACATAGTCAGCTGGTCCAGAAGGTTAAGGCACAAGGGGTCCAAGGCCTGTTGGTAAACTGAATCCAAAATTGGCTCAATGATAGGAGGCAGAGGATAATGGTCAATAATGTTGTTTCTGACTGGAAGTCTGTAACAAGTGGTGTACTGCAGGGATCAGTGCTGGACCTTTGTTGTTTGTAATGTATATAAATGACTTGGATGAGAACGTAGGTGATCTGATTAGGAAGTCTGCAGATGATATGAGAATTGGTGGAGTCGTGCACTTTGATAAGTCAAAGTCTGGTAGGACATATAGAATAAAGTCCGGAGACCCTAGAGGCACTGATGTATAGAGAGATCTTGGGGTACAAGTCCATAGTTCCATGAAAATGGTGACACAAGTGGATGGGGTAGTGAGGAAGGCATTTGGTATGCTTGTCTTCACTGGCCGGGGCATTGAGTATGGGACATCATGTTGCAGCTGTACAAAACATTAGTTAGACCTTGGAGTATTGTGTACAGGTCTAGTTGCCACATTATAGAAAGAATGTGGTAGCAATAAAGAGAATGCAGAAGAGATGCACCAGGATGTTGACTGGAATGGAGGGCTGTAGTTATAAGAAGAGATGGGACAGACTGGGTTTATTCTCACAGGAACGTAGGAGGCTGAGGAGTGAACTTATAGCAGTTTACAAAATTATGACGGGCATAGATAGGATGGACAGTCAAAGCCTTTATCCCAGGGCAGGGGAGTGTAGAACTTGAGGGCACTGGTTTAAGGTGACTGGGGAGAAATTTAAAGGAGAGCTGAGAGGTAAGATTTTCACAGAGGTTGGTGGTTGCCTGGAATAAGCTGCCAGAGAAGTTGGTGGAGCTAAATACAATTACAACTTTTAAAAGACATTTGAACAAGTACTTGAATAGGAAGGGCATACAAGGATATGGGCCTTATGCAGGCAAATGGGATTAGCACAGATAGGAACCACAGTTGGCAAAGATAAGATGGGCTGAAAGGTCCCATTTCTGTGTTGTATGATTCTATTTAATATGTAATGAAGTTCAACTCATTCTTTTTAAATCCACACTCAAATACTTAAAATGCATGCCAGGTCCCAGGTTTTATGAATTTCACGGAAGCAATTTAACCATATGCCTTTTAATTTTCTGAGTAATGGGGGTTAGGGGTATTGGTAACAAAGACTACAGCTCCCTCAAAGATAATTCTTTAACATAATAGGAAAACCCTGCCCTTACTACCCCTTTAAAATATAAAGGGCCAGTGCAAACCTGTGTCACAACATAAACAGTCCATCCCAAATGTCTTGCCAGTTTTGGAGCCTTGCCTTGGTAGCCTAGCTATCAAAAATGTTGAGTTTGTAGCAAACATGTAGAAAAGATTTTTTTTCTTAAATTACCAATAACCCTTCCAATATTTACTGGGTTGGGAACTTCCTTGAAGCTTTTCCTTCCCAAAGTCCTAAAACTTCACTGGATTGTCTATAATAAGAATTACCACTGCATTTTCAGCAGATTGAAATGGCTTTGAGAAAACCAGTCTTAGACGACTCCTGCTCTTTGAACGTGTGCAAAGAAGGGCAAGAGATACAACTGAGACTCAGCCAAATAATACCGAAAACTATGCGATTGTGAACCAGCTTTCATCCAACAAATTACCAGCATTCCCCTTCGTGGTTGCAAAACTCCAGCAAGACATATTAAGAATTCATGACTATAAAAGATCAATGACCCAACAAGCTCTCATATACGTGGCAAATTTGCTGCTTCATCTCTATTTGGAAATGTCCTCTTGTCACAAGAGGTTGTTAATTCCCTTTGGTCTCTGATATACTGTTTAACCATTATATGTTTTGGCAAATTTATCCAGGAGTTAACAATTCTCTGTGAAAGCCAAGCTGCTCCAACCAAAACCATTTCTATGTCTAATCATTTTCAATGAATATCTTCTTGTCCTTTCACCTTTATCTACCTCAAATGTCTGATCCACTTAAGAGGATTCCAATCCTCTCATTACTCAAAAACTTCAATAATATCTTTCTGGCCTATATTTCTCTGAAAGAATTAGCCTTAACTCTTGATGACTTTCTTCATATTTGACTGCTCTATATGCAGCAATTACTTTCTTCAACTTATCTGGTGCTTTCCACTAAGTTTGGATAATATTCAACATATGAAGGATCCAATTTAGATCAAAAACACTGCAACTATAAATCAGCCCGAATTATACATCCTTATTATTCTTTGCAATTAAACTGTTTGTACACCTCTAGAAGATCATCTTTTCAATGTTAGGGCCTTAAATTCATAAAGGCACCAGAAATATTAAGGGAATGGCAATATTTTCATTGTAGAGAATCATTTTTATCATCATTTAGAGAATCATTCTGTTGTTTCATCACAATAAGAACACTGTATAGACCAATAGGGTAGGAGGTTATACTGGTAATCAGGAAACATTGCTGTGTAGAAACTGAATTGTGTGCCATATTATTATTTGAAGTATAACGATCCATTGCAAATTAATATTGTGGACTTATTGTGAGTTGCATAAAACCTGCAGTTTCTCTTCTGAACCCTGCATGCACTTGATGTGTTAGCTGATTGTGGAAATAAGCAGTGACATCCAAAGGCATGCAATGTACACCCCTGCAATACTTCCCTGATTTGATCCATGCAAGGATGAGCCTTGGAGTGAGCAGGCCACTCATTGTGAAGCAGGCCACAATGGTATTTGCAAGGGCTGTTTTATTGATACTTAAAAGATCAGGCCAGGAACTTGGCTCAGGTTGATGCCCTTTAAATTAAGTACATGCCCACCCTGAAAGTCACCATCCACCTCCAACTGCTCTCTGGCCCTACTTCCATCCATTCTCTCCCTTACCAGTCTCCCACCTAGCAACCCAAACAACAAATCAATCCAATTCCCATTCAAACCCACGCAGCCAATCACTTCCCACTTCCCACCTCCCCCCCACCCCCCACTTGCACCCACCTCCACCCACTTCCACTAACAGCTGACTTGACTTTCATGGTCCCAATCCCTGCTGACTGACAATCCAAGTTTCCCCTCTGGAACATTCTCCCCACATTTCCAGATGTCTAGGTCCCATGTGCCCCCCACCCCCAACTCCTGCCCTCACTATAGTGCATGACACCTTGCACCTCAGTGAAATTAGCTTAAGAAAAATTGAATATTGGTATGTGGACCTGTAGCCTTTAGGCATTTTGAAAATGAGAATGTTGCTTGCTGCCTTTTCATTGCACATTACCCCACTCTTTCATGAGGAAAACACTGAAAGAAAATTTAGCCCTCTAATAAGATTTTCAACATCAAATATTTAACAGGCCAAATATTGCCATTTGGTCAGGATTTATAATTTATCAAGACTTATAATTTTTTTTTAGCTGTTTGGAACTTTTAAAAGAAATTTCTGTCAATAACTTTAATTCTCAGGTCAGTTTTCAAAATAAAAGGTACACAACATCTCGTCTTGTCTAGAAAATGTAACATGCAACAAGATCCCTCTCAAAATTAAATAATACAATCACCCCTGATTTTTTTTTCATTTCCAAATTATTAAAATCTACTCTGAGGCATTGGAGTTACTTCACCTACCTCAATTTATCATTTACATCTTCGAGTCTTTCCAGGTGTCCTTCGGTCTTCTGTATACAATTCATGTAATTTTCGACTTTGGCAGCAAGTAAACCAATTAAGCCTGTGTTACTACGGCCTACAAAAACTGGAAAGTATCAGTAGTATCAGTATTGAGACCCTGTGAACTTCAGTTGGTTAACTGCATGCTATCCTTTGGGGACTTGATAGTGCAAAATAGTGTACTCTCTTTAATTAACCATTTGACCCTTATCACTTATTCAGTTATTTATTATTTAAATTAATCTAATACACCAAAAGTAGATCAAAATAGCTCTCTAAATCAGTAAAAATAAATATGCAGTTGGACCTTCACATTGATAAAACCAGTTGTGTTGGAGGCAGTTAAGCATTTTGGACATTTATAACCTGATGCTTCAAGATAATGAAAAATACAGCATCCTGTAAACGATACAATAAGGCCCCATAATGGGCCTTGGTGTACTGATTTTTAGTCAGCTGATCTGTAGCAAATCCCCAGATAACTGCAGTATGTAGTTCTTGGCTTCCATGCCAGCTCATGTTAACACAGAAGATGGGAACAAGCTGGAAGTCAGACACAATTGTATCCGTCCTCCACTTTTTTCCCAGGGCGAAAATGGCTATCACAAGGGGGCATAATTTTAAGGTGATGGAGGAAGATATAAGGGGGATGTCAGAAGTAAGTTTTTTTTACACAGAGAGTGTTGGGTGCGTGGAACGCACTGCCAGCAGAGGTTGTGGGGGCAGATACATTAGGGACATTTAAGAGACTCTTAGATAGCCACATGAATGATAGAGAAATGGAGGGCTATGTGGGATGGAAGGGTTAGATAGATATTAGAGCAGGATAAAATGTCAGCACAACATCGCAGGCCGAAGGGCCTGTGTTGTGCTGTAATGTTCTATGTTCTATGTTTACTTCTATCACAGGACTCAAATCAGCCATGTAGCACAGTCACTGAATGGGGTTGATTATTTTTAATGTATTTCTTATTACTTACATCCTTTTAAACAACTTTTTTTAATATCTCTGATCATCAGAAACATTTAAAGGCAGATCAAAGGCCTTTGGCAGCAGGCAATCACAAGATCCACTGTGTGAGGCTAGCTGCTGCTGAAAAATCTGCTTAACTTTGTGGGACAGCTACAGCAGCAAGAACTCCAGCAGAACTGAACCCACAGGGTACAAAAAGTAGCACAGGCAGTCAGTGCTGGTGACAAGCCAGATTGCCCATAATCTGGCCCAATGAAAAATGATGGGGAAGCAAGATATAACAAAAAAGTTAAACTAGCTCTTGCTAATCCAATATAATTTAAGATTATGTGAATTACAGAATTATTGTACATTTTGTAATCCAAGAGTGTAATTTTGTAATCAAAGAGTGTTCAAAATTCAGATTAAAAATTAATGTTTTACACAAACTAGTTTATATCCCTAAGGGACAAGAACTCCTTCTACAAAGAAATCACCACCATTGATGTCAGAAACTGAAAGAAAAGGAAAAATGATCCAAAGACTAATCTTAATATCTAAAGTCATATGTACCAATACCACCATAGCACTGGAAGAAGTTAAACTAAATTAATCTAACTAGAAATAAAAAGATAGTATCAGTAATAATATCTATAAAATCGGTAAATTGTTTTGAAAATTTATGTGCTTCACTAAATGTAATTTAAGGAAAGAATACTGTGGCCCTTATCAAGTTAGGTCAATATGTATTACCAGCAGGCCACCCAGTTGTATAAAGATGCTGCTACAAAGTTCAATAAGAGTAAAATATGATCACATGACCCTCTGGCAAATTATTCGGTCAAAGACACATCACATTAACAGAGCTGTCTATATTCTCTCACCGGAAGAAATTGTTGGAAGTGTTCTTACATGCAACTTATTCACCAAATGTAAGCTTATCAAATATATTCCAAAAACACCACTCACTTCCAGATCTCATCAAAGGCCTGGTTCTTCAGCTGTTCACAAGCTATATTAATGATTTGTATAAAGCAATGAGGTATAACATAATCAAATTTTTTGATGATACTAAAGCTGGGTGGCAGTGTGTGCTGTGATGAAGATGCAGAAAGGCTTTAGAAGGAAGATAAACAATAAAGGTGAATGAGCAAGGTGTGGTAAGTGGAATATAGTATAGGAAAATGTGACATCATCCACACGTAGAAAACATAGAAGTGAAGAGTATTGTTTTAAATGACGGTGGATTGAATCGTTTTTGTGTTTCAAGGAACCTGGATATCCTTATATATGGATTATAGAATGTTAACATGCAAGCATTGCAAGCAATTGAGAAAGCAAATAGTATGTTAGCCTTTATTGCTGGAAGACTTAAGTACGAGAGGAATAATATCCTGCTTTCATAATATGGAGCCCTGGTGAACTTGCATCTGGAATATACTGGTCTCTCCACCTAAAGAAGATAAAGGGAGTGCAGTAAAGACCCACCAGTTTGATTCCTGGGATTGAGAGTTTGACATAAAATATATTAAGGAGACTGGTTCTAAGCTCTCTGGAGTTTAGAAGATTGGAAGGTGATCTAACTGAAACATTCAAATTTCCTATGGGGCTTGATAGGACAAATTCAGGGTTGATGTTGCCTCTTGCCTTGGTGTCTGGAACTTGGAACAGTCTCAAAATAAGAAATTAGCTATTCAGGGCAGAGCTGTGAAAAAAAATTCTTGGCCCAAAGGGTAATGAATCTTTGGAGTTCCCTACCCAAGGGCGTTCATAATCATTTGCTGAGAATCTAAAATGTAGCAATCAAACAGAGACTGATAAATTTTCGATAATAAAGAAATCAAGGGATATAGGCTTAGTGTTGGAAAGCGATGTTGAGCCAGAAGATGAGTCACTGTCTTATTGTTTTTCTCCAGTTGCAGCAGCCAGAGAAGCAGAGGGGAGGAGCTAGCAGCTTTTAAAAAGCAGTTTTTCAAACAACAGGGGGGAGGAAATAAGAGAAATGTAGTTGTAATTGGGGATAGTATAGTCAGGGGAATAGACACAATTCTCTGTCACAAAGATTGAGAGTCCTGAAGGCTGTGTTGCCTATCTGGTGCCTGGGTTTGGGACATCTCATCTGACCTGCAGAGGAAGTTGGAATGGGAGAGGAAAGATCCAGTTGTCATGGTCCATGTGGGTACCAATAACATAGGTAGAACAAGGAAAGAGGTTCTGCTGAGGGA
This sequence comes from Pristis pectinata, assembly GCF_009764475.1. Lineage (NCBI taxonomy): Eukaryota > Metazoa > Chordata > Chondrichthyes > Rhinopristiformes > Pristidae > Pristis > Pristis pectinata. The sequence continues at coordinate 28,352,698 of NC_067416.1, forward strand.
ATTTGAGAGCTAGGGTCTAAATTAAAAAGCAGAACCAAAAAGGTAATAATCACTGAATTGCTACCTGAGCTGTGTGCAAATTGGCACAGGGTTAATAAAATCAGAGAGCTAAATATGTGGCTCAAAGGTTGGTGTGGGAGAAATGGGTTTGAATTTGTGGGACATTGGCACAAGTATTGGGGAAGGAGGGAGCTGCTCCGATGTGACAGGCTCCACCTGAACCATGCTGGTCTAGGGCCCTGGCGTATCACATAACCAGGGCTGTGGATAGGGCTTTAAACTAAATAGTAGGGTGGTGGGTTCAACAGATTGGAGAAGTAGGGATAAAGTAAAAGGGAAGGAGAGTGCAGGAGAGGTTACTGAAGTCTACAGAATAAAGAATAAAACAGAAAGTTTAGAAAAGGATAAGGATTTAACTTCAGGCAACATGGAGACAAATTTGAGAAGAATTTGTGAATACAAGACTGAAAGTGTTATATTTGAATGTACGCAGTATATGAAATAAGGTAGATGAGGGTATAGCACAGTTAGAAATTGGCAGGTATGATGTTGTGGGCATCACAGAGTCATAGTTGAAAGAAGATCACAGCTGGGAGCTAAACATCCAAGGATACACATCCTATCAAAAAGACAGGCAGGTAAGCAGAGGGGGTGGGGTGGCTCTGTTGTTAAAAAAATGAAATCGAATCCTCAGCAAGAAATGACCCAAGATGAGAAGATGTAGAATCCTTGTGGGTAGAGTTAAGAAACTGCAAGGGTAAAAAGACCCTGATGGGAGTTGTATACAGATCTCTGAATAGTAGCCAGGATGTGGGGTACAAATTACAACAGGAGATAGAAAAGGCATGTAAAAAGGGCAATGTTATGGCGGTCATGGGGATTTCAATATGCAGGTAGATTGGGAAAATCAGGTTGGTACTGGATTCCAGGAGAAGGAGTTTGTAGAATGCCAACAAGATGGCTTTTTAGAACAGCCTGTGGTCAAGCTTACTAGGGAAATGGCAATTCTGTATTTGATGTTGTGCAATGAACCAGATGTGATTAGGGAGCTGAACGTAAAGGAACCCTTCAGAGGCAGTGATCATAACATGATAGAATTCACCCTGCAGTTTGAGAAAGAGAAGCTAAAATCGGATGTATTGGTATTACAGTTGAGTAAAGGTAACTACAGAGGCATGAGAAAGGAGCTGGCCAAAGTTGACTGGAAGGGGACCCTGGCAGGGATGACAGTAGAGCAACAATGGCAGGAGTTTCTGGGAGTAATTCAGGAGATGCAGGATCAGTTCATCCTAAAGAAAAAGCATTCTAAAGGGAGGATGAGGCAACTGTGGCTGACAAGGGAAGTCAAAGACAGCATAAAAGCCAAAGAGAGGGCATACAATTTTGCAAAAAATTAGTCGGAAGCTAGAGGATTGGGAAACTTTTAAAAACCAACAGAATACAACTAAAGAAGTATTAAGGGGAGAAAAGATGAAACATGAAGGTAAGCTAGCCAATAATATAAAAGAGGATACCAAAGGTGTTTTCAGATATATAAAGAATAAAAGAGAGGCAATAGTGAACATCAGACCACTGGAAAATGACGCTGGAGAGGTAGTAATGGGGAGCAAAGAAATGGCAGACGAACTGAATAAGTATTTTGCATCAGTCAACACTGTGGAAGACACCAGCAACATGCCAAAAATTTTGAGTGTCAGGGGACAGAAGTGAGTGTAGTCACTACTACTAAGGAGAAGGTGCTTGGGAAGCTGAAAGGTCTGAAGGTGGATAAATCACTTGGACTGGATGGATTACACCCCAGAGTTCTGAAAGAGGTAGCTGAAGAGATTGTGGAGGCATTAGTAGTAATCTCAAGAATTACTAGATTCAGGAATGGTTCCAGAGGACTGGAAAATCACAAATGTCACTCCACTCTTAAGAAGGGAAGGAGGTAAAAGACAGGAAATTATAGGCCAGTTAGCCTGACTTCAGTGGTTGGTAAGATGTTAGAGTCCATTATTAAGGATGCGTTTTTGGAGTACTTGGAAACACGTGATAAAATAGGTTAAAGTCAGCATGGCTTCCTTAGGGGGAGATCTTGCCTGACAAATCTGTTGGAATTCTTTGAGGATGTAACAGGCAGGATAGAGAAAGGAGAGTCAGTGGATGTTGTTTAATTGGATTTTCAGAAGGCCTGTGACAAGGTGCCACACATGAGGCTGTTAAACAAGATAGGACCCCACGGTATTACAGGAAAGGAACTAGCATGGATAGAAGATTGGCAGACTGGCAGAAAGCAAAGGGGGCCTTTTCTGGTTGGCTGCCGGTGACTAGTGGTGTTCCTCAGGGGTTGGTGTTGGGTCACTACTTTTCACGTTACATGTCAATGATCTGGATGATGGAATTGATGGCTTTGTGGCCAAGTTTGCAATGATACAAAGATAGATGCAGGGGCATGTATTGTTGAGGAAACAGGGAGTCTGCAGAAGAACTTGGACAGGTTGGGAGAATGGGCAAAGAAGTGACAGATGGAATACAGTGTAGGGAAGTGTATGGTCATGCACTTTGGTAGAAGGAATAAAGGTGTAGACTAGTTTCTAAATGGGGAGCGAATTCAGAAATCAGAGGTGCAGGGGGACTTGGGAGTCCTAGTGTAGGATTCCCTAAAAGTTAACTTGCAGATTGAGTCGGTAGTAAGGAAGGCAAATGCAATGTTAGCATTCATTTTGAGAGGACTAGAATATAAAACCAAGGGTGTAATGCTGAGGCTTTATAAGGTGTTGGTCAGACCACATTTGGAGTATTGTGAGCAGTTTTGCGCCCCATATCTAAGGAAGGATGTGCTGGCATTAGAGAGGGTCCAGAGGAGGTTTACGAGAATGATCCTAGGAATGAAAGGGTTAACATATGAGTAGCATTTGATGGCTCTGGACCTATACTTGCTGGAGTTTAGAAGGATGAGGGAGAAAATCTCATTGAAACCTACTGAATATTGAAAGGCCTGGATAATGGACATGAAGAGGATGTTTCCAGTAGTGGGAGAGTCCAGGATCAGAGGGCACAGTATCATAATAGAAGAACGGCCCTTTAGAACAGATATGAGGAGGAATTTCTTTATCCAGAGAGGGGTGAATCTGTGGAATTCATTACCACAGACGGCTGTGGAGGCCAAGTCACTGGGTATATTTAAAGTGGAGGTTGATAATTTCTTGATTAGTAAGGGTGTCAATGGTTAAGGGGAGGAGGCAGGAGAATGGGGTTGAGACAGAAAAATAAATCAGCCATGATCGAACGACAGAGCACACTTGATGGGTTGAAAGGCCTAATTCTGCTCCTATGTCTTATGAATGGGGGAACAGGCATGAGGGACTGAATGTTCCACTCCTCCTTTAAATTCTGTTCCTAATTTGGCTAAACTAACATCTATTTGCCAAATTCACTGAATTTGTTAACATCAGCAGTATGTATATGAGTCTCTCTGACTGTCATCTAAATTGATATTAAATGCAGTGAAAGTTGGGGCTTTCATACTGACCATTGTGAGACACCTTGAGTCATGTCCTTCCAATTATACCATACCAATTCTGCTTTCAACAACATTGTTTAATTGTTTTACCTAACATAATCGTAATTTTTTGTGGGTTTGATATCTCTCATAAGTTTCTGGTCATATTCCCTTTACTTTATCTATGTGTTTTGCCTCTTTTTGCTGCATTTAAGTTCTCTCCCATTTGACAGGATCTATGTTTTTATTTTTGCATTCTTGTTTAACTTCTTTTGATTTTATGTTATGCCTTATTTCTTTAGTTGTCAAATGAAGGCCTTGTGCCTTTAAGATTACCAAGTGGTTCCGTAGCATGTCAAATTATTTTTAAACAACTTCCAATGCTCTGCTATAAAAAGAGAAAATGCTGGAAATACTCGGCAGATCAGGCATTATCAGCAGAGAAAGAAACAAATTTAAAATATCAGAGCAATGATCTTTCATCAGATCAAAGGTTTGATCAACTTCGAAGCAGGGAGGAGTCACAAGACGCTGCAGATGCTGGAATTAGGAGCAAAAAACAGCTCCTCATGCTGGTAGAATTCAGCCTCCTGTGGAGGCAAAGTGATGGTTGATATTTAGGATTAAGACCATCGAGTCTTTGAAACAGTAACTCTGCTGCTCTCTCTGCAGATGCTGCTGACCTACTGCATCTTCTGCTTTCTTCTTGGTTATTGCCTAATGATCTTCTATTGTTTCATTTGGGATGATGCTGCCCCAATGCACTTAAGGCAATTTAGTGGTTGTTCCACACTTCTTCCTTTTAAGCATTATGTTGATCTTAGCCTTATTATGATAACATACTGTTAAACTGGTAAGAATGGTATTCATTACAAGATCTAATCTGAGTTAGCCCTTGTTGGCTCTATGATATATTGCTGCAGTCAACTATACTCAACACACTGAAGAAACTCATTACCTATCTGACATGCCCATCAGGTTATCTTAATGAATGCACCAATTCTCAACACAGCAATTAAAATAACTTGTTACATGCTGTCTAATCACTCCATTTATGCATTCTAGCACTTCACAGATGATACCAGACATAAATTCTTGTTTCTCATTTCTAGCATAGTTTCCACTACACGTTTACCTCGCGTGATATTTATCACACAGGTAATGTTACCCTTACTGATAAATTTTATTCTGCCTCTTCTACCACATTCCCCTTACTTCCTATGGAATTTATAACTTATTGCATTCATTTCCATCCTGACTGTCTTGCCATGTTGTAATAGTGACTGTCACAGTATTATCGCTAAACCAAATTTGTGCAATTAATCAACTAATTTGACATGCTAAAATGTCACACCTTAATCTGACCTCCTATCCCAATGTTTTTCTCACAAATTTCTTACTTCTTATGATTTAATTGGAATAAATTGGCTTATTATTGTCACTTATACTGAGGTACAGTGAAAAATTTGTCTTGAATACCATTCATACAGATCAATTCATTACACAGTGCATTGAGGTAGCACAACATAAAACAATACAGAATGCAGAGTGAAGTGTCACAGCTACAGAAAAAGAGCAGTGCAGGCAGACAATAAGGTGCAAGGTCATAACGAGGTAGATCGTGAGGTCAAAAGTCCATCTTATCGTACTAGGGAACTGTTCAATAGTCTTATAACCGCAGGATAGAAGCTGTCCTTGAGCCTGGTGGTATGCATTTTCAGTCCTTTGTACCCTCTTCCTGATGGGGGGGGGGGGGGGGGGGGGGGAGAAAGAAGAGAGAATGTCCAGGGTGGGTGGGGTCTTTGATTATGCTGGCTGCTTTGCTGAGGCAGTGAGAAGTATAAACAGAGTCCATAGAGGGGAGGCTGGTTTCTGTGATGTGCTGAGCTGTGTCCACAACTCTCTGCAGTTTCTTGCGGTCCCAGGCAGAGCAGCTGCCATACCAAGCCGTGATGCATCCAGATAGGATGCTTTCTATGGCGCATTGATAAAAGTTGGCGAGTGTCAAAATGGAGACGCCAAATTTCTTTAGCCTCCTGAGGAAGTAGAGGCACTGGTGAGCTTTCTCAGCCATGGCACCTACATGGTTAGACCAGGACAGGCTATTGGTGATGTTTGCTCCTAGGAACTTGAAGCTCTCAACCCTCTTGACTTCAGCACTGTTGATGTAGACAGGTGTATGTGTACTGCCCCCTTCCTAAAGTCAATGATCAGCCCTTTTGTTTTGCAGACATTGTGGGAAAGGTTGTTGTCATCACACCATGACACTAAGCTCTCTATCTCCTAACTGTACTTTGACTCATCATTATTTGAAATATGGCCCACTACGGTGGTATCATCTGCAAAACTTTAATTTTCTCTTTAGCTAAAGCACAATTTCTGGCTAACACACTACCCTCTGCCATAGAAATTTACTCACATAGCAAATTTTCTTATGCACTGTGCAAATAAACAGATTCAAAATTGATCAGATGTGATCCAGACTTCCTTGTGCCCATGTGACAAATTTGACAATCATGCAAGATTGCATTACATACATGGTTCCAAGCACATAGTGCAACCATGTATGAAGGACACTGGGTATGCAGCAATGATATTAATTGGCATGCAACTTTAGAGCAAAAAGATACAAGAATCAGAAAACATGACCCAACAGGAAGCAGGCCTGATAGAGCACTCTGTAAATGGACAAACTTTATTTGCATTGGTGTTGGGGAATCCTTGAGGAAAAAAACATTGATTCCAATTTAAAAACATTCCCTCCAAAAAAGTAGGTTTTCATACCAGCACTCTTCAACTTCTAGCACTTCCCAATTGAGAATAACTGCCATAAGGACCCATGAAATGATGGCAGTTCATGTATAACTCCAAAAATTATACACAGTTAATGTGCAAAAGACCTTAAGTATGGCAGTAAGTTGCTTTTTTATTGTCATTGAGGTGATTCGTGCCATGTTGATCCAGAACCATCAGGGAATGATTTTTGTGCATGCACATATTATGAGGCACCACATGTCCCTCAAATGAATTTCCATTTGCTGGAGATTTCTATTCACTTAATATAAAAAATACGTATTTGTAATTTAATGCTTCCATCTACTACACTTGTAAACATACCCTTTTCTCACTAGTAAGCTTGGACAAATGGCTTTCTACCTGATCATCTATGTAATTTACAAATACAGTATGTGGTTGAAGCTTCAATGCAGAATCTGGTGGGACACCTGCCGATTTAAGTATTACCCCATTATTCTTAATCATTGTCTCCTGCTGTTCATTCAATTTCCTAATGAGACCAATTCTATGAGCTTCAACTTCAATGCTCTTATGAAGGTCCTTAAAGACAGCTGCCTTCTAGCCAATATAAACAGCATCTTTAGGTATTCCCCTGAGTACAACTTTACAAAAGATGCACATTGAGTTCGTCAGGCTTATGGCAATTCTGATGCATTCTTTCCAGGGTTTGATATCACTTTTGTTCTGATTAAAAGTCATTGACCTGAAATATTAACTCTGCTCCCTCCGTTGATATTCCCTGACCTGTTGAATATTTGCATAATTTTCTATTTTATTCTGAGATTATTTCTATTAGCTCTTCTGAGATGCTATTTTGTCTACTGTACATGCTGAAGCAAAGTAATAATACAACTTGTTCAACATTTTCTTCTTTACAATATCATCATTAAACAGTTTTAGGGGACCCATATTTCTCTGGAACACACTTTTTGATATAATTTGTGTTGATTTTGATGTCCTTTGCTAACTTTTTATCCTACACTCTTACTATATGTTTTATAACATTTTGTTGTTTATTGTATCTCTCCCAGTGATCAAGATCTGCATTGGGCTTTTGACTTTTTGCATGCTTTTTTTCTTTTGGGTCTGTTCCTTACTATTTTAGTCAACAATAGTTCTTTTAAGCAACAGGAACAATTGTCCCTTTGGTGAATAAACTGGTTCTGGGTCATTCCATTATTTTGGCTTGGACCAGTTGCAGATCTCAACAATCTTCTGTGGATGCTCATGGCATAGAAAATATTAGTTTTTATGCTTTTCACAGAGCCAGTTCAATACCAACATACATTGAAGATAAGTTTTTATTTTTAGTAATTTTAACTAATTAAACTATTGGTCTAAGATCAGTTTCAAGGGATGCTTGCTTTCTATTTCATCCAAGTTCCCTTTACTCAAATATCTACCTCTAACTTAACTTCACCATTCAACAATCTGTGTTGATAACGACCCTCTGGTCACTATTTCTTTGCTCTTAGTAGCATCTACTGCTGCCAGCTGGCAAATATGATTTTAAATCTGCCTTATCTCAGCCACCATTTATAAATATTTCTAGTCTGTTTTTTAGTTTTTCTTTGGACTTTTTTCTTTCACACACTAACTTTCAGCAAACACCAAAACAATGAATACAGTTTTAAAAGAATAACAAATAACTGCAGATGCTGAAAACTGAAACAAAAACAGAAATGCTGGAAATACTTAGCAACTTAGACAGTAACTGTGGTTAACATTATAGGTTGATATAATTTTAAGTTGTTACTATCTTAAGCTTACACAGTTTCCTACAAGTGTCATTGTTGAAAAGAAGCATTAAAGACAAAATCTTTTCAATCCACTGCATAGGTAGGTCATTTCTTCAACTTTTCACCTCATCCACCAAGAGCTTTAGTGCAGTTTTCAAAAACATGAGTAACCTTTGTCTCAACTGGTCAACCATCCTTCAGCTCTTCTCAGGAAATTTAGAATCTATTCTAGACTTGAGGCATGTAATTAGTATGAAGGTCCAATGATGTGAAACAAAACGAGAACTGCCTCCTCCAAACAAACTGTTAACTCTGGGCTTTGGCTTTATTTGCACAATGACTACAGTACCAATACACAGTGGGGGGAAAAAACTCTGTGCCAGCATTACAGTTGTAGTGTGATTCTACTCTTTACTGCAGCATTCCCAGGAACTGCAGATGAGAAAAACAATTGAAGGATTTTTATGTACATATCTAGTCAAGCACATAAACATTGTTACAATGTTATTATAGCTGATAATTGTGGTAATGTCAATATAGTGATTCAAATGGTGGAAGTTCATGAAAAGTTAATTCTTGCTGCATGTTGCAGGGAATAAATTTCAGCTTGAAATCAATAGGAAAAGATATTGACTGGGATATATATGGGCTGTCCATCTGCTATCACCCATTTATATGTTATATAACTGACTCACCTTTAGCCTTATTTTCACTATCCAGAACCTGTTGAAAAGAAATAGGAGCAAGAGCTTCTCCAGCCTTAATCATCAAAGATCGATTGTTTTGGCCACATTTCAAGTCATTGTATCTTTTGACCTAAAGATCAAGAAAACAATCTTCTGTTAAGTAGCTGAGAAACAATTATATTATTACATATAATCAAAAGAACAAATAGTCTGCTTTTATCCAAATGCCATTTGGAATATGAAATATGCTCTTTTCCCAGTTCTTGGATATATTTTTCTAAAGCTCCAAATGAAATTATTTTTAACTTAACGATCTTCCAAGTTAACTCAATTGTAATAAGTAGCTCCCCTATGGTGTTACTCTCCTACGAAACTGGCTACTGATTTTTGATATGGTTAAAATACACCTATGGTTCGTTCATTGTAGTAAAGCAATAAATTTATTGAAACAATCTATCATGAGTTGTATACCTTACTTACAGTATAACTATGTTAATTTGTCAAGCTTGGGACCTTGGTGGTGCCAGACTGGCAGATTTTCTGATCTACTAGATGTTATTTAACTTAATATCCCAACACACTTTTAATTAATTTTTTATACTACTATTGTACATGGGGAGAAATGGGCCCTGTGAGTTTAAAGGGAATGGGGGAACCAGGGCCCTGGTGTGTTAAAGGCAGCACAGACATCGACATCTCATGAGCCAGACATAGAACCATCATGATTTCAAAAACTGGATCGCAGATTATCAGACTTTTACTGAACAGGTCATAGAGTCATACAGCACTGAAACAGGCCCTTTGGCCCAACTGGTCCATGCCTACCATGATGCCCATCCAAGCTGGTCCCATTTGCCTGCATTTGGGCCCTATCCCTCTAAACCTTTCCTATCCATGTATCTGTCCAACTCTCTTTTAAAAGTTGTTATTGTACCTGCTTCAACCACTTCCTCTGGCAGCTCATTCCATACATTTAACACTTTCTGTGTAGTGTAAAAAAAAGTTGCCCCTCAAGTTCCTACTAAATCTTTCCCCTCACCTTAGACCTATGCCCTGTAGTTCTTGATTCCACAACCCTGTGAAAAAGACTGAATGCATTCAGCCTATCTACACCTGATGATTTTATACACCTCTAAGATCACCTCTCAGTCACCTACACTCCAAGGGAAAAAAGTCCCAATCTGTCCAACCTCTCCCTATAACTCAGTCCCTCAAGTCCTGACAACATCCTAGTAAATCTTTTCTGAACTGTTTCCAGTTTAATAACATCCTTTCTATCGCAGTGTGACCAAAACGGAACACAATACTCCAAGTGCAGCCTCACCAGGGTCTTGTACAACTGCGACATAACCTCCCAATTTCTATATGCCATATCCTGATTGATGAATGCCAGCGTGCTATAAGTGTTCTTCACTAACCTGTCTACCTATGACTCCAATTTCAAGGAACCATGTACCTGAATTCCAAGGTCCCTCTGTTCTACAATACTCCCCAGGGCTCTACCATTTACTATGAAAGTCCTACCTTGATTTGACTTTCCAAAATGCAACACCAGGCAATTATCTGAATTAAACTCCATTTGCCATTCCTCAGCACACTTAACCAGCTGATAAAGATCCCCCTGTAATTTTTGCTCACTTTCTTCACTGTCAATGATACCACCTAGTTTAGTGTCATCTGCAAACTTACTAACCATGCCTAGTACACTCTCATCCAAGTCATTAATATAGATGACAAACAACAATGGACCCAGCACCGACCCTTGAGGCACACCACTAGTCACAGGTCTCCATTCTGAGAAACAGTCTTCCACCATGACTCTGTGCTTCCTGCCATCAAGTCAATTATGCATCTTATTAACCAGCTCTCCCTGAATTCCATGCGATCTAACCTTCCAGAGCAGCCTACCATGTGAAAGCTTATCAAAAGCCTTACTGAAGTCCATATAGACCATGTCTACCACTCTGCCCTCATTAATTACCTTGGTCACTTCATCAAAAAAAGGTCTCATTAAATATAATATTTGTAATATTTGGGAGATGATTTCAAGTACAAACATGTTAGCCAATGATCTTTTTCTCAATACTTGTCTTGATTAAAGCTTGGCAGAACTGAAGCACAAGTTGTTCCTCTTTATACTTCAACTCATTCTCCCTCCCTCATCTTTACTTTCTCCATCCAACTTCTGAACCAATGGTTCAACCGCAGTAAAAATACTTCTTATCCCCTCAGCTACTTCAAACTTTTCGGCCAGAATTGTCACACGTATGACTGAATTGTTGCAGGTGTGCCAGTGTTAAGCCACTGAACCCAAAGTAAGTCATGGATTACCCCACCTGCTATGTAATATGTGGTCATCTAGTATCTACTGACAAGTCAAGAAAATTTCAGAGGCAAGATGGGAAGTGCATTACTATTTAAACATTATTTTGTTTCAGTTTAAAATTATTTTGTATTTTACTTTATGTTTATAAAATTTATCAATAAATTCTAATTTTTTAGTTACTTACTTCAATTTCAATACTCATTAAATGTCTCTGACTTTCAGAACTAATGAGTACCTGTTGAAATCAATGATAATACTCGCCACTGGCATAGTCCTGCTCCAAGCTTTGCCAGTTATCAAAAACTGCCAGGGGCATTTTGAAGGCAAGGCCTCATTATTCCACCTTAGGCCCAGTCCTTGCTCGTAGCACATCTCCACACCTGGTCCAGAAACGTGTGCATGGGAGAATGATAATACAATCTGGTCCAATGAATTTTAACTGCCTAAAATTATGATTCCAGTTGTGTGTTTTCTTTGTGCCATTCCTCATGCCTGTTTTTCAATTCTGTTGTACATATTAGGTATTATCATTTCAAAAGACAAAAGCCTCCGGTGAAAATGATTAACTTTATTTTTTTTTATTTCTTTATGGTTAAGAAGCACAAGCATGCTCTGACCTTGTGCCACCTTTATACCTGTTTCCCTCCTACTGGAGGCACTCCTGATGACCAATTAATGTGAGTAATGAAACCAATCCTTCAGGGAACCTGTTTGCACACAAAACCCAGCATTCCCTAAAAGATTCAGGCACAAATCTCTCATTACTTATGTAGAAGAGGACCTGACACTTAAAGATCTCTGGGTTTACTTGCTGCCTAACTCCTGGACACGTGATTCTTATCAGGGAACATAAAATGGAGTGAAGAGGGTGCACAGGATTCTACTCCTGCCTTGTGACCTATTTCATTTCATGATAGTAATACACTTGTGTTTTAATTGGTAACATGAATGTATTAATGCCTATAGATGGTAATTTTGATTAAATTACATCATATCCTGTGAAAAGGCACATAATTTTCGGCCTTTCTGTCTATAATGAAAATTGTTTTGTATGACTTCAGCTCACTGTTCTACATTTTACCTGTTCAATGATCAGGATGGCTTGATCCTCTGGGAGTTTCGGAAATTCATAAACTGATGAGTACAGCTGCAAACGGTGCATTGTTTGTTTGATGTAATTCTTGTACGGCCCTCTGTCGTTGAGTTGAAATGCTTTTTTGAGTTGTTCCATGGCAACCTCTATCCGATTTTCATCCTCCTCAATCTGAGCTATTTCTATATGAACTTGGCAACGCAGCTGAACCAACAAACTAAAAAATTTGAAAAAGATTAAAAGTGCTTTTGTAATGCAACAAAACAAGTTTTGAATTAGGAAATGACAGAAGTGTACACATTCTTGTCAGTAATCATGCATTTGGGATTTGAGAGCAAAAGTCCTTCCATAATCTGTGACCGTCATAAGGTATTCAAAATTATTCCTTTGTTATTTTATGTAAACACATCAATAAATTTCACTGTTATAGACTATATAAAAGCATATTTAGATAATCTACAAGCTTTATATGTTACCAATTATTTCTTGGAGGTTTATGCCAGATAAATGGGGCATCTACAGTGCAGGGCAATTTAACAGTATTATTATGTGAAAAGGAAAATGAGCTGTAAGTCAACCAGTTCACAACTTAATCTACTCTAGAACTTTCTGGGACTTTTGAAGTGATCAGACACTATCTGTGTCAAAATACCAAGCTGTTATGTGTCAAATAAACTACCACTAAGATAGCCCAAATCATACTGTCTATGATGACGGTCCTTGATGGAGCAACTGAAGATGGCTGTTCCATGGGTACTGCCTAATAACCACAACCACCCTCCTCAGTGGGAAGTATACTTCCAATCAATGGAAAATTTTCCCCTTGATATCCATTGACTGCAGTTTTACTAGGTCTTGGCAGCATACAGCATCACGTTGAAATCCTAAAACTTGGCAATGTACAGCTTCAGTTATGAATCCACAATCTCAATATCCATCTCAAGGAAGAAGATACCAGCAAACCTCAGATGCTGAAATCGTAATGACCTTCAAGAAAGAAGACAAGTCCATCTGTGGTAACTACAGAGGGATTTTCCTGACATCTACACAGGGAAGTCATCACCAGGGTCCTTCTGAACCACCATTTTACAGAGGCTGAGGACCTGCTGCCCATATCACAGTGTGGATTCTGTCCATTAAGAGACACAGTGGATATGATCTTCATTGTGCAACAAAGACCTCCAAGAAAAATGCACCACCCATTCTACATGGCCTTTTCAATGTCACCAGTCTTTGACTCTATCAAGTTCATACTTTGTCAGCATAATCTCTTACTTAGTTCTACCTTTGTTATTGGTGTCTAAATAAACCACTATAACTAGATCCTTAATTTCCCATTTGCAAGTTAATCTCCATCCCCCTTAATCCTTGCACCAGGCAGGACCATCTGCCAATTGTAGTATTCATCACCCTAACTATTTTACCTCTTGCCAGAACCACATTCCTACCACTGCCCCAACTTGAATTGCTCCCTGTACCATGGTTATATGGGCAATTTGCTCATCCTCTCTGCAGCCCCTCTATTATCGATACAAGTTGCAAGAACCTTATACTTATAGGACTAATCCAAGATTGAGGACCCCAATGCTACCTTTTGAATCCCCAGATCTGCATTATTCATAATCATACCCTCCTTTGCAGTGTCCAAAACTAGGATTCCAGTTCATCAGCTTTCAGCTGAAGTTCCTCATACTGCAGATACTTATCGCAAATGTGATTGCAATAGAACACAATAGATCACTGTGGTCTCCTTGATCTTCCACAAACCTTCAGGACTCCATAGTCTACCACTCGCCAATGTATGGCAGCAATTCACTTGTACTTCTTCCAGTCTAGTAAACAGGTGACCCCTGCATTATGATCATTCAGGTTATGGAAATTCACCTTTACAGAACCACAATCACTACCCAAGAATTTGAGATATGGAATAAAATTTACTCTAACAGAACCTAAGTGGAAAAAAAGTAAGTAAATTTCTTTTTTTTCCAACTTGCACTTCTTGATGCATGCACAGATGATGTGGCTTTGTGTTACAGAAAACTGTGATACGGACTGTTCTCTAGCAATGTAACCCACTTTAGCTTGGTACTTTCGCCACTTTTGCCCGTACTGTATTTGGTGTTCAAAATGTGTAGGATGTGGTGTACTCTACACTGGAGAAACCAAACAAAGATTGGATGATCACTTAGCAGAGCTTCTGCACTGAGTTCACATGAGTGGCCTGAGCCTTGGGTTGCCTGCTACATTAATTCACCATCCCACTCTGACTTTTCTGTTCATGATCTCCTCCACTGTTAGAATGAGGCCCAATGCAAGCATAAATAACAAGACCTCATCTTCTGTTTGGGCACATTGCAGCCTTCTAGATTCAATATCAAATTCTCCCACTTTAGGCAACTCACTCTTTCTTTCTGTCCATAAGAGATCTGGCCATTTCTCCCCATCATCATTCAGCTCAGTTTTTCTTATTCTATTTATATAGTCTGGCCTTTGGGGCATGTCTCACAGCCTTGCTGTTAACAACACATTACACAAACAAAGAAGCATAATGTGCTTGTAACTTCTCTCATTTATCCATTTGGACTCACCCTCTCAATGATATTCGCTTTGTTCTACCCATCCCTTACGCACCTTCTCTGCTACTGAAAACTAACTTATTCTTCTCTCTTTCCCAGTTCTGATGAAATGTTAAATGTTTCTCTTTCCATGGATGCTGCCTGACCTGTTGAGTTTTTCCTGTTTTTTCTGTTTTGATTTCAGTACCCTTCACTACTTTTGTAAGCCATGGTTGGGCCCTTTTTCCTTTTGCTTCAGATTCCATGACTTTGGTAAATGGATACAAAAGAATGTATTTAAAATAGGGTTTATGTTTCAACATTTTAAATTATATATAAAATCATCCATTATAAAACTAAGTAGATCCGTGGTAGATTGAAACAAAATTGTTCTCAGTTAACCTGACAGTTTTGTTAATATTTGCTCATTTTGCTCAGTGACTCAGAAGAAATGCCATTCCATTCCAACAATATAGCAACAGCTAAAATACTAGTTTATATAATAAGTTATACAAAGATTTTTTGGGATGTTCAAATTCGAAGGAAAATAGTACATCAACTAAACATGGTACATCGATTTGGCCCATATTCCCGATCTATTCACTTGCCCACCTCTGTCATCAGAAGAATTTTTATAAGAAAAAATCCTGTTGTACTAAAATGTTGCAGTAATGCATGACATGATATGACTCCAAGACTCTTTTAGTGAAATACTAAAATGAAAAGATGAAATACTAAATTATTTGGATTTTGGTTGCAGCAATATCCAAGGTTTGTAACAGCAAAATTAGCAATCTAAATGGTGAAATATGCATTCCTAATTCCAACATTCCTGTAAGAGCCCAACGGTATGAACATCGAATTCTCCCATTTTAAGTAACCTGACCCACCCCCCCCCACCATGCCTCTTCTTTTCCCTTTCCTATCTTTTTTTTCTCCTCGCCTATTTTTTTCTTTTTTTTTCTCCTCCCCTCCTCCCATGCCGCCTGCCTCCATACCTTTGCCCATCTCCCTGGTGGATCTGCTCTCCCCTCCTCCCCTGCATCTGCCTAATACTATCTTTTACCTGCATTACCTATCACCACCTTGTGCCCACCCTGCCTCCCCGCTTTTGTCCATGTATCACTGCTCTGTTTCCCCCCTTAATATATTGGGCTTCTCCTTTTCCTATCTTCACTCCTGAAGAAAAGTCCTGACCCCAAACGTTGACCATCTATTTTTCTCCACAGATGCTGCCTGGCCTGCTGAGGTCCTCCAGCATCTCATTGCTTTTCTCAAAGCAAATTTAAAAGCTGATGATATTCAAATTTTTCTATCCCAAAATATCATGGTGTGAATGTTCTACACTGGATTGCTGTATAAACTGTGGAGAAATTGAAACCTCTGCTCTTTCCTCTATTCCCTTTCTCCACCTTTGCCAAGACCACTGTTGTCAAAACTTCCCCGGCTCCATACAAAAGAAGTTATTGGATGTGGAGCCAAGATTTCTTACCCAATTCACTCCTGTTCATCCTTCTCATCACTACTGCATTACAGAGTGCATCTACTTCACCTAGTCAATGAGTATTTGATACAGATTTTTAAAAAGAGAAATAGCTTTAAGTTCTAGTCACCTGTCGAGATCATTAAGAGCTGTTGCCACATTGACCAGTGGTTTGTACACATGCTTTCGCAAATTAGGTTCAAGCAAAGGTAGACAAAGATTCCACTGAGTCACACAAACAGTCTGAATTAGATTTCCATTTCCCTCACGTATAGCATTCTGCAGGACTTGATCTATTCGCTTAATTACTCTCAAGGAATGCTATAAAAAGGAATTAACAAAATCAGATTAACAACAAGATTCCATGTAAAACATACAAAGTTACTTCGTAATCTAATGGTTCGATCAATATTAGAATGAAAACTTAAGCACGTAGTTGTGAATCAAATATAACATGTTATTTCATTATTCCCCCTGCTGAATATCAATATGCAAGTCATAAGACCACAAGATCTAGGAGCAGAATTAGGCCATTTAGCCCATCGAGTCTGCTCCGCCATTTAATCATGGCTGATTTTTTAATCAATCCTATTCTTCCGCCTTCTCCCCGAAACCCTTAACCCCCTTACTGATCAAGAACCTATCAATCTCTATCTTAAATAAATCCAATGACTTAGCCTGCACAGCCCTCTGTGACAACGAATTCCACAGATTCACCAGCCTCTGGTTGAAGAAATTCCTCCTCATCTCAGTTTTAAAGAGACGTCCTTTTACCCTGAGGCTGTGCCCTCGGATCCTAGATTCTCCAATTAATGGAAACATCCTCTTCACGTCCACTCTATTCAGGCCTTTCAGTATCTGATAGTTTTCAATGAGATCCCCCCTCATCCTTCTGAACTCCATCAAGTACAGGTCCAGAGACTTCAAATGCTCATCATACGTTAAGCCTTTCATTCCTGGGGTCATTCTTGTGAACCTCCTCTGGATCCTCTCCATCCTCAGATGAGGGGCCCAAAATTGCTCACAATACTCCAAATGTGGACTGACTAATGTCTTATAAAGCTTCTGCAGTACATTGTTGCTTTTATGTTCTAGCCCTCTCAAAATAAATGCTAACATTGCATTTGCCTTCTTCACTACCATATTCTGTTTTATTGAAATGCACAAAATTCTTATGGGACTGGATAGGGAAGATGCAGAAATGATGTTTCTCCTGGCTGGGGTGTTTAGAACCAGTGGTCACTGTCTCAAAATAATGGGCTGGCCATTCAGGACAGACATGAGAAGAATTTTCTTAACCCAGAGGATTGTAGGTCTTTGAGAATTCTTTATCCAAGAAGGTTGCCAAGATTCAGTCACAAAGTGTATTCAAGACAGAGAACAGACTCTTGAGGGAATCAAGCAATGTGGGGTAAGTTCAGGAAAGTGACGCTGAAAAAAAATGAACTTATTAAATGGCAGGGGTGCTTTAAGGGGCTGAATGCCTTACTCCTTCATCTATTTCTTATTTTCTTATGTTCTAAGTAAGCAAAAAGACCAGACAGAAAAGTGAATGAACATTCTACCCTATAATTAACATTCTGAAAATGCTCCATCGTCATCCATCTTGCTCCTTGGACTTTATAATATTGTCCTTTAAATCCTAATCCAAATTGTCTTTCTTCCCTAATGCAAAACACATCCTTATTGCATTAACTACATATTGACCACTAAATCATTCTAAATGACTGAGGTGTAATGATCCAAGTTGACGTGAAGGATACAGAAAATTAAAAACAAGAAGTGAAGCTGGAAAAAGTAAGCAATAATACCTCTACAAAGCTCTTGGTGCATTTCTCTGCTTTTTTTCCCAGCCTTTGTATTTCAAGTTCAGATTCCAAACACTCAATTTCCATTGCTGTTGCTTTATCCTGCAGAAACAGATTGATCAAAGCCATCCTGTTACACTGTTAGCTTGAAATTACATTTGCTCAAAACTAAAGGTAAAACAAACTTGTGTATAGCAAATGTTTTTGTCTGTCATTTTAAAAAGATATCAATTCTCCTATAAGTCTTATTAGTTGAGTGATTTAATACAGAGGTGCCTAATTAACTACCTTTTTTCAAAAATATTCTTTACTCTTAAATTTTGCAAATATCTGATAGTATATACTCATAAGTTGCTCTTTCAGTACAAGCCACATTGTTCCATTTACTTACAAGATTTACACTATGCCAGCATTTTGCCAATATTTCCTTTGCCTATAATCCTTGAGTAAACAAGTTGATCACTTAGCAAATTTAGAAATTTTAAATGTATGTATTATTATCTATGCAAAAAACGCTATCAAAGATTATTGATTAAATGAACAAAACTATAATAGGCTTGCTCACATTACTGATGACAAAGAAATTGCTTCATCAAAGAATCCACCTAGAATTTCCTGCGACAGACACAAGAAACTACAGATGCTGGAAGCCGGAGCAAAAAACAAACTTGCTAGAGGAACTCTGTGGGTCAGGCAGCATCTGTAGAGCTAAATGGCCAGTTAATGTTTCAGGGTAAAATGCTTCATCTGGAATTTCCCGCTTTTTTTTTTGAATAAACAATGGCCTCAGACCAACAGTACATTTCCCCCACCCCCCCCCCCCAAAGGAATTTCACCTGCAGCTGATTATTGGGTTTGACTGTTTTAAGTAGTTTAACATGTATAGTGTTTAATACAATCAAGTGGGTGTACAAGGTATAACTGCTTTTTAGCTTATTGGTTTATCCATTAGGTGACTACGTGTTTTCTTATTGGTTGGTTTTGCCACAGGTACCCAATAGGTTTTCTGATTGGACTATTGCTAGCTAAGGAGCACCTTTTATCTCAGGTATAAAAGGTGTCTTTCTTTGTTAATCTCTCTCTTGTTCTCCCCCCCCCCCCCACCCCCCAGCTAATTTTAGTTCCTTTTCCTTGACTCATCTCCTAGTGGTAAAGCTAGTGCCATGTGCTCTGTGGCTGTTTCTTTGTTTTAAACTCTTCCAATAAAACTTTGTGAAGCACCAAGTTGTTTTCAACTCATTCTTGGAGTCCTGAAAGAACCTGCGGATTCAAAAATAACCAGATACAACACAATTAACAGTGTTTATTGCATAAATTTCACCAGGCATTAATTTCTTTGATCTACTATTCTATGGTCATGATGCAACTGCTGAAACCCTCTACCATTCATTTACATCCCACTAACTTGGCATATAACTAAGACTTCAGGAATTTGATAATGATTTTCTTCCTTTTTTATTCTTTAAAGATTTTTCTTTCTATGACCCAAAGACCTGAAGTTTCCCCATGCACTCAGAAGGACTCGGTAACTGGAGAAGCTTTCTCAATGGATCCCTGTTCTTCATGGTAGAGGAAGAAGAGCTTCAGAGACAAGAGGTTCTGAGAATGGAACACTATGGCAAGTAGCAGCAAGCCACCTATTATTACCTTCTGTGATGGCATTACATTGCACTCATTTATGCATTTTTTACTCTGATATGAGCACATTAATGTTATGTATTTAGGGGATGTGCATCAGTTATAGCACTCTCCACACCTATTTATATCGGTACTGACTCTGGAAAAAAAAATGAACAGAGGAAAAAATTTAGGCATTTGGAAACATTTGATTTAATAGTCACACAGATTTGTTAAGGACAAACAATGTTTGACTAATCTTACTGAATATTCTGATGATGAAACAGAGATTAATGAAGGTAATATTGTCCATACTGGCTCCTCACTTAGCACTCAGGATGTGTTCCCAGGAACGAGAGTGCTAATGGAGGTTGTGCTAAAAGGGTCAGTACAGCATTATATATAGAGATATTTTAGTGACAGGTTTGCTCCTCCTCGTTACTGCATGCTGCAGTGCTGGGAATGTTGATGTCAGAAACCTGATAAGAACCCTGGACCTTGCCATGGCTGCACACATTGTGCTAGGAACAGGGATGCTAGGCACCTGCCATGAACCCTTGCCCTCCCAGATGCTGCACACTGCCGTGCGAAGAACATGATGCAAACCTTTGCCCTCATCATGTACCCTCACAACAATGAATTGCTCAGTGTGAAGAGGCTGCCTGTGAAGGCTGGAGTTGGGCAGGCCAGGGCAGAGGTGTGAGTCTCAGTGCAGTGCAGTGAGTGTGGGCCATTGCTGGAAACTAGCAGTGGTTGCTCCACAGATTACTCTGATCCCAAGATCGCTCTCATCGTGTTATGGAAGCTTATCATTGTTAAGCTTAGATAAACCAAACAAAGAGCGGGGGAGACACACTGAGCAGCAACCTCATTTGATCTCATCCACTCAACACCAGCCCTCAAAACAGTTACTCCACTGCGAGCTGCAAGCAACTTTTTGCTGTAGGAGCACAAGTAGAGGGGAGGGACTTGTGAAGGATCTGAGCATCAAAGTTCTCAGCAATAGCAGTGCCTAGCAATGGGAAGGGCCAGGGATGAATTGAGGTTACATGGATAAAATGGTAATCTTCTAAAAGGTATGCAGGCACAGATGGATCTGGATGTATACGTGCATAAAAATATGGCATATGAGAAGTTATGTTGAGGCCATGGCTGGTAAATCATTTGGATTCTGAGTTTAAAAGCTAGAAGTACAGAGATCGAAAGCTAGGAGATTATATCAACCCTTGATGAAGATGTAGATTTGACCACAACTGGACTAGTCTGTTCAGCAATATTTAGAAAGGATGTGAAGGTGCCAGAGAGGGTGCAGAAAATATTTACTATAATAGTTCCAGGGATGAGGAATTTCAGTTACAGACTTCGCTCTGGAGAAGCTGAGGATGGTGTAAAGAAGTTTGAGAGGAGATCACAGAAGGCTTAGATGGAGTAACTAGCAAGAAGCTTTTCCAATTAATGAATGTTCAAGGACTAGGGTACAGTGATCTAAAGTGGTGGGCAAAAAAATACAGGGTGCTTAGGAGGGAAACTTTTTGTTTACACAGGGAGATAGTATGATTTGGACCCACTTCCTGTAAAGTTGATTGAAACAGAGTCAATTAGGGATTTCAAAAGGGAATTGGAAAGGCACAAGGGAATTCTTTTTTTAACCAAGCTAAAGGGAAAGAGCAAAACAATGGGATTGAGTAGATTACAAGAACTCCATGCAGATTTGATGGAATGAAGGGCTTCTTTCAGTGCTGCAATGAACGTATGGTTTCCAAGTTTTCTACAAAGAGAGACATGTTTATTCAGTGGGTGCACAAAATTAAACATGTGCCTCTGTTTAAAAAAAAGACTTTAAAACAACTATTAACTTTGATCTAATATCACCATCTGCCTTTCTACATTGAATATTCTGCACCTGTACTCAATGCCTTAACACATGCAAAATTTTCCTCAATTTTGGTCACAAAATATGTAGCATGTCAGCCACTAATGAGCATAAATCTATTCCCATGCACTGAGCAATTTCTGGGGCCTCTGTCTTTGAACATACTACAGATCAAGTCTCTTAGTAATAAAACATACTGATCAAGATTTTTCTCTTCTGTACCATCATGCATATGCTGCTATGAGGAAGTTATGTTGTTATATTCACCTCAACAAATTCTAACATTGACTCAGGTGGAGTTTTTGTGGTCGGTCAGTAAAAATCTTGGTGGTTGGATCTTCAGCAGGATTTTTAACAATATTATAAGGCCTGCATCTGTTGCATTGAATCCAATTCCTTAGTGAGTTTACAAACAAAAGTTACATGTTCTTCAGTTCATGTCATGCAATGGATTGCACAATTATAATCATGCAAGAAGTGGGCACCAAGTTGTTAATTCAGCAACTGCAGAATTGATGATTGTCATTCCTGCCTCCATCCTCCTGCTCTTCATTGCATAGTTTCTCCCAAAGCACAGCACCATTAGAATGTTAAGGCATTGAAATAAAAAAAATACTGTACATATTAGGCTTCCAAGAACCAGATGAAGATTCTAGGAGATTTTGTTGTATCGATTTCTTGGTCTGCTCAGATTCAGGTGGCATGGACTCCTTATTTTCCTCAGCAGCTAACATGGTTTTGTTCATTGCTCTGACAGTTGTCTAGGGGTCCTTATTCATTGTCAATTGTGAACAGCAAAACTATCATACACTGTGAAATACCAGTTGTAAAGTACTGACATTATAATGGAAGCTGTGTGCATTCTTAGTAAAATCTACGATGATGGATCAGTAAGCCAGTTCTTCCTTAAGTAGTGCTAAAGCAGGCATGACCTGTCTTGCAAAAGCCTGCTTCTTCATGCTACTCGTGCCACATGAGTACAAAAAAAGTTTAAGCAAGTGACATTCAAACATTCACTGAGTGTGATTTGACATAGCTGTATGTGTCTAAGCACCTCTGCCTATTAGCACATCATTTGCACAGAAGAGCTAGACTAAAAATGTTGTCAAACATGACCCATGCACCAAGATAAATATGATCAACTTATGGCATAAATTTGACTACGTAGCACATAAAAGTACTGCACTACATGATAGAATTTCTAAGCCATGAATTCCCAGTCAGCATATGAAAATGCTTCCTATTTACTTATCTTTATAGAATTTCCCGCAGTTGCACGAAAGGTCATGTGCATACAAGCAATGAAATATCCTGCCTAAATAGCCCAGAGAGTGTGGTTATTCTGCTACAAATAATGCTTCTTCCTGGAACAAATGCAGGTAGTAGCTAACTCAATGGAAAATTTTCCTCATATATTGGAAAGTGGATAGAACTGACGTACAGTCAAAATATTTCCTGCAAGGGTTGGTAACTCGCTGAAACACAACATTAACAGTGTAGAAAATTAAATGCTGTAAGACATTGGCAAGCTTGCTAATAGATTCCCTGCTATACCAGAGCCTTAAAAGGCCTTGATTCTTTATGAACTAACAATTGTTCATCCTGTGGTGATATATTAGGACGAGAATATTTAATTTTCAACATCCTTATTTTGATAATCACAAATTCTCCATTTTTTCAACTCCAACCGACCTCTGCAAAAATTTCAATTCCTCAAATCTTGTTTTTAATCATCTAGTATTTACAATGTAACCACTATAGCCTTACATTAAATTTATCTGCCATACATTAAAAACAAAAAGCTTATTAACAGCAAAACTGAAGCTTGTGGTATACATGGTTTAAATGCTATTGACACTGATTTGTATTAAATTTTATGCAATTAGCTTGACATATAATCTGCCATTCTACAAGGCAATTACACATCACTGCTCATGCATGCAGGAAATATACATAAAATATGCAATGCCAGTCTCCATGTGATGCCGATTTGATGCCTTTACTGCCAAACTGGACTTCAGTAATCCATATGTTAAGCATATACAGACAACGCAGCACTTAGCAATGGCATCAAAGCTTTCACCAGCATTATTTGAGTACATAGAATCTTACAATCACAGAATCGTACAGCACAGAAACGGGCCCTTCAACCCACCTTATCCATGCCAACCATAATGCCCATATATGCTAATCCCATTTGCCTGCATTAGGCCCATCTGCCTTTCCTTTCTAAGTACCTGTCCAAATTCTTCTTAAACTTTGTATATGCTTCTACCACCTCCTCTGGCAACTTATTCCAGATAACTACCACCTTCTGGGTGAAAAACTTACCCCTCAGATTTTATTTAAACTTCTCTCATCTCACCTTAAACCTTTGCTCCTCTTGTTCTAGACTCCCCTGATCTGGGAAAAAGACTCTCTCTATCCCATCTATGCCTCTCATAATTTTATAAACCTCTTATAGGTCATCCCTCACCCTCCTATGTTCAAGTGAGAATAAACCCAGCCTATGTGACCTCTCCTCATAACTACAGCCCTCCATTCCAGATAAGATCCTGGTGAATCTTCTTCACTATCTCTATTGCTATTATATCCTTCCTGTAGTGTGGTAACCAGAACTGTACACAATACTCCAAGTACAGTCTAACTAATGTTTTGTACAGCTATAAGATGAAGTCCCAACTCTTCCATTCTTGCAACTTGAACCATTAAATGAGCACCTGATCCAAGGTACTGATGCAGCTTGCCTGCGGGAACAATAATCCAGCAATTACTCAGCACCTAACCATAACCTTGACAAGCTATATATACATTTGATATTTGGATAACATTGTGGTTTGAGAGCTCTTGAAACACTGCTTTGGCTGAAGGTACATATAAACCACAGGCTAAACTTGTAGGTTCTCCAATAACGGTCAGCATTCTGCAGGGTAATAATGAGAGGAGCAGCTGAGCAAGTTAGTGGTGCATGCTGACATCAGCAGCACCTTATAAATCAGAGGAAGGTGGAAAGATGGGGAAATGGACAGACCAGGTATTAATGTACCTGGTCAGTCTAATTATGTTATGCATATTATCTTCAATACTCTCTTTACCAGACTGGCCTTTGACTTGTGATAGTTGTTCTGATAATAGTTAGTACTCACCTCCAGCAGAGCCATCTGTTCAAAATACTGGAACTCTCATAGTTTCATGTCTTTGGTACCAATTTATGTGCCATCTTCTCTTGCAAGTGAGAGGGAACTATGTAGGATCTTCAAATGTTTTGGGGTGAATCCCTCTCATGTTCTGAAATAACTAAGTGTGTAAAGGGTATGAAATGTCATTGTAAGTGTTTAGGTCCTTGTGCTGATTTTTAAAGGTGGTTGGTAGATGAGTGAGGGAGTGTATACAGTTAGTGATGGAATTTAACAATGTATTTCCTTCCTTGCCAAAGCATATGAGATCATTAATCCACTCACAGAACTCTCATTCAGGCTGAACAGCTTGTATTGACTACATTTGCTATTTCCTCCCATTGGTGTTTGACTGTGTGCCTAGAGGGCCTTCTGATCCCCTGCAGCTAGAAAAACTCTCCTTTCCACTTTCTCTACCAAGGTCTCCAGGATGTGGATAGAAAAATGGAGTTTCTGTATTTGACTGTGGCATTTCTTCTGGGAAGCTGCCGAGGGTTCTCAAATGACTTTCACCACTGGTTAAAAGTTCAAAGCATTTCCCCTTTGAGTGGTGCAGAGCTGCCTTTAACCACTGTGAGTCTAGGCTGCTTGTGGAGCTGGACCAAATGAATGTATTCAGAATGATGATAAATAGTGCAGTTGATGGTCAAGATGCTGAAATTATTGTGATGGGTATGTAGCACAGATTGTGAATGCATCCTGTACTGATCAAATGAGCACAGGTTAATGAGGGGATCATGTTCCAAGCACTTATTTTTCACTGCTATCCTGACTGCCAGTATGGTATGAATTTCAATGCATTCATTTTGCCTTTAGCAACCTAAAATTTCTGTTTGTTTATGGTGATTAAAAATGCCAGGCTCACTTTCATGAGTCTCTGATATATAACATTTAGAGTTCAAGCACAGTGTCTCCGATAGCATACTTTGTTTGAAAGCAACACGAGGAGTGCAATTAAATATGTGTGCACTAACTAAAATGCTAATACATTAGCTTGAGAACAAAATTACCCAGCTTTCTTCATGTTAACACAAAAATAGTAACATGAGGAATGAAAATATTGTACAAGTTACTTTTAAAAATTACATAGTTGAGTAAACCTTCAAGAGGTAATTCATTGATCCTACTTTTCGTAAGCAGCAGAGGGCAGAAATACAGCTCCAAGACTATGGTGCCTGCCTTCTGAAACAAGACACCTTTACGGATGGTTCACCAATAAAAACAGAAGACAGAGAGATTCCTCCTGCAGCTTGCCAATGGACATCATAAATAATTAAATTTCTCTCTCTCCTATTTACATTTTATGGATTAGTAAATGAAATTGGACACTTCCCCCTACAGAGAAGAAAATCATCACTACCTCAGAGTATTTAATTGTGGGATAAGCTTTATCAGACTGGTATTGATAAAGTCTGCCCCACAGACATTATTCTGGGTCTGTGCAAAAAAATCCACCAGAAATTATTACACAGTAAATATAAGATTATCATAAAAATTCAGAGTTTAAAGTTATCCATATTAAAAACTTACCAAAAAAAAGCACGAACTAGCAACGATATTTCAATTCTATATTAGCGGTGTACATTAAGGTCTGTGCTTGTAAGTTTGCATGTGACTAAGCAGACAGGCCTTCATACAAAAACCAGATGAAAGCATTACTTCCAATGAGACTATAATTAATTTAGTAATAAAATAAATATTTAGCACTGGTTGTAACATCAGAAGAATTTTAATTGTTAACTAGAACTCAAATTGTAAATAAGGGCACCTTCTCCATAAGTTTTTAGATGCAGTTACTTCAAACATAATTACATGCAGATATGATAAATGCACCAATTTTATGATTATACAATTTATCACATTGTAACATTATTTTTGTTGGATATATAAACAGCATCAACTGTTGAATAATATAAATTTGTGCATTTTGCTACTTACTTTTAGTTCATGCTTTTTGAGGTCATTAATAGAATATGATGCCATATCAAAATGTTTTACTTCTAATGCAAGATGGGCCAACTCCAACAGCAAAGACAGCCTAGAGACAGCAGATTGAAAGAAGCATTAAGTTAGGCAAGTGTATATTTACATAGATTAGTCCAAAATGAGTACTGCACAACAAAAACAACTGAACTTCCCTTGGAATTCAGTGTGCATTTTAAGTACAGTTTTGGTAAACTATGCAGAGAATAAAATATTATGTGTTAACTGAAAATATTATTCCACTATATAACAGAAAATATTTGGGAAGTAATAACACTATTATTATTAATATCAAGCAATGGTTGCATTCAACCAGTAAGAGAAACAACATCTACGTATGTTTTCCAAACATCTTATATCAGCACATGCCTACATCATACTTCCCTTGTCAATCTTTCTTCTAAAAATTATTACTTTTACCTTTTTGGTTTTACCTTTAAAAAATGGAGTGTGAAAGTTTAAAAATAGAAACTGCTGACCAGTTAACCTAATATCATTGGTGGGGAAAATACCAGAGCTATTAGAAAAAATAAGATAACATCACACTTAGAAAATCTCAAAGGGATAAGATAAAGTCAGCATGGATTTCTAGAGTTAATTGAGGATGTAACTGGTAGACAAGGGAAAACTAGTAACGTAGTATAGAGTAAATATATAATCTGATAATCCGTCTTTTGTGGGTCCAGGTTGACAGATTTTCTGGTCTATTGGATGTTATTCATATCAATTCCTTAACACACTTTAAATTCATTTTTTTCCATGATGTCACCCAGCATTATAATAAATTCTCCATTGAACTTGGTAAGTTTCAGGGGATCACGGGAACTGGGAACCAGGTTTATCTGAGGTCTGAGTGTAGACATCAGGGATCCAGTGAGTCTCAGGGTGGAGTAACAGGAATCAGGGACCCAGTAGTCTTAGGTAAGGGAACAGGGACCTGCTGAGTGTCACACGCGCAAGTGTGGCGACCAGTAGTCTCAGGTTAGCGTAGGCCCCAAAAAGATTCAGGAAAGTTCAGGGACCAGTAAGTCTTGGGCAAGTGAGACTCAGGGAAGTGTAGGGACTGGTGAGTTTCAGGGGAGCATGGGAAACATTATTTAGTGAAGCAGATGCTGAACTATCAGTATTTCTGAAAGGTTGGGTAGCGCATTATCAGAGTTTTATTGTACTTGAATTTTCAGAAAGCCTTTGATAAAGTCCCACATAAAAAGGTAGTGTGTAAAATTCAAGTTCATGGTATTAGAGGTAAGTACTGACATACATTAAACATTGGGTTTCAGACAAACAGAGAGGAAGAGTAACTGTGTACTACTTGGGGTGGCATTTGATAAATAGTAGGGTACTTCAGGGATCTGTGCTCAGGCCCCATATCTTCATAACATATATCAATGACTTGAATGAGGGAACAAAATATATTTTAAATCTCCCATTGATACTAATCTGAGTGGGATTATAAATTATAAGGAGGATGCCAAGAGGCTTTAAGGTGATTTAGGTAGAGTGTGCAGATAAAAGCATTGTAAATGCAGAAATTCCAACTTGGTAGGAAAACAGAAAGGATTTAGACTGGAAAGTGGTGATGTACAAAGGGATTTGGATGTTTTTGTACACCAGTCACTGAAAGCAAACAATATTCCAGGGCCACAGTGAGACCACACCTAGAGTATTATGTGCAGCTTTAAATTCCTTACCAAAGAAAGGATATACTTGCCAGACAGGGTGCACAATGGAGATTCACCAAACTGATTGCTGGGATGAGAGTTTGCCAAAGGGGATTACGTCAAGTAGGTTTCTAACTGGAGTTTAGAAGAATGAGAGGAAATTTGATGGAAACTTACAGAATTCAAACAGAGCAAGACCGATGGATGTGGGGATGATATTTTCCTTGGCTGGGTTGTCTAGAACAGAGATTTAGGACTGAGTTGAAGAGAAATTTCTTCACTCAAGATGGTGAATCAAGAGTTTGCTATCACGGGGGCTATAGCAGCCAAGCTTAAAATGGAGGTAGATAAATTTCTAGAGGCAAAAAGCATCAAGAGGTATGTGGAGAGAAAGGGAATATGGTAACGAGATGAATGACCAAACTGAATGCAGAGCAGGCTCCAAAAGACCTACTCCTGCTCCTACAATCTAGTGTCTCTGCAAGATAGATTAAGTAACTGAATTGTTAACTGAACTTTGTGAATGTATTTAAAATGTTCTTTAGTTCCAATTTGCCTCTTTAGTCCTGCATTCCTTGAGGGCAGAGACTGCACCTAATTATGCCAGTTACAAAGACAACTGTGGCAGACTGGCACAGATGGTAGTGCAGCTTCAGTGACCCAGTTCAATCCTGACCTCCTGTGTTATCAGTATGGAGTTTGCACATTCTTCAGTTTCCTCTGGGTGTCCTGGTTTCCTCCCACATACTAAAGTGCAGGTAGATGAATTGGCCACTGTGTTCTGCCCCTAGTGTGTCGGTGTGTCATAGAATCTGGGGGCCAATGAAGGGAAAGTGAGAAGAATAAAATGGGATGTGTAGGTTTAGTGTAAATGGGTGTTTGATGGCCTGTACGGACTTAATGGGCCAAAGGGCTGGTTTTCATGCTGTGTGACTCTATTACATAATTCATGAAATTGATTAAAGATAACTAATCACGTGGGAAGACAGGAAATTATTATGGACACCAAAATGGAACATGCTGCAATTGTCACATGCTTGGCATAAATGTGACAGTACCAGTGACACTTGCTTTAATAGCTCTGACACATTTATTCTATGTCCCTGGATGGAGACGTACATGTCC
The DNA here is from genome assembly GCF_009764475.1 of Pristis pectinata. Taxonomy (NCBI): domain Eukaryota; kingdom Metazoa; phylum Chordata; class Chondrichthyes; order Rhinopristiformes; family Pristidae; genus Pristis; species Pristis pectinata. Next base: position 28,382,103 of record NC_067416.1, read on the forward strand.
CTAGGGATGGAAAACTTTGAATTGTATTCAATCCGGAAAGAATAAATATTTTCTCTTGTAAATCGAGGTATAATATTCCTGCACAAAGTGATTTAAGCTTTGTTGAGCATTGACCCTGTTGATAATGATCAGCGAATTTGAGCTATGTTTGAGACCTCTCTTCCACCAGCCTGCCTAACACACCTGCTTGCACCAGTGTAGATTAGATACATTTATCAGGTTAAAAGAACTTAAAATTGATGATTCTTACCAAGGAAATAACACAGAGTCTTACTCTATTTATCTATCCTTACTGATTCTGTAAAACTTTACTCAAATTGGGAGCTTTTGTTACAATAATTACTCATAACATCATTCATGAGGATCATGACTTTTTCCCTGAATTCCCAGGGGTTCTGCAATGAGGAAAATGTCATATGTAGCCTAGCTCAGATTATGCAACTACAATCTGCCTTGAAAAAGAATTTAAGTTATTGTACTTTGTCTAATACATAGAAACATTGCTAACTTTGAATTTACATAAGATTCAGTAACACCTTAATGCTTTGGATTATAAAACGGGTGATGTACAAGTTATCTGATAGTGCAGTCTACTCCCTTGACACTCTTTGCAAATGAGTACTTCACGAACTTTCTGTGAGTTCTGCTCATTCCAGCCAAGTATTAGCATCCACGGATTGTCAAAGTCAATTTCCATTTCTGCAACACAGATCGATTCATCTGCCTCTACTTCTCAAATCATTATCTATGCCCTAGCCATCTCCAAACTCAATTACTGCAGTGCATCCATTTCTACACAGTTCTTTCAAAAGCTTCAGCTTGGTTGTATTGGCTTTTCCTAGACTCTCCTGAAACCCTTTAATCTTAAATATCCATCCTTTCAAACAGGTTTCAGCTAACATTCTTAACGTCCTTCTTTCTGCCTTAACATTAATTTTGTTTAATTACCTTTACTTATGAATTTGTCAAGTGTATTGAGACTTTTATGTCAAAGGAAGTTCCTGCTTGGAACTACAAACTAGGAAATCACAGATTTAATATGTAGATCAGTGATGAGCACTGGCAGCTTACTGCTGAGCACAAGTTCTCGGTCATTATGTATCCTTCATAGTGGCTCAGTACAGCTGAGTGGTTCTCAGAGGCCATTTGAGAGTCAATTTGCACAGTTAATGTTTCATTACAGCAATACTGCACCACCCACTATCACCAATGACAAGATTTCCTTTGAATCCTAGCCCACATCTCTAGATTAGTAGTCAAATAATTCAATCAGTACACCTCCTTCTGTAAATGTTTTGGGTGAAGCAAAATGCTAATGCAACAGACTCTGCCATTTTTTTCATGTTATTAAACAGTTGCCTCTACATTTTATAAGGGGCAAGTGGAAGAGTCCATTAAAAGTAATTTCAACAGCCCATATCGTTCTGCATTGACTGCTACTCACCAATATACGTCATACATTTAAAAATTCTCTGTGTGAAGAAAAAAACCTGGATTTCAATTCATTGTTATCAAACCTACCTTTCATCTTCAGTCAGCTGGGCAGTAGATGATGGGAGATGTGTATCTGACAGACCACCAAAACTTGTTGTTGAGGCTGTTTCACATGATTTTATAAGTTGATGTATCTGATTCAGTTGAACTGTGAGGTTTAGCGAAATGTCCCTTTCTTTAATTTTACTAAAATAGTCAAAATTACAAAGTCAAATTTTAGTCACCAAAATATTTTCAAACTGCAAATCTTTGCTCATTCAGGACTATAAAATTTGAAATATTTCATATTAATTATACAATGGAGTAAATACCAAAGTGTGAATCTGACAGTGTATCTCAAGCAGTATGAACATTTAAAATTCTATACAAATTGTTTGTATGGAGCTGTTGCAGTGGAAGTTTACAAAAGTTTAGAAGCCCAGTAGAATAAAACAGCTGCACAAGTTCCTTCTCACTTTTTGTTAATATCTTTTTAAATGTTTGGACATTGCTAGCATGGCCAGCATTTATGACACAAATCTAATTGCCTTTGGGAGAGCGGTTTTGAACCATCTTCTCCAGTTGCTACAGTCCTTTTAGTTCCCGCTGAATACTGAATTTTGCTTTTTGCAGTTGATTTGACATTAAAATCAACATTTTAATTCTTGTTTCCTGATTCAGACTCTGAGCATAATAGTATTTTTTCAATCAATTGATTAAGAATATAAAACTATTTCGATGCTCACATAGGTCCCAGCAGTTTTGAAAGTTGGCTAATACTAACTTCCAATGCAATCACCCAATAGCTGTCATCACTCATTCACTGCTGCACAATTAGTGCTATAATTGTATTTTTTCTGCAACTTACATTGATATTGTTTCATAGTGAAGAAGAGGCCTACTAGCCTAAATCAGTTACTTACAATTTCAACCTCTGAATCTTGCAAATTGCTGTCAGATGAACCGACCCTTTCAACTCTTTACTCACTTTGTTAAAATCCTCAAGATTGTGAAATACCTGAAGTCCAAAAGTTCAGTTTAAGCATGTATTCTCAAAAGTAATGAATTAATAAGGAAAATATTTGGACTCAGTATTTATATGCTGAAAAAAAGAAATCTTGCAATTTGAATTCTGCAAGGTCTTTATCTGAATGTATTAAATTCTGGTAATGCACAATCATTTAACAGAAACATAGAATTGCTTACTTCAGTGCAAACAGTTATACAAACAAAAATACACACTTAAATCCTCTACAAGTATTCTATGTAGTACTTCGCAGAGTTTTACAAATTTTCACAACTGCAAAGAATCAGGAAAAAATGAATCATGTTCGAATCGTGATACATGATTAACCTGTGTAAGTTTGATCTTATGCAGGTCACGCCTGAAGTTTATGATCAGACCTGATCATGAAAACAAGTTCCAGACATCATCAACCATGCAGTTTATTATATATTCTTGATGTGTACCTTCAGGAGTCTCCAGCACCAGCTAAAGTTAATTGGCAGTGATTGAAGACATGACTGTATTTTTAAAAGGCAATGCTTGTTGCTTTGAACAGCTGCTGGAAGTTATTCTTCAGGCTTTAGTCAAAAGAAGCGCAAAGGAAAGCAGGAGCAAGAGCAGACATCTCAATTTTCAGCTCCAGCTCTGGATATCTTTGTCAAAGAGTTGGGAAGGATGAGAGAGGTCCTCTATGACCAGAAAGACACCAGTTTCACCATGAAACATCAGTGACAGAAAATAGCTAATAAGATCAAGTTTAGGAGTGCTGCATCCAGGATCTGGATCCCTCAGCAGCCAAAATTTAATGACCTCACACTTGTACCCAAGATCAAGCTCCACTTCCCAACAACTGCATAACTTGCCTCAGACACAACTACTATTATATAATCCAATCACTCAGCTCACGACATTTTAGCAAAACATCTTTGTGCAATTATCACCACTCTAACCATCACACCCACATCTTATGCCTTAAACAGACTCCCAATTTTCAACCATGGAAAGTACCTTGCACAGATACTGCAATACAATAACATAATTCTCTTCCTCTTGCAGATTACATGGTACATAATTGCCACCATTGACAAAGACCAGCAATGGACATTATCTTCTCCTTTGGTTCAAAAGCTTAGAAAGCAGAGTGCTTCTAGTCACTGGAGTTATCAGCACGAAGTCAGGGGCTGTGCAGATATTATTGAAAATTAACTGAATTTTGTAAACTTACGGAACTCTTATGCTATAAAATAAGTTTCTTAATTTATAGTAATAAAAACAAAGTACTGGAAACACTCAGCAGGTGGGGTAACAGCTGTGAAAAGAAAAAGGGAGTTAATATTTCAGGTTGAAGACACATCATCAGAATCGGACAGAGACTAAGGACCCAGAAAGACGTATTTCATAATGGAACGTCAGCGACAGCAAATGGCTAATGAGATCAACTCTATGGATACTGCATCTTGGATTTGGATCCAGCGCCAGCCAAAGCTTAATAACCTCACGCACGCAGTAAAGTACAAGTTCTATCTCCCAATAGCTGCACTACTAACCTCACACACTATTATTACAGGGCTCAGTCATTCACCCAACAGTTGAAGGTCCTGTCCAGATGAAGATATTCAATGAAAATATTAGCTCTGTTTCTCTTTTCACATATGCTGTTTCACTTGCTGAGTTTTCTGTTTTTTTCCCAGATTTCCAACATCTGTAGAGTTATTTTGATTTTCATGAAAATGATGATACATTTATGATGTCCCACTTCTTCCTTACCATATAATACCTACTGACTTACAAAATTCAGGTGGCAGAAGAATGCATCTCTTCTCCTTTCTCCACACCATGTCCATTTCTTTGTCCCTTTCTTCTTTCAAAAATTCTCACCTGCCGGAGCCATGGTTGCTGAGCCATCAGAAACTCAAGGAGATACTCAGCCACTCAATCTGGCATTCTCGGGCATGAGCTCAAATACCAGAATTCTGTAGCAAGTACTTTATGTAGAAGATATGCTGGTGGTCATTGGAAGTAAGTAGGTTGAGCTAGCTGGTAGCTATTCGTGAAGGGCAAGCTCACGAGTCTTGTTGTCTCAGATAAGGACATGGAAGAAGCAGCCAGGGAAGAAGACAAGTGGGTTTTGCCTGAAAGTCTATATGAAATGTCAAGAATAGTTCAGCTCCTTTAAGATTGCAACCCTGCAAAAATAGACAAGGATATCTATTGCCAAGTGAAATAATATGTGACTTAAAGTGAAAATGGAAATGGTGGTGTGACTATGCATCTGCAACCTTTGTCCTTTGACATGGTAGAAATCAAGTGGAAAAAACCTGCAAAGCTGGAAATCTGAAATAAACACAGAAAATACTAGAAAATCTCAGCAGGTCATGCAGCATCTGTGGAAAGAGAAATGAGGGTTAATGTTTCAGGTTGATGAACTTTCTGCTCCAATAACCCAAAACATTATCTCCATTTCTCTCTCCAAGAGATGCTGCCTGACCTTTGACTGCGTTCAGCCTTTTCTATTTTTATGGCAGCCGTAATGTTGGTGTGTAGACACAGTTATTTTAGATGATTTTTTTAACAATGTATTCTTTTCTTAGTATGCATTCACAGAATGTATGCCTCAGACGATATTTATTGCCGTTCCTAAATTACCCTAAACTGAGTGGCCTGATGAGGCATTTCAGAGGGAAGTTAAGGCTCAACCACATTGCTGCGGGTGTGGAGTCTGTTACTGGAGCTTCGTTCATCCAGAAAACTCAAAACCCAAGACGAAGTTGTTACCCCATTCTTCACCTCAACCCATCATTCCCTCAACTCAGCTGTTGCACCCCTGCAGTTAATTCTCAAGCTGCATCATTGTACCTGCGGGCTCTACAGCTTAAAAGAATAAAAGATAGCAGGCACAAGGGAACCCTACACATTTCAAACCACGTGCCATCCCAATTCAAGAAAGCAACTTACCTTCTGCAAAGTCAAATGAAATAGTAAAATAAACAAAGAATGTTCATCAAACTTCTCACTCCAGCACCATATTCTGCACTGCACCCCACCCCACAAAATGCACACAAACAGATCAATCCTTCCACCACCAACACGAGTCTTCACACCTTTCCTCCACCCACACAGGATGTCAAGCGATTTCCTGATGGACCGTGTTTGGCATTGAACATGTGCCAGAATATCAGCTTCTGATATTCCGAATTTGCATAAAGTCAGATTAGCATTAGTCAGGTCATTTGTAACCTGGGGAGCCCCTGTATCTGTAATACCTGTAAGTAATAACAAATTCCTTTAAATAATGTGGTATGGGCAGCTCTTTCCGTTACCAAGTACTGGATTCTCTACGCATGTTGAAATAGTGGCATGATGCAAAATACCGTGGTCCAATTCGACAACACTCGTGTCATATCCATATTGCTCTGATGATAGAGTCTGCCTCCATGACGCATGAATGACAAACATGCTAACAACCCTACCAATTTTGTGGATGACACACACTACACTAAAAATGTATGCCCACGTTTTACGTAAAGGATTCTCACCAAATCAGAACCCAAATTTCTACACAACCCAATTTTGCAGCTGTACTAACCATCCCACTTAATTACAGGAAATTCTCTTTTTCAATACATGATCATTTATGTTCTTATAAATGTATCATAAAACATTCTTTTTTAATGAAAATAAACAAAACACCAATGCTTAATATTGTATTTTTCTGAATTTTAATACACAGTCCCATTTCGTTGAACAAATCTTGTTCTATATTAGCAGATTTTCATACTAAAGAATTTCTATTTGGATAATATGTAATGACAATAAAATAACATAATGTAATGCTGATTTAAGCTAAATATTTTGTTCTATCACTGTAAGTTGATTATGTATATTTTGATATCACTTAGCACTGAAAAATCTGCACCTTTTTGAAATATCAAAGTAAAAGCCTTTTACCTGAATAGAAACTATCTTTGGGTACATATGTGGAACATTCAGTTTAATAAAGTTTGCAGTACTGTTTGAAAAGTTTGTTGCTTCTTGCATTTTTCCTTCATCCAAGTAACATTCAATTAGTGCTCTGAAAAAGCAATTAGAAATATTTGAACCTTTAACAAAAAATAGAGTGGGGCACAGTTAACAATAATTATCTTAAATCTAAATAATTATTTTAATCTAAGATCTTGCTTATCCTTTCACTTGCAAAGGGCCTTGCTGGGCTAAACACTCTTCCCCCAAGTCCACTGATCATAAGTAGAATACATAAGCTTATATTTTCCTTATCCTAGTCCAAGAAAACCAGGACCTATCATAACATATCAATCACAGCCAAAGTTAACATCAATGAAGCCAGCACCAAATGGCAATTGAACGTGACTGTTTTGTATGACTCAGTACCACAGAGTAACACGTTTGGTGTCTAAACCAGAATTGTCATGGTGATTATCTTCCAGCATTGGATCACCACAAAAACCATTTGACACAATGGACTTCCAAGAATGCTTTTGGTTATAATCAGCACAGCAGTTAAGTTACTGGACTATCACCCAGAAGCCAAAACTTTGGGTCCAAGAGATGGGTTTAAATCCCACCATGAAAACTGGGAAAATTAAATTCAAGTAACTAAAGTCTGTAATCAAAAAGCTGATAGTAAAATAGTAACTATGAAGCTACTGGACTGTTGTAAATACCAGCCCATTTCCAATGTTACCAAAGTACAAATATAATCCTCAATGCTACCAAAATGCGAAGCAAAATTGCTTTGAGATTTCCCTTCATCAACAATAACAATGAAAGAATTGTATCATGTATGCAATTACTCCTTTAAAAATCGAACATCAGAATACATCATGCTTAGTTGAGTGAATATTTCAAAGAGCCGGGCGTTATCCCATGTGCTTAGTCAATATTTCCTCCCCAACTAACATTATTAAAATGGTTTATCTTTCATTATCACACTGGCATTTGTGAGAGTGCCATACTTATTAATGGGCTGCCAAATTTTCTGTATCACAAATAGTGATTACATGCCAGAAATATTTCATTAACTGTAGATTCTTTTTATATATCCTAAGGCTGTAAAAGGCACTACATAGATCCAAGTCTTTTATTATTACTTAAAGTTTGCTTTTTAAGAAGTCAACACCAAGATATCCTTCCTACAGTAATATAGATATGTTCTTCTGATTGCTGATACACTTTTGAGTTAAATATGTAGTTTTATAATGAAGGAAAAAAAGCAACTTACATCATTAATTGAGCAAGCCATTCATAATCCAAATCTTCAGTCATTTGCAACGATTTTATTACTTCAGAAAGACTTGAGATCACATGGGTATAGAAGCCTGGCTTTAAAAATGGCCTTATTATCCTCCAATATATAACAGATGCATTGTAAATAAGAAAGTAGTATCTGTAAAAGAAGGCATCATTTTAATTTCCACATTGCCAACTTAGCTATTAGGGTAACTCATCCATCAAAATATGTTAAAAATACATTCTTTTTCCAGTTTTATTTCAGTTTTTGTTGCTTTAAACCCAGTCACAATACATAAGCAATTAAAGGGAAATTTAAGTTTAGATTCCAGCAGCAATCTTATTTTGAGATAATATTTTCAGTAATATTAACTGTAAGCTAGAGAGTGGAATCATTCAAACAAAATGCATCAACTAACCACCCTATGCAATTAGTAAAATTCTAACTAGCTGCCAGTTTTTGTCTTAATTACATCAAAGAAAACATTGTGTTCATATCAGAAAATGTGTTTGTGTTTCAAAATGTTCAATGAACCAAATGACAGCGTGACACAGTAGCTAATATAGATAGTTCCATGGACTCAGATTCAATCTTGACCTTGGGTACTGTCTGTGTGAAGTTAGTACATTCATTCTGTACCCACATGGGTTCCCCTGGGTGCTCTAGTTTCCTCCCACATCCCAAAGATTTCCTTGTACATAGATCGATTGGCTATTCTACTCTTTAGCGTGGACAAGTGGCAAAAAAAAACTAATGGAAATTGATGTGAATGTGAAAGAGAATGAATTGGATGAATGCTGGGAAATAATATGGGAGGAATGGGCTCTGCTAAGAGCTATAATGGACCTGATGAGCCAAATGGCCTCCTTCTATATCAGGTTCTGAGATGGTGACACAGTAGTGCATTGGTTAGTGCTATTGCCTCACAGCTCCAGAGACCTGGGTTTGATCCTGACCTTGGGTGCTATCTGTGACTGCATGATTTCTCTTGGTTTCCTCCCACATGCCAAAGATGTGTGGGTTGGCAGGTTAATTGCCTATTGTAAATTGTCCCTAGTTTAGAATGGGAGGAGGGTGGAGTTAATGGAGATACAAGAGGAAAAATGTGTTTCATTTGGATGAGTACCTGATTGTTGGCATGAATGTAGTGAGTGGGATGGCCTGTTTCCCTGCTGTATGGTGCTAAACAATCTATATCAGTTGGTTCCATATAATGATAAATTCAAGGAAAGGAAGGAGCAAGACTTTGTTTCTGCCCTTTTGCTTTTCTGAGAAATAAATTGCTATTCTTTAATTTGCCTTTTATTTCTGATGCCCATTTCTGTAATAACTATAGGGTAAATACAAGATTTAGGAAGCTGCAGCACAAAGAGGGAGAAACAATATAGCTAATTGCAGAAGAAAATTTAAGGTAAGATCCGGAATAATGCATGAAAGATAGCCAATGGAAGTGATGCTGCTGCAAGTAAGTTTCTCATTGCACCTGTGCATACATATACTTGTGCATACGATAATAAACTTGACTTTGACTTTGAAAAGGGAAAAGAAGGGATAAAAACTGATTTGGTTGAGGGGGAAACAAGCACAGGATTAGAATCAAAATATGGACTTCAGTGTGGACAAAATAACACTAATGACTTAAGAAATCCCTCTGTGACTCAGATAAATCAATTCTCCTTCTGTGTTGAATTTCATAACAACATTGAAAGAGACCAGTTTATGTTAACATGATCTACATTCAAAGGAGGCAATGTAAAATAATGAATCATCTTTTAATCTAGGCATGTCCACTTTGAATAATACCTAAAAAATGGAAGAAAAATACTTTCATTAATCTGTGCAATTAAAATGTTCATTATTTCTATGCTAATGTCACCAAAGTGTTGCAGCAAATTGTCCAAGCACAATAAACACAGCATTTATGGAAGGAGGAACAGAAACAATAGCTCTTCCTCGGAACCAAATGAAACATCCCCAGTGTTTTCTGTTTTTATTTCACTTAATAGTAGTTCTCATTATGTTGTTGCAGATAATGTAGGCTCACTTAAAGGATTTGACACAGAAATGAACAATCCATGTGCTGTTGGAAATGTTTCACATTACATTGCATTGAGGAACAACGATGCATATAAATTCTTGCTTATAAATAGTGCTTTTGAAACAAATTTTCAATAAACCAAACGAAATGTTGACACAGTAGTTAACATCGATGCCTCACAGTTCCATAGACTCAGATTCAGTCTTGACCTTGGGTACTGTCTGTGTGGAGTTCGTACATTCACCCTGTGATACCACTTAGATACCACTTTTTTCCAGACCCACCCCCAAGCCCTCTGTCACCCAGTTTGTTTCCCCATGCCACCTGGTTACACTTGCCTATCGCCCATGCACTTTACCGACTGCATCTCCTAACCCATCTCCCAACTATTACATCTGCCCCTCATTCTTCTCTTATCTGGTTCCACATCATTTTACTCCCTTATCAGATTCCTGCATCTGCAGCCTCCTGTGTCTCCACATCACCTTCCAGCCTCTGTCTCTACCCCCATCCCGGCTCCATTTGCCTCCTTTTATTCTCTCTCTTATCTTTCTCTACCTATCACCCACCAGCCACTTTCTCTCAACTATATCCCTCCTCTCCCCTTCTTAGCCCCATCTGTCCATCATCTCCCTCCTCACTTGGTTCCATGTATCACCTGCCAGCCCCTGCTCCCTCTCACTTATTTATACTGGCCATCACCATGCTACACTCTCAATCCTAGTGCAGGGTCTTGACCCAAAATATCTACCATCCCTCTGCCTCCACAGCACATACTGCTTGACCTGCTGAGTTGCTCTAGCAATTTCTTCTTTTCACCAGAAAGTTTCCTGGATTGGAAGAGTTTATTTACGGGGAGAGATTGGATAAATTGGGTGTTTTCCCAGGAACAAAGGAAGCCGAGAGGTGACCTGACAGAGGAATATAACATGATAAGAGGCATAGATAGGGGGATAGTTAGAATCTTTTACAATGGTAGGGGTATCAAAAATAATAAGGCATAAATTTAATGTGAGAGGAAGGAGTTTTAAACAGGACTTGTGGGGAAATATACTTTAATACAGAGAATGTTTGATATCTGGAGCTTATTGCCAGAGAAGGTGGTGGAGTCAGATACAATCACTACTTTCAAGGGACATTTAGAAAGGCACTTAATTAGGTAAGGCATAGAAGGTTATGGACATAATGCGGGCAAATGGGTTCATTGTAGATGGGCAAAAGGTTTGGCATAAACATGGTGGGCCAAAGGGCCTGTTTCTGTGCTGTACGACTCTATGACTTAATGACAATTTTTTTCAAATTATAGATATGACATATTCAATATCTACATCTAAATCATTGTACCTGCTTTCCTTTCTTGCATGTTTTATGGCCTCATGTATGTACCGTACAGCCTTATTCAATTCATTCTGGAAGCAAAAGCAATTAAGTTTATCAAGAAAAGGAATACAAACTCAGAAATTAGATTTTTGTCCCCATGTACATACATCAGCCACCTATGAATTACCTCAATATTTGTAAAGTTATCAAATTGTATTGACTTCTTTTCAAACTCTGCACTTAATGCAGCCTTTAAGTTTTAAAGTAATGTTCATTGTAGATTCATAAGCTTAATTTATGGCGTTTTAGGTATAACTCACAACCACAAAATAACGTTCAAATTGGTATATCCTCATTAAAATAAAAACTTGTAGAGAATTTAAAACTTCAACAACTCTCAAAAGCAATCCCAAACTGCCTTCAACCCACCAACTTCAAGGAGAGTGGGCTGGCTAACTACGTATTTTAATAAACCAGGCAGCCTCAAATTTAATCATTTTTATAAGTTTAACACTGGTATTAGGAAACCCAGCACCTCAGGAGATGTTTGCCAAGCTTTGAGAAGGCAAGTGGCCTTACAACACTATTTGTGGACCATGAGGGGGAGAAGTGCTTCCCAGCCTCCATTCCTCCAACCTCCCAGCCTGCTAAGCTTACCTTTCCTTGGATCAGATCCCCCAGATTACAAGCATTTCCTGATTGGGATTGGAATCTATTTCCTACCCCTATACCAAGCATCCAACAGCCTACTTAATCAGCTTCAGTTGACAAATAGCTGACAATCTTTTTTTACCTTATTAAATAAAAAGTGTGTCAATATTAGCTTCATATCAGCATCAAATATGTGGTTTGATTAAGAAGCAGTTTATCAAAGAGCCTTTTAAACTGTTCCTTGCTGCAGACAACAGTGTGTTTATAACCTAGAACAAAAAAACAAAACGCTAGAAGAACCCAGCAGGTCAAGCAGCATCTGTGGAAGCAAAAGGTGTATATCAACATTTTGGGTTGAGACCCAGCATCAAGACTGAAAGGGAAGAGGAGAGATGGGCAGTAAACAATACAGTACAGCAGGCTGAATCTTTGCCACACTTGGAAGGGCTGTTTAAGGTCCCTGGATGGTGGTGAGAGAGGGACAAAGGGACAGATGTTACACCTCCTATGCTTGCAGGTGAGAGTCCGAGTGGATGGGCAGCGGTGGGTGGGAAGGGTTGAGCAGACTATAGACCTTCTCTGGTGTACCTCCTGCCCAACACTAAGCTAGGCAGATCAATCAGACTGACTTCTGGATGGGGATCCTCTTTTAAAATAGCTGTTCATTGTAGATTTAAAACTTCCGCATCTTCTGTGCTCCCTGTGTGAGATTTTAGGCTCAACGAACACACCCCTCATCATACCAGCCTGCTTATCAAGCAACCTTTGCCAATATTTGTATTTTTTAGTCTATAGAAAGGGGTACTAAAAATATAAAACAAATATCCTGTACAGATTAATAAGGACATCCAGAATAAAGAAGCATGGCTACTTTAAATTCATCATTGGAAAACCACCTGCACGATTTTAGCCATTTTCACCAGAAAGAGCTGACTAAGGAAATGAATGTGCAATACCAAGCCAGGCAGTCCTGCCCAATATTCATTCCTCAATTAACATTTCTTTTCAAATAAAGCAGATTATCTTCTTATTATCGCATTGTTATTTGTTAGAACTTGCAGTGTGCTTGATGGCTGCATTTTAAAAATGATTTTGGATGCTCTGAAAGGGACATGGAAGGTACTATATAAAAACAAGTCTTCCTTTAGAATCGTAGAATTCAATAACACAGAAGGAGTGTGTCATCCAAATAGTTAGTTCTGACTTTATTTCTCCTCCTTTATCTCCACCTTCTTTGTCTGTCTCACTTTTTTTTCCTCTCTCTTTGCCAATGGATACTGATGACCAGGAATTCAGACACAAGTCATTTTAAATTGATAGTCATTCTCTTCGTGCAGCTAAATGGTTCCATATGTTGGAATGCAAAGTCCAATTTTTTTTTTGATGCAGTATAATGATAACATCATCAATTGACGTGCTGTCCTCTAATGTCTAGCAAGTGTCAAAAGATTCACTGTTTCTCCAATGATATCATAAGCCTTCAGTTCATACTGCATTTGATTGGCAAGTGTCATTAAATGGACTAAATCCTGTGGTCAACTGTAAATTTTGGCACTTGCCACTGATTTGAAAGAAATATATGTACAATGATCTGGCACCTTTGGTGTGGACTACACTTTTTCTTACATCGGTCAATGTCAGACAAGAATTCAGGGAACCCTTGGTATCCAACAATAATGATGTCGTTAAGAATGCTGAGCTCTGAATTTTTTTCATGTATAGCAAACAAGGAAAAAATAAAAAGCACAATTATTAACTGACAGTTTAAATGAAGATTGGAATTAAACATGGGATTGGGATAAAAGTTGAGGTGTTGCAACATCGAATATCCATTTGTGGAGCAGCAATAAATCACTGACAGACTTTGGGATTTCTATATTCAACTAGCTGTGTGAAAATCCTAAAGTTTCTGTCAACTTTATGCAATAGCAATGAATGCAAGCATTGCAACATCCTGTGCGATTTCACTGCAATAATGAGCTTTTTCAGGATCGAGAAACAAAACGTTTCCATTTTGGGCACTCTGTTTCAGTGTCATTCCAAGACTAGCTGCAACAGGCCAAATACAGAAAACAATATAGAATAAGGTTTCTTAGTTGCTGTCCAGAAATGCATCTTTAGTGGACCAAATATTTAATTCCCCAGCAACATTGTTAATGGCCTGGTTGGGCATGCAGATCAGTGCCATCCTATAGATAATTTTGTGCTGCAAAGCTGCTCCTACTCAGGCAAAAATGTCAACTTCATGTAAGTCAGTAGACAGATTTATCTTATCTCTTATGTTCTGCTAAAACTCTGACAACAAGGATGACAGGGCAGTCCCATTATGGTACAAGAAGAAAGTACTGAAGATGTTAGACATCTGAATTAAAAGCAGAACATGCTAGAAATACGCAACAAGTCAGGCTGCAACTGTGGAGCGACAAAACGTCTCTCTTCACAGGCGTAACTTGCTGAATATTTTAAACACTTCATGTTTTTATGTCTATTTATAGTAGGCAGTTCCATGTTATTTTGATTTCCAGAAACTGAAAATCAGGAGAACTTAATCCACTTTACATTTCTGTCCACAATCAAAATTACTCTCAATCTCTTTTGGAGAGTCTTGTTTGAAGCAACTTCCCTACATCCCATGAAGCAATGCGATAGAAATTTCAACATCATTTAAAACATGCAAATGAGGATTAAATTTAACATCTTATGTAAGGAACAACACCAACAACGGAGAGTTTCCTCAAGAGTTAACTGAAACATCAGCCTAAATTTTGTGCTCAAAGCTTGGACTGCACAAGAGAAAATGATGTCAATTAAGCCAAGCTGATTCCAAAAAGTTCAGTGTTAGAACAGAAATAGTGCAACCTATTTTGCAAACGTTTCATCTGATCTGCAGCTGGAAACTTACAAGAACGTGTCAATTAACTTCAGACATTCCTCATTAACATTAATGAAGAGATAATGGCTGCACTTATTCCAGATTTCCAAATACAAGGCATGGGCTATTTTAAGACCCAGGCTTCATTTATGTGGCACTGACAAGCTGTGATACGTACATGGGTGCCTTGCTGCAACTTATCAGCCACATACACATCAACCAGATGCATGGAACAGCATTAATTATTCTACATTGTCTTCTGATCACGCAAAAGCCTTTGACCATCAGCTGAGAGGGACAGGGGAGCAACTTTCTCCAATTTGGCCACCTCCTGAAAATAATCAATGCGTCTGCTACACCTTGACATGCAAGCTGTGATCTTAACAACAAATCCACCTTGTTAATCTCAATTCACAATAATATCAAATGAGGTTGCGTCTTCACCCCCGACACTTCTCACAATCTTTCTTGCTGCAATGCTGTACCTTAACTCCAACAAGTTTGTCATTGAAGTGGAGTTAATTTACAGGTTCAATAGGAAACCCTCACTCCTGAAGCACAGACACCCCAATTCACTTATTGAGCAGCAGCATGCAGACAATGACTATGAATGTGCCTGTGTGGAAGTAGAGTTCCATTTCATCCATTCAGTGAAGCATATGACAGAATGGGCCACATACTTAACATCCTGAAACAAAACTCCTCTACCAACCTACACCCGCTGTACACCATCATCCTCTGATCATAAAGATCCATGAAAGGACCCTCATCATATCTCAAGAACCATCTATCAATGAATGAACATGTTGATGATGAAATAAACCATTGCTCTCAGTTCACTAGCTTAGTGTTTAGACATCTGAGAAAAAGAATGTTTGTAGATCAAATCCTCAAACCTGACAAAAAGAACTCACAGGCTAACTGACAGCCATCATTTCTGCCCTCCTAGTGAAGGACTGCCTACACCAGGCACCTGAAGATACTGGAGAGACACCACCAACACAGTCTTCACAAAATCTTGATACCGGCAAGATAAACGAATCAACATCAGCATCCTCTCCCAGACCAATATCACCCATATGGAGGCCCTAATTATAACTCAATGTTTACATAACTCCTGAAACAGACACTCTATTGTGAGTTCAGATAGACAGAGGAAATGATTCAAGGATGCTCTCAAATCACATTGAAAAAGTGTGTCATCCTCACTGGCTTGGAAGAAGTCCTGGTACATTACCTTTCAAAATAGAGAAGCAGGTTTTGGGATGGCACTGAGAATCTCAAGTCTGTTTGTTGGGAGCACATAGATGTTAATTGTCAATTGGGGAAGAAGCACACCACCTTCCAAATGACCCATTCGCCTGTCCCATCAAGCACCTCCTGCCCCACTCTCCCCACCGTGGCAGAGTCTGTGGGTCCCACATTGGCCTCATCAGCCACCCCAGAACTGGTGCAAAAACAAGTGTTCTCATTCCTAACAGACTGCCTAAGGTGGAGGAGATGTGAGAGCGAGAAATGCTGAGTTTCTCATCTATTCTATGGCTAGCCATTGAATAGGCCTGGTTTAAAGATGTAGATCATAGGGATATTATGTTTTGCAATTTGAAACTGTGTGTCACATTTAGAGTCTTGCGACCAATGAAGGTGTCTGGTGTATATATCCTGCTCTCTCTGTTGCTACCACACAGACTACTCACCTGCTTATAGGCCCACCTGAAAAACATCATCATGTCTTGTGAATCAACAGAATAGTCATATGCCCACCCAAATGTCACTTGCCTAATTTTCAGGTAAGAAACTGACAGCCAGTGGTTGAGAATCACTTCCCCTATATTTTAGCAAGAAACCATGTTTGTTATCTTGCTCAACGCAACACACAAAGTGCTGGAGGAACTCAGCGGGTCAATCTTGCACTCAGCGTGTCATCTTGCTTCCTGTGAGCAATGTTTCAGGAGTTCCAAATATATGTTATTTCACATATGAGCACACACACAGTTAAAAATAAACATTAACACACAGGCCTCAAAATTCAGTTAGCTATGCCATTTAGCAAGTCTCTGTTAAGAAAGTTTTGCTATTAATGTAAATAATTTTAATTACTATATTCAAATAGATAAAAACAAATCTTACTTGGTTTGCAGCAGATTTCGGAGCATAGAGTTGAGCTTGGCAAAGGCATGCCCTACACAAGAACTGATTATAAGGGCGTGTTCCCTCAAAGTACATGGTCAGGCAATCCTGGCTAATATCTTCCTGTTTAAACTAAAAAAAATAAAAATTCTGTACATAAGTAAAAATACAAAATAGAGAAAATGTTTATTTTTAGAAAATAACATTTCAAATATACATAAATGTCAATTGTAAAGGAGATATATTGAATCACATTTGGTTTTTTTCTCTCTAACTACTCTGGAAATAAAGAAGATAGAAAACTTATACTTTTAACTACCAATGTAAATCAAATTCAGACCATTATTAGTAACATTTATCAAGAAAAAAACTCCTAATATTGGAAAAATACAGCAAGACATTCATCATCTCTAAATGGATAAAATAGGGTAACACTATGTGTGAGGTGTTTCTCACTCAAAAATGAAGAGGGAGAAATAATGAATGAGATCAAAATTGAACAAAAATAGAAATGGGGCAAATGACACACAGTCCAATCATATAAAATCCAACAGATAGAATTTGAAAGCCTGCTAAAATGATGATAAAAGTAATTTAACAAAACGGGAGACTTTAAAAGTACAAAAGAAGGTGTACCAACCAAATGATTGAAATATTGGGAAATACCATTATTAATAAAAAAGAGATGAATAAGGAAAATAATTAGATCTGAAAATGTTCAAGATTAGTCTAACAGGTGGAAAAAGAGCAAAATACTAGATCTGAGATACGGAAGCAACAACCAGTGCTGAGCTCTGTAAAAGAATGCGCACTTGAAGCACCGGTTGTCTTATCTCCTCCTGAATCCTGAAGGGTCCATCATATATCCCCAGATAAAAATATGGGTGGGATACCTAAAATCCTAAATTATTAATGTAAATAATTAGAATACAGGAATGCAGAATATCTTGTAAAGGGAGGTATACTTCACAAACCTTACAGTTTACCTGGCTTATGGCTTCCTACATTCCTGTAACCCAAATTGAGCAAGATTATTTTAAATTTCCATCCCCATTAAACTGGACAGTAAATAAAATTCTGATGTGTCTATCCATAACTTGTTTTTATTGCTGTCTACTTGCTTCATACTAATGGTATTCATTCAATTACAGAACGTTAAATAAGCATAGTTCCTTCAATAATTTATTAGAGTCTACATCTGTTTGCTATCCACAAAAAACATTTTATTTTTCTTTCTACTATTCTACTTTCAGAATTTGTATCTCTCTCTGTTGAGTGCTACAACCTTACTCATGAGATCAGAATAGTGAGGAAATAGAACACCTAATTTCCAACCCGCAAAATTCTAACAATTCAATAGTTCTAATGAACCATGAAATTTATAAATTATGCTACTAGTTTCAAGTTTACTGTATGAAAGATGATTTGATTTTCTATTAAATATCATTATTGACTAACATTTGCAGCAGCATACTCTAGTCTGAAATTGAATCAAAGATTTGAACATTAGCATTGTAAAGCATCTGGTATATTGTACTGATATATTTAACCACCTGCAAAGCCAGTTCTGCACACTGCACATATAAATCTGGGTTAAGAATCTCCACTCTAGCCAATGTAGTTCTCTCTGCAGTGGCTTCTTTTATTAAGTTGTAAGCTTTCTTCAAAGTACTTAAATCTGAAAAAAGGAAAGAAAATAAACCTGATAAATATAAATGAAGCATATTTTAATACACCTTGCCTGTAATTGTGTTCTAGATTTTATTTCATAAAAATGTATATTTATCCAAATTAAGCAACATGACCAACCAAGCAATTAATGAATTCATTACATTACAACCAGAAGTGTTACTGGAAATATTAAATAAACAAATGATACAATTATTAAAATAGCAGAAAAAGCAACAACATAAAAGTTCAGCCGCTAGTAATCGTAATTACGCTAATTTCTCCCTTTCCCCTATTTGGGTCTCACTGTACGCACTACAAAGTTATCAAATTCAACACTGAATTTAGTGCTATGAGATATTCAAATGTATCCCCCTGTGGGGAAACAATTATTCTTCACCATCTTCAGTCTAATCCGTCTTAAATATACAGCAGCAATAATGTAAATTTTATCAACTAATATGCAGCACTTTATTTTGTCAATGTGTTAAATTTCACACAATTTGACCATCCAGCTGCATAACTGATTTATATAATTATCCGAACGTTTCAGTAATATTTATCGTTAATTTAATTAGCACTTGTGAATAGCAAAGCACATATGCTAAACAAAAATGTTTAATACTTTTTACACATTGTTCCATTAGTGTGCTGCGATAGTGTTTTTCCCCATAATAGAAACTGTACGTAGTAAGAGAACTTTATCAAGGGATACATGAAATTGCCGCCAGGAGGCAGCCTCGTATTGCGACAGAAGCAGTTTAAAACATGTAAATTATTTCCAGTGTAAGATTTAGCTCAGCTTCCATACTCTTCGAGCAGTTGCGGTTGCATTTGGCAAAAATACCCCCACAACTGTCAGAACAATCCAGCTACACCGTGTGTGAAAGCTGCTGATGGTGTGAATCTGGTGCCACCAATTCCAACAGAGCAGACTGCCAATTCAGGCCCTACACTATCTGTCAGTAGCGTTTTGGAAAGTTTCAGCGGGCCACCCGGGCTACAGGGGCGCGGATGCCAGCTGACAGGAATTGCTGCTGCAGCACGGCCGGAGTGCAGGGCCAGTGGAGCAGGGTTTCTGGCCCGGCCCGGCCCACACCACACCAGGACTAGGTCTAAGTACCGCTGCCGCAGACTGCCGCCTCTGCAAGCAGGTGCCTGATGCTCATGTCCATCCTGCAGCCGAGTGAGGGGAATCCGCCGCCCTCAACTCCGAACTGAACCGAATCAAGGGCGCTGCAACCGAGCCCGGGGGGAGCGGGAAACAACTCCGATCTGCGGCTGCAGCACAGTCGACCCTGGGTGCTGCACGGTCGAGAGCGCGGCCCAGCGCCTGGTCCGGGAGTTCGACCCGCTGGTCGCCGCCGCTGCCCGGCGCCGGTATCCGGGCAACGGGACGCACTTCCTCTATCTCTCTCTCTCTCCCTCTCTCTCTCTCGCCACCAACCAATAGGGCGCACTCCCCATTCCGCTGTTCTGTGTCCAGCCCCGCCCTCCTGTATCTAGACAACGGCGTCCTCCAGTCAGTATCCTAGCAACGGGGACCTCCGCCCCTGCAGTTTCTTGTTTCCAGGCGACGGCGCCCCTTTCGGTATCCCAGCAACGGGACCGGCTGCTCCTGCGGTTCAAACTGTCCAAATGTTCGCTCAACAGAAGAATAAAACTCTGCTGTTGATGAAAAATGAAGCAAAAGCAAGAGTTGTAAATGCAAAAGGTCAGATAACATCTGTTGACAATGAACAGGGCTGGCTCACTTGCACAATTCAGGGAAACTGTGAATTAGCAGTGAAGTTTGAAAAATGATTAATCTTACAAGATTGTCAGCCTAGCTTCAATAAATATCAAATAGTTGGGAAAAAATACTCGAGGATCCATTTAAATCAACATGTAGTGCGGCACAGGTTAATCAAGGGCAATCACTGTGGATTTTTTTTCAGTGTCTGATTAATAAGTGATTTTGTTTTTAGGAAAGGAGTTGCTTTGTACTTGAGTATAAGGATGCAGTGTGGCAGTTCCCCTATGTACACAAAAAAAGCTATCTTCTATGACCTTAATACGGGGTGACTTTTTTTGTCTGAAGAAAAGGCAATAAGTCATAGTGATACAAATTAGGCATCCAATCAGAATTTCAAGAGTGCAGTGGGGACCAAGTGGTGATCTCTGAAGACAAGCAGGAGTAGCTGAAAAGGGTGAAGACTATATTTGTGAAGTACTGAAGTAAAGTGGAGCTAAATTGATAATCTTATTAATCCTGATTAATTTAAATACGAGAACCATCAATTAATCATTTTAGTGCCCCTGACCTGGTCTCAGGACTCCCTGATGTGAGTGCTCTACACCTTCTAGCTAGCTCAATATCGGGAACAGTTTTCATTCAGCTGCCCTGCAAAGTCTGGGATACACAGTAAGGGCTCTGAGAACTTTACCATTCAATTGTGAAAGAGGGAGTCAGACAGACTGGAATGGGATGGGAAATGGTTGAGAGGAGGAGATAGATTGCAGGAGTGGAGAAGAGTGAGAGTGGCAGAGATTGTATGTAGCTGGGAGATGCAAGAGCAAGTGAGAAGAGTGGATAGTGAGAATGAGGATGATAAGAGGTGATGAGAAAGGGGGAAATAAAGAAAGTGGGGAAAGGTTGGTGAGGGATAGGCATATATGTTGGAAAGATAGGATGAGAAAGAGGTTGTACATATGTGAGAGAGAAAGAGAAGAGGGAAAAGTTGGGGATTGAGAGAGCTGAGGAGCTATTGCCACCTATAATATGCCCCAGCCACAACTTGACCCTAATTTTTGAAAGACAATGCTGTAAAGGCAGGGATGTATTAGTGAGGTATTTGATGAGTTTTCGTAAGACATATTGAAAGAATGTAAAACACATGGGAATCCAAGTGAGGGTGGTGAGTTGGATTAAAATGAGGCTCAGTGGGAGAAAATAAAGAGCAGTTAATGGTTAATAGTTGATGAGTGATTAAGTGAGAAATGTAAATTACGCAAATTGATTTCACAAGGCCAAATACTAGATTCTTCATTTTTTTAGTGGTGCACATGTGCTTTGTACTTAAATGTAGAGGCTATAATTAAGAAATGTGCCAGTGATATCAAATTTGCAGTGTGGTTGATGGTGAAATATGAAGTTCTGGACTGCAATAAGATTGTTGTAGACTAGATAGGTGGGCACAAAGGCAGCAAATGGGATTCAGTCCAGGGAAATGAGGTACTGCATTAGAAGACAGTGGGGTGAGTGAATTGGCTACAACAAAGAGCAGAGGCATACAGCAATCTTGGGATCTACGTCCATAAGCCTCACAAGGTGGTGTGACAGGAAGATCAGGTGATTAAAGAGGGGATATGTGATGCTTGCTGAGCAAGAGGAGGAAGGTCATGCTAGAACTATATTTTATACATCTTGTTATGCCGCAGCTAGCTTAAGTACTCTGTAGAGCTTGGGTCAACACAGTTCAGGGAAGATGTGATTGCACTATAGAGTTTTCAGATAAGATTTACAAGGAAATTGCTGGAGCTGGAGAGGTGAGGGACTGGCTAGATATACAGCCTGGCATATTGGACTCCACTTTCTGCTACTTTATGCACTCTCATTGTCAGCTTCCTTTCCTCTCACAAACAATTGCTCCCATCCCTGATTCTCCTATCCTCTCCTCTCCTCTCCCTCCCCCTTTTCCCCCTAAATTCTACTTAATAAACTGGTCAAGCTTCCTACCATTTTACATTATTACTTTAGAGGGCGGCACGGTAGTGTAGTGGTTAGCGTAACGCTATTACACCACCAGTGACCCGGGTTCAATTTCCGCTACTGTCTGTAAGGAGTTTGTACGTTCTCCCCTTGTCTGCATGGGTTTCCTCTGGGTGCTCCAGTTTCCTCCCACATTCCAAAGACATACAGGTTAGGAGCTATGGGCATACTACGTTGGCGCCGGAAGAGTGGCGACACTTGCGGACTGCCCCCAGAACATTCTTAATAACACAAAAAGACGCATTTCACTGTGTATCAATGTACATGTGACTAATAAATAAATATCTTATTATATTTCAAAATTAGCTTTTCAAGTTACAGATGAATTTCTTAAGATTTGGAAGTATTCCTTAAAGCTTTGCAAGCTCTTGATTACGGACTGGAGTCAAAACAAGTTGACAATATCCAAATGTGAAGAAATTTAATTTATTTATTGGTACTTATTCAAGTAACCACTAACCCTCATGTATATAGGGAAGTCATAAGCTGAATATAGACCATCTTTTGAATAGGAATAAATGGAGAAGAAAGAAAATAAGGAACGACAAACCACATGGCTAGTTTGCATTGCCCTGAAAAATGAGTGCAGGTAACCTGATGTTGGGTTAAATTGTCCCCATTCAATTTAATCCAACTTCATGAGTTATTGACCTCCCTTAGGCAATACTGGAATAGATGACTGATTTAAGTGAGGACATCTCAAGTGAAGCACTGTCACCCCTCACTGAGAGTTCTTCACTGAGTTTTAGGTAGGTGAATTGCTCCAGGAAGACACTGATTAATATAACCTCCCATTGAGAGCCTTCTTCCCCTCCATTCTCTTCTCCCTCTTCAAGCCCTGTTCTGTGTTCTGACTGCACTCTAAGAAAAAAAATTACTGATGCATCCCTATCTAGGATCAACAAAATTATGCAAAAGGTTGAAATGGAGACAAATTCATTCAACATTTAGCACAGCATTCCCTATAAACTTAATTAACTTAACATAATTAATAAAGACATTGGGGATGCTTGAAACCCCTGTAGAATTGTAGCAAAGGGCGGAGGTAAACATTCATCAAATAATCTGCATCTAATAGCACTGGTGCAGAGTCCATTCTGCTGCTGAATCTGTGCACAGCTCTATGCAATTATGTTTGACTATTGAACTCCAATTTAGCAGCAATGACATCAAATCAGACGTGCACACTGTCACCTACTATGCAAACTGACAGCAGGCATCAGTGTTCCATTGATTTAATTGCAACGGGCACATTATACGACAGGTACAATGGGTCCTCCTATTTCTGCTTGTTTGTTTTAATTAATTTTCTGTGAAGACAAGGAATTTATGTAGGCAGCAAAAGAATCACATGGATAAATGCAAGGTTAATTGTTTCAATTAAAATAGAATGGAACAGTTGTTAAAAACCCAGGATTCAAATATGTATATGTCTCTGAATAGTTCCACAGATTATTGCAAAGAAACAAAACACAAACACCAAAAGAATGTTAAATAAATATTAAATGATCAGTGTATAAACATTTCTGATGAACACTGGCAGAGATTTATTAAATGAATGTTGCAGATGCCCAGCATTCTTGAAGCAAAAGTTAGAATCAAACAAAAACTTCATCTTTCTGCTATATGGAACAAAGTGACATAAAGATGCCCATGGGGAAAACAAAAATCCAATGGAGTAGATGGAATCCAGATATGTCCTTGAAATTTGCTGATTGTAATGGCAAATACAGGTCTCTTAGGAAATTGATGATGTGTTAAGCTGAAAATCACCAGACAGAATCAGAGAACTGTGCATATGCCTGCCATCGTGGTCTCCCATAGCTAGCTAACCATCAATCACATGTTGATAACCTCAATGCCAAAGATGCAAAAGAAATAACTTGCTTTTAGTTCTAAGGTCAGGGAGGGAAGAACAGGGAAATCAAAGTGTTATAAAGTGGTCTGTCACTGAGAAAAGTGAATTTGAGATTGTCCTTAACTACCTGGAAAGATTGATTGTAGACAGAAACATGCAAGCCAGACCTGACAATGGATAATCAGACCAGACACTCAGATATTCTATGGCGTCCTGCTGAGGGAATATAGAGAGGGGAGAAAGTGAGATGAATTGAATGTTATGCAAATTTAATATTTTTTCATTTCATTTGTTTTGCTTCGATTTCTTGCAATAAATTCAGCTAATGGTATAATCCAAATTATGTGATCAGAAAAATGGTGGAAACACTCAACAGATCAGGCCTCATCTGTGGAAGGAGACCTTGGAACTGAAATGCCAACTGGTACTCTTGCCACAGATGCTGCCAGACCTGCTGACTGTTTCTAGCATTTTCTGTTTTTAATTCATACTTCTGCAGTTTTTGACTTTCTTTTTATGTGATCTGTTTTTACTCCCACAAGAGAGAAGAAGGAATATCAGAAGTAAATAAATTAAGTAAAGATTGTTCCTGGACTCTTCCTGGTGGCTGGTTATGGAGAAGCACTGTTATAGGTTTTGAAGCAAGAAATCTGAAATTTTAAAAATGGAATCTATGGATCTCTTTAAATCTACAGCTTACCACACAGTTTAAGTCAGACTTTAGATGTGTTTAGTTGTGCTGATAATTGAAATCTATCAGTCTGTTAAAAGTCTACTAATCCAATTAATTGCTAACCTTGCAAATCCAGGGAAGTAGCACTGGTATGGTGAAGAGATATAAAAGGCTTTTTTCAAGCTTTTAGTCATAATGGTAATTTAGATTAAAAAGGCTGCTTCTAAGAATGCATCATCTCTTAGAGGTGACTGCACTGTTAGTGATAATAGCTGTTATAGCATTCAGAATGGAGCTATAACGATAATTGATGGCCTGCACAGACAAATACATCAGCAAGCTTGATCTTTATTCTTCAAACCTCTTAATGTGAATTCAGTAATAAAAAAAACAATCAATATTATATGCTGTTGGACCTCTGCCTTCCAGTGAATCAGTGGAAAACCTCCAAACTAAAAATAATTTTGGCGATTTTTGTTTCTGTCATATTTTCCTCCTTATCCAAGTTTATCCCCTATTAATTAATAACTGTTGCTCATTTTAAAATTAAATAGTGTAAGTGTCAATGCAGTAAGCTACTTAGAATGATATTGCAACAAGGCCATCAGAAGAGTCCAATTTGCCACAGATGGTAAAAGTGTAAGTCACTGAAGTATGAGACAAAACACACACTGTATTCAATCTTAAGTGCTTTCCTTTAATATACTCTGTTCCTCACAGCCATCTCCCTTCAGACTCGGTGACCTCCTGGTGCAGCATAGCCATCTAGTAAACCACATCTTCTTAGTCCTTCTGCCAAACACTTTTTGATCTTGAACCTAGCAACCCTGAGTAACTTTCAATTTCTCCATACCACGGATATTTTTCCATATCTGAAAGTTGATCACAAGCACCTGAACCTTTATGCAACTATAGCATGATATTAGCTGTTGAAACTTCTGGTGCATTTAGCACACAGTTGTTCAGAAATTCAATTGCATAACGCTTTTTATTGAGTATTGTGCAATTTAAATCTTTAGGAGTGAAATGTTATAACAACTATTTTCTGGTACTTCAGAAATTTGACTAGATACATTAACCTAGTAACCTTAGTGCCTTGACTTAATTTTCCATGTAAAGCAATCATGAGCCATGAGACAACATCAATCCCTGAGCAATTCTCTTTTTGGCACATTAGTTGGAACTTAAACTATATTAACTGTATTGTCCTGGGAGGACCTGTCATTGTGCCTTCAAGTATAACATGGTCCTCCAAGCACACTGGGACACCTGCCAGATAAGCCAATAACTTACCCTGACTTTTGCACCTGAGGTCTTTGGCCTCAGACTCAACTGAAGCTGGCAATTTGGGGAGGGTGGAGCAATGACTGAAGTGCACCCATTAGGGCTGTAATAGAATTTCTAGGCATGTGTGTCATAATCTGTCTTTCTAAAACCAATGTTTGGTCTCAATAATCAAAGTAAGTGTGAAGGTGTGTATACAGATTTTAGTACATTCTCCAGTAGTGTATGCCCTTAATGGTATGCAGTGAAATACTTCAGAGGGACAAATTTCCAAAGATTATAATTAACTTTTAACTGTCATTTTTAACTCTTATACGTGAATGTCCTGTAAGCTTTCATCATGTCATTATATGCCGTATCCCTTTGTCATAAATCCGTATCAGCGATCTGATGTTTTTTATAAAATTCATTCTGGAGATGGGGCCATTAGTGAATATTTATATTTTCCATTAGAAGCTGGTGGACTTTATTTGTGAAACCACTGCATTCAAGTGGTAAAGCTGCTTTCATGATATTTTCTATGTAAACTATGAATGAATGTAATGATTTGTTTTGAGTTGTGTCATCTGTGGATTATTTTCAATGTTACCAACCACGTTTTAGAATAAATGCTGAAGTGGTAGCACTCTTTTCTGCGGCAGGAAGTTGTGGATTCAACTGCAGTTCATGATACAAGGTGACACTTCTTTTCAGTCTGAGAAATGCTACATAATCAGAGATTCATGTGAGACAGTAAGAGAGTCATTCAACCTTTTCAGGTAGTTGTGGTGATTATTAAAGAATCTCAACATGAAGAGCATATACAAGGAAATATATTTGAGTGTCCTATTCCAGGCGTAATATACTAGAATGGTTTCAGGCATGAAAGATTACAGCCAACTAGGGAATGTGTAAACAAAACATTCTGCCCCATGAAAGATGTAAGCATGTATTCTAATCATAAATCTTGATCAGTTATGAAGTTATCCACATTTACTCCAACAAACAATCATATCAATGTGCTTTCTTTTAATAAAAAGAGTTGGATATTTATTTTCCGGAAGAAACT
Source organism: Pristis pectinata (assembly GCF_009764475.1). Taxonomy (NCBI): domain Eukaryota; kingdom Metazoa; phylum Chordata; class Chondrichthyes; order Rhinopristiformes; family Pristidae; genus Pristis; species Pristis pectinata. Next base: position 28,409,123 of record NC_067416.1, read on the forward strand.
AAGTCATTAACAAAGTAACTTTCAACACACTTAAACATAACTACAGTCCGTTGACTCTCTTAAACATAACTGCATTCTGTGTGTCAAGTAGTCATTGATGTCTTTACATAATGCTTGAAAACATGATGAAAATAAATTCAAAGCCACTGGAAAATAACTATTAGAATGACATATACTTAGAAGGATCATAGATAAAAATATGCATGAAAAGTTAAAGATTAAGATGAAATCCAGGACAAGATGACATATGGAGAATAAATGGCAATGTAGATTTGGGCAAATAGTGTATTTCTGTATCGTAATTCTATATAAACTTATTTTTTTAAAATATTTTTGAAGGATAGAATGCTTTTGGAGACCCCGACCTACAAATTCCTTTATACAGCTGTTGTGCAGTTAAAAATAAGTTTAACCAAGTATAGCAATACTGTGCTGTCACAAACCAGCAACAAAAGAAACACACTGAGCATGATTTAGTGTTAAAAACTATTTTATTAATCACTACTTATGATAATACGTAAAATAAAAGTAAAAATGTTAGTATGTTAGAATTCAAAAATGTTAAACCTTGAACGTTAACCCCAAAACTAAACTCTTCGTGTGTGTGTGTGTGACAAAGTCCAAAACTCCCAGTTCCGGAATGGTTCTTAAAGTTCAGTTCCGCAAGCCATAAGGTGAAACATGAGCAAGGGCTTCTTCAACAACCACCGTTGTCAGAAGATAAGACGTAGATGTAGAAAAACATAGAGAGAGTACATACGAAATCCAAATGTTCCACGATGGAACCCAAACGACACTTCAGTGTTTACTCGGTAGTGACTTCCTCACCCCGAAAGCATCCGAACCATGGTCGTCCACACACAAATACCTGTGTCCTTCTACAGGTCAGCAACAAAGTGAACTCCACCGGATTACTTCCAACTTCCATACATGGATTTCAGTGGCAAACACAGTTATTGTTTCTCATCCATCGATAGAGAAAACAAGCAGGCTGGTGTCTCTCTCCCTTCTCTCTCTCTCTCTTCTTCTTCATCTGACTTCAACAACGTCATTACGTCCTTTATCTTCTATTGACGTAAGCACGCCCCACACACACATACACACACACTCTCTATCTTAAAGGGACTTTCACTGAGTCCGTAACAGTGCCCATTTCTGACTGAAAATCTTGTTTCCTCACAGAATAACCTGAAATCATTGTTGTTAAAGGGCCAATTCACACTGCAAACTTTTCCTTCACTGAAATCAATGACCTCCTGTGCCTTGAAATATAGGCTTATACATGTGCCTGGACTAATTTGCTAGTAGAGGTCAATGTCACTGTCACTCTTGGCTTCATAGGCTCCTACTGGCAGTGAAGATCACAGTGACCCTGAATTTCTCAACCTCCAGATCATTTCAGGCAATATTGTCGCGGCCAGAGCTCACCATTGCTTTTGAAATATCACAATGCCAAGGAGAGAAGAATTCATCTCCTTCACAAGATCACAAGACAAAGGAGCAGAAGTAGGCCATTTGGCCCATCAAGTCTGCTCCTTTTGAAAAAGGCAGCAGGCTATCACTCTGTGAACATATAATTTGTATTTGGAATTATCTTCTATTTTTTTAAAAAAAAGCATTACACCTGAAGTTAATATATTATGGTGGTAAAGTCACCAAGCTAATAAACATTCAAAAGTGAACTGGCTAGCCAAACCAAACAGGTTTTATTTCATGCTAAACATTCTGAAGAACTTTCCTGCATTTTATACACATTTCCTTAAGAAATTCCAGATGGAATCTTTGATTTTGCATCAACCTCATTTTTTTCCATGAGGAAGGAGTAGATTAATACAAGGGCCTACAGTATGAAGTATATTGTAAGATCTTTTTGCTATTATTAGTGCAATATGTAAATAGTTTTCATTTTTATGAAATATTTGTTTTTTAATGGATTGAAGGGTCTGCAGAGTGGCCTCACAAATTCTTTAAAAATTTTGGCATGGTCCTATATTGAGAATGTAGCATGTTGTACCAATTTTGACTAAAAACAAGGCTTAAGTGCCTAACAGATGACCCACCTTGGCTTCTTCTTGAGATCACCCGAGGTAGAATTCAGATAATTCAATTCATTCCACATAATATGGAGAAATGGCTGAAAGCACTGATACACCAAATGCTTTGGGACTGGGCAACATCCCAGCTATAGTACCTAAGACCTGCAGTCCAGGACTAGCTGTGCCTCGAGCCAACCTCCTCCAATTCAGTCACAATACTGGCACCAACCCAACAATGTGGAAAATTGCCCAGGTGTGTCCCTTTTAAAGGATAAATCCTATCCAGCTAATTGCCTCCTAATCAGTCTGTTGTTAATCATGAGCAAAATGATGGAAGGTTTCATTAACACTACTATCAATGCCACTTATTCATCAATGACCTGCTCATCAAGATAACCACCCCAGATGTTTTCACAGTCTTGGTTAAAACATGCACCAAACAGCTCAATTCCACAGGTGAGATGAGCATGATAGCCACTGACATCCAGGCAGCATTTGACCAAATAGGCAACAATTAACCTCAGTATAACTGAAGTCAGTCAGCATCGAGGGAAAATCACTCCATTGAATGGAGTCATACCTTGCAAAAAGAAAGATGGCTATGTTGGTTTGAGATCAATCGTTTCAGATTCAGGACATTACTACAAGAGTTTCTTTGGGCCAACCACCTATAGTGAGACAGCACATGGCTGGCACATGACAGTAATGACACTGACCCCCGCTGGTCGGAGGACAGCATTGCTCCTCAGATCAGAAGTGATACCAATGTCAATCAAGGTGCAGCTCCACCCACCCCTCAGGTGTGAGAGTACCTTTTCTCTCTGAACTTGTCTGACCATTGGCTGTGGCAGGCACCTTTGTCCTTGATCCCCAAACCATTGGCCCATTTAAATCACTCAGTGAGGCTCCACCCAGCCTCCTAGCACCATAAAAAGGGTTGCAATCCCCTAGCCCCTTCTCTTTTTGACTGCCCCAGGAGTAGTGGAACAACGCTGCAGAGACCACTGGTAAGAGTGTGCACTACCATGTGGTTTGGGAGCGTCTTAGTCAGATTCTAGGCAGTGTTAGAGCTAATGCTTGTTTGGGCCAGGGTATTCAGGCATTGAAGTGTTCATCCCTTGAGAAACTGTACCTGTTTTTTTGTGTGTATCTCATCCTCATTGCGATTTCCCCCCTCACGTTCGTGGTCTCCTGCATGTGTGTGAGTGTGCATCTGTTCCCATCCATTCTGTCCCCGCGGTTGCCTTTGTGATTAAACTAGTTTTGATATCCAAAGCTCATGTCCAGAGTCCTTCATCCTTTAGGCTGAAAAGAACCATTTCACACAACACCACCTTCAGCTGTTTTGTCCATGACCCTTCCACCTTAATGCCAGAAATGGGTTTGTTTACGGTTGGTTGTGCAATGTTCATTTCCATTCACAATTCCTGAGTAAATGTAGTGCAAAACCAAGACAACATTTGGGTATCAACTGATAATTGGCAAGTAACATTGATGCCACAAAACTACCTGGCAAAGGGCATCCCCAGCAAAAGAGAGACTAATGACCTACCACTGCCATCCCACTATCTACATTCTGGGAGCTCACAATTTACCATAAATACTATGTCACAAGAGCAGGTCAGGAGCTGAGTATATAGTGGTAAGTAATTCATCTTCTAGCACCCCAAGGCCTTTCCATCATCTACAAAGCACTAGTCAGGAGCATGACAGAATATTTTCCACTAGCCTAATTGGTGCAGCACTTTCACAAAGCTCAGCTCCATCTAGGAGCCCGTTTGATTGGTACCCCATCAACTTATCTAAATATTAATTCCCACCACGGCTGCAGTGTTTACCATTAGCGAAATGCACTGCATAATTACTTGCCACGGCTATTCTGAGAATACACCTCAAACCTGCAACCTCTACCACCAAAAAGGACAAGTCCAGTAGACAAATGGCAAACCATCTCCTGTAAGTTCTCCAAGTCAATAGTCTGTGACTATTCTGATTTGGAAATATATTGCCAGACCTTCTTCACCACTGTATTTAAATCCTTACCCAACTGCACTTCGGCAATATCTTGACCAAAAGGAATGTAATGGTTCAAGAAGGAAGTTCATCCCCACCTCTGCTAATTTAAAAAAAGTTAGATGTAATCAAATTATATTAATATTAATTCTCATCTAAATAACTTTTAAATTTCCACAATCACATACATAAGTTAAATCTTTCTAAACACTATGGTAAATGTCACACATTAAGTATTTGAAAAAGATGAATTTACAAAGCATATACAAAAATGGGATTACAATATATGGTTCCAGTTGAAAAGCTGACATGATCACACACAGGTATAGAGACATGAGAGACTGCAGATGCTTGAAATCTGGAGTAACACACAAAGGCGCTGGAGGAACTCAGCGGGTCAAGGCAGCATCTATGGAGGGAAATGGACAGTTAATGTTTCAGGTTGAGATCCTTCATCTGGATCAGACCATATGCAGGGTTTCGGCCCGAAATGTCAACTGTCCATTTCCATCCATAGATGCTGCCTGACCTGCTGTGTTCCTCCAGTGCCTTCGTGTGTTGCATTAGCACCAGTATCATTCTTTAAATGGTGAAAAAAATGTTGACTCTGTTTCTCTCTCTGGGGTGCTGTCTGACCTGCTGAGTGCTTTCAGCATTTTCTGTTTTGTTACTTCTGTGATTTTGTCAGGAATATCCAAATTTACCATATTATATCACATACCACTACTATACTCATTTCTGTGTAATTTATTGGATAGATAGAATTGTGTAAATCATACAGAACTGGAACAGGCCATCAATCCAGCTTGTGTTTCAGCACAACATAAAACTTCCTCCCACTTCACTGCAACCTATCAAAATTGCCCTTAACCATATTATTTCCTAAAATACATCTAACTAAACAAATTGCTTTTTCTTATCGCTTATGATTCTACTTCAACAACAACAAAACTTAAGTATTTTCCAAATAACATTTGGGAGCTATGAATAGTATGATTTGAAATTTTCTAACTTCTGTTAAAGGAGATTAGATCTGCTGTTTTTCAAATGAAGGTCAAGGGATTTGAAAAGTCTAAAACTCAGCACCAAAGAACAGTAGTGTAGCCACCAAGAGAAATAAATAGGACATCTGTTAGTGAATTCTTTATTCAGCAAAGTGGAAATAGGGTATTATTACAACTAACTTGGGACACCAAGCACTTCTTGTATGCATTGGTTAATACTCAGAGGATTTAACCATCCCATTTTAGTTTTGAGTGCGAGTCATAAACTTCTCTGCAATGATGCCAAAGAGAGCAAGGGGAATATACAGATATACAATGTGACAGTGTAATGAGAGAGAGAAATAGAGAATTTCTTCAGACAAGCATTACATATTTCATGTTGATTTTCCTTATTTCATACAAAATATTACTGATATACTGTTACCAAAAACCCCATAAACCTCTGAATGAAATAATACTTTCTTAAACAACTAATGCTATATTATTTATGAATTACCTCTGCATAATAAGCATTTTTTGTACAGTTTGGGTGGGATGCTCAGCATGATATGGAGTGTATCTAGTTGAATGGAAAAATTGAGAGATGGTTGCAATCTGCATCTTCTGCCATATATTACCATTTTTTCTGCTTCTTATCAAGGTCTGTTGGTTCCAGCTGTTGTCTGGAAGCAGTTGAGGATTTCATACAAAAAAACAAATCTCATCCACTTTTCCACATAAACATCCAATCTAATGTAAGTTTACAGCTATTTCATTCCAACTTAATTTTTGTTGCATTTTTGCTTTCTACCTTAGTTTGCAAGTACACCTCAAACAGCACTGATAAAAAAATCATTAGATGGATATTGTTACAAACTAGGTTACTATTAGTGAATGTCCCTTTTAGATAGAGCATAGTGGTGCGTGTGTGTGTGTGTTGGCGTGGTTATGACAACAGAAGATAAAGGATGTAATGACGTTTTTGAAGCAGACAGTCGGAATCAGTCAGAGGAGAGAGAGAGGGGGTGGGGGGGAGACACCAGCCTGCTAGTTTCTCTATCGATGGATGAGAAACAATAACTGTGTCTGTCACTACAATCCACGTATGGATTTTTGGAGCAATCCAGTGGAGTCCACTTTGTAGTTAACCTGTAGAGGGAAACGGGTATTTGTGTGGACGGCCACGTCTCAGATGCTTTTCGGGGTGGCAGATGCTTCGGAACAAAGCAGTGGAGTTCACTTAGTTGTTGACCTGTAGAAGGAACCAGGTATTTGTGTGCATGGCCACGGTTTGAGTAGACACTGAGGTGTCGTTTGGGTTCCAAGGTGGAACATCTGGATTTTGTAATTACTCTCTATTTTCTCTCTACATCTACGTTTTGTCTTCAGTCAACGGTGGTTGTCGAAGAAGCCTTTGCTCACGTTTCACCTTATGGCTTGCTGAACTGAACTTTAAGAACCATTCCTGGACTTGGAGTTTGGGAATTTGCCACACACACACTACGAGTTTAGTTTTTGGGGTTAATGTTTAAGATTTAACATTTTTACTTCTAACATTCTAACATTTTTACTTTTATTTTTCTTATTATCATAAGTAGTTATTAATAAAGTAGTTTTAAACACTTATACATGACTTGGAGTGTTTCTTTTGTTGCTGGTTCGTAACAAAATCTATTTATTTTGTTTCCTCATTTTCTTTCAACAGATTATAAACAAAAGGTTTAAAAAAAGGTGAACATTGGGAAAGCAAATGCTTCATTTATGAGGTAGACTGAAGGTAAAATAGTGCCTAAATCCACAATGAAATATTTGTATATTCATTCTCATGGGCCTCAGCCCTAATTGAACTAAAAGAAATGGTCAAGTTAAAACACACAGGGGTTAACCACCTATATTTGTTACTGAATATTACTTTTATACAAAAATAGATTTCTGAATATTAGCAAAGTAGTAAAGTATTTTTAAAACGTTGTTAAATGCTGAACATTAGACTTGAACAAAATATCTGGAATATTCCACTAGCACAAAACTGTCTCTATATCAATGCCAAACAGACATCTGTTTTGATAAATGCTGCACTGCTGCTATAGAAGGTCTGCCTCTGAAGCTGAGACTGATAAATATTGTTCAGGGAAAACTTTGCATTTCACTGAACTTGTACTCATGTTGACTCTGGGTGCCCAAGTCCATTCCTCCAAAGTTAGCATCTTTGACCTTGGTAAACATAAAAAAGAAAAAAAATGTTAAGAAGAAAATGATATACTTTCCTGAAAATGTCTTCACTTTTAATGCAGAATCAGAAGTAGCACAGATTGTAATCATTCCAAAGCAACCTAGTACGTCCCAGTTCTTTGAAGAGGAAGGAAAGGCAAATGGCTCTCTTGTGAGCTATTTGGACTGTACATTGGAAAAAGTTTTGATTATAGCTTCAGAAAAATTATTTTACAGCAGCAGAGAATTGTTAGGGTATAAATGAATTAATTAAGCTTCTCACTAAGCAGGTATCCAGTGCTGCCATAATAACATATAGGTACTTGAACTAATTGGGAGTTGTACTATATAACATAAAAAGTACATAATATGATACTGGTATGTTGCACTACTGAACTGAGGAGCCACTGCAGATTAAAACAATGAAAGCTGGTGAAGAACCAGAGGAGGGTAATGTGCAGCATTGACCTCAATCTCTACAGTTAAGATATCTTTATTAGTCACATGTACATTGAAACACGCAGTGAAATGTATCTTTTGTGTAGAGTGTTCTGGGGGCAGCCTGCAAGTATCGCCACGCTTCCAGCGCCAACATAGCATGCCCACAACTTCCTAACCTGTTCGTCTTCAGAATGTGGGAGGAAACCAGAGCACCTGGAGGAAACCCGCGCAGACACGGGGAGAACATACAAGCTCCTTACAGACAGCGGCTGAACCCGGGTCGCTGGCGCTGTAATAGTGTTACACTAACCACTACACTACCGTGCCTGCCCAGTTAGTTTGTGTTATTCACAATTAGACAAGTTTACAGTAATGAACCTGTTGCCAGTTTTACCTGAGATTTACTTGAGTCTATAATCAAATGCAGTAGATTGAATAAAAATGAAGGAAAATTAGGTGATGCTTTGTAGCCATACACTAAGACTCTTTACTTTTCTAATATTTGCAACACATAGCTAGTCCATTGGACACAGGTATATAAGGTGATTCAGAATTTTGAAAAGTCGATGGAGCAAAATCTCCATTGGATCTACTTTTGATATCTACAACTTACAGAAACCTATTCTGCATCTGCAAACTTAAGTGGAATAATTATAGATGTGCTTTGCTTCCAAGTACTCTTTTAGTCTAAAGCACATATCTGATATGGCATTGATTCTGTTTCTCCTTACATGCCAGTTATTCTCATTGTTTGCTCAGTTTCCAGGTCAAGTTGATTGATTCCCTCATTTGCTGATTATGACATTGTTTTCTCAATTAGTGTTATTTTGCTAAAGTTAATTTAGCAAATCCCAGTTCCTGATTCAATAATAGTTTTCCTTAGGATGTGCAGCTTGCTATTATCTGACTCTACCGTGAATTCTGAGACAAAGCAAAGCAATTGTTTAATAACTCCACACATCCTTATTTTTGATTTATAATATTACCATTTCCTTGCTTTAAGGGTTCCACATTGTTTCCCATCTCTTTTGACAAATATAATTCTAAAGTTTTTTATGTTAATCTTGATACCAATTGGAAGTGCTTTTACCTACTACTTACAGTATTTGTAGTGTCCATTATCTATTTTAACACCCTTTACTATTCTTCGTATCTTTCTCTTTAATCATCGTATTCTTGTATGTTGTTTTTACTCTTAATGTTATTCCTTACTTGTTATCCCATATCTTTTAATTTTGGCAGGAGGATTCTTGGCTTTATGGATAGAAAATTGATTCTCCATCAGTTTACTGATTCTGTTATTTTACTCATTCATAAATTTGTCCAATTTACAGTTGATCATGCCTATCTCAGCCCATTGAATTCAGCCTTATCCAAACTTAGGATATTATTAGGTGTTCAGCATTTCGTCCTCTCAAATGCAATCTCAAACTTAATTATAAGATAAATATTCTTTAAATTGAATCTAGCTCATTGATCCTTATTAAATATAATAGACTGCCCTCTTGCTAATTCTAGGAAGTACCTTTGAAGAAAACTATACTAAGTACACTTAGGAGATTCACTACCTTTCTGGAGTGAGCTTATTTGTTTATCCCAATTAAACAACTCCACTCACATTCAATGAATATCTAATGTCCTCACTGATAAATTCTACCATTCTTTTTATATTCATTCATATGATATAGACATTATAGCCAAAGAATAGCATTTATTGCCCAATCCTACTACACCTTGTACTTAAGCTGCCTTCTTGAATTGTTGCAGTATATATTGTGAATGTACTCCTGCAATGCTATTAGAGAGGGCATTCCAGGATACTGTTCCAGTAACATTCAATATAGATATAGATCCAAAGCACTGTTAGTTTGCCATAAATAATATCCTGTACTGCTTTATTATTTTTTTGCTTTTGGTAATAATACATGCAGCTGTGTGAGGTGAAGAGACAGCAGTAGTGGAACTTTAAGTTCCAACCTGGCAGCACAAGTTGTCACATCAGCGCTATAGATCATTTGAAATCATCATCTGATAACTTTACATGCTTCCAGTAGGTATTAGCTATGCAGACACCAACTATCTCACTAATACTTCAGCCACATCATACACCATATTGGAACCAAAAGCACCCAAAAATTTACATGCTACATTTTTTTGGATAAGGAGTCAACTCAAGACTCCTCTTGGAAAATTAAGAGATTCGATGTCTGAGTGTGTGTCTGTGTTTTCCTTATCATGATCTGAGATGAGCTATCTGTATCATAAGTTATCACCCTCTGAGTCAGGTCAAATTTTCCACCACTCACAATGTTTGATTCCATGGTATGTGATTCTTCTTAGTGAAGTAAAATTAAGATATAGGGGTTAATTTTCTTAACCTTTGCCCTGAAGGAACAAACCTTTCCTCTGGTGCAAAATTTGGGAAAAAGGGGAAATGACACCTAGATTTCCAAAGCCTTTAAAGCAGAACAGAGCTGTAACCATGGAGAAACTATTCCAACATTGTGATCTAATAAGGTGTGAAGAATTATTCCCACTCCAGTGCTTGTGTTCTAATTATGAAGCTACCATACCTGCAAACACGAATGAGGCTGGCATTGGACATAGAGGGATTGCAGCCAAGACCAGTGATTTGATATGGTCAGTAAGCTGGGTGAGGAGGTTCTCTAAGGGGAACTTCCAGGTGTTGATGCTGAGGAATGCTGCTGTAGCCTCTGAGCCACATAACTACATTCAAAAATTTTCTTTCATTTTCCAGCACCATGCACTGCCAAGGGCCATCTTAATGTTTAAGACCAGGCAATTCCTGTGCCTACACAGGAACTGCGCACTTTGAACATTTGCTGTTAAGTTTTATAAAAGCCATTTGTTATTAAAGTGCACATTATAAGGCATATCTGGGAGCAACACATCAAGATATATATTAAAAACCACAAATACATTCCTCACAGCTTTAATGGGTGGAATATTTTACTGCTGTTAGTTAATAATGTTCCCAACTAGGCAGTGCAATGACAGTAGTGTAGCGGTTAGCATAACGCCTTACAGCGCCAGCGACCCGGGTTCAATTCCTACCACTGTCTGTAAGGAGCTTGTACACTCTCCCTGTGTCTGTGTGGGTTTCCTCTGGGTGCTCCGGTTTCCTCCCACATTCCAAAGACGTACAGGTTAGGAAGTTATGGGCGTGCTATTTTGGCACCAGAAGCATAGCGACACTTGCGGGCTGCCCCCCCCCCCCCCCCCCCCCCAGAACACTACACAAAAGATGCATTTCACTGTGTATTTCGATGTACATGTGACTAATAAAGATCTTATCTTATATTAGTCCATGTAGGTTTAATATGTGGTGTACATTATGGGTAGACAGTAAACCCAACATCAAATGAATAATGAGGACATGATATCTAATCCTCATCAACCCTTCACATTATAAAATGTTATATATTGTGCCTTATTAGCTGGAATAGCATTGATGATAAACATAAAGTAAAATTTATTTATATGTAACAAATATTACTTGCCTCAAAATTCCCCCACCCCCAAAAAATATATTAGCATAATTATCAAAACTGTAATGTAAAGAAACATTTCACTAAATAATGTATACTTCATTAGAGAAGGGACTTTTTCAGCTGAAATATGCCACAAAGTGGCAGATTGAAAAGGGCTGCAAGTGCAGAGATTGTGAGCAGACAGCATGAAATTGTCAGATGTTCCGCCATCAGGGCTCTGATGTACTGAGAAATCAGTGTTTTTAATTTGTAGGAGTGCTGCTCAGCCATTCTGAATGATTTATTATCTTTTTGTGGAGTGGAAAAACCTAAGTAGGAGTATCAGGGTAAACTTTCTCAAATCATAATATAATGAAACCTTTACACATTGCCCTCAGAATATTTTCATGTAATGATTGGAGAACTGGTTTATCTATATTTCTTCCAAATATAAAATGTACAATTAAATATATGGCTTGGGGAATGGATAATTCTCTTGTTTGTCTTCTTCAATAGAAACCAAGAACACAAAGCCACAAAGATCAATAATGAAAGAAAGCACCAAAAAAGGAAGAAAAAAAATCAGGGAAGGAGGATCAGGTACAACCAAAACTGGGGCATATTTTCTTTTTCATTAACTGTCATATTTTGAAGTCAAAGGGCATTGTTAATTAGGATCAACCTGACTGGGAAAGAAGTTCTAAACATATCATTAAAATACAAGTAGTGTTTACATCTGTTGAATAATTGCAAAACAGGCAATGAAACAAACAAAATATCCTCAAAGAATTGCAAACCAAAAAACTAAGTGTCCTCATTTTTATATAAATCTCCAACATTCTTTAATCCACATAAAATAAACTATTTTGCTTTCATACTGATGTTTAATTCACTGCCATTTCCCTCCCAAGGACGCACACTGAGAAGAACTTATGTTTTTCTGTCCAATGGGATTTCTTTTTGCCTTGTTTAGTTAGTTCAACTTCATTGCTTTTTCCCTTCTCATATCTGATTAGGTATCTGCCAAAACTTGCTTTCATAGCTACATCACTTTCCTCAGTAGCTCTCACTGGTTCCAGTTTCTTCCATCTGGACATTCCAAGGCATTCAGTTTTTCTTCAACAACTACTATTGCTACATTCTAAGGCCCATGGTCAACACCTTGCAATACATTTGCACATTCTTGATTCCCTTCTTCATGTGCACTAACTAAATCATTGTCAACAGTTTAATTTCATCCTCCAGCTTGTTAGGCAGTTTAACAAAAATTTAATATTTACCTTTCAGGTATCAAGACTCAAAAGCTTCAACTATTTTTATAAGAACATAAGAAATAGGAGCAGGAGTAAGCTATATCTGCCAGCCAAATGATGAGATAATGGCTGGTTAGATAAAATCTGATCTTTGCTTCATTTCCACTTTCCTGCCTGCTCCCCATAACCCTCAACTTTGCTGCAGACCAAATATTTGCCTATCTTGCCCTTCAATATACTCAATGATTCAGCATTCCTGGGGAAGAAAATTCCAATGAATCACAATCCTCAGAGAAGAAAATCATCCTCATCTCTTTCTTAAATGGACAGCCAAACTTTGCTCGCTAGGGCTCAAGGGGAAACATCATCTCACCGTCGATCCTGTTGTATCCCCTCAGTATCTTACATTTTTTTCAATAAGATTACCTCCCACTCTTCCAGGACTATTTGCCCAGCCTATTCAGGCATGCCTAAAACAACCACTTTGTCTCAGGAATCAACCTACTGAACCTTCTCTGAACAGCATCCAATGGAAGGAGACCAAAACACTTTGCAATACTCCAGATGTGCCTTCACCAATGCCACATACAGGGGTAACTAGACTTCTTTATAATTGTGTTGCATACCACTTCCAATAAAAGGTAGCAGTTGATTTGCTTTCCTAATTACTTTCACCACCTGCATGCAAACTTAATGTTTTATGTAATAGGATATGCAGACCCCCAGTACACAACATTACGCAGTCTCTCTCTGTTTCCATTCTGCTTTTCTATTCTTCCTGTCAAAATGGATAACTACACATTTCCCCACACTTATTAAATTTGTTTGGCTGGTATTTCTTTCTCTGATGACAATGATTGTTTTTAAGTCCTTTCTTCCCTTGTGCCCCCTGATGTAGAGGCCGCTGTTTAAAACTGAGAGATTCCCATTTAAGATGGAGATGAGGCGTTATTTGCATCTCAGAGGTCTGAGAAGATGATGGAAATAAAGTCTTTCCAAATTTTTAAGACAGAATTAGATAGATTTTTGATAAGCAAGGGATGAAAGGTTACCATGGATAGGCTGTAATACAGGGTAAAGGTTCAACTATGACCTTGTTGAATGGCAGTGCATACTCAATAGAGCTGGTGGTCTACCCCTACTCCTAATTTACATGGTTGTATGACTACTTTATGCATTTGACGTGCCCAATCTATGTAAGATTTAAAATCACTCACATTATACAGTACCTTTGTTACAAATATGCACTTCTCCCTTGGGGATTTTTTTCACATGCTCTTTCCAAACCCTGGACATCTCATTTTTCTTACTGTCTATTCTTCCATACTGTTAAGTACCCTGGAGTATTCAGTTCCCAGCCGTGACCATGTTGCAGTCACATTTCTGTAATGATTATCAGATCATATGCATTTATTTCTGTTTGTGCTATCTATTCATGTATTCTGCAATGAATGTAGTATGCATTCAGACAGAAGCTTTTTAATTTTGTCTTCTACCATTTTTTTTTAAAAAACTTTGACTCAGTTTTAATCCAGCTCTTTTACCTTTTCCTTATCACGTACTGGTGATCATCACCCATACACGAACTTTGGATATTGATGCCTTTCTGAATCCTTCTGCCAAATGCCCCATTCCAGTGTCACTCTTCTTTTGCCTTTTTACTAATCCTTCTGACCTTTCGCTCTTTGACTTTAAATGAACTATCCTCAGTAAAAGTCATTGCCTCATTCCTGTAGACCTCAATCTGAAGGGATCTTGAGCTCAGCAGGAAACCAAATGCTGCATTTATTCCCCGTGTCTCACACCCTTTTCTTTGCCCATACCAAAGATCCAGTCTTTAATATTCAAAATTTGCCTTCCACATGGACCTCTCCCTTGTGCTTCTTACACTCTCCAGGACTTTTCATTGGAAACTTTTGCCATACATTGACCAGATCAATGTATACCTGTAATGTACTAATGTTTGTGGTTTACTGTGAATATTAGTCCACCTAATCTACATATTGTTAAACATAACTCACATCTCAGTCAATACTTACAATTTTCTATCCACATTGTCTGTCTACTGTCTTGAGTAGAATCTGTGAAGGGAGAACTAAGAGTATGTAAATCAGAGAAATTGTTCAGCAGAAGGAAATATAAAATAGCATAGATGGCTGCAAATTCATTCAGTTTAATTAAATTATTTAAATTAATGCTAATTATATTGCTAATATAGCATTGCTAATTATAAAATTGACCCAGAAAAGTCTGTCATGTGACACAATTGTCTGTGTGTTTGCTCCCTCTTTAGGGAAGTAGGCATGTTAACTTCCTGAAACAGGCATGATTGACAGATACAGCCATAAGCTGACGATTGATGTTATGTACGTCAGTCTGTAATATCCCCAAGCAGGTAACTGAAATGAGCCAGTGACAGCATATTGAAAGGCATCATCTTCAATGTTACGTGGCTGACAGCAGTAATAAGATTTACTATTACAAGCAATAGCGCAGTTCATGGTGATGTGAAATAGCTCACAGCCTGCTTGATCAGACATAGCAGGGAAACTCACTCAACATTCAACCTATCTACATCCTATGTAACATTCAAAATGTGACACTTTAGAAATAGTAGTTCCCAACTTACCTATTTATTTTGCATTTACACAAGTTGATGATTTGTGCCACAAGTTAATAGTTCCAATAGTTATTTAATTTACAAAACTTATTTCAAATACTATTTACTGCAAGGCTAGGAGTGCAGCACAGTAAAAATGCAATTTAGATTAATAAAATTTACTTCACACAAACTGCATATCAGCCTTGGCCTGATCATTATTTTCAAGACCTTGCTGGACATCTGTTGCTCATTAAACTCACCACAAAAAGTTGAGTCTGATTTGCTTAAGTATTATTTTAACAATGTGAAAATTGTTAATGTGATGCCAATTGCCTTATTTGCTCCAGAGCATGAACACCTTAAACTGCAAAATCTCAATTCTTTGCATGATTAATTTTATTAGAAATCTAAACATTTTATAACTTAAATAATTTTTCTTACATTGTAGTAAATATAGTGCAAAGGTTCCTTTAAGAATTGAGTATACCATGTGGTGTGACTTTGTTGTTCTAAGCATTGCAGTATAGTTGAGAGGTTACGCCCTTCAATAAAAATGTTTTGCTGTGTTTATTTCTTTTAGCAGTTGATTTTTTATGAATGTGAACATCATAGACAAGGCCAATAATTGTTCCACATCTTTCATTTCTCTTCAGAAGGTCATGATCAGCCACCTTCTTGAACCACTGCAGTCTTTCTGGTGAAGGTACTCCCACATTGCTTTTGGGTTGGGTACTTCTGCAAGCAGCAACAATGTAAGATAAGATGAGATATCTTTATTAGTCACATGTACATTGAAACACACAGTGAAATGCATCTTTTGTGTAGAGTGTTCTGGGGGCAGCCCGCGAGTGTCGCCACGCTTCCGGCACCAACATAGCATGCCCACAACTTCCTAACCCGTATGTCTTTGGAATGTGGGAGGAAACTGGAGTACCCAGAGGAGACCCACGCAGACACAGGGAGAACGTACAAACTCCTTACAGACAGTAGCCAGATGTAGACTCTTCATTAGGAACTTGCTGCTTGAAGGAGTAGCAGGACAAAGATCCAATGCAAAAGAAATAGAAAACAAGGTTTTCCAAGCAGAACAGTGATAATGGCAGGCAGTGGGTCTGACGAGTAAGTCAATGAGCATGAAAGATACAAGTGGACTATGCCACTTGCCCTGTATTGGAAATCTTCCTGAAAGTGGACGATATCATAGAGGCCCCAGGATTAGCAACGGTAGCCATGGAAGAGTGAAGGATGGCATTAGTGTTGTTGGTGGTAGGGGAACGTTGCTCTGTTCAGTAGTGTCATGAATGTCTAACAAGGTCTCAAACAAGGATCTAGTGAAATCACTAAAGGGATAACTTAATCCAGTAACATCAAAGATTTTGAAAAGCTACAACTCTGGCAAATGCAGCTGGAGGTCAGAGAAAACAGTTGGTGAAAACATGGTCAGGCTGAAGACACTGGCAAAGAGGTGAAATTTCCATAAGTTTATAGATCAGGTGTTGTGAGATTGCTCATTGTGTAGTTAGCTGATGGTGAAACTCTTTAACACAGACTGTTAAAAGGGGCATGTAGAATGTACTCCTCCATGGAAATAGGAAACAGGGAATATTGTAGAGGTAAAAAATCCCTAAAGAAATTAAGTGTGGACAAAAACTCCCTTACCTTGGATGCAGGGTCTTGACCCAAAATGACAACAATTCCTTTCCCTTCACAGATGCTTCTCAACGCACTGAGTTCCTCCAGCAATTTGTTTTTTGTTCCAGACGACTGGTCTATTTGGTTTGAGAGCTACCCAGGACCCACAGGCACGGTCAAAAGTAACATAATGGTCAAGGTGAATGAGATTGATGGCTATCATCTCACTACCCGAGCAGCTGAATGTGAGGTCTTCCAGACAGAAAACTTGAGCCAACGCCAAAGAGATTGATAAAAGGTCAAGTGTTGCAGAGTCAAAGGCTGTGGTGAAACCACATCCCATAAGTGGGGTTTTGGTAAGAGATGGCAATATCAATGAAGAATACACATTTTGAGAGATGAAGAGAATAATAAGATTTTACAAAAAATATTGACGATTGAGCTGTCTGCCAGCCTGAGTAGCACATATGTTCCACAATGGGGCAATAATAAAATAATTACTGCATTACGATGGCAGTGATATACTTAGTCCAAAGGTGTGCATTACTGAAGGGTTTGCAAAGACCATTATCATTTCAATTATGTTGGATGATACTTTTGTAGTGGATGAAACCAAGACAACATGAATCTTGGGAAAGTGTTTGGTGTCTATGTTGTTGATAGAGTACTTGAGTAGGCTGCATCAAGCTCTAAGGAGGCAATTTAGGAGTTCCATAGAGATCAGTATGTATCAAGCTTACTTGGAGAAGTGATCCATGAGAATAATCAGTATGTGGAAAGCATATTACAGAGGTTAAGTTTAACATAGAGTTTCTAGTAAAAAGGTCTTAGAAAATAAGCAAGTATACATTTGGTTAAATTAATGGCGAGACTCACATCTAGGATAGTGTGCTGATGAACTTGTGCCCTGTGCAAGTCTACTGTTTCTGGTGCCAGTAATGCTTCCCAGCAAGAGAGATGGTGCTACAATGTGCCTCCAGCTTATCAACATTGAGCTACAGATCCCATGGTTTCAATCATCTTCCACATGCTATTGCTGCAGTACACCATCTGTACTGCCATGTTGCAGGAATGGGGAGATTGTTGCTTCTCTCTGAATGCATACATTAAAATGACTTAAATGATCTTCTCATCCTTCAGTGACCGGTAAACATTTTACCTGTTCGTGGATACTGAATTGATATATTGATTGATATCAATCAATCAATACCCAAAATCAAAACTCCATGTTAACATTTTTGTAGAAATTAGAAGTACTTTAATACAAGGACTGAATCTTCCCTCCAAAGCAAACGTTGCCTTGTAGCAAACCAAATTATTATTAAAACATCCACTAGCTAAATTAGGAAAGAGTTTAACTTTAACTTGTGAATAAGCAAACCAACTGAGAACCATACAATATGCCTGTATATAAAGAATTCTGCATACACCATATAATAGTTAAGATTAAGGACAATGAAATGCTTTACAGAATAAGTATACACATCTACCTGCGACTGCACAGATCCTTGTTTATCATATTTCTTGCCCTTCGAATGTTAGAATTAAAGCTACAACTGCTGATAAAGTTACTATCATTATTTCAGCAATTATTTTATCCTTACACCTACTTTGTTACCATGCATCAAAAAAAGGCAATTTATTCACAGTCCCGGACTTTTTGTTTGTGTCTCAGAGAAAACTAAGCTTTAAAAGGTGCAAGAAGTGATACTATCTGTTACAAGAAATCTAACATGGGGCAATTTTGTATCTCTTAGCTATTTATAAAATTAACATTCTGAGGTATGTGCACATAATTTTTTTTCCATTTGAAATGAACAATTGTCCAAGTTATCTTAAAGAGATTCCTCAGTTCAGTTCAAAGTATCTTGTGTTGCTAGACCTATGCACAATCTTTTCAGTGCTAATCCCATAAACCAGTCAAAATTATCCAAGGAGATAAAAAAATATTTTCAGAAGAAGCTTTGAATAGGTTGCGTCCCAGATGTCACACACCTATTGATCCAACTTGCTTGGAGAGTTGGCACTGAAAGCCTTTAGCTAGGCCTTTGTAGGTTATTTGGCTAAATCTGATTTGCGTTTAGTGTATTGGACTAAATTATACAACATGGGTAGATGATGGAAATGTTAGTTTCAAACTGCTAATGGCTTTGGTTTTGTAGTCAGCAATGAAGCAATGGTGCTCATCACTGAGAAAAAGAACTGTCTGTATAGATCAATAGTCTCCGTCATATGAACTTCCGCTCTGTCAACATCATTTACTGTCAGTATAAAGTTCAAATTGATTCCAAGCATCCATCAACAATGCTCAAGAGCGAATAAGTCAAGAAAACAGCCTATTTCATTGAAAACTTTTCATAGATTGCAAACAAGGAATAAAAGGGTATAAATATTAGCTAATATATTAAATATTTTATGGATCACAAAATAATGGAACATACACATAAAATTAACTTGGAAACTTATACATCATAAATACTTTATTTAAAAAATAAACATTTTATTTGTTTAAAACCCATCATGTTTTGAAATATTTATCTGCAGCAATTACAATCCAAATATGTAATTAGTTTTTTTAGGGACAGAAATATGTTAAGCATTCATTATGGCTCGGTAGACCATCAAGCGAATCAAAGTCAACTTACACATTAGCCTGGATTTTGCCTGTACTCTTCAATTAATTATGTAATTGTCCCACAGTTACCTCATACATAACTTCAAAGGAGTACTTTATTGAATCCCAACATAGAAGAAAAGGGTAGAGGCTGACTTTCATCCTTTAGAAAGTTTGTTTTCCTTCAAGCCTGCTGAATGCACTCATTTGCAAACACAACCTATACAAAAGGGCATCTGCCCAAGAACAAAACAGTGACATGAGCTAAGCCCCCTAAAGCACTGTGACCCCTGCTGGCTTGGACAAGAACAACTGTCAACATATACAGTATATACTACAAAAATTACTACTACATCACTCTCCCAACAGCCCAAGCTAATTCAGCATTATTAAACAAAATCTTTCAAGTACACTGGAGATCCCTTCTCTCTGGCAGAGCAGCAACCTCAATTCACTGTGTGTAGTGACAGTCAAAAACTCCTTCGACTGATCCTCTAATGTTATCTGTTGATATTTATGACTCATATTAAACTTAGTGAAGAACTGCCCTCCAGACAAAACTGAAAATAAAACTTCTACTCTAGGAATGGGATACTATTCTAAGGCTAAAGCTTGATTAACAGTTAGCTTGTAACTTCCACAAATCCTGATGGATCAATCTATCATGTTTTAACACTGGCACAACAGGTGCTGTCCAGAGTACTTAACAGCTTTGATTACTTTCTTCATGAGAAGTCTGTGAGTTTTTGCCTCTAATTTTGGTTTATTGCAGAAGGAATCTTAGCTCCAAGAACCAAGTGGAGCATCAGCATCCAAATGAAATTTGATTTTAGTGCCCTTCACTATGCCCAGCACATCTCTGAAAAGTGTCCATGTCTCTCCAGAATTTCCTGTAACGTTCTCGTCTCATCTATCTTAATGTGAAGAATATCCTCCAACCCAGGGGAATTTCTTTCAGCCAGCTACCTCCAAACAGGTTTGATCTGGAGCCTGCAATCACTTCTGGTGGTAACAGTTTAACATCAGCAACTCCAGCTGCTTCAATACTTCATTTTTGTTTTCAGATTTTATAAGACTTTTTAAGGTTGAGTAGTATTTTTTGGCGACACAAGAGACTGTAGATGCTGGAATCTGGAGCAACAAACAATTTGCTGGAGGAGCTCAGCAGGCTGATCAGTATCTGTGGGGGGGGGGGGGTGGGTGGGAGGGAGGAACTGTCAACATTTCAGATCAAAACCCTGCATCAGGACTGAGAGTAAGGAGGCAGTATTTTCTGGCCACCCAGTCACATATTCCAGTTCATCGGTGTAACACTGCACCCAGTGGCAAGCTCAAACACCTTGTCCCTATCATTCACTTTCATGACAACAACTAATGATCCCATTTTTGCTAAGGCAGCACTATTTCACTGTATGTTATGAATACATCTTCCGGTGATGTTTTACATGGTGAAAATGTTGTAGATTTCAGAAATGTTGAACACCTTCAACATTCTTATTTTAATTTTGTTTACTCAAGTTTATGCTTATTCCTATAAGATCTAGCAATGTGGTCTTATAAACCACATATGAGACACTTTTCTTGCTTGGACTAGCATATCTCTCTCCATGGTGGTAACAGTCTATATTTGTCTTTTTAAAAGATGTTTGGTTTGCTTTGGAAAATAGTGATTTGCCACTTGTCTACTGTGCTTGCTATTACATTGAAATAGCTGGTCTCACTTGCAAGTTCTCCAAGTTTTCACTTGCTGATTCCACTTCTCAGATAATTTTCAGTGCATTCTCAACAGATCATTTACCTCTGATGACAACCCCTTCTAAACCCACTCATCATTGGTTTCACACGTCAATGTTCAGTTACAAATTCAGCCACTGTTTTGTGAGGTTTTCTTAACCATAAATCAATCTTAAACCCTTGCATGATCTTGCTTGACTTTGGGTCAAAGTGATTCTTCAACAAGTCCACGAATTCCTTATATTTTTGTATTACCACTTTCTCTGGGCTCAGCAGGCTTCTCATTAATCTATACGTCAGGGCTCCCACCACAATACAGGTGACCAACATGTTATAGAAAGCTTGTGTTCCGAGAAAAACATCTGTGTCACAATTTTCTGTAAAGGAAACCCCCTTTTCCCATTGAATCCCATGTTATAACCAGAGATGCATTCCTACAGGATGTTTTTTTTCTCGTATTAAGCCATTTTATTATCGATGACAAAGTGACCCACCACTGTTTTTTTAAACAACTGAGGTCAATGTTAGACTTGGGGCTGGACAAGGCTCATGTGAAAGAAACAACAAATGTTGTCAGTTTTTATCTTTAGTCACTTGGTACTGTAGGGCAATAAGATTTGGATATGTTGGGTTGGCAGCCACAGCTGAGTCCCTCCTTTACCATGCTCTCTAAGTCTGAGGACATATGAACAGACGTCTCAGACTATAGCACTGCCACACACTTCATCTGTGAGGCATTTTCTCTGCTGCGCAAGGCTCATGGATTAGGAAAGGGTTTAGGAAGTGGGGATATCAGGGAAAGGGATGGGATTTGAGGATCAGGGTTCATGGGAGAAAGATGGTGTAGAAGGAATTCAGGGGTTAATGGGTTAAAGTGCAGTGACAGTGGAAATGGAGTAAAGGCTGAGTGATTACTTTAAGGAGCTGGCTATGGCTATTGCGGCCTCCCCAACAATGCAGCACGTCAGAGAAAATGCCTTGCAGGAGAAGAATGGCCCAGTGCTGCACCTGTTCCACATGTCCTCAGACTAGAGAGGGTGTGGTAAAGGAGGGACTCGGCTGTGATCACCAACCCAATCAACGCAGTGGTGTCACATCCATATCTTATTGGCCCACAGTACTGAGTGACTACAAATAAAATTTGACAAAAAATGTATCTTTCACATTTTGTGTTTAGTTACTTACTTCCACCACCACGCGTCCCCCCCCCCCCCCGACCACCCCACCCCCCCGCCACATAAATTCTGTAAGAGCAAATTTAATGTCTCAAACTTTTGGGTAGTGAATTCTGTCAGGGCAAATTCCCATAACCCAAACAGCCATAATGAGGGGGTCACCTCTAATCATTGATGCCAAATGCAGCAAAGAAATGCACCATATCTCACAATAATTTTTCAATGTCTAGGTTTGAGGGTCAAATGCTGCAATCAAGCCTATTGTTGTGGCCGTTTTCCTTTCATCATTTTTTTCCCCTAAGGTTTTCCGAGAGTTTTTAGACTTCCCTTCTCTCTCCCTGTTTATTTATTTATTGAGAGTGAGCTTCTCTTCAGCCCTATCTGACTTCGGGGGCAATTTTCCTCAAAACCAATATGCTATATGTGTTACCTGTAATATATTAACGTACGAAGAAAGGGTTGTGGCTGAACTTGACCCTTTAGGAAGCTTACTTATTTTCTTTAATCCTGTGGAGTGCATGTGTCTGCCAACACAACCCTTAATGAGATCAATAAAAAAAGGGATCTGGCAAAAAAAACAGTGACACAAGATAAGCAACCCCTCCCCCTAAAAAAAAACACTATCATGTCTACTAACTTGGAGGATAACTGTCAATTAAACACATTCAATTATTACTCCCTAAATAACATACTTTACTGCAAACTTTCTACCCAGAGCTCCTGGATCCATACAGCATATCTCTGCATGGCACCTGAGCCTTGCGTAGTATTACCAGGTCATGTAGGAAGGCCTGAGGAAGCTATGCCTGCTGGACTGCTGAGAAAACCTTTGAAGCCTTTTGCCATCTGCCAAAGCTATTAAATTCTTTCAGTGCTTCTCACATTCAGAATTATGCATAAACAATTAAAAATGAAGCAAACAATTAAAAAATTGAAATTATTAGTTAGAAAACAAAAATCACCAAAAAAAACCACATAAAATAATTAAGATCAATCCAAACACTAACAGTTAAACAAAATCCAGCTTATATTCTTACATTTCTTCCCCTCAACTGTAAGCTTACCTTTAGGAATTCAGCAGCATGGTATAGTAACATATTCAAAGGCAGGAATCCATCAGCAAGTTCATGACTTCTGCTCCAGGTACATGTGCACCTAAGTTCCAAGCTTGCTGTCATTTAAGTGGTTAAATATTAGGAGTTTGCCATGGAACTGCAGGCAAAAATGCAGCACTGGACCCAAATTGTACTCAAACTAGTCTGTGTACACTCCCCATACTAATACTGCAGTTGCCATTTCCTTTTATAGTCACATTCCTGCCAATGTCCTTGTGACCTTACTGCCATACCCATCACACGGTGCTGCAGTAGTCTGCTCGTGGTCATACTGCCTGCTCGTACTTTCTTTCCAAAACAGATTAAGGGTCTTGACCCAAAACTTCAACTGCCCATTTCCCTCCATAGATGCTGCCTGACCTGCTGAGTTCCTCCAGCATTTTTTGTGTGGCTCCAGATTCCAGCATCTGCAATCTCTTGTGTCTCCAGTAATCTGCCCATGGTGACCAGGTCACAGGCAGTCGAATCTGAGGCCCCATCCCAGATCACCTTGATGGCCTTCTAATAACTTGTTCCATCAAAGGCATTTACAACTTCCTGTGGATGTCTCTGATGAGCAGAGACATTTAGGAACAATTTAAACACATTTTAATTGAAAATCTAAACAAAAAATATAAATACAGTTAAAAATTCATGAAATTGCTATAAATAAATTAACAAAAAAAGATATAAAGTGAAATAAAGAAAAATAAACTGAAAACTTCACCTTTCCCGATCTTCTTAATTAAAGACAGTGACTCCATTTAGATGAACAGGCTGGCTAGATATGCCAGCCATGGTGATCATAAAGATTAAATCCTGATGCAAAGCTGATCTGGCCGCTCAGATCATGTCAATCAGAAGTCACCCATGTGAGTCTGGCAGTGAAGAAACAGGTATGATTATGTGTGTGTTTCCCACAGGAGGGATGTAGCTGGTGGTTATTTCATGAACTGTGAGTGCAGAGAAACTATGGTCCAGCCCATTATGATATTCCAATTGTTGAACACCAGGTGGCGATAATACCCTTAATTATTGCAGCAAAGAACTCCCCAGAGGAAATATCCAATCCTTACTCTGCACAACTGCTGAGGAAATACAATGATCCATTCAATAAATGGATGGGTAATATTTCGTAAATTCCATGCAAGAAAAAAAATCTTGAAATGGAAAATAATCAATCATACATATTGTTCAACAAAATACAATTTATAATAACTCATAAATTATGGCATTAATTGTGTGGGGTGGACCCAGTTAAATACTTTGTCTCCAGTCAAAACCTGATGGAATTAGATCATTTTGAATCATAAATTATTGTATTGTGTTATTTAAAACAAATATGGGAGTAAAATAACACTGATGGAAAAACAAAGGTTAGAGTCAAAGAGATGCAATTAAATTCTACCTTAACCTTGTTTCCTTGACTCCTTTCCTGAGATTACTAAATTATGATGGATACAGTTTGACTGGCACCAGCCATCATAAATCTGAAAAAAGGACCACACAGTAAGCCTAAATCTATCTTCACTTAATAGTTAGTGGTCAAGAGATGGCAGTTATGAATAGAAATCTCAGTCTCAGTCTGGGAGCATAGAGGCAAATTATAGCTTTCCATAGTTATACCACCTAAGGTCAGCTGAATGAAACCTAAACAGATCAAATTTTTGACCAGGTTCAACATCATAAAGTGCAGTGAAAATTTTGCAGTTAAGTAATTTGGAGGCTCCAGATACATTTTTGGTAGGAATTGCATTATCTCACTACAATTTATAATTGGTGAGATAATTGAATTTCAATTGGTGAAAAAAATGTCATATTAGGTTCAAGGTTTTGCAAATTGGGCATAATGAGGAAAGAGATGGAAGAGTCCAGATGGTATACTAATATTTATACTAATTATTTACCTTGTTTGGTCACTGCAGAACAGCAATTGGCAAAGCAGGAAGGTTACTGAACTCCATTACAAAATCACTGGAGTTTAAATTGGAGAAAGTCACATTTAAACATCAGTTATGAAAGTGGAACAAAAATTGAAATCAATTTCAAAAATATTTAACACATGAAGAAAGATTATTTGTAAGATTTGGAAAAATATGCTCTCCTTAGATTTTAGTTGTGGTTACCGTTATGATAAAATGTTTGTGTGAAACATAGTTTGTATCCTTTTAGGATTGGCTCAAAGCAATCCCACTTCTTTGTAAAATTCAAGACTTTTTTTATAAACTCACTCTATAGAGTTAACCCAGTCTCCATATGTAGATCATTCTTTCTCCTTTTGTAGTAATTGAGATGACATACTGGTATTTTTCTTGAAAATGTTATTGCAACAAAAGTAATTGAGCTGTAATAGACATGTAGGAATGCAATGGGTTATAATTAAAGACAGACAGTTAAGATGGAGTACCTACTTTACTGCAAGAAACTTATTATTGGTTCTCTTTCTGAAAAACAATTTAAAAATTCTGTCCAAAATTGCATTTATAAAGGCCCCATACTGCCTTTCAAGATTATTTCAGGACAATTTGTATGCATTGAATTGAGATGCAGTAACTGCTGCTATGTTCACAAACCCAACAGTGTGAGGCAATGAGTGACCAGTTAATCTACTTTTTGTAGTATTGCCTGAAGGAGGGATGTTGGCCAGACCATAGGTAGAGCTCCTTGCTCTTCTTTAAATAATGTTTTGTAATCTATTACATCAACTTGAGCTGTGATACAGGATCCCAATTAAAACATGATACCTCTAACAACCCATCCTTCCTCCAGTAGTAGATTCTGGCCTAGATTCTTTCGGTTGCTGATAGGATTTTAAACAAACACTTAAAAACTTGCATTTGCAAATTTACATTCACAACCTTAGAACTTCCTGAACAATATTAAATTCAAATCAAGTATTCTTGAACTGTTATACTTACATAATAAAAGAAACAGGTGGCCAATTAGTGCAAAGCAAGGTCCTAATGATATAATAAATCCATCTATTACAGTGATCCTAGTTGAGAAATAAATATGTGACTAAATTATCGATGGAATTGAAAATATTCTAAACCCTGCAAAGAAAATAAGTTGCCTGCACAATTTATGTGGGCTAGAAACGTGTACCGCAGAAACTAATCTGCAGATTGCATTAGACAGAATTTAGTCGATGCTTCCCAAATGCTAAAATGCTCGTTTCATTTGGCGACACGGCATCTTTGGTTACAGCTAATCTGTTAATAAGAGCCCGTTAAGAATAACGAGAGTTACCTAACATACTAGTGCAGTTAAAGTTTCATGGGTCTTTTCTGCATTCCCCTCCATCTTAGCCAAAATAGACGAAAAGCACATAGGTTTACCAGTTACACCATCCAGATTCTTCCAGTTTCTTTCCTAAGTCTGCCACGCCCAGTGTCCAAGATTTAAATTATCAAGCAGGTTTCGATAAAAAGGCCATCAATATCTTTAAAGTATTAAAAATCGTAACCACATACAGCAGTGGAGGTTAAAGCTCGCTTGAACATGTGGAGATGCGTTTATTTTTAAACAGGAATGCGAGGCCCATTCCCCTTGAATTGCACTTGACAGATCGTGAAAGTAACGGTACAAACACAGACATAGGTCAGTAATTTTGGTTTATATCCTTTCTCACTCAGTCACGTGAATCGCAGCATGCCTCCCCGCGCGCAAACACACACAAAGTTTTCTTTTGTGCACTCGGGCCCTTTCGAGTCTGGCTGATGAACTATGTTGGGCGAATATGACTGCAAGTCGAGTGCAAACGGCGCCGAAGGAAATGTGGTCCCACCAGTGAACCATCGCACGCTCCGGCCCAACTTGGTTCCCGGTCTTGCCACAATGAGCCGTGTGAAAGGTGTGCTGTAACTTTAAGGCAGGGCGATTGGGGGCTGGGCGGGCGGGCTGGCGGCCACCGCTCCCCCCCCTCCCCCTCCCCCGGCGCGTCAGGACACTGACAGCTCTGCTGATGGGGAGCTCTGAGCACATCTGGATCTGCCGCGCTGCTCAGACCTGTTGGTCGCCTAACTCTGGCTCTGCCGGGAAGTTCTCCTGTTGAGGGAAAGTCTTCATACTCGGTACCAGGAAATAAACAGCTCATTAGGCCCGCGGTGATTGGGGAAATGTAAGATGCTTCGTGTGAAGAAAACAGATTTAAAGGATGGGTTGAGTCTGGCCAGCGGCGCTGCAGTCGCAAGCGGCGAGGCATGAACTTCTGGGCAAATGCAGCGCTGTCATTACTGCGCCGGGAAGTTGTGCGGGAAATCGTGTAACGTTCTCATATGTAATCGAGTGACACACATCAAAACTCCAGAGCAACGCCAGTAATGTGAACCGCATTGCATTTCCCGAGCCGAGAGCCAGCAACTCTGCATCAACAGTTGGCGAGGAGCGAATTGCTGGCAAAGGAAAGTCATTAAACGAGATCTGTCAACTTTTGGGAAGTTTGCAGACTGTCAGTGAGAGAGCGAGAGAGCGGCCGGAATGGTCACTAACCTGGTGTTGCCGGAAACATTGAGAAATGAGCTATTCAAAGGACATTAGACCAGGATTAAAGGCATCGACTGATCCACGATGAAATTTTTGTATTTGATGCAGTTAATCGCCGGATTATTTGGAACCTTAGCAGCCAACAGAAACTGCCCTGACTTGATCATAGACAGTTGCAGCTGCACCAGCGAGCGCTCGAAGGGACCCAGCAGGCAGATTATCCGAATCAAAGTGGTGTGCAGTCGCGGAGAGTTGTTAGAAACTTTGCAGCCCAGCCTCCTGCCCAGCAAAACAGTGACGCTGTGAGTACCTGAATTTTATTTCCTACTGGGCATCGCATCAACGTGGATGTCACTTGTCTCATAAATGCCTTGCAAACACATTCGAGGACTCTGTAATAATCACATTAGCTGAACAGCATGCCGCAGCTGCAGACCTCCAGACCGCGCAATGTATTGGGGCGGACTGCCACTTGTATCTCTTGCCGTCAGCGTGTACCTGATACTTGAACAGAAAGAGGCCAATACTGTTAATAAGATCTGCCTGCTGTCGTTGTGGTATTAGAGTTTGTTTAACCGAATTAGATCGTAATCTCTTCAACGAGATATGCATTGCACAATGAGTGTTCCGATATCCTGGTCATGGTTACCGATGATAACCTTGTCCCAGGGTCGTTCATCCGTTTATTTCCCCCCCCCCCCCCCAATATGTACACAGTATCGATCCAACTAGAAACGAAGGGAGTTCTCTCCATTGTGTTTTCACTAGTTGGGTACTTTCAAATCTAAAATTGTGCCATAACATTTAGGCATCATCATGTACAACATATTATTGCCTCCCCAGTCTGTTTACATTTACTGGACTGCAGTTGGTAATATACTCAAAATGTGTACAAGTGTATGCATAGGAATAGGATTTGGCTTGATCACGTGCGATTAACAGCTATTGATTTCATTTTACTTCATAAAAAGTTTATGATTCACGTGCTGACTCTTTGACATTTGGTAAGCCGTATATGCAACAGCTTGGCACCTTGAGGTCAGCAATGAAGGAGTTCTGCACCAGTGTGCCCAGTGTAGCCGAAGATCTGCAGGTAGTTGGTGGACTTCCCCGTAACGATAAATAAGAAGCTTTAAGAGTGGTCACGTGACCCAGCCACCTGAGCACTCTTAAAGTATCTCTGCCTAGGGGCAGGTTAATACTTACTGAACGCAAACTGATGTGAGATGGCTTACCTTGTATGGGGATAAAATTGTATCGTTAATGTAGCCTTTTAATACCCCAAATTGTGCTGACTGAACTTTCGGTTCTGATGGGATCAGGCATTCACATCTCAGCATATTTTGGACTTTAAAGCTTGCACACTGGATGGTAGAAGCCCAAGATAAGCTGGTTGTCGGATGCCAGCACATCTGAATGTCTGCTCCATCGCTGAACTTCCCATTGAACCAGCAGCAGAACAATGATATGGTGAGGAGAGGGTCCAGATGCACTTTGTAACCAGCTTTACACCAGGGAGGGATGGCACAGATATTATATAGCAATCCGATGCATTTGAATAGAGTTACTAGTCTAGTGGGGAAAACATAGTATGTGCAGGTAAGTGCTTTACAGTTTATTTTAATGTTTCAATTATTTGTTAGTACTTTAATGAGTTTTAATTCAGAAAATACTTTATTTCTTAACTGTTCCTCATAATTTTCAAATCATATATCATTTAAATCTACTTGAATCTTTTTAATTGTTAAAGATTATGAGAGACATTTAAAAACTCTTAAAACACTGTCAGGTGTTGCAGAGGTTGAGCCTCGGGCCTGTTTGTCACTAGCAGCCCATTCCACCTGACTTGGATCACTGCCAGGTGTCAGTGGTCAGCTTATTCAGCCTCTTGCAGTTGGTAACGTAAATGTGGGCAAGAATTGACCCCAGGTGGCAAGTTCAGGCAGCGGGTCAAGTCCATGATGATCTGGTCTTTTGTTTTCTGATTTTTGTTTTCTTTGCTGCTCTCTATCTCTTTGCCTTGTTTTCTTCAGTTTGACTTTCTTCCAATATGCAGTCTTTGCAGCCTTGAACCTCCAGGCAGTTGTCTTTGGTAGAAGGTTAATTACCTTTTACTCAGTCAATATGATGCAAAGTGTTTGCATCTGCTGAACATGGCACTCATACACCCACTGACTTCTTGTCCATTTGCTTGACTCTGTTTCCATGAAATGTTAGGAAACATTTTCAGTTTATTAAAGGGTCTTTATAAATGTAGATTGCTGTGTTGCATTATAAGAACAAATTGTACTCTAAAGGAAAGGTTCCATCCTGGATAACAACTAAATAAAAGAGGCTCATTGGTTTATAAATAAAGTCAAAAAGTCAAGTCTGAAACTAAGTGATGGAGCCATAATGATAGATGCTAATATTTAAAAGTCAAATCAAAAATTGAACATCCTGTACCATTGAATTTTGGTAGGTCCGTCTGTATAATGTGAATTTATTTAACACATTTTTTATTATGTACAATTATGGAATTGATAAATTTAATTATAAAATTAAAATTTTAGATTTTTTTCTTCTGTAATAAACTCCTCCTTGCTCCTCCTCCTTGTAGTAAACTGAGAGGATGGGCAGGTGGCTGAATACCAGCCCTGTACTAATGTTACTTGGTAATTAGTCACTAGAAGATTTATGTCTGATGCAAGATAACAAGCACTTTGATCATTCCTTCTCCTGCTGCAGTGAAGTACTTGGCTTTAAATCAGTGCTTATCCCACTATCATGACGATCAGGATATCATCATGTGGGGTTTGCTTGTACCCTTGTAGTCAATGATACCATGTTATATAATGGTTTCAAATTTTGGAACATATTTCTACTATTTTTATCTGCTAAAACTATGCTTGCTTCTGCTTCTTGTACTGAGACAAATACTTAGTGAGAATAATTAAAAATCCAAAGGTTTCTTTTAACTACCTGCAGCAGATTTACTATATATTTTGTCTTTGTGCTCTTCAATGATTGAGTGTTATACTACTGCCAAATAATCCACAGAAGAAACAAATCTTACAATTCCTCGAGGGCCTTCACCTGTTGTGTGATCTTTCACACTGAATGCCAATATCAGGGTTACTGTATCATGTTCATTCCATGTAATCTGATTGCAGGTGGTGATAAATATTTTGTTGAGATTTTTGTTTCTACTTCAAAATCATGATCTTTCCATATGGTTGAACAATCTACAAAAACTTTTCGAAATGCCATAGATAGAGCAAATAATGCTAGAAATGAATTTAGTCATGAATTAAATAGATATTATGCAAAATATAAAATAGCACTTACATTAACAATAAACACATCATTTGGGATGGACTTTAGCTTTGTAACTTTGAGTTTGACTGGATGATTCAGACACTACTTTCATTGTTCATGGTCAACTGACAGAAAATTTGTTGTCTAACCCAAACCAAAGCATCTACTGTTCTATATAGTGAAAGTGTTTGCATAATTTATCTGTAAATGAGGCCACTTTAACACTGCATTTACCTAAAGGCTGTGATACTTGTGATCATACCAGCTATAATTTATTACAGCTACATTTGTGTGTGTCGTGAATGACTGCTAAGGTCAGTGTTCTGTTACTTGTTTTTAGTTTCTTTCTCAAGCCCAGGGCACACTGTTCTCTATTACTCATCTTTATACCCCACATTATCGAGCACTTGGTTATTAGACCCAACATTTTTGCTTCCTCTATGTGTTCTTTTCCTCACTTCCTCCAATCTACTAGTAGATCTATAGAATAAAATGTTGCATCCACTATACACATTTGGTCTGTTATTCTCTGGGCAGAACCCACAACATTACAGTATGCATCACACATTAGATTGTTTTGCAAAAGTTATTAAATATACAATCTCAAAAAGAGAGAAAGAATGCTGAACTGTTAGAAAGTGAAGACCAGAATTAACAATAATTTATGCATAATTCCCTTATTAAACAACAATTAAAATTTGAATAATTTGAAGTGCAGAGACCAAATGCAAGGTCAAAGAGGCATAATTTAAGGGCAAGTTTATAAAAAAAGGAAAGAGAAGTAGTGAACCAGGGAGGATTAGGTATCTAATTCCAGAATTTAGGGCTATGGCAGCTGAAGATATTGTCATTAATAGTGTACCACTTAAAACCAAGGATGAAAAAAATTATCTCAGAAGAGCAGGTTATAAGAATGGAAAAGTTTATAGAGATAGGGAGAAGTAGATATTAATAATCCTTGCACATAATTCCAGTTATAGTTTATTAAATTGTTAATGTTCAAAAAATGAATTAATTAAAATGCAGGTGACCAAACTAGGTCAAACTGGTGCTGACCACACCTTAAGATGATTGAACAAAATATGCTGAAAGCAGAAATGCTAAATTAATAAATTGCAAGTTATTTGTTTGGGCTATCTTACACTTGGTGTATCAAAGAAGATTGAACATGCTTGGTGAGACAATATAACACAAAAATAATGTGCCTCATTTAAATAGTTTTACAAAAGTAGAAAAAGAGAAATTAGCATTGATGAAGGTCTATCATGATAAACGTTGAGAAGCAATATAAAAATGTAAAATGTAAAGAATGGAATAAAAATATTTGTTGAATGATAAGTCATTCATTGATATGGTTACATGCAGACACATGCAGTTCATGATATTAAACAGTTAAATTGAAATTTATTTATTTGGCATTTCTGGTTTCAGCAATTTTTTTCAGCCATCACCAATGTGAAGAGCTTGAGACTAACAGATAGAACATCAAATGGACATGACACTGTAGGACATGGTTTGAATTTGCCCACTGGGAGATTTGTTGACATAGCAAAACCTCCATTAGTCTAAGTTTGAGGCACAGTGAATTCCATTGTTTTGCAATTTCGGTGTCCTGCTTGACCTGAGAAAAGTATAGAAAACAAATATCCACGCCTTCACTAAGACTTTTGTTTTCATGTCTGTAACATCATGTAACCTCATCCACTCTCAGATCATTTGATCTCGAAACCCAGATCCATGCCTCTGACATTGCTAGACTAGATTTTTCCATTTTGCCCCTTCCATAATTTTGAGCTAATCCAAAATTCGTCTCCCTGAAACCTGGTTCTATTTATCCCATTCATCTGTCACATATGTGACAACTGGCTTATGTTAGACATGTATTGCCTCAGTGTTTGTATTCTTCTCCTTAAATTCTTCCATTCCAACAACTTTTCAAGACACCTGTGCACTTCAATTCTGTGCATTTGAGCATACTCATTTTAAATGTTCCACTACTTTTCATCAAGTGTCCAGTTTCTTTGGTCCAAAGCACCCAAAGTCTCTAAACCTCTTTGTTTTCCTACTTGTCTTTACTCCTTTAAGATGCTGCTTGAAACCTAACTCTTTGAAAAAAGCCTTCATCACCTGTCCCAATGACTCCTTAAGTAGTTTGGTGTCAAATGTTCTTTCATGATGTCACTGTGAAGCACTTTAAGATGTTTTATCATGTTATATAAATGCAAATTGTTCTTGTTGAAGAGTGGAATTCCTCCTGTTATAGTCACTAGCACCAAACATCCATTGCAGGATGCCACAGCTGGAATCACAGCAGAGCGCACTACTTTCTACAAAAATTTCAATGAAATATCTGTCACTGTCTGCAGTCAGATTATATGGAATAAACATTATACTCTAACACTGATATTCGGGAGAAAACTGTTGACAGTGTTCATTGTGAAGAATCACACAAGAGATGAAGGCTGTTGTGGAATTGTAAGATTAGTTTCTTCTGTAGGTTACAAGGGAATGGTAGAACATTCTCTCAGTAAGATCAAAAAAGTCACAATATTGTGACGTACTCCAGTCCCAACCTGAGAGGATTACCTCATGTTGTATGACCATCATGTTTTCTTTTTCTGTTTCCCACTCTACTACTCTTTGACCTTTCTAAGTGCCATTGCCAATCAGTTTGGAATTAAACACAGTTATATGATGAGGTGATATTTAGAATCATTGTAATATATTTACCGTGATTCACTACTTAAATAGTTTCTGACCAATGAAATATGTAATGAATTTTGAACTGAAAAATTATATGCAGATACCATTTTGTATGCAGGTCATAGTTATTAGAATTGGAATTTAAAAGTACTGTAGAAGAAACAATTGTTTTATTCTTTTGATCTTTTTTATTTTATGTTAGGTATTTGTTATTAGTGAGAAGGTTTTTGTGCAAACTTACCCTGTAGTCAGCTCTTTGCTCAGCAGATGATGTTGTGGCACATTGCTGTTATATTAAACATAGCAGATTTTGGCAAATTCTCACATACTGGTTTTATTACATTAATGCCTGGTTTTCTAGCCATAAACAATTTCTTTCTCCTCATGGGATATTTTTCTCTTATATTGGCAATCTGAATGTTCTATAGTTTATGTGACAGTTCCAAAATTCCTGTTAAGGTTGATATAAAAATCTCTGGAACTTATCTCTGGAAATATAAAAATGTAATAATAATGTGCTTATTTTGTAACCAAACTGTTTCCAATCCTACAACCAAAGCAATGTAGGGCCAATTTTAAGTCAGGCTTTTGAGTACACCATCAAGCAACACTAAAAAAATCAACTGGACGATGGCACTGCATTTTCTCTGTAACTGTAACACTTTATTCTGCGTTCTGTTATTGTTTTCCCTTGTGCTACCTCAATGCACTGTTGTAATGAAATGATCTATATGGATGGCATGCAGAAAGTTTTTCACTGTACCTCGGTACATGTGACAATAATGAACCAATTTACCCATTTACAAATTTTAAAATAAATGAAAATCACAAACAAAGGTGAAAAGGTGCCATGAAAATGTTGGTTTAATACCTCACATAACTGTTCTCACTGATGATTGTACTCCATGATATTTTTGTTATCCTAATT
This sequence comes from Pristis pectinata, assembly GCF_009764475.1. Lineage (NCBI taxonomy): Eukaryota > Metazoa > Chordata > Chondrichthyes > Rhinopristiformes > Pristidae > Pristis > Pristis pectinata. The sequence goes on from NC_067416.1 coordinate 28,443,815, forward strand.
CAGTGTGCATCGGAAGAGATTTTGGGCTGTTCTGGCCCAGTTCTCGTGCTTGGTCTCTTATATTGGCCTCATTTTTTTAATTGTCCTATCAGTTTGATCATCTTTAGGGGCTTACTGTAGCAGCCTTCCCATGAGGCAGAGCTATCTGCAAGCCATGACTAGACCTGAGGGTGAACTCTGAGGCCTTGTCTCCACATCGCCCTGACTACGACAGATCTATAAATCAGAGAGGTTAAAAATAGTTCAAACAGGTTGAAGTAATGAAATACCACTAAAATATTAGAAAAAATTACTTAAAAAACACCAGTCCTAGAAATTAATTATAAGGGAAAAAAACACACCTTTTAATCAAGGGACCTTACACAAATTTGAATGAGATTGTGCTGCAAATGCTAGCTTTGGCTAGTGAAAGGCCAGATGTGAAGTGCATTCAGGACTTGCCACAGTACATTTGTGAATCCATTGGCAGAGGTGCAAGTCAGGTGTACTGCTTCTCTGTGAAACTACCTGCTGAAAATAAGCATGATCTGGCCAATAAAGTGGCTTTGAAGAATGATAACCTAGAATACAATACTTAAACATTTTTATGACTTAAAAGAGCTGTCGAAAATGTCTTTGTTCAGTCATTACACTACATGATGTATTTGTAGCAATAGCAATTATGATAACATATGCATGGTTTTTAATATCTCTAGTGAATGACCGCATTACAAGTTGAACGTCCAAAATCCAGCAGCCTAGAATTATCCAGAACTATAAATCTTTGAAAACATTCCATTTAATACTAAGTTAAATGAAATTTGGACTTGTAGTCCAAATACTGAGACTTATCAGCTGGAACTAGTTCTAGGTGGCATGCAGAATTAGTTATCAGTCTTGCCACATTGTTTACAGTAGCATGCCAATCTATTTCCCATGTTCCGAGTTGGCATGAAAGACCCTCAGCAACACCCAACTGAACCCAAACAGCCCAACCTCTGCCGCCTCTTTCAAAACTTTATGTATTCATGATACAAAATCCATGAAAATCTAAAATGGGACTAGGACTCAGACTGGAGAATACCAGTGAGTGGAGTCTTTTATTTTAAAGTTATAGTTTATTAGTTTATTTAAAGTTAAATGAAAACATAAAATAAAGAGAAATCAGAGTAGGAAGCTATCTGAGATGAAAACAAATGGATGTGCAAGACCATTGTATAACATTGTAAATTATTGCCATGTATACACTTACACATGTTGAGAATTTAAGAAAAACTAAGTTCCGTTCATGAACTTAAAAGCATCAATTGTGTGTACTATTCATTAATTATTCATTTCAATTTTTTAAAAAATGGAATATAAGTTCTTTTGAAAGAATAATGATATAAAAGGTTTGGTTTTCAGATATAATGATCACGTTCTGAATCTCAGTGCAGAATGGGGATGCAGAATGAAGTATTCTCAATTTATTTCAATTTATATATCTAGTCAATTCCAGTAGGGATTTGCACCATTGGATTTTACATTGCAAAGTCACAATTGCCAAGGAGACACTGCCTCTCTGATGATGATGTGTTGACAATGCTTTCTTACTCAATTATTAACAAAATATAACTTGGTTAGTTTAATAATTACTGAACAAAATCATTAAATTAAAAGATATACATTATGGGGTCTTGATCTTCAATTTTGACCCAGATGATGAATACACTTTGCTCATCATCGACGATGACAGTTTGCTGCTTCTCACAGTATGTATGCTTTTAATGCAAGGAGTACTTCACCAAATGCAGCTGAAGGTCTCACATTGAGTTTTTGTCAAATATTGACAGTTCTACTTGCGGTAGTAGAATAGAGCTGACCAATGAAAGGAGACTTTGTGTCAAGGGCATCTAAATCCATGTAAGAAAGACATATGTGTAAAGGGTCATCTTTTCCTTTAAGGGTGCTACAAACTGAAACATAAAAAAGAAGAGGAATTGATTGGAGGCTTCATTGAAATCATTAATCAATAAGTGGCTATTGTAATGGTTCAAAAACAACAATTGACTAAAGATATATTTCAGAGCTCTGATAGGCAACTTGAAATTGTAGTGAGAAGGTTTGCAGTTACCATGGGATGCTTTAGACAAATGAAAAAATTCCAATCACTGTAAGCAGGTTTTTGGCATTATTGAATTCAAATGTTACCTGACATTAAAGAAAGTTAATCTTATTAGAAAAGGACTTTATTCATGTTTGTAATATATTTGCAGAGATGAAAATAATAACATATAATTATTCATTGGGTTCTGCTTGTGAATGACTGTCAAAGCCAAAACATCTATCAATAAGTTTGTATCTTAAAACAAAATTGTCATGAGTTTGAATTTTACTCAAATAATGGTCTTGCTTTGTCGTTTGCTTATCTTCACCAGGTGATTTGATATGTATTATTGTGAACATGTGCCATTCAGCAACTACCATATTTCCTGATTCTACTTCAAAACAACTTAATTTTATTTTTCAATTTTCTCCTTTTTGTTTGGCTTAGTCTTCTAATTTCCCCTACCCAAACTAACTTAGTCAGGTTGGATATGATTATATGGCATCAGCAATTCTAGAAATTGATTGATGTTTGTACATAAACCAGGGAGTAAGTGTCACATCAATTTCTACCGTGAAAGATGTCACAATCAGCTCAATCCAGTCTTCAGCATTTGGCCACAAACATGTACTTTCCAGCAGGGGTCACTGGATCATGAATTGGAAGCCTATTTGTGTTTCTTTAGAGTCCTTGGGCCTGGGATATTTAGAACAATTATAGAACTGCTTTATCTAATCTCAACTAATTTAGCACAGATTGCACCCAAAACTATACCTGTTGGCATTGTCCAGTATCACAGTATTTACCTGCTAATGGAATTATGGATGGTTACTTCCAGTTTTGCAATAGAAAAGTTCTTAGTTCTGAAATGTGCCAAATTAATTATTTTCTGGATTTCACTTTTGAACTAAGAGTGCCAGAGTTATTATTTTGATACTTGTCTGGCAGGGAGGTCATAGTCTTATCCTCTTTGCTGCATATAAAAATGAGACATCTGTAGTTCTGAAATAGTAATTACATATTGACTAAATCTATAATCTAGCAACATACAGTATGTGGGTTTGCTCTTGCTTCTATCCAACCTTCCCTTTAAGAAACTTGATTTGTAGTTGTAGTCTGAAAAGTACAATATGTGACAATGTTAATTGTCCATCAGGCAAAGAGATCAAGAGCCTGGACTGGTAGTCTATGCTATGTCTAGCTCCTAGGTAAACAGATTGTTCATTCACTCTGTAGCCTGCTATTCTAGATTATTTTGCTCGTGGAGATGTTTCAGTTTATAGTAAGTGAGAGCTTGCCTGCTGACAGTCTGCATTTGGCATGAGAAGAAACATCTGGAACAAGTTTAACTCCTAACGGCATCCTTGTAGTTTGCCTTCTGCTTCAAATAGTATGGCAAAAGAAGATTATCTAAAAATGAGTGTACCATAGTTGCTCCCTGCAGAGTTGGTATTGACATATATGGTCTGTTGATCATCATTAACTATTTCCATATTGATAGATCCATCCCTTGTGGTTCTTGTTGGCTGTATGATCAAGACTTGGGTATTTGATTGCCAAACAGGTATCGTAATAAGAATAATCATTATAATTAAACTTATCCAGATGAGTAATGCACTAGAAATTAAGCATTGATTTTTGGTATTTGTACATAATTCTCCAAATTGACACAGTGTAATCCCTCTTTCTGTTCTTCTTTTGGCAACTTGGAAGGCACCTGCATTATATAGTTTCAGGATTTTAATAAACTGAATTATCACTGAGAGTCCCATCTGCAGTTCAGTTTCCAGACCATGGTGCAACTCTGTCATTGCATTCCTTGGTGAATCAGAGCTTCCGAAGTAATTTTCCTCAGACATTTCCATATGAGTGCATCCAAGATTGTAGTCACTACTTTATGATTAAGAATGCACATATACATATTTTGGAAAACAACTTACATTCTTCAGAACAGAGAAGTTTCCAAAGAAATGTTGGTTGTTTTTACAGTATGTTTTGGGTAATCAAAAATTGTGCTGCCAAGAATATAGGTTAGAAAGAAGAAACACAAATGTACTGTAACATTGATGGTAAAGCTGTGGAAACCCTGGAAAAATTAGCATAAATACTACTAATTTCAATTTTCTGGAATTTATAAAGATTTTTGACATCTTTGTCCCTGCTAAAGTTCGCGTGCAAACTCTTCAAAACTGCAATCACTTTGCACTTTTTGGGTGGTTTCTGAAATTGATGGTAGGACATTCTATCTGTCCTGAAGTTCTTGATGCTTATTTCTTAATCCTTATGGGCCAACATAACACCCAGTGAATTTCCAGCAAAAAGGTTAGTATTTCTATTTTGGACATTATATATCATAATTGTAAAATAAGCCCTCCAACAGATATGCAAAAGCACATTAAGATGGAGAAATTGATTCACTGTGGGAAGTGGTAAAAGTATGGATTTCTGCTTAATTTCCAAGCTCTGCTTGACATTTCTCTGTGAGTGCCCCCAACTATACATGATGAAAAAATGTATCCTGATATGTTTGTTTAACAATGTAAGAGTGATTATTCTTTCATATATTTTGTCTTTGATTGTCAGCAATTTGATGCTCTAACTTTAGGTCTCTGCCATGAAAAACAGTTCTTTTAGTTGTTGTAATATCTCTTGTAGATCTGCTGACATTTCTTCCGGTGGAATGACATTAGTGTTTATAGTAAATCCCTTCAGCACAGTTTTGTTATGCACTACAGTCTAATGAGAAAAAGTAAATACTTGAGCTATAAACAGAGACAACTGATCAATTTCATTGTATTTATAGTAGTGTCTAATATAAGTAGAGCTACTTGTGGGATCTGAGGTTTATTGTACAACCACAGAACTGAGTGGGGTCAGACAAGGGACATGGCATTTGTTCATGTCACTTATGCTGCTGTATTGGTGCAGGTTTTATTGTGGTATCATGTATCTGATCTCATTATGTTGCTATGACTACATAGTACTTAATTATAACTAAAAATTCATTTTCTAAATCTTGTCATTTAAGGCTTGTCCTTGCAGTGGATGGACTCAGATGCTGGACCACTGTGTAAATTTTAGAATGACTGCAAATAATCTAATGGTTGTTTACATTTTTAATATGTGGAATAGGCAGGTTGCCTTATGAGGAATGGTTGGGCAGGTTAGGCTTGAACCTATTGGAGCTTAGAAAGTGAAAGTGGACTTGATACGATCCTGAGGGCCCTTGACAGGGTGGATGTGCAGTGGATGTTTCCTATAGTGAGAGAATCTAGAACTTGGGTTTACTGTTTAAAACAGTATCAGTGTTTTTTATATAGCAGTTTTTTTATATTTTATCTCAGAGTGTCATGAAGCCAGTTCTCTCTTCCTCTAAGGGTGGTCGTGCAGAGATCTTGGATATTTTTAAGTTGTTCTTGATAAGCAAGGGAATGGAAGGTTACCTTGGGGAGAATGGGGTGTGTGGATTAGAAGTTACAAACAGATCAGTCATGATCTTAATAAATGGTGGAGTAGAAAGGAGGGCGTGAGTGACCTACTCTTGCTCCGAATTCATTTGTTCAAATGTTTATGTTTGAAAATAGTGTTGAGGTAGAAGTTAAGCTATGACCTTATTGAATGGCAGAATAGACACCTTTTTCATATCTTTTTTCATATTTCCTGAATGACATAGAAGGCCATTCAGCTCATCAAGTCTATCCTAGCTCTTAGAGCAATTCCATCCAATTTCTAATGATCTTAAGTTTCTATGTAAAGAAAAAATGGGAAAGATGTGCATCTTAAGGGTGGCCCAAGGCCAAATTATTACCTTTAAATAGGCAGAGACAATAACCAATTTGTGTACATTAAAGAGAAGAAGGCTGTTAAGTTTTCTCACTTTTTTATCTTGAATATCTAATTTTATGAATACATTTTTTTCTAATAAGAAGCTAATTCAAAATTGCTATTTTTTTTATAAAACAAGGGATTGGTTTCAGAATGTGAGGTATTAAAACATTTCAGGTAGTGATGAATATATTTGCCTGACATTCAAATGAACCACTTTGACAGCATTGGTTGTAAGATATTTTTAATTCATATTTAATGCCTCAATTGACACCCAAGGTGATTGTTGATTTATGCTGATGAGTGTTAATTTGTAAATTAGAAAAGTGACTGCAGAGCTAATGATTTTAGATAAAATCAGTAAAACATCTAAAGTTTTGCAAGATTTACATTAAGATATCAGTACTCAGAAACATTTGATAACAATTAAGCTTAGTTATGATAAACGGCACTCCACATTACAATAGAAAAGACATTAAAACCAAAAGAAAAGACTTAACTGAATTGAGCAATATATTTCTCCCTCTGGACGAAGGAAACAGTGTTTCCTAACAATCAAGATTTTGTAATTAGATTGAAATACAATTATATTTTAAGGAAAAAGATTTCTGATATAGGAGGATTAAAGTGAATATGCAGTTCTTTTTTTTAATTTTTCATTTTTTGGGGATGTTGGCTTCACTGGCATGATCAGCATTTATTACCCATCCTTAATTGGCCTCACAAAACGGTTGGGGTGTTGCCATCATGAACTACTGTTGAAGGCCTTTTTTCGGATTTAATATGATGATTGTGATACAATTGACTGGTTAGCTAAGCCATTTCAGTGGGCATTTAAAGTTTAATCACATTGCTGTGGGTCTAGAGTATGATATAGGCCAGACTGGATAAGGATAACAGATTTCCATTCCTGAAGAAAATTGTCATGAAGTTACATGAATCATGCTGGTGCGGTAGTACAGCAGTTGGTTCTGCTGTCTCACAGCTCCAGGGATACGGGTTGTCTTCTGACCTTAGGTGCTACATGTATGGAATTTGCATGTCCTCTCTGGAATGGCTTGGGTTTCCTCCAGATGCTGGGGTTTCCTCCAGATACTCAGGCTTCCTCCCATATCCTAAAGACATGCATAGGTTAATTATCTACTGTACATTACGCTTTAGTACAGGTTAATGAAAAAAGAATTAGGGGTGATTTGATGGTCATGTATGAGAGAGAATACAGGGTACAGTGAAATGAGAGGGGAAATGGCATTGCTCCCCTGGGAGCCAGCACAAACTCGATGGGCCAAATGCCCCGTCTCTTTGTCATTATAATACTTATGATAAGATTTGTGCTCTTCTGTTATCAACTGTAGTTCTATATTTAGACAAACTAATTTTAAGGACATTTTACTCTTCATTTCTGAAAAGTGTAATGCAGCTTAAGTAATTCTAAAACTAAAGCCATTACAATCCTCAGGGTCACAGAGGAAGGATGTTTAATTTAGTGGCAAGAAGTAATCAAAATCATAACCCGGCAAGCAGTGTTTACGTTATGTTTAGGAGCAGCAGTAAAACCTCACATTTTTGGCTTCCTCTTTGAGCAGTGTCCAAGCCATTGAGTTTGCAACCACAGTCAAGCAAACCACAGAAAACTAATTCCAGATCCTCCAAATCTATCAGCAACCCACAGAGATCATGCATTTAGTTAACTCATTGCAAGTGTCTGTGGGGTAGCGTCCCATCCAAATATGCACTGACGTGGATATTGTGAAGAATATTACATAGTAGTTCTGGCACATTGGTGCAGCAACCTGGCTCACCAATCAATCTGCTCACTGTATAGCATGAAAGTGGTAATTAGTTCTCACTGATTTTCAGGATCATTACTTGGATAGTTAAGAATGGTATATTTTTAGATTTTGCGATACAATACCGTAACAATATTTCTGTTTCTAGTCACTTTATGACGGTAGTTTATATTCCAATAGTGGCTGTAAACACTATACTGGTGCAAATGTTTCACATAAAATCAATTTTCTCAGGACTTTTTCATGTTTATTTATAAATATGTATAAGTATTGTAATTCTAGCAGGTAAATTGATTTATTGGATTAAAAGTAGCAAAGAAAATATTTCTGATTTTTTCACTATTCTGTAATATTTCATATGTCAGTTGTGTCATATTTTATGTTCACTTTTCAATTTAATTTTATCCTTAAAACTATTGATTACCTGCTTCATGACTACAACTGTTAAGACACATGTTTTTTTCATTCTCACGTTTTATATTTTCTTATGACATAGGGAGAGACTATTTGGCCCATGGAGTCCAGCAAGTTCTCAGTCCACGTCACATTTTTGTTAGAACTGTGGTTGAAATTCCATTATTAATGATAGGCCTGAATGTGACATCTCAAGATGGTGGAATGTGCAATGTTAATATCCAATTAACAATTAATTAGAATATTAACAATAACTTGTGTCACTTAGAAGATACTCTCCTCTCCAATTGATTTTTGCGTTTGGCTCATTATTATGAAATATATACTATTGCATCAGAATTTGTGAATTTATTTAAGTACAGTCCAAAGTTGTTTTAGTGTTAAGTAAGTCACTGGCCATATAGCAATAATTGACCATAAAAATAACTGGCAGATTCAATTTAAGTTTCCAATTGTTTATATAGTATATGGATTCTAGAACTAATTATTTTGAAATAACCGCAGTAAAAGCACATATACCCTGAAATGTATTTTTGTTTTCTAATAATTTTTAGGTCTGCTGCACATTTTGTTATCTTACATTTTCCGTCCTTGTATTTCCGTTTGTTCAGGAACCATTGTTTCCTGCAAACTGAATTTAAGATATTCTCTCAGGAAGTAAGATCATTGTATGTTCAGAATAGCCTAGTGTGAATCTTACGGTGTTTAGTTGTAAAGGTGTCTCTATTGTTCAACATTGTTAAAGTTTAAATCTGTAACTTACTTCATTCTCTGTCATTTTCTGTATGGACTGCTTTCGTACAATGTCATAATAGATTCCAATTAATGTAACTGTTTAAAACCCTTTACATCCAATGTGCAACAATCGATTATAGTATTGTTTTTTGCATTAATGGATAATGTGTTTAATTGAAAGGAAGTTGCATGGAAAACATTATCAATTTGAGCACAAAGGCACAACCAAGTGAGCTATTCTGAATTTATGCTTACATTTACAAATCTTTGCTGATAAAATTGCATTAAATTAGAAAGACACTGAGTACTGCTTTATGAATATTTTAATTCTGAGGATAAAAGCATAAGTCATAATAGTTTGAGTAATAAGAACAGCAAAGTGCCTGAGAGGTCTTTCAGGTACTGCCTAGGATTCCAATTAAACAAAGTGCACCGGATATAAATATAAGAGAGGTCCACATAACTAGTTCGAAGAGGAATAATAATTTATCATTTAAAAGTGAGGATCATTTTTGGTTAATAAATCTATAATGACAAAAAATTGTCATACAGTGCAACTAATCTGTTTTGAACTTGCACAGAACTGTTCGGTAGTTATTGATCATGGTTGAGGTGGGCAATTGACCTTTAGTATTTTCACAAAATCAGAAAATTAATATTTGTCTAGACATGCTACTATGGCTGTAATTGTGTTTTCTCCCTGTTTAAGTTTGGAGGGTGATTTCTAACCCATGAGGATAAGAATAGAGTGTAGATAACAATTGTCAGTTTTCGAAGTAGAGAAGGGGTTCAGATTGATTGGGATATGACGAAGGGAGTTAAGGATGGACATTCTAGAAACTCTTCCAGAGGACTGGTATATTACAAATGTAAAAGTGTGGATCTATAAACCTAGCAATTAGAAGGTGGAAAACCTAATGTTGTTGATGGGGAAACATCATTAATTGACAAAACTGGTGGAGTTCTGATGCAGGGGTTTCGACCCGAAACATTGCTAATTCCTTTCTTCCCACAGATGCTGCTTGACCTGCTGAGTTCCTCTAGCAGATTGTTTTATATGTTGATTAATGCCGGTTGGTCTATCTGGTTTTTCTTACACATCTAAGGTCAGCGTGGATTCAGCCATTAATCGACCCTAAACTGGTTTAATTCACATGTAACTCTTTAGGTTGGTAGCTTCAATTTTACATCTGATCATATGCATGTCCTAATTTGATTCATTTGGCATCTACATTTTATTTTGACTGAAATGCTATGAGAAACCATAGTAATTAGTATTGTGTAGGAAGCATATCGATGATGGTTATGATTAATGTGCTTTCACTGCACTCTGGGGGAAAAAATAAGCAGAATAAAAGCAGAATCTGCACACCATTAATAGGCCTTTCATTCTGATAAAAGAGAAACTGGTAGTTTATTTTCTACCCAAGGAGGGACAGGATTGTTGTGAAGATAAAACATTTCTATGGAGAATATGAATGAAAAGATGTGCATATTGAAAATGCCCTGAAGGAAGTGCTCTAATTTAATGCAGAGTGGGATTCTGAGTGCAGTGTTTATTTACAATTGCCTGCAGCTCTGAACGGATTGAAAATGTGCCATAACCTATAAGCTAGTTTCAGCTCCTGATCATTTTGAAGTTGTTCTTTTGTGTTGGCTGCTGGAAAGGATACTGCATACTCCTGGAAATACAACAGGAAACAAAAACATACATTTATATAACATTTTTCTCAACCCAGGAGTTTCCAAAGTGCTTTGCAGCCAATTTAATATTTCTTTATAAGTGAACTCACTGTTGCAGGCTATCTAGAAACTAAGTGAACTTGAAAGATGGATGCTGCAAAATTCTGCTATGTGGCACCCACTGCTTTAGAATCATGTGACAAAAAAAGTTTCTGTGCAAAATGTGGATCAATGACTTTTTATCTTGGGGAAAGAGAGATTAAAAGATTTAGAAACTAAGCCATGTAGCAGTGACTTTTTAAAAAAAATCTCTGCAGGGATGGGAATGAACAGCTCAGAATTTGATGACAAATTGCAGTCATGCAGTTGTGGTACTCTTCAAACTGAGGAGCACGGGGGGAAGAAGTAAAGGCATGCAGTGTGTACACATGGGGACAATTCTAGTTTGAGGCCTGACTTGCCTGGCTTGGGTCCATCCAGCTAATGCACCATGTGAAGCACTCATGGGAACCCTCATCTTAGCAGCAGGAAGAACCACCACCTGCGTCACCACCCATACCCCACTCACCATCATCATCACCTTATTATTGAAACAGATACTCAGTTTAGTTGGTTTAAGTAGGAAATCAGGTCATTCATTTGAATTCTACAATGTTGCATTTATCAAGAAAGGTAGGAAATCTGAGGAAGAAGGATTTTCTTTCTCACCAAGGTATGGGGGGTTAGAACAATTGGGCTGCATGACTGGGAAGAAAAGAGGGCCCAAAGAAAAACACTCCTTGACATAAGGGACCAAAGGAGGAGGAGAAGAAGGGCTCAGCATCACTAATGTCCTCAACTTTAACTACCCTCTGAAATGACCAAGCAGGTGTTATTTCATTTGATTCAAACCCAGTGTAAAAACGCAATGGGAAGAAAATCAGACTGAATTTTGAAACAGTAAAAGCACATTCAACCCACCCTGCAAAGTTTCCTCAAAATCTCCTGGGTTATGCCTTCACTGGAAGAGCTGTCCTATACATAGGTACCAGGGTGACATAGTTGAAATCAAAAAGCCATATTCTACAGCCAACATTACAGGCCCCCTCATTTCACTGCAAAAATCTATTCTGGTCCATTGGCAAGAATACCCTCAGAGGTGGTAGCACAGTGGTGTATAAGTGGAGGGAGTAACTTTGGGACTCAACTTTGACTCCAGCTAACAGAAAATCTTCTGACATCAAATTATATATCAGAAAGGAAATTTCCTGTAGATTATCACCCACTATACTCCCTTGTCTTAAATACCACTTGAAAGAAACACTGACATTACAGAATGTTTATTTCTAAAACTGGTTTGGTAGTACTGCCACTGACCAACCTGACTAAGTCCTAAAGGACACAGCTGCTAGCCTGGTTCTGGAAAACCAACAGGAATGATAAACTGTTTCACACTCTGCCTGATGCAAATACATGAGTTTATGATAGCATTGGTATGTATAACCATCGCACAGTCTTTGTGCAGAATAAGTGTCATCTGCACACTGAGGATGCTTCCATTATGTGGTGTTAGATTACCATTGTGCTAAATAGAACAGATTTAGAACAGTTCTATCAGCTCAAAACACCATAAATCAGAGCTGAAGAACCACAAGCTATCACAACTTTTACAACTATCTTTAGCCAGAAGTATGAAGTGATAATCCAACTCAGCCGCTTCCTGAGGCCCCCACCATCACAGAATCTAGTCTTCAGCAAGTTCAATTCACTTCATGTAATATCATGAAATCACTGAAAGTAATGGATACGTTGAAGGCTTTGAAACCAGATTATATCCATCTGCATGCACTCTAGAACTAACCATGCCTCGATTGAGCTGTTCCAGACAGTCCAACATTGGTATTAATGTGACAAATGGAAAATTGCCTGAGTATATCCAGGTCACAAAAAAGCTTGATAAATGCAGTCTGAGCCATTAAAACACTGAGGTCCTAGCACTGATCCTTAAGGCACTCCATTAGATATAGCTTGCAAACCTGAAAATGACCCATTTATTCCAACTCCCAACTTTCTCCTTGTTCACACCTTGCACAGTCACCTTTTGTGTGACATCTTAAATGAATTTTGGAGATCAAAACACATTATATCCATTGGGTTTTGTTTGTCTATCTTGATAACTGCATCCTCAAAGAATTCTAATAAATTTCTTAAATGTAATTTCCCATTCAGAAAACAATGCTCTCTTTACTTAATCAAATTGTGCTTTTATAAGCCCTCTGTAATGAATATCTAAAATTTACCTGTTCTATGGTTTCTTGCTTTCTTTCCTCCTCTGATTTTGAATAGTGCTGTTATAGAACATAGAACAGTACGGGCTCTTCGGCCCATGATGTTACACTGACCTATATAAACAACTACTCCTTGATCAATATAACCCTTCCCTCCTACACAGCCCATAACCCTCCACTTTTCTTACATCCATGTGCCATCTAAGAGTCTTTTAAATTTCCCCATTATAACAGCCTCTACCGCCACCCCCAGCAGCACGTTCCAGGCACTCACCACTCTCTGTGTAAAAATCAGTTATACAGTCATTGTTTGGTGGTTTTTAAAATTTTCTCAATCCTCAGGCCTACTACTGTGCTTCACACACATTTAAGCTTTTTCTTTCAAATAGCCATAGATGGATCACTTTCCCAATGGAATCATGATTTGTCCATGTAGTGGGTACTTGTTGAGAATTAGGATTTTTTTTCTTTAAACATCTGCCAATGTATCTACCATCAGACCTTTTAATCTAATTTCCCAATCTACTTTAACCAACTTGCCAACATACCTCTGTAATTGCTTTTTTTAACTTGAAGACGATAGTTTCAGATTTAAGTTTGTCACCATCAACTAAATGTGAAACTTAATTATATTTAGATTGGTTTTCCTCAGAGGATCATTTACTGTGAGATTATTAATATCATGTAGTCACAGAACCAGATATGCCTGTGTTCTGCCATACCGGGACAGCATTCAAGTATGAAGTGATAAGAACATAAGAAAACATGAGAAATAGGACTAGAGGCAGACCAATTCATCACTTGAGTCTGCTCTGACATTCAATAACCTTATGTCTGGACCAGTCTTGGCCTCTAGACCTTGTTCCCACTCTTCCCATATCCAGCCAGGGAAAACATCCTCCTTGCATCCTGCCTGCCAAGCCCTGCCATACAAATTTGTATGGTTTGATGAGATCACCTGCTTTCTTCTGAACTCTAATGAACACAAGCCTAGTCGACCCAATATTTCCTCATATGACAGGCCCACCATCCCAGAAATCAGTCTGGTGAACCTTCTTGGCACTCCCTCCATGGCAAGAATATCAGTTCTAAGGTAGGGAGACAAAAACCATCAACAATAGTCCAGGTGCCGGGACCCAGTATAATTGTATTAAGCCATTCTTTCTCCTATACTCAAAATCTCTTGCAATGACCATTTACTTTCTTAAGATGCTTGCTGCACGTGCATGTCTGATTCCAGTGAATAGTGCACAAGGATACCCAGAGCCCTTTGTATATTAACATTTCCCAATTTTCTCACCATTTAAACAATACTCATTCTTTCTGTTTTTCTGACCAATGTGGATAACTTCATATTTATATGCTATACTGAATCTGCCATGTGTTTGCCCACTCAATCAACTTGTCTAAATCACCTTGAAGCCATTTTCCATCCCTCTTGCAACTTGTATATTACCCAGTTTCATGTCTTTGGCAGATTAAGAAATAGTATATTCAGTTTCTTAATCCCAATCATAGATATATATTCTGAACAGCTGGAGCTGAAGCATTGATCCCTGCAGATCTCTTTCACCTGCCAACCCAATAAAGACCTATTTATTCCTACACTCTGTTTCCTGTCTGTCAGCCAGTTTTCAGTCCATGGCATGTATTAGCCACAATCCCACTTGCATTAATTTTGTACACAAGCATCTTTTGTGAAACTTTATCAGAGATCTTCTGAAAATTCACATATACCACAGCCACTTGTTCTCCCTCATCTATTCCAGCAGTTACATCCTCAGAATTGCTGAGCAATCCTCAGAATCCTTAGTCCTTGATTCAGTGTAGGCAGGATGGCAGTTTGGACAGTGGAATGCTCCTCCTGCAAGATATGCGAAGTCAGGGAACCTCACAGTCTCCTTGATGACTACATCTGTGGGATGTGCACCCAGCTGCAGCTCCCGACTGACCAGGTGAAGGAAATGGAGCTGGAGTTGGATGTACTCAGGACTATCCAGGAAGCTGAAAACCTCATAGATTACACTTTTACTGAGGTAGTCACATCCACAGTAAATGATAAATGAGTGACCACCAGGAGAAGTAAGGGGAGTAAGCAGTCAGTGCAGGATTCCCCTGTGGCCATACCCCTCAGCAACAGGTATACCCCTGTGGGTACTGCTGGGGGGCATGACCTATCAGGGCACAGCAGAAGCAGCCAGGTCAGTGGCACCGTGGCTAGCTCTGCAACCCAACAGGGAAGGGTAAAGTCAGACAGAGCAATAGTGATAGGAGACTCAACAGTCAGGGGGACAGATAGGTGATTCCATGGCTGTGAAAGAGACACCAGAATGGTGTGTTGCCTCCCAGGTGCTAAGGTCGAGGTCGTCTCAGAGTGGCTACAGAATATTCTCAAGGGGGAGGGTGAGCAGCCAGAGGTCGTGGTGCACGTTGGCACCAACGATATGGGTAGAAAGGGGGAAGAGGTCCTGCACAGTGAGTATAGGGAGTTAGGAAAGAGGCTGAAGAGCGGGACCTCCAAGGTAGTAATCTCTGGATTACTTCCGGTGCCGTATGCTAGTCAGGGCAGGAAGAGGATGATAGAACAGATGAATGAGTGGCTGAGGAATTGGTGCAGGGGGCAGGGTTTTAGATTCTTGGATCATTGGAACCTCTTCTGGGGCAGTGGTGACCTGTACAAGAAGGACAGGTTGCACCTCAACTGGAGGGGAACCAATGTCTTGGCTGGGAGGTTCACTAGTGCTACTCGGGTGAGTTTAAACTAGTTTTGCAAGGGGATGGGAACCAGAGCACCAGGTCTAAAAGTGGAGAGATTGAGAGGAAGGTAGATGTCAGGGCCAGTAAAAACAGGCAGGAGCAAAGTAATAGACACAATGGGACGGACAGCCTGAAGTGTGTGTATTTGAATGCTTGGAGTATTATGGGTAAGTGTGATGAACTTAGAGCAACTATGATGTTGTGGCCATAACAGAGACTAGGTTGAGAAAGGGACAGGAATGGGTGCTTAATGTTCCAGGGTTTCGATGTTTTGGAAAAGATAGAGAGGGAAGTAAAAGAGGGGGAGAGTTGCACTACTAATCAGGAACAATATCACAGCTGCACTCAGAGGGGACATAATGGAGGGCTCGTCCACTGAGTCTATATGGGTAGAACTCAAAAATAAGAAAGGTGCAATCACTCTGATGGGATTATAGTACAGACCCCCCCCCCCCCAATAGCCACTAGGACACTGAGGAACAGATATGCAAGCAGAATAGGGAAAGGTGTAAAACTAATAGGGTTGTTGTCGTGGGGGACTTCAACTTCCCTAATATAAACTGGGACCTCCTTAGTGTAAGAGGTTTAGACGGGGCAGAATTTGTTATGTGCGTCCAGGAGGGTTTCTTAAATGAATATGTAGATAGTCCAATGAGAGGACGGACCATACTGGATCTGGTGTTGGGTAACGAGCCTGGCCAGATGACCGACCTTTCAGTGGGACAACAGTTAGGGAACAGTGACCACAACTCCTTAAGTTTTAAGATAGCTATAGATAAGGATAAGTATGGACCTTGCAGGAGAGTATTAAATTGGAGCAGGGCAAATTACGAGAGCATTAGGCATGAACTAGGGAGAATTAATTGGGAACAGCTGTTTTTGGGAAGTCCACATCTGACATGTGGAGGGTGCTTAAAGACCAACTGCACAGAGTACAGGACAGGTATGTTCCAGTAAGAAGGAAGGACAAGGATGGCAGGGTAAGAGAACCTTGGATGTCGAGAGAGGTGGTGAATTTAGTCAAGAAGGAAAAGGAAAAGTATGTAAAGCTTAGAAAGCTAGGATCAAACAGAGTACTTGAGGATTATAAAGAAGCCAGAAAGGAATTCAAGAAGGGAATTAGGAAAGCCAGGAGGGGCCATGAAAAGTCCTTGGCAAGTAGAATTAAAGAGAATCCCAAGGCATTCTATACATACATCAAGAGCAAGAGGATAACTTGGGAGCGGGTAGGACCACTCAAGGATAAAGGAGGGAACATGAGCTTGGAAGTGGAGGATGTGGGTAAGGTACTTAATGAGAACTTTACATCAGTATTTACCAAGGAGAAGGACGTGGAGGATAGTGAGATCAGTATGGACCATGCTAATATGCTAGGGCATTTCGAGATAAAGGAGGAGGTAGTGTTGGGTCTCTTGAAGACCATTAAGGTGGATAAGTTCCATGGGCCGAATGGGATATACCCTAGGTTATTGAGCGAGGCAAGAGATGAGATTGCTGGGGCCTTGACCAATATCTTCTTGTCCTCTCTAGCCACAGGTGAGGTCTTGGAGGACTGGCGAGTAGATAATGTTTTTCAATTATTCAAGAAGGGAAACAGGGATAATCCTGGTAACTATTAGACCAGTGAGTCTCACATCAGTGGTAGGGAAGTTACTGGAAAGTATTTCTAGGGATAGGATTTGTGAGCATTTGGAAAACCATAGCCTAATTAGGGACAGTCAGCATGGCTTTATGCAGGGCAAGTTGTGCCTTACTAACTTGAATGAGTTTTTTGACAAGGTGATGAGGGTAATTGATGAAGGTAAAGCTGTGGATGTTGTCTACATGGATTTTAGTAAAACATTTGACAAGGTCCCTCAGCCATAGAAGACAGAGGGTAATGGTCGATGGGACTTATTCTAGCTGGAGGTCTGCGACTACTGGTGTTCGTCAGGGATCCATACTGGGACCTCTGCTGTTTGTGATATATATAGATGACCTGGATGAAAATGTACATGGGTGGGTTATTAAGTTTGCAGATGATACGAAGATTGGTGGTGTTGTGGATAGTGTAGAAGACTGGCAAAGGATACAGCGGGATATAGATCACTTACAGATATGGGCAGAGAAATGGCAGATGGAGTTCAACCCAGCCAAATGTGAAATGTTGCACCTTGGGAGATCAAATGTAAAGGGACAGTACACTATTAATGGCAAGACCCTTAACAGTGTTGATGAGCAGAGGGATCTTGGGGTCCAAGTTCATAGCTCCCTGAAAGTAGCTACACAGGTTGATAGGATGGTAAAGAATGCAAATGGCATGCTTGCCTTCATGAGTCGAGGCATTGAGTTCAAGAGTCAGGAAATTATGCTGCAGCTTTATAAAACTTTAGTTTGGCCGCATCTGGAGAATTGCATTCAGTTCTGGTCGCCCCATTATAGGAAGGATTTTGAGACTTTGGAGAGGGTGCAGAACAGGTTTACCAAGATTCTACCTGGATTAGAGGGCATGTGCTATGAGGATAGGTTGGACAAACTTGGGTTGTTCTCTCTGGAGTGGCGGAGGCTGAGGGGAGATCTGATAGAGGTTTATAAGATTATGAGAGGCCATAGAAAGAGTAGACAGCCAGTATCTCAGGGTTGAAATGTCCAATACCAGAGGGTGTGCATTTAAGGTGATAGGGGGTAAGTTCGAAGGAGATGTGCGGGGCAAGTTTTTTTTACACAGAGAGTGGTGGGTGCCTGGAATGCACTGCCTCGGGTGGTGGTGGAGTCAAATATGGTAGGGGCATTCAAAAAGCTCTTAGAGAGGCACATGAATGTGAGGGAAACGGTAGGATATGGACATTGTGTAGGCAGAAGGGATTAGTTTAGATGGGCATTTTATTACTAATGTAATTGGTACGGCACAATGTTGTGGGCCAAAGGTCCTGTTCCTGTGCTGCAATATTCTATGTTTTAATTCCAGTAGGCTTAATCAGCCATGATTTCCCCTTCATAAATCCATGCTGACTTTGTCAAATCCTGTTCATTGTTCTGTGTCTTGTTATCATATTCTTTATAATAATCTCTAGTATTTTCTCTATTATTGATGTTAGATCAATTTGTAGTTCCCTGTTTTCTCTCTCTCCTTTTTTAAGCAGTGGACTAACATTTGTGACCCTCCAATCTGCAGGAACTATTCCCTAATCTGTAGAATTTTGGAAGATAACCAGTATTTCCATGAACACATCTTTCAGTACTCAGGGATGCAGATTTTCAGGCCTTGGGGATTTATTGACTTTGTCTTATTAACTTTTCCAGCACTTTTTTTTTGAATAAAACTAATTTCCTTTCATTTTTCCTTTTTGTTAGACTCTTGTTTCCCTTGCATTCTGGGTAAATGACTTGTGTCCTGTTTCTTGCAGACAGAACCAAAGTACTTGTTGAGTTTTATTTTGCCATTTGTTTGTTCCCTTTTTATAAATTTTCTGATTTCTGACCATGGGGCAACTTATATTCATCTAAACTAAGCTGTTTGCTCCATGCAAGTTTACTTTTGTGCTATATTTTTCCTCTCTTAATCAATTTCCTAGTCCAGGTTGGCCAAATTCTAAACTGTTCCCAATTCTCTGGCTTGCAACTTTTCTGGCAACTTTATATGACTCGTTTTTGAATCTGTACTATTTTTAACTTTTTGTTAGTCATGTGTATGTGAGGGATGGGGGTGGTGATGTGGTTCTAGAACCAGAGTTCACAGTCACAGGATACAGGATAAGATATTTGGGACTGAGATAAGAGAAATGTCTTTACTCAGAGAGTGGTGAACCTATGGAATTCTCTATGACTGAAGGCTGTGGAGGCCAAGCCCCAGAATATCTAAGGAGATAGATAGCTTTATAGACACAAAAGGCATCAAGAGCTACTGATGGCGGGAGGGGGTGTGGGGGTGGGAAGAGAGAGGGCAGGAAGATGGTTTTAGATAAAGGATCATCCACAATCATATTGAATAGTGGAACAGTTTGAAGTGCCTATTCCTATTTTTCTACATGTCTATCTTATTCTAACTCTGGGCAAGCACTGGCCATCTGAAACAGAATATGTCCACCTCCCCTTGATATTCAGTGCCATCACTGAATATCCCTATGTCAAAATCTTGGGAGAATCAATATAGAATAAGTTATCAATTGGACCAGGCTTGGAATCAGAGGCTGGCACATCAGAGGCTGGGAATCCTGTGGTGATTAACTCTCCTCTATACTTGCCTTATTGTTTACAACATATTCAGAGCACATGTCCTTAATGGACCTGGTTGAGCTCAGCTTCAATGACATTTAAGAAACAAGACAACATCAAGAACATAACAGTGCACTTGACTGGTATCTGATCTCCCACCCCAAATATTTAATTTCCTCCATCAGCAAGACATCACAGCTGCAAAGTGCACTGCAGCAACTTGCCAAAACTTCTTCAACAGTACCTGGAAAACATGTTACCTCAACTAACTGGAAAAGAGGGTCAGCAATCACAGAGGTACAATATTGCCAGCAGTTTTGTTTCTAAATCTTACAGTATCCTGATTTGGAACTTCATTTGTATGCAATTAGGGCAAGATTCTGCAGTTCACAGGAATATGAGGACCTTTCTCCACACTCTCTACAATGGGTAAGGAAGATAGTTCCACACAGCTATTAAGCTAATTACAGTGTTCGTTAAAAGCTTAGCTATACTGGCAGCTTGCAGCCATATTGGTGGAACATTGCTCACTTTGGGTGGAAGAGGTTACAGATGGCCACAAAGGTCAAGCAATTCTGGGTCTAGATATCTTGGCCACAGATTTGTTGTGATGACAGTAGTGGGATAACTAGTACTGCCATTTAAGAGAGCTGCGTTCTGTTAGAAAATGACTTCCAGCATCCCTCCTGAGGTTTTGGAATGACTTCCAGCAGCAGTTACAGGAAAGAAGCACCTCTACTTTAAAAGGAGCTGGTGTGGCTTCAGTTGTTGTTAGCTAGCTTCAACTGATACTGGGAATTCATGAAATTGTACTGGATAATGGTACAGTGGCACTTTCTGGACTTTATAATTGTAATATCAAGGAAGGACCACTAATTTTACCTTTGACATGGGCTGTCTCAAGTGGTGCAATTTAATTGTACAACTTCTAATTCTAAATCCACCCATTTTAGTCCTGCAGTGTGTGAGGACATAAAGTAGTAGATCCACAAATAACATGTCAAAGAGATGAGAGATTAGAACAAATATGCACAGATATACCATGTTGATAACATTGAAAAGTTGTAGTTGCCATGAGATTGGTCACATTGCAGCACAAAAAGAGACAACTTTTAGGCTAGGTCAGGATAAGAACTTTACACATTTGTAATATATTCATGAGGTAATATTAAGGGAAAAAAATGTAAAGGCAAAAAAAAATACAAATTCCATTACATTGAAAAGGATCCAGCCTAGGCAGTCATTCAGAGGGAACGGCTTCAACTATCACAAATGGATTGGTTAAAAGGAAGATAATTTGCTAAGAGGGGAAAGAGGTTTCCAGGACTGTTTTCAAAATCAGTATATTCTCAGCCTGTCAAGGAAATAGTTCAGGGTCTTGTACTCCAAAATGAGATGAGAAAGGTAGGCAATGTAGTGGTTGGAAAACATCTTGATAACAGCTGCCATAACATCATTAGGTGCAATGTAATGTTGACAGAGCTTTAAAAATAAATTGTACTGGATTGGAAAATCCATTTTCAATAAAATAAAACTTGATAACAGAAAGCAAAATATGAAAATGATGGAGATCTCAGATAAGAAAAAAACATAGACATTTTGGAAGCACTGTACATTTTTGGAGAGACGAAGGTAGGGCAGAAGTTTTGTTATTTTGACAATCCCTTAGGAAGAAGAAGGAAATAGATTAAATAATTTAGAGGAAAAATTGGCAGATAAAGCTATGGTTGAAAAACAGGAACCATGTGTTTAGGAGTGAAACTAAATATTTTCCTGTAAGAAGTGGGAGTGCGGTTGTGTGAAGGGTGAGTTGGAAAATGTCGGACTTCCTTGCATAAGAAAATAAAATCAGACTTTTACAAAAGTGCACAATGAATCTAAAGTTACTAATAGAAATGCATATTAATTGGCCTTTAGTAACAAAAAAAAGCAATGGAAAGGTGAAGAGGAGGCTTGAAGGATGTAAAGAAATTTCTAACTATTGTCAAATGAAGGATAAGATTGTTTCATAAAAGGAAGGGTAGAAAGATCTTAGTATTGTGTCACGTATTTCACAGAAGAGTGTAAGGGGAATGAAGATGCAGATACAAGCAATTGAATATGAAAATTAAACATAAGTGGAACTAAAAATTCACTGTGCTTCAAAATAGATTTGTGGAGTAATGCTTTGTAGAATTGGTATCAGAGGTTATGACCACAATCTTTCAAGCATAACTGGTTTTGCATTGGGACAGGAAGATTATCAATGAGAACAAAAGAAATAGAAACAGGAGTAGGTTATTTGATTGCTCATGCCGGCTCCTCTTCTCAATGTGTTTAAAAAGGAAGAGTCCAACAAACTCACACGGAAGTTTTGTTCCAGAGAACTCAGATGAAGATATTAATGGTGCAGTTTAGAGACAGAGGGTGTTGAAATGCTCTGATACCAAAATCAAAAACCTGCAGAAAATATCATGGTGGATTTGGGAGTCTCAACTTGGACTGGGTTTTTTGCAGACAGATTCCACTGATGTCTGATGTCCCAGCTTCCATTCAAACACAGGCAGAAGTGACTCAATGTTTGAATGTTGCAGTTGAAGGTCAGACTTTTGCCAAGCAAAAATCAGACTGTTGTAATCAGTGTCCTGAGTGCCAATATTTAAAGGGACTTCAAGGCAGATTACATATTGCCGAGGCGCCACCCCAGGGAAAGGGCATTGTTTACAAGGAACATGAAGCATCTCACTTCTCCAAGGATGACAGCATTTTTGATCCTACCATTGCTTAGGATGTGAACCTGCCTTTTAAATGAGGGGAGATAAGACTTCACTCATTCTTTACCTCTTCAAAATAGTACCACAGACCTGGCAAATCCCATTACTTCTACCTCTGGTTCTGAGCTGAAAATTATAAAGGATTACAGCATGAGGGCCTCAACTGAAATGCACATTCCTGTCTTACTGATGTTGTCAGTCCTTCTACTTGCAGATTCTATTACATAGAATTTGGAACCATCCAGTACAACCATTTCAAACCAGTTTACGCTCCATATGTTATGATTCTAAAACCCAGGAAGATCACAACTGTTTCAATTGTTAGATTCGTTCTGCCTTCTATCTCCTCCAGATCTTAACCTAGGACCCAGGTCCTGGTACAAAACATGGACTAGCACAGTTACTTTTACTTACAGTAAAAACAAAGTATGCAAGCATGAACAAAAGGCAGCATAACTTGTATGCACACTAGCCTGTCTAAAGGCTCAAAAGAAAAACTCAACCTGTCCTCAATATCGGCCTGTAACATTAAGTTACTCTTTTAGGAACATCCAACAATCTGTCATGTGTATTTCATTTTTATCTCCAGCATCATCATTCTTGGCACCATTCCAGCAAAACTCCTCTGAATTTATGACATACTGCTTGCCTTTGGAATTGGTTAGCTTTCAAACCAGGCTAAAGAAGTTAATTAAATCATGAGTAAAATAGGGACTCAGACAGCAATTAACTGTCCTAACCTTTTTAAGCATGGTAAAGTATTTGCTCATACACTATGTTATGAAATGGAGACAAACAAGCTGAGTGGTACATTAGGCCATTAATTCCCCTTTTGATTGTAGTTCCAATTCAAATAATCTGGCATGAAAAATGAATCTGGCATGAATCATGGCATGATATGAGGATGCCTTTTGGTTATTCTGTGTTAGTGTTGATAAAATCATTAAAGAGTATTTCACCATTTTTCTTTTGTTTCTTGAAAGAATATAAACATACTTTTGAGTTCTTACTTCTATCAAGGTATCCTTAGTTAACAGTTAACTTGAATGTTGAACTTATTCATGATCTGGTGTTTCTGTATAAACTTGGGGACTAAGTGGAGTGAATTTTTTTGCTCATGAAGATGAGAGCCATAGTGAATGGGATGCATGTTTTCAACTAATGCATCCAATGACATACTCAAGCACAAACAAATAAAGCAGGTTATAGATTAGGCACGGGAGGAAGAATCTTGCACATTATCTCTGAAGTCCAGCCTCTGAAGAATATTCCTACACTGCCCATGTCTATAATTGTTATTCAACAATATTACCAATTTAATTCTAAATTATATGCAGTATATGCCATAAACTAATGCCATAATCTGGCAAAGAATCTGGACCATATCAGGCCATTTCATTGGGACATTTTAGTACCAGTGAAGGAGACTTTCACACAGTGGTTAAGAGGACGGTGCTATAACACTGAAACCCTTTTGTTTTGTATTTTCTTTGTAGACAAACTGTAAGTCTTTTCATAGTATTTCTTGATGGTTTGCAGTAATTAATCTTTTGTGGAGAGGAACAAAACTCTTGTGGTTGCAATTGTGAAAAGGCAACAAAAAGATAACGCTTTAGGTAAGCAGCCACTAATGTTCCACTTTAGCTGAATGGAATTGTCTTACTAACATGTGTTACTGTGATTGAGAGCAGGATTCCTTTCCACCAGGGTTTGTACAAATTTTGACAGGTCAAATTTTGATTTTGTTGCATCAGCATTTCTTTGGTGTGCTGTGAATGCGCACTAAATAACAACCACAAAAGCAAAACAAAATAGACAAATCAACTAATTATCCCAAAATGCCAAGCATTTGCCTTACTTTTAAGACCTGTGCATGATTGATTAACTGGGATGTTATGGTTGATAATGACTTGATGCTTAAACAAAGGAGGCATCTTCTCACAGTGCAAGTTCATTTTTAAGTTGTGGCAGATGCCAGAGCTGTGCAGTACTATAGACGCTAGTTGTTTCAGCTCTGAATGGCCTTGAATGCACAGAATTTTTAACATTGCAACAGAAACAATTAAGTTTGAAACTAGCATTGTTTCTAATAACATTTCAATTATTCCTCTGAATGAGGTTATGTTATAACTTAAGGGGCAAATTTTATTTCTAAATTACCAATCAAGAAGGCCAATAGCCTTTTATAACAGGTCAAACAAAAACTTTAAACAAAATCTTGAAGTAGGAAACAAAAAATTAATTGGCACAAATAATTTGCTAAAATTCCAAATCTAAATGAAGCATGTTACTGTATAGACACAATTAGTTAATGCTAAATTAGATTAAGTCAAATGACTATATTTATATTTCATGCTTGCTTTCACCCAGCAAGTAGCATTGCTTAATTTTCAGAAGAATTTTTCAAAGGAAACATTTTGGATTTAGTTTGTTCACAGTACCAAAAATGTCACCTAATTTGTTTGAGTTTAATGTCCATTCAAAGGATCAAAATCAGGGCTACTGCAATGCAAAGCTACAAATAGAGAAAAATATAGGTTACTAAATTTACATACTTATTTGCTATATTTTGAAGTCAGTAGCAGGTATTTTATTCAGGGTTAAAACTGGTTCCATCTGCCTATTGTCCCCATTTCCCCCCCCCCCCCCCGCCTTATCTGGTTCCACTTATCACCTTCCTCACTTATCAGATTCCAGCCTCTTGGATTTCCACTTATCACCTTCCAGCCACTCTCTCTACTTTCATTCTCCCATCCCCAAATCTGGCTTCACCTGCCCTCTTTTTTTCTCTCTCCTTGCTGGTCTCTACCTACCAGCCACTGACTCCCAACTCCACCTCTCCACCTCCCCCTCCTCCTCCGGGCTTTATCTGCCCACCATCTCCCTTCTCACCTGGTTCTATCTATCACTTGCCAGCCCCTGGCTCACTCCTCCCTGTCACCTCTTTATACTGGGTATCTCCCTTCTACACACTCAGTCCTGATGCAAGATCTTGACCCGAAATATCGACTATCCCTTTGACTCCACAGATGCTGCCTAACCTACCAAGCTCTTCCAGCAGATTGTTTTTTGCTTTAGATTACCACATCTCCAGTTTCTGTGTCTCTAAAAGCTAAATTATGAAGCAAGGCAGGGACTTGAATGTAATTTATCAGTGTGATAAGTGTTATGTTATCAATGTATGTGATTTTTCAAATCCTGAAACAAATGTGAATTTGAACCTCTTATTCAAATTTATTGGTATTCACCTTTATAATTTACACAAAAGTACTAACTTATGAACAACTTTATATACTTTTGGTGATTTCAGCATCCCAGCACCTTTACACCTTTGGAGCCTACATCATGAGGGGTAGTTACAGTTTAAGCTTGTTAAATTGCTTAAATGTGTGGTGAATTGTGGCAGAAGCAGGTTCTAGCAGTTCTGGAGGCAACAAATCTAATCTGAGAAACATTGAAGAATAGCTCAAGAGGGGCTCAGTGTTTACAAATGCTGCACCTGAGACCACAGCAGAGGATCATTAAAAGAATGTCTTGTAGCTACAGGCAGCTGGGAAGCCTGCCAGGCACATAATGAAAAGGCAGCAGGAGTAAAATGCCGCTGAGGTCAATGCAAGTGTCAAGCTCTGAGAATCTGGATGCAGTGCCCTTAGAAGCTCAATGACCTCCCTATCATTGTTACAATCAATAGCTGACTCTTCAAATGTCCTAAACCACCATCGGAACCAATAGTCACAGGCACTGCACTGTGTATAACACCCATACCAACAGCTTTTGTCATTCCCAATATTTATGGCTTTCATTTCATCCTCAGTTAGTACTTACCACATACTTCATCTCCACTTCTCATAACTTGCACACATTGTGAGCTATTCAACCATGATAGCGACATCACTGAGAGGAACTTGCTGACAAAAGTCATCATCCTGAAATATTAAATCAGTTTCTCTCTTCAAGGATGCTGCCTTTTCCGCTTTCATTTCCAATTTCCAGCATCTGCAGTTTTTTTTCAAAACATTCCCTTTCTCTTGTAGAAGGTGTTTGTCAGCTGAAGGCAGCAGGGCATGTATTTATGTGCCTTGTTCCCCAGGGAGGGTATGGCAGTGGACATCACTGAGACAGTCATTGCTGAGACCATGACACACTTCCACCTTCTGGACTCAACACCGAGTTCAGCAAATTCAAATAATCAGCATTTCAGTGTTTTATTCAGTGTTTTATTTCCTAATTTAATTTTAGATAATCCTTCATCTTCTATCACTTAGATCTCCTCTGGACCTTTTTATCTGTTCACTTTTGCTTTTACTACTCTCTTTCACTCTTCCTCACTCTTTCATCTTTATCCTTTTTCATGCAATCTTCCCTACCTTCCACTCTATCCCTGTGTTCCCTTCACTTCCTTCACAACCATGCACCCATTCCGCACCCCACCTTCAACACACACACACACACACACACACACACACACACACACAAACACTTTCTTTGCATCTTAAAACTTGTTTTATCTCTGACTTACCCCTGATGAAACTCATTGACCTGAAATGTTAACAGTTTTTCTCACCCACAGATGCTGCCTAACATGCTAACTATTTCCAGCATTTACTCTTTTATTGAGCATGATGGCATCCCTATATTTAGTCTTCCTTCTCAACCAACTTCCTCTCAACCCACAGAGTTACAAGCAGCAGCTTTGTAAGTATGCACCACCTTGCTCTATGATCTTACCCTGGACCTTTCTTCATTTTAGATATCTTAGAAATACATTGTGGCCAGACATTGCAGGAATACCAAGACAATGGTGAGGAAGATGCATTCAATTTCATACTTGCAACCATTGACACAGAAACCAAGAGTGTGCCTAATTTTAATGACAGTATTGAGGTGTGATACACATATGGTGAGACACCAAGAAAGAAACCTGCTGCAAGGGCAGAGGGCAAGGGTAGTGTAGATGCTGGCTTTGTTGCATGAGGGCTACATGAGATTTAATGGCTTGCTGAGCCATAGTTCTTAACTGGCAAGTTCTCTGTTTCTCATGATATTTATTTTGTGGCTGTCCATTGTGGTTCCCTCATACAAAGATTTCAAAGTCTAGTGGATTTAAAAAGAATTGTCCTTTTAATTTTAGGATATTTCTTTATATTTTAGCTTTCATTTTAATCATATATACATACCTAAATCTTTACCTTGCATTCTATAATATGTTTAATGGTTGTTAAAAATTGTGATTTTTTTTTCCCCTTTCTGCTGTGCCATCTTTGGGAATTCGTAAATGTGGTTGGCTGTTTGACCAGTGATGATGACATCAGGACTTTGCACCAGGGATCCCTTTGAACTGATGCCTGAAAGCAACAAACATTGGAAAGAATGTTTTTGCTGCAGGGATCACTTGATCTTGTTCGAAGCTTCATTTGCCAGCAGCTTAGAGCAAATCCCACGCCATTCTATTTTGCTTTGGCCATAAGAGTGATATTGGGCTAACTTTGTGAAGCCAGAACAAGCATTTCTACAAAGTATAGCTCCAGGAGAAAAGGAAATATTAAATATAGTTGAACCAATCAACTTCAAACATGTGCCAGGACCTCCCGGTGGCCACGCACTTCAATTCCACATCCCATTCCCATACTGACATGTCTATCCATGGCCTCCTCTACAGCCACATTGAGGCAAGGCACAGGTTGGAGGAACAACACCTCATACTCCGCCTTGGGAGTCTCCAACCTGATGGCCTCAACATCAATTTCTCTAACTTCCAGTAACTCCACCGCTTTGTTTTCTTTCCCCTTCACTCCTTTGTCTTCCTTTACTTCTGTGGCTCCCTTCCCCCACCTTGATGACCTGCCCATCTCATCTCCTCCCCTCCTCCATCCTTTATTTCATGGTCCACTGCCTTCTTCTGCCAGATTCCTCCTCCTTCTACCAGATTCCTCCTTCTTCAGCCCTTTGCCTTTTCTACCTATCACCTCTCAGTTTATTACATCTTCTCCCCCTCCCCCACCCACCTACCTTCCCACTTTCACCTGGACTCACCTATCACCTGAACTCACCTATCCCCCGCCTGCGTGTACTCCTCCCCCTCCCTCCATTTTCTTATTCTGGCTTCTGCCCTCTTCCTTTCCAGTCCTGATGAAGGGTCTTGGCCCGAAACATCAACTGTTTATTTCCCTCCATAAATGATGCCTGACCTGCTGAGTTCCTCCAGCACTTCTTGTGTATTGCTCCAGATGCCAGCATCTGCAGAAACTCTTTGGTATCCAAACATGTGCAGAAGTCTTATTTGTTACTTTTAAATCCACTGTTTGCAAGAATCTGCCTTGTCACATACATTCAGCGAACACCTGGTTATTGTCTACGAATTAAAATAGAAAAGGGAAAACGTCTTATTTCACATGGATGGCTGAAAGATATCATTTACAATGTATTAGAGAGGATCGTGTGCGAATCAGATATACCAATGGGACTTTTGTTGTTTACAAAGAAATCTTTGCCATATATTAGGTTTATTGATATGTTTTACAAAGGTTAAAAAACATGCGACAACAGACATGGAAAGTTATTTTGTAACACTGGCAGTACTGACCAGCTACAATGTAAATGTCATAAATGAAATGGAAGCATATTTATGTATTAAAAATTCAAAACATATGCTCAGTTTCTCAATAAAGTATACATTACTAATTAAAATGCACAAAATGAACCAGTTACTTAATATCTTAATGGGCTGTCCTGCAGTGATAAGAATGTGGATTTGCATCCTTGGTTTCATACATGGCAAGTTCTTGATCTTAGTTGTGCTGCCTATGAGAAAGTGCTTGAGGAAAGTCATTACATAGCACTCCTGTGGTTGTCCTGGCAGCTGAGTTTTATTAGCAGAGGCCTATTCCCCAAACCAACTGGTATGGGAAAAGCAGAAAATAGTTTTTAATTTTGAGATACTTTGCTTCTTTTGCAATCAGCTAAGCACTTCCTTGCTGTTCTCAGCAACATTCTATTCTGTTGCAATGAAACAAATACATCTTGATTTTGTAGAGTGTCTGAAGTAACATTACCTTTACAAATGTAAAGGGAACTTCCTTTGTGCAGTGTGTGCAATGGAATCATAAATGTTTGTTGCAAATGGGTTTACGGTTTTGTTTACATAGCATATTGGAGTAAATCATTCCCATTGTTAAAAATTCTTACTGGCCAAATATTGGACTTTAATTGCTGTTGTCAAGTGAAAATTATTGAATCCTGGTTTCAAAAGAATGCAAACGTTCTCTTCAGGTTAAATGGTCATAAAGAAGAACGCACTGTTCTTTCAACACTTTTAGAGTCTTGATCTTGGACTGTTGTCAATTGATGGAGTTTCATCAGCTGTCTAAAATTCAATGCCAAGCTTACATGTGGATCTTTTAAAGCTTGTTTATATACTATGGTGATCTGCCAAAGTAATCTCAAAGATTTTGGTGGTATCTCCTTCAAAATTTGAAAATCTTGATTTCTTTCAATCTTTATAATTACAAGGTTCAGAGTGGAGCAGAAAATAAATTTAGACCTGCCATTCAATTTGATTAGAATCTCTGATGCATTTTCTGGATTATTACTTCACTTTTGTTATTTATAAACACAAAAGCATTATTTTCATATTCAATTGATTGATTGTTTATGTAGAACAATCATAAGTGGTTGGCAGTGATTCACAAGGCATTAAATCAATCAATGCTTTATTGTGATGCTCTGAACTATTTGTCAACAGGTTTTGTGATTGAACCAAGGCTGTAAACTCAGTCCCAGTATTTATTTTCCATGTAAGAGTTGATTTTAAAACCCATCACCAGTTATTCTGTGCATTTATTGTTGGTTAATAAAAAAAACCTTGCATACAAAAATACACTGTGATCATGATGAAGGCATACAAAGAATTCCATGCAGTGCTATTTTTTGTAGAGTTGATTGATCACAATTGTGTAAAATATCCTAGTAAATGTGGTATAGAATAATGTAGAGGAGTGTAATAATTAACCAGAGAGTATTGGGGCGATTACACTGGACCTGCCCAATGCCTTATGGTTGCCCCCTGCACTAACTCTTTGCCTCTGCAGACTGCCAAACCCCTTGTGGCCTTGCCACTTTGGCAGTTCCACAAAACAGTCTGTTATTGACAAGTAAGGCTCTGGCAGCCCAGACTGGAAACCTGCCCCTGCATTGCCCTGCTGGCCATTGTTGGTGTAAAGCTTTGGGGTGGGACATCAAGTATATCCAGATCCCTCAGCTCATTTATGAGTCCATTTGTGTTTCTCTCTCCACAGATGCTGCCTGATCTGCTGAGTATTATCACTGCTTTTATAATTAACATACCTGGGCCTCTGCTGGTCGCAAATTCATTTACCAGTGTAGCAGGAATCCGCACTCGCCTCCCCATTGTCAATGCTGGACTCTTCAAAAAGTTTAGGTGGTGTGCATAAGGATGAACTTATTAGAAGAAACTGACAGTCATAAAGAATAATTGTTTGTCATTGAACAGAATTATCTACATCATTGTGCTTTTAGACCTGGCATAGTGAACCCATGTTCACATTAATAACTCTTAATATTATACAGATATTATAAGAACATCAAGAGAAAGCTTGGTGGATCAAACGGCCATTTATATCCTTGTTGCTTTCTTGACTGATAAACTGAAATGTAAATACAGAACCCCAGAGCAGGCACACACCAACCATTATTCATTACAGTGATTTCTGCATGAAGCTGGAGTTAAGAACAATAGGAAGCACAAATTATAATTTGCTTTCAACATTTAAAACTAGTCTGCACTGCTGTAAGCTAGATGCACTTCTTAAAGACTCATTGGACTATGACTGGCATAGTTGGTGGCAAGCATGCAGGGTGCAATGTTACGAACTGGGTTACTATTGGTGAATGTTCCTTTAAGATAGAGCATAGTGGCTGTGTGTGTGTGTGTGTTGGCGTGGTCACGACAACAGAAGATAAAGGAAGTAATGACATTTTTGAAGCAGTCAGTCGGAATCAGTCAGAGGAGAGAGAGAGAGAGACATCAGCCTGCTAGTTTCTCTATCGATGGATGACAAGCAATAACTGTGCCTATCACTACAATCCACATATGGATTTTTGGAGTAATCCGGTGGAGTCCACTTTGTCGTTAACCTGAAAAAGGAAACGGGTATTTGTGTGGACGGCCACATCTCGGATGCTTTTCGGGGTGGCAGATACTTTGGAACAAAGCAGTGAAGTTCAATTTGTTGTTGACCTGTAGAAGGAGACAAGTATTTGTGTGGACAGCCACGGTTTGTGTAGACACTGAGGTGTCGTTTGGGTTCCAAAGTGGAACATTTGGATTTCTTAATTACTCTCTATTTTCTCTCTACATCTGCGTTTTGTCTTCAGTCAACGGTGGTTGTTGAAGAAGCCTTTGCTCACGTTTCACCTTACGGCTTGCTGAACTGAACTTTAAGAACCATTCCTGGACTTAGAGTTTGGGAATTTGCCACACACACACTACGAGCTTAGTTTTTGGGGTTAATGTTTAAGATTTAATATTTTTACTTCTAATGTTCTTACTTTTATTTTTCTTATTATTATCAGTAGTTATTAATAAAGTAGCTTTTAAACACATACATGACTCGGTGTGTTTCTTTTGTTGCTGGTTCGTAACAGTAAGTTGGACCTGGTAGTAACTTCCCAACTAACTGCTCTATAACTATCCTATAATTCCCTGGTTTCCCTCTCTCACCTTTCTTAATCAGCAAAGTGACATGTTCAGTTTTCCAAATGAAACAAATGGATCCTGAATCAAGAGATGTCCATTACCTGCAGGTGCCAGGAGAAAATTGCAGTTGAAGTGCTTGAGATGGTCTCTTTTATATAAAGGGATCAAAACCATCTTGGAATTTGTCCTTCTTATGTACTATACTTTTCTTCATTATTGTTACTTGGTCTTTGTTAATATTTTCAAACCCCTTCCCTGATTCATTATTAATTTTCTTAGGATGAACTGCCTGCAATGTGCATCCTCTTCTGTAAATGCTAAGGCAAAGGAATTATTCAAAGTGCTTGTCATTTTTATTTACAATATCACTGTAATCACTTTGGGGAGACAATATTGTTCCTAACCACACTCATTTCCCCAGTAAAACTGTAACAATCTTGGCTTTTGATTTTAATATCTCTTTGAAATATTTTCCAACTCAAATTCCTCCATGCTGTTGCCCCTGCCCAAATCTATAATCTTCTCCTCCCCTATACTACTCCATGATATCTGCATTCCAGTGGTTCTGACCATATAACTACCATTGAACTTAATAATTTCTCCATTCAATTGCTCTTAGCTCTTTGAAACCTACCTCTTTAACAAAATAGAGACACAAGAGATTCTGCAGATGCTGGAATCTGGAGCAACACACACAAAATGCTGGAGGAACTCAGCAGGTCAGGCAGCATCAATGGAGGGAAATAAACAGTTGACGTTTCGGGTTGAGACCCTTCATCGGGACTGGAAAGGAAGATGGCAGAAGCCAGAATAAAAAGGTAGGAGGAAGGGGAGGAGCATAAACTGATAGGTGAGTCCAGTTGAGAGGAGGAAGGTAGGTAGGTGGGTGGGGGAGGGGGGATGATAGGGAATGATGTGAGAAGCTGAGAGGTGATATGTAGAAGAGGCAAAAGGCTGAACAAGAAGGAATCTGATAGGAGAGGACGGTAGACCGTGGAATAAAGGGAAGGAGGTGGGGAACCAGAGGGAAGAGATGGGTAACCAAACATTTGGTTAAAGAATAGGCTAAGAACAGGTTGAATGAACAGGTTGAATAAAGAAAACCTTGCTACGTTAAAAATGCTTTAAAAAATGGAAGTTGTTGCTACTGCTGGAGCTGTTAAATTAGTTGCCTTTAGTTTGTCCTTTGTTTCCGTCTCCATTACCAGGATCTACAGGAGTTTTTCCATTAATGCATCCATTTCCTTTTATCCTGCCTTCTTTCTTATTTAATAATGTTTCTTTTTGGTTCTTAGTTTGTTTTGTATCAAATCAAATTCTTTCTGAGTGCCTCCCAAAGATATTCTATTGCTTTACCTGTTATCACATTTGCCCAGTTTACTATCAATGGTTCCTGTCTTATTGTATAGGTATTAGCTTCATCTACGTATAGGTTCTTTCTAAGCATTTGCCTTGTTCACTTTCTATCACTACTCCAATACCAATCATACAACGATCATTTGTAGATCAGAGTTCATGAAGAGTTAGACTGTTTAGAACATGTACAGCACAGTCTGGGCCCTTTGGCCCACGATGTTGTGTCAACGTATATAAACCCACTCCATGATCAATCTAACCCTTTTCTCCTACACAGCCCATACCCTCCATTTTTCTCACATCCATGTGCATATCTGAGAGTCTTTTAATTGTTCCTATTGTATCAGCCTCTACCACCACCGCCAGCAGTGCATTCCAGGCACCTACCACTCTCTGTGTAATAAAACCTAACTCTGACATCTCCCCTAAACTTTCCTCCACTCACCTTAAATGGATGTCCTCTGTGATTAGCCATTGCCGCCCTGGGAAAAAGGTGCTGGCTCTTCACTCTACCTGTGCCTCTCACAATCTTGTACACCTCTATCAAGTCGTCTCTCATCCTCTGTCGCTCCAAAGAGAAAAGCCTTAGTTTGCTTAACCTTTCCTGATAAGACATGTTCTGTAATCCAGGCAGCATCCTGGTAAATCTCCTCTGCACCCTCTCTAAAGCTTCCATATCCTTCCTATAATGAATTAACTAAACCTCATTCCTTATTCATGTTCAAGCCTTTTATAGTTTGCCTTCTTGTTAGTTCTGGATATATTGTGGCAGAACATTATCCTGAACATTTTAAGGGAATTCAGTAGCTTTCCAACATGAGCTGGTCTGCTGATCCAAACTTATGAGCAATCAAAACCTCTATTAAAACCACTCTGCTTTTCATACTTGCTTGTCTAGTCCTTGATCCCTACTGACTTGTGTCTGATCATAACTTCAACTACAATCCTATCTAAGATGGAAGTTATCACCAAACTTCAATGCACCTTTGCGGACCAAGTAGTTTGTAACTTCCATTGCAGCAAAGTGGTGCCACACCAAACTGAATTCTATAACAGATGTGCAGAATGCTGTCATGTGAGGTCAGCTTCTTACGATACAAGCTCAGGCTGTCATTGCTGTGGATTATGGTATTCAAAGGAGCTTGCAGGATGTCACAACAGTCCAGCAATCTATTGTCCAACATATAACCAGGATTGTCAAGCCACTGCCATACGGAAGTGGCAATGGCTGCAAGGAACAAAGACCATGTCTAAGGAGGGCAATGATCACAGTCCCACACTTAGCATTCCAACAGTGTTCTCACAGTTGTCCATCATTAAGCAAGCCCAGACTAGTGTTACCCATAACAATGAAGGAGTCCTCAACTATGCTTTCTAGGTTGAGAGATTGCCTTCAGTGCTGTCTGAAGTTTCCTCCAGTGAAAGTCAGAGTAGTCCCCTAGCCTTTCTTTAATTATTAGTGTA
This sequence comes from Pristis pectinata, assembly GCF_009764475.1. Classification (NCBI taxonomy): domain Eukaryota; kingdom Metazoa; phylum Chordata; class Chondrichthyes; order Rhinopristiformes; family Pristidae; genus Pristis; species Pristis pectinata. The sequence continues at coordinate 28,478,833 of NC_067416.1, forward strand.
GAACAACCCAGCAGATACAGTATGCAGGGGAACACTAAGTGCAGGAAACACAGAAAAACGCAACAGTAATCAGGTTACAAATGAATTCAGTTTTTCATGATTTCCTTTGCAACTTTGCCATAACATATTTATTTTGTGGTAGCTTTTTATTTTTGTATTCCAGCCAATCACAGAGGTAAAGCACTTATTTCTAATGCCATTTCTTTTGCTGAAAGTCAGCAGCCTTCCACTTGTCATGCTGTAGCCACTGGAGTAGAACAGGATAGGAGGATCAGGATGTGTATAGATCCTTGTTTTTGGCTTTTATTTTGGCAGTGTGGCAAGTGGACACTGCGATGTCTGCTAACTATCTTTCTTTTTCTCTTAATGCCTTTCCTATTCCTCTTCCTCCTAGACTGAAGCTGCTTGACATTTAGCCAGTGCTGTACTCTGAGTCTCCATGATTGCATGTTTCAGAAGTGTACAGTGGCCACCATGAATCTGAGGTCCACTCTGTTTCCTATTGCAAATTCCAGCAGTTCAAATAGAGAACAGCCTCCTAGACACTCTGGGTTGAAAAGACCTCAGCTGAGAACCTGTCTCTCCTTCCTTGCATTGGCCTACCTTGCAAACACAATATGGTCTTTACTCATTTTTGACATCATGCTGCATTTGCAAGAGTAACACCTACTCATGCACTCGTGTCTGCGAGTTTGTGCAGAACCCTGAGATCAGTAAAACACATTTCAATATCTGACATATGACTCCTCATAGACTTTTGCAACTTGAGGTAACCAGAGAACACTGAATACTTTCACAATTATAGCAACCGCCAAAATGAATCATCCTGCAACCAATCTGTATTTAGTTTGTGATACTTCTAATTAACATTGGTGATTGGTCCTTCCTGCTACTGAACATGCGGGAAAAAGAAGGTATTATGTGCAGTGTGGTTTCAAATCAGTGTTGCACTCTAGTTGCTGTCTTGAGTTGCCTGGTCTTCATACTATTGGTGGTCCTCAATGAACAGTCCGTAACCGTGATCTGCATCTCTCTGTTGCCAGTCACTTCAATTCCCCCTCCCACTCCTCCACAGATGTCAGTCCTCGGCCTCCTCCACTGCCAGGAGAATTCCAAGTGCAAACTGGAGGAACAGCACCTCATTTTCCGTCTTGGAACCTTGCAGCCTAACGGCATGAACATTGAATTCTCCCACTTTAAGTAATCTCCACCTCCCACCAGGCTTCTTCTCTTCTTCCCTTTCCTAACCTCTTTTTTCTACCTTTTTTTTCCTTTCTCTTCTTAACTTTGACCCATCCCCCAGTGGATCTGCTCTCCCCTCCTCCCCTGCACCTGCCTATCACTATCTCTTATCTGCATCTGCCTATCACCACCTTGTGCCCACCCCGCCTCCCCTCTTTTGTCCACCTATCACTGCTCTGTTTTTCCCTCCTATATATTGGGCTTCCCCTTTTCCTATCTTCAGTCCTGAGGAAGGGTCCTGTCTCAAAACATCGACCGCCTGCTTTTCTCCACAGATGCTGCCTGGCCTGCTGAGTTCCTCCAGCATCATCATAATTTTTTTCATCCAGAATCCAGCATCTGCAGTCCTTTGTTTCCCTACTAGCTCACTAGCTAGTGCATGACTGCTAGGGGAAACAGTATTTTTTAAACTGACTCAATAACCCATTATGAACCGCTTTACCAGGATTCTGCTTTTTGTGCCCACAAGACAAGAGCCTTGTTTTCTATCTTCTGTTCCATAAAGTAAAAACTTTCAAATTTGGTATAGTCTTATTGAGTCTGTACTGGCAGGTCAATAGAGAAATTGACCTTAAAGTGCAAAAGGAATGCCCCCAGATCACTTAAACCTTTTACTCTGCCTGAGCTAAATGTCACTCTGTCCAGCTTTCTTGTGGAGATGTGCAAATCTGCAGGGAAGGACCTGTCATATTCATATACAACATGTCTCATTCCATTGAAAGTTTTTGTTTAATGCTGCATTTTCCTGATTAGTTATTGAATTAGCATTTTTCAATTGCAGTGCCAGGTTAAGTTGACATTCTACTTTGATCAAAGTACCAAAGAGTTACTGGATTTTAAATATTTAGAAAAGATTTTATTAAAATGAGGGAGAGGTGGAGAAAAGGTTATGGAGAACAGCATTCCTTATATAGTGAGATGTGTCACATTTCATTAAACTCCACCAAAATGATTACCATATTTTTAGATACTCAGGGGTTTATGTAGAACTGCCTTTAAGTCAGATTGAGTATGCTGCAAATGTTCGATATGAAATTATTTATTTCTACTGTTTTATATGCTTTATTATCTGGATTTAAAGTATCTTAAAGGGATTTTCATATGAAAACATTGGTCTGGATTTTGCAGTCAGTTGCAAAGCTGTAGCATTTGTTTCTGGCTGTGAGAAACACTGCCCACAAATATGCAGCAATCACTTCGTTATGGATTTTCCCTTTTCTGAAATGGGTTGTTGTCAGGTGTCAGCTCTAGGGGATCTCACAGCAAGCAAAAGTAAGGTTACCATAATAGCTGAACAACCAATCGCTTTGAAAAGTTCTCAAAGACATCAAATTAGGAAATGAAAAGCAAAATTTGTAACTAGCGTTTTATAAAGTCCCGAATAACAAGTTGAACATGGGCAGAAGGCACAAGTAGACGTTATAATTCATTACCTCAAAATCTGAGGCCACACATGTTAACTCATTGCTTTACAGCCTGGGATATGGCTAATTAGTAACTGAGGTTTTGACTATTCTAACGAAAGACTATTAGCCTGAAACGTTAATTCTGTTTGTCTTTCTGCAGATGATACCTGACTACCTGAGCATTTTTTAGCATTTTCTGTTTTTATTTTGGATTTCCAACATTTGCAATTTGAATCGTTTTGCTTTTGAGTCATTTTCTGGTTAATTTGCAATAAAAACAATTTGTTAGTACCCTAAATATTCATCAAATCACTGATTTCACAAGATTGCAAAGGTGGATTGTAAAGCAGTACCGGTTATGAAGCAAAGAGAATCACTGACAACAAGTTCTGGATGGGTATGTTTAACTCTATATATCTACACTCCAGAAGCAGCTCCATAGTTAAATATGGAAATTTGTTATTAATATGACCACAAAGTCCATCCCATTAAAATCAACCATAGACTTAAAGTTGATAAATCCAATTTCAATATTAAGTGAGAAGAGAAAACTGCATACAGTTGTCGTTTCAAACCTTATGTTACATGGAGACTAACATAACCATTAAATCAAACTGCAGTTACTGCACTTTTGTTGCAAACTTCCAAGAGCCGTAGTAATAGCAGAAAACCAGAATAAATGTTAGATAAATACCATTGAAGTGCCAGTACTGGGTGATTGGCATGATTTGGGCCAGATGGCACATGTGTCATCTCTAGCTTTATGAAACCTGAGGGGTTTCTAAGAAGTTGATAATTTTTGTAAATCACAGGACTTACAGTGGAAAGCAGAAGCCAAATTATGTTTTTGTTTGTTTTCCCTTTGTGACTATAAATAGGATATTAGGCAGTAACTCAGTGTTGGTGTTCTGTTGACATTCAGATGCCACTTGAGCTTCTCCATTGTGGTTTGTGATATCAGAACTGTACAATTAAATGTTGCCTTGTAACCCCCTGCCAGTATTTCATTATCCAGATATGCAGTTGCTGAGGGAATGTTCCTTTGAGGAGTGCAACTAAAAGAATGTGTAATGTTTATCCTGATATATTTTATAGGGTGGAAATAGAATTGCAGGCCTAGATTATGAATGGAACACTTGTACTAAACAACTCTAATGTCTTTAACTTGCTGGCTAGAATTGTTTCCTTTTTTAAGCCACAGTAATGTAGAATTGTCTTTTAGATAGCAGTCCCCATGAGAATATCATAAAATGCACTTAATAGTGTGGTCTAGAAATACCAACAAATGATTGGATTAATTTCAATATCGTAATCTGGTGCAATTAGGAACATGATATTGTTTCTACTTGTCCCATTAAGTCTATTGTTGTAATTTTAAAATTGATGATTAACTGCTTGAAAATAACGAGCACCTCTAGATTAGGACAAAATTACACTGGATTGTTAAATGTGATTAAACTGGAAATGTCAGTCCAGAAGAATTATATTCTAAGGGTCTATCAAAGGCCATGACTACAATTCCAATAGCAGAGTCATGCAAGAGCTACTTTGCTAGTAGCTGTAAAAGTTATGGTGGCCACAAACTTTTATGCTTTGGATTTCTTCCAGGCTAGAGCTGAAGATATCTAGAACATTTTGCAGTTTTCCATACAGTATTTTCATCATCTGCAGTTATAGATGCTTTCTGTTCTTAGAGGGAGAGGAGCAGTTAGATTGAGCACCAAGATTTGCAATGCTTTGAGCTTCCCCATAGTTTAGGATGTCATTGATTGCATGCATGTCAGATAGTGGATGCTGAATATCTACATGAAGACACCACAACTTGAAGGGATTCCAATCCTTCACTATCTTGCTAGAGTGTAACTGTGAAAAGCTGATCGTGCAGACTTAATGCCTGATATCTAACTAGCAGTCCCAATACTTTCATTCTGATACAGTCTACTGTGCCATTTTATATACCCATGACATAAGGGTGGTGAATAGGCAACAAAAGCTGTCTGCTAGCCCTATGGGTTTTGACACTAATGTAAAGCCTGTGCACACGTAGGCAATATGTGTGTACTGTACAGGCTTTTTAAAGTACATAGACTATGCACTCAAACAATGATTTTGCTATTTGACTGCTGTGGGAGAACATTGTACTTCTCAACAGAGTGGGTATCAAGCTTCGTTACCGATCACCACTTGTTACAAATCTTCATAATCATGGTGTTAAGCCTTTGCCATTAGCTATATGTACAACAGTGGCAAAGTAGGAGAAGGAGAGAAAGTGGAAGGGAGGAGGCAATTGGAGCTACTTCTTTCTAATGTGTTGTCCGAGACCAGTTCCTCTAAGCAAACCACCTGGAAATGATCATACTTCCAAATTCACAAAGAATCTCCTTCTTAAATCTAACCAACATGGCGCCTGCTTGACAGCAATATCAAAATAAAACACAAGGTGAACATTCAAAAGCAATTTTATATTACAGTAACATCAACTGCGCATCCTTATGCATTGTCTAAATGTCAGTCTTCTATCTGTCTTTGCCTGTCTTAGTGCACCTACATGCTACCCTAGAGACTGCAGCTAATGAAGGCTTCCACCTGCATCTTCCCTACATGAGTGGCAGCAGTCTGAGCTGCTTGGCTGACATGCAAAAGACTAGACATATGAAGTGTGACAACGGTAGGATCACGGAACCTTTCATCATAAGAGAGGATGAATTTGTGCTGTACAGGCCTATTGTCTCTCTGCCAGGGTTGTTCAGCACGGACTTGATGCTGATATTTAGAGCCATGATAGTAGCGTTCCAGGCTTGCATGGTAAATGTCTGAGCTCAGCTATGATATTGGGAAAGAATGTTCTGATGGCCAGTTGGCAGTCCCAATGAAAAGCCCAGTTATTTACAGTCCATGCAGCATTGTGTACCACTAACCGGCATACTGCAGGGTGGAAATGTAGAATGTGGTGCAGGTCAGATGCACGTGCATCCCAACTTCATGCCAGACATCAATGGTGAATCCAACACAGCACCATTTATTTGAATGGGCGCACTAAACCTTCATTAAAAAGCTAAGTGAAACAAACTGTTTGAATTTGATATACTTTATTTCAATAGCTATCAATATTTTAACTTAAGTCAGTTAAATGTATTTTCAAGTCACTTTTTTAATGTTTCCAATTTTTATTAATAATTATTAACTCTTTAATATTTTTCAGCTGTTTGTAAATGTCCCTGGTCATCAAAGACATTTGGAAACCATTGACAGCTTGAGCACAAGGTGTCAGAAGACCATCAAGGCAGATCTCTGTTTGTGCCATCTGTGGTCTAATTGCCACTCATGGCTCATTGCACCTTGTAGAATGAGCACAGCAGCTGCCTGGCTGCAGAGGCTAGTATGACCACAGGGTTAGCCCAGGAAATCTTCAGAAAATATGGGCTGGCACAACGCTATATGATTTATTGCCTCGAAGTAACTAAAACCTGTGCTGTTCTTTCCCCATGCCCTGCAAGTCTTTTTACTCCAATGACTCTCCATGTGAGGATTCTATTCCTTAGTTAGCATGTCGATGTCAGACCTGGTGCTGGCAAACACCAGACCAAGTGATAGTTTGTATTCACCTCTATTCTCTTTTTCCTTCACTTAGCCAGTTTGAAGTTCTTAACAATCTGAAAGCAGAAAGGCACAAAGATAAAGTTGTGGGTAAGTTGGGTTGGTGATAGAGAAGAGTAAGAGGTGTATGTGTACGCCATTTGCAACTCATAAGTTGGAAGAAATTGTGGGATGAAATGCAATGTGAGAAGGATAATTAGATGAGCAGATGTCTCCATGCTTGGTTCAGATGCCTTGCTGTCCCCAGACCCCATCTTACATGCCCAACTGTTATTGAACACCTTCTTCTCCATGAGGGTAAGATAATAAGGCTGTGCCTGGCCCTGGCTGGTTACCTACTGCTGTCACTTATCCTGAAAGAGTGAGTCAATGTGTTAGTATTGCATGATGGGATGTACCTGTCATGGTTGAGTAGCTATTAGTATATCTATGCTGTGAGATTTGGGTGGGAGGCTTAGACTAACACTGTGAATATTAGGGTTGAGTCCTGATTAATAAACATTGCTGATGGACAACAGTGAGGGGTGTGGTGAGTCGGGAATTGTATAATGCTGGTGCTTATGATGATTGGAACTAACATATGAACATGTTTTCACTGACCATGGCGGCTCATGAATGGTTTCTAGCATAAATGTAGGTGGATTCTTGGAACTTGGAGCAAAAAACTGCAGATGATGGAAATCCAAACCAAAAAAACCCAAAAAACAAAACAGAAAATGCTTGAAGCACTCAACAGGTCAGGCAGCATCAATGGGGAGAGAAACACAGTCGACGTTTCAGTTCAAGGATCCTTCATCAGAACTGGAAAACTGAGAAAATATGCATGTTAAGTTGCGGGGGAAGGGTGGAGAGAACAAAGGGACCATCTGTAATAAGAAGTCAAGGTGACAAGTACAGGAAGTCCCTGGATTACAAACGAGTTCCGTTTTTGAGTCTGTTCGTAAGGTGAATTTGTATGTAAATCGGAACAGTTATGTACAGTTCACATCTAGCGTCAATTAGTCCTAAATCACTACAAGCTTCAGTTATTTATTGCTATGTATTAAGATCCAAATGGAATTTTGATTCCAGTTTCATTATAATTCCACACATAATGTGAAGCAATCTAAAATACAGCATAACTTGTTATCACCGGGACATGTGAAGACTGTCATCAGTCTTATGTGCGTTTGGTGTCATTCATTACAGTACAGTACTGTGGAGGTACAGTTACCACATCGAGTGAATTTTGTGTATTTTCCGACTGACAGACAAAATCAACTTAAGGACATCTGTAAAAACGGACCTCAGTCATTACCCGGGGACGACCTGTCGGGGGAGAGCGAGTGCTGGATAGATAGATAGATAGAGAGGGAGATAGAGATAGAGAGATAGAGATAGATAGAGAGATAGATATGGTGGGCGGGGTCAGCGGGAGAGGGGGCTGGTGACCATTCATGGCATCCCTCATCATTCAGAACTCCTTGGACATCCCTGCCCCGAAGTAGCAATACAGACTGTAACACATGAAATCCACGATCCAGCCGTTTGCCACCTCCATCACCTGGAAAAAGTCAACACTGACAGGCAAACCATTCTGCACCCAATTCCATGCCTTCTTCCTGCCGTTCGTAAGTACAGGCGTTCGTGAGTTGGGCGTTCGTAACCCGGGGATTTCCTGTACTTCAAAAACCAGCAGTCAGAGAACACAGAAAAAGAAACAAACTAAAACAGAAAGGTACATCCATATCTATGGAGCGAGAAGAGGAAAGGAACAATTATCTGAACTAATTAAATTTAATATTAAGCCCCAAGGACTTCAACATACCCAGGTGGAATATGAGATGCTGTTCTTTGACCATACATAGGACATTATTGAAGTTTCTATATCCCTTAGCACTGGGTCAACTGGGCAAGTGCTTTCCAATTTAGCTCCACCATGCCTGTCTTCATAGTTTAAAAATATTAAAGGTTTCAGAAAACATGAGGATTTTTGAGAGAGATTCTGTAGTTTGTCATATTCCAGTGTAAATGTATTTTTTTGGGTGACAAGATTTCTGAGATTAATTATATCACTTGGAGATTATCCTTTGATTTGCTCAAAAGTCTATTTTGGCATTGTCCCAATGCTCTGTACGTCACAGCTACTTGCACATCTAGAGAATATAATTTCCATTCAAATTAACTATTTGTTATTTTTTATATGGGAAGTGCAGGGAACTTTATACTTAAATAATAAAACATCGCACTGTAAAGGCTTTGTTTATATATCTGTTTCATTTGTTTTACATTTAAATGTGAAAGATGGCAATTTTTTTTCTTTTATCACGTGTATTTCCTGTTGATCTGATGGAGTTCATCAACCTGAAATGTTAACTGTTGCTCCCTTCATAGATGTTACTGAGCACTTCCAGCATTTCTCTTTTTACTTCAGATTTCAGCAAAATAAAATGATAACAGAAAGGGAAATTAATTTCAACCTCTGTTTAGAAGTGTAGGCAGCATTATTTTACACAATGCTAAGGCTTTATAATGTGATATGGTTTTATGGAGCGAAACAACAAATCATTAATTAAACCATCTTGTCTTTTTCTATTAGACTTGAATCTAATACCTCTCAGACTTCTCTACTCTTTTGATTTCGTTTTATGTGGAACGCTTAATGCGAAATCACCTCTTTAAATTGGTGAATGGGTTTTGAATGAATGTATTAAAGGCAGGATAAAGTGTCCATACCTTGGGTTCTTAAGGCCTGAAGTACAGATTTCATTAACTAAGAATCTCAGAAGTTCGACTTGGATCAACTAAATTTAGAAAATATTGATAATGAAATTATATTTAAATTCTTCTTCCCAGTTAACAGCAAATATTACAGCTGGATAAACAATAGGGATTCCTATTTTAAGAGAGCTCAATAATTATTTCTTTGCATTTGAGTTCTGCTCTTTAATATTGTTTCCAGATTGTCACAAGAACAAAATGCTTCTTTCAGTCAGCAATGTTGACCTCTCCAAGGGCTAAAGCTAATATAAATACATACATGCATTGAGCAGTTTTCTCTTCCACAGTGCTCTTTCTCTTAACAATACTTTTCTTTAGATGTTTACCAATGGAAGGTTTTGCACAGTTTGCTTCAGGTCTTCACTGTGAATTCAACCTTGAGTACAGTGCTGACCTTTTAGAACCAGGCAACTATTTCAGAGAAGGTCATTGTGTTTGTGTAACCTTCTGCAATTGTCTTATCATGGCCAAGTACTGTTTAAATTGATTGCTATTTTTATTTGAGCTGAGTAACCAGTGAATTATCCTCACAAACTAAATCTCAGCATTTTTAGAGTTCTCACAAGATATTAAAAGTTGCCATCTGCTTTGAATGTACCACGTTGGTATAAACCCGGAAAGAAATGGGGGATGTATTGAAAGGAGTGTTCAAATGAAATGCAAAATTTTTAAGCAAGTGCAGCTCCTCTTAAGGGGCTTGTCATTGCAAAAGCAAAGATAGTAACTTGGCACTACATATAGAGGGGCAAGGGGCTTTTCAGTAGTTCTATTTCTGTTCAATAACTTTGAATTAAAATCTCAGTTCTAGCCTTCCTGTGAATATCCATCACTATTTTATGCCTTAGTGAAACATTTTAATTTTGTTTAGTACAACTTTGCTTTCCCCATTACCATTTCTCAAGTCTCTGTCCCAAAAGTGATCTGCATATATGTCCACTATTTTTTTCTTTTTGCATAATTTTAAATGCTTTTACAATCTGTTTAAATTTTTGAAGAATTGTTACTTCATTATTTTAATTTATTTTTTACTCTTTATTGGTTGCTTAATCATTCTTTGTTATTGTTATAAATCCTCTTGTTCCTCAAGTTCTCGATTCTTTTTGGCCACACCGTTGGCTTTACCACTATAAATAACTTTTCTAGTTAGCCATGGCTTTGCCACTTATCCAGTGAAGTTTTATTCCTCAAAGGAAGACATGTTAAAGATTATGAATTGTTTCCTTAAATATTTATAACTGTTAATCTCCCATCCTGTTTTTAATCCAATTTCCCAACTCAGCCAACTAGGCCCTCATACCCCAGTAAGTGGCATAGTTTAAATTTAAGCATATAATGTCAGATTTAATTCCATCATTCTCAAACTTAATATTAAGTTCTTCAATGGTCACTCTTACTCTGAGGATACTTTTTACTGGAAAATTATTACTCCTCTTTTATCAATACCAGGACTGACATAGCTGGTTCCCTGTTTCTTTATTATTCTGGAAAACCATCCTGAATGTATTCTATGAACATGTTCTCCAAACTATGTTTAATAATTTAGTTTGCCCAATGATATGACACTTAATGTTCCCCAAGGCTACAGCATTACCCTTGTTACATACTTATCTAATTTTCTGATTATACTCAATCCAAAACAATGAATTCTATTATAGAACCTATAAAGCACTCCCACTTTCATTTTCTATAGTCTGTTGTTTTGTAGCTTCCACCATATTAATTCTACAACCTGATTTTCTGGGCTAAGATCCTTTCACTTGTCCCATTCGTTATAGTCAGGTCCTTTTTTTTCCTTCAGCATAGCTTTTCTAAAAATCAACTGGCCTGGGATATTTAATTCAATGATATAATAGCCATTAATATCTCATAAATGGTTCCCAGATCAAACTTGTATGTGTGTATTTGTAAGATTAAAGAAGTCCTTTTCAATGAGAGCAAAGCCAAAAGAATTGTTATTTTGGCCATAGGTGATTTCATCCACTAGAGACCATACGACTCTGAATAAGTTATGCACTGTGTACATTTAATTATTTCAGAACAGTTTTTAATGAAGATAGTACCTCTTTGGCTATTAATTCTGCCTTTGCTTGGCTTGATACGTGAAGGATTATTCGTTCCTTAATATATCCAATTTGAATGCAATTATCATAAGCCAACTCTCCAGTTTTGATCCAACATTACTTGCCATACAGTAGGGGAGAACACATGTGATAATTGTACTTACCTTCAGGATACTTGATTCTTCATATTTCATATTTACCATGACATTGAACAAAGCCATTCAGCTCATTAAATCTATGCCAACTCTCAGTGCAGTCCAATCAATCCCATTCCACCACTCATTTCCCTGTTACTTATTCTCTTTCAATGATCTGGAGGGATATATGTAAGCCAAAAGCAGGCAAATGGGATCAGCATAAATAGATATCTTCGACAGCATGGACGAGTTGGACCAAGGGCCCTGTTTCCATGCTGTATAACTCTGAATCTATAAATCTGTGCCTATTAACTTCTGCTAACCACATACAGTAGGTGCAATTCACAGCAACCAATTAACTTACTAACCAGAATGTCTTTGGGAAGTGAGCACCCAGGAGATCCCATGTAGCTACAGAGAGAACATGCAGACTGCACACTGACAGTGCCAGAGGCCAGGATCTAACCTGGGTTGCTTTAGCTATTGCGTGATACACACTGTGCTGCCCGTTTAAATCAATTTAAATCAGTGGACCAAGAGATGTTATCTTTCTCTTTCTCCACAGACATCCAGTAAACTAAAATCTACTTATCTTCATTCATTTCATTCTAAGAATTGAATTAAAACAAAATATGCATTTAATCATGGTATTGGAAAATATAATGGAAATGATCACTGTATTCTACATTCTATTTGGCACAAAATCATTGCTGTATTTAGCTAGCATTGAAGCCTGAATATCTGGTGCACTGCTACTATTTATCTCAGGCTAGGCACATCAAGATATATGTTTTTACAAGTATATCATACATAAAGGCATGTGGCACATTGCAATGAAGAATGCAGTTTTAGTATGTGACTAAATCATACCTCAGCAATGAGTACAGTTAGCAAGATGCATTCAGCAGATTCCGGGCAATTAAAACCTAGTAGCTAAATCCAACAAAATGGCGCTGCCGCTTCTGTGTTTTCACTCCATTAATATATTTTATAAAAAGTGTTCTTTTATAAAAGTAAACACTTGAGAAATAGGTGTCTGACTCATCATTGTACAGTAAAACTCAGGTAATCCAGCACACTCTGGAATTTTGTGGTGCCAGATTAGCAGTTTTATTGGATTATCAGATGTTATTCCTATTAATACCCAATACATTTTTTAATTCACCTTTTTAGGGGGTTACACAGTATTATAATAAATTACCAGTGAACCCGGCAAGTTTAAAGGGAGTTCCAGAAATGGTCCCCTGATCAGTTTAAAGAGAGCACAATAAACAGGGCCCAGTGAGTTGAAAGGGAGCATGGGAACCATGGCCGCGGTGAGTTAAAAGGGTGCGGGAACCGAAGCTCCGGCAAGTTAAAAATGAGCGCAGGAACCAGGGCTCTGATGTGTATAAAGGGCCTTACTGAGTTGAAAGAGAATGGGAACTGGGGCCCTGGTGAGTCAGAAGGGAGCACGGGAAACATTACCTCATGAGTCAAATGCTGAACCATCAGGATTTCCATATGATCGGATCGTGAAATATTGGAGCTTTACTGTAATTGGAACTATATTAATCATAACCAATATTCAAAGGAAGGGGACAGCTTTTTGTATGCAGAATTATGTGACAAAGATGTTGGTGGCATTTAACCTGAGCTGGGTCAATAAGTAATTTGTAAAACAGACACAAGTTCCAAAATAATGTCTAGTTCTACACTAATAGTCAATGAAATATCAAGACAGTTTAATCAGAACAATCCGTGGAAGGTTCAAAGATTGAAGCAAGTGGACTGTGTGGTACATTTAGAGGTGAACCAGACTTCCTTTTTTTCTCTGCACAGTTTACAAAGGAATATACTGTACAAAAATTTCCAGTCTGCAGCCTCTATACTATTACTGTTAACTATGTTGCTTTGAAATTTCCAACATCATTTCAACCTTTCATGTCACTCCATTCTTTAGAAAGCTTTTTAAAATCCATTATTCAAATCACTTTTGGCTGTTCTACTTGATGTTATTCTCTACTCATTGCAACATATGCTGTGCCATGGTACATCATTGGTTTAAGATAAACACAAGTTGTTTTACTATTCTTCTCAGTCACTGATATTCTCATTTGTACAAGTATTTCTTTTGTACCTATAAGAATAGGGCAGTTTTTAGCTTTATGCATTTAATAGATGCATTAATTGGAGTTTGGTAGGTCTGAAGCAAAAGGAATGAATACGGATATTTAAGAATTATTGGATTCCATCTTGATTGACTACACTGGACAGCCTAACAATTTTATCACTATTATAAATAAATACTGGTGGATATGAAAGCCTTTGGTGGAATTTGAAGTAATAGGCTCTATGAATTCTCCTGTTGCTCTGCAAAACTAGAAGTTGGAATACCCTCACCAAGCTCATAAGTCCCTGGATATCATCTCTTACATTGAACTAATTAATTTTATTTTTTATCCTGACCAAATAAAGTACTGTTGATATTAATGGAGAGTAAAGAACAACTATGATAAAATGTTTGTAATGGTGAAGTGTCTTTTTTCTTCTTAAACCGTCCCTTGGGATATCGGATAGTTTGCTTCCACTCTGGTTTTGTGGGTTCTTAGGTGGCTAATGAGGCTAATGTGTAAACCACACAATCCTGCCATCATAAGGGTGACAGAAAATTCTGACTGTGTATAATGGAAAACATTAATCAGAAGCAAAATAGATCTTGTATTCACATAGTATTTGTTACATATTCAATACATTTCAAACTGCTTTTGATTTAAATTGTTTTCATTCATGGTATGTGAGTGTCATTGACAAGTCAAGCATTTATTTCCTCTAATAGCCTTTGAGAAAGTAGTGAAGAGTTACTTTGTACTGCTGCAGTCTGTATGGTTTAAGTGTTCCCACCATGCTGTTTGGTTGGGAGTTCCAGGAATGTAATCCAGTAATGATGAAGAAACAATGATATATTTCTAAGTTTCAATGCTATTACTTTTGGATATGATGTTGTTTTCATATGGCTAACACAGATATGCTTCTGGATGTAGAGGTTATGGGTTTTGAAAGTACCATAGAAACAGGGTGAGTTGTAACTTGTACATAGCATACAGTACAATCATGTTGCAACAATGGTGGAGGGCGTGTGGGTATAAAGCTTTGCAAGCAATTAAGTTAAGGCACTATCATGAAGGCATATTCACCCACAGCAGCAAATGGTATAAATAATTAGTTGCTTTGTTTTAATGCTTCTTTCAATATTTTATACATTCATTTCTATTGAAAATATTGGCCTAGAAATTCTTGGCAGCAACAAAATGCTCATGCTCACCACTCACTCACCTGCCAATCTCGTACTTACGTTATACAGATTTCCTAGTGGGAAATTTCTTTCTGAAGCTGTCCTAATCCTCACAGGCCAAGCTTTGCATGGCAGCTAGGTCATTTGGGCTAGCTGCCCGCAAAGCCTGGCCTACGGATCAAAACAGAATTTTTCAGGGCGCATATTTCAGCCAAATAAGCTATATACCCTGCTTTAAGCAGCTGTCAAATTGGTCTCTGGTATTCAGAATCATTTAATAACTATTTTGAAGTAGTCTATTAAAATAATCCAGAAATTATTAAAATAAAACAAATATAATACTTTCAAGAACACTTTAAAGGGTTTTGGTATTCAGAGGTGATGGGGTGTATGGGGGTGGTGGTGCAAGAGTGTTTGGAAGATTAGTAGCTAGGCAGGCATGGGTCTGGCAATGGTCATAACCTGGGTGGGGATACTTAAAATAAATAAAAAAATATTTATCCAATCGCAACTAATTCATGAAGTGGAAATAACCTTACACCTTCATCCCTCACAGCTGTTCCTCTCCGTTGAAATGATTGGGGTCATTGTCTTTAAACCAATGTTACCTGGTGCAGGCTCAACAGGCAATTGTTGGAAGTTGGCACTTTTTCATTAGGTTCCCTGTGGAATCCAGGAAGAGTGTATGGTTACAAAAACACCAAATTTCCAGATGGCTGATTTACTATTCCATTCTTGCATGCATGTGCAGAAATTCTGATGCCTGCATGGAGAAATCCCGGCATTTCTCAGGAAAATCTGAGCCAGTAATGTGGTTCTTGTTTCCCTCTATGGCTGAACCAAATCAAGCATCCATATTGAAGCTGCCTTTTATTTTATTATTACAAAGTTCAGTTAAAGATAGTATATAGGGTTCCTAATATGTAACCATGTGAGCTTTTACATGCTATTAGGTCCACTAGGACATTGAATGTGCATTAGATTGATTTTAGGTCTCCAAATCTGTTGTATTTTAATGAAAGTTCAATTTAATCCTTTTGTGTTGACACAAAAAACAATTTTTATTGCACTGGCTCATTTATCATTTTGCAGACGTATGTTAACCACATTCTTCTTTAACTTCTTGCAGGATCCTGAGTAACAACAAGATCTCACTGTTAAAGAATGGCTCTTTCTTTGGCTTACGCTCTCTAGAGAGATTGTGAGTAACCGATCATTGTACTTTATTTTTAACGTGTGCAATTTTTTTAGGGAGTTTAATGATTGATAGGCAATCAAAATTAAGGAATTTTAAAATGTTAATTTTCTTTGTTTTTGAATGAGTAGGATTGGCAACTGGCCAATGAGTAGAATGGGAGTTGATTGGTGAATTGAGTCTTCAAGAAAAGTATGCAGGAAATCACTTGTAATTTTAAGAAAAATAAACCAATTCATGAAGTGAATGGCTGTCACGCACTTTACTGTTGCTTCATGAGTGAAATTCTGTTGGTTTTTTAACTGTTTGTGGACTAATGTTTGTTCACAATGCCAATTCTATGAGGCACTGTTGTACTGCTAATATATAGCTGCATAGAAATTGGATTGTACAGTTTCACTCCTTTATGCGCTACATGAATCAATTCCAATGAAGCTGTGAAAATAAGTTCAGTAAATTAGATGGATAGCATTTGGGGGAAGAAATGCATTTCCCACACAATGTTTCACATACATGCTTAACAAAAATCTATGCCTGAGCATTGGGTGGAGATGGTCAGGTACATTACACTGTCTGTATACCATGGGGCAACAAATGTCTTACTCATGGGCCTCTGCTGCAGAAGTCAGTAGCATACAAAGTCTTAAGCCTTGTGAACTACTAAAATAGGCCTTGCAGTAGGCCGATGCGCTCTGCATTGCAGACACATCTGAGGTTAGGATGAGTGAACCAAAAGAATAGGGGCATGGAAGGAGTGTTGTTGGGTGGGACTGGAAGGGTGTCATTGGTCGAAGTTCAAATGGGCACTCAAAACTCAGGTGTTGGAGGCGGGGTTTGAAGAGTCAACGGGTTATGATTGATGAGGTATGTTAGTAACATAGAAGGTGGATGGGGCATTGGCCTGGGATTTTGGTATTCAGAGGTGATGGGGTGTGTAGGGGTGGTGGTGCAGGACTGTTTGGAAGATCAGCAGCTAGGCAGGCATGGGTCTGGCAAGGGTCATAACCTGGGTGGGGAAGGCTAAGGGCGGAGAGAATTAAGGGAGAACTGAATGAGAGCATTAGTTAAAAGGAATCTGAGGTTAAGCAAATGGCATCAGAGATGCATTCTTTTTTGCTTGTGGTCATGCTGTTGAATGTTCAAAGAATAGAAGTGCTTCCTTTTGTAGAAAATTCCTAGTTCACAACATGGAGCTCACAGGGCTACATGATTGCAATATGTTGTGAATTTACCCGTGGAAGTCCACAACTCTGGATGATACCAAACCTATTTACGGTTGCTTGCCAACCTTCATTGGGAAGATTTTGAAGTTTGCATTAACCATGCAAAATTACTAAAGTCAATCACTCATAGAGTCTGGAATGAAATAGGTGTGTAAGAGTTGAGAGCTATAGTTACCTTCACTATTGCAGGAAATGCATTGTTCTGCTACTGAACTCCAGTTTTTGCTGCAGCATATGACAGAACTCAGCAACTGCTTCCCTGTCAAGCAAAGCTATATGCTATGCTGCTCCTCAGCCAAGATAACAAATTGGCGTACCCTATAATGTCTAATCATATATGTACTTAATGGAGTTGAGGAAGTACTTAAACAATTGTATTTCCCTTGTCTGGTACCTTGTTTAAATAACAGAATCAGGAAGCTAAATAGCATGTTTAACAAAGGACCCTAATTAAGGTACAGAGCAATCATTAACATTTTAGTGAACAACCTGTTTGCTTCAGGCAGCTGGCTGGGATGCTTGAGTGTTAAGAGTATGACAGATGCTGTTAGAATATGGAGATGCCAGATATGGCATCCTCTACCAAGACAGTATAGGATGTACTATCAGTGACATTCAACTGCTAAACTTTTTTGTTTCTTGTTTTAGCTTGAAAAATGATAAAGCAAGATCCAAAACTCCATCTGCAATCTTTTGCATATAGTAAGCTTTTGAATATGATTATGTAAAGACTAGGCCTTGAGACACTAATTCTAGTGATTGGAAGATTAGTAGCTAGGCAGGCATGGGTCTGATCTTGGATGATGGTTTATGTGAAATGAATCTGATCCTACAGGCAGTATATATTTACTGTCCTTACCTCACCTAAATAAAGTAAGAAAAATGTTCCTTCCTTACAAGGGAGAGATCTCAAATATGAATTTTGTTGGATACTTCCACTGCTATTTAGGAAAAAACTCAGGACTCTGAAAACTGCCATCATTTTTTAAATGTTCAATGCAAAATTTGGATCAACATTGTTTTGGCACTATGGTTGCTGTCTGGGTTAATAAAAAGACTCACATCTTGCGTGCATGTGCGCGCGCGCACACACACACACACACACACACATGTTGTGCCATATGCAAAAACAATGAGGGTCTTAGAATACCTGCATTGAACATCGGGTTGAAGTATATACAGTGGCCATCAATGTGTGGCAAAATTTTGAAATCATAATACTGTTTTGGAGTTCAACACCCAGTCTTTGCCTTGAACATCTGAACTTGCATTGAGCAGCAAGAAGCACTCCTTCCCCAAATGTAAATAAGTGATATATAAAAAAGTTTAACTGCATTATTGTTAATCATGGGTTGAATTTTTCTAAGCATTGCCATGTTCCACATGTGCTTGGTACTTACTGTTGGTGTGTTAAAATGCAGAAGGCTATGGGGAGTAGTAGAATTATTGTTTTATGTTTTATTCCAAATTTCTGCGTAAGCCAATTGCATCCAGGCCTAAGTTCAGTAGTAAGCATTCCCCTTGCAATATGGTATGACCAGAGAAATTATTGAGGGAAAGCAGAGCAGAAAAAGTTAGCTGGAAAGAAAAGGAGGAGATGCACTCAGGAAATTCAAGGAACTATTTGTTAACCCAACCCTCTGCAAGGAACATTTCATAATTCCTGTAAGGTTGTCGCTTTTCAAGTCTGCCACCAGCTGCGGTCACAGTCTCAGAACAGAACAAAAACCACATAACCAGCGGCTGCCAACATGAACCAGGCAATGAATTTTTCTCAGTATCTTGCTCTGTCCGTGTTGGTTAGAGATATTTACAGCATGATGGTGGTTGCTGTCCACAAAACAAGGGAGATCACTGAAGCAGAGAGAACATTAAACTTTGCTAGTATTGCAGACTTCCCTGTGATGCAGTATGCCAGTTACTACATGGTTATTGCTTTTCAGGCACAGCATGTCAACTCTGCTCTATATCTAAACCAAAAGGGAGTACACTCTCCTATCTACTGTCTTGTGCTTGCCCTTAAGCAGCAGATGATGGAGGTCAACGGCAGGTATACTGGTTGCAGTTATTCTGCATTGTTCTGTAATAGTTTAATCTGTCAGACATTTGAACCACAACAACAATCCAAAGGATGACTCCTGGGTGACCAGGAATATCTGATGCTGGCAGGACTGTGGGCACAGGTGGACAGTACATACACAACAAAAGTGATGTTGCATTACAAAATGTGATAGAACAGGCTACTGATGTTCTGTAACAATGCGTTTCACTTCCTGAAGCTCTGTGGAGGAGCCCTGCAGTACTCAGCAGAGAGGACGTTCAGGTTTGTCATGGTCTGCTGCATGCTTTACTACCTCGCTATCATGGTGATACCAAGGGAGTGCATAGTATGGGTACAGTCCTCCTCTATACTCATTAAGCAGATTAAGAATGAACATGAATGTATACTATTTGCATTTTCAATGTGCACCTCCAGAAGTGATCATATTTATATGCCTATTCCCTTACCACTACTTAAATGGTGAGCAACTGAGCAGCAGGACGAACAGGATGAAAAGGTGGAGGAAGCAACCTAGACCAAGCTGTCCTTCGAGTGCTCACTTGAGTGCAATTTCAGTAATTCCACCTCCCATTTCCCATATATCACAGACCTAAAACTTACCTGCTCCATCATTGACTGTTGCGCTGGCTGGCAGCCAGCACAAGTTGAGTAACATCATTGGAGGTACATGTACTGTTTTCCTGAACTTCAGCAGTTCTGAGGCAGTTTGCTAAACCACTGGGACACTCTGCACTCTGAAATGCATAGCTCTGATGGTTGCAAACTGACCCTGCACTGCAGAAGTCCAAGCTTCCAGCACTTTGACATTGGGTGGCCTCTGCTCATGAAAGCTGTGAAATCAGCCATCAAAGATTGGTACCCATCTGTGCTAATAAAGTTGGCCACCACTTCCATGTTGGAACAAATGGGTTTCAAGTTCTGCAGAAACACTGTGTCAAATTGATGCCAGATTTCTCCATGCTCCTTGGCATGGCACACAATCTCTCTGACATTTCCCAAGATACTTAGCATTTCACTGTTCATACCCAGCTTTCTTTTATTACCAGTTCCTCTTCCAGTCACAATGCACCACCCCTTTAAAAGATGCAGACTAGCCTTAATTGCTGCAAGCCATGCACAATAATGATCCATACTTGAAGAGTTGAGCCAATGAATAGCAAAGTCATCACTGGATGAATTTATTATAGTTTACAGGCAGCATGATGTTATTGTGCTGCCCCCATAACGTAGTGGGTTAGACATGCATTGGGATCCCCTTCCAATTCTTGGGAGCTATTGAATTTAACTCGCAATTTACCTGATGGTCTAATGATTTAAGTCTGAAAATTTAGCTGGTGCTTTGAATTCTGTGTTGGTTGAGGGAAATTAATGCATTTGGTTTGTATACACATGATTTTCCATTCCATACCATCTTTTCAATCCAAATATTAGTCGCTAACACTACCAGAGCATTCTAAACCATATCCAAGTTGGTTTAACCCTTGTTCTTGGCCAGTGCAGTGAAACATCATTCTTTAATAATCCATTTTTAAAATCAAAAGGAATAATAGATTCTAACTAGATCTTGTCATAACCAATTTATGAAGAATATGAAAGTAAATGTTTCTCTCTAAAAACATCTGGCAGTTAAGTACAAACTAAAGAAAATGAGACAAATAATAATGATCCATTTTCCCTCTTGCTACAGAAATTTGAGTCTACCTTTTAGTTATTTTTTATAGATTAATTGCTTACAGGTTTAAAGAGATGCAAGTGCCTAATTAGAGAGGAAAGAGCTAGTTAGTGGCATTTTTTCATCATAAGACCCCTATTGTCTCTCATTGTGTTTTTGCAATAAAGGTTTATTAGAGTATTAGCCCTTGTTTTACACTTGAATCCTCTATGTATGTTTCATCGGAAGTTTTTCTAAGAACTGCAAAACTTTTTTTTATTGCTAAATGTTAACACAATTATTGCAATCTAATCCAATTATATATTGCATTTCCTTTTTAATGTAATCTTTCTGTTTATAATATATAAAATGGAGAAAATTCTCACACTGATTTAGTTTATGGATCTTTGTTTCTTTAGTAATTACAAAATCTGGTTGTCATTGACAAAAGCTTTAGCTCAGAGGAGACATTATTAAAGTGGGGAGTGTACCAACACTTTCAAAGCACCTCAGGGTAGGAAGCAGAAAACCAATATAAATACGGAGATTACGGTGAATTAACAATGTTTGCATGATTTTTTATATTCCAGTATTTTGGAATATTTGTAAAACTTTGGCTATATTGAATTTAATGGACAGAGTGGGTTTTATAAAAGTGTAAAAGAAATCTGTTATGCACCTTTACAATAATGGTAGACTATTAAATTCTGTTGACTGCTGCATTTGTTACAATTAGCTGAAAGCAATGTGAATAAATTTGGGTTGTCACATTATATAGGGTTCTCTGCTATTTTCAAGGACTAAATAGCTTGATTGTGCCAGCACATTTTATTTATTTTTCACTAAGGTTTTAATATACATATGTATCCTGAAATCTAAGTTTTCTCCAGAGATCAACTGAAGGATTTTAAATTTATGCTCAGGCAATTGTTTACTCAAGTGGATTACACTATGTATCCTGCCCTGGGATTTCAGTGATTTAGACTATGTCAGGAGGGCAAGAAATTGCTGGATAAACTTGGAAGTTTTCCAACTAGACTCATGAATGTGTACAGCATCATCCCAATGCAAGTAATAAAATGCAGTTTTATTCTAAAAGGGGAAGACATTACATGGCTCAAAGTTTAAAATGAAAGACCAATTCAAAACATTATGTGAACAGTTTTCTAAAAAAATAAAATGCTGATTCTGATCACATTTGTGCAATTATTTAGAAGCTTGTATTGCATACTTAATCCTTCACAATTTTGGCTTTACTTCCACTGGAGACATCCAGTGCAAGTCTTATTTTAAAATAGTTCTTTTATATAATTGTTGCTAGCTCATTGTAACTGAATTTGAAAAATTAACTATTTTACTTCAGTTCCAAAAACATGAGTGTTGGTGGTTCAATTGGCCACTGGGGCAGAGGAGGGGGCATGGGAGGTAGGGGTGGGACAGGTAGTTGATTGGTAGGAGGGGAGAATAAAGTGAGTTAGGGTAGGATTCATATAAATAAAAATAGATGCTTGATGGTCAGCACAGGCTCAGTGGACTGAAGGGTCTGTTTTGGCTGTACCTCTTCATGACTCCATCTCTCCAGTGACTTCATTGTGAATTATATTTAAAACCAAATGACTTATTAGATTGTAGATCTTATTTAAATTTTTTAATGTGCACCTCCTGCTTTTGGCTGGTAATGTAAAGTTCAAACAGCTGGAGCTTCAGAATGGGATTTCCAACAGCGCACTTCCTCCTTCCCAATGCATGGAGGTGCTGGATGCATGTTGCAGATCTCAGGCAGTGCAAAAAGTTACAACTCCCCTGCCAAGAAGTTTTCTTTTCTTAGAAATTAAATTATAATTGAACTGAAGGCTTCCTTCATGACAACATAGAATGGAGGACATTGTCACAATGTCGCAACCATCAAAAACATGGCAGCGAGAAAATCTCATTACAGTACATCTGTTTAGTTCCAATGTTTAAGATTCATCATATCCTGCAAGCAGTTTTTTTCAGCATAATTATTCAGTTCTCCCTTGAACTTCCTCATCCACTCAACTTCCATTCCTTGCTATTTTTTCATTCCATATATTCACTGCCTCCTGTATTTTGTTAAATCCAGACTGTATTTCCATCCTCCTTATTTTAAACTTAAGGCAAATACCCGTTGTAGGATTATGCTTATCTTTTCAATACCTTTAAGATCTTGGTCAGGTCTACAAAGATTATATATGATTCTTCTCCGGTTTACACATTCCTTGTATCAACAGTCTTCACTCAAAACTCAGCAGTCTAATCCCAGCAATCAACTTAGTTGTTCTTTGCTCTACTCTCTCTAATGCCAAGATGTCTGTCTTACAGGACGTTGACCATAAAATATGTTAATACATCCAGTTTGACAGATGGAGATGCAATTTCTGAGCTACTTCAGTGGTTGTGAGTTAACTGCTGAATGCAGATGGCTTTATTTTCCATGACTGCTGAGCAATTAGAGGAGCCAACCTACAATGTAGTTTAGGATCAAAGCCATTGTTACAAGGCAAGACATGACTTATGCTTTGATTGTTGGTTCAGTCAAGGCTGAAGGGTAATTCTGTTCTCAAATTGTCCTTGATCTTCAAAGGAAAGATACCATGGCAATCTAAGGACCACTTAGAATTTCATTTCTGAATTTGCTTCTATACATTGCCAGAGTCAAACATGTTTGATAAGTCTGGACAAAATTGCATGATAAATTTCTAGTTTCAAAACGAAGATTGCATATAAATAAGTGTGGGCAAGTAAATTGGCTTGATGATGTGTCTTTGCAGCCATTTGAAGTATTGTGAGAACATGATAAATATTTCACTTCAATGAGTGAAATAACACAACTTCAGGTTAATTGCTGGATGTGAATTAAAATCTCCATTCATCGTAGAGGTTAGAGAGGGGTTTCCATTTAAAAAGAATTGGTATACACTAATGCAAGCTATTGTCTGGCTGTGATCATCTCTGAAAGGGAAATCAAGCCCAAAATTTAATACATGTTGTGGATAAGAGTGGAAGTTGAAATTGTCTTCAAATTCAATTTATTCAGATTGGTGCCAGGGTAAAGACTCTGGTGTAAACATAATTACATTTACTAAGCCATGGTTTTACTCTCTATTAAAATTAAATTAAATCTTAAAACCTGCACTGGCTTCATTAGGAATAATTTAGTTTTCATCTTTGGTATATGCTTCTCCTTCCATTCCCTGTTATTCAGTGTTCTTTTGTGTCCTGCATCTTTCAGATCTTACTGTGAATCTTTCTCACTCCTTCCCAGAAACAATGCCCTATTTATAACAAAGATGATAAAAGGTCATCAACGTAGAATAGGTTATTTTATGAGAAGAGGTTAGAAGAATGAGATGTAACAATTGAAATATATAAGATTCCCAGTGGCTTGGGCAGCATGGAGATGAAAAGGATGTTTCCTCTTGTGAGAGAATCTGGAAGGAGGGGTTGATTGTTTATAAAAAGGGACACCCGTTAAGACAGAGATGCAGAAACTACTTTTCTCTCAGAGGGGCTTTGGAACTATCTTCTTCAAAGGAAGGTTTGAAGATTTTTAATACAGAGGTAGGTCGATTCTTGATAAATAGGAGGTAAAGGGTTACGCAGGTAGGTGAGAATGCAGAGTTCAGGTTACAATCTGATCAGCCATGAAAATATTAAATGCTGGAGCAGACCACTCCTACTCCTAAGTTGCACACTCATATGTATGTTTGTATCTAAACTCTAATTTGGTTTCTTCCCTCACAGATCCCGCCTATGTTGTGAGTATTTCCAGATCCTCAATATTTAGCTTTGTAAACGTTTAGGAGAACTTAATAAGCCCTTTTGAGTGTCAGAAATATACAGCAAACCCTCTCACAGGTTATTTTTAAAGATTAAATGCTGTACAAAACTACAGAACAGTAGTTCATTCTAAGGCTACGCTCAAAACTTTCCTGTCAGACGGTGTAACAGCTTGAGACTACAAACTACACACAGACATTTTTTTTTGCTTTGCAGGATTCTCAGCATGCCTAAAGATCTTTCAGAATATTAAAAGTAAAGTTGTATGATTTCAGTGCTTGCATATCTAGAGACTTAATTATTTTAGTACCTTGTGCCTCACCTGCTCCAATACTCAAGGCATTTCCAGGCCATGGATAGAAATAGCTAACAAGATATCAATATCATTTCAGTAACATTCTTGCTCATATTCAGCCTTCTGTGAAATATTTCTGAAGAACTTAAACATGGGTTAGGGTGAAGCACGGATTTACACAATGATTCTATTCACTTTCTTGAAATAGATGTTCTTTTACTATGTTTCCATAACCAGTTCCCCAACGGGTTGTTCTGTGATGGTAATTTGGGCACTTAGCCATTTACACAAGACCTCATCAGCCAGTCCTTCAAGGTATGTGCACACAATATCACTAGCATCCTTCCCAGCTACTGGAGAGTGTTGATGATGTGTATGTGGCTGCAGCAGTTCTTCTACAGGGTAGGAAGAATGCTCCCAAATTTTGTGAGGGGAACTTGGAGAGGCTAAGGGACTACATTACAGATCTCCAGGGTGTCTGTATTAAAAACAATGTTGACTGTGGTTAATGTTGGAAAAAATGTCTGAGTAACAATTTTCAAGGTAAGTCTAGAGAACTTGAGTCTCGTTCATTACTTCTACGCCTCTTTCCTTCACCTCCATTCATGCTATGTGAGCACTTTCGCTTGCAGCAGTCTCTCTCTCTCAACTTCTAAGGTGAAAATCAAAACAATTACAGACATTGGAAATCAAACATGAAAACAGAAAATGCTGGAAATACTTGCAGGACAGGCTGTATCTGTGGGAAGAGAAACAGAGCTGATGGTTGAAGACTGTTTGTTCTAAGGAAGATAGTTCTGCTGGGCTAAAGCTGAAGGTTCTGTAGAATGACATGTCAGAGGAGTGGGATTTCTGCCTATCTGTTCTGATTCCATCCTTGTCCCAGTCACATTGAATCAAACAGGCCCACTGAACGTGATTCTTTCACTGCACCAGCTCAGTCACTCATCTGGTTGATGCAGAAATACCTGTTGTTGCTCAAACTTTTAGTTGCCCCACATCCACGTTCTGGCACTCACTTCACAATTGTCCCACATAATTGTGCATGAAGGCTAGTGTCACATCTACTCAACCATCTCTCAGTTGTTCCCTATTGCCAACAAATGTCACTAGGAACATGTAGCTGGTACAACTGAACAGAAAGGACCAACCTTGAGAGAATATGTTGACATATCTGAAGGTGAGAGTGCAGATCTTATGGATACAATGGGAAGGAAACTCCATGCACCAGCTGAAATATGTTGATCTGAGATCTGTTGGCTATGAATTCATTGACATGAGCACAACTTTACTCATTGCTACAGATATCTTTACATGCAGGCAGTGCATCTATATGCAAGAGAGCTCATATCCAATCACTGTCAGTGAAATGGAGCCTTCAGACATCAGTTGCACATTAAAATAGTATATTAGCCAATTACATACAATTGCCCACAGTTTGCCTATTACTGACCTGCACTTGGCCAAGAAGACACCCTAGCTGAGTGAGAGGTTTTATGCATTGCTATAAGCCAATATTTTCTTTATTCATTGTTCAGGGCATCACTGGTGAGACCAGCATTTATTGTTGACTCTTAACCTTCCTGAATTGCTGCAGTAACATAGGACACAACTGAAAGGCTTCTGAAGTGGGTCTGAAATCCCCTGTGGGCCAGATCAGGTAAGAACAGCAGATTTCTTTCCCTGAAGTGAACTAAATCGGTTTTTATAATAATTGGAAAGTTTCATGGCTATCATTACTAATAACATATTTTGTTTAAATTTAATTAACTGAACTTTAATTTCCACTGCTGACGTGGTGGAACTTGAACTCAGATCTCAGGCCTCATAATGCCAGCCTCTGGGCTGTAATTTAACCACTAAACCACCATGTATCAGTACTTTGTTCACACTCCAGCACAACATACAAAGGGGGCAGTTGCACACTCCTGGGTATGATGTCAACACAAAACTTTGCATGCACACAATCCAACATAACAGAGACAAAGACACCACTGGGGTGCGCATTCTCCAATTCCCACATAAAGGAGCAATAGCTTAGATACTTATACTAAACCATACTGGAATCATGGAGCACAAGACTACCACTTTGTTTAAACCTTTATCACAGCTGCAACATAGGTATCTGATCAAAGCTTCTAATGAGATGCACACTATAGAAATCTTGAATAGTTGAGGTACTTTCAGCCTTGTCTCTGTCAAATATGACACCAATCTAACTAATCCCACCTGCCTGCACGTGGTCCATATCCCTCTATTCCCTGCCTGTTCATGTGTCTGTTTGAATGCCTCTTAAACACTGTTATTGTATCTGCTCCTACCACCTCCCCTGGCAGCACGTACCAGGCACCTACAACTCTGTGCTTTTTAAAATAAAACTTGCCTCGTGCATCTCCTTTAAACTTTACCTCTCTCATCTTAAACCTATGCCCTATAGTATATGATATTTCCACCCTGGGAAAAAAATTCTGACCATCTACCCTATTTATGCCTCTCATAATTTAATATAGTTCTATCAGATTGCCACTCAGCCTCTGACATTCCAGCAAAAGCAATCCAAGTTCATCCAACCTTATAGTTAATAAACTCCAATCCAGGCAACATCTTGGTGAACCTCCTTTCCACCCTCTCCAGAGCCTCCATGTCCTTCCTATAGCTTGGTGACCAGACTGCACACAGTACTCCAAGTGCGCACTAACTAAAGTTTTATGCAGCTGCAAAATGACTTGCCAGCTTTTATATTGGATGCGCCGATTGATGAAGGCAAGTGTGCAGTATGCCTTCTTTACCATCCTATCCACTTGTGTTGCCACTTTCAGAGAGCTATGGATTTGCACCCCCAGATCCCTCTGTCCATCAATGCTCCTCAGGCTCCTGCCATTTACTGTATACTTTCCTTTTGCATTTGACCTCCCAAAATGCATCATCTCACACTTGTCCAGATTAAATTCCAACAGCCATTTCTCTGCCCAAATTTCCAACTGATTGATACCGTGATGTATCCTTTGACAACCTTCTTCACTGTCCATAATGTCACTAATTTTAATATTGTCTGCAAACTCACTAATCAGACCACCTACATTTTCATCTAACTAATTTACATATCTAATATATAGATTACAAACAACAGAGGTCCCAGCACTCAACCTTGTGGAACACCACTAGTCACAGACCTCCAGTCAGAAAAGCACCTCCCCACCACTACCTTCTTTCATCTATGACCAAGCCAACTTTGTATACAACTTATCAGTTTAGTGGCGATCCCACATGCCTTACTCTTCTTGACCAGTCATGAGGGATCTTGTCGAATGCTTTGCTAGAGTCCATGTAGAAAACATCCACTACCCTACCCTCATCAGTCATCTCTGTGACTTCCTCAAAAATCTTAATCAAATTTCCATGAAGGAACAAAATTATTAAATTCATGAGGGGTGACACTTTACATTAGCAGATTGAAATCAGGAAAGAGGAGAAGTTGCTGTCTCAGCTCAATGGAGGTCATGTCCTTTTAGTAGAACTGACCTGGATGAGCCCCACAATAGGGAAGCGTTTAAGAGAAAGCTCTTGGATGGTACCTAAAACGCTTAGAGCAGAGTCTGGCCAGACAGCCCTAACCAGGGGGATGTAGTAGTCCACGTTCAGGTTCTCTAAGAAGCTTGGACAGAGGCAGGAGAACTTTACTTCCACCATTGAGGTGATTATCTCTTTTGTGCCCGGCAATGCAACCCAACATCTGAGGAAACAGGATCCTGCCCTTCTAAACAGCAATCAGTATCAGTTATCAGCTGGTTGTTATATACGTGAGCAATGACGAAGAATTTTAAGGTAGAGTCTTGCAGCATGGAAACAGGCCCTTTGGCCCACAATGTCAATGCCGACAATCAAGTGCCTATCTATATTAATTCCATTTTCCATCAGTTGGCCTGTGGCCGCCTATGCCATGGAGTTTCAAGTGCATCTCTAAATATTACTTCAATATTGTGGGAGCAGCTGCCTCCACCGCCTCCTCCAGAAGTTGTTCCAGATTTCAACCACCCTCTGGGTAAAGAAACTTCTTTCCAAATCCTTTCCAAATCTCCTATCCCTTACCTTCTGCTTACGTCCTCTGATTATAGACATCTCTGCTAATGAGAAAAGTTTCTCACTCTCTGTCCTCATAATTTGGTATATCTCAGTTAGGTCCCTCCTCGGCCTTCTCTGCCCCAAAGTAACTGAAGCCAGCTCATGCAGTCTCTCCTCATGGCTGAATTGCTCCATCCCTGGTCAATAGTGATGCACTATTGTTGATATCTTTTGAGGGACTTCTATGCCTACAAATAGTGCTACCAAACACAAAAATAAGAAGACATTACTAACTGGATTTAACACTGCCAGAAAAATTGCTCCACTTCCTGTAAATACAATTGTTCAATTTTCTTTGGAGTTGTCCAAATGAATTTCTTGTACAAGATCTGTTAGTTCATGGGCTGTAGCTGAACTTGAAAAGAAGTTTTTAAGTTCCAGTGATGAATCATGGAAAAACAGCCTGCATAAGTATTTCCACATTCCTTTCCTGATATATTTTCCAATATGTGTTATGATGGGACTCCACTGTTTACCAGTTGGCATTTGATGGAGTGAAATAGACTGTATATCTCAACAGCAAAACTGGGTTAGGTGGAAAAGGCTCTGCATGTGTGCATCATCTCACTGTGGTCAAGATCAGCGTGACACTGTACAATAATGTATTATACCACCTGGAGTTGTTGGCAGTCAAGTTAATCCAACTATCAAATCGAAACAGTGGCAAACAGTGAATGCACCAGCAGTGTTGAATTATGCAGCTGTGGCAACCCAAGACTTATTGCAATGTATAATTATCTGTCACCTCTAGGTTAGAGTTATGGTATTCTTTTTGTTGTCTGCTTCGATAACATACATAATTGCAAAATTACGGAGGAGTCTGACTTGATTCAAACTCTGACCCTGACAATGAACTCCATTCCTATAATGCATGCATTTCTTTTGTAGGCAAAGTTAGGATTCAGCTAGACTTGCAAGCTTTTTTAAAGCCATCTCTGACAACTACAATTTCTATATTGATCTATCGCATTCATACAGTCACTTTGGGTTTGAACTTCAACTGCTTTTCCCAGCAAAATTCACGCAAGTCCAGGTGAACCAGACGGAGGATTGTATCCAGTGCAAATTATGCTTGCACAGTCTTTCACATCATAATAAATTGCATCAAAAGATGACCCCAGCCACAAAACTCACCCCTCCCAAAGTTCAGCTTTATCATTATGGTGAGTTTCTGCTAATTGTACCTGTGTAGGAGCCTTTAAAATTAATTACTCATTTTAACTGCAGACATGCAGACAAGCACTTTTTAAAATCTAAATCCCAATTAAGTTAGAGAAACTAAATGTTATCCACAGGTGTATGTACAGATGATGAATTCAACATGTTAAAAATGCTTATTGTTATAAACCCATCTCAAGATAAATACAATTGTGCAAGGTTACATCTCTTGCATATATGGAGAAATATTAGTTAGTAGAAGGAAAACTTACATTCAGAAATGCTATTCAGTTGTCATGGTTAATGAACGATTTTATGCTTTTCAATTCAAAACTGAACTTGAGAAAAAAGCAGGAGAAAACATTGGATTCAGGGGCCCAGTGCAGTTCTGAGCATGTAGCTTAAGTTCACGCTTAAGGTGAGCAGATTTAAGTTTCTGGGCATCAACATCTCGGAGGATCTATCCTGAGCCCAACACATTGATGCAATCACAAAGAAGGCACACCAGCGGCTCTACTTCATTAGGAGTTTGAGGAGATTTGGTATGTCACCAAAGACTCTTGCAAATTTCTATAGACGTACGGTGGAGAGAATTCTGACTGGTTACATCATAGTCTGGTATGGAGGCTCCAATGCATAGCACTGCAAGAGGCTGCAGAGTGTTATAGACTCAGCCAGCTCCAGCATGGACAGAATCCCCCCATTGAGGACATCTTCAAGAGTCGGTGCATCAGGAAGGTGGCATCCATCACTAAGGATCCTCACCATTCAGGACACACCCTCTTCTCGTTACTACCATCAGGGTCAAGGTACAGAAGCCCGAAGACCCACACTCAATGATTTGGAAGCAGCTTCTTCCCCTCTGCCATCAGATTTCTGAACAGTCCATGAACACTACCTCATTATTCCTTTTTCCACACTATTTATTTATTTATTTTAGTGGTTTATATTCATTTTATGTCTTTGCACTGCACTGCTGCTGCAAAACAATTAATTTCATGTCATAAAAGACAGTGATAAATAAACCTGATTCTGATTCACAAGAAATGGAAGCAGGAGTAGACTATTTGGCACTCAAGCCTGCTCTCTCGTTCAACAAAATCATGGCTGATGCCCTATCTCAACCATCATTTTCCTGCCCTGCCCCATGTTCTTTGAATCCTTTTATATCCAAAAATCTGCCAATCTGTGTTTTGAATGCATTCCATGACCAAGTTTCCATAGCCCTCTAGGATAGAGAATTCCATAGTTATGCCCTTTGAGTGAAGAAATTTCTCCTTGTTTCAGCTTTAAATGGTCTACTTATTGAGAGACAGTAACCTTGAGTTCCTGACTCCTTAGCTTGGGGAAACATCTTTTTAAATGCTATTGAGCATTTAAGAATTCTGTATGGTGTTTGTCCTCTTGCTTCATATACATTAAATATGCCAAAGCCCAAGACAAATTTGTATTTGAAAATCAAAAAAAAATGCAGATTCTGGAAATATAAAATAAAAATAGGATGTGCATGATTTTGTTGAATGAGAGAGCAGGCCACAGAAGAGAAACAGAGCTAGCATTTCAGGTCAAAGACCTTTCGTCAGAACAAGCAGAAGTCAAAAGAAACTTGTTAAACCATGGGAGGGTGCAGGAGGGGTACAGCTCTTATAGGGTAAAACTGGGGTGACCATGGGGATAAACTGTAAACAGGGTTATCTGGTCAATGAGTGAATGGAAGCAGTTAAGAGAATGAGAACATTGACAAAAACACATAGAGAAAAGAATGTTGAAGTTGCAAAATGCAGAGCAGAAAGTAGATACAGCAGGAAGACTAATATAGACAGAGATATGAAGTTGCTTGAAGTCATAAAATTTACTATTAGGTCCGAAAGGCTGCAACATGCCCAGACGGAAGATGAGGTGCTATTGCTCAAGCCTACATTGGGCTTCACCTGTAGTAATAGTAACCTGTTGGGCATGTCTTCCTGCTCGACATTTTGCAACCCGTGCATTCTCTGTCTATGTTCTCACTCTCTAAGTGTTCTTCCTAACCAGCTAATCTTATTTAGATCTTATCCCCAAGGTCATCCTGGTTTTACCCTATCAGAGCCATCACCCTCTTTGCAGCTTAACAGTTCTGACAAAGAGTCTCCTCCCCAGTTCTGACAAAGAGTCTTCAACCTGAAGCATTAGCTCTGTTTTATCCTTTCAAAGATGCACCCCGACCTGCTGAGTATTTATGGAAATACGTTTTTATTTCAAATTCATGTATACCTCTACCATGGTAAAAAGTTCCCAGCCTTGACACAGGAACCTTATCAAATAAAGTTTGAGATGGAGGTGAATAAAGGATAGCTCTGCTGCTAAACCTGACTCCATTAGTTAAAAAGATAGATTTTAAGGAATGTTTCAAAGGAACAAAGAAATATGAAGAGATAGAATATGAATTGCAAAACTCAGGTCCTCAGTAGCTGAAGGTCTATCTCCTATTGGTTAAGTGATTAAAATCCGGGATGAGCTAAAGATCAAAGTTAGAAGAGCAAAGATATCTCAGTGAGTTATAGAAATGGAGGTTCTTCTAAAGAGAGGATGACTTGATAACGAAAATGAAGATGTTTTAAAACAATGAACTGCTTAACAGAGGGCCATTGTGGATCAGTAAGAACTGAGCAATAGTCAAATGAAACTTGGCACATGAGCTGTGGATTTTCGGATGGTTGTGAATGGAGGATAGAAGATGGGAGGCTAATAAGGAGTGGAATAAGATAGTCCAGTCTAGAAGTAACAGAAGGCAATGATGAGGATTCCAGCAGCAAGTGAGTTGAGAAAGAGCAGAGGAAGGCATTGCCAGCAGTTCCATTGAGAACTTTCAGTGATGCCTTTTTCATGAGTCAGCTCCATTCTGACCTTCACATTTGCACGTTGCAAGGAAGTTAGAAATGAATCAGAGGTCAAATTTTGTAGCAGATCCAGAGGAAAGCACAAATATTCTGAGATGAGGGGCCAGATGAACTTCACAACTAAGTCCTCAACTTTATGCCAAACATGACTGGTATATATAGCACACCCAATTCATTTGTTACTTTTACTTTACATTTGAAGTTTTAAATTAATTTCTGGTACATTACAATGCACTGAAGTAAATTTATTTTTAAAATCCTTTTTAAACTCAATTTTAACTAACCTAAATGTCTGATTAACAGGGACATTAAGAAAAAAATTGGAAGTCCTCGAGGGCCATCAGGGTGGTCCAGGAGCAGGGCCTCAGGACCTGCCACCTGAGGACTAGTCATTGTTTGTGGGTCATTCCACCTGGTGGGACAGCTGCACCAGTCAAGTTTTCAGCTCAGTCAGTCTCACAGGGCTGCAAAAAGTAAGTGCAAGCATGGAGTGGTGTGTGTGGGTGGCAGACCAGTAGTGAGTTGTAAGTAAGTGGTGATGGCAAGAATCCTTAGGGACACCAGAACTAATGGTGGGGAGGCAGGAAGAGAAGCTTTGAGTGGTAATTCTCTTGGTATAACTGGAGAGATAAGAATGAAGCCAGGAGAGTGCAGTCCCATCCAGCTGAAAGATGACAGAGATCAGTAAGAGGAGCAGAACCTAACAGTAGTTTATTTAAAAGGGTTGTGTTTAGGAACAGTGGCTCTAACTGATAATCCACTGATTTGCAAACAGGACATCTGACCTGTACTTAATTTGAATGATGAGTTTGTATTTAAACTGTAGTACAGATCTCTGGAAGGGTACCTAGAATGGTCCAAAATACATAAGGTTGTCTCTTATACTTTGCACAGTTCTAAGCCACATGATGTTATCAATTGCAATCCATGGTTAGTTCACAAGCTCAGTAACTTAAAAATATATCAAGTAGGAGAACTTAGAATATGCCTGGCTGTTAAACACTTATTTTGTGACTTAATTGGTTTAATATTTCAATAACTTCCTTTAAAAACCAATTTATAGTGTACCCATTTATAGCATTCAAAGAACTGACTGCAGGCAACATACTCATTAATTGAATATTTAACTAATTCCAAGCTGCCAGCACTGTTCCCCATGGTATAAGTGACTGGGGCAATTAGAATATCAATAAATTGGCAAACTCAATCCTCCCATTGATTTGGATAGAAGAGAAGGATTATGATAATTAGAGTTTCAATATTTTTACCCAGGGCTATTGTCGGGCAGCACCAACATTTCAGTAAGTTATGACATAATGTAAATAATGGCTTAATTTTCTCATGCCATATTTTCTGAAGAGTTTCTCCACCATAATGCTGGCAAATGCTGTGGAAACACAATAATTATGGTGTGAAGTTTCAGTAAAGTCAGGCCCAATGTTTTTACAGAAGAGTTAAAAAAGAATACTTTATATTTTATTTCTTCTAAGCTTAGCATATTGCTGAAAGTTGGTATGTCCGAATCATGAATTAGGAGACAGCATTCAAAGAACTAACTGCAGAGTCAAAATTTTGCTTGTGATTTGTGTGCCATGAGTTTGTAATTGTGAACAGATATCCAGTGTGCTGCTGTTACTTTCCTCAGCTGAAACAGAGCTAAAGAAATACGTATTTGACCCTTTTCAGCAACAACTTGAAAAGTTATCATTGTATGAATAACGTGTAAACCAATTTACTTAAATAGATTTTTTTATTTGTTTTGGAACATGGCATTTTTCTTTATCTTCTACTACTATTTGTTCCTGATTCACATTTCATTTGTGGGACGCTAATGAAAGCAAATTTTCTATCTGAATCTCCATCAATGTTACACATGAAATGCAATGATAGTTAAGCGAATTAAAGCATTATATTTACTCTATCTCTCTGACATACAAATTCAATCATAGGTAAGTTACTCCATGGCATAATCTGAACTAGTCACTGAAGGTGCACCAATGTGACCAGACTCCTTGAAGCCAAGCACAACACAAATGATTACTCGAGCAAATGATGCATTCCTCCAGTTTTTTTTCCAGATGTACAAATAATATGATGTCAGTGAAAGGGAAATGGATATTAAGTTGTATAAAACATGTATCATAATAGGTTACTTTGAATGATCTCATTAGAATTCCATCATGCAAAAAAATTGACTTTTATAAAATGTGTTTTAACATGTGCCACGTTTTAACAGAATCTGACATCTAACACCACTTATGGTAAATATTTTGACAAATTTTGTTATAGCTTTGAAGTTATAAAACTATCAAAGTCAACTTTTTTATATTTTTGAAAAATATGAATTTAATAGTATTCTGGACACAGCTAAAGTGCCACAGGAATGGACTAAAATGGGTACATCAATGTTTGAGAGAATATACAAAGCAGTACCTCCACCCACTCGAAGGCAAACTCCATTGTGCAAGGGTCTGGAATAGATTTCAAGCTACAGTTCTTTTCATGAGTGTGCAGCTTTGCATAGATTTATAGGTCAGTGTAGGCTTCAGTGAATTTATTTTGTGCTTGAAACATCAACATTTTGAGCTGGGGTATTTCCCCATGGATGGGAAGGGCGAGCCAACCAGCCAGCATTGCAGAGCATAGCATTGAGAGGTCTGTCTGCTTTTTCGATCAGGAAATAGACAACAGTGCAGAAGGTTTTGAAAGAAACCCTATATATTTTTAAATTCTGGATTGATAAACTGCAGATTCCTGTCACTTGGTGAGGAGGTGTAACCTCCATAGAGACATTGAGTATCGTGTACACTTGAAAAATGTATTTAATTCCATACAGATGTAAAAAAATTGTTGTACAGCAGAGAACTTCCAATAGTTGCAAACATGCTTTGAAAATAATACTGTTGCAGATTTCCACATGAATGAACCTATGAGTGTTCGATTTGCATCTGTTTCAAAACTTGACATACTGAAAGGCTATGATACCCACTTGATAGACTTGTCAAGAAAATTGAAGCACGTGATATTAAAGGGATAGCGACAGCGTGAGTATTATTATCAGCTAAGGGGTAAAATTCAGAGTGCAGTCATGTACAGGAGCAATGCAGAAGGATTCCCCAGGGTTGGTATTAGGAAAATTACTACTTCTGATGTATATTAATGCCCTGAGCTTGGGTATAAAGGTGAACATTTTAAAGTTTGCAGATGAGACAAAATTTAGAAATGTTAACTGAGGACTGTAATGGTTTTCAGAAAGAGAGAGAAAGGACGGTTAAGAAGGACGGCACAACAGATTTTGGGAAACTACATGATATCTGGGAACAATTGGACCTGGGATATATGTGCACAAATTCTAGGAGATGGCACAAATTGGAAAACCTTTCAAAGAAAGACATGGGATCCTTAGTTTATTATTGGAGACTAAAGTATAAAAGCAAGGATATTGTCTTAAACCTTTACAACCATTGGTTAGCCCTTAGCTTGATTATTTTGCTCAGTTCCGAGCACCATACTCTAAAATGAATGTCATGGCCTTGGGGGGTGGTTGGCAGGGGGGAGGGGAGGCAGAGAGAGATTTCCTATATCAGTGCCAAGAACATGGGATTTCAGTTCTGTGGAAGTTCTCCTTGGAACAGAAAACATTAAGATAAATTTAATAGAGGTGTTCAAAATCATTAAGGGTTTTAATAGAATACATAATGAAAAACTGTTTCCATTTGTAGAAAGTTGTTAACCAGGACACAATGACTTTAGGTAGCTGGCAAAAAATAAGTTGAGGCTGCAAAATGAAACCTTGATTTTTAATATAATTTTTGTGAGCTGGTACTGGAATGCAAAGTCAGAAAGGTGGTGGAAGTGGATTGAACAAACAACTTGAAGTGAAAAACAATCTATGCAGGACTATGGCAAAAGAATCAGAGTAGGACAAATTGGTATTAGTTCACCAAAGAGTCTACAAGTGTGTGATGGGCCAAATGGTCAACTTCTGTGTTTTATCAGTCAATAATTCTGTGATGCATATGTGCTTTGGTTATCATCATTGTTATCGTTTGTTTCTTTGAATTGCAAAGACTCTGAACTGTAATTTTAAGCTTACTATATAATTGAGGCTTTAATTTTTTCCTTGTTCACTCTATTTCTTGACTACTGAATCTAAGGTGATTTCACTGAAGTTTTAATCTTCAGACGGAGATTTATACCAAGGTCAGAGTGATTAAAAAATCCTCTGTTACGACTTCAAGAGCAGGAAACCCTGGCTAACATGTGTCTCAGCCAAGAAGCAGTGGAAATTAACCAGTTATTTAGTGGGACTCTTCTGATGCAGTTTTACCTTCAAAACTATGGTGACTGCACTTTAAAAAACTTAAGCTGTGAAGCATCTTCGAGACCTGGGGAAGATGTTGAAGGCAGTATATATGAATCCAGCTTGTCTTTTCACGTGCAGCACTTACTGCAAGCCCTCCACACCACACACCCACTCTTACCCTATCCCCCATCACCATCTAATATTCTGTTATTATTGGATAATTTCCTCCAAAGTACACACACAAGAGAAAAGCACAGGTATAGGAAGGGAGGGGGTGAAGGACATTCTGGAAGATGGGTGCATTTGACCAGCCAAACACTATATCTGTCCTATAAGTACAAAATACTTGAAATCTGTGTGAAAGGCAACCAAAATGCTGATGACAAAACCAAAAAGTTGTCCAAGTGAATGGGGCTCACAAGAGAAAGGTTGCAGTTTTTGAGTATTTTATAATTGGGGTTGTGGGGAAGGGAAGAAAGTTTTTTTGATTGTCAACAGGTTTGAGAGGCTTTAAAAGTATTCTGCTTACACAGTACCACAAGAAGAAGCATAGATTTATAAGCACAGAAACAGCCCCTTTGGCTCACTGAAACAGCAATGACCATCAAGCACCCACTTACAATAACCTTGTATTAATCGCACTTTATTCTCCCCACTTTCTCATCAACTCTCCCCAGATTCTACCATTCACTTACAAACTAGGGGAGACATAACCAAAAAAAAGGGACTCTAGTCAACTTAATGTCAGTGGTACTAAATATACTGGAATTATTAGAAATTAGAAGATAAAAGAGGCAGAAAATATGACAGAGTAGGCATGAATTACAAATGGTTATGTCATGGTTAATTGTTCTGAATGGTTTCTTTGCAGAAGATAACTGAATGAGTAGAGATGAGTTAATGTAGTAGATGTCATATACTTGGACTTACAAAAAAACTTTGATTATAGTGCAACACAATAGTCCCACAGCAAAGATTTGGCAGGAGAAAAAGAAACACCACCTTTATCTTTGATGTGCCTGTTAACATGTTTACTTGCTTTTTAACTATGAAAATAAGGAAATGATTGGGGTAGAAGAGCAGTTAAACAAAACATTACAAGCTAATAAAATACTGGACTTCATTTTTAGTAGTATTTTAGCATTAAAATTAACTTGTAAATTACCTTAGGCAGATCTTACAATACTCTGTGCTTAGCTCTGTCTCCATACAAATAAAAAGACTACAGAAAATGGAAAACAAATATTTATAAGGTTGGTAGCCCAACCAATAGATTTCAGCTATCAAGGATTCAACAGGTTGGGTTACTTTTAGAGATAAGAAGATTCTTTGAAATTATGAACAGACGAGCCATGGTAGATGTGGAAAGAATGTTTCACTTGTAGGAAAATCTAGAGCTCGAGGTCATAAATTCAAGAAGATTACTAATATATCCAATAGGGAAAGAATGAAGATAGACATTATACATAAATGGATTATAATGTGGAAGTTGCTGCCACATGAAGTGCTCCAGGAAATGACTTGGATAATTTTAAAAGGAACCCGATGAGCACATGAGAGTAAAGGGAATAGAAAGATTTGTTTCAAGACTAAGGTGCAAGAGATGGCATGAGACTGATGAAGGATAAACATTACCCCAAACAAGTTGGCCTTTATCTTTGCTGTATATACGGTGTAATTTTATATACATGCAAGGATGAGAAACTTGCAGGAATGGAAATTAATTTAAATTCCTTCCTCACTCTAGACTGGAAAGATTGATACCAATAAGAATGATGACACTGTTAGTCATGCTGTTAATCAGGAACACTGACTTCCTGCAGTGAGTCTAATAGGCAAGTAATGGGGAAATCAAGCAAACTCTTAAAGGCCGAGGGCAGGATGATTTTAGTAGTGGTGGAGTAGTGATATTACCAACAACCACAACAACTTACATTTTTATAACAGCTTTAACATGCAAAGTTGTCACATGGTTAAGAAAAACAATTAATGTTGAGCCACATAAGGAATAATTGGGAGAAGACAATGAAAAATTTAGTTACCTTAAGTAGAATCTTATAGGAGATGGAGATATTTAGGGCCAGAATTTCAGAGCATTGGACCAGATGAAAGCACATTTGCCATTGGTGGAGAGATCAAATTTGGAGATGGGTGAGCGATCAGAATTAGAAGAACACAGATGTCTCAAGGGGTTTCAAGGCTGAAAGAGTTATTGCCTAACCAGGAGCTAACCTGGGTTAGCAAAGAGAGGAATAATGTATAAATAGAGCTCATTGTGAGTTAGGGTATGGGTAGAAGAGTTTTGAGTGAAATTATGGTTATACAGGGTAGAATAAAGGAGGCTAATCCAGATTGTGTTGGAATTATCATGTCTAGCATAATAAAGCAAACTCTGGAAATTCACAACCTTTGGCTCATCTTCCCTTCCCCTAAAGATGATAACAGATTTGCACATTAACAACAGTGTACACTATGATGACACTATTATTTACCAGTCACATTTGGCCCACTGCTTTTTATACTGCAGGAGCCTTTACTGGCAGTACCTTCTTCTCACTTATTATAAATTCTCATCTTTAATTTTAAAGTTTTAATTTAAAAATACCAGTAATGGATAGCAGCCTGATGGCTCTTTTTGACTTGACTCCCATTTTTGAGGAATTTACTTGGTAACTTTTGTAGACTTATTAGAATCCTTGAGCTTAATATGCTTCTTTTTTCACAGCCAACCACTGCCAGACAGACTTATATTGGAACTGTTAATTTTGCACAAATGTGGAGCCAAGCATTTAATAGCATTATTAAGCATCCAGTGATAATAAATACACCAAGTCTGCTGATGCAGCACAGTTTCCAGAGCTGCAATAGTTATTTTAGTCTGAATAACAGTCTGCATTGTGTTTTCTCTAAGGTGGGTTATCTTCCTCTTGCAATTTCAGTTTTGTTGTTAAAGTTCTGATTTCATTTAAAGTTTAAAATCCTTCTTTTTTATGCCTTCCATTATGAGATGTATTAATTTTTCTCCTTATCCTTTTTTCATGTTGTGCTGTCATTCATTCATTACCAATAAACAGAGTCATCTGTAAAGCCAACAGATGTGGGGAAGTTTCTCAGTTTGTGAATCAAAGAGATGCAGTATACTTCCAGGCTACTGCAAATTTGAGCTTTAAATTTTCTCCAGGCAAATTGTTTTAAAGGATATTTGATTCTTTTTGTTATTAGTGGAGAACTGATACCCCGGCTAGATACACCCTAAAACTAACAGGCTGTTAAAATGATTTCTGTATTCACACAGGTCTGCCAATGAGACGTTTTGATTGCTGGATTTTGTGATAGTTTAGTGCTTGTTGTATAACATCACCATCATTTGACTATTGAATATCTAAAGGCAGGACTTGGAGGGCAGATGGTCCTGGGTCAGGCAATGCCTTTTTAGTTAGTGACAAAGAACCATTGTCCATTGACAATTCTCTCTCAAGTGTATCTATCCCATTTGAGTGGCTCAAATCAGGAGACTAATGGAGTGTAAAAATCTTCTTTGCAAATAATTAATTGTGGGTGAAAATTGAACCCAACATTTTTTTTAGCAATGATGTAGTTGTTTCATTAATTAATTCCGCATTCAACAAGATTGAGACTGATTTAAAAAATATTTGCTTTACACCAAACATAATGGAAAAATTATGAAGGAAAAGTAGTATGTGGCCAGAACATAACATAGGCTGTAAATACCATCAGTATGATTTCTGAAAAGTTAAGTGGCTAGAATTTCCTGGAACTTTCAAGAATAACTATGGCATTAAAGTTGCATGTGCTTTCTTTTTTGAAGTAAAAAAAAACATGATGCATGCTGGGTGCTTCTTTTCTGGTATGCACTGAAACTTTGCTAATTGCAAATTCATTGATCATTTAAGGTATTTTTGAGAAATTTGTGAATTCCCCAATGCTCACTTACATACCTCCGCCTTGCACAGAGGCCAGCTCATGCGGGTTTTTTGAAACCTCACAAATGTACTGGCATTGATTTCTGCCCAAACATTTACTGGCAGCAGATCCCCACATACTTTGGTATTAAATATAACTAAAATTTCCAGAGCTGATTGTTACTTATTCCATTAAAAAATACTGAAACCTAAACCCCATTTATCAAAGTGCTATTTTTCTGTGTTCCTGAAATTATCAAGGATCCCACAACAATCCTACAATCTGTTCAGACGACCTAAACACCTGGAATGATCTCTCCATTGTTTATACCACTTTCCATAAACAACTATGATTTCAAATTTTAGATTTGGAGTTGATTCCTTTCCTTATTATGAGAACATTGGGAGTTACTGTTCAGAATCAGAATCAGGTTTATTATCACTGGCTTGAATGACTTGAAATTTTTTGTTTTCTGGCAGCAGTACAGTGCAAAGACATAAAATTACTATAAATTTCAAAATAAATAGTTCAGAAAAAGGAATATCGAGGTAGGGTTCATGGACCATTCATAAATTTGATGGTGGAGGGGAAGAAGCTGTTCTTAAATCGTTGATTGTGGGTCTTCAGGCTCCTTTATCTCCTCCCCAATGTTAGTAACAAGAAGGTGGCATATCTTGGATGGTGAACATCCTTAGTGATGGATGCTGCCTTCTTGAGCACCACCTCTTGAAGATGTCCTCGATGGTGGGGAGGGTTGTGTCCGTGATGGAGCTGACTGAGTCTATAACCCTCTGCAGCCTCTTGTGATCCTGTGCATTGGAGCCTCCGTTGCAGACTGTGATGCAACCAGTCAGAATTCTCTCCACCATACATCTACAGAAATTTGCAAGGGTCTTTGGTGACATACCAAATCTCCTCAAACCCCTAATGAAGTAGAGCCACTGGCATGCCTTTGTGATCGCATCAGTGTGTTGGGCTCACAATAGATCCTCTGAGATGTTGCTGCCCAGGAACTTGAAGCTGCTCACCCTTTCCACCTCATTGAGGACTGGTATGTGTTCTCCCGCCTTCCCTTTCCTGAAGTCCACAATCAATTCCTTAGTCTTGCTGATGTGGAGTGTGAGGTTGTTGTTGTGACACCACTCAACCAGCCGATCTGTCTCACTCCTGTACACCTTCTCATCATAATCTGAGATTTTACCAACAACTGTGGTATCATCTGCAAATTTATAGATGATGTTTGAGCTATGCTTAACCACACAGTCATGAATGTAGAGAGAGTAGAGCAGTGAACTAAGCAAGCATCCTTGAGGTGCGTCTGTGTTGATTGTCAGCAATGTTCTTCCCTAAATGATCCAGCATTGATATGCTGAAGCATTATGTATTCAGTCCCACTGCATAATTATGAGCTTTCATCAGGTCCTGATGAAGGGTCTCAATCCGAAATGTTGACTGTTTATTTCCCTCCATAGGTGCTGCCTGACCTGCTGAGTTCCTCCAGCATTTTGTTTGCATTGCTGCAGATTCCAGCATCTGCAGAATCTCTTGTGTCTCCATAATTATGAGCTTCCTGATTTTACAAAAATGGTGCACTCAAACACAAGTGAAAATCTACCATTTTAAAGGTACAACTGACTGTGCATTTGCATGTATATTTCTACAACAGTTTTCACACAATGGAAAAGGCAAATAAGATCTTAAAATTTTTTGGAGTAAGTTCCCTCTGACATGATCCATGCATGAACTGGGACAAGTGTGTTATCCCCTATAAGATAGTTACATTGGCAATTCAGCAATATTTTTTTTTAAGAGTACCTAACAGAAGAGTACTTGTCTATCGAGATGATATAAAAAGCCATTTGGAAAATATCAAATGGATTAGACAAAGTCAGCTTATATTCTGAAAGGGAAATTGTGTTTGACAAAGCTACTGGAGTTTTTTTAAGCATGTAATTAGTAGAATAGATAAGTGTAGTTGGATTTTCAGAAAGGTTCAGAAAATCATACTAAAAAGGTTAGTGTATAAAAATAAAGCACATGGTATTGAGCAGAATGTATTAATATGGATTGAAAATTAATTGACATTCAGGAAATAAGGAGTAGAAATAAATGGGTCTCTTTCAGAGTGGCAAATGGTAACGAATAGAGTTTCATCGATTTCTGGGATGGTGGGACAGACGAATGAGGAATGATTAGGTCAACTAGGTTTGTATTCAATAGAGTTTAGAAAAATGAGGAGGGGTCAAATTGAAACTTACAAAATTCTGGCAAGGGTAGGCAGACTGGATGGAAGGAGAATATGTTCCCACTTGGAGGGTCAAGAATGAGGGGTCACAGACTGAGAATGCAGGTTA
Organism: Pristis pectinata; assembly: GCF_009764475.1. Taxonomy (NCBI): domain Eukaryota; kingdom Metazoa; phylum Chordata; class Chondrichthyes; order Rhinopristiformes; family Pristidae; genus Pristis; species Pristis pectinata. The sequence goes on from NC_067416.1 coordinate 28,522,279, forward strand.
AGACATTTAGGACATATGAGGAGAGATGTCTTCTCTCAGATGGTTGTGAACTTATCAACTTCACTACAACAAGAAGCTGTAGGAGCCAGGTCACTGAATATATCTATAAGGCAAATAGATTAATTTCCAAATGCAAAAGACATCAAGGAGTATGGGGAGCATGTGGGAATATGGCATTGAGCTAAATGGTTAGTCTTGATTGTATTGATCATATTGAATGCCAAGCAGGTTCAGGAGGCTGAATTGCCCTTCTCCTGCTCCTATTTTCAGTGTTTTCTATGTTCTGAATATCATTTTTGAATGTTAACATTCCATAAAGGATGCAGTTTACTTAAAGAAGGGAACATATTCAGAGTTGCTGCTAGTACTAATGTTTACTAAAAATGGAAAGTCGTGTTAAATGTCATCTGGTCATGTTTATTATTTTACTGCATTGAATTTCTTGGCTTCCTGCCACTGTTCTGCTTCTGTTTATATCTTGTACTTTCTCAGTAACTATAACTCTACAGTGACTTTTTGTTTTTATCTTGATATTCTTGCAATTGCTGTTAGTTTTCAGAAAGGAGATACAGTTCTTGTCTTTCACATGAGATATACAGTAAGAGTGGCTGGTTCCTAACAAAACTAGAATGCCGTTTTGTCATATGAATGTTTGTAGCAAATCCATGGGACAGTCAGAGGAAGAGTTGTAAAATTCCATGGCTGATCTCATCCTGTATCCAATCATTAAGACTGTGGTCCACAGAGTACTCCCAGTGGTGTCTGGAAAAAGTTTCAGCCAAAACATAAAATATTTGGAGGCAAATATTAAAATGTTGGAATTTGGGATTCCTTCCAGTAAGAAAAATCTACATTTTGTGGGGATACAGAGACTCCAAGTCCATCAAAATGCCTGAACAAAGATTATCCCAAATACACAAGTATGAAGCGAATTGCTACACACTGAGTGAAGAATAAAAGCACACAGTCGGAGGGTTGAACTGGAGACTGACTATCTTTCAACTTCCAGCGCTAGCTTTTTTAAACCCGTTAACATCCCGCCCTCTCTGGGCGGAAGTGACGCCAGCGGTGCGTCACCGAACTCATCCCGCGCACGGGCTTTCTCCCCTCGCTGTTGGAGAAGAAGGCCCGGCGCCATTTTGCAGCCAGCCTTCCTGCCGACGCGCGCTCCGATTTCGGAGCTGGTTCGCTTGTCTTGAAGGTGGGTCGCCACATAACCCCCACCCAGAACCGGCGATACACCCCCCAAAGTCTACGGTCTGGGGCAGTCGCTGTTTGGGCGGTCTGCCCCTGTGCCGTGGAGCCTGAGCCTCGACAGTCTGCGACAAGTCCACGTGGGCCAGTTTGAGTTGGTCCACCATGAAAATTTCCTCTTTCCCACCAATGTCCAGAGCGTACGTGGACCCGTTGTTCCTCAGCACTTTGAACGGCCCCTCGTACGGATGCTGTAGCGGCGTCCGGTGTGCGTCCCTTCAAACAAAGACAAACTTACAGTCCTGCAGGTCTTTGGGTACGCAGGTCAGGGTTCATCTGTGTCGTGAAGTCAGAACGGGGGCCAGGTTGCTGAGCCTCTCGCGTAGTCTGTCTAGGACTGCCGCTGGTTCTTCCTCTCGCCCCCTTGGGGCTGGTATGAACTCTCCTGGGACGACCAGGGGTGCGCCGTACATCAGCTTGGCCGATGAGGCATGCAGGTCCTCTTTGGGTGCAGTGCGGATTCCCAGCAGGACCCAGGGGAGCTCGTCCACCCAGTTAGGCCCTTTCAGGTGGGCCATGAGAGCCGACTTTAAGTGGTGGTGGAAACGTTCCACCAGCCCATTCGACTGTGGGTGGTAGGCGGTTGTGTGGTGTAAACGTGCTCCCAACAGGCTGGCCACAGTCGACCACAGGCTGGAGGTGAACTGGGCGCCTCTGTCGGAGGTAATGTGGGCCGGTACCCCAAAATGTGCTACCCAGGTCACGATCAGTGCTCGGGTGCAGGAATCGGCAGTGGTGTCAGTGAGTGGGGCCACCTCTGGCCAGCTCGTGAACCGGTCCACCATAGTGAGGAGGTACCGCGCTCCTCTCGACACAGGCAGGGGCCCACAATATTCACATGAATGTGGTTGAACCTTCGGTGAGTGGGTTCAAACCGCTGTGGTGGGGCCTTGGTGTGCCGCTGTACCTTGGCTGTTTGACACTGCACACATGTTTTGGCCCACTCGCTGACCTGTTTGCGAAGTCCGTGCTACACGAACCTGCTGGAGATCATCCAGATGGTTGTCTTAATGGATGGGTGCGCCAAACCGTGGATGGAGTCGAAAACTCGCCGCTGCCAGGCTGCCAGGACAATGGGGCGGGGTTGGCCGGTAGCTATGTTGCATAGGAGGGTCGTCCCACCTGGGCCTACCAGGAAGTCTTGGAGTGCAAGCCCGAGACTGCGGTCCTGTAGCTGGGCAACTCGTTGTCCACCTGCTGCGCCTCCGCTAAAGCTGCGTAGTCCACATCTTGGGACAGGGCCTGGATAGCTGGTCTGGAGAGTGCGTCGGCCATGACATTGTCCTTCCCCGAGACATGCTGGATGTCCATTGTGTACTCGGAGATATAGGACAGATGTTGCCGCTGACGGGCCGACCAGAGATCAGACACCTTCGTGAATGCGAAGGTCAATGGGTTGTGGTCCGTGAATGCAGTGAACGGCCTGCCATCTAAACAGTACCTGAAATACCGGATTGCCAGGCATAGTGCCAACAGCTCCTGGTCGAAAACACTGTACTTGAGTTCAGGTTGCTGCAGGTGCTTGCTGAAGAATGCCAGGGGTTGCCAGCGCCCCTCGATGAGTTGCTCCAGCACCCCACTGACTGCCGTGTTGGACGCGTCCACTGTGAGGGCGGTTGGAACATTCGTTCTGGGGTGCACCAACATAGAGGCGTCTGCCAAGGCTTCCTTGGCCTTAACAAAAGCGGCCATGGCCTCTTCGTCCCAGGTAATGTCCTTGCCTTTACTCGACATCAGGGTGAACAAAGGGCGCATGACCCTGGCTGCTGAGGGGAGGAAACGGTGATAGAAATTGACCATACCAACAAACTCCTGCAAGCCTTTGACGGTGTTGGGCTGGGCGAAGTGGCGGATCGCGCCTACCTTGGCGGGCAGGAGTGTTTCCCCGTCTTTGGTTATCCTGTGGCCCAGGAAGTCAATGGCGTCGAGTCCGAACTGGCATTTGGCCAGGTTGATGGTGAGGCCAAAATCACTCAGGCGGGAGAAGAGCTAGTGTAGGTGGGACAGGTGTTCCTGACGATTACTGCTGGCTATGAGGATGTCATCCAAATAGATGAACGCAAAGTCCAGGTTGCGTCCCACCGCATCCATTAGCTGCTGGAACGTCTGTGCGGCATTCTTCAGGCCAAATGGCATTCGGAGGAACTCGAACAGGCCGAATGGGGTGATGAGCGCTGTCTTGGGGATGCCTTCGGAATGTACCGGGATTTGATGGCATCCCTGGACGGGGTCCACCTTGGAAAAGATGCTTGCCCCTACAGGTTTGCTGCAAAGTCCTGTATGTGCGGCACGGGGTAATGGTCTGGGGTAGTAGCCTTGTTCAGCCTACGGTAGTCGCCGCACAGTCTCCAGCCCCCTGCTGCTTTGGGCACCATGTGAAGGGGGGAAGCCCATGGGCTGTCGGACCGCCGTTCAATCCCCAATTCATCCATCCACTTGAACTCATCCTTCGCCAGGCGGAGCTTGTCCGGGGGGAGCCGTCAAGCGCGGGCGTGGAGGGGAGGTCCCTTGGTCGGGATGTGGTGCTGTACCCCGTGTCTGGGTATGGCTGCCGTGAACTGCGGTGCCAGAACCGATGGGAAGTCCGCCAAGGTTCTGGGCGGAAGTGACACCTGTGGTGCGTCACTGAACTCTTCCCATGCGTGGGCTTTCTCCCCCTCACTGTTGGAGAAGAAGGCCCAGCGCCATTTTGCAGCCGGCCTTCCTGCCGACGCGCACTCCCGTTTCAGAGCCGGTTCGCTTGTCTTGAAGGTGGGTTGCCACAAGCACATATAAACCTTCCTTGATACAGGAAAACCTGGCTACAGATTTTGTTAAGCAAATTCACTGTAGAACTGCAATAATAAAACAAAAACAGTGACCAAATTATTTAAGATCACAGACCCAGTTTTCTGAATGAGTTAACTCTCTTTCTAAACAAATAAACTGCTAATGAATTTTCAATAGCATATCTTGGTGAGAATGTTGAGCAGGATAGAAGGAAATATGTTACATGAACAAGAAGTAAATAAATATGCTCCATTATTTGCTTGCTTAATTAACAATAAATCTTTTCTCATCACCTGTGTTGATCACCGATTTATAAAGAGGACCCTTCAAATTAAATACAAGCCAATAAATATTAAGTCTTCACATCTTTCATCCCTGGGCATGGATGGGCAGATGTTACCCTTGTTCCTGGGCATGGGTGGGTGGACGTGACCTTCGTCCCTGGGCACATATGTGCAGACAGGAGCTTCAACCCCGGGCACAGGCTGACAGATAGGACCTTCAACTCTGGGTACAGGCCCACAGACATGACCTTTAACCCTGGGCACAAAGGTAGCCACATTAATGCAAAATCAAGATACAAAATGAGATTCAGCCCACCCCACACAACAGGTTTGTTGGATTGGTGCCATTTGTTTATTTTTTTCCCATTTTAACATTTTATTTTGGGTAAGTTATTGATGAATTAAAATGCCAGGTGCTAAGATTAGGTAATTTGGCTCCTTTTCACAATATGAGGGAGCTCTGTAAATGTTCACCAAGCATTAAATCAGCTGCTAAAAACCGAAGGTGGAATGTGTTTGTCTATCATCGTATCAGCTATGGCATGCATTAAGTGTATTTATTGTGACATAGAAGCATTGCATGTATGATATGGCATGAACTTAATGACTTTTAATAAGATGTCAAGATTGATATGATGCAATTTCCTGTTTTGAAATTGTAACCAGATGTATGGTTATGTTAACGTGATAAAAATGAGGAAACATTACAGAGAACACCAAACACATGATAACCATTCCACAGATTTATGTACATTATATGTACATGCATGGATTATGATGTTCTTTCAAAAAGCAACTTTTTCAGGTTGTTAAAAAAATTTATAATTTAGAGACACGGGACTGCAGATGCTGGGATCTAGAGCAACAACCAATCTGCTGGAGGAACTTAGCAAGTTGAGCAGCATCTTGGGAGGAAAGGAATTGTCGATATTTTGGGTTGAAACCCTAATGTTCTGATGCAAGGTTTCAACCGGAAACATCAACGATTCCTTTTCTCCCACTGGTGGTGATGAAACCACTGAGTTCCTCCAGCAGATTTTTTGTTAATTTTATAATTTATGCTTTTATGCCTCACTAAAAATCACATATTAATTAGAAAGTCATCATCGCTTCCATGCATAAAAATAAGCACAGGAATATCCTCTAGTTTCTGGATTTTCAAAACCAAAATGGTAAATTCTGGAGGAGTAAAATTTCTTTGTAGAGTTCCCTCCAGAGACCCTAATGAAAGGACCAAAATGAACTCATTTGAATGAGATGGAGAGGCATAGCAGTCATTTGGATTATTGGTTCATCAACTTTCTACAACCTTTTCTTATAACTTGTATCAGTCGGAAGTAAGGAGAGTCATGGGTTTCAAGGGCTCCAAAATAATTTTTAATATGGTGCAGACTGACCATCATACCAAGAAAGTTTGTGCTTTTGTCATCAGTCTTCTGACAACACAGTATTCCACGTCATTCCATACAGCTTGCAGATGTTACTGGTCAGATCTTCGCTGAACTATCACAGATAATTTTCATGCATTTTTAAGCTGCTTGATAACCAAGGCGTTTATCAGCTAAGGAATATTGCACTCATGTCTTTTTTAACCATAACCTAGCCTCGATTAAATGAAGAATTTCTGCAAATGCATCAGCAGTTACATTTGTTCTCAGACTTTGTGTGTAAATTTGACATTAGCAATATAGTTTTAAATGAAAGTAGTGAGCTAAAAGATGACCCTATTCTGCACTCTCCTCATGGCTTTTACATAGTGTCACCCTTTATCTGCTTTGTTCTTATTTCCACAATGCAAGACTGTAGGCAGGAAGAAATTGTTTTTGTGCCAATTAATACAGAAAGAACTCGTAAAAATACCATCTCCTGTAGTTGTAAATAGCCCAGGTCTACATGTGCACTGATAGAGTATTGTGTCAGTTTCTGGTCACTGCATTTTAGGAAGGACGTGAAGGACCTGAAGAGGGTGCAGAAATAATATATTGTTCGAAGGATGATGAATTTTAGTTACAAGGAAGGATAGACCAGAGAGTCTGGGCTTGTTCTCCTTGCACTGGAGAAGATTAAGAGAAGATTTGACAGAGGTGAATAAAATCTGCATTCTCAAACATACTCCAGAGGTAAATAGACAACAGAACCAGAACACTTTCATTTAAAGTTATTCAGCAAAAGATCCAGAGGTAACAGGAGGAAAAATACTTTTATACGGGAAATGGTTATGATCTAGAATGCATTGCATGAGGTGTAGTGCTTTGACACCAAAGCATCATTTGACCAAGTGTGGTGTCAAGGAGCTCTGGTAAAACTAAAGTCAATGGGCATCAAAGGGAAAGCCAGTAGTCAGAACATTAGGAGTTTCTCAAGCCAACGTCCTTGACCCAACCATCTTCAGCTGCTTCATCAATGACCTTCCATCTATTATAAAGTAAAAAGTGGGGAAATTGACTGAGTGCAATATTCAATTTTGTTTGTAACTCTTCAGTAAATGAAGGAGCTCATGCCTGCATGCAGTAAGACTCAGACAGCACTCGGGCATGGGCTGATATGTGGCAAATATGTTTATGTAACAAATATGTCAGGCAAGAATCATCACTAATAAGTGAGGCTATAACCAACTGCCCTTGATACTCAGCGGCATTACCATTACCATCAACATCTTAGGGATCACCATGGACCAGACACATCTGAACTGATACACCTCTGGACGCCATAAAGCCTTTCCACCACCTGCAAAGCACATCAGGACCATGATAGCATACTCTTTACTGGCCTGGATGAGTACAGTGCCAACAATACTTAGAAAGCTTGAACCTATCCAGGATAGAGTAACTTCTTTGATTGGCACCCCATTGATCATCCTAAATATTCATTTTTTCCATCACTGCTGCACAGTGATTGCAACATCTGCCATCTACAAAATTCACTGCATTTCCTTACCTAGGCTATTCCATAAACACCATCCAAACCCATGACACTTTCCACCAAGAATGGAAAGGAGAAAAGTAATAAGCACTTGGGAAAGCCTTTATCTGCATGTGCCGCTTCAGGTCACATGCTGTTCTGACCTGGGAATGTGTCTTTTCACACCCTTTTCAGTGGCATAGTGGGAGTACCTTCACCAGATGGACTGCTGCAGTTTAAGAAGGTGACTTAACACCATCTTTTCCTGGTAAGTTAGGAATTTTAGCTTTCATAAGGAAATGGGATAAATATTGGAAGATATATATACTTGAAGCAAAACATAATTGCAGACTGGGTAGAGAGGAGGGAAATTAGAGTGACTACAAACAGTCAGCACAGATTGGTAACAATTCTATATGCCTTGGCATAATTAAAGCAATTTCATAAGGAAGAATCATAGAACCCTACAGAGCAGAAGGCCATTAGACTCATTGTGTGCACATTGGTTGAAAAAGAAGGCAATGTTTTATTAAGTATCCAGTTAAAGTTCTTATGTGCCTGATAGATTGCAGAAACAATTATACTTTTCTTTGAAAAAAAACATATGTATCAACTCCAGCAAAACAATGGTCCAGATCCTGCTTGATCTGTTTTGCTCTCCCACCCTGCTTCCCCTGCACTTTATCTGCAGCATCATTTACTATATGCCACCATATGGTCTGAATTCACTGCTGTAGTCATCCTGCAAAGCTGAGGCAGTGTTGTTCGAGTTGGGGTTAGAGATAAATGGTGAGAGCAGGTAAGATCACTGCATTTACAAGGGTTCGGAAGAGGAATTGGGATCAGGACTTTGGGATGGGGAGGTGAGATATAGGAATTGCACTCACTGTGTTCTGGTATAGAGTCAAACAAGACTGCTGGGACTCTGACACACCAGCCATATTGGGCAGAGGAGATTGGGGAAGAGTGATCAGAGGCTGAGAAGTAGAGGAGGCACAGATTTGGATGTTGGGAGGGTGACTGGCTGGAAGCGAGAATCATGAGATCGGGAAGGGTCAGGGGTGTACAAGTTGGGGGGGGCTGCTGCTGGGGATCTGGTGTTATCGGATCGGGTAATTTTAACATGGGAAGGGTGTGTGAGTGGGTGCCAATATTTTGATTACCTTGCATGCCTTTCAGTTTTAAGGTGCTGTCATTTTGTGCTGACCCAGTGACAATATGGTCCAAGTTTCTCTCAATGTTCTAAAAGCAACATTGCACCAGAAATGACATTATCTGGTGAGTTAAAGTTGCGTGGATGACGTACAATAAGGAAGTGCTCAACTGATTCAAAATGACTTGGAAATGGTCATTATTGTGCTCAATAAGAATATAAGTAAGTCCTGGTTATTCCTTTGGTTTCATCTATCCTGATAATATCAAGTAGCCTCTGGATCTCAGCTACTCACATTGCCTTATGTTTAATCATACAGCAGCATGATCCAGAGGTACCTCTAAATTCAATATTGCGTATTTTACATGTGCCCTTGTGTTCTTCTCCAATCCTTCAGTGGGTGAACTGAAAATTTTACTGAGATATTAGGGCTTATTCAGTTAGGGTAGCAATGACCACATGATAATAGTTATGGTGAAAACTCTAGTTTACAGATTCAATTGCTCCTTTTTGAACAAAAAAAGCATTCACTGTTATCTTGGATGAATGGGTTGACATGAGTATTTTCAAGAAATGTGTCAAAAATATGTACTCTGTTATCCAATGTAGTTTTGCATGGCTCAAACCATTATTGTGCTGAAATAAATGGAAATTGCATACTGCTGAAAAGCCAAATCCTTTGAAATGATCCAGCAGTGGTATAATTTCGTTTAGTTATCATCACCAATATCCGTAGGAGTTCTTAAGACAAGACATGAAGATACTAATTGCAATCTTGTCTGGTATTTTTGGTAACTGCAAATGAGCATCTGATGATTCCTTAGCCACTCTATGTAAATTGTTGAACTTGGGATGAGTGCAGCTTCATTGGGCTTTATCAATAGCGTATATAAATCTTTCATGTAAGACAAATATGAACTCATTAAGCTATTTGAATAAATTATAAATTTGAATAATTCAGGAGTTATTGTTGTTTATGTTGGGCTAAACCTTTTCGAGCAACCTAGGTTAGCCGTAATACATTAATTCTATGAACTTTGCACTAATGTTTGGCATTGAAATGAAAGGATTTTTCAGTTTTCTCTGAAACTGTTTCACTTTTATTGGGAATTGCAAACATCTGGTGCAAATATTTAGCTCAACAAGTTAATGTTTACATATTGTGATTGACCGGCAAACTTTGGCCATTTATAATTCATTTCTTGGGTAAATGTTATATTTGAATAGTCTATTGTTTAAAATATTTTAAAACAGTACATTTAGATAATGTACTAATAATTTATAGTATTTCATCAGAGTAGATAATTTATTTCCAAGTTCTGTGTAAAGAAAATAAATGCATTTTATGTACCTGTGTGCCATAGTTGCATGATACTAAATGATAGCAGTGATGTATTAATGTAGCCTAAGATTGTTAGATCAACTAATTTTACAAAAATGGGCTCATGATTCACCCAAAAAGCCATTATCTATCAATTGCAAGTATAAACCAGCCTCAAGTAGTCCATGAAACATGGCAATTCTTCCAGACTTCACCTACTAAAATCATTAAAAGAGAACAAGAAAAGATCCATAGTGATAAGGACTGGTTTCAGATTCATTAGCTAACAAATATCCCTTCCTCTGTTCTTCAACAGATCTGACAGGAAGATTTGGTAAATCCATTTACTGAATGCTGGGTAGAAATCTTCAAGCCATGTCTCAACAATGTTAAACAAATTTAGTATATTTACCTTCTTCCACCTAGATGTGCAAACAGTACTCCCTGCAATTTCATCTTGTACTCATTAATTCTTGTTTATTTAGCACTAATAGCTCAGCCTTCCATTTTCATTTTGTTTAATTACTGTGATGGGATGCTATGTTATTAACTCCTGCCCCTTTCATAATGAAACTTTTATACTGAAGCATTTTCAGCTTGTCATTGCCAGTAGTTTATTTGTGTTACTTAGTATCCGATGCTCCTTACAGCTTCGGTTGTTACGCTTTTTTTGGTTTTGTATTTATAAAAATGTACAGTATATAAGTTAAGGTTCTCTAGTTATTTTGCTGCAGAAAATATTTGCATAGTTCAGTGAACTGGATATAAGGCCATTGTATGCATCATCAATTTATTAGTGCAAAACATAGGAAGCTTACATTTTGATGAATAATTGAAAACTGCCTTACCAAAGATAAGCACTCATGTTTTTCTTTAAATGTTGTGTGACAGACATAAACTCTCTACTTGGGCCACTTGGAGGAAAAAGGCCTAACAGCATTCAGGGAACTTTCAAGAAATACATGTTCAGGCCATACATGGCCATACCACAGACAAGGGGGTTAAAATGTTCAAGGGCTTGCTTCCAAATTTGGATTAAGTGAACCATTTCTTTACCCTGTTTGTTGATTCAGTTGTCTAGCAATGCTAATGGGCTATGTCAGTACAAAAGAAGCAAACAAGCAGGGAAATTAGAAACCTAAATAAAAAAGTTCTGGTTGGAGCATTTAACATTGTACAAGTTGCACTTCTTCCATCCTTAAGTGCATAAATTACTTTTATCAGTGGGTGGTTGGAGTTGATTTTACAATGAGGAGAAATTCTCTCCAAAAACAATTGATGTAGTGAACAAAAAATTATTTAAACTTAACCATTGAAACTATATGCATAAAATACATAGCAAATTAAGTGCAACAGATAAACAAATTTATGCTTGTTTATCATGTCATTGTATTCAGAGAAACAAGCTATCATCATATCTTGAATATTATTTACAGCTGATTTCTTTTGACTATTTAAATAATGAATGCTTTGCATTTTTGACATGAGACACTTCTGAAGTAGGGCATAATAGTATTCCATGTACTGACTGTGCTTTTAATCACTTTGAGTTTAAGACTTCAGACTAACAATACTTCAGGCAGCTCAAGTAAATAGCAGAGGAATAATTCTTAACAAAGTTCTGAGGATTGTATAAAAGGTGTGTAATTCAGTTCACTTGTTTATGGTCAGGTGGCAAGTTGTAAATTCTAATACTCCTGCCTCAAATGCCTGCTTAGGCTAAACTGTCTGCTCCAAACATGGGCCATGATCTGGGCTAGGTCAGTACAAAATGTCAGTTTCTGTGTGGTACTAAACACTTGGCAGAGTTAGATGGGGAGAAAGGTCTCAGAATCAGAATCAGACTTATTATCCCTGACACATGTTGTGAAATTTGTTGTTTTGCGGCAGCAGTACAGTGCAAGACATAAAAATTGCTATAAGTCACAACAATAAATAAAAAGTGCAAAAGAGGAATAACGAGTTCTTCATGTTTTCATATTTTATTGCTTCTTTCCCTAATCCTCTATTCATTTATTTCTATACTTGTGGTATTGAGTGTTATTTTTGAGTATTCATACATGTTGAGTAACTTTTTTGCTAATATCTTGCATGGGAAAATTGCAGTCAGTGATCTTGCAAGTTTTTTGTTGCTGACTCATTGCAATGTTCAAGATATCTATCCACTGTTACTTCCAGAATGTTTCAAGCAGGTGCTCCTGACCTAATTAGAAAATGGTGTTGGGTTACAACAAATCTAAGAAAGGAGTGTAATGGAAAATCATGCATGGCATTGTTAATAATATTCTGAATGTTATTACTGAACTAGCTGCTCCTATTCAAACCAAAATACATTTGAGAGAGGAATAAATCTCAATCTTCTCACTTTCACTTGAGCCAGTTGATTTTGTGCCACAGGGAAAAAAATAGCCTCTTCTCATTTTCTTTTCCGGCGCAGTGTAGCCATCGAAGGTGACCTTGCCTCCTTTCTTCCAATTGTCTGGACCACTTGCCACCCATTAATCACTCAGTCTCATAATAAAAGTTGCTGGGAAAAAAATGGTGTGATGATCCATCTTGTTCTGGTTTTGTATTACTAAAGGAAAAGGGAAATAACTTGCATTTACATGCTGGTAGCAATCTATTTGCTATTTTTTTAAGTACTTTGTAATATTTTCATGTTTATATTAAAGGAAGTTTGTTTTAGATGAATTGCTGTACATTTAGCAAGTTTGGAGTCAGATGAACTTTAAGAGATAATATTTGGGGGTAAATGCAGAATTCTTATTTAAAAAGCCTAATTTCTGTGTAGCTCTTTTTAATCAGTTCTTAAACTGTAATATCGCAGTCACCTGTTAAAGTAAGTTCACAAGTCAATTTGCCCATATGTCTATGGTTAAAAGATTTTATCCAAGTTATATACTAAATATTTTTACTGAAAGATATCATTTAAAGATTGACACAGTAGCTTCTTTTGCCCTGGATGAGGTGTTAATGCAAAGCTGCATCTGCTCAAAAATGTGGATGTAAAGCATTCCATGGCATAATTTGAAGAAAGAGAGAAACTTCTCAAGTCAATGTTTATATGTGAACTATTAACAGTAGAGCAGATCATTGGTTTATTTTCTCCTTGAGACTTGTTGTGCAAAGTTGACTGACTTAGTTGCCTAAATTATACAAATAAAACTTGAAGGTTGCTTATATTTGCTCAAATACTTTCAGAAGTCCTGAGGTAATGAAATATACTATACAAATTTAAATGCTTTTTATCTTTTCTATATATTCAATTGATTTGAACTTTCCGGATGTAAAGGTAAGTTATTATTGTCAGTACTCACTGAGGCATGCTCACCTTTTAGCACCGTGGTAACAATGACAGAAAGTGCGTTATTCAAGCAGTCCAACTTAGTTGACAGGTGCTGGAGGACAACATTGCTGAGAAAGTGAATTGAACAACCCATGCAGACAGCTGTTGTAAAGTACAAAAGGTTGGACATTGCAAATATGTAAAATTTGGCATCAAAAATCTTCTAATTCATGTGGCTACAAACTTCAAATTCAATTCTATCCTCTGATCAGAGTGGAACAACACAGAAAATCAGCCACAATTGTAAAAATCCTGTAGATGGTGCATAGTTTTTCCACATACTTTTTATATCACCATTTTCAATGGAGACTGATGATGTAAGTATTTACAGTGGAGCTATCTCATCTTAGCATGGTGATATCCTTTAAAGTGAACTGCATTTTAGTAGTTTATTGCAACCATAAGGTGATGAACCAAGTGAATTATTCTGAATACTTTCAGTAACTTGACCTGTATTTCTAGTTGACCAGATTTTCTAATACAGTGTACCTCCATCTTATAGCAGTTCATGTAATGGAAATTCGCCCTGACAGTATTCACAAATCACAAATTTGAGATACCAAATAAAAATTCACTCTTTCAGAATTTATGTGAGGAAAAAATAACTAAATACACACAAAATGCGAAATAAACAGCAAATTTTGTCAATTTTGTGAAGGGTTCGCGTTACGGAAACTTGCGATATAGATGGTTTTCTAGGAATACAACCCTTCAGTCATGTGGGGGGTTTACTGTATCCAGAATACACCTTGAACCCTTATATTCTGAAAGTAATTACAGTTTACAATAACATGGCTAAATTAATCCAGTAACCTTTATATTTCATATTTCCTTGTAGTATAAAAGGAAGCAATTCGGCCCATCAAGTCTATGTTGGCTCTCAGAACAATCCCAATAATCCCATTCCCCCACTTATTTTCTCAGTAAACTATTCTCTCTCACATGCCCATTAACACCCTGCTGAACCACCCACCAGTCACCTACACCTGTGGAAATTTACAGTAGCCAACTAGCCTATCAACCTTCATATCTTCAGGAAAGTTTTACATCAATTCTTTGCCTCATCTCAGGATTGCATTTGTTTGTTCCTTTCACAAAATGTTGAGCATAAACATTTTGAACATGTGTACCAGTCCAGGAATTTCACCATGATGTGATGGCTAATGGCTGGGTACTTTGACTATAGCTGCAGAAGAGGCAGTAGAGGAATAGAGACAAAGTGTACTCTACAGTTTTAGCAGATTTAGAATAAGTGTAATGGGTTTTGCAGATGCCAGTCAGTCTCCAAAGTAATATATGACATTCTATATTTATTTTCATATTTCCAGCATAATTAAAGCCACACTTAATAGTAGACACTCTCTCTGAAATTTTATACTATATAAGCACAGCCCTGCTTGGTGGGGTCCTGCAGCCCATCCACTGATGGAAAGGTGCAATTAAAGTGTGACAAATTTACAGCGGACCAGGTTTTGCAAGCCTGGTACCCTGTCTCTGAATTGTTGCCCTTGGATCCCCCTGTCCACAGTTACCTCTTTTGGAAAAGGAGGACCCATCTCGATCAGCTTCCATCTCCCAGAGTCCACTGAGATGGTCTCAGTAGTAACAGAGCTGTAGGCAACATTGAGGAGGCCCTGATCCCAGAAGTGCCCCTGGCAGCCTTTGACAGCCACCAAAGCAGGAGGTGACACTTTGCAGTCTGCAAAACCTGCAGTTGATATTGAAATAAAAACAAATAAATATGTTAGCCAAAATTCCTTCGAACAACATAAGCAATTATATTAAAGAGGTTTTTTTAATAAAGTAACTTGCCTTCTCCTTTGTTTCCTAATCATTTCTTTGTGATGTCTTTTGAAGTCAGTTGGGTCTTGGACCCTACACCAGGTCAGCCTTGGTGATTCCTCCAGTGAAATGTCGTGAGTGCTGTGCTAAACTGCAGTAGAGCAAACAGACAGATTTGGCCTTCTGAACTTGTCAGAATTGGTCCCACACTTCCCCATTTACCAGCACAATCATGGAAGTCTGAGATTGTCTTTCATTTAATAAGACCTTCTTACAATAGCAAGCTAAACATGGCCTATTATAATTGCAACCAGAAGATTTTATAACAGAAGATGGAACTGGGTACTGTGTTCAGATTTTTAACCTATTACCAGAGTTTTTTCCAGGGTGAATAAGAGGATTTACTGTTTGCTGACAATAGGAGCATTTATGCTAACTAGGGCACAACATCGGGCCCATTGATTTACAGACAGTGAATAAGAAAGATTCTATTTATATATAAGTGAATTCTGGGATGTTTACTGGCTCTTTTGGGATTGAATTCCTCAACTCTTTTCTGTGAAAATACTAAATGAAGTATTTTCACATATCTTTGTACCCGTATGTACCTTTGGCTACATAATTCTAAATGTTATGGTATTGTGAACAGAAGCCAGTGTTTGAATTTTTAATTTATAGTCAAATGAATTGGACGATCTTGATACCAATTGGTGGCTAGTTTAGACCATTTTCAGTCATGTATGCTTGTCCTTTATTGAGCATAAATATCTTCCGCACTAGAACAACACCTTTATGAACTTTTATCCAAGGTTTCTCATTGACACGGTGGCTTGGAGCCATAAGCTTAAACTTCAGCTATGGAACCGAATATACAGGACAGAGCCAATTGTACATTGCACTTTTAAATACAATCATTTAAAATATTCATTTTGAGTCTTGCCTAAAATATCGCCTTGCCCATTTACATTCTCTGATAGCTTGATAACAGAAGCTGCTGCACATCCTGCAAGATCTGCACAATCTAAGTTTTGCAAAAGACAGAATTATGGATTTACAAAATCTGAAATTAATTGATCCTCTCCTATAATTCAAATGTCATAAAATTACCCATAATAGTGAAGGCCATTACCATTATAGCATTCTCCCAATAAATACCTGCAGTGGTTGCATAAAACCAGAGGATGATAGAAATTTATGACAGAGAATGAACTCAACTGAAAAAGAGCAATTTAGGCTTTCCAGCCCTTGGCTCATAGCTTTGTTACAGCACATCAAGTGCTCATCTCGGAGCATTTTAAAGCTGACGAGGATTTCTGCCTTTGTCAACCTTTCAGGCAGTGACTTTCAGGCCCTCCTCACTCTTAAGGGGAAAGTCTTTTTCCTCAATTCCTCGAATCTTTCTGCCTAAATCTGTATCCCTTTCTATTCACTTTATCTCAGCTTCTTATAATTTTACACACCTTAATTAGATTTCCCCTCACCCTCTGCAATGGTGAAAAAAAAATTTGAGTTGCAGCATTGGCCTGCAGACTATTACTCAAACAAGTGGGCTGGATCCTCTGCCGTGGTTACCTCAGTGCATTGCACTCAGTTTTGTGTTAAAATTCAGAAGCTTTCTGGTTGAATTGGAAGAGATGTGGCAAGGAGAGTACTTTAGGACAAAGCAATACACAGCTTTTATTTTGGAAAAAAAAAGTTTAAACAGTGTTGAATCCGAATTGGATAAGATGGAAGTAATAGATCTGCTTATTTTCAGAAGGCCTTTGACAAGGTGCTGCACATGAAGCTGCTAAACAAGATAGGAGCCCATGGTATTAGAGGAGGGGAACTAGCATGGATAGAAGATTGGCTGACTGGCAGAAGGCAGAGAGTGGGAATAAAGGGGGCCTTTTCTGGTTGGCTGCCTGTGACTAGTGGTATTCCGCAGGGGTCGCTGTTGAGTCTGCAACTTTTCACGTTATGTGTTAATGATCTGGATGACAGAATTGATGGTTTTGTGGCCAAATTTGCGGATGATACTAAGATAAGTGGAAGGGCAGGTAGTGTTGAGGAAGCAGGGTGTCTGCAGAAGGATTTGGACAGGTTAGGAAAATGGGCATAGAAGTGGCAGATAGAATACAGCATAGGGAAGTGTACGGTCATGCACTTTGGTTGAAGGAATAAAGGGGTAAACTATTTTCTAAACAGGGAGAGAATTCAGAAATTGGAGGTGCAAAGGGACTTTGGAGTCCTAGTGCAGGATTCCCTAAAGGTTAACTTGCAGATTGAGTCTATAGTGAGGAAGGCAGATGCAATGTTAGCATTCATTTCGAGAGGACTAGAATATAAAAGCAAGCATGTAATGCTGAGGCTTTATAAGGGATTGGCCCGATCACATCTGAAGTATTATGTACAGTTTGGGCCCCTTATCTAAGGAATGATGTGCTGGCGTTGGAGAGGGTCCAGAGGAGGTTTACGAGAATGATCCCGAGGATGAAAAGGTTAACATATGAGGAGCATTTGATGGCTCTGGTCCTGTACTCGCTGGAGTTCAGAAGGATAAGGGTGAATCTCATTGAAACCTACTGAATATTGAAAGACCTGGATAGAGTGGACGTGGAGAGGATATTTCCAGAAGTGGGAGAGTTGAGGACCAAAGGGCACAGCCGCAGAATAGAAGGGCGTCCCTTTAGAACAGAGATGAGGAGGAAATTTATTAGCCAGAGGGTGGTGAATCTGTAGAATTCATTGCCACAGACGGCTGTAGAGATCAAGTCATTGGGTATGTTTAAAGCAGAGATTGATAGTTTCTTGATTAGCAAGGGCATCAAAGGTTACTGGGAGAAGGCAGGAGAACGGGGTTGAGAGGGCAAAATAAATTAGCCATGATCAAATGTCCTAATTCTGCTCTTATGCCTTATGGTCTTATTATGATCTTTTTAAGCCAAAGTGAAAACAGAAAATGCTGGAAATAGTGGGCAGCATCAGTGAAGAGAGAAACAATTAACATTTCATATGAATGACCTTTCCTCCAAAGTGGAAAAAGTTGGAAATGTAACAGCATTACAATGCAAAGAATGCAAGAATGAGAGAAAGAATACAAGCAAAATCAGAGAAGAGTGGGAAATGGATTATTTTTCAGGTTGATGACTTTTTGTAAGGTCCCGAGGCCAAAGGGCAACCATAATGTCGTTCTGGAAGAGAAGGAAAAGGGTACTTGAAATCTATGGATGTAGTCAAGGTTCCTTTCAACCATGGTGGAGAGGAACCCTCAGGTAAAAGGGATAGGGAGGGGGGGAGAAGAGGAGGAGGGGTGGTGTTACTGGTCAGGGATACTATTACAGCTGCAGAAAGGGTGGATAATGTAGCAGGATCCTCTCTAGAGTAAATATGGGTGGAAGTTAGGAACGAGGAAGGAGCAGGTACTCTACTGGGAGTATTCTATAGGCCCCCTGGTAGCAGCAAGGATACTGAGGAGCAGATTGGGAGGCAGATTTTGGAAAGGTGCAAAAGTAACAGGGTTGTTACCATGGGAGACTTCAACTTCCCAAATATTGATTGGCACCTGCTTCGTACCAAAGGTTTAGATGGGCAGAATTTGTTAAGTGTGTCCAGGACGGGTTCCTGTCACAGTATGTTGTCAGGCCGACTAGAGGGAATGCCATATTAGATCCAGTATTAGGTAATGAACTGGGTCAGGTGACAGATCTCTCAGTGGGTGAGCATTTGGGGGACAGTGACCACTGCTCCCTAACATTTAGCATTGTCATGGACAAGGATAGGAGCAAAGAGGACAAGAAAATATTTGATTGGGGAAGGGCAAATTATGAGGCTATAAGGCTAGAACTTGCGAGTGTGAATTGGGATGACATTTCTGAAGGGAAATGTACTATAGAGATGTGGTCGTTGTTCAGGGATCTCTTGCAGGATGTTAGGGATAAATTTATCCCGGTGAGGCAGAGAAAGAATGGAAGGGTGAAGGAACTATGGTTGACAAGAGAGGTGGAACATCTATTTAGGAGGAAGAAGGCAGCATACATAAGGTTTAGGCAGCAAGGATCAGATAGGTCTCTTGAGGAATATAGGGTAGCAAGGAAGGAACTTAAGAAGGGGCTGAGGAGAGCAAGAAGGGGACATGAAAAGGCCTTGGGGAGCAGAGTTAAGGAAAACCCCAAGGCATTTTTCACTTATGTGAAGAGCAGAAGGATGATGGGAGTAAAAGTAGGACTGATTAGGGATAAAAGTGGGAAGATGTGCCTGGAAGCTGTGGAAGTGGGTGAGGTCCTCAATGACTATTTCTCTTCAGTATTCACCAAGGAGAGGGGCCTTGATGATGCTGAGGACAGTGTTGGGAAGAGTAACGTTCTAGAGCATGTTGATATCAAAAGAGAGGATTGTTGGAGCTGTTAGAAAATATTAGGACAGATAAGTCCCCAGGGCCCGACGGAATATTCCCCCAGGCTTCTCCACGAGGCGAGGGAGGAGATTGCTGAGCCTTTGGTTAGGATCTTTGAGTCCTTGTTGTCCACAGGAATGGTACCGGAGGATTGGAGGGTGTCAAATGTTGTCCCCTTATTCAAAAAACGTTGTAGGGATAGTCCAGGGAATTATAGACCAATAAGCCTTGTGTCTGTGGTGGGCAAGCTGTTGGAAAGGATCCTTAGAGATAAGATCTATGGTCATATAGAGAATCATGGTCTAATCAGGGACAGCCAGCATGGCTTTGTGAAGGGCAGATTATGTCTCACAAGCCTGATAGTGTTCTTTGAGGAGGTGACCAGACAGATTGATGAGGGTAGTGCAGTAGATGTGGTCTACCTTGATCTTAGTAAGGCATTTGACAAGGTTCCACATGGTAGACTTCTTCAGAAGGTCAGAGGGCATGGGATCCAGGGAAGCTTGGCCGTGTGGATTCAGAATTGGCTTGCCTGTAGAAAGCAGAGGGTTGTGGTGGAAGGAGTGCATTCAGATTGGAGGGCTGTGACTAGCGGTGTCCCACCAGGATCGGTTCTGGGACCTCTGCTTTTCATGATATTTATTAATGACTCATATGAGGGGGTAGAGGGTGGGTTGGCAAGTTTGCAGACAACACAAAGGTTGGTGGTGTTGTGGATAGTGTAGAGGATTGTTGAAGATTGCAGAGGGACATTGATGGGATGCAGAGCTGGGCTGAGAAGTGGCAGATGGAGTTTAATCCAGAGAAGTGTGAGGTGGTACACTTTGGAAGGACAAACTCCAAGGCGGAGTACAAGGTTAATGGCAGGATTCTGGGTAGTGTGGAGGAGCAGAGGGATCTGGGGGTTCATAGCCACAGACCACCGTAAGTTGCTTCACAGGTGGATAGGGTAGTTAAGAAAGTTTATGGGATGTTAGCTTTCATAAATCGTGGGATCGAGTTTAAGAGCCATGAGGTAATGATGCAGCTCTACAAAAGTCTGGTTCGACCACACTTGAAGTACTGTGTCCAGTTCTGGTCGCCTCATTATAGGAAGGATGTGGAGGCGTTGGAAAGGGTGCAGAGGAGATTTACCAGGATGCTGCCTGGTTTGGAGAGTATGGATTATGAGGAGAGACTAAGGGAGCTAGGGCTTTACTCTTTGGAGAGAAGGAGGATGAGGGGAGACATGATAGAGGTGTACAAAATATTAAGAGGAATAGATAGAGTAAACAGCCAGCGCCTCTTTCTCAGGGCACCAATGCTCAATACAAGAGGGCATGGCTTTAAAGTAATGGGTGGGAAGTTCAAGGGAGATATCAGAGGAAGGTTATTTACCCAGAGAGTGGTTGGGGCATGGAATGTGCTGCCTGGGGCAGTGGTGGAGGCAGGTACATTGATCAAATTCAAGAGATTGCTAGATAAGCATATGGAGGAATTTGAAATAGAGGGATATGTGGGAGGAAAGGGTTAGATAGTCTTAGGCGAGGGTTAAAGGTCAGCACAACATGGTGGGCCGAAGGGCCTGTATTGTGCTGTACTGTTCTATGTTCTATGAAAAGGAAAACCTGGCAGAAGCACTAGTATGGAAGTGGTATCATTAGAATTGATGTGCTGGAGTGTGCAATATTGGAATATATTTCTTATTGGAAGTAGGATGCAAGGAAATGTTACCAAAGGGTCTACGGACTTGTTTATCACATTTATGCGGTAGTAGGATTAGAAATCCAGATAACAACAAATCCTTTTCACCATGAGGGAGCAATCAACTGTGAAGGCCTGAAGGCAATAGGCAAGCTACTTTTTTCCAAAATAGAGAATTGTGGTTTCCTTATTCCTTGTAATTGCTGACCCACCCTCACAATGAATAGTAGTTTTAGAATTTAAGTGCTCAAGTGACCCTGCATAACGTGAGATAAAATGACTGCAATAACAAATCGTAGCACTTTACCTTGACAGCTTGGCCACAATTCATTTCTGAAAGTTTGTCTAGCACAGCTTTGGTTGGTTTTTGCTTTCCACATGGGAATTCTGATTAGAAGGCATTGTCTTTTTCACTTCAGTTTTGCTTGAATTTGGCAGAAGGTTCTGCTTTTAGTTTAAATTTGGAAGACTGCCTGTCTGAATTGCTGACATATTTGTAATTGTGATTGTGGATTGCAGAAAAGCTTCTGTTTCAGGTTTCAGTCCATAAAATTGTGCTTTATGGACAACTGGACAGAGAGAGATTGTAAGCAAAATTTGAGAAGAACAGTGCTCCTGAAGGGTAAAAGAAAAGTCCTCAGGAACAAGAATATAAGGCTAACAACATGATTTTAAATTGAAGAATGCGGTGTAGCCAATTCATGTCATTTGGAAATAATGTACAATTTATTAACTGTAGTTCATATCCTGTACTGGATGCGCACTGTAACAAATGGATCTTCATGCTGTTGCTAATGTGTCACAGCAGGGTGTTGTGCTCTGCCTGTGCTCTTATTTTCAAAGATTATTTGCCTTTTTCAACACACCCTGCTTTGAACACAACATGAAGCACTAATTTGTCATGCTGTTTCAACTATTTGCAGCTGTTGAGCAGTGGAGAATGCAGGTGCCAAATCTTGTACTTGCCCCCTTTCCTCCTGGCCACCGCCCTGCCCTTCAGAATTGCTATAAGAACATTGATTTTTAATGTGAAAGGCCTCCCTCAGGACACACCGCCACACAACCAGTTCCAGGTTCCAGAGTGATGACTCCTTTACATAGGCTTTCCACAGCAGAACAAGCAGGAGGGGTTAAATCCCACTGTGCCCTGATAAACAAAACATTGTGATTGCCAAAATAACATGGGTCAAAGATCAGGTTTCAGCCACTTTCAGCAAAGTTGCAAATTGAACTTGATGCAAAAATCTTCAAAGAGAAATTAATCAGAAATCTCATATCAATAAGTTTAAAGTTATTTTACAGATTAGTTAGATCTTTGTTTAACATAAATTGATTTAGCTTTCAGCAATAATAGTTTAACAGTCCTACTGTTGCTCTGACTTTTCCTTATCTTGACTTCAGACCATTGATAATTATGAATGGCCCCAGTTTCATCAAGATTTTGATCAGTGCGTGTTTCAGTGTGCAAGGTGTGACTTTTGCTTTCATGATATCATTTGACTAAAACCCATATTAGGAAAAAAGGAAAATGATATTTCTGTTAAATATATAAAATTGAATGATTGGTAACCTTTGGGGCTTTTAAGGGCTAGGTATGCAGAGTCTGGACATATTTCCCAAATCTGATGATTTAAATCCACAGCCAAGAAATTTTGAAGGCATTTTTTTTCTTTTTCATTGCTTGCAAAGGACATTAATATGCATTTGTCATGTCATATATGGAAGATCATGTTCTGTTTGTGAGAAAAGATTAAGAAATACTTCTCTGCAAATTTGTTTGCAAATAAATGAACTGGAATGTATCTTGGTGCTAAATGTAAAATGTTTTCAAATAAATGCTCCCATTACAAAATATTTTGCTTGTAAAATTTGAATTATTTTTAAATGTTCATATTTTATATTTCTCCTAACATAGGAGGCCATTCAGCTCTGAGAGAAGTTCTATGCTCCCAATTATTTCCCAGTAATCTTCTCTTTCATGTGTCCATCAACTTCCTCCTTATTATCCTACCATCCACATACACTGGGAATATTTACTACAGACAATTCACCTACCAACTGGCACATCTTTGTGACATGGGAGGAAACCAGAGCACAATGATGAAAGACAGAATGTGTAAACTGCACACACACAGTACATGAAGCCAGGATTGAACTTAGGTACTTGGAGTGAGACGTAGCAGTGTTGTATGGTATATCATTGTTATCTAAAAATGTTTTAGGGCAATTATCCTTTGAATGTATCTCCTATGATTTCTGTTATTCTTGATGATGGTGTGTGTTTGACTTCAAGATGAGCAATATCTATTTCAAGATTTTGGTTCAGATTCAGAAAGAGGGACTGATCTGATTGACAGTGAACAACATTCATACGAGGGGGAATCAGAGTCTGGCCTTGGGTGCCCCAGTATTTAGTTGGAGGAAATTTCTTGCCAGGCAATGCTTGGTGTTGGAACAAATCAGAAACAACAGAAGGATTTTGAGAGGAATTGATGAGGAAGTGATGAATATATTTAGAACCTGGGTGATGTCATTGAGAAGCATCTGCTGGTGAGAAATATCAGTCTGAAGCTAGATTTTTTTATGGTCTCCAGAAGTAGGAAGCAAAGGGAGAGAAAATCATCACAGATGTTTCACTGGCTATAATTTAATCGGGATGAAAGGAACCAGGAATGGAATTACACCCCCCACTCCCACCAACCTCCAGCACTTTTGACAGTTTGCTCAAAAGCACAAAATCATCCTTAAGAAAACTATTAAATAAGTGTCAAAATAGATATCAGAAATCACAATGATTCTGTTTGATTGTGGCTGCACTGATGACTTTAAAAGTGTGTAGATTCAAGTCACTTCCCTGGAGTTGAAAACATAATCTAAGCTTATGCTGCACAGTACAGATGGGCTGCTATATTCTCAGAGTCATTGTCCTTCCAATAAAATGCTAAAATGGAAACTTGTTATTCAGCATCCCTGTTTCAAGTAGGTGTTAATTCATAATTGCACTACTGAGAGAACAATGCGGAGCACTTGTAGCAAAACTCTTTCTTTCAGTGAACACAACCAAATAGACTGGTCATTCAGTTTCTCTTCTGATTTTTACAAGCTGATATCCATGTTTGCAGAACTAAGAAAGGTAATTACATGATTGTAGTAGTGGTACGATAGGATATTTCTAAGAGTTTTTAAATTCAAGATTTTTGTGTTATAAATTGAAGTGTTCATAATTGTTCAAAGCTAATCTAAACAGAAAACAGAAAATTCAGTCGACAATTGCGAATAGGAAAACAAAATGACAGATAATTAACAGAAAGCATTAAACATCTCTTGTCAGATACTGCTTGATATGTCAAATACTTTCAGAATTTTTGTTTTTTTTGATTTTCAGCAGCTTCACTACTTTTTTGCCAATCTAAATATTGTCATTGAGTACAAGCTTGAGGTGAGGTGTTTGCCATTTTGCTTGTCTGTGTTACCTGAACCTCTCAATTAAGTTCAACCCCTTTTAAAGAGTTACATGTGTGCTCAGAAGAGCTTGAAGTAATTAAAACAGAACGACAGTTTAGCGCATTCACTTTACCTCTTCTTTTTTTCTTACTTCTCACCTCCCAGTCAATTACTAGCCGTGTTATTTAATCCTTAAATTCAGCTGAATTATTCAGATATAAGAACTAAGAAACAGGAGCACGGATAAGCCATTCAGCCCACGAGGTTTGCTCTATTTTGGCTGGTTTTCGACTTCAGTGGCGATTATAGATACTCTTTATAAATTCGAGTAATGTATACCTAATGGAAAACAGAACTTTAAGTGGCCTCATGATAAGAGACATGTTAGTAGTATATTAGGGAGATGACCAAATAAAAGTTGATGTGGCAAATGGTAAGATGGTACATTTTGGGAGGATAAATAATGAGATGAAATACAGGAAGTCCCTGGATTACAAACGAGTTCTGTTTTTGAGTCTGTTCATAAGGTGAATTTGTATGTAAGTCGGAACAGTTACGTACAGTTCACATCTAGCGTCAATTAGTCCTAAATCACTACGAGCTTCAGTTATTTATTGTTATATATTAAGATCCAAATGGAATTTTGATTCCAGTTTCATTATAATTCCACACATAATGTGAAGCAATCTAAAATACAGCATAACTTGTTATTGCTGGGACATGTGAAGACTGTCATCAGTCTTATGTGCGTTTGGTGTCATTCATTACAGTACAGTACTATGGAGGTACAGTTACCACATCGAGTGAATTTTGTGTATTTTCTGACTGACGAACAAAATCAACTTGAGGACGTCTGTAGAAACGGACTTCGGTCATTACCCGGGGACGACCTGTCAGGGGAGAGTGAGTGCTGGATAGATAGATAGATAGATAGAGAGGGAGATAGAGAGGTAGATAGAGAGATAGATGTGGTGGGCGGGGTCAGCGGGAGAGGGGGCTGGTGACCATTCATGGTGTCCCTCATCATTCGGAACTCCTCGAACATCCCTGCCCTGAAATAGCGGTACAGATTGTAACACATGAAATCCACGATCCAGCCGTTTGCCACCTCCATCACCTGGAAAAAGTCAACACTGACAGGCAAACCGTTCTGCGCCCAATTCCACGCCTTCTTCCCGCCGTTCGTAAGTACGGGCGTTCATAAGTCAGACTTTCGTAACCCGGGGACTTCCTGTATATGCTAACTGAAAATATTTTGACAGGGTTAAAGAACCAAAGAATCTAAAAATTAAGAGGATGATGTGCAAAAGCTGTGGGGATGCAAAAAGGCTTCTGAGATTTCGGGTTTTCTTAGGTAAGAGCTTATGGTAGAAAAGCAAAGAAGTGATGGTAAACCTACTGATATCAGTGTGTGGATCAGTGTTAGAAACTGTGGGAAATAAGATATCTTTTTATATAATACATGGGTAAGATTAAGTAAGGTTGCTGTGTAATTTTGTATTTGGAAGAATTTATAGAATACAATCTGAAATTGGAAGGGGGCATTTAATGTGTACCATGAGATTAACATTTGTTTATGAAATAGCGTTAACTTAGTATAGCTTTCCATTTAATGAGAAACACATTTTTAAAATATGCCTTTTACAATAGAATGTTAGTAATAACAAGATGATCACTCCCGCATGGACTTGCTCTCAGACATGGGCTTGCAGTTGTTAACAACAGTACACACAGTGTTTAAATTGGAAAAAAAAGTTTTCTACATAGCTGTGTTCTCATCCTGCAACTGCATTTAATGAGCTACGTTTAAGGAGTTCTGGTGAGAATGGTGCTAGTGTGTGTGGAGCTGGAGCCAGCGTTGGAAGGACATTGTTTCTTCACTGCCCTTTCCCACCACTTATTAACAGAGGAAGGGTTGGGAGGAATGTGTACAGCACAAGCTGGACAGCTGGAAAATACTGACGCCTTAAGAACCATAAAACAATAAAAAGGGTTTCCTATTTTTTAAAAAATTGCTCCATCATTAAGCTAAATTGTATGTTCACAATAAAGTATGTATAATTTGATTTACTGAATGAATAATGGATCTTTAAAAAAGGGAGAATCTACAAAAAAAAGTAAAATAAAACTATAAAAAACCTAATACAATGGACCTATTTTTAACTCTGAGCCAGGTGAGCAACTGTGTGATTTAGAAACTTATCTGCTGTTTCAGATATGTTAACTCCCAAAAATCATTTAAATCCTGTCACCCGACATCCTCAGATAGCCTTGACCGGAGCTTCCATTGTGTGGTCTGGGTCAGCATTTCTTTCCTGCTGGCCCCAGAAGGGAAGTTTAAAAAAAAAATTTCTGGCCCTCACACTTTTTCTTCCACTGCTGGACTGGCCTGCAAAGTATCTCACTTCTCTTTAACATTCAACCTGCCTATCTTAAGTGGCAGTTATTGAGATCCAATGACCCCACTGGGTTTGTTTAGGTATATTTGCCATTGAATGAGTTAAAATCTGGGAAGATCAGCTCCTAGTGGGTCCAGAGCAAGCAAGTGACCTGTCAATTATAACTGCCTACTTTAGGGTTAAAATCACCCCCTGTGTGTGATTTTCAGATGCAATTATTGTTAAACGTGTCATTTCAGGTAATGAGCCCATATTATCTTGGCACTGATGTCTGCCAATTTTCTCTAACAAATTTAATGCAGATGGCTAAGGACATTCCATACTGTTTCATTGAATAATGTTACAGCGTATTTATTTAATTAGTAGTGATTGGAATTTTTTTTCCAGAAACGAGATAATGAGTCTGCAGATTATCAATGTATTCATATTTTTGCTTGCCCACACACAACATGGGTATGAAAGAAGAAAATTGAAACAAAAATGTTTTATTTATATTTAAAATATGAAATTTGTATGATTTTGAGAAGTTGGAAGGTAGCATTTCATAAATGACTGTGGTAACTGGAGGTGCATGAAAATTTTCTAAGATAGGTCACATGTACATCGAAATACACAGTGAAATGCATCTTTTTGCGTAGTGTTCTGGGGGCAGCCCGCAAGTGTCACCATGCTTCCGGCGCCAACATAGCATGCCCACAACTTCCTAACCTGTACGTCTTTGGAATGTGGGAGGAAACCAGAGCACCCGGAGGAAACTCACTCAGACACGGGGAGAACATACAAATTCCTTACAAACAGTGGCCAGAATTGAATCCGGGTCGCTGGCACTGTAAAGCGTTACGCTAACCACTACACTACAGTGTCTGCCTAGTTGAACCTTGCACATTGGTGGAAAAAAGGTGCACTCTGCAAGGTGGTGCTGAGTGTGCTCTGCTCCATTCTGAGTCAAGTAGGCTTCACTCAGAGTTAAACAATACTGTGACTATTTCTGGGTCCATTAGTGCCCAGTGGGAAATTCAACCCCAGATTTTCCAGTGAGATTTTTGTTAGCATTAGAAATGCTTTTGCATTGTAAGGCTTCTGCAAATTATGCCAACAATGGTCCAGTGTCTGAAATTTGTCCCCCCATGTGATTTTCCAACCTCAATAAAAGTTTTTATTTACTCACAGAACTACCAGCTTTTGGTAACCTTGCTTCCCCTGAAATTGTGTTATTTAATGAGCCAGCACCCAAATGCAGTTCTTGCTCAACAGCACTCTGTGGCCTCACTGCTTTCTTTTCTACTGCTCACACTTAGCATTGAGCCTTCCTTACATCTTCAATGACTATTTTTGTATTCATTACTGACTTCCAGTAGGGGATTTGTCTGCACCTAATAGTTCTCTTGCTAGGTGGCACAGAAATGGACCATGAGTATCAGAGACATCACAGGTAGCAATAAGGACCATGTGGGAGGAAGGATAGAAGGACTTGTTACGCAAGAATTTATCCACCCAGTTATTACAGAGTCCCATACTCATAGCCAGGTCTCTCAGAGGAGCAGTGTCAGTTAGATTTTACCAAGAGAGTTGGCGAAGAGATCTGTGACCTCCTGCAGCTTCAACTACAGGCCAACACATGTGCTTGGACTGCTTTTCCTGTGGAAGTCAAGGTCATGGTTACTCTTCGCTTCCAAACCTCAGGATCATTACAGGCTGTTGCCTCTAATCTCTGCCATACTGCTCAGTTCGCTGTTCATTGTTGCATTAGGAAGGTCATACAGTCTTCACACTCAAGGAGAGAAAATCATCCACTTTTGATTCAGGCCAGAGGAAGCAGTAAAGCAAACATTGCAGGCTTTCCCAAAATGCAGGCATTCATATATTGCATTCATACAGCATTTCTCCTTACAAATAACCCCATGACAACTGCTTGCTAGGAATGCCAGGCTGTACTGGAGGGTCTTCATGATTCCTTTGCACAAAGAGCATGCCTCCTGCAGATACTGTTCTCCACCAGTCTGCCCTGATTCCTCTGATCCCCTGGAAGTAGCAACCCAGCCTCCAGCCATTGCGGCATTCATACTTTAAGTAAGAACAGGCTGAAGTAGTTGAAGAATGCTGTTTGTAATGTGCTTATATCTCTTAAGTCCTAAGGTTGTAGCTGCAAAGCAACATGCTGGCAGCTGTGAGATTTTGCAACAGACCAATCGAGCAGTGAGAGCTGAAACTGACAGAGTGTTACATAGGGAAACTCAACAGAGCTGTTCCGGGATCCTCTCAATTCAAGATCTGAGTCTTTATGGGACTTTGAAAAGCAACATTAAAGTTACACAATAACAGCAAGCATTAAGACAGGAAACAAAGTTCTACACTAGAGCACTTGATTCAAAATAATACACCTCAGGTTATGGACAGAAATAGCAACATGCGAATATCAGGAAATCTTTTTCGGTGCAGTCTTCAAATCATTCATTTTTTGAACGTTTAAAAAATGTGATTTTGTTTTTCAGTAGTTATATTGGGCTTCATGGAGGATTGCTAAATATTGATCAGTTTTATATTTCCATAGAAACCTCATTTTAAAAAAACGATTTCATAATTGTGTCAATTGGTGGTATTTAAAGGTAAAACAAAAGACCATTGGAGATTTTTCAGTATGTTTCTCTTATCCATCTGCTTCAAAAGATGTTTCTCCATAGTTATTTCTGGAAATGTTGCAAAGAATTACAATGCAGCTTTTTACAAAGGTGGACTTGCCTGAGGATCAATGGGATGGTCCAGTAGTGGATGCTCAAGTGCAGGATTAAGGTAAAGCTAAAAAAGGTTTTGTAGGTGGTGGTCGAATGATTACAAGGCTCACCTACTGAGTGTCTTGAGAACCATTTGGATGTCATCTTTATTTGAAAGTTTTGATGAAGAATCATGAATCTGAAATGTTAACTCTGTTTTTCTTTGCATAATAATGCTTGACCTCGTGAGCATTTTTCAGCCTTTTCTGGTTTTATTCATTTTTCCTCCATCATGGGTATTTTTGTTTTTGTATAATCAAATTTTAGTACATGATTAACATTGGTAGGCCTTATTGAATGTATCCTGGATTCACTTGGGAAATCCTGTTTAATAGATTTATCTTAAATGTCCAGAACATGAAGATGAGTGACATGATACATCCAGTTCTGGAAGGGTTCACCCTCCAACTTGAACATGGATATACGTGTACGTTGTAAGGTAAGGAGGTACTGAAGTCTTGGAAGCATAGAAGCTAAAATGCATTTGCTTGAAGGCAGGCATATAGTGCATTCATAGCTCAATGATGATGATCAAAATATAGAAAAGAGTGTTGATGCCTCTGATTTTGCACATGTTGGTGGTAATGAACCCACACAGGAGCCCAGAGGTATTACTCACCATGATATTAAGGAAGAACGACTGCTATTTGCTGTTACCTGTGTTGTGAGAGGTGAAATCATGCTTCATAGCCCTTTAATCTGTAAATACTAACTATTCTTGGTGTGGATAGGTGGGTAGAAGAGTTGTGGGACCATTTTGGATCAAATGTAACAGGTAATGGCAAACTTGTAATAGAAAATTGAAACTCAGACTTTTCCCATTAGTTTCAATGTTCCAGATATGTTCCTAATCATCTTCTATTATTTCTAATCAATGAGCTAATCTGGTTTATTATTTAGACCAACAGGAATAAACCTGTCATTGGTTGTGGAATTCTTCCCTTCATTTCCTTATAATCTTGCCACCCAGTTGATAGTGTAATTCTACAGTTTGTTTAGGAAGAAGCTCATTTAGTCAACCAGAGGCAATGTGCCTTTGGTTGGCTAAAATCCAGCAATACCCCAGTGAATCTTTAGAATCCTGTGCTTGGCTATGTGGAATGTGTTTTAATGGAAGACACTATAGCCTAATAATTGCTTAATTCCATCTTAATGGCATTAAACCAGTGCTATGGATCACACTATTTTTGTAAAATCTTCCATATGTATCAAGATGTTGGGGAACTCAGCAGACCAGGCAGCATCTGTGGAGAAAAGCAGACAGTCAACATTTCGGGTCAGGACCCTTCTTCAGGACTGAACATAGGAAAAGGGGAAGCCCAATACATAGGAGGGAAAAGCAGAGCAATGATAGGTGGAAAAAAGAGGGGAGGCAGGGTGGGGACAAGGTGGTGATAGGTAGATACAGGTAAGAGACAGTGATAGGTAGGTGCAAGGGAGGAGGGGAAAGCAGATCAGCCAGGGGATGGGTCAAAGGTAAGGAGGAAAAAGGGGGGGGGGTGTTGAAAAGAGAGGCTAGGAAAGGGAAGAAAAGAAGAGGCATGGTTGAGGGTGGGGGGGGGGGGTGCGGTTTGTGGGGATTACTTAAAGTGGGAGAATTCAATGTTCATGCCATTAGGCTGCAAGGTTCCAAGATGGAAAATGAGGTGCTGTTCCTCCAGTTTGCACTTGGAATTCTCCTGGCAGTGGAGGAGGCAAGGACTGACATATCTGTGTTGGAGGGGGAGTTGAAGTGACTGGCAATGGGGAGATGCAAATAATGGTTAGGGACGGAATGCAAGTGTTCTGCGAAACAGTCACCTAGACTTCTTTAGGTCTCGCCAATGTCGAGGAGGCCACACTTGGAGCGCCGAATGCAGTAGATGATATTAAGGGAGGTGCAGGTAAATCTCTGTCTCACCTGAAAGGACTGTTTGACCTCTTCTTTTCTTCCCTTTCCTAGCTTATATCTCTTCTTTGTACCCCCCTTTTTTCCTCCTTGCCTTTGACCCATCCCCCGGTGGATCTGCTCTCCCCTCCTCCCCCGCACCTGCCTATTGCTATCTCTTACCTGCATCTACCAACCACCACCTTGTCCTCACCCTGCCTCCCCTCTTTTGTCCACCTATCACTTCTCTGCTTTTCCCTCCTATATGCTGGGCTTCCCATTTCCCTATCTTCAGTCCTGAAGAAGGATTCTGACCCGAAACGTTGACCGCCTGCTTTTCTCGACGGATGCTGCCTGGCCTGCTGAGTTCCTCCAGCATCATAGTGTTTTTCATCAAAATTCCAGCATCTGCAGTCCTTTGTTTCACAAAATCTTGGGCATTTACAAAGCAGTGTCATCAAGTTTCCCTTTGTAATGTTGCACTGTAAAAAGAATGGTTAGTTTCACTGCATTGTTCTCTATTGATGCTTTGCAAGTTCTTGCAGTTGCCTTCATTTGACACCAGCAGCCTTAAATGATCCTGGGGCTAGGAAGCTGAGAGTGACTGTGACCCTGACCACCAGTTCAGGCACACATGTAGCCTGTATTTGAGGTCTTGGGGGTGGGTGGGTGGGGGGAGTGGGATTGCAGATTTCAGTGAGGGCAAAATGCAGGTTGAGAGTTAGCACTTTAAAAGGGGAAATGGGTTTAATAAATCCTGTGTTGGTCTCTGAATAAATGAGAATTAATTTTCAGACCACTGGCATTCAAAATGATGCTGGAGATAACTTCTGCTGTTAACATCATTTGAGAGAGATTTATGCTGTAAAATTTTAGACACGAATGACTACAAAATAATAAAGAGAGAGAAAATTGATTATGAGAATAAGCTAGCAAAATAAAAATAAAAACAGACAAGAAATGCTTCCACAAAATATACAAAAGGGATAAGACTAGAAAAGATTATGGAATTAATAATAAGGTTACTGAAGAGACTTCATACAAATGCTTTGTATTTAAGACACTAAAAGCATCCCAATGACAAGAGAAAATCTAAGGGAGAAAGGGAGAGAAAAATTTAAAACTACGATTATCACGAGGGGAAAGGTAAACCAATGGGACTGGGAGATGACTGATCTCCTGGATCTGATTACCAACATGCTGTGGTCTTAAAAGAAGTGGTTACAGAAGTAGGTAATTGGTAATTGTTTCACTATTGTCACAGGTACTGAGGTACAGGGAAAAACTTTGTTCTGCGTGCCATCCATACAAATCATTTCATCACATTAGTACATCGAGGCAGTACAAGGGAAAAGTAATAACAATGCAGAATATAGTGTTACAGTTACAGATTTGCAGTGCAGGCAGACGATAAGATGCAAGACAATGACGAAGTAGATTGAGAGGACAAGACTCCATTTTATCGTAGAAGACGTCAGTTCAATCTTCCAAAATTCGGCATAGGTCCCAGTGGATTGTAAATGTAATGTCCCAATTAAAGAAAGAAAGAAGACAGAAGATAGGAAACTATAGCAATATCTGACATTGGAAAAATGCAGATAAACACTGTTAAGAAAGTAATGGCAGGACATTAAAAAAAATTGTTAATCATCAAACAGAGTCAACAACATGGTTCCAAGTAAGGGAAATCGTACTTGACAAATTTAGTCAAGTGTTTGGAGGATGTAATGAACAGTGTGGATAAAGGGACAAGAAAATGTTGTGTAATCGGATCCCCAGAAAGTATCCATTCAGGAGTCTCATAAAAAGCTTACTCTACATGATGAGAGCTCATGGGTTTGGGGGTAATATATTAACAAGGATCAGTGATTATCTAACTAATAATGAGTCAGGATAAGTGGATTATTTTCAGATTGGCAAGTTGTAATCAGTGGGGAGCTCAGTTAGGGACTCAACTATTAACAATCTGTGTTCATAACTTTGAGGGAATTGAGTGCATTGTAGCCAGATTTGCTGACAATACAAGGTGGACAGTGATAATGAATCAAATAATCTCCAGAGAGATGTAAATAGATTAGCTAGTGGGAAAACATCTGGCAAATGGAGTACACTGGGGTCAAATCTGAGGAGGAAAGAATAGGAAATTACAGTATATTATCAGTGGGAAGAGTCTACAGAACAGTCTGGCACAGAGAGATATGGGTGCCCTCATACATAATATACAGAAAGTTAGTATGTTGTACAGCAAGAAACCAGGAAGACAAATGTTCAGGCATCCTTAGTTAAGGTGGAACATACGTGCTGGAAACAGTTCAGAGAAGGTTCCCTCAGTTGGTTTCTGGGATGAAGGGGATGTTTAATGAGGAGAGCTTGAATAGGTGGAATCTGTAGTCATTGAAGATCAAAAGAATAAGAGGTGGTCTTGTTGATTCTGAGGGAGCTTAACAGTTTGGATACTGAAGCCACATTTCCCCTTGTAAGGGGCTCAAATCTGAAACGAATCTCCCTTGTTCTAAAGGGCCTCTCATTTAAGATGAAGATCAAAAGGAATTTCTTCTCTCAGAGGGTTATGAGTCTTTGGAATTTTCTACCCCAAAGAGCAGTGAAGATTGACTCAGTGAAGATATTCAGAGCTAAATTAGTCAGATTTTTGTCTATGGGGAGTTGAGGGACATGGAGAAAAGGGAGGAAAGTGGAGCTGAGGCAGATCAGCCATGACCTTGTGAATGGTGGAGCAGGCTCAAGAGCCCATATGTCCTCCTTCTGCTTCTGTTTCTTACATTTTTATGAAAAAATGTGCAAGATCAAATGGAAATCTCGCCACAGAGTCAGGAGACTAATTTCCTGACAGGTGTTAAGACATCCAGAAATGTATGTAAAAGTGCAGTACTCCATGTTAAGTGGATTTTCAACTGCACACCTTTTTAGAGCTATGTGAAGTAACTAGGCCAATGCATCCAATGTTAGATTGAAATTCTTCGTTTGCATTCACTTTAACCAAATTTAGTTTACAAACTTCGACATTTGACTAACCAGAAAAAAGGATTTTTTTTCCTCTCGTGCAACACTCAAAAGTACAAGAAAACTATAGTAAAGACTTTGAAAACACATGAACATTCACATCAGTGAAAAATTTTAATCTGAGTTTTTCAGCACAATCTATTGGTCTGCATGAATCTGGAAGAATTTATTAAATACAGGTTCAGGATATTGTTCTATATCATGAGGAGAGGAAATAATACAATCTGTAATCTTTAATGTATGTTTCATAACCATTGGTTCGATGTGTAATTATTGAAAGTTTGGGAAGAGATCACCCACATCCTTGGTTATGGGTGTTGTTCTAAGGAACTGAATTCGGATGAGCTCAAATGGGGACAAGTGTGATTTCACAGCCTCTTAAACATGATAAATGAAAAATAACCATTGTAACATCAATGTCTTCTTCCTTTTGTGTAACCCTACTTTTATATCGTTCATTAATAAGATCATGAGCTTTTCTATTTGTTGGACAGCCAATCTACATTATCACTAACAATGTGAAATATGTTTAATTCTCCTTCTCGAGGTCATTACATTTGCCTGCGACATAAATGTGCATTCTGTTCTTGTTCCTGTGCCATAAAGGTTCTTCATTTTCCCAGTCATCTCCATCGAAATGGCTGAATAATTTGGATGTTTTTCTGATTCTAATGAACTGCCATGGGACTTTGAGCTGTGCGTATAAAGGAGTGCTTGTTATCACATCACTGTGGGCTGTGCTTTCTCTTTGTGACAGTATAGTTTAAGCATTAACCACCTGTGAAGCATACCACGTGCCACTGTCCTTGCTGGACAGCACTGAGAATGCTTTAATGAGACTAGTACAACGAAATGCAAACTGCCAGTAAATGCTCGTTCAGTCATGCCCCAAGCAAGTTGGAGGACAAAGACCCTTGTTGATATGAATGTAGCATTCAATTAAGATTGGCAGTTGATGAAGTGAGTGCTGATTTTTGTTCTTTTTATTATGATGTCATGAATTACTGATTTTTGAGTTTATGTCTTTTATTCTGTTGATTTATAAAGTACTGTGAAGGGTATGGCCAATTGCTGCTCACTTGACAGAGAACATTTTTGTTCTTTCATAGCTTGATGTTAGAGCTCTTCAGAGACCTGGCTGTTTAACACACTGTGCCCTTTATATTGGACTGGTCACAGAAGAGAGTGGTGCTTTCATTTACATTTAAGATTTATTCAACATGTCATCATAGAACTTTGCTTCTTCAGTTGAGAGTAATACATGTTTAGAACTGAAGTAAGAAAATGCTACGAGTTCTGAAATTTCTATTAAAAATGTGCTGTTGACTGCTTACTTTGTAATTGTGACATTTTTGATTGCATATTAGGTATATTGTGATTTCCTTAAAAGAAAGTGTGCCATTGAAGAAAAAAATGGTTTTAAATTTTCTACCACAGTCCTATTTATTTAAATGTCATTTAGTATTCATCAGATATAATAAAATGCACCTGAGTACAAGCTTCAATTAAAAATGTTTGAGGAGAATAAATCTTTACTTTGTCCACTCTTAATTGTACCTAGTCATAAACTGGTGTTTGTTTTTGAGAGATAACAGAAATTATGCAGGTCAATTTTCGTCAGAATTAGAT
Source organism: Pristis pectinata (assembly GCF_009764475.1). Lineage (NCBI taxonomy): Eukaryota > Metazoa > Chordata > Chondrichthyes > Rhinopristiformes > Pristidae > Pristis > Pristis pectinata. The sequence goes on from NC_067416.1 coordinate 28,558,278, forward strand.
GCCATTATGGTACAGTACATTGGTTTCCATTGCCAAGTAACCAGAAGTGTTTGTGGGCAGATATTGCCAAAAATTAGCAAATGGAAAACATATTCTCCTGTTTGTTCTATGATATAGTGCTCCTTAAATCCACTCGAGCATTAAATGGAATAAACTCTTCCAGTATTCAAACCCAGAATCTTTGCATTGATAACACAAATTACTGGAATGAAGCATTTGTTTTAGGATACATTGAAATATAAAAGCATATATATTTTAACAGATAACAATATTGATAGAAGTATAAGGAAGATACCAAACTGCAAATGGTCATTCTGCCCAAAGAGTCCATAACTACGTCTTCTTCCACTTGAACCTCTTTAGATTGCTCACCATGTAATCTATTGTGTTCTCTTCTTTGTCATATGCTTGAACATCATCCTAAGAATCACCTCCGCCACTCCCTGTGATAACAAGTTCCATAATCTCACTACTTTTTGGCAAAAGGAGGGTTCTTCTGTACCTTCAGAGGCATTCAAAAATGTTCACTTTTTTTGACAGTTTTGACAGCCAGTTATACCAGGAACATGCTTTACCCAACTGTTGTAGGTTTTACACCATTTTCTTGTTCTAGCACACCGTAACATGGTAGCAACATCTGAACTGGACAGGCCATCAACATTTGGGATCTGGATATCTTCTAAGAGGAAGATCTTGTTGGGGGAATCATTCGAGGTAGGTGCTGATTTAGTGGATGGCTGAGCATTCAGTAAGGGTGGGTTGCCCCTCCAGGAATGTCTGGATGTTTTGCCCCAGGTCATATTGGTGCAGAAAGCTATGAGTGGATTGAGTGCATTCAAGTGTATATTTCTTGATGGCCATTTTCAAATGTGGAGGTTAAAGAGCCCACCATCCTCTCGACTGTAAGGACTGGGGAGAGAAAGCCAGTGAGAGAATGAAAATTAATACTGATCAGGTTTAATGTGTTGCAGTATTGCAATGAGCCTTTCAAATAAATACATTTTGTCTGTGCCTATCTTGATGCAAAGTCATTGGATAGCAACTGAGACAGTTTACATGAGCCCATTTGCCTCAATAAGGTTTAATAAAACTCCCTGAAAATTGGCTGAAGCTATAAGCTTATGACTTTACTACAAACTTAGTTAGAGCTTGAAATCCTTGGACTAACCTCTGGGATTAATTTAGCCTTTCTGATGACTAGCATTTTAGAGAACTTTGCCAACTCTGTTGCACATGACGCCTTGGGCTTTGAGTACAATGGTATGTTGAAACAGGTTCTGAACAGACAAAATGTGCATTGGTACTTTGCTGAGTTAATGCAATTTTTATTTCATTTAATGTTAGCCATCCAGAATTGCTTGTAGCTTTGATTCCAAACACACACAAAATGATGTTAAAGTCTGTCTACTTACCAATTTGCCGGGGGCTGGACATAGGATCTGTAGGCAGAGAGGGGAAAGGATGCCTGATAGATAGACAAAGCAGAGCAGGAAAGTAGTTCTGGAGAACCCTGATGGTATTTTGCTCTCTTTCCAATACTTGGTTCTGAATAAAGATGAGGAAGAGAGTTCCACCTGGGTAGTTGAACCAGAGCCAAGTCTGTAGCACCATGGGTAGATCAGCTCTACAGAGAGGGAGGAGAAAAGACAACGGTAATTATAGGGGATTCTATACTTAGTGGAGCAGATGGGAGTTTTTGTGGTTGAACTCATGACTTCAGGAGAGAACAAGAATATAACTTGAGAAATAAATGGAATGGGGTAGGCTGTGTAGACCCTTAAGTCTGCTCTACTATTCAGTAAGGTCATGGCTGATCCAATCTTGGCTTCAGCTGCATTTTCCAGCCAGTTCCCCATAATACTCAACTCTCTTATAGACTAAACATCTGTCTATACCAATCATGAATGTATTCAATGATTCAGTTTCCAAAGTCTTTGGGAGGGAGAATTTCAAAGATTCATGACCCACTGAAAGAAGAACATTCCTCATCTTCTGTATCAAATTTGAGCTATACGATTTTCTGATATTATGCCCCTGGTTGTGTATTCAGCCATGAGAGAAACATTCTCTCAACGCCTACCTTATTAAGTCCTCTCAGAGTTTCATATCTTTCAATAAGATCACCTCTCATTCTTCAAAATTCCAGTGAATACAAATTCAACCTGCACAGCCTTTCATGATAACATCCCAGCAATCAACCTAGTGAGTCTTCCCTGAACTATCTCCATTGCAAGTATATCTTATACAAAGAAATCAAATCTGTGTGCAAATCCAGTTGTTGCCTCACCAAAGCCCGGGGAAGTAAACCATTCACAATCTCAAAGGACTGCCTAAGAAGAGTACTGTTGTAGCAAGAGTTACCTACTTTTATACTTCATCCCCTTGGTAATAAAGATAAACATTTTCTTAGCCTTCATAATTGCTTCCTGTTCATGCTTGCTTACTTGTATGGTTTCATGTTTGAAGACACCCATATCCCTCAGTATTGCAACATTCTGTGATCTTTCTCCTTTTAAACAATATTATGCTTTCCTGTTCCTCCATCCAAAGTGGATAACCTCACATTTCCCATGTTATAGCCTTCCTGCTAAATCTTTGCCCATACTTAACTATCTATAACCTTTTACAGACTCTTTACAACCTTCTCACAACTTGTTTTCCTCCTCTTTAAAGATGACATGATAAACTGAGTAACTATAGGCCCATTAGCTTAATTTCAGTGGTGGGCAAATTATTGGAATCCATTTTGAGAGACAGTATAAATCTTCATTTAGAAAAGCACAGATTACACTAGGACAATCAACAGGGATTTGTAAAGGGAAGGTTTTGTCTGACTAATGTCAATGAATTTTTGAGAAGGTAACAAGTAAGCTAATGAGGCCAGTGCATTTGATGTAGTCAGCACAGATTTCAGCAAGGCTTTTGACCTACACAGCAGGCTAATCAGAAATATATAAAACCAGGGGATTAAATGCAAAATCAGCTAAGTGATAGGAAACAAAATACAAAGCCTCACAGGTGGAAAGATGTTTTCTGCGGGATTCCATGTGGCTTCATATTTGGTCCTCATTATGCTATAATATACATTAATGACTTAACCTTGCATGTAGAGAGCATGATAAAGAAGTTTGCAAGTGATACAGAAATTGGCCATGACATTGCGGTTGAAGGCTTTAGGTTGTGTTTAAGATACAGATGGTCTGGTTAGTTAGACAGAAAAATGGCAAATGAAATTTAATCCATTGAAGTGTGAGGTAATACATTTGGGGAATGCAACAAGGCAAGGCAACATACAGTAAATTTGAGGGATTTGAAAGGTGTGCGAGAGCAAAGGAACCTTGGAGTGAATGTTAACAGGTGGTTAATGAAGCTTATAAGATGTTTTCCTTTATTAGCCAAGACATAGAATATGAAGCAAGGTGGGTACACTAGAACTGCATCCAACATGAGTTAGGTCACTGCTTGAGAGCTGGATATGGTTCTGATTACTATGTTGCAGGAAAGAAGTGAATACAGTGGAGAAGGTACATAGAAAAGTTGTAAGGATATTGCAGAACTGGAACATTTCATCTGTGAGGAAAGTTAGGATAGACTGGTGTTGGAATGCAGTAAGTTGAGGGGAGACTTAATTGAGGTGTATAAAGTAACAAGAGGCATAGATGGTTTAATTAGGAAGGCCCAATTCTTCTTAACAGAAGGGTAAAAACCAGGAGGGTATGGATTTAAAGTAATTGGAATTAGAGGGGAGGTGAGGAAACTATTTTTCATCCTGAGAATTGTAAGGGTCTGGAATTCACTGGCTGATAGGGTGGTTGAAGAAGAAACCCTTGTCATTTTTAAAAAGTATGTGTGTATTTTAAGAGTTATGACCAATAGGGCTTTGGACCAGATGCTGGAAAGTTGGTTTAGGTGGAGTAGAACATGCATGTCACGGCACATCGTACAACATGCACGTCATGGGCTAAATAGCTTTCTTTTCTGTTGTAGATTTTCTATGATCCTATTACAGTGAGAAATTTTGGAATTCGGTGTTAACATTTGAAAGAATCAGTGAATTTGGCTTTCTTTGTCAATAAATGATAACAGATTTGTATATCAATTCCTGTTTAAACAGTCAGTTAGTGTCAGAAATAGTTGCTTTAATAATCCTCCTTTACTGTAGATAGATTGGACCAAAATGTTTGCACAAGATGGCTGGTTTCCCCTATGTTGCTATTGAGCACATCATTGTATGTATTTTGACTTGGGACTGTACCACCCAGTAGAGAAGTTGTTGCAGGAACATTTTTGTTCATCCACTTGCAGGCAGTCTGTGATGCCAGAACCACAATTACCAATGTGGTGTCTAAATTCCTCAAACAGCTGCCGTGGTTCATATGTTTTTGCCAATGTTGCCATTTGTGAAAAAAATTCCACACATCAGGAAGAGAACTTATCCAATTTTATTCCATACATCCTGAAAGCCATCCAGTTGTTTGCCTTCACTACTTCATCCGGAAGTCCAATTCAAATGTTGTGAATATTTGAGAAGAAAAACTTGTTCAGATCAGTACTTATATTGGTTTAGATCAGTGGCCACTTATTTTAGTGCCACAATTTATATAATTTTCTATTTTTTTTCTTTTATGATCATGTATAGGATAATATCTCCCTATCATAGGAAAAGGCATAATCAAGTCCCATTCTTCAACTCTTTCCAAGAACCTTATTTTTGTTTCTCCCTCAAGTATCTGTCCAATTCTCTTTTGAAACAGATCTTTGAATCTGGTTCATCTTTCCTTTCAGGTACTGAATTCCAGATCATTATTACTTACTGTTTGAAAAAGTGTTTTTCCTTGTGTCACCCCAGAATCTTTTGCCAATCACATTAATCACAATCACCTTAAACTGATACAGGGTTTTGACCCGAAACGCCAACAATTCCTTTCCTCCCATTGATGCTGCTCAACCCTCTGAGTTCCTCCAGCAGAATGTTTGTTGCTCCAGATTCCAGCATCTGTTGTCAGTTGTGTCTACATTAAACTTGCATCCCTTGGTAGTTCACCTGTGACTCCAACCACCTAGTAGACAGGGTGGTGATGAAGGCTTTTGGCACATTGGCTTCATCAGTCAAGGCACATCAGTCAAGTGAGAGGCTGGACAGGCTAGGACTTTTTTCCTTGGACCGTAGGAGACTGAAAGGTGATCTTAGAGAGGTGTATAAAATCATGAGAGACATAGATAGGGGTGAATGCACTCAGTCTTTTTCCCAGGGTTGGGGAATCAAGAACTAGAGATCATAGGTTTAGGGTGAAAAAGGAAAGAGTTAATAGGAACTTGAACGGCAACTTTTTTTACGTAGTGAGTGGTACAGATATGCAATGAGCTGCCAGAGGAAGTCGTTGAGGCAGGTACTACAACAACTTTTAAAAGAAAGTTGGACAAATACATGGATAGGAAAGGTTTAGAAGGATATGGGCCAAAAGTAGGCAAATGGGACTAGCTTGGATGGGCATTTGGTTGGCATGGACCGGTTCGGCTGAAGAGCCTGTTTCCGTGCCATAAGACTCTATGGTTATTACTCTAGATTGGTAATAGAAACAGTTTATATTTATGGTTAAATCTTTGATAATATTGAATACTTTAAATCAAATCAAATTGCCTCTTCTCTACTGCAAGGAAGAAAATTCAAGCTTTTCCATCCTATGAAATGGAAGTCCTGCATCTATGGGGCTACTTCACCACATTTTTTTCTGCATCATCTTATCCTTCCTATTGTGTGCCGACAGAGTTGATATAAAACTTGAGTGGTAACTGAAACAGTGTTTTATGTAAGTTCAGGATAACTTCTTTGATTTTGTTTTCTATTTCCGGCCCAAGGATTGCATGTGCTTTTTTGTAAGTCATTTTTTTTAACCTCTTCTGCTAGCTTCAAAGACTTGTGCTTATATATATCTAGGTCCCATTTCTTCCGCACCCGCATTAGGATTGTACTATTTTCATTATAATGCTTTTCCTCATTCTTCCTCTCAAAACTTTTGGCTAATTTCATCTGTCACATGTGCCCATTCTATCAGCTAGTCTACTTCCTTTTGAAATCTATTTCTAGTTTCTCACTATTTCTTGTTTTGTGTTCAAGTCATTAAGTAATGAAATGGCCCAGGTAGCAACTCCTGTGGAGCACCACTCCACATTCTTCTCCAGCCTGAGAAATGACCATCTCCCATCTCTCTTTGACTCCTATCGCTAAGCCAATTTTGTATTCACCCTGCCACTTCTATTATTCCATGCAGCTCAATTTTGCTGACAAACTTATCATGTGGAACTTCATGAAGTGCTTTGTGAAAGTCTGTTTAACAGCATGTCAGTTGTGTTTTCCTCATCAACCCTCTTTGTTACCTCATGAAAACAAAGCGTGGCGACATTTGCGGACTGCCCCCAGAACACTCTATGCAAAAGATGCATTTCACTGTGTGTATCGATGTACATGTGACTAATAAAGATCTCTCTCTTAAAAAGGACAATTTACCCTGAACAAATCCATGTTGGCTTTCCTTGATTAATTTTTACTTGTGTAAGTAATCGTTAGTTTTGCCCATGATTATCATTTACCAATGTTTTCCACCACAGAGGCTGGATTTATCTCTATGCCCTTCTTGAACAAGGGTGTAACATTTGCAATTCTCCCGTCCTCTGGTACCACTCCTATGTCCAATAGCTTTAGATGATAATGGCCAAAACCTCTGCAATTTCAACTTTTGATAATCTCAGCAATCTAGGATGCTCCCTGACGGATCTTATGAGTTACATAAATGTAGCAAAGTTTACAAGTATCACCTTTGTCAATTTTTAGCCTCTCCAGTGTGTCAATTAGCTGCTCTTTTGATATCCTTTTAGAAGTATTATCTTCCATTGTAAAGACAGCCGAACAATAGCTATTTAATAACTCTGTGTACCCTCTGTTTCCATGTGTTTGCAGTGTCATTATTACGATGTTATGTCACTACATCCCAATGTTAAGAATTCCATGTGTACTCCATTAATACTATGTGTGGTTTTCAGCATTTCCAGAATCAAGGGTGTGGTAATAAGGAAAGCCTTCATTGTTCTACATCATTCAGCAGTGATGTTTGTCTAACTACCCAAATATTTCAGAGGCTTAGAGATCCAAGTTACACTGGTATTGTGTAACTAAACTGGAAGAGCAGTTGGTATTATTTTGAACATATGAGTATCATCCAAAATACATTTTTGCTGTTGATTTTTCATCCAGTTTATTGGATCACTTACATGTTGTCTCTGTCACTCTGTCATCCTGCCAGTTAACCCAATATCTGCTGTCAAGATGGTGAATTCTAATGCAATAGAATTAACCCATCTGTGCAAGCCAACAAACATTGAAAATACATATTTCAAGAAACAGTAAAGCTCAATGTCCCAATGCTGCATTCACATGCTGTTAAGATGGGAATGCCCATGCTTTCTCTCATGCTATCTGACATGCCTTCCAAGCCATCCTATCCCATTGAGAAAACTGACTTTGACAGTTTGAAGGAACAATTTGGAATTACAGATGACGTAAGGAAAGAAGCGCTCATGTTACACTATGGTGGTGAAGAAGGGTTACATAATTAAGAAAGAAGATTGCTTACAACAAATGACTACACAGGTGCAAAAGCTGTACTGCCTCCATATTTCACTCCACTGTAGAATGTGGTCTGTGAGACAACTCTGTTCTGTCACACGTCAAGACAGAAACAAAATCAATGATTAATACCACATGTATCTTTGACAACTTTTTGCAAATAATGAATTTCCTGATCTTGAGCAAGAGTTAAAACCATAGATCACCAAAATATGCAGTTCAAAGTAACTGACAAAATGCCAGGATATTTCCTTACAATAGTACACCTTTGACAGTCTGGGAACATTTCTATTGCAAATGACATTCAAATCTAAGAGTGTCAGCATGACATTTTATGTAATATCAGGTGACTATGTTAGTCATCTGAGTTTTGACACATTGAAGCTCTTCTTATTGCGGAGATCAGATATGCATAGTATACAGTTGACCCCACTTGTCATGAAGAAGAGGTCGTAGAGCAGCACATTGGTTATATGAGCATGAACATAGTGCTCAACATAATAACACTAAGCAAATTAAACTCCATTTAAGAAATACAATGTTCGATCCCTCCATATAATAGAAATTCAGTCATAAAAATGGAAACTGTTCATAGAAAATGCACCCTCTAGTGATGATGTACATACTCTGCAAGATTTGCACGGTACTCGAGATGAAATTAGGAGTGGATCGTGTACTACAAATTAGTCACATTGTCATTCTGCAGTCACTAAATATATCCATTAATATTATCCATTAACTATGGAAGATTTTTTGTTTCCTTTTTTATGCTGGCTGTGAGTCTATACTCATATTCTCCCTTTGTCTTCCTTAATCCTTTCTGTGCTTCTCCTCTAACTGATCTGTGTTTGGTCTGACTCTTGTGCTCGTTACCAATGTAACAACTGTTATACATCCCTTTTTTACTTCTTCACCTCATTCTTGATCTCTTCTGTCATCCAAGGAGCCCTGTCTTTTGTTACTCTACCTTTCCCTCTCATGAGCAGATATCTAAATTGTTTGCAAACCATTTCCCCTTGAAAGGCCACCCATAATATAATTTCAGATTTCCTTGGCCAGAACCATTTTCAACACACTGAAATTGACATTTTTCCAATTAATTATTTTTACTCTAAATATCATCTTGTCTTTTATCAGAGTTAATTTGTTAATGGCAATTAATGTCCCCAAAACCCCAATTTTCAACACTGTTGTCTTCTTGCACTATTTGTAATTCCTCTGTAAATTTGCCCTTCTGTTTCCTTCCCACCAATTGGTGGTGTATAGAATACACCCAGGAGTTTAATGACATCACTCTAATTTCTTAACTTTGTCTTTATAAACAGTCATCCAGGAGGTCTACCTTGGTATTACATAATCCCACCCACCTCCTGTCCCCTGCCCCCACAGTGACATTTGTCCCAGCTTTATTGATGTTCAATTTCTGTACCTTGTATGTTCTACCTCCTCCAGAACTGACTTCAATGTCTCAGAAATCTAAAATCCTTCCTCCAGCGCCATCTCTTCAGCCTTGCTTTCTTTCTATTCCTGTACTTGGTGTCACCCACATTTTAATCTATTTCTTTGTTCCCTAAATTCTGCCTACTGAACATCTTGTCCTACATTTTAACCTTGTCCTACCTTCTACCTATCTCATTGGTACCAACAAGGAGCATTATCTTTAGCTGCTCACCCTTCCTCTCAAGATTTTTGTGTAGCTGCTCAATCATGTCCTTGATTCCTGCACAAGGGAGGCACCACTTGGAGTCAATTAGAAGCTGCAGAACTGCCTGTCTTTCCTCAAAATATTGAATCCCTTAAAACAATAGCTTTCCTGATTTTCTACCCCACTTTACATTGAAGTCAGTCATGGTGTTATTGCCTTGGCACCAGTTGCACTCTCTGAATTACTCAGATATGAATACAGGTTCCAGAGTGAGATGCACTCAGGATATTTCTGAACTTTATGCCTGGTCTGCTTTGACTGTTTGGGTTCTCTATTGATGTTCACCGCCTTTTCTAGTTTGCTGTTATCTGCACAAATCTGAGAGGTTTGTATACTTTCTGAATCCATGTTCAATTAGATGCATATTGACAGCAATTCCAGGAACTGTAATCACCTTGTGTGGTTACAACATTTCTAATTATTGCTGTAATTCCTATGTTCCAGGCTGCCCTGTCCTGGCTAGATGCATGCAGCAAGATTTTTATGCAGTTATCTGTGATCAGAATGTTTTTGAGTAGTGATATACACCATAGCTTACTTTAAATAAAGTATTAACCTTTAATCATGTAATTCATGTATGACAGAGTATGGAGTTAATTCCTTCTTATCACTTTACAAGTAGATCAGTGTTCAGGATTAGTACTTGTTGGATCACCAGCTGTTTTTCTTTATCCATTCTTACTAATAAACTGCTGGTACTTGTTTAAAATTGTTCTGCATTGGGCATTCATTGTGCCTCCATGCTAGTGTGACTGTCACATCAGTGTGCAGATTTCCAGGATACAAGCCAACATATTTTATTAATTATTCAGGTTAACCCAAATGAATTTTTTTTCTTATTTGTAATTCCATGAAATCTCCTTAGGCATGGTGCAGAAGCTCTGCATTTCTTTCCTCTGATGTTGTGTCAAACTTGCAGATATTGCCCTTCTGGCCATGGCAAAGAGCACTTGTTTTGCATTGCCTGGGGAGCTCAGCTATTCTGTTTGATGAGGTGGATCTTAGGCAGATCCCAGGTGGACTTCATCTATTTCTACTAGAAATGCTCATCCAATAGACAAATTATGATGTTCAACCTCAATCCCTCATGTTAAATGAGGAAGGGTTGGATCTTATGAATGCAATAACCACTGTAAACACAAATGAGTTAGTGACAACTATGTTGCAAAGCTGCTATACTATAAAACATCTTAAATATCCCTCAATGTTAACTGCAGTTTAAATGAGGATTTTTTTTAACCATCTGCTCTCTGTTGCTCAAATCCATCTTAATAACCAATCCACCTAAGAAGATGTTCCTTTGTCAGGTCAGATCTATTGAAAAAAAATACTTGCAGGACTTGGAATGTTGCCTGTTTGGAGGCATCTGACTGATATATTCCAGAGTTCATTTTGCTCTCTCCCTTAAGTTTTTTGTACGACTGAGTCTGCCTGTATTCGTGGAAAGATGAGAAAGGTTTAAAATATTTGGCACTGTTAAATACACATCTTTTTTTTATTACCTCAAGGAAACTCTTTACTTTCTTAAGACTAAACACATTTATTTTGTGGTGAAAATTAATCAATCAGCTTTGAAATTGATAATGTTTAACATTCGTTTGGTGGCACTTCTTCTTGGCATAATTCTAAAGGTGAAGACAGAGAGAGATAAATACATACATGCGTTCTTACTGACATACTGAGTTAACTCACTGACTTACTTACAGTCAGCTCCCTGCAATAGAATGCACTAGATAATCAAACAAATTATTTTGAAAATGAGGACAAGATAATCTATTTCAGTGCTATGCTTTTAATGTATTATTATTATATGAGGAACAAATCACCTTTAATTGAAATAAAAATCTTAATTTTTGGAATAATAACCACTTTGTGGCATATCAGTGGATTAAATTTTCAGTTCATCTTACTATCACATGATGAAACACAGATTTTCTGCCCATTGAACAGTTGTGAAGTTTGATTACATGTGTTGCTTATCTAATGTAGTTCTATTATGATGTACATCTCAGTGTTGATATCAACTTATTCTAGCTTACAGCAGTGTATCATTTGTAAAGGTCCATTGGTGATGTGAACCATGCCTGCAGAAGGAGCCCATCAAAATACTTATGAGGCCTGACTTTTTGATGGATTAAGGGGATATACCTATCTACTGGTGGGAACTTGTTTCATGTAGGATTATCTTTATGTTGCATTGTCACTCCTTGTGGCAGTCCATTCTGAGCCCCCCAACTCCCTTCACACCTGCTCACTCTGGTTACAATCTCCTTCGTCAACCTATTTGTTAACTCGCCCCTTAACTGTGAGCCCAACACCTGCCCCACCATGCCATCCCCTTCCAACAACCAATCAAACCATCCACCCATGCAATCCAGAACTGTAACCTGCTTTTTTTTCCTTTTTCTGCATCTGGCAATGGCGCATTACCAGATACACAGTGCCTTGAGCTTTGTGCGCCATGGAATTTTGCAGCAGTCATTGCCCACAGTGCACAGTTGGCTTCTCATCATTTTCCAGGCAGCACAGAAGTTCTAGGTTTACATAAGGCTATTTTTATTCCTGAAGTTGTCAAAATGGCCTCCTTCCCCATGAAGAATGGCTACCTGGACATGGCACAAGAGGCATCAAACACAATGCAAACTCAGCATGAATCACTAGCTTCATGAGAATAAATAAGCAGGAAACTGAAGTAAAATCCTTCAAGAATTTTTGGTAAAGTCAATTGGTATAATTAAAGAAGGCTTATTTAAACTATTGCCTTCTTTTCTGCCAATCAGTGGGATTGATAGCAGATGGTTTTAAAAAAGGCACCAAATAAGGAGACAATTTAGAAGTTGAACTGTACTTAAAAGTTTTTTTTCCATTGTTACACTAAAACATTGCATTTTAAGTGTGAATTTACATCTGTTTGAACAGTAAAATTTTAGCAGTTGTAAAATGTTATATTTTGTGTTTTGATCAATTTAAGATAACATTAAGGCTTGTCTGAAATACAAATTAGAAGATCTCTCTGGAAAAAATTGTAGATTGATGTCATTGAGATGGAAATAGAATGCCAGTTGTGTAAATGTCTAGGCCCAGAATGCAGGAGCTCTGGGAACAGTTTTGGAGTTGGGAAAATGCAGAATATTTACAAACATTGGAGTACTGGCTTGGCACTGTTGTATGTACTGCCAAGAAAATTTTTTTTTAAAATGTATTTCTGATGAAAATTAAATCATTCATAAATGTATGATCCCCATAGTTTTCATATAGTTTTATGAGCTAACCTATATTTTCGTGGAAAATCTTGAGTATGCATGTATTTTAGCTTTTGTATCAGCTTTGTCTGTCACAATTTCTTAATTTCATACTCACATGAAAGCTTCCCATGTACAGTAAATGACCTAGAAATTCCATTATGCATTACCACATTTATGTGCCCTGTAAGATAGAACATTATCTGAAAAATACTTGCTGCACAGTTTCTAAGTGGTGCTGAATAGCTTTCTGCTCTGAGGTGCTTATGATCTAGTAATGCATGGAGATGCCTGGATATATACAGTGATACCCAGCAGTGTATAACACACTTTTGCACGTGATTCATTTGAAATCCTTTTGTCGATACATGATATGTGAATGTCAGGCCAACTTTCACATCACTTCAAGAAGAACAGATTTACCTCATCAGTTATGTCCACTTTAAGGTTGTAACTTGCTCCTCATATTTAGTCCCTACCACCCACATCAAATGAGATGCTGACTATGGGCGGCACAGTGGCGTAGTCTGTGGAGCCACTGCCTTGCATCGCCAGAGACCAAAGTTCAATCTTGGCCTTTGGTGTTGTCTGAGTGGAATTTGTACATTATCTCTGTGACAGCATGGATTTCCTCCAGGGTTGATGTGAATGTGGGGAGAATGAAAAGTGTGATGAATGTAGGATTAGTGTAAATGGGCGGTTAATGGTTGGTGTGGACTCGGTGGGTCAGAGGGCCTGTTTCTATGCTGTATCTCTATGACCATATGATTCTCTATTATCCTTGAGGTCCTGACACTCTCCCTTCAACTGAAGCTCCAACCTTCCATGTTCCACCTACTTGAACCTCTTTCCAATGTGATTCTCCCCCGACAATGGTGGAATTGAAGAAGAACAAGTCTTTACGTGGACAAAGTAGGCAAAGGAATTTCTACTGCACATAATGCCTTGGGCTCCATATGAAACAGATTTTCTGCCTTAGCAGGGCCATGCACAAAACATATGTTGGGTAACTGTTAGTCACTAGTTCAGCATGATTTTGGAGGAGGAGAAGATTTTCTAGCCTTAACCTTGTATCTGCACATTCTGGCTTTCAGGGTACCATTTTGTTTAACAGAATTAGCTCAAGATATTCTAATTACTTATATACTTTCCAAGTAAAAACATATTATAATATTGAAAAGAAGTTTAGACCAAATATAAAAGGAAAAGAATTCCATAACAAGGTGAAGCATCATTATATTTAACCAGTGAATCTGTTATTCTTCATGCTTTATAATATTTCAGTTACAGTTTTTACTTGAGGGTCTCAGCCTGTTCCTGATGTTTGTATTTGGACTTACTATTTTTGCCTCAAGCTTCACTGGATTGAACAGTCGGAGCTTATGAAATGTACCAAATTTATCTGGATATATAATGTTTAGTCATCTGTATTGATGCAGCATTTTCCAAAGCAATTCAGTTGTTTATCAAAATTATTTGAAGATAAGCTGGAGAGCACATTTCAAAAGCTTTAATCAGGTAGTTTACACTGATTTGTTTTAAAACGTATGGACATCTTTGCTTAAAAAATTATTACACAGCTAATGCAGTTTTATTTTATGTCTCATGATCTACAAAAATAAGATTAAGGGAGAAATTAACTTATTTTTACCTTAATTGTACTTATTTTTGCCTTGATTGTACCTTTTTTAAAAAAAAGCACATTTGTTGCATTTTGACAGTAGAGATTAAATTATCCTGATTGTGGCCTGTTTTGCGATAACTAGTGTGATTACCACCTGCTAAATTATTATTGTTTTGATTACAATAACATTCATATATACAGAGCTTTAATGTGGGAAAGCTCCTGATGATGCTTCACAGAAGGAGAACTGAGGGATTGAGATATGGGTAATTCTAGAGCTTAAGATCTTGGCATTAGGAACATTGCTGCCAGTGGTGGAGTGGGATGAGCAGACAGCCAGAATGGGAGGAGCAGAGAGTTTTCAACACTTCTGCCTTGTGACTGCCTTCAGTTTGAACATTTACACTTCTCACAACTGTAGCACACAGCAGGGAGGCACGGTATACATCCATAAGATAGTCAATGGCATTTTCACATCCAGTCCCAGGACCAAGCACCACTTATCAAAGCCCTGGCTGGCCTAAGTGCATCTACAATGCAAAATACTACAATTCAGACTTGTTTGGTGTATTATACATGTTATTGAATTGTGAATTCTTGAAAACTGGCAAGGTATGCAAAATACTGGAAGAACCAACAAAATTTCTAGAACATAAGTAAATCAAAATATTACCTAAATTATTCAGTCATTGTAAATTAGTGACTCCAGCATTATTCCTGAATGGCATAACCATGACTTAACGAATTGCATATTCTAAGACTAGTTGTGAGCAGAGACATGGGGGAATCAACTATGTAATTAGTTTTTGTGAAAGTTTGTTTTTTAATTGTTTTCTTGTGTTCCCTTTCATATTTTTATGCCTCATTTACTAAAAGCATGAATGGGAAGGCAGCCTGGTCTGTGGTCATTGCCAATGGTAGCTGATGATTTGCAGTGTCCTGTTGCCTGGGAGCTGGTAGAGTTGATGTGCTGTATAATTTTTCCACTATTGCTGTGGGAGCACCCAACCACTTCTGAGACCATAACCTGATCAGCTAGCTGCCCAAGGTTAGGCAATCAAATGTTCAAATCAATTAAATCTTCGTAAGTGAGATGCAGGCATCACTAGCAAGGATAGAATCCATTGCCAAACCCCTAATTGCACTTGAAGTGTTGGTAGTGAGCCACCTGCCAGAACATTGTAATTTGTCTGGCGGAGGTATTCATAAAGTGCTTTGGGAAGAGTTCCAGGATTTTTGTGCCAAGTCAGGATGGTGTATAACTTGGAAGTGAACTTGGAAATTGTGCGGCTTCTATATGCCCCACTGCCCTTCTCTTTCTAGGTGGTAGAGGCCAAAGTTAGGGTGACACTGTCACAGAGTCCTTGGCAAGTCGCTGCAGTATGTCTTTTCAACGGTATACACTGCAGCCACCATGCACCAGTGGTGAGTGGGATGCCAATCCTTTGTCTGTGATGGCCTTAAGCTTGCTGAGTGTTGTTGACAAATGGAGAGCATTTCATGGTACTCCTACTTGGTCCTTGATTGGTGGTGAGAAGGCTGACTGGAATCAGGTGATGAGAACTTAACCTCTTGACCTGTTCTTCTATGGCTGGTTTCTAATCCAAGTAGATTCCCTAGGATGTTGACAGTGGATATTTTACCATAGTAATGCTATTGAGTATCAAGGGTGAGTAGTTACATCCTCTCATCGGAGACAGTCATTACTGAGTACTTGTCAGGCATACATAATACTTATCACTTGTCTGTTCACAACTGTCCAGTTGAAAGCATGCAACACAAGATTGTTTCAGTACTTTCAAGAGTTCCAAGTAGATTTGAACACTGTTAAGTCATCTGTAATAATCCCCACTTGTGTTGTCCTCACATATTGTGGAGAAAAAAACATTGATAACACAACTGCAGATACTTTGGCGGAGAACACTGCCCTGAGGTACTCCTGCAGAGATATCCTGGCATTGAGATGACTGGCTTCCAAACCTGCAGGCTTCCTCTGTACTATGTATTCTGTACTTTCCCAGGGGCTCTTTTATGCCATAATCTGTGAATAGCTGCTTTAATATCAGTTCCATAAATACCTGAAAATTGACAAGTTTTACCGATAGTTGCGATTTAGTAAAGTGACTCAATTATGCCTTTGCATCACAATCGTTTCTTGCTCAAGGCACTAATAAAGCATACTGCACATATCACTGCAATGTTTTATCCATCTCCTTAGTACTCAACATGGCAAGCATTTGGTTAAGTTTCCTTCAGTTGTTTGTTCCAACTGTTAAAAGTTTGAACAATTCTTTGAATCAGCTTTTTCCATTATACGTTAATTTAATCCTAGTTTTTAATTACAATTTTGACATCATGATTATCATTTTGATGTTATTATGTTGTACTTGGGCTGTCTGAAATTCAGTCTGCAGTACACTTAAATGTTACACTCCTTGGCAAAATATTTTTTTCCTTGAAACAGATACACTGGCAGTCATATAATTTCCACCAAATCATTGTTGCTGCCAACACAAAAAGATTTGCTATATTGTTGAAAAATAATACCAAATATGGTATCGTTTGGTGATCTCTCCACATTTAATATTTCCTTAAAATTCAGAAATGCATGAATTATTTACAAGGAAACATAATTTATTTAAAATCAAATCCCAGTGTACCAAACTGCAAGCTGTTGTATTTTGCTATGTGAAATTTTTGATCCAAACATAACACTTAAATAGAAAACCTTGATCCAGGAATAAAATGTTCCTTATTTCCTGGGTTTTAATGGTAAACACATGAAACTCAGTTCAACCATTGCCAAGGTGTAATCACATTTATATTTCAGTTCTTTTGCGTAAGTTACATTACCGACTGCATCATTAAATGGACTGAAGTACAATAATGATTAAATTGGCTATTTTTAACCAGCTTATAGAGATCTTGATCCAAACATAACATATCTTGGCAAGGCAGAATACATTTATCAAGATTCAACTGTGCATAATCATTTCAATTTATGGAAAGAGTGATCTGTACTTACAACATATCTAATAATTCAGTTTTCCTTACATAATAGGCCACATTGATCAGCTTTCGATAGAGCTATCACAAATGATTTTCACAAAACTATATTCACCACTTTTAAGACATCAAAGTCGGCATTAGTTTTATAACTGAGAGCAGCTGTTTTCCCTTTTTTCCACACATCACTACAAGTCATGCAGAACTAACATAATGAGTAGCTGTACAAACACAATGGCCAGTATTTTTCAATCAGTAGTGCATGGATGCTGCTTACCACTGACCCTGAATAAAGTGGCCTACAAAGATTTAATGAGCTTTGTGTTGTTGATTTGCTTTATTCCAACATGATGTTCTGTCTGTTTCCTTCTATAGAAAAGCTGTAGTGACCAGGAACTCAACCTGTTTGCTAATGTCAATCAGAATGAATAATCTTCACAGACAACAAACCAGGAAGTAAAAAAAAGTGGATTTACAACAGTCTTCAGATTATTTTGCAGAAATTGAAATAAAAATTTGATTTTTTTCTAAGGTATTAAGACCATGAACTATAAAAGTATATTGGCTCTAGGGTGAAAGGGGAAAGGTTTAGGGGGAACGTTAGGGGGAACTTCTTCACTCAGAGAGTGGTGGGAGTGTGGAATGAGCTGCCATCTGACGTGGTAAATGCGGGTTCACTCTTAAGTTTTAAGAATAAATTGGATAGATACATGTATGGGAGAAGTCTGGAGGGTTATGGACTGGGTGCAGGTCAATGGGTCTAACGGAATAAAGTTTCGGCACAGACTAGAAGGGCCGAATGGCCTGTTTTCTGTGCTGTAGTGTTCTATGGTTCTATTTTACTTTAGAAATCTGTAGAATTTGTTTTGTGAAATTGTGATATATGCTCCCAAGTTACTCAATGGTTTTGCAGAATCTGAGAGATTGGTTAGCATTAATTATTAAACCTTCTGTGCTTCAAATGGCACTTAAAGTTATGCATGAAACCATCACTTGTGTGCGACATGCCTGATGTTGATAGAGTCATACAACATGGAAACAGGCCGAACAGCATGTCTTCACTGATCATGAAGCTCCCATTTACACTAATTCCCATTTTTTTCTACCCACATTCCCATCAACCTCCCCCAGATTCTACACTCACTTACACACTAGAGGCAATTTGCAATGGCTAACTAACCTGCCAACCTGCATATCTTTTGATATGCGAGCTGGAGCACCCAGAGTATATCCATATGATCATGGAGAATGTGCAAACTCCACACAGAGAGCACTGAATTGAACCTGAGTCACTGGAGCTGTGAGCTATGCGACTGTGCCACTAATAATCTCTCATCAGCCCACATTAGCTTCATCTCTTTTCCTATTGTGCATTGCCACACTTCCTTGGAATGACTTATTTTATGTTCCTATTCTGGTGCCCAGACTCGGGTTATTCTCAGCAATGTGCCTGGTGACATTTGACACAAGTTTAACCTATTTCCATCTCCTTTCTATTTCATTGTTTGAACAATAGATTTTTTTTAACTTCTGCTGTAGTTTCTGGTTTGAAATTATTCTTGGACAGAACATTTTGAGGATCTTCTGCAGGCAGCTGTTTTAGAAGGATTTAAGATTATGAGCTATTGAAGGGGATCGTCCAAACTGTTGGTATCTGCCTGTGTTTCTGCTATTATAGTGGCCAGTTTCATGGAGCAAGCATTGATGTTTGATGCACTGATCGCCCCACAGCTCATTACTGCTGTCTCCCAGTGTTCATTTTAATGGGATAGCTTTCTTTTCTGCCAGCCATTGGGTGCCAAGATTTATCAATACACTGAACATGATAGATGATTTCTGCTATTCACAGATAAATTTCACAACCAGATATATTTGGAATCTTGGCAAGATTTGAAAATTAGATTCCTTTTTCTTTCTATATTTTCTGATCCTCTCCTGGTGTACGCTGAATTGGCTATTCTTAACCTGCATAGGATTAAGTTTTCATTTTCTCTCTGGTTTATTTACATTTCATTGAAGACACAGTGCTCCTTTATCAGTTCATGTTAACTTTTTGATAATTGCATTAGGTCATAGACATATGTGTCCAAAACAATGGGAAAATATTTACAAATTATATAGCCTATTAGGTAAAATAGTAATAATATTTTGTGCATTATGATATAAACTGCTAGCCTTTTGAGCCATAAAAGTGATCTAGAGCCACAAATATAGATTTAATTGTCTTTGAGTAATATTCTTAGCTCCATATCGCCTGGATATTGAATGGTACAAACACCCCTAGTGCATCTTGCAGCATTCAGTGAGATTATGGCTGATCTTTTGCCTCAGTACCTTGTTTCTGCAATAACTCCATATCCTTAGATTTTTGGATATTAGGGGAATCAATCAATTATTTACTGAGTATATTCAGGGACTAAGCCCCTATAGGCCTCTTGGGTAGAGAATTCCAAAAATTCACTACCCTTTGGTGAAGAAATTTCTTCTCATTTCAGTCCTCAATGGATGACCCCTTGTGGTTCAAGATATTCCAGCCAATGAAAATATTCCTGCATACTCTGTCTTGTTTGTATGTTTCTAAGTGATAAATTCTCATTTTTTCAAACCTCAGGAGTGTAGTCCAGTCTGCTTAATGTGTGCTTATAGAACAAACCCTCCTTCCCTAAAATCAGTCTGGTGAACCTTCTTTGCACTCCCTCTATAATATATCTCTTCTTCTGTATAGAGACTAGATCTGTACACGGCGTTCCAAGTGTGGTCTCACCAGGGCTCTTTACACAGTAAAATGCCTTTACTCTTGCACTTAGATCCTCTCATAATAATACATACTCTTTGGCTTCCTGTTTGTTTATAGTCTGTGCATATCAACTTTCAATAATTCATGTACATGAACACTGAGGTCTCTTTGTACACCGACACCTTTCAATCTCTCACCATTTGAAAATGCTCTGCTTTTCTTTTTTTAAGTTTTTGAAAGATAATTCCACTTCACTTATGCAGTTAGAGCTACATTCTGTGATGTGCACTGTGTGTGTTAGAAGTGCATTTATTAAGAAAATATGCACTCAAAAGCTCCATACTATTCATATCAGTTATTCTCTGGAATGAACATTGACAATAATGTATATAAGTATAAATTTAAGAACTGAGCATATCACATGCCATGAATTTGATACAGGGCTGTACCAGAAATTACAGTTGAGAGTTTACTACCTTCAATGATTGATGTTTTGTTGGTGACTTCATCTCCTGTTATTTGCCATAGGAGGCAGCAATACTGAAAAGCCTACTGCCACTACATTGGTGACAAGGATGTGATGTTGCCCTTGAGGGAGCAGCAGGAGAGTGATCAAGTGTGAAGTAAATGGAGAATGGAGTTTCCTCAGTAGAGCAATGATGGTGGCAAGCAGTAGATGTGTTGGATATCTCAGTTGCCCGTTGGCTCTGATTGATTTTCATCAACTTTGTTTTGGTAGTGTTCACTTTCCGTCCAAGCCTTTGACCAGCTTCAGTTTACTCACCTGTTTTCTCTTGCATATCACTCGGATGATTTGAGAGCAGTTTGATGTTATCAGTGCTGTCCAGTTCTTCCAGAAAGGGCATCAAGGTTCATTGGATTACACTGTTTATTGCATTTTCTTCCAGTCTGTGGCCACAATGAAGGGAAAAGCTGATGAGATCCAGGCTCATAATTAAAAACCACGTTGTGCATTATTATAATGATGCTGAGCAAGGTGAAGTACTTTGCACTGTTCTCACTCTATTTGGGGTTCCTGATGGCCATCCATTCCTTCATTGTAAACTGATTATTTGTAGTCTTGTGACATTTGATGCTTTATTTCACTATTGGATTTTCTGAACCCAAATCGAGAAAATTCTGAACAGTTAGTCAAGGTAATTAAGAAGAACTATGTTACAGTGCAGAAAACTTACTTGTATAATGTTTAAAAATCAAATTGGCAGTATCTTGACAGTGCAGTGCATTGGGAATATTGAAGGACTGACATATTGATTGACTTCAAATCTGAATATACACTGGGCATGTAAACCTCCACCAGAGAGTGACTACCCCTCTAAGGGGAAGGGGATGCATCATTCCTTGGTGTTTGCAGCATGTTTCCATTTGGGAATTGGTCACTTGTCTACATTCATTCCAGCAGCTGGTGAACAATACTATAAATGGCATCTCAGACAAAACTAAACTTTGTTTCCTGTCACATGCAAAGCTTGTCCAAGCACTTCATCTAAATTGCTCCTGTAACTGCAGTTGTTTTAACACCGCTGAACATTGTGTTAGGTTTATATCATCATCTGAGCAAAGCACTGCAAAGAAGACTGTAACTTTTTTGCCCAAGAAAGGTATTGATGACTGCTGGACTGATATTTGTCTAATCTGCTCTGTTATCTCCATCAACCTGACCCAAAACATTAGTGTCAACAGAAAGGTTGACACAAAAAAAATCAGTGAAGTTCTCAAGTAACCCACAAGGTTAGCTGTTATCAGACCAGCACCTCACAGATAGATTGTCAGTTCCCAGCATACAGGAACTGCAGTGTCAACACTGTATATGCTGCCTTAACATCTGTAATAATGAAACTCTTAGCCTCTCCACCAAGAAAATCCAGGATCAGTTTGGTGAGAATGACAAGGAGGTTAAGACACTAATTAAGCATAAACATAAAGTGTTACTGGACTGGAAGCTCCACTTTTATGCAGCGAAAGAAACAACTCAGACTTCAGAAAACCTATGACCTAATGAATAGCTAGTGGATGGTGAGAGTGCAGGACACTCATCAGCTTGATGACATTCCTGACATGCCCAGGTTCTTCAAAATTGTTAATGCTATCTAGAACCCTGGCACCTAAAGTCCCATCCCACTGAGAGCCAGGAAAGGAGGTGAACTTATCAAGGATAGAGAAGCAGCCAATTCCTGCTGAAAGGAACAGTTTGAGAACTGACTCCACTTCGTCTCTGTCCCTGATGTTACCACCTTTGATTTCCTCCCACAACAACCTATTTAAACTGGCCTTATCACCACCCTTGACCAGCAAGGAGTGGAAAAAAATTGCATTACAACTAATAAAAACTAGGTCTTTGGAGCAGACAGTATCCCACTAAAGTTCTAAAACTCTATGATGGCGGGCTTCAGTCATGAATCCAAAATCTGATCATTTGGGAAAATGAGGATATACCAGAGGACCTTGGAGATGATGTAGTTATGACCATCTTCAAGAAAGGAGATAATTCCAGCTTCAGTAACCATAGTTCTTTCTGCTATCTACCACAGAGAAAGTGATCAACATGTTTCTTGTTCCTCC
The DNA here is from genome assembly GCF_009764475.1 of Pristis pectinata. NCBI lineage: Eukaryota > Metazoa > Chordata > Chondrichthyes > Rhinopristiformes > Pristidae > Pristis > Pristis pectinata. The sequence continues at coordinate 28,580,799 of NC_067416.1, forward strand.
TCAACTGTGCCCTCTCAGTGGCATAAGAACAGTTTTCCAATTCACAGTGTGGTTTCCATGCACCTGGAAGCATACGGTCCTGATCTTCAGTGTACAACAACTCTGAGGAATGCAGGGAGCACCAGCCACCTTACATGGCCTTTTTAGACCTCATTAAAGCTTTTGACACCCTCAACTGGGAGAGATCATGGAACCCCCTCCTCAAATACAGTTGTCTATAAAAAAAATCTCCATTTTAAATTTCCATGATCCAAACAGATGGGTCTGCAACAGAGCCAATCTCAGTGAAGATCAGTGTCAAACAAGGCTGAACATTGCTTTGACACTTATTTTTATTTTTCTCACCACATTGTTTCTCCTCACCTCCAAAAAGCTTCCCACCAAAGTCATCCAAACCTCAGTAGTTGAGCTGCAGTAAACAGACAATTCTTGCATTTGCACAAGCTTGGTGACCAAGGTCCAAGCAATTATCAATTCTTTCATACCAGAGAATGAACCTTACACTCTATATCCAGATGTTAGAAGTCCTTTACCAATTTGTCTCAACTGCACCACACTGTCCTCCAACAATAAAAAATTCATGTCAAGACTGGAAAAATGTGGACCAGTTCTCGTATCTTGGGAGCAAAGGCAGCTATCGATGACAAAATTCACCATTGCCTTCAATGCACTAGCAGAGTCTTTGGTCAATTAATGAAAGGGGTGTTTGAACATCACACCCCCATATGTGCCAGAAAACACATGGTCTATGGGTCAGCTATGATCCCTGTCCTCTGATGTACTTCTGAGACCTAGACCACCTACAGCAGGCACATCAAGGCACTGGAAAAATACTACAAATGTTATCTCTGTAAAATCCTCCAAATCCAAATATTCAATTGCTAATTCACAGATAGCAAGATCCCAATACCGCACATACGGATGAAGGATCAGTTAATTTGGATTACTGGTGTTAGACATTGAAAAAAAATCCTTTCATTTAAGCACTATGGAATCAATATAAACCATCTGCACAGGCAAATCACTCTTCAATTTAACATCTCCTTTGAGAACAGTGGTTCCAAGAGTGAACCACGAGTCTAAGATGTTGGTTCAGATTAAGAACGGAAGCCTTGGAGTGGGGTTTCAACTGCACAACCTTCTAGTTCAGATATGAAAAGTAACTTCTGAGCCAAGGTGTTACCTCAGTGGATGCTACTCTCAACGTACTGACATTACATGGTTCAATTTTGGAATGTTCAATTCTGACGTTCTGTTGCTTTAGTGTAACAAAAGTGTCATAATTCATGTGCTTTAATTGGAATAACGATCAAACATTGCACCATACGCAATACAAATTTTACAAAATACTAACTGACAACAGCATGTCAGCCAGTGAATTGAAGGTAGGATGGATTGTGTGACTCAAAAGCAAATGATTTGGTCACCAAGCTTGATTGACGAGATATTACACAATTACTTTCACTCTGCTGTCAATGGTTTGCAGACAAACTATAATCGTAATTGAAAATTGTCAGGCTAGTTAATAACTGATTTCCAAAATATTTTCTATTTCATTGTATTTCTGAAAAGCAATCTTGGGGTTGAACAGCAAAGAAAAGAAAAACAGCACATGTTGGAAAGCAAAGGTTAATCAGAAAATATTGTGTATCTACACCTAAAGAGAAAAATATAGATCAACATTTGAGGTAGAGTCCGTCAGATACCTGAAACTGATCAGGCTTGTTTAATGTGTCTGCTGTGCACTTTTAACATGCTTATGATATATTTATCATTATACAACTTCCTGTTTTTATTTGTTGTTCATTAATGTGCCGATAATATTAAAATAATGTCCTAGAGGTTTCTGCTTGATGCATTTAATGGTCAGTAATATATTTCAGACATTTGTAAGTTGTATCTGCTTTAGCTAAATTTCAGTGAAGGTAAAATAACTTGGGGAAGTTCTTGTGGTCCTGCAAATTATATAAGGAATAGGTTTGATGGACTGAACACCCAAATATTAATCAAAACATTTGTTCTTTTCTTCTTTGGACTTAATTTTATGTTAGGGAGTTAATCTGTTGAAATTGATGCTGTCCTTGATATTGTTTCCAATTCCTGAAAGGATAATGTACAGAATTTAATAACATCACTAAACCAGTTACAACCATCCCTGATTTTGGCTTGAGTTGAGGGTGAGTTGTTCTACATAATGGTAAAAAAACTAATTGCACTCAAAAACACAGAGGGATGAAAGATGATGATTTATTCATATTTCATTGTGAATTACTTGAAGAGAACTCCTCTAAATAAACCAAAGCAATGACATTTGAATAATGTTTTTGGTTTCTGGAAAAGTGAAAGAAGCAGCAAGCAAATTGCAGATGATTGTGCATGGTGAACGATTGCCACATAGACTCTAAATCACTCTGAATAAGAAAATATATTGTTTGATTCAAAAGAATTTTTGATGCCATAACTTTAATGAAAGTTTTGAAGTATTTTCTGCAAAGTTCATCTTGGGATATTTTGGTTCCAATCCAGAATAGTTCCCAAAGGAAGAACCAGGTCAAAAGAAGAATTTATAGCTCTTTAGGTTTAGATCAGGACATTCAGTCCTTTAAACCACCCCTTCTGAAAGTTTCTTACCTCAGTAGCACCGTTGTAGAGTTCCTCAATTTATAAACTAATTGACAATTAAAGCAGGTAAAACTCCCAGTAGGTGGACATCTGAAATTTCACATATATCAAACAAAAACTCCCAGGATTTCAATTCAGCAAGATCATTTACTTCAGTGAATAAAAGCAGAATGTATTTGAAATTCACAATAGGTAGACCATAGAACCATAGAACAATACAGCACAATACAGGCCCTTTGGCCCACCATGTTGTGCTGACCTTTAAACCACGCCTAAGATTATCTAACCTCTTACTCCCACATATCCCCCTATTTTAAATTCCTCCATATGCTTATCTAACAATCTCTGGAACTCGACCAACGTACCTGCCTCCACCACTACCCCAGGCAGTGCATTCCATGCCCCAACCACTCTCTGGGTAAATAACCTTCCTCTGATATCTCCCTTGAACTTCCCACCCATTACTTTAAAGCCATGCCCTCTTGTATTGAGCATTGGTGCCCTGGGAAGGAGGCGCTGGCTGTATACTCTTATCTATTCCTCTTAATATTTTGTATACCTCTATCATGTCTCCCCTCATCCTCCTTCTCTCCAAAGAGTAAAGCCCTAGCTCCCATAGTCTCTCCTCATAATCCATACTCTCCAAACCAGGCAGCATCCTGGTAAATCTCCTCTGCACCCTTTCCAACGCTTCCACATCCTTCCTATAATGAGGCGACCAGAACTGGACACAGTACTTCAAGTGTGGTCGAACCAGACTTTTGTAGAGCTGCATCATTACCTCATGGCTCTTAAACTCGATCCCACGATTTATGAAAGCTAACATCCCATAAACTTTCTTAACTACCCTACCAACCTGTGAAGCAACTTACGGTGGTCTGTGGCTATGAACCCCCAGATCCCTCTGCTCCTCCACACTACCCAGAATCCTGCCATTAACCTTGTACTCCGCCTTGGAGTTTGTCCTTCCAAAGTGTACCACCTCACACTTCTCTGGATTAAACTCCATCTGCCACTTCTCAGCCCAGCTCTGCATCCTATCAATATCCCTCTGCAGTCTTCGACAGTCCTCCACGCTATCCACAACACCATCGACCTTTGTGTCATCTGCAAACTTGCTAACCCACCCTTCTACCCCCTCATATGAGTCATTAATAAACATCACGAAAAGTAGAGGTCCCAGAACCGATCCTTGTGGGACACCACTAGTCACAGCCCTCCAATCTGAATGCACTCCCTCCACCACAACCCTCTGCTTACTATAGGCAAGCCAATTCAAAATCCACATGGCCAAGCCTCCCTGGATCCCATGGCCTCTGACCTTTTGAACAAGCCTACCATGTGGAACCTTGTCAAATGCCTTACTAAAATCCATGTAGACCACATCTACTACACTACCCCCATCAATCTTCCTGGTCACCTCCTCAAAGAACCCTATCAGGCTTGTGAGACATGATCTTCCCTTCACAAAGCCATGCTGGCTGTCCCTAATCAGTCCTTGATTCTCTAAGTGCTCATAGATCCTATCTCTAAGAATCTTTTCCAACAGCTTGCCCACCACAGACGTAAGGCTCACTGGTCTGTAATTCCCTGGACTATCCCTACTACCTTTTTTGAATAAGGGGACAACATTTCCCACCCTCCAATCCTCTGGTACCATTACCGTGGATAACGAGGACTCACAGACAGACAAGAAAGTTTGCATTCAGGATAGTAATTGGTTGCTTACTCCTTCCATGTTAGTACACAATTTATACATTTTTAGCACTTTGAGCTTTACTGAAGACTTGCAGTTTTTGCAATTTTTTGCTTGCTCACCCTTTAACAATATTCTCATGTTTCCAACAGAACTAAACTCATAATGAATCATGATGGAGTTAGTAATGGTGTATGAAATGCTGCACTATTTTCATAATTAATATGTATTTCAGTGGAAACAAATTAAAACTAAGTGATTGCCTATGTTTTAAATTAGAAAGAACTTTCCAAGTGGAATGAAGTTGTGTTCCTTTATATTGCAATATTGATGTGGTTAGAGTACATCTAGAACCCTTAATGCATTATCCATGTATGAGCACTTACCATTTTAAGTGATGAAATTTGGGCTGATTCCCTTTGGATATAGGAATCTTCCCAGCATTAAGGATACAGATTGGATCTGGCCATCAGACTCTATCCTTTGTTATGTCTCTCTGCAACATCCTATCCCAGTAATTTTTAAAGACTGAGAATGAAGTTCTTATTTTACATATGATTGAGAAAATGTTTCCACATTTTTAAAAAGAAGTTCTAATCTGGTGACTAGAAGAGAAATCTGAAGAAGGAATTCCTTTAATTCTTTAAAAACAAAGTGTGAAACAAAATGAAGTGTACCTGAGAAATATAAAGGAAATACTCTCATTGCTTCTGTTCATTTTCTCTGTGTATCGAATTCCCAATTGAAAGTAAATTCAGGAACAACAAACTCTATTGTTGGGCAGGGGGTGGGAAATAGCGAAAAGGGTGTGAGGAGCACTTGTGGCTTCATGAGCTATAAATTCAAAGCAGTTTGTGAGAATTTCCACCCTTACCAATTAAAGGACTGAGTCCCTGTCACACCGAGTCTGGTAAGTGATTCCAGTTAAGCATGTGCATCTCTGAATTAGACATGAAAAGGATCAATTAAATCTTTAAGATCCAAATTTAGGCAGTGATTTGAACTGGGAATAAAGTATTTCTGATGCTTAAAACAATAACTGGCACTGTGCAACTGCAACCGCTATAAACTCTGTCTTTACTGATGAGTTTTTTTTTGTGTTTTAAAAAGTTTGCAAATTTATGTTTAAGCCTATGTGTTTAGTACTTACACCACCATATATTTCATCTGTAAACAGCTCTGAGCAGCAACCATGCTGACTCTTTCTTTAACACATAATTCAGCTTGTGTACATGTTGTAGTTGTACTCTGCTTATGATTAACTTTATATTATTTCATGCATGTGTGACTTGGGGACATTGAGATGTATTTCAGACAGGCTGTTGGCTTGACAGGAGTTCACAGTTCTGGTTTCCATTAAATCTTTGCAAGTGGCCAAGACTCTGGCATTTTTCCAATTAAGATATCAACTTACAAATTGTCCATAACTTATTTTTTTAAAAATAACAATGATGTCATTGAATGCATTTGTATATATCAGGCCAATTGCCATTAGCTCTCACAAAAGATCTCATTTGCACAATTAAAACAGAAATTATAAATGTTGTCCATATTTAATACTGAATTTGAGATTTTCACTGGTTTAACTAGTTGACCAATTTTATATTTTAATCATCAACTTGGCTGAATAAGTCAGAGCCAAAAACAGTCCAGATTCTAAATTCAGTCCAGGCCCTGTCTCTGAAATGCAGGTACTGCTGCAATAAAACTTTGGAACCATTTTATGATCCCCTGTGCTTTGAGTTTGTCCAGCTGTAGTCACATTGCCCTTGGGCCATGGGCCTTCTCTATGAAATAAGATGGGGAATTGATTTGTATTTCTAGCTCGTTCTGCCCAAACTCAGAAACTAACTAATTGTAATCAGGAAATTAGGAGACAAATATTCTCTCCTATAAACAAATTGCCATTTCATGAGAACTTCCAGATTAGTTTTGGAGTTTAACCAATTGCATACTGTTTAGAAATTGATAATCTGGATTCATGTGAAATAAAACAAGCTAGTGGCTTTTCTGTGATGTATGTTTGTAGAATTAATTTTTTCATCTTCAATATTTGGACTTGCAATATTTGCGAGTACTCTAAGAACATTTTTATGTTTGCTGACTGAATTGCTCATAATTATTAGGCTTTAACATGGTAACAGTTTAGAAATAAAATATTTAAAGAATATTTTTATAAGCAAACTAAATTGTCTTCAAATAAAGATTTTACCGTAGGACATACACATATGAGTATACTTATTTGTGTGGAGCATATGGTAAATTTTCAAAAGTATGCTGACCCAGTAGGGCAATTGCATTGGTTTTGCTCGTCTATTATGAGGAGCATTTTTATAGACTCTACATCAGCAGTCAGAAACTTCTGAAAGTAAATATAGAGAAATCTCTGAAGAATTGTCATTCTTCCATTTCAATATGTTTTCCCTGGTATCAGTCTGTGAATTCTTTGTGTATCGACATCAGATTTTTTTTGTATATAAACTCAGAATAACCAACTATTTATGAATTTTACTTTGTGTAAATTCATCCAAACTAAAAATTGGTTTGGCTAGCAATCATTAAAAAGATACGTTTTCTGTACAGTTTTAGCACCTTACAGAATTATGGAGTCATGGAGGATGGAAGCAGGCCGTTCATCCCAGCGGGACCACACTAACCATCAAGTATCTATTTACACTAACCCTACACTGATCCCATTATCTTCTTCCCACATTCCCATCAACTGCCCTCAGACCTTACCACTCCTACACATACTGGCCAATTTGCAGTGCCATTTAATTTATATTTCTTTTGGATGTGAAACCAGAGCACCCAGAGGAAACCCACAGGGTCAAAGGGAGAATGTACAATCTCCACGCAGACAACACCCGAGGTCAAGACTGAACCCAAGTCATTGGCACAGTGAGGCATCAGCTCTACTAGCTGTGCCACTGTGCTACCTCTATCCAACAGAATTGCTAAGCATCTTATAATAGCATTTAGTGATTATTGCTGTCATTGCTGCTCTGTAGGGACAGTTGCACAATGACCAAAGCTGTTGGTGATGTAATACTTAATGTGCATCAGGAAGGTATAAGAATGCAATGTTGTACATTAACTCATGGGTAATGTGTTTGCTCAATGAGGGTACATTTAGGTTCTTAACACTGTACTGGTAAAAATGGAAAAACAAAACAATTCACATTCATAATCTCAGGGACTCTTAAAATCTTAATATTTTTGGTATCTTCATCAGACACCATGATAATCAAAAACAGCAAAGTTTCTAAAACAGATTCTGGCTATTTTATCCATCACACCTGTCTGTTGAGAGTCATTGCTGTTGACCTCTTCCTCTCGTTTCTAAATTTTAAGTCCTTTTACAACTGCTTAATTTAATTGTTTTTGCCAATCCTACGTCTCTATTGTGAAGTACCTTGACAATGTTTCAAAATCGAAAGGAATAATATCTATCACACAAGTTATGTTGCATTCTCAAAGTATTGTGATGAATTTGTATGATATATCTTTTTTTAAAACCCCAAATTGGTTTGGAATTATTGTGTGTATAATTGTTAATCCTACTTCATTGTATATGTTCTCGGTATTATCTGACGTACAACTTTTAAATCTTAACTCAAGAGATGTTTTACAAAATTTATCATATTTAGTGAGCTGCATATAAATTTGGTCATAACTTTTCTATCCCCTTCTATTGTCTTCTCACTTTTACCTATTTAATTTGGTCCCTTTTGATTCAGAAGTAGTTAAGCACACCAGAGGACTAGCACTCTACTTACCAGTTGGTGTCCTTTTTTTAAGCTTGTTTCGATCCCCATTTTTTTTGTGGGGGAAGGGAATAGAACTTTCTTCTTGGCTGCTGGCATTAAATGTGAAATACAGTGGTGGCTGAATGTTGTATTCTGCTTCAGAAATAGGGTTTCATTGACAAATCTGGTTCCACTAAAGTCGTCAACACCAAATTTTGGGAATGGGGTACAGTGCACAGCTCCTTCAATATTACAAGTGACCCAAAACAAAATTCAACCTCTTAAAATCATAGCCCACTTGGCTCTTCACCTTATACGATTCTAAAAAGACAAGAAGAATTCTCCTAGAATCCCAGCCAATATGTGTCCATCGACCAACTTCAGGAATATAAATTAACTGGCCATTTATAGAATAATTAACAACTCATTCACTATATAGATTCCTGGAATAAGGGTTGTTCATTGAGGAGGGATGAGGTATACTGGGCCTGATGTCTCTAGAACTTAGAAGAATGGTAGACTGGTCCAGAAGGTGAGAACATGGGATCCAGGGTGAGCTAGTCAGTTCGATACAAAATTGTCTTGGTGGAAGGAGCCAGAGTGTGGTAGTGGAGGGTTGTTTTTCAGATCAGAGGCCTGTAACCAGTGGTGTGCGACAGTGATCAGTGCTGGGACCCCTGTTGTTTATCATATGTATTAATAATTTGGATGAGAATGTAAGTGGCATGATTAGTAAGTTTGCAGTTGACACCAAAATTGGTGGTGTGGTGGATAGAGAAGGAGGTTGTCTGAGGTTACAACATGATCCAGATCAAATGAGAAAGTGGGCAGAGGAATGGCAGATGGAATTTTACCTAGACAATTGTAAAGTGATGCATTTTGTGACAGTAAATTAGGGCAGGACTTGCACAGTTAACAACAGGGCCCTGGGGAGTGTTGTAGAACAGAAAGACCTAGTGTACAAGTACATAGTGGTGAAGAAAACATATGTCATGCTTGCCCTCATTGGATGGGGTATTAAGTACAAGAGTTAGGATGTCATGTTACAGCTTTATAGGACGTTGGTGAGACTGCACCTGGAATATTATGTGCAGTTCTGATTGCTATACTTTAGGAAGGACGTGATTAAGCTAGGGAGGGTGCAAAAAACATTTACAAGGATGTTGCTGGGAATGGGGGGCTTGAGTTATGAGGAGAGACTGGATAGGCTGGAACTGTTTTCCCTGGAGCGAAAGAGGCTGAAGGGTGACCTTGTAGAGGTTTATAAAATCATGAGGAGCATAGATAAGCTGGATGGTCACAGTCTTTTTCCCAGAGTAGGGGGGTAAAAATAGAGGGCACAGGTTTAAGTTGAGAGGGGCAAGATTTAAAGGAGACCTAAAAGGTAGGTTTTTTCACAGAGGGTACTGGTTATATGGAATGAGCTGCCAGAGGAAGTGGTAGAGGCGGGTGCAATTGCAATGTTTAAAAGATATTTGGACAGGTTCATGGACAGGAAAGGTTTAGAGGGATATGGGCCAAATCCAGGCAAATGGCACTAGCTCAGGATGGCACATTGGTTGGCATGGACGAGTTGGGCCAAGTGCCTGTTTCTGTGCCGTGTAACTCCAGGACTCCAATAGGGTGGGTGGCCTCATTGAAAGATACAAGATTTTGAGTGGAATTGTCAGGGTAGCTGAGAAGCTATTTTTCTCAAAGTTGGCAAATCTGGAATTGGGAGCAATAATCTCAGGATAAGGGAGTGGTCATTTGGGAGTAAGATGAGTGATGTAAATTTATGATATCCTAAAAATGGAATGTTCTAGGAACACAGCATAGTTCTGGCAGTGTCTAAAGAAAACAAATCTTTTTTCCCCTAAGATGCTGATGGGCCTGCTGGGTATTTCCTGCATTTTCCAGGTTTTTCTTTCCAGATTTCTGGGTTCTACCACACTTTACCTTGCTTTACTACTTAATCCATAGCTTGTTTAGAATAGCTTTAAATATGATGGTCACTAAGCTATAACAAAACTGTGCCAAAGCTGAAAATGGTGAGGCTGATTCCTGACATCAAAGGTTTGAGCTTTGAGAAATGACAGGAGAAATAGTTCATTAGAGGTGTCTAAGAGATCTTGCAAAGATACATAATGTGATAAATACTATGGAGAAGCTTAATCTTGAAAATCTTTTCAACTGCATTTTGACAGAAGGATAAGGGTCATAGGTTCAAGCTAGTAAATGTAAAAGATATTCTTCACAAGTGTTGACTGTTTGAGGAACATATCCATTTTAAAATTCCCACCCTTGTTTTCAAATCCCTCCATGAACTTGCTCTTCCCTTTCTCTGTTACTTTCTCTCACTCAACAATGCTGTAGGATATCTGAGCTCCTTTTACATGTCCCTATTTGAAGGTCTTCTGCTCATACTCAATTACAACTTTGCTACATCTTCAGCAGCAATATCCTGCCAATGTGGTGTCTATAGCTTCTTCTCTACTGCTGTTCTGTAAATCAAGTCACAAGGACGGAGCTTCTAAGCAAGCATCCATTATTGAAGGCTGTAGTAAACTCTAAACATACAGGAGTAGATCTTGCAATGATGTATCAAGTGTCGTACCTCAGGGCATACTGTACATATTGAAGGTACATTCAATATGTACAATAGGTATCAATTGTTATTTGGTGATGTTCCTGTGAAGCACTTCAGCATGTTTGTTAATATTAAAGATGCCATATTAATGTTATTTATTGTTAACTAACTTTCATGGATCTACAGTTCTTCTACTAGGTCTCTTAACCAAGAGGACAGCAATTATATTGGACATTGAAGTTATGCAATTTATTCTGTTTCTCCATTACCATTTAGAATTTCATAAGATAGTGGTAGTTTGTAAATATGATTATTGAAAAAGTGGTTTAATGTATAAACATTGAAGTACAACAGGTTTCATAACATTACAAATGTGACGGGCTCTGGGAAACAAAAAGTGGTGATAATGTTCAGCTGGTCAGGCAACATTTGTAGAGGGAGAATTTTACATTGAACTCAAAGTTAGTGTTTGAACAGATTTTAGCCAAGTTAATCAGGTTAAGTGCGGGGGGTGGTGGGAGGAAGAGTCGAACGACAAGGTCTGTGATTTTATAGAAGAAAGGCGAATTGACAAATGGTAAGAAGATTAATACAGCATTGGAAAGGAAATGGTAAGGGAGCAAATGAAGAAACCAGAGATGACTCTTGGAGGACATATAATGGGAATCCAGAAATACTTTACTGAAAGATGAGGTGCTGCTCCTCCAAGCTTATAATGACCTTCATAGGACGAGTACAGAGAGATCAGGGTTTGAGTGGGAGTGGAAATGCAGGTGGGAAGGAGAATTAAAATGACAAGTAAGTAGAAGTTCCAGGAAATGCTTGTGGGCTGAAGTTGGTGTTCTACAAAGGAATCGCCAATATGTTCTTCATCTTCACAATGTGGAGGAGACTCCATTTTATAACTTATTTGATTTGGTGTAATCCCCATGGTATAGATTGTTGCACCAACTCTATCATTGGCAACAAAAAATTGCTTAGATTAAAAGATGACAAGTTTTGACCACCGATGTGTTATTACTATGTGGGAGATAGCACAATTTTATTCTGCGTGGTTCAAGGCCAAGGTGGTTATTTAAACAGAAGCTTATAGCCTATTAATGGTAAATTTATAGGTTTTATAAGAGTACAGCTATATGACAAATCAGGACAGACTTTTCCTTTGAAAGATTTCTTGGACTGAAACACGGTGGAGGTAAGATAAAATACTCAAGTGCAAACTAACTTTGGCATCTGATGATTGAAATACTTGGGACAGAATATAGCTATGAACAACAGGAGCTGTCTGACAATATGAGATCCATTGTTATCATACGGACTAAAGTTCAAAAAGGAGTCATGTAAAGAAAGCATCAAAGTCTCTTAATTGTGATAATTCAGTCTTTATCCCCCTTTACATAAACTTTGTGCATTAGTTGAATATTGCAACTATACAAGCCATCTATGAAAGCAGCTAAAGTTTGAACTCTGAATAATTGAATAACAAAAACAATTCCTTTTATTGCTGTAAACCTACTTACATTTGATAAATTCTTCACTTTGGAGTAACTTTACAGATGACTACTTCAATGTGTTCTGTGGAATATAAATCAAGATCACTTAAACAGGAACTCAGTTATATCTAAAATAATGGATTATTTATTTAGATTTATTTTTGCAGATAATCTCCCAGCTTTCTATACCATTATGTCTAATCTAACGGTACACAATTTCACCACTAGGGACCACCACTGCTTCTCCTTTCTGCAGTGTGTTCATGTTATGACTTCACAGTGGTCTTGACTATAACCATGTGATGCATGCCTGACAGAAATTTGGCTTTTAAGTAAAACAGATGTTTAATATCTCTGTAGGTTAAATTTCTTGTACTATGCTGCCCAAAATACACTGTAGGATGGAAAGTCAATAGACTATATCAGTGATTGAAAAATATGCTGTCTGCAATAGCTTTTTGATGGCTGAGAAATGTGATACAAACATCTGATAAATTAGTATTTTAGCAAGGAAAGTCAAGTGTGTATTTCATTAAGTAGGTAAAGTAATAGTGTCACAAAATGATAAACGGCTTAGAAGAGACTCACAACAAGCAAAACATGTTATTGGGAATGATTGGCTTCTTTTTTGTTTAATTGGTTTGGCCAGGGCACCTAAAATGCAGTTTTAGTATTCCAGTGGCTTTCTCCACATCATTTTGGGTGAAGAGGTGGTTTTCGTTGGTGCCCTCCTGTGCTTCATTGACTGGCATTCTTACTGGGACTATAAGCCTGGATTTTTGTTCGGAGTGGAGTATAACAATTGCAGATACCCTGTGTATTTTGAGCAGGTGTAGAAAAATATATCTACCTGATATTACGGATCATCTGAATATGAACGAAATCAAACTCTCTTAGAATGGAGTGGCTTGAACCTACATGAGTATAGTAACACCGGTAGTGAAAATAGTTCATAAATTTAGTTGAGGAGATGGTGTCAGGCAAATTAGGTATTCTGATGCATTTCATCCAATACCACCCTCCCCTACATCCTCAACACACATAACTATTGTGACCATTCTACAAACAATTTCTTCTTGCTATTTAGCTAGTTAGTAAGCGATGTCATTGCCTTATCTATGTGCAAACTACATTTAACTTGTAAAGAAGCTTCTTGTCTACCTCTGTGAGTGACTCTTTGGAAGTGAGGATGCATTACACCCGGGGTTTGAATTTTAATGTTTAACCAATTAAAAGAAAACACCCTATAAAGGCCTACTTGGAGAAATAAGCTTTTTTTCCACCCAACATTTTAGTGACAATACATGGCAACTATGCCAAATTTACATTTTGCTTTGAGGAGACTGCATTTTTTGTTGAAAGTGTGCATGTACATTACTGCTCTGTCCCACTTGTTCATTGGTCAATGGCATGGCAAGGGAAAAGAAAGAACTGGAAGAGTAAAGGTGGTGGTGGAAATGAATCCAAAAACTAAGGGTGCTTGACTACATTAAAGTAATAAAAGTTTTGCTGAAGTTGTTCAGTCTGAAGGATTTTGCCTCCAGAGGCTGTGTTGCCTTGCAAAACTTTGTGAGTAATCTTCAGTATTCAGCCAAGCAGCAAACAGTCTCAGAAAAAGAAAACCAAGGAGACATTATAACTGATAGGATCATTTTTGGTGCTGCATCCATTTCCTGGGAGATTGCAAAGTTGACTTGCTTCAGGTCACATACATTTTTGAATAAAACACCAGCAGGAATGACAAAATCCAGTAGCTCCTTAAAAGGAGCAGTTTTAAGGTTAGCTCTTATCACCATGTCTAGCAAGTGCAAGAATTCCATGCATGTACATGCATATCCCATACCTGGTGCAGCACAGTGGCATAGCTAGTAGAATTGCAGCCTGACAGCTCCAGTGACCCAGGTTCAATCCTGAAGTCTGGTACAGCCTACATGAAGTTTGCACATTCTCCATGTGTTTGCGTGGTTTACCTCCGGGTACTCTGGTATCCTAAAGACATGTGGGTTGGCACATAATTGCTCAATGTAAATTGCCCCCCAGTGTGTTGATGTGTGGTAGAATCTGGGGGGAGTTAATAGGACTGTGGGGGAATAAAATGATACTCATGTAAGATTAGTGTAAATGAGTGGTTGATGGTCGACGCTGATGGACGTGTTTCTGTGCTGTAGTACACTATGACTCTGTGTATTCCTCTAAGATAAGAGGAAGTAGATTTCAAATCATGGAACAGCGTCACCTGTGGAATGAAGGCACTGATATTTTAAATCCAATAATTTTGTTTTTTTTTCAGTTTAATTGTTCTTATAGAGAGTAAAAGTTGATGCATCTTATTGACTGAAATATTTTAATAGCCAAAAATTAATTAATTGTTGCCCAACACTATTAAAACCTAGAAAGCACCTACAAGCTGAACCAAAGGTAAAAAAAACAAAATTCAAATCCTAATTATACCATATGGCTTTCACTTGTTAGTCTGGAGCAGCTTTTCCAAAAATACTCTGAAATCATCCAAGACAAGAGCCAGCTTTGTTGGAGCTGTGTAGGCTATCTTTTGTTCAATTTCTTTCATAAAGATGATCCTTCATTTTATTGTTGATGTCCATGATTTCCTAATTATTGAAGTCACACTGATGGTTTTTAATTAGTAACTTCTGCCATACTTTTTGAATCTTAAAATGCATTTGCTTATTTCTGATTCATTGGAATGTTTCCAGTAGATATAGATGCCTTGAAAATGACTTTCACTGCTCAGCAAATCCCCTCCCTTATCTCTCCTTGAAGTATAATTTCATATATTCCAGGGGATTTGTTGCCTTTAAACCCTTTAAGCCCAATTAGAATTTCTACTCTTATATCTAAGTCCAAGAGAACACTGGAAGGGAAGTTGCTAGTGTCCTCCCTAGTTTTAGAGCAAATTTCCAAGAAATATTCACATAGCATATTAATTTATTACTGTTCGCCTCTATGTGAGCCACCTATAATGTTTTGTTTCCTATCAGTCTATCCTTTTTCTGTTGATAATGTAGCGGCTAGCTACACTACTATAGAATAAAGACACAGAATCTGTTGCTTGGAGTCAGAAGTCGATTGCTCGACAGGGGCACGGTGCGCCTTTTAATACCAAAACTCTTCCCACGCTTCGGTTCCCACGCTGACGTCACACGCAAGTCACCTGACCTTCACGCGCAAGTCACCTGACCTTCCCGCATGTGGGCTTTCCTAGCCCAACAATGGAGAAGAAAGAGCGCCCCGCGCCATCTTGGGTCGGGGCCTCCGACGACGCTCACGATCTCGGGAGCCGGTTCAATACCGGTAAGGTGAGTTGCCACATAACCCCACCCCCCAGAACCGGCAATACCATTGCGGAAGCCAGAATTAAATAAACTATGACTTGGGTGGCCTGCCTCTGCATCGCACTCGCTGGACCACTACCGGTTGGTCCAGGTCTAAATGAGCCGGCTTCAGCCAGTCAATTGTAAAAACCTCCTTGCGCCTCCCCAATGTCCAGCACAAACGTAGACCCATTGTTCTTGATGACCTGGAATGGCCCTCCGTATGGCCGCTGCAGCAGTGTTCAGTGCGCGCCCCTCCTGACAAAGACAAACTTACAGTCTCGGAGGGATGACGGCATACAGGTCGGGGCCTGTCAGTGTCGCGAGGTGGGTATTGGGGCCAGGTTGCCAAGCCGCTCGCGCAGCTGGTCGAGCGTTGCAGCAGGTTCTTCCTCTGGCCCCCGAGGGGCTGCTAGGAACTCGCCCGGGACGACCAAGGGCATTCCGTAGACCACCTCCACGGACGAGGCATGCAGGTCCTCTTTTGGTGTGGTACGTATCCCCAGCAGGACCCAGGGGATTTCGTCCAACCAGTTGGGCCCCTTAAGGCAGGCCATGAGTGCCGACTTCAGGTGTTGATGGAACCTCTCCACCAGCCCATTGGATTGTGGACGATAGGCAGTGGTGAGGTGGATCTGGGAACTCCACAAGTTGGCAACGGCAGACCACAGGCCGGAGGTGAATTGAGCTCCCCTGTCTGAGGTGATATGGGCCGGGACACCAAAACGGGCCACCCAAGTTGACAGAAGGGCCCGTGCGCAGGACTGGGTGGAGGTATCCGCGAGGGGAATGGCTTCGGGCCAGCAGGTAAAGCGGTCGACAATCGTGAGGAGGTACCGCGCTCCTTGGGAGACTGGGAGGGGACCGACAAGGTCGACATGGATATGGTCGAACCTCCGGCGGGTAGGTTGAAAGTCCTGCAGAGGGGCCTTGACATGCTGCTGTACTTTCGAGGTTTGGCGGTGTGTGCAGGACCGGGCCCATTCGGAAACCTATTTACGCAGGCCATGCCAGACGAACTTGTCGGACACCATCCGGACAGTAGTCCGGATGGATGGGTGCGCCAGGCCATGGATGGAATCAAACACCCGTCGACACCAGGCAGCTGGAACAATGGGGCAGGGTTTACCGGTGGAGATATCGCAGAGCAGGGTACGCTCACCGGGGCCTGCCAGTAGGTCTTGCAGTTGCAGGCCTGAGACTGTGGTGCGATAGCTGGGCATCTCCATGTCCGTTTGTTGTGCCTCCGCCAAGGCGCCGAAATCCATCCCCTGGGACAAACCTTGGATGGTGGGCCGTAAAGGTGCATCCGCGACCACATTCTTTTTCCTGGACAGATGGCGGACATCAGTGGTGTGCTCTGAGATGTACAACAAGTGCCGCTGCTGCCGTGCTGACCAGGGATCTGAGACCTTGTTGAAAGCGAAGGTCAACGGCTTGTGGTTGGTGAAAGCTGTAAGCGGCCTGCCCTCTAAGAAGTATCAGAAGTGTCTGTTGGCCAGGTACAACGCCAACAATTCTTTTTAAGCACAATACTAAGTCTTGCAGATCACCTTTACAATAGACATCAAGTCAGTTTATTGCTACATTTTGAATTTGGGTCAATTCTCAATAGTAGAACGGTGAATTCCTGTGGAGGATTTTCATTAAGAACAAGTGTTTGGGTGAAAAGAGACAATTTGTATTGACTAGAGTGATACCATATTCAAACTGGAAACTCTTCTTCTTTTCTGTGGAAGATAATTGACTGAACTTCGTATGTCCCTCAATGGGAGGGTTAGATGGTCATAACAGCAGTGGGCCCACTACTGCAATTTCAGTATTGCCTGATGTCCAAGGCCCTTAGCCTAATTGGGACCTGAGGTCAGATAAACTGTCGGGAGAGATTAAAGGGTCAAAGGAGCATCATTTTTATTTTGGGAGTGATCTGGGCTTCAGGTATTCAGGTCCAATGCCAGTCAAGTGTTGAGGGGGAGATCAGTGGCTGGGAATATGGGACAATAGCATGGAAGGGTTGGAAGGATACATGTTAAGAATGGAATTTGGCTTCGTGGGGTGCCATTCCAGCACAATGGCATGAAAACAAGGTTCTCCTGAAAAAAATGCCCATGACACATATATACAAACACATTCCCAGAGATGTATTTATGCAGATTTATTCATGAAAACCTGCAAGTGAAGTACTATGCTTGTATAATTTTTATAACATGGAGCAAGCTTACCTGAGAAGCAAATGCTCATCTTGATAAACAGAGTTGAGGAAAGACCTCTGGTTCTGCCACTTACTGAATTAGTTCACTGAGCCTTTTGACAGTTTTTAAGTGCTTGAAAAATACTGCATATCAGCGAGAGAATAAGAATTTAAATGCACATTTTTAGAGCGGAAAGTAATTAATTTCTGAATATAGCAATGGCAGTTTGACTTACAGAATGTTTCACTGTTGTGGCCATCCTATCTCCAAAAAGGTACCCAGCTGGGTTGGACTAAGTCTTTTAAAGATAACCAAAGTCTACAATTACAGGTAAACAAAGGCTAACTCTGTGTTTCAAATTTAATTTCAACTGGATTATGCTCATTTTATTGCTTTAGTTGTGAAAACCCTGGCTACTGAACTTCATTCATGACATTACAAAGCCATAAAACCACATTGGCAAAGTACTTCACTTGAAAAAGCTGGAGACTGGATTGGACATCTGTTTCTCACGTTTCAAGGTTGTAGTATTCACATAAAGCTGCTTATTTGAACATATGCTGTTGAGACATTCCTGGAGATATATTTATTCAGATGTATTTATGAAAACATACAAGGAAAATATTAGGGTGAGTTTTGCTGACTCTGGCTGGTGGTCCCATTGGGAAGCACCTACATTCAGCCTAGATTCAAGAGGACACACCAACACATCTGTTACTCTGCTCCACCAATGAGCTCTTTGACCCCTCTGATCCTTTGCCAGGTTAGATACATTTCAATGAGAATTCTTGGCCTGTGGATTAGGAGGCAAATATTAAATTAATTTACAAATGTTTAATATTTTTAATTCTGTCTTTGTGCTAATTTTTTTTTAAAAAGTGGTTAATAAAATTATCTACTGGCTTCTATCAAATTATGTCATGGGCTTCTGGGGTATTTGTTCTTTACTGTTTCCTGCATGAGCTTTGCTTGTACAGCATTATAAGCAGCATGTAATAGTGTGTGATATGTTCATCTTGATATAGATGGTTCTATATTTTGTTTGTTCAATATTTCATGTGTCTTCCTAATTATCTTCCTGAATTTTTGCATCATCATAGCTTCCAATGTCAGCTAAATTTTCAGAAGAGGTATTCAAATCTGACCGTAGGTGAATGTAGTATCAAATCCACTTTGGTATTTGTAAAGCGTGCATCATATAGAATAATAATGCTGTGAATTATGCTTCAGATAGGAATCTAATCCCATTTGAAGCACAATTGGAATTATCTAATAAAATGCAAGTATAATCTAATACATTTCTAATACAATTTTATGTGCTCAGATCCCCAGGTTCATAAACATGAAGTTTCAGTCTTCAGCTTGATGCACAATCATTTTTAGTTCAGTTACCAAAATAAAAACATAATAGGAGACGTGTCATTCACATTGTAATGCTTTTTAACTCTGTGTTGCTTTAAAGATGAGCCCTTAAGCGAGTTTTTAATTTACTTTTTTTGGGGTGTGGGTGTTGCTTGTAAGGGCAGCATTTATTGTCTGTTCCTAGTTGCTCTTGAGAAGGTGGTGGTCATAATCAGGCACCCTTTTGACTTTGGTGATCTGGACAAGCAGGTTTTCTGGATTACTCCTATTAAAACCCAAACACACTTTTATTTCACTTTTTTATATGTTACACAGCAGTATAATATTTTTTTCCAGTGAACCCAATGAGTTTAAAGGAAGTTGGAAATATACAATCACTGCAAACCTTTCTCCAGATACAAAGTTACCCACATTGTTGATCCCTGGTGCTCTGGACCCAAATCCTGGCTCTGGACACACACCTATCGTTGGTCCTAGTATCTGGCCATACACCATCTTCCATGCACTTAAGATCCCTGGCTCACATTCCAGAGTAATAAATGGGCCAAGTGACAGGCTATCAGCATTTCTGAACAATTGGATGTCGGATTAATGGATTTTACTCTACTCCCATCATGCTGTTGGGTACTGTGTTCCAAGATTTAGACCTAACAGCAATGAAGGAATGGTGTACAGTTTGGAGCAGAACCTGCAGTTTTAGGTGTTCCCATTCACCTTTGGCCCTTATCCTTGGTGGTAGAGGTTGCAAATTTGATAGAAGCTGTCAGAATGAGTAACTGTAATGCATTCTGTAAATGGTGCGCACTGCAGCTGTGGGATGGTGTCCATGTTATGAAGACAGGACCGTGTCTCCATACGGATTGTGCTGCTTCTACCAATGCTTTCATGAACAAATACTTCTGCAGCAGTAGATTACAGCTGGTAGCTTGGTGAGGAAATATTCAAGTAGGGTGGTGTCTGACACAATGATGTAAGAAAGGATGAAATGGGTGATTATGATGTCCGTAAATTAGGTTAAGTATTGCAGATATGGCCAATCAAGAGAGACAGGAGAATATGACTACAAATGAGGATCCTCAGCCCTTGCACTTGTCCAATACATATGCAATCCTTGCAGTTAGTGTGGATGACAGCAGAGACTGCAGCAGGGATGAGCTAACTGACCATGGCATCATGGTACAGGAGAGTGAAAGGGAATGTAGTAGTGATGGGGGACTGGCTTGTTCAAGGGATACGTAGATGCTGTTCTCTGTGGTCATGAAGATTATGGGTGCACTGGTTGTCATCTTTCCAAAATAGTTCTCAGATATGGGAAAGTAGCAAATGTATCCCCATCATTTAACAAAGGAAGGAGAGGGAAAATGGTGGAATCTATTATGAAGGAAGTAGTAATGGAGCACTTAGAAAATAATAATAGGACTGAGCAGGGATTGCACTTTAAAGAAGGATTCAGAAGACTGGGCCTTCTCTCAATCTTAGAAGAATGAGGCTTGAACCAGAGGTCAGAAACTTAAAGTAAGGGGTCAGCCATTCAAGTAAGAAATTACTTAATCCAGTCACTGAGTCAATTCAGGATGGAAGATGATAAGTTTTTGGATGTTAAGGGAATCAAGGGATATAGCGTCAGTGCATGAAAATTATGCTGTGATAAAAAATCTGCCATAATTTTATTGAATGATTTATCAATTTGCTCTATATTGTCACATGACATGCGTAAGCACAAATAGTGGATTTTTGTGGAACCACTATGCTCTAACAGTGCATTTTGGCCTTCAAATTATTTGTTTTCACGTTGAAAGTTTACTAAAACATCGGGAGATAGAGGACTTCTATAGCTCAGGAGTCACTCTATTAATGGAGCTATAAGTTAAAATTCCATGAATATGTTATAACCTGTAAAGCCTTTACAGATCCAAGTCAAATTTTGACATTTGAGGAAAACATGGCAAAGCAATGTGATGTGTAATGGGGGCAAATCTAGGCTCTTGGCCTTGAAATTCTAGTGACATCCATCTGGGCATGAATTGATAATTCCTCTACCCTGTATTAGCAGTATGCTGCGTACATCACACAATCTACTTATTCGAATAAACATCGATAGCACTTGTTTGGGTAGTTTCAGAGTCACATATATAAAGCGTGTTGTACATGATTGTGTGGTTATGAAAATATAATCTTGTTCAGTCCAGAATCAGTTGCTGCCAGATGGAATATAGCTAAATGCAGCTAGTTTTAAAAGGAAAACAAATGTTGCATAGTATTTGTCTGAGAGAAATTGCCTGTATTGTAGTGTCTGCTTGAGTCCAATGGTTATAGAAGTACTATGTCGCACAATACACCAGCTGAATTTGCAACAGACTTTATTTAGTAGATGGCACAAGTCATATAGTTATAATCAACAGTGGATATTTTCTTATCAAACAAGACATCTTGCACAATCTCAATATGTTGGTTCCAATGCTACAGATTTGAGTTTTTTCATGTAAATCGGCAGGGTACAATATATGGTATATGTACACACAATTGCATACATAGATGCAAATTAGCATATTAATCATAGAAATGTTAATATGAAAGAACAAAAATCTTGAACTTACACTGTGGAATGGTAGGTAACAACAATCTATATTTTTTCTGAAATGCTTCCTGCTGCTTTGATTAAAATATTTTGAAAAAAAGCTAACTATTACTAAAGTAGCAGAAAAAGTAATTTAATCACTCATATGTCATTTTATGACATAATTTCATTGCTGCTGATTATTTCACTGATTAATTCATATTTTCCATTTTAAAAGACACATTTGTGACTTTTTCAGTATGTTGTCATCAAATATATTATCTTTTTTTTAAATCTGTTGTTATGCTTGAGGGTCTATCAGAAACCCTATGTGAAATGAAGTGCAATAAATAGGAGAACTGGAGAGGGCTAATTCTGTCAATAAGGAAACCTTCGCTGCTGAGGACAGACAAGAACATGAGAACATTATAAATGTGATTTCCAATAGCACAGTATTTTGTAAGGCAGTCTTGATGGATTGTTATTACTCCTAGAATAATTTTAGTATATGTCTAGTTTACAAACAAACATTAGTCACAAAATTCCTATTTGTGTTATAAGAAGATGTCACCTATATATAACATTGTGATGCCACTAATAAAAAGGATAGTTAGCTCTTCCAAAAGCAAGTAATATAATTCCCCATTCCCCTCCTCCCCAAGGAAGTTCCTTCTAATGATTTATTTCTCCAGGTTTGAAAATTGAACATTGTAGAATTTCTCCAGCTGTTTTAATGCTGCTTTGTGGAAGCATTAATGAATGAAATGTGATCATTTCATATTTGTACACTTCCAATTTCTAGGAATCTGATGGCAAATATGTTTTAAAAGCAAAAAAATACAGATGCTGGAAATCGGAAATAAAAAAGGTGGCGCTGGAAATATTCAGCAGATCAGGCAGCTTTTTAGAAAAGAGAAACAGAGTTAACATTTCATATCACTGATCCTTCATCAGACTAACTCCTCTCAATGAACAGGATGTGCCTGATCCATAAAAGCCTATCGTACTGCATACCAATGTTTTATAGAGCAGCTCTCCTGTAGAAAACCATCCCAAGGCAATCCAATCCATCCAAACTACACAAATTATTTATACCAGTCCAGAGGAGAGCACATATTCAATCCCAGTGTGTCAAACATTGGTATCCTATATTAAGTGAGAATTAGGATTGCTGTGGATTTGTTTTTGTTGTTTTGCCTTACACCTGAATTATTTGCTTGCCAAAGGGTATTCCCAAACAGATACTTATCCTCAGTTCATCGCACCAAACTAGCTGTTGTGTTGAAAATTTTGAACCACAAGTAATCCTGAAGATTTTTAAACTCTATGTGTAAACTTGCTTTTATCTTGGCTTGTAAGGAAGCTGCAGAACACATTCTTCACCATCGCTGAGAAAACAAACACACAGCATTCAATTTCAGCGATCATATTTCATTCATTAAGTTAAAAAAACAGCTCATCAACCTATAATTATTTTTTCATTCTCCTTTTCTCCAGGGATTTGAAGAATAACTTGATTAGCAACATTGAGCCTGGGGCTTTCTTTGGGCTTTCAGAGCTGAGACAATTGTAAGTACTCATTCTATTTGAATTACTTGTCACATTAGTTCATTAATTTCCTACTTTGTCCTGGTTGGGGACTTAGGGTGAAGTATTGAGAAGTAACAAAACCTGATAAGGAATATTTCATTATTACTCTCAAAACAAAATAGGCTTTGATTCTTTTATTTTCATTTAGTGGCATATTGAAAGTGATTCAGAGAAAATAAGATGTTGCTCTTTTAGGTAAAAGAGCGGATTGTTTGATGGTGTTACAAGATGAAATTCTGAATAAGCACATGTTTTTTAAAGATGTTTAATGTTCATATTAAGTTTTCCAGAACAGGTAAAATGTTTTAGTTTACTAATGTTAAGGGAGGTGGGGGAGGCATTAATAGGCAATCTTCAAATGTTCGCAGCCTTGTAGAAGGGATTAAAAGCACACACATGTATGAAAGAATGTGAACTGTCTTGAGTTTCACAGCTTACGGGATCTAATTCTTTTTCCTTTTTTTAACTTGAAAGACCTTAGCACCTGTTTAAAAGTTTGTTTTTGTATCCTAGCATTTAAAATGAATTTTATTTGAGGGGTTTAGACTTCAAGGGCAGAAGTAATTTTGTAAGTTTGACATGGATATGTTTTTAGAATTAAAAGTCATGAAATATTCTCTTCAGTCATGTTGACTGAAGGTGAATGAAAGAAGAGAGGAAAATAAAGGAAATCTTGGGACTCTCTGAAACTTCAGATTTCTTTCTTGCACTGTGCATTATTTTCTAAACATTTCTGCCATTAGGTATTTGAATTCAACCAAGGTTAGATATGTGAGAAACATTCTTATTATGCATTTACAAGTATTTACTTAAAAGTTTATGTACAAAGAGAATTGATGCTTGCTGAACTATGGGTAGCCTTCTTCTGAGTGAGTAAAGCTCGAAATTCAGGTTTTGCATGCAGTGTTTGTGTGCGATGGCTCTGTGTAACTGTGCCTTTTTATACTTCAATCTAACTTTGAAACTTTGGATAGAGTTTTAATTAATTCATTTTTATTATTCATCGAGGTGAATTTATGATAAAGTACGATAGTGCCAGCAGGATCAAATGGGCTCATAGACACATAGGTACACAAGTGGAAAGGCAGAAGCAATAGCTCTTAATATGCTCACTCTTAATAGTGATCCAGAAGATGAAAAGAAAGAAAAACAAGTATTTGCGTTGAATCGTTCTTAAATAAGATGTTATTTAATACTCTACAGCAATAAATATTGAAACTGATTCTACTCCACTGCACATTTCTGGATTTTTAAACATTAGAACATCCTCATGGAATATCTGTAGTTACAAGGAACATAACAAATGTAATGGCAGCATGAGGGTTGTACAATCAGCAGCTTGGCAACAGCTATGGGCAGCAAGAGAATAGGTACAATTTCCTACATTGTGCATTTTGCAGAGTTTGAATCAAACTGAGTGACGTTAGCATCAGTATTTGCCCTGGGGTTTGTTTTGCTCAACACATCAAGGTTGTTTGCAGGATTGAAGAAAAACTGGCTGAGAATGGACTCCAGCCCACTTTTGTCAAGTAAAACTCCCAATGGATCAGTCAAGAATTGTCATAAAAACAATCCATGGAGCTGTCTGTGTCACAATTTTCCTTATTCTCTATCTTCCTTATTCCTTTCACTATTCTGACCTCTAATCTCACTGATAAATCATTTGTTATCATCAAGTTTCTCTCAAGAATGACCATTCCCTCATTAGTAGGACACAGTCACGGTCTCACTATGAATGAATCTACTCATGCAATTACAGATACACAAATCCCTGAAAGTAGCAATGCAAATTAGTAAAGCCATAAACTAAAAGCTCAGGGGTGTATTTCAACAGCAGTAAAGTTGTAAAGCTTAGAAGTTACACCGAAGTCACTTAGAACCTTGGTTAGACCACACGGACTATTATTAACAGCTGTGGTCTCCATATTATTAACATGAAATAGAAGCACCAGAGAATAAGAAAATAGTAGGGTCAAAGCATAACTAAAAAGTTATATGTATCTGGAGAGATTAAACAGGTTGGACTCTATAGAAAAGTGTCAATTATCTGAAAGAGCTCGAAAATGTTTGATGGCTTAGACATACAGCAATTTGCCTAGAAGTTGCATTTCACCTATTTTTGGTGAGTTTAACACTAACATCGGTTTGAGTATCTGGCAAAGAGTTATGAAATTGGCCAAAATGGCATGTGGAAGAGAGCTGGCGGCATTTTTGCCCCCAAAAATGTGCTAAGGTATGATTTGCATAATTGCTGATTGGCAATGCAGAGCATCCTTGTGATTGCTACATTTTTGTAGGGAAGGTCATCAAACTATCAAGGGTCAGTTCCCATGGCAGTCACAGAACAGCTGCGTTAAAGGCTGCCTTGGAGGTGAGAAAAATGCAGGGGAATAGGGTCAATGTAGTCCTCAGTGTGTGTGACCGAGCCCCAGCTGACCACAACTCTGATGGAGACCCGTGTCTTTAGTGGTCCCACAACATTATGAAGTAGCATGATGATCAGTGAGGCAGGATTGGACACTGATGCACTGTGGTGCATAAAATAAAAAAGCTGCAAACAATGACGGTGCAAGGAAAAATTATTGTAAAAAATACTTTGACTATCTTGAATACATATCAATCAAATGTTGTTATCAATACATTCCTATCATTGGAGGTTTTAGCACATTGTGCCCCTTGTTTTATTTATGATCTGTCATTGACAATTGATCTCATGATATGAGAAATCCAATTTCAGTTTGAAGAGGGTGAAAGGTACCATGCTATTGATGTGTTGCTTCATTCACATCTCTTGAGGTCAGACCTTCTAGCATGAAAGTGCCTGGTCCAATTTTACAGTTGGTGCAATTTGACTGGAAATGAGCACTGTCAGGATACGTTCCGATTATGATAGATTTTCATGGAGTTAGTGCCTAAAGAATAAGTGCCATGCAACACAAAGAAAACAGCCTGAGTCTTGACAGTCTCTCCAAAGCTGACAACATCCCTGCTAAAACTGTTCTGCATGTTACCTCACATTCCCCTGGATTGAATTTCATTTCCACAATGAATGACAATCAGAGGCCGCACTATTTCCTCCCTTGCTTTTTTTAAAAGCTGGGGATACATTTAATCAGGGTGTGGCTTTTTATACAGGTTTAATGATAACAAACACCTTAATGGAACATAGATTATAGAACAGTACAGCACAGGAGCAAGCTCTTCAGTCCACAATGTCTTTATCATTTCCCATACTTTGTATTCTTTTCCCTTAATGTCAATGCACATATCATCCTCCTCTTCCGTGAATGTGCATGGAAAGTATTCATTAAGAACTTACGATGTTTTCTGCCTCCACGTTCAGGCTGTTTGTTTTGGTAACTCTTTGGACCTACAATTTCCTTTGTTATTTTTTTTCCCTTCAAGTATTTGTGGAACAGTTCAGGGTTTTCCCATGATTTTACCTCCTTTTCATGCACTTTTTGCCAGACTTCTACCTATTGACTACAGCTCCACCTTTAATACCATAATTCCAAACACTCATCTCAAAACTCTGAGACCTAGGGCTCAGCACCTCCCTCTGCAACTGGATCCTTGACTTCCTGACCAACACACTGCAATCAGTGAGGATAGGCAGCAACACTTCCGCTACGATTATTCTCAACACAAAGGCTCTGTAAGGCTGCGTCCTCAGCCCCTTACTTTACTCACTTTACATTCACGACTGTGTAGCCAGATTCTGTTCTAACTCCATCTGCAAGTTCACAGATGACAACACCATAGTGGGCTGAAACTCAAACAATGACAAGGAGTATAGAAAGGAGTTAGAGATACTAGTGGTATGGAGTCAAGTTAAGAACCTTCCCTCAATGTCAGCAAAACAAAAGACCTGATCTTTGACTTCAGGATGCGGGGCAGAGTACACACCCCTGTCTGTGTCAAGGTGGAGATGGTGAAGAGCTTCAAGAAGGCTAAGGAAATTTGGCATGTCCCCAATGACCCTTACCAATGTTTATAGATGCACCATAGAAAGCATGCTATCCGGATGCATCACAGCTTGGTATGGCGATTGCTCTGCCCAAGACCACAAGAAATTGCAGACAGTTGTGAACGCAGCCCAGTCTATCACAACAACCAGCCTGTCCTCCATTGACTCTGCCTACACTTCCCACTGCCTCAGGAAAACAGCCAACATAATAAGAGACCCCTCCATCAGCAAACCAACTCAAAATAGAGTCCCTGACCAGCCTCCAGTTATGGCAGGGCTTACATTGCCATAACAGGCTACATAATGAAGTTGGGCTGCATAGCTGACAACAGCACATCCCTTCCTGATGAATTTAATGCATTTTATGCGCGTTTTGAACAAAAGGGAAGTGGATTGTCACCATCCACACTGACAGCCACCAACGCAGCTGAACCTGTGATCACAGTGGAGGATGTAAGATCAGTCTTCCGGAGAGCGAACACGAGGAAAGCACCTGGCCCAGATGGTGTCCTGGGCCGTGTGCTCAGATCTTGTGCTGATCAGCTGGCAGAAGTATTTGCGGACATATTCAACCTCTCTCTGCTTCAGTCTCAGGTTCCCTCCTGTTTTAAGAAGACCACTATCATCCAGGTACCAAAGAAAAGCAAGGTAACATGCCTCAATGACTACCGACCAGTGGCTCTGACATCCACCATCATGAAGTGCTTTGAGAGGTTGGTCATGGCACGCATCAACTCCAGCCTACCAGACAACCTGGACCCATTGCAATTCGCCTATCGCCAAAACAGGTCTACAGCGGATGCCATCTCCCTGGCCCTACACTCAGCTCTGGAGCATCTGGACAGTAAAGACACATACGTTAGACTATTGCTTATTGACTACAGCTCTGCCTTCAATACAATAATTCCAAGCAAGCTTGTCACCAAACTCCGAGACCTAGGACTCAACACCTCCCTCTGTAACTGGACCCTTGACTTTCTAACAAACAGACCGCAATCAGGGAGGATAGGCAGCAATACCTCCGGCACGATTATTCTCAACACTGGTGCCCCACAAGGCTGCGTCATCAGCCCTCTACTCTACTCCCTATACACCCACGACTGTGTGGCCAGATTCTGCTCTAACTCCGTCTACAAGTTTGCAGATGATACCACCGTTGTAGGCCGTATCTCAAACAGCGATGAGTCGGAGTACAGGAAGGAGATAGCGAGCTTAGTGGAATGGTGTCATGACAACAACCTTTCCCTCAATGTCAACAAAACAAAAGAGCTGGTCATTGACTTCAGGAGAGGGGGCGGTGTACGTGCACCTGTCTACATCAATGGTGCTGAGGTAAAGAGGATTGAGAGCTTCAAGTTCCTAGGTGCGAACATCACCAGCAGCCTGTCCTGGTCAGATCATGTAGATGCCACTGCCAAGAAAGCTCACCAGCGCCTCTACTTCTTCAGGAGGCTAAAGAAATTTGGTTTGTCCCCTTTGACTCTCACCAACTTTTACCAATGCACCATAGAAAGCATCCTACCTGGATGTATCATGGCTTGGTACGGCAACTGCTCTGCCCAGGACTGCAAGAAGCTGCAGGGAGTTGTGGACACAGTCCAGTGCATCACGGACACCAGCCTTTACCTCTCATCTCGGTGAAGCAGCCAGCATAATCAAAGACCCCACCCACCCAGGACATTCTCTCTTCTCTCCTCCTCCATCGGGTAGAAGATACAGGTGCCTGAGAGCACGTACCACCAGACTTAAGGACAGCTTCTACCCCACTGTGATAAGACTATTGAACAGTTCCCTTATACAATAAGATGGACTATGATCTCACGATCTACCTTGTTGTGACCTTGCACCTTATTGCACAGCACTTTCTCTGTAGCTGTGACACTTTACTCTGTACTGTTATTGTTTTTACCTGTACTGCATCAATGCACTTTGTACTAAGTCAATGTAACTGCACTGTGTAGTGAGTTGACCTGTACGATCAGCTTGTGAGACAAGCTTTTCACTGTACCTCGGTATAAGTGACAATAATAAACCAATACCAATACCAAAAAGCTTGAAAATATGTACCACCAGACTCAAGGGCAGCTTCTATCCTGCTGTTATAAGACTCTTGAACAGACCTCATACAATAAAGATGAACTCAAGATCTCTCAATCTGCCTTGTCATGGCCCTTGCACCTTATTTGTCTACCTGCACTGCACTTTCTCTGTAACTGTAACACTATATTCTGCATTCTGTTATTGCTTTCCTTTTGCACTACCTTGATGTACTTATGTTTGGAATAATCTGTCTAGATGGCTTGCAAAATAAAGCTTTTCACTGTCTCTTCGTACATGTGACAATAATAAACCAATTATCAATTTTTAATTTCACCTCTGCATCTTCTACACGGTTTTATTTGGTGTTGAACACTTAGCATATGTGAAAAGTTTCCCTTTATTGCTTTATCCTTATCTTATGTTTCTTAACATCCACAGCAATTTAGAGTTGGGAGCTCCACCTTTCCTTTTATTGGGAAGGGATTTGGTCTGAGCTCTCACTTTCTCCTGTTGGAATGAATCCTGCTCATCTGACAATGATTTACCTTTAAGTAGCTGTTTCCAGTCCACTTTTGCTTAGTCATATGCTTGGTCCACAAATGGACTCATCATTCATTTGCCAGATTTGGCTCAACCATGCTGAGCTTTTTCATGCTTAGAATTCCTCAACCTAATCCTGCTAATATTTGTAGCATGTGAACAGGTGTCAGGCATTTAGCCCATTGAGCTAACTTCCTCACTGATCTCTTTTGCTCAGACACCATAACTTTCCCTTGACTGCTATTACCACTTCTAATTCAAACAAAGTATTTTGCCAGGCAGCCATCCTTTACAAGGATCGGTCCAATTTAAACCTGTCTCTCATTGAAAGATAAACACTCTGACAAGCCCTTGGTATTAGAGATAAGTATACCAAATCCTCATTTCTGCAAGGGCTAGGGATACAGACTTCCTGGGGGGTAACAAAAACCAGATGACTGTAAGGGTCCTTACAGTAATGACATACAGTGGTGAACCCCTCCATAGATATAACAACTACTTTGTATGACTTAGCTTGTATGTTTTCAGTCTGTATTTTCATCTTGTATAGTTTGCTTCTGATTTACTGCTTCCTTAACAGTGGGGAGATTGACTAGCTTCTGACTATTCTCGCCATCTGTGGCAGCTGGTAGATAGTGGTAAAGCCTGAAGCAGCAAACAGCAGAACTGTCAGCACCTCTACTAAATTCCTGACGGATGGTAAGTTAGTGGATAATAAGGACTAGGATAATAAGGACTTTGGCTCAAGATGTCTGTGCCAACCATGATGCCAAGTTAAACCAAACCTATCTGCCTGCACATGATCCATATCACTCCATTCCCTGCATGTTCACGTGCCTGCCTAAATGCCTCTGAAAAATATCACTTTTGCGTCTGCTTCCACTACCACCCCAGCAGTGCATTCCAGGCACCTATCACTCCCTGTGTAAAAAAAACTTATCCTGCACATCTCCTTTGAACTTTCCCCCCTCTCACCTTAAAGCAATGTCCTCGAGTACTTGGCATTTTTACCCTGGGAAAAAGACTCTAACTCTCTACCCTATCTATGCCTCTCATAATTTTATAAATCTCTATCAGGTCTCCCCTCAGCCTCCAATGCTCCAGAGAAAACAATCCAAGTGTGTCCAACCTCTCCTTATTGCTAATACTCTTTAATCCATGCAGCATCCTGGTGAACCTCTTCTGCACCCTCATATTATCACAGATTGTTTTTCTGCAGCCTGAACCATGGGATTCTTCTGAAGTAGATACACTTCAGGAATTTCACCTGGCACATGGCAGTTGTTAACCAACTTTGGAGACACTTGGTTGAAGTCCCACTCAAAAAACCAGTGAAATTCTGTAGGAGTGCTACTTTCTTAGAGGTGCTGTCTTTTAGCTGTAATGCTAAATGGGATGCCCTGTCTGGTCTCTGAAATGGCATAGAAGCTTGGATGGCACTGTCCATAAACGTAACAGGGAAGTTATTTGACATCTTAACCATCATATATTAAATCAACATTTCTAAAACAGAGCATCCAGTCATTATTGCTATTTGTGGGACACTGCTCTGGCTGAATTAGTTACATTTTCTATTTACAAGAGAGAAGACACTTAAAAAGTACTTTATT
This sequence comes from Pristis pectinata, assembly GCF_009764475.1. Lineage (NCBI taxonomy): Eukaryota > Metazoa > Chordata > Chondrichthyes > Rhinopristiformes > Pristidae > Pristis > Pristis pectinata. The sequence continues at coordinate 28,612,118 of NC_067416.1, forward strand.
GGTTGTGTAAGACTCAGTAACATTGTAAAGGGGAGTATATGCCTGTTTTATGTGACTACCAACAATGGATCCCCAGCAACACCTTCTGTTTCTCCTCTCACCATTATTTGTGTAATTCCCAAGAATCTTGCCTCAGTTCAAATGTGTTGATGCTTTCAACATTTACCAATGTTAGTTTTCAAGTACACATGATAGCTCTGATTAACTTCTCCATTCATTTAAAAGCTTACTGATACTCCAAAATTGAAGCTGTTGTGCTATGTTTGGGACAGTTGCCAAGTATTTGTATCCTTTCAGGTTCGTAGTTCAACAAAACCTCCAATTAAAGAAACAAGAATTAAGGCATCATGATTTTATATGGTGATACATATGGAAAACATATGGTTTGCACAAAAGGTTGCATTGTACCTTACTGTTTCCCACATTATAACAGTTGTCTCATTATTATCCACTGAGTGACCTTTCAGCCACATGTTAGACTTATACCACGTTTGCAGCATTAATTGCTTCACAACAGAATTCCTCTCATACTTGCCAAAGTTTTTGTATGATACCTGTAATGCTATTCTCTCATTGCTTGGCAATTATTTCATCACCAGAAATGAGGGGCATTTTTCTTAAACAGATGTGGGGGACGATTTGTCAGTGTGCAGTTTGCAAAGGATTTATTTACTAATTTATGAGGAACAGATTTGTAATTTTCTTCAAGTATTAGCCCAGATTTTGTTGTCAAAAGTTGTGGTAAGGTTAATGACAGCCACTGTTACTTATTTACATCTGACATCATAATTCCAGGCAAAGTTCTAATGTGCAGTTAAGTTCAAATATGAAAAAGTCACTGTTACACTGCTCTGTCTTTAGATAAGTAAATATAGCATCTCACTGGCTGCCACACCATGGTAATGCATTAAATAGTGTGAATTTTGCTGTTCTGTGAAGCAGGTACACGAAGTTAAATAGAGTTAATTTTCAGTACCTTTTAACAATATGGTAAAAAAAACTCCCTCATATTAAAAAAAAATTTAAAATGTGGAGCCTTATTGTTCTTGATTTTTAAAAAGTCTCGCATTAAACTAAAAACAATTGTTTTCCATTTCCTTATTCTTTTTCCTCTTTCCCTATCTTCTCCTCAATTGCTAGGTTTGACATCAAATTGCCCCTTTCTATTTTACCATTCCAAGTCAGTCCTTACATCCTTAAGTTCACAAACCTTCACTTTGATTGGTTAAGGAGAAACAGATTTGCCTGCACCTTCACTCTGGTTCCAGACACCAAGTTTACCTCACTTCAGCACTGCCCACTCCTACTTTCAGCAAGCTGATATACAATGAATTAAGAAAATCTCAAAACGCATGGTTAAGTCCTTCTACATTGAGATTTGGCCCATTGTATTTTGGTCGTATGTTGGAAGTTTCTTCAAGTTATTCCATTTGAGAAATAGAATTTTATTCTCTGAATATGTAAGCTACAGTATTGATGCCCTTCCTCCCACCATCACAACCCAATCACACCCTTCCCCCACCCCCTGCCCAAACCATTCAAGGTTTAGGGGAGGTGGGGATTAAGATTTAGCAAACAGGAAGTGTAATTACTCTCGCTGGTGGGCATGTGGCTCTTGCCTATTTTATGTCATTATGTTTTGCTTCATACCAGTGTGCCACCCATTGGGAGGCAAGCTCTTTAATATCTTTAAATCAGGCTCTCACTGTGTATTCAGAAGTCTTGCTTGAATTTAAGAGTTGCCCTGTAATGGTTTTCCAGGGCTTGGAAAACCTGGCAATAAAAGAGAAACATTAAATGCTGCTTCAAAGAGTAAGTGCTTTTTAATGGTCTCTTCAAGGGCCAGAAGGAACTGAAATGCTCCCCTCTCATTTCAAGCTCACCCCATTTACCCCCTTTGCCTATATATATTATATACATATTTATATTACATTGAGTTTATTCTGTTGATAGTTTTCATCCTCCATGCCAGCAAGGATTGCAGTGCTTCTGGGGGCTTATCTTGTATCACAGTTTGTTCTTTGGCAGATGCCATTTTGGTTGATCTCTGCAAGTCTGTGTTTACAGACATGCATAAAACTCAGCCTCCCTCTCTTTGTATGTCAAGATATAACACTTTCTTGGTCTCAAAATCTCCAAAGCCTCCTTCTCTCACTTCCCAAACCTGTTCCCCCTTACTACACTGTCCCCTGTTACACACAGGCCCCAATCTCCCTCTCTTCTGCTCCACAGTAAATTGTTTTTTCGCTCTCTACCTGTTGCTTGGTCAACACTAGGGCTTTGGTAAATGGGGAAAATGATCTATTGTAATTGTATTGGAGATGTTGAGATGATGTATTGGAGATGGTGCAAAATTTGCATTGAAGAGGATTGAAAAGTAAATGCAGCAGTCCAATTCTCCCAATGGAATTTACCTTTCAGGTTTAACTATTGTAGAATTGACTGAGCCCAGTTTTGCTGTCTTCCTCTCAATATGATCTAAATCTGTGTGATCAGATTATTAAACTGATTATTAAGTATATTCCCGGTGCTTCCAGATTTCTCCAAAACCTCTACCATCTGGAAGTAGGGAGGAAATGAATGAAAATAATGAAGTGGGGTCTTTGGCCACCACAGTGTATCACCTGGCCATGGTGTGAACCAACTGGCTGGGATCTCCAGCACCTGGAATAGTGGGAGTTCTGAAAGTGAATAGTGTGCATCTTTTTGGGTGCTTCATGGTCTTGCTGCTTCTCTTGGTTGCTCCAAGATGAACAAGTTTAGGGTCAAAAAATGGAAGTTCATCTAATCTATTGGTTCCTCTATCAAGTGGGAATCCTGGAAAATGGGGCATTTAGGTCAGAAGCAATCTTCCTGTACCCTATTATCGTTGGTTCCAGTGCAAGCACTTTCCCCGCCTACTAAGAAAGATCATTAGTGTGAGTGCAATGGAAGAAGAGCAGAGATCTGACATGCTGGATCCCTAGCACTGTTGTAATCCTGGGTTCAATACAGATTACAGTGCGACCCTGATATTTCAGTACCAGTGACTGATGCAAGAATATAGTTTTACAGGTTCCAGCAGATCTCTGGTACTTCATTCAAATTTTCATTCTTCATGCAACAGCCTGGGTGGTACATTATGGGGGCTAAGGGCTCCACACAAAACTAAATACTTAAGGCATCTTCAAAGTCATCTTTGGCTTCTTTTTTTATTGACTCATCTCTGGCTTTTCAATACTCTTTACTTTCAGTGCCTATCATGGTGGCAGCTGTTTGATCATCATTGCTTCATAGTTTCTCCAGTAGGAGATTGAAAGGTTGGCTCAGCTATATGTACACAGGATTAACTCAACTGTTGATGGAGTTGGTACTATGAGCATGTTCTGCTGACTCAGAAATAATGAGAAGTATAATCCCTATCTGACTTTCCATTTCACATAGAAAAGGACATGCAAGCAAATCACTACACTTTCATTACAAAGTATCTGAGAAGAATTAGTTTCAAATAGATCAAGAGCATTGCCTTGGATCTCCCTGAATTATGACGCTCATTGCCACATCACTTGTTGAAGTTAATGACTGATTAATTGTAATGCACAGTTACATTTTACAATGTAATTATTTTGTGTTCTCTTTATAGAGATCTGTCAAACAACAGGATTGGATGTCTGAGTCCTGAAATATTTGCGGGCCTTACCAGTTTGTCAAGGCTGTAAGTCTGTTACGTGTAGTTGCATTTAGTCACCTAATTAAGATTGATTTTTTTTTAAAAATTGTCATCTTGAGTGTATTCTATGTCTGCAAATGTATGTGACCATAATGTGCATATTTTTATCACAAACATGTAGTGATAAAATGTTGCAAGTAAAGAGAAAATTTGGAGATGACAGAATTATTTCAGACTGTCAGCCTCTGTCCTGGAGCATTAGATCACAAAAAAATTATAGAATGAGCATCATGATTCATTCCATTAAATGTCCCTAATGTGCATACATTAACATTATATTGGCATTAATTAACTGAATATTGCAAAATCATGGAACTTTTATGCTACAAGGCAAGTTTCTTAATTGACAGTAATAAAACCAGAAAATGTTGGAAATACTCAACAGGTCATCTAGCATCTGTGGAGATAGAAACTGTGCATTTCTAGCATTTTCTAATTTTATTTTCAGCATTTGCAGTTTCTTGCTTTTTTTAAATTTACACGATATGGTCATGGAACAACTTTGACACAGCTTCATGATAAAAAGATTGGATAAAATTGACAATGTAATAGATTCTGCATAGCCTGCAAAAGTAACAGAATTGATGAGTTGTATCTGCTTGCCTTGTTCCATAACTGATGGTCTTATTCCCAAAAAAAAGACGAGCAACAACATTGTAATGCATTGAATCAATGACAACATACACATTTATTGCCAGCCTACCAACCACTCAACCTCTTAAACCCTGCCATTCTATTACACCTCAACCAGGATGTTTTGCAGTGTTGATGTTAATCAGAAATGTATTTTCTTTTAGGAATTTGTCAGGGAACATCTTTTCAACACTTCCTACTGGGCTGTTTGTTAAGCTTACAGCACTGAGAGTCTTGTGAGTACTCTTAATTAATCCAGAATGCTTGATTAGTAGGGATCAATTCTATAAGTTACTCTGTATCAATTCTGTCAAAATAAACTAATTTAATTGTTTATATTGTTAAAGGTTTTTTTGAACTGCTACAGATATATATTAACCTAGTGAGGTAAATTTCCAAAGGTGCTACCTTAGCCTCCATGTTTTAATGTACAGAAACCAAAATGTGTGCTGCTCATGTGCCAAACATCTGTAACAACAATGGAGCTCTTTGGAAAAAATTAGCCCAGGAGGTTTCTCTTCTTTTTTGACAAGACATAAAGGGACTTGTGACTTGTAAAATCTGGGGACTCCATCCATCATCCTTGCTTTAATATTTCATAATTAGCTACCAATTGCACTGGTGTGTGCACAAGTTCAACAATGGGATGGAAACTCTGGAATTACAACAACACGAAAAGAAAACATTCCCACCCAGAACCACCCCCTTCTACAATGCCATATGTCCACTTTAACGGATGGTGGAGAGGAGTAAACTCAGAAACTGAGAATATGATATTCCAGGATTGCCTTGAGGGCTTGATGGTGGGTCTGTAGAAAACCACTAAACCCTAACCACAGTGCGCATGTCAGCATGTTCCAGGCTCTGCGCCTGTGCACTGCTGTACAGAAGAATGGAATGACTTGGAGGTCAGATGTCAACGCATTCCATCATGGCTTGAGCTGGGGGACTGAATCCACTTTGTATCCAGCCCCTCAGCTTTATACAAGCCATAAAGGTGAATCTTACACATCCTCATTCACTTGAGTGTGGCCACAGATCTGCAGTAGAAAGGTATGTGGTTTGCTTTTAGTTACTTTGTTTTAACTAATTTAGATCAGGTAATTGTGTCTTAAATAAATTGTGACTATTTTTTTCAACTATTTTAAAGGCTTTCTGTCATGCATGCTGACAAAAGGTAATGGGGGTTGGGGGAGAGTCCAGTGAACAGGGTCTTACTTTACACTGCCTGAGGTCGAGCCACCACTACACTTGGCAGAACAACTGCAGCACCAAGACCTTGTTGTTGGGAGCAGTGTAGCTGCTGGACTAGTGTGTGAAGGTGACTGTGCAGTGCAACCAGATCTGACATGATCTGACCCAGTGTGGTTTGTCTGGTGGACAGTCTGGTTTCTATTCTGGAGCAGTTATTTGTCCTATTATAAATAAAACCGAAGAATTAAAAATAACACATTACAAGGGCAGACAGGGTGTTACATTGTCTTCCAGCCCCTGAATGATTCTTTGGATGATCCCTAGACTATCTGTTCCTCAAGATACATTCAAAATGAGAAAATAAAATCAAATAATCAAGAAATAATTATGATCTCTAACAATTTCAGTAGTGTACAGATGCTCTTAATTCTGGTCCAAATCCAATTTTCACTATAGAGAGACAAAGAGATCTCAACAAATATGTGAGACTCCTAAAACTTTGGCAATTGTGCTAAATATTGTAGTGTGTCCTATTAAGCTGTGGTATGTTTGTTTCACTGTGCACCACTGATGAGCTAAGCAGCTGAGGGTGGTGGCACAGAGGACCTAGAATCAGATTGGTGATGAGGTAAGGGCCAGGACAAGTGTGGGGTTGCATTCAGGTAAGGGGCCTGGGAATGAAACATAGAAAACATAGAACAGTACAGCACAGAGCAGGCCCTTCGGCCCACAATGTTGTGTTCTGCTGACGTAGCTAATCCCTCCTACCTACAGAATGCCCATATCCCTCCATTTTCCTCTCATTCATGTGCCCATCCAAGCCCCTCTTAAAAGCCCCAATGAATTTGCCTCCACCACCCTATCAGGCAATGCATTCCAGGCATCCACTATCCTCTGAGTAAAAAAACTTACCTCTCATGTCTCTTCTGAACCTACCCCCTCTCACCTTAAATGCATGCCCTCTGGTATTGGATTGCTCACCCTATCTATGCCCCTCATCATTTTATACACTTCCAACAGATCACCCCTCAGCCTCCGCCACTCCAGAGAAAAGAGCTCAAGTTTGTCCAGCCTCTTCTGATAGCACATGCCCTCTAATTCAGGCAGCATCCTAGTAAACCTCCTCTGCACCCTCTCTAAAGCCTCGACATTCTTCCTACAGTGAGGTGACCAGAATTGCATGCAATACTCTAAATGCGGCCTAAGCAGAGTTCTATAAAGATGCATCATAACTTCTTGGCTCCTATACTCAATACCCCGATTAATGAAAGCAAGCATTCCATAAGCCTTCTTAACCACCCTATCTACCTGTGTAGCCACTTTCAATTAGCCATGGACTTGCACCCCAAGGTCTCTCTGCTTTTCAACACTGTTAAGGGTCTTGCCCTTAAGAGTGTACTGCCTCTTGACATTAGTCCTACCAAGGTGCAACACCTCACATTTATCCGGGTTAAACTCCATTTGCCATTTCTCTGCCCACATCTGCAACTGATCAAATCACGCTGTATTTGTCGCCAGTCTTCTAAATTATTCACAACTCCACCAATCTTGGTATCATCTGCAAATTTACTAATTCATCCAGGTCATTTATGTACATCACAAACAGCAGAGGTCCCAGCACAGATCCCTTCGGAAGACGACTACTCACAGGCCTCCAGCCCGAATAAGGCCCTTCAAACACTCTCCTCTGTCTTCTATGGGTAAGCCAGTTCTGGATCCACACAGCCAATTCTCCACTGACCCCATGCATCTGAACTTTCTTGATTAACCTATTATGTGGGACCTTGTCAAATGCCTAAATTCAAACCCAAAGTGAAAATCATACCCCGAGACCAACGAGCCCCTTCCCCTGGTGGGATTGTTCAGCAGTCATGCTCATGGTCTCTATATGATATATGTCTGATGTGGAAATTGCATTAGACATGCAGTCATGACTCATGCCGCCAAGTCCCCACTGAAATTTCTGGATTGCACAAAACAACACAGAAAGGTCATTATCACATCTCATTCCATGGCAAATATATCTTCCGTTTCAGTTCATTTCATAAGGATTAAAATTATCGCTACATTGAAGAAAGAATATTTCAAAAATGCTTGGATATAAGGAACGCATGATTTCTGAAAATGGGGTTATTGTGTAAAGGAAATAACATTTTTATTGATTTGATAATTGTGCCTCATTAGAGCTCAACATTCCAGCTAACTCCATCCTTTAAACAGACACTGATGAGTATTCATTCAATCACCAGCATTATTCATCAGCAGATTCTTGCATATTAATTGCTAGTGATTATTTTTCTGGCCATTACTATTGTTCTACAATTATTTGTTACTTTCCACAATTGTTTGAAGTTGCTGAGGTCCTCGAAGGCAATTGTGGCACATGGTGTAGCATGTTTTACTGACCTCAGGCTTCTCTGAAAATCAGTTCACCTGGAGATGGGGATAATATTCATGCCACAACGAATGGGAGATTGAGCAGTGGACAGCAGATATGTGCTCCTTCAAGGCAATGTTTCAGATATCCTAATAACCCACTGGAGGACAGATTGACAGATTGCTGGGGTAGTGTGGAATTGTGCACACACAATTCTCTTCTTTGCACACTATGATGGCAGCAGTCTCAGCTGGCATGGCAGCCCTCAGACATTGGATAACTGCTGCACGGCCTGCAGTTGAAACCTAGACAGTTGCCTTCAGCTGTTTCATAACTGTTGTGTCCACATGTGAACAAAGCTGGTCATCACCACCATGCTGGAAAGATGGGCTCCAAGCTCTGGGAACTGCTTTGTTTCAGATTGAGGCCAGACTTCTCCATGTTCCTTGACAGTGAACACAAACTTTCAGGCAGGCTTGCCAATTCCCCAAACATTTAATTGTATGTGCATTGACTTTCTTCTCTGACTGCCCCTTTGAAGTCCTCATCTTTCCTCCACAGCAGAGCTGGTTAGCCCCATGATATTTAAAAGGGTAAATGTTGCAGACACAAGTTGTTTCATCCTACCAACATAATTTTGGGCACTTTATATGGACATTTCATACATGGTAAAAATGTCAAAGTTCTGCTACATTACTCCTAATACAGAAATATTGACATGTGATACAATTCTAAATTATGTAATGTGTTGCTTTGAAAAGTTAAAGGAAATATTGATGACCAAACATAAATCTAAAAACTATGGAACCTTGAAACAATGTTCCTTTTTAAAGTTTCAAACAACATGGGATTATTTACAAGGAATTATGATTTTAGGGTTTCAAAATTAATGCTAGAATAACTGATATTTGTAAATCTGAGAATGGTACATTTATTGATAACCAAAGACCATAGGGGACAATGGAAAATGACAGATATATAGAGTTTGTTTGCAGATTAGTCTCATGAAAGGATAGACTGAGCTGGAGAGGCCAAATTGCCTCTTCTAGTGATGATTTTTCCATGGTTAAGTGCATTGTTAATACTCCTATCTTAGTCTTCCTACATGAACAAAGGTCAGTAGGTAGCTACTGACTATAACAGTGGACCTCAAAGAAGAATCACTGCATTGAATAAAGAAAATGAACAGAATAAAATCCAAGCACTTAAAGATTGTTCGCTAAACATGTAAATTAATTTTGGAATGCACACTAAGATAAATGCAAGACAAGTGATATTTTTAGTTGATTATGAAGGCATTTGCAGATTCATTCATTTTTCATGATTGTACGTGATTAACAATTGTAAATTACATTTCCTGCTTCCAAATAAGAATAAAAAAACATTGATTGTGCTGTCAACACAAGAGATCTGGTTGTATCAAGGTAGCTCTCTGAGACCAACGCCAATGATATCATCTATAAACTTAACTAAATAAGGGCTTACTAAAAAGGGCAAGGGCAACAGATGCACAGGAACACCATCCCCAAATTCCCCTCTAATTAATGTCCCCATCCTAACTTGGAAATACAACGTTGTGCCTTCCTTGTCACTGAGGCAATATTATGGAACATCCTATTTAACCAGCTGTAGTGATACAAAAAAGCAACTCACCACTACCTTTTCAACAACTATCAGGGATAGTGGCCAAATCAGCAGGACTTGCATCCCATCAATCAATCAAATAATTCAAAATGCCTCAACTTTGATTGTAACCAGCCACATTATTAAAGTTACAAAGTTGGGTCAATAGAGAATATCTTGGAAATTAATGTTTACTTATTATGACACAGAAGGAGGTCAGTTGGTTTATTAGATTAATTTGGCTCCCAGCAGAGCAATCCTAATACCCCTTTTATTTCCCTGTAATCCTGCAGTTTATTCTCTCTCGTATGACCCCAACTCCTCTTTTGGTTCTTTTGCCACTTCCCTACAGTAGGGATAATTTATAGCAATCCATTAGCCTACCAGTACATCTTTAGAATGTAGGAGGAAACCAGAGCACCTGGGGAAAACACGCGGTCACAAGGAGAACATTCAAACTCCATACAGATAGTTCCTGAGTTCAGATTGAACCCAGGTTGGTGGAACTGTGAGAGAGCAGCAATAATTGCTGCTCCCCATGCCACCCAATAGCTGAAGCTCAATTTCAATGTTTTAATATATATATTGTAATCCAAAGTACAGAAATTCTGCTCTAAATGTTTCTGTTCTAAATGTTTCCTTCTTATTGTAGTATTCAGATAAATAAGAATCGCCTAATTTAATGTGGTAACTACCTAAAGGTCCACCTGGAATGCTAGGAAGTGTGACCATGCTCAAATGGGAAGATTCTTTTCCACTTACTACCTTCTTTCTGAGAAGCAGCCAGAAATGGTTTCCAGTGACCTCTTTCATAAAGAGTATAAAATATGTTGCTTTTAAAATAAAAGCACCTGAGATGCTGGTGGGGTGGCCCAGGATAGAATTGTAGCTGGTACCTTCAAGATGAGACTAAAATTACCACTGAGTTCAAGAACAGACTTCTCATCACAAGACACATCATAACTCCAAAGGTGTAACCAAAGATGTGGGGATTACTGAGGTTCTGTAGGCTGTGATACAATACAGTGCACTTCCACTACAGTGCACTGAAAAAGTAGAGGAATTTTACCTTTATTCTGAGGTCTTCTGTTAAAATAAGCCACAGTTCATAATCAGGATATTATGTAAAAATATACAAAACTTAAAAATAGTAAATCTAGTTTCAATAAAGAAAAATATCATTGGTATGATATCATGGCAGTGAAAGTATCATACTGTATTTCACCAATGGGATTGGATTTAGAGGGCAGCATTTACACAAAGCTAAGTACCTTTTATGTTGGAAGCCCCAACTTTGTTGCCTTATTGTACCCAGCTCTATATGAATAGCATTTAAAATACTTAAGCTGTTGCAAATCATACCTCTGCATTTTCAGTTGAAGAAAAGAATTAAAGTGATCCTGTTAAGACTTAGTACCAATTCAGAATTTGTCTGGAATGGTCACAACTAGTTCAGATTGCAAATGTTACATGGCATGAAACAAGGTCCTAGACCTCAGTCTGCACGCAAACCTTACCATATATAGTACAACAACAGTAAGAGACTGTAAGCACCATCAAGGTTTCTGTACTGCATTTCCAAGAAAGCTCTTTTTTGATTTTAACTGAGTATTTCAAAACTGATATAGGGTCTGGGTAGGAGAGTGATTTTAACTTAACTTACTATTTCTTGTTGGAATTGTGGAATACCAAATGAGTTTAATGTTTAAACTGAGGTAGCTCTGTTCTCTGCTGCTTGATTAATAGTTATTTTGTGTGTGAATGAAAGAAGAGGAAAAGGCAAAAGCAATTTTTCTTTTACTGCTTGTGGAACCTTCCTGTCCACCACTTGACTGCTGTGTTTGCCTCTGCTTCCAAAGTAATTTAATGCAATTTTGAAGGGCCTTGAGGATTGCACATTTTTATTGTATTTTTTTCTTTAACTTTTTTATCAAGTTTACTTTCATTACCAAATTGGCCAGACAGGAATCTGATCTTATTATGGTTAATGAATCAGTGTACTGCTTAAAATTATTTGAATTGAATGTGAAGTGAGCACTAACATCTCTGAAGGTTATGTTAGTTTTATTTGTAAAGTTACTGGAGCATATTTCTAACATACCCAGTCTCCAGAACAACTTTTTCTCTGGAAACAGATTCAGTTGCAAGTAAACACACATGAACTCATATTAACTCCATGTAACTCCCTTAGTCTATTCCTCACATCAGTTAGGTATTTTGATGTTGAAAATATCTTTGTAGATGGCAACTGATTTTGAAATCTGTGTCATAATTATTTTGTATATCATTGATTTGTATAACATTTGGATAATGATGGTTACATGAATTGTGAAGTTATTTACATAAACAAAATACAACAATATGAATTGTTACTGTTGAGATCTCCATTGCAGTACTGTTCTTGTTACTACTTCTGTTCTTATGTTATACTTCCAGATAGCATATGAACAGAAGTAGTAACAGCAATAGGCCATACATGCGAGCTTCTGTACCATTCAATAAGATTTTAACTCATCTGATCCTGGTCTCAAGTTCACTTTCTTGCAGGTATTCCATAAATCTTGGTTTCCTTCAAGTCCAAAAATTAATCCATCACTGCCTTGAATGTATTTAGTGACTCAGTCTCCACAGCTCTCTGGAGTAGAAAATTCGGAAAGAAGAAATTCTTCCTCATCTCTCACGTAAATGTGCAATACCTTATTACAGCCACTAGTTCAAGCCTCCTCCACAAGGGAAATACCTCTTCCCAGTCAAGCCCCTTTAGAATAATCTATGTATCAATAAAGTCATTCTCATTCTCATGAACTTCAGTTTAAGTCTACTCAATTTTTTCTCAAAGGACAACTCCATCACAAGAACCTACCTTGTGGGCATTCCCTGAATCAGCCTCCAGTGCAAGCAGACAACTCCAGGTGTGGTCTTGCCTATGCCCTGGAAGAATAATACTGATTTGCAAAAAAAGTAACTGAAAGTTAGAGACCAAGCAGTATCTCTGAAGAAATAACTTAAAGAAATATTGTATTGAGTGTGATGCTCATGTGTGTATTTTAGTTTTAGATTGCACCATGTATCCATTTAAAAAATATGTAGCCTAACATTAAATTTAACTTCTTGCAGGCACTTTAGCACCGAATCTCTAATGTGTGACTGCAACCTTAGATGGGTCTTGCAATGGGCCAAAAACTTTTCAGTTCGCATAGCAGATGACACTTTATGCATCTACCCAAGAGCATTACACAGAAGACCATTCAAAACTTTGAAAGAGAAGCAGCTCACATGTGGTAAGTGCAATATTTTAAAAGAACTGTTATGATTCTGGAGATAATACTAGATTAGAGCCATTAAGTCTTAGAGTCATATAGCGCAGAAATGGATCCTTCAGTCCATTGCCAACTGTCAAGCACTCACTCATAATAATCCTACACTATTCCAATTTTTACTATAATCTCTCCTCATTCCCACTTACCCCTCCCAGATTTTACCATTGTCCTACAAACTGGGGGAGCAGATTACAGTGGCCAATTAACCTACCAATGCACACGTTCTTGGGATGTGGGTAGGAGCTGGAGCACCCAGAGGAATACCCACACATTCACAGGCAGGAAGTACAAACTCTGCACAGACAGCACCAGAGGTCAGGATTGAACTCAGGTCACTGGAACTGTGATGCGGCAGCCCTACTGGGTGCACCACCTTGCCCACTAGTAGCTATTGATTAAAGATACAATCAGAAATAATGGCTTGTCAGCTCTTTGAGTTTATTTATGGGTGAGAAGAGCACTGGTTATGTTTTATATACATATGATTGTTAAGAAAACTTATGTTGAGGTACTTTGAAATTTGGCTGAAACATTACCCAGTCAGACTTCAAGTAGGGCTGAATATACATTAAAACCCATGTTTTGCCTGGAAAACTTAGTGAATGTAAACCTTTTTTGATCAAAATGGAGGAGGAAGAAATGAGACTACAAGATGGTCAAGTGAATTGTTTTTGGGATTGAGAATAATTAATCAATTTCATCGTTGGACCTTGAGGGTAATTGAAGCCAGAATCCTGCTGCCTGAATCATCTCTCTCTCTCTCTCTCTCTCTCTCTCTCTCTCTCTCTCTCTCTCTCTCTCTCTCTCTCTCTCCCCCCTCTCTCTCTCACTCTCTCCCTCTCTCTCTCACACACACACCAAGAAGAAATTAATTAAGATAAAAAATAATCCACAGCATCTTTCAGGAGCTGCACTACCACATTTCTGTCAATGAACATCCTGAATGGCAGCCAGTAAAATGCTCATCTTCTTGAAAATCCTGATCATGGCAGAATTTCTATGAACATGACATAATTGAAACCCAAACCACACCAGGAGAAAATACTAAAACCTCCAGAATCTTTGTAAGCTTCACCTTTCATAATCCTCACAGGTACCTTTCCATGTATGCTGGCTGTCAAAAAGGCATTCAGTCTCAAATGCTTCCCAAGAAAGTCTGCCTTTTTATACCATGAACCTGCTGCTTTTTTATCCATGGATGTTTGCTTTCTTTTCTCACAAACTATTAGAATGTGTCAAGGGCTAATGAATTGGTTATTCATTGCCAAAGCACAGGAATTATTAATGAGCAATTATTAATGAACTGTAGCTTATGTTACACTTTTATTTTCAGTGCCTCATCACGTTAATGCAGTCTAATTCACATTGACAAAACTGACATTTGTAGAGAGGTGCTATATTAACCTAGAACTTTTGGTATTAGAAAATAGATATTTAATACATGTCATGTTTGTCTGCCATTAAGTTGGCAAAGGCAATATATTTTATTGCACAAGTATATTTAATACTTTTTTGTTAATATTACCATCACTAAGTTCGAGAATATCATTCTAAAAATACATAAACTGAAACTGTTCTGTGTGTTGGCAAAACACAAATCAAAACAGCTCTCAGACCTGATTTTAACCTGGTAATTTCAAACTAGGATAGGGACCTACTCTTTTTAATCCCATTGCATTTCCACAGTTTGTAATTATAACCTGCAGGTAAGTAGAACACAAACTGCAGTACAGTAGGATCCTTCAAATATGCATAGAGTCCCAATTTTGTAATCAGGGCCAGATGGCAAACAGAGTTCCATACACAGAGACTGCCCATGAGCTATCTTGTGTTTCCAAGGGAGACTAAAAGCTGGCATGCTAGATTTAAAATCTCCCTTGTCTCATGGTATGCAGGGCTTGGCTGTTTGCCATCTACCTTGGCCATTGCCTGCACATTTCCCTCCAGGAGGTGAAATCTGACATGTGCTTTAGAAGAGAATGCCTTATGGCACAAAATTTACAGCTTCCAGAGGTTGTCTTCTATTCATAAAGTGCAAGTGATTTGTGTTTGGAAGCAGTAGTTCTGTGTGAAAGAAACGAAAAGAATGCAAAACAGATGTAGATTTGATCAGATGTGAGCCAAAGGCATGACACTCACTCTGGGGTTTGATGTCGTACATCTGTGATTAAATGCCTCTTGGATAAGAAAAAAAGCCCAGATGACTATTGTTTACTACATCAGGATATTGAACACTTTGACATTGGAATAGGACAGGTGGGAATTTTCTTCACTAAAACTATTTTGTGTATCCCAAACTGATAAATCATAAAGCTGAGCATAATTAAATGTTTTAATTTTTACTTAAATGTTTTACTTGCAATAGCAAGTGTCAGTGCAGTTGATCTAATAATTTAAATTGACTTTCTGTCCCTCACTATTTGTTCATGGAGGCCAGTTCTTGCAAAAGTCTTTATCAAGCAATGTTATTGCTGCAATCATAATTGGAACTGTCAGATTAATTTGACATGAAGAAATGTAAACCGCAATGCTGAAAAGTTGATTGCATGTAATTCGCAAGTACACATTTTGTAATTTGAATCCTTCTTCCTGGCTGTATTCTGACAAGAGTACAATTGTACTAGATGCAAGATATCATGCCTGGAACCAGAGCACAGATTAAAAAAGCATATTTTGCAAATTTTCTATTGTATTGAAAGCAATGGCTGACTGTCGCAGAAAGTCTATTAATTGCAGTTTATTTAACTACTTGCAGCATGAAGACAGGTTTCCTGAAGTAAGTTTGCTTAACCTGCATTGCATTAGGAAGAATTATACGAATGTGTCCAGTGGTACAATTTGGGCATGCAGGAGCCAGGAATGCTATTGTAAAATATTTTACTTTTCTCAAGTGCATAAGTAGATTGTGCTGTTTCCTATGACCAACAAAGTATTCTGTTGAAGATTGTTTGCTGCAAAAGCTGTGTTACAAGCTGCAAAAGAGTGTTGCTGTAAAACTTAACAAAACATGGAGAGCTTTCTTGAGGCACTATGTGGTTAAACAGAAGGATACTAAGGAGGTTTGTCCCAAAACAGCCAAACAGAATGAAAGAATTCTGCACTGATTCTCTTTGATTGAGAACAAAAGTTAAAATACAATGTGGCTACGCAACATTGCAAGTCTAGGGTATAACCCAACTGTTGTTCATGACCTCCACAATCTTACTCATTCAATGCTGCGTTATTATAATAAAATCGTAGAGTGAAACAGCAGAGTCATACAGCCCATTATCTGAGTAGAGCTATCCAATTAAGCTACTTCCTTGTTCTGTAATTGTTTTCCCCTTGAGATATTTATTTAATTCTCTTTTGAATGTTATGATTAAATTATCACATCTTTTCAGTCAGTGCATTCCAGGATATGATGTTTTATTTTAATGGAAAATGTTCAAAAAATGCAGATCCTAGAACAGAAAGCACTGGAAATACTCAGCAGGTCAGGCACCATTCTGTGGAGAGACAGAGTTAACATTTCAAGTCAGCAGTGATGGAAAAGTGATATCAAGAGAAGGGGTAGGGTGTAGACGGCAAAGGGAATGTCTGTAAAAGGGTCGAAACCAAGGTTGTCCAGGTAACAGTGCTTTCAGAGCCATCTCATGAATTGATGAATGAGGACAATCGGAGAGAGAGGAAAGAACAAAAGAGTATGCTGGATTGGTGGAACACTGCAGTTGGCAGAAATCTGAAACAAAGAGAACACTGGAAACGTCCAGCAGATCAAGAAGCATCTGTGGGGAGAGGAAAACAGAGCTGAAGTGTGAAACCTTACGTCAAAACTGGCCAGAACTAGAATAAAGAAAGCAGGTTGAAAAAAACTGCAAATACTGGAAATAAAAACAGAAAATGGTGGATTCACTCAGCAGGTAAGGCAGCATCTGTGAAATGAGGAACAGAGTAAACATCAGTGAATGGATAAGGAAAAGGAAATATCTCTGATGAGGTAAGGCTAGGGTTGCCATGGGGATAAGTTGTGCAGGTTATCCAGTCGTTGGGTTCATGGGAGCAATTAGAGGGTGAGAATACAAACAAAATTGAGAAATGCTGAGCTGTAGGACATGCCCAGCAGGTCAGCTGTGGTCACAGAGGGAAAACTGAACCAGTATCATCAATAGGTTTCATGCTCCTTTGTTTATATTCTGCCCCCATGAGCCCAGTGATAGGATGACCACCATAAATTATCCCGTTGGCAACCCTGGTCTCACCCCCTCACAGGAATTCCTTTTGTCCTATCCATTGCTCCCTCACCTTCTCTGCAACTTAAAGCTAATTTCCCAGTTCTGATAAGAGAAGAGAAGAGATCTTTATTAGTCACATGTACATCGAAACACACAGTGAAATACATCTTTTGCGTAGAGTGTTCTGGGGGCAGCCCGCAAGTGTCGCCACGCTTCCGGCGCCAACATAGCACGCCCACAACTTCCTAACCCATATGTCTTTGGAATGTGGGAGGAAACCGGATCAACCAGAGGAAACTCATGCAGACACAGGGAGAATTTACAAACTCCTTACAGACAGTGGCCAGAATTGAACCCGGGTCGCTGACGCTGTAAAGCATTATGTTAACCGCTACACTACCGTGCCTGCCCATTGATCTTAGACATTAACTCTGGTTTTCCTTCCACTGAGGCTGTCTGACCTACTGAAGTTTCCATCCTTTCCTGCTTTTATTACTAGGGAAATCCGGTAAGAGAAATTGTTAAATTCGAGAGTTACAATGTGCCAATTCAGGGATGAGACACTGTTCCTCGAACTTACTTGGGCTTCGTAGGAGGAGGTCATAGACAGAGAGGTCAGAATGGGAGCGGGATGAAAAATTAAAGTGAAAGGTGACTGGGATTTCAGGGTTTTCCCTACCGTTTGAGTGGACGTGTTTAGAAAAGAGAATTACTATAATGATTCTGTACACCATTACTCTCACCTGTACTTTAAAGAGATCAACTTTAGTTTCCCCATTCTGCGCACATCACTGAAGTTCTTCATCCCTTGCAAACTTCTCGTAAATCTCTCCAGGACGTAACATCCTTTCAAAAGTGTTGTGTCCACAAATGAACACTTTGCTTCAGTTGGGGCCTTCCTAGTGTTATAAAGGATTAGCGTAACTTCTTTGCTTATTTACACTATGAATACAGCCAAGAATACTGCATGATTTTGCTAACTTCACCTGCCACCTTCAAAGATTTATGTGCATATGCCCTCTGTGTCCCTCTTCCTGCAGCCTTGGTCTTCTTTCATGTAGTTCCTATTGCCTCTCCTCATATTTCTTATTAAGACATAACACTTCACAGTTCTGTATATAATTTCCTTTTGCAAGTGCCTGCCAATTTCACTAGTCTAATACGTTCTCCAAAAGTCCACCCCATTGTTTTTACTGTTCTGTGATAGTTACAAAGCTTAGAATTTATGGCCTGATCATGTTAATTTGGTTCCGTCAGTTACACTAGCTACCCAAGTCTCCACATGCTTGCACTTACCTGGGCTAGATGCAGAAGGCCAAGTACTCCACACCCTGGAGTCCTATTGCATAATCCAGATGGCACGATGGCACAGAGATATGTGTGCCTTAGTGTGAAGGTACCACCCCCGAAAGACCTGAAACCCCTAAAAGAATGAGTGATTTTGGTGGGGGGGGGGGCACTTATCTGCTGTCAACATTGTCACTGGTGTAAACAATTTTGAATATCTCTGACATTTAGAGACATTTAAAATCCTTACAGTTAAAATAAATCAAAAGACTACTGAACCACTTTAAAATAAAATAAAGTTACTTAAAAGCAAACAAAAACATTTAAAAAGAACAAAAAAAAGTAAACAGAATTTCATAAAAAGTAACTTACCTTCTCCAAAAATTGTGCCCCAGAGACCTCTGGCCAGTATCGGATCCTTAGCCAGGCTAGACCCATGAGCTGAATAGTGATCTCCCCAGTGTAATGCTGAGCAATCCCAAAAATATGATTCTGCCACCAGACCTTACGTGAGGTCCAGTGGTGGAGCTAACTGACAAATTTTAAGATTAAGATATCTTTATTAGTCACATGTACATCAAAACACACAGTGAAATACATCTTTTGCGTTGAGTGTTCTAGAGGCAGCCCGCAAGTGTAGCCACACTTCCGTCGCCAACATATCATGCCCACAACTTCCTAACCCATACGTCTTTGGAATGTGGGAGGAAACCGGAGCACCCAGAGGAAACCCACGCAGACACAGGGAAAAAGTACAAACTCCTTACAGACAGCGGCCAGAATTGAACCCAGTTCGCTGGCGCTGCTATAGCGTTACGCTAACTGCTACACTACCGTACCTCAATTTATCATTGAGTCCTGAACTTGTACATTTCGCAGCTTGTGCAATGAAGTCCTATAAAAACCACTGACTGCCCAGCATGATTTGGCCCAATTCCCAGTGCGCCCAACTGCAGGTTGTTAAAAAAAAATCAGAAAATGCTCAGGTCCAGTAACAACCTGTGGCAAAACCTCAACTGAAAAACAACCATTCACCACTGGTGGTATCTGTTGGTCAGATAACCTTGTATTCATCCTATATGTTTAACTACATGGGCTTTCACATTGTTAACAAGTATTTCTTAAAACTATCTAACTTTTAGAAGGTGTGCTGGTGCTTGCAAAGCTTGGAGAAGGATGTACAGTGGTTGCAGGAACTATTTTAGGCAGAGCCATATGAAGTGCTAAAAAAACATTCTCTCAGGATAACATAACATAAACGACACTAATATTAAAATGCTAACATCAAAAAGCCCCTTCAAACAAAGATATATGTATGCTTTTTCAAGTAAGTGAGGAATGGAGAAGATGCAAAAGTGAATGGTATTTTATGCCTTCACCCTACCTTGCTGTGGAAGAGAATGTTCAAGGTGATCTTCTGAAAAAGGGACAAAAGTAAATAATCTCTGGACTCTCCTCTGTGCATAAGCCAATCGCCACTCCACCATAGAGAGTCCACCCTGATACCTTTTATAAGTATTTGGTTGTGAACCTGTATGAATGGTTGAAACAGCCACACCTTACTGCCCAGCACAATTTCTTTTGAAAGTTTATTGAACCCAAGTAACAGTATAACAGATCTTAGAGCAGGATAAAATGTCGGCACAACATTGTGGGCCGAAGGGTCTGTACTGTGTTGTAATGTTCTATGTTCTATAAATATTCCCATCTTTTGTACACTAATAGAGTGTACACTAATACACTTAACTAACTTCTACTTGCTCATAATTGGATACAGCTCTGATTTTGGACACAACTCATTCTGGTTAGTTACCCCAACCCCCACCCCCACCCTCCCAACTTGTCTGTACAGGTTGATCAGACCTGCCTGCAATTACCTTGCAAATTGCCCAGGTTTGCCCTCAAATCTCCTATTAGTAATACAGGAGATCATCAAAATAAGTAATTAATGCCAAACCCACCCTTTATGATTGCCCCTTCCATACCCAGGTTATACCGACTAAGGTTGTATATCTTAACCCAATTCAACTTTATCATCAATTTTCACAGAGAGGTTATTTTGATGGGGAAGAGCTCTGAGTTTATCAGCATCTTGAAAAGTTCCTTCTCTACTGAGATTCCAGACAGTTAGACTGTGGAAAAAATAGATAACGTAAATGATGTCTCAGGGTTAATCTTGCTTGTGAAAGAAATTGACTTTCCCCGCAGCTTTCTTCAGCTTACAGCATTTTGTTTTGAAAAAAATGTTGTTTTAAAAAGGCCCTGGTCTCTCATAGCATTCAGAGTAGGATTTTGGTCAATTTTAGTCCATTTCTGTCAATCTAGAATTAAATATAGGTCCTCCTGAAGGTACTGGTTGCACCATTCCCCATGCTCTTCCCATTTCCAGTACTAACCTTCCATGAATGAGTAGGTCCAACTGTCCTGGGCCTTCCGACCTGAGAGTTTGGTAGCAAGACATTGCCTCAGTGGTGACTAGCCATCAGCTGCAGAACCACTGGGACCCTTCCTTGATAATCGTGACAATTTGAGCTATTGTCCTGATATTCATCTTAGTCAGCAACACCTGCACAACTAAATAAAAAATGCTTTATAGTACTTTTTCAGAGGCTGTACATTTGTGTTTCCCTTAATGGCTTATGATGGTCACTTCTTCCCTTGCAGCATTGAAACAGGTTGACACAGAGCTGCCACATACATTTAAGCAGCTTTGTCCCTCATAATTCTGGCCTCCAACTCCTTTAACAAAATTATGTTCCAATTACCTGCCTTTTCTCATTTTGAAAATTTCAAATGGCAGGCCGTATCAAACACAGAGAATTGCCTTGAATGGTCAAATTGACCAACCCCAGAAGATCCAATAATGTTGCCATTTCAGTTAAGCATACTAAGGTGCCAAAATCAGGTTTTTCAAACCATGGTTTTATGCATTGCTTATATAATCATGTTCTATTTTGTAAATACCTGATAAAACGATATGCTATTCAGTATCCCTGAATGGCTGACCTGAATTTAGAAAGTTCACATGAGTACAGTTCTGAACTTTTGCTGTATTATACAATCTCAACTGGGCCAGTATAGTTGACCCAGATGAACCTGAATTAGATGACAAAGATTAGCCTGATTGCTCTCCAAAAACTTTGGAAAGGGTTTGATTTTGATTGAAGAACCTGTCAATGCTGTCTTGGGGGTACAGTAGCATAATATTCATATTACTGCTCATATAGTATCCAGAGACCTGGATATTGATCTAGAAACCTACGTTTGAATCCCCACATGGCAGCTAGGAAACTTAAATTCATCTAGTTAGGTAAACACAAGTTAAAAAGCCAATATCAACAATAGTGAATTATATTAATAATGCAGATTATTGCAAAAGCCCATCTGGTTCACTAATATACAGTATTTTCGAGAAGGAAATCTGTTGCATTCACCTAGTTTGGCCTATGTAAGATAGCAGGCCCACAAGGATCTGGCTGCCTTCTGAAATAAACTAGTGAGCCAGTCAGTTTAGGAGTGATTCAATAATCGCAAGCCTTACAAAAGGTGCCCATTTTGTGAATGAGTACATTTTTTTAAAAATAAATTAATGAGGAATGCCCACTCAAGCATATTCTCAGAGGCCGATGTCCATTAAAAATCACAAAAAGGAGTCAATAGTGCAGACATTTTTCTGCATGTGACGATCATTAAGGTGGTCTTGTATGGGAATCCTGTGCCAGTCAGACTCACCAATTCCTAGTCTTTAGCCCATGATGAATTTTCCTGTACAATCTTGTAGTATGGTAGAAGTTCTCAACAGTGAGACAGATTTCCTTCTAAGAGTGGGTAGGTGATGGCACAACACACCTCCATTGGCTGATGGGACATTTGCTGTCAGAAGTGGAAAATGTCATCATTTTTAGGCCTCCCACAAAGAGGAAGATTTATTCTGGAGATGGAGGACATCAGGATTCTCCTTGAAGACTTTAGGTGTAAGTTCACTGCGAGACTTCCCAACAGTGGCTCAGATATGGACAAGCCGTTTCATTAATGTGAATAGAAGTCCCATGTTTGGTGGCACAGCGCAGCGTTCAGTCCAATTAATGTAATTGGGTCCTTTATCTTCCTTGTGAGGATACCTTCATGACATGAACTGTAGTGGTTCGAGAAGACTGCTCACCATCACCTTCGCAATGCAATAAAGGGACATATAATAACTGCTACGCCTTTCAGTTATTGCCTGAAAGTGCTTAATCCCATTTCAAAAGCCAAGTGGATACTTTCCTGCTTACTATTTGGTGCGGTGACCCTTTCGAGAGGAGCTAGATGCCACCAGATCAGTCTGCCTGAGAAGCAGCTATGATGCAGGCATATTCAACAACTAAGATGCTCCAGTATTCACAGTAGTCTTAAGTCTGATTGATTGAATAAACGCTGGCTCTATCAGCAAATCTATATCCCACAAATAAATAAATTTTTTAGACAGAGTATAGTCAACTGATGAGACTATAATCCTTAGTGGATCTGATGAAAAATTGGTGAATGATAAAATCAATGATGTTCAAGTAGAGTTTCAAAGGTTTTGTTACTAAGATACCTCTGTAGAAGAAGTGAATTTACCTATGTAAATGCAAGAAATCTGTCCTGTGACTATGAAAAATGGCATATTTAACATGCAATATTCCAGATTATAACTATTAATTGTGAACTAATTGCCATGAAAATTGTGAAACAGCATTATCATGTGATAGTATATTTTTTTTATTTACATTGTACTGGTATTGAACACCATTTAGCTCTTAATGAATCACTGTGCTCATTTACAATTATTAATTTTCAGATGATCCTTTGGAGTTGCCTCTGTTTGAGATGATCCCATCTCACCGTCAAATAGTATTCCAGGGGGATCGTTTGCTGTTTCTGTGCACTGCGACATATGTGGATAAAACAATGCAAATTCAATGGCGACATAATGGAAAATTAATGATAACAGATGAAGATAATGAAATATTTGTAGAACCAGTTATGATCCATGACTGTTGTTTAATTACCAGGTATGAATATCCTTTGTGTTTCCTGTCGACTTAAAATTACATTGTTTGCTGTTTAATGATTCCCTTTTGTTTATTATTATTATTACATCATAGTTCAGAACACATATTGCTGTGCATAATTGCATGATGTAAATTACATGTTGCAAAGTCTATGCCCTCGGCTTGGAACACAAACCATTACGCTTAAATCAAAGGAATGTTGCGTACAATTGCAATGTCCTCAGTAGTGAGTGCCACCTTCTGGAGTGGGAAATAATTACAGATACTATGAAGATTTCGCATCATTTAACGTTGCAGGCATCCCAAAAGAATTTTAGAACTCAGATTTTAGTAGTAACTTACAAAGATGGTGCCAATAAGCCTTGTGATTATATGATACTCACACTGATGTTTTAATGTTAACTTTGAAGATTTAACCATTGATCCAGGGCAAATATGTAAATATGATAGATAAATTTATGCATAAATCTGTATAATAATCATCATGATTGAGCTAGTGATAATATGCTAATTCTGTTAAAAATATTTAACATTTTTAAACATTTAAGGGGGGGGAGAAAAAGAAGGGGTGGGGTTACCAGAAGTTAGAGAAATCGATGTCAAGGCCATCAGGTTGGAGACTCCCAAGGCAGAATATGAGGTGTTGTTCCTCCAGTCTGCGTCTGGCCTCAATGTGGCAGTAGAGGAGGCCATGGATAACATGTCAGTATGGGAGCGGGATGTGGAATAGAAGTGGGTGGCCACCGGGAGGTCCTGGCAGTTGCGCCAGATGGAGCGACGGTGCATCTGTCGCTGATCGACGAAGTCATTGACGAAGCAGTCACCCAATCTGCGTCAGGTCTCACTGATGTACAGGAGGCCAGACCGGGAGCACTGGATGCATAAATGACATCCTCGGACTCACAGGTGAAGCGCTGCCTCACCTGGAAGGATTGTTTGGGACCCTGAATGGTGGTGAGGGAAAAGGTGAAGGGACAGATGTAGCGCTTGGGTGGTTGCAGGCATAAGTGCCAGGGGGGTTATCGGTGGGGAGAGACGAGTGGACAAGGGAGTAGCGGAGAGAGCGGTCCCTTTGGAAAGCGGAGAGAAGGGGTGAGGGGAAGATGTGTCTGGTGGTAGGATCCTGTTGGAGGTGGCGGATGTTGCAGAGAATGATGTGTTGGATGCGGAGGCTCGTGGGGTGGTAGGTGAGGACAAGGGGAACCCTGTCCCTGTTATGTTGGTGGGGGTGAGGGCAGACGTGCGGGAAGTGGAGGAGATATGGGTAAGGGCAGCGTTGATGTGATGGAAGGGAAACCCTGGTTACTGAAAAAGGAGGGCATCTCTGATGTCCTAGAATAGAAAGCCTCATCATGCGAACAGATGCAGCGGAGACAGAGGAACTGGGGGAAGGGGATGGCGTCCTTACCAGTGACAGGGTGGGAAGAGGTGTAGTCAAGGTAACTGTGGGAGTCAGTGGGTTTGTAGAAGATGTCTGTGGTTAATCTGTCTCCGGAGATGGAGACAGAGAGATCCTGAAAGGGGAGAGAAGTGTTGGAGATGGACCGAGTGAATCTGAGGGCAGGGGTGGAAGTTGGAGGCAAAGTTGATGAAACTGATGAGCTCAGCACGGGTGCAGGAAGAAGCCCCAATGCAGTCATCAATGTAGTGGAGGAAAAGTTACCGGTGTAGGCTTGGAACGCAGACTGTTCAACATAGCCAACAAAGAGGCAGGCATAGGTGGGGCCCTTGCGAGTGCCCATGGCTACACCTTTAGTTTGGAGAAAGTGGGAGGAGCTGAAAGAAAAGTTGTTAAGGGTGAGTACCAGTTCTGCCAGATGGAGGAGGGTGGTGGTGGAGGGGAACTGGTTGGGTCTGTTATCAAGAAAGAAACAGAGAGCTTTAAGGCCTTCCTGATGGGGGATGGAAGTGTACAGAGACTCGACGTCCATGGTGAAAATGAGGCGGTCAGGGCCGGGGAACTGGAAGTCGTTGAAGTGATGGAGAGCATGCCAAGGGACTGAACCAAGGGGAACAAAATGGAGTCAAGATATGAGGACACAAGTTCAGTGGGGCAGGAGCAGGCAGAAACAATGGGCCTACCAGGGCAGTTAGGTTTGTGAATCTTGGATAGGAGGTAGAAACGGGCAGTGCGGGGTAGGGGAACTATGAGGTTGCCCTCTTCCTTTCCAGTCCTGATGAAGGGTCTCAGCCCGAAATATCGACTGTTTATTTCCCTCCATGGATGCTGCCTGACCTGCTGAGTTCCTTCAGCACTTTTTGTGCATTGCTCCAGATACATCCAGCATCTGCAGAATTTCTTGTATCCCAGCCAGCAACTTCAGTGGCATAGGCATTGTTCCACCCATTGTTCCATGCAGTACTTGTGGTCTGAAGTATTCAATGCCATGGATACATCTTGATATATACAATGCTTTGGAGTGAAAGATTTATAATATTTCATTTTTCTATGAAAGCTTTAGACTGCCCTGAGTATCAAGAGAAGCTCAGTATGGAAACCTTTTTTTGGAACAGCATTAATTGTAGAATTCTCTACTGCTGCTGGCTTACACTTACCCATGCCAGCAGCAAGTTTCACAAGAATCAGCATCGGTTTGGCTGATGAGATGATTTGCTTTTCTTAGGAGTAAGAAAAAGATTAGATCCATCTGGTTCAGGACAGAGACATTATGCTGATTTGCATTTCTGAAATTCGGTAATCTAATGTTTCATCACAGTAGCTGAATTATAACATGTTCAGAAAGCTAGACTGGTGTAAGGTAAATGCATGAAGACTGGGTATGGCAGGTTTCTGTAGAAATGTTGAAATGAAAGATGGAAATTTGTATCTACAACTTGCATTGGTCTGGAATAGTTATGAAATGTGTGTGCTCATAACAAAACTGCAACTCGTATTGGCAGCAGCCTGAAAAACTCAAAGATTATGCCAGCACTTTTCCCAGCTATTTATAAGATTGTTATAAGTCTGAGTAAATAAAAGGGAAATGTACGTATCCTTGCTCATATTTTAAAGAAACTGAGACAAAGTGTACATGTGCAGCTTGTTCGTGTAAACAGATAGTATCAGTTCATGGCTGATGTTTTACTTACTACTGTGCAGAAGAAGGCTGTTCAGTTCATTGGATGATTATTGACTCACAGCAGAGCAATCCCATCAGTGCTATTCCCCTTCCCCTTGTAATCTTACAACCCTTTCTCTCTCACATGTCCCTCAATTCTCCCTTGGTTTGTTTTGCCTCTTAAAAGGACAGTTTGCAGTGACTATTTAACCTACCAACAAGTCATTGGGATGTGAGAGGAAACTAGAGCACCCAACGGAAGCCTATTTAGTCACAGGAAGAACATGCAGATTCCACACAGACAGCAAGCCAGGTCCAGTCAGCAGCAGCACTTCCCCTTGTGCAAATGTCCCAACCAGCCTTTTCCAATAAATGTTTATAACTTGACATTGGGTTGTAGAGTGGCATTATGACATCAAAGATTCATCCCTGCAGGCCACTAAGACTTCAAGACTTTAAACGTTTTGGATTAAATAAAGCATTTGAGTAAAGTGTGGATGTAATATGACTCAAATGAGCTGGGAGTATAGTTATGAATGAAATGGAGTTCCAAGGTTTTGACTTAGCTCCAAACTCAGTGATTCACTAAAGATTGCAGGTATGGGGCAGCATAGGTGGCTTCAGTTTTGATTTGAAACTTCTTGTTTCAAGTTTTTTCAAACATGTTTTGAATATTTAATATCACAGTCAATTTATGAACTGCTTCAAGTTAATTGCTTCAAGTAATTTTGTCCAAACCTTTTGTTTTTATATACAGTAAATAAACTGATAGTCATTTGTAATTCATTGTATAAATTTGCTTAAAAAGTGTATCAACTATTTCATATCTCCTTACATCAAAGGAGTCATTCAGTCCATCAAGTCAATGCCAGCTCTCAAAGAGCATCCCATCAATCCTATTCGCTCATTTATTTCCCTGTAACCTATTCCCTCACACGTGCCCATTAACATCCCCAAGGTTCCCCTGCCACCCTAACACTAGTGGCAACCTACAGATAACTTAACAACCAGCATATATCTGGGATGTGGGAGAAAACCAGAGCACCTGAGCAAAACCCACACAGTAACACACAGACAGTATCAGAGATCAGAATCAAACCCAGGTCACTGGAGCTTTGAGACAGCTGCAGTACATGCACCACCATTATCTGTGGTATCTGTGGATTACTTTGTTATTTGCTCCATCATCGTCATCTCACACTAAATGCTGTTTCAGATGACATTTCCATTATTATGCAATAATATGGGCTGAACAGAATCTGTACCTTAAAGGGACATGCTGTTTGAACAAAGTAGCAAGTAAAGTGAGGTGATCAATTATGTCATATTGGGTTTGCTGTCATTAAAAGTAATGCAAAACATTAGGTTTCAATCAGTCGTGTCTGCTATAAGTGAGTATTTTCATTAGCCAGTTGGATAGCATTCATGCATCCTAATAACCTGGTGCTTCTGCGACATACTTTAAAGAAAAAACTCCTCTATGTAGCTCCTTGTAGGTTCAGAAATTCAAACCAATTGCTGTTTTGTGCACATTGAATAAATATGAAGGTCACATTCCAAGTCAGTTAATCAGAGTGAGTTTTTCTATGACCTTTACTTGAGGTGCTATGGTATTTGGAGCTAAGGAAAATATGGTTCTAATTTAAAGATCTGCATTCACGACTACTTCTAGCAGAAATACAAAATCTCCTCTACTTCTCTCTGTGCTCAGCAACCTTCCTCCACCACCAACAGACCCCGCCACTACCTCTCCCCCGACAACCAAGAAATACGCATTGTTGACAAGTATTACTAGAAAGGATCCACATTAGATAACAGATGTGTGCTTGAAAAGCAGCACAGTATGGCTGTCAGAATGTTATTAAAACGCAGTTGCAGTCTGTTTCCCACCATGAATTTTTGAGCTGATGCAATCAAATAAATTGTTGTGATCTTGTTACAAAATAGATAAAGTAATTACAGTAAATACAAGGGGTTAGCATGCAGGCTCAATTTAATATCTGAGCTACAGTAGTTAAAAGGTGCAAAGCACAGATGTCATCCATCTTTTGTTGGTTGCTTGGTGCTTGATAATAATCTAATTTGAGAATAGGATCCTACTTTTTCTGATTTAAATCATGAGTGCTTGTGCAAGCAGAAATATGTTTTTACACAATCAATATTTAGGAAGTCCATTCATAGTGGGAGAAACAACTTTTCAAAGTAAATTGTATTTAATAATGCAAAAGCACTTGGCTGGTTCAGGAAAGATTGACATGTTTATCTGGTAAATGATTTCATCTGTTTACTTCAGATTTGTATTAACTTATGACGCTGTGGATGCTTCAGTCTGTGTTCATATCAGTATACTGTGTATCTTATATAAAATCTGAAATAATGTTCTAAGTGCGAGCACAAAACTATCATTGCATGAGTCTATCGTTCTGATAGAAGCCTCAGCTCTTATAAATACATAACAATAATTTGAGCATATAACCAAGAGATCTGGACATCATTAGAAGAGTGACACAAATTTCCAATATGTGCTGCTGGTGGGCGAGATTCATTGCTATAGATACAGAATCAAAACATCATTTCCAAAAAAAATTTTAAAATAGAATGCTAATCATTAAGATTGATAGCTTGATGGCTGTTTCATCACTGTACCAACCTGTCACTGCAAATGCAATCCTCACAAAGCAATTTAGTGCATTTATAGATCAAAAATAGAAATTCAAACATCAGCCCATTGGTGAGAGAACTCATTCCACTGGTTGTTATAAAAACAGAAATAAAAGCAAATAAATAGGAAGGAGAGAATGAGTGAATTGTGGCTCAAAAAACTATTCTAGGATGAGGATGGGAAGATGGAAGGAGTCATTTTCAAATATTAAAGCCAAGCAGTTGCATAATCTGCTTACTTACAATGTGTGGATGATGTTAGGTAGGAGGAAGCCATTTTCTGAGAACTTCAAGGATTTGAGAAGAACAATCTGTAACATAATTACAGTACATTATCTTTTTATTCTATTGCTATCCCTTCCCTCTCCCCATTTTGACTTTGCATTTCCAGCTACGGATGTAACACTGGAAGAATAAGTAGTATAGAACCATAGAGTTACACTGTGCACAAACAGGCCCTTCAGCCCAACTTATCCATGCTATGATGCCTATCTATGCTAATCCCATTTGTTGGGATTTGGCCCATATCGTTCTTCTCTTTTGCGATCCAAGTACCTGTCCAAGTGCCCTTTAAACACTGTAATTGTATCAGCCTCTCCCACTTTCTCTGGCAGTTCATTCTATATAACCACAATCCTCAGTGAAAATCTTGCCCCACAGATCTTAAATTTCTCCCCTTCACCTGACACCTATGCCCTCTAGTTTTAGACTCCACTGCCCAAAGAAAAAGATTGTGACTGTCTACCCTATCCATGCCCCTCATAATTTTTGAACCTCTATAATGTCACCCCTCAGCCTCTTGTGTTCCAGTGAGAATAAAGCCAGCCTATCCAATCTCCCCTTATAAATAAAGTTCTCCATTCCAGGCAATGTCCTGGTGAATCTCTTCTGCGCTCTTTCTAATGCCACCACTTCCTTCCTGTAGTGTGATGACCAGAACTTAACACAATACTTCAAGTGTAGCCTGACCAATGGTTTGTACAGGTGCAACATGACATCCCAACTTCTAGACCCAATGCTTGTCAGAACCCTGGGTCTCCAATTTGGAAAAATCTGGACCCATGGGCTAACATAATCTCATTATTTGATCCACAACATTTGATTGAGCAAGACAGACAAACACCTTGAAGCAAAGTTTAAAGTTATTTTGGCAAGTTCAAATAACTCTGGCTCTTCCTTCCTTTGTTTCATACAGTTTAAGAATTCAGATATTGCTTGGCAGAATCCATACACTAATTAAGTAAGATTAGGTTGTTTCAATATCAAGTTTATATTTTCTTCATTTAATTATAGCCATTTTTAAGAAATACCGTTTCATGAAGTGTCATATTAGTTACTATATATACTTGTAATTTAGTTCGTTAGTAAATTGGTTGGTGATTCACTCTTCTTTAGCATATCCCTCACCTACCTTTGGTTTGACATAATCTTATCAATGACTAGCACCTCTAATATCCACACCACTTTCTGACAAGATGTTTTGTGTTTGGAACACCATCTTAACAAAGTCAATTGTCCCATCGTAGGGCAGATAAAATCATGGAAAAGTTTTTAAAAATTATAACTTAAAAGAAGGTCATTCAGCTCATTATATGGACCAAAAGTGGACCGTATGGATTAATTCCATTTTCCAGCTCTTGATGCTTAAACTTGCATGTTAGGTGATGGGAGCAGAGTAGTTAATCTTGTGGCGGAGAGAGTCTGCAGACATATGATTCCTCACTGAACAATAACTATTGCTGGACAGTTTTTAAGGATTTTATTTGACAGGAAAGGATTACAGTTCCACTATACCTTGTCAAACTCCAAAAGCCCTTCAGGCTACAGGTGCCTTCTAACTAAAAGAGAAATGCATTAAGCAATATTTCCACATCCCAGGTAAGCAAAGATAAATGCTGCTTGTGATGTTAGTTGGAAGAGGGAAAATTTGAACTGTGCATTCACAGGGTTACTTTACACATTCTTGATGTCAGGAGAATGTGAAAAAGAGACTTAATGCTGCAGACACTGATCATATTTGGCCATTATGCCAGGACGTAAGGGAAATGAATACAGTGTGTGCTATATTCACTTAAATAATTATGGGGAATGCACTTCTTGTGTTCTTCCTTAACTATACTGAATCCTACTTGCCTTTCTATCAGTTTAATCTGCCTTAACATGAGATCATTGGGGAAAAACAAATACATCTATCATTTATCACTTTTATTTTCCTTATGTGAGCTTGAGATAATGGAAAATGTTTTTTATGGAGGAATTGACATTTACCTGACAGATTGGGTTCAGTTGGCCAAATCCAGATAGGAATATTTAGTGTGCATTATTTTTACACCAGATTTAACCTTTGTAAGTTTTACCCGACCAAATTGGACCTCATTAATTGACCTGGTATCTGAGTAAAACCTGAAAATACCTTAGCCTAGAAACTCTTATCACTTTGCTCTGGGTTTCTTTTAATACGTTAAGTGCTTTGTGTGCCTTGAGTCCTTCTAGGAATTAGATATCATTTGTTTGCTTGTGTAGAAAAATCACGGGTCAGGCAGAGTGATGTCAAATGATGTGCGATGCTTGATGTTCCTCACATTGTACTGACCAAATGGCAAATACCTTGCTCACTGAAGCAGGTTGAGGCCTATGTCAGCACTATTTAAAGGGCCTGATATTACCTCAGTGACTGCCAAAGACACCAAGCCACTAATTTTCTTTATGTTTTCTTTATTAGTGATTGCTCCAACCCAAACCTACACCCAGTCTTCAGCCTGAACAACCCATCCCACTCACCATCCCACTCCTCTTCCTGACCAACAACCCTCCTCCATCATTGCCATCACTGATCATCTCCCCAACTGACCCCTTTCCCCAATCCTTCAGCCAAACTCTGATCATTTTCACATAACAATCCTTTTCTCCCAGGCCATGATCTTCTTCCACAATTCCCATCTCCCTCTCCTCCCTTACAAGCCACAATCTTCTTTTTCCTGAACAACTGGTCTTCTACGACCCCACCACCAGCCCCTCCCAAAATAATCTTCCTCCTGCTTTCAGCTGCCCAACTCACTTCTTCTGTGATCTCCACTATTTGCAAAGGCAAAAAGATCTTGGAGGAAATCTTTTATTGTGCATGGTTCACATTGTGAGGCTACTCTGTCACTCATGATGTGTCACAATTTATCAACCCATATGTTTGAACATATGGGTTGACAAATAAGGGCTTGAACAACCTCAACCCCTTATTTAAATTAACACCAATATTTATTGACCGTTTACTTAAAATGGTTAAGTTATGATCATCAAAATTACTAACAATCCCTGTACACTTTTAATCATTGCTAATTTATGCTGATTTTTATATCAAATTGATACAGATATATTTACAAGACTAGTATTGTATCCACTGAGATGGTTCTTTGATGTATAAACCTTTGCAATCTTACTTTGAGGCATTCAGTTTCTTTGGGTGTGTTGTATATATTGTGTATGGGCAGTACAGTGGCACAACTATCTGTGCTGTTGCCTCACATATCCAGCGACCTGGGTTCAATCATGGCCTTTGGTGATGTCTATGTGCACGTTCTTCTGTGACTGCATTGGTGGGTTGGTAGGTTAATTGGTCACTGTAAATTACCTCAAGTGTAGGTAGTTGGTAGAATCAGTGGGAATATGAGAAGAATAGGTTAAAAGGAAAGTTAGTGGAGGAATGGGATTACTTTGGGAAGCAGCATAGACTCAGTAGGCTGAATGGCCTCCAATGTCACAAAGAAGTAAGGAAGGCAATTGCAATGTTAGCATTCATCTCAAGAGAACAAGAATATAAAAGCAAGGATGTAATGCTGAGGCTTTATAAGGAGTTGGTCAGACCACATTTGGAGTAGTGAGCAGTTTTGGGCACCATATCTAAGGAAGGATGTGCTGGCATTGGAGAGGGTCCAGAGGAGGTTTACGAGAATGATCCCAGGAATGAAAGGGTTAACATGTGAGGGGCATTTGATGGCTCTCAGCCTGTACTCACTGAAGATTATATGGAACATAGAACATTGCAGCACTGTACAGGCCCTTTGGCCCACAATGTTGTACCGACATTTTATCATGCTCTAAGATCTATCTAACCCTTCACTCCCACGTAGCCCCCCATTTCTCTATCATCCGTGTGTCTACCTAAGAGTCTCTTAAATCTCCTTAATGTATCTGCCTCCACAACCTCTGCCGGCAGTGTGTTCCACTCTCTGTATAAAAAACTTACTCCTGACATCCCTCTTATATCTTCCTCCAATCACCTTATAATGATGTCCCCTCGTGTTAGCCATTGTCACCCTGGGAAAAAGTCTCTGACTACCCACTCGATCTATGCCTCTTATCATCGTGTACACCTCTATGAAGTCACCTCTCATCCTCCTTCTCTCCAAAGAGAAAAGCCCTAGCTCACTTTACCTGTCCTCCTCAGACATGCTCTCCAATCCATGCAGCATCCTGGTAAATCTCCTCTGCACCCTCTCTAAAGCTTCCACATCCTTCCTATAATAAGGCAACCAGAACTGAACACAATACTCCAAGTGTGGTTGAACCAGAGCTCTGTAGAGCTGCAACATCACCTCACGGCTCTTGAACTCAATACCCCATCTAATGAAGGCCAAACACCATACGCCTTCTTAACCCTATTGACCTGCATGGCAACCTTGAGGGATCTATGGACGTGGACCCCAAGATTCCTCTGTTCCTCCACACTGCTAACCTTGTATGCTGCCTTTAAATTTAATCTCCTGAAGTGTATCACTTCACATTTATCCGGGTTGAACTTCATCTGCCACTTCTCAGCCCAGGTCTGCATTCTATCAATATCCTGTTGTAATCTACAGCAACCTTCTACACTATCCACAACACCACCAACCTTTGT
The DNA here is from genome assembly GCF_009764475.1 of Pristis pectinata. NCBI lineage: Eukaryota > Metazoa > Chordata > Chondrichthyes > Rhinopristiformes > Pristidae > Pristis > Pristis pectinata. The sequence continues at coordinate 28,646,122 of NC_067416.1, forward strand.
ATCATCAGCAAACTTACTAACCCACCCTTCCACATCCTCAGCCATCATTTATAAAAATCACAAAGCTCAGGGGTCTCAGAACAGATCCCTGCAGAACATCACTGGTCACCGACCTCCAGGCAGAATATGCTCCATCTACAATCACCCTCTTTCTTCTATGAGCAAGCCAATTCTGAATCCACACAGCCAAGTTTCCCTGGATCCCATGCCTCCTGACTTCCATGAGGAACCTTGTCAAACTCCTTACTAAAGTCCATATACACCACATCCACTGCTCTACCTTCATCAATGTGCTTTGTCACATCCTCAAAGAATTCTTTTCTTTTTCAATCTTTTTATTGAATTTCAAATTAATGTACATAACATTAATAATTATACATATGATGTGAAGAGATTGGGATAACAATAATAACAGTTAATTTATACTCACAAGGAGTAAAATATGTAATCTGGACCTCCCGGTATCTTGCTAAGTGAACAGAAAAAAAAAGAAATTTGATTATATGAAAAGAAAACCCCCAAATCAAAAAAAAGTATAATAATAAACAAAAGCAAACCAAAAACTTCAAAAAAAACTGGACTGATATTTCTTTGGTTAAAAAAAACATTATTATGTCGTCAGCTGTGTTCCTCTATATTCAAAGGTTATTGAAAGGGATTTTGAAAAAGGTCTGCTTATATCATATGGAAATATTGAATAAATGGACTCCAAACTTCCTCAAATTTAAGCGAAGGATCAATAGTATCACTCTTAATTTTTTCTAAGTTTAAACATGTTATAGTTTGAGAAAACCATTGAAATGTAGTAGGGGGTATAGGGTCCTTCCATTTAAATAGAATGGATCTCTTGGCTATTAATGTAACAAAAGCAATCATACGACAAGCAGAAGCAGATAAATGGCCAGAATCCATCATTGGTAACCCAAAAATTGCAGTAATAAGATGGGGTTGTAGATCAATATTCAATACAGTTGAAATAATATTAAAAATGTCTTTCCAATATTTTTCCAAAAGAGGACAGAACCAAAGCATATGTGTCAGGGAAGCCACCTCCAAATTACATCTGTCTCATATAGGATTTATATGGTGATAAAAACGGGCTAACTTGTCCTTCGACATATGGGTCCTGTGAACCACCTTAAATTGTATCAAAGAGTGTCTAGCACACATTGAAGATGTATTAACTAAGTGGAGAATTTTCTTCCATGTCTCTGTAGGTAAGAGTATCTGAAGTTCTCTTTCCCATTCATTCTTAATTTTATCAAGTGTCTCTAGACATATTTTCATAATCAGATCATAAATTATTGCTATCAAGCCCTTCTGATAAGGATTAAAACCTAAGATTTTTCCCATAATTTCAGTTTTATGTAGTATTGGAAAAGAAGGTAAAGGGACTTTTAAGAAGTTTCTAATCTGTAAATATCAAAAAAAATGTGATCTAGGCAAATTGTATTTATTAGACAACTGTTGAAAAGACGTAAAACAGTTATCAATGAATAAATCACGAAAGCATGTTATTCCCTTCATTTTCCATAAAGAAAAGGCTAAGTCAATTCTGGATGGTTAAAAGAAAAATTAGATTGGATAGGACTTGATACATCCTCAAAGAATTCAATCAAGTTCATGGGGCTCCTCACAAAGCCATGCTGACTGTGCCTAATCAGCCTGTGCTTCTCCAAATGCTCATAAATCCCATCTCTAAGAATCTTCTCCAGTAATTTACCCACCACTGAAGTAAAACTCACTGGTCTGTAATTCCCAGGGTTATCCCTACTCCCTTTTCTTAAACAAAGGAACAACATTTGCCACCCTCCAATCATCTGGCACTACTCCTGTGGCCAGTGAGGACACAAAGATCGTTGCCAAAGGTGCAGCAATCTCTTCCTTTGCTTTCCATAATAACATTGGATATATCCCGTCGGGCCCCGGTGACTTATCTATCCTAATGTTTTTCAAAAGTTCCAGCACATCCTCTTTCCTCAACATGCCCGAGCATATCAGCCTGTCGTACGCCATCCTCACAAACATCAAGGTCTCTCTCACTGGTGAATACTGAGGCAAAGTATTCATTAAGGGCCTCCCCTACCTCTTCCGACTCCAGGAACGTTTCCTCTTTTATCCCTGATCGGTCCTACCCTCACTCTAGTCATCCTCCTATTCTTCATATACATGTAGAAGGCCTTGCGGTTTTCCTTGATCCTACTCGCCAAGGACTTCTCATGCCCCCCCTTCTAGCTCTCCTTTCTTAATTCTTAAGCTCCCTCCTGACTACCTTGTAACTCTCCAGAGCCCTGTCTGATCGATACTTTCTAAACCTCAGGTATGCTTCTTTCTTCCTCTTGACAAGATATTCTACATCTCTTGTCAACCACAGTTCCTGCACTCTACCATCCTTACCCTGCCTCATTGGGACAAACTTATCCAGAACCCCATGCAAGTCCTCCTTAAACAATCTCCACACTTCCACTGTGCACTTCCCCAAGAACATCTGTTCCCAATTTATGCTCCCAAGTTCTTGTCTAATAGCATCATAATTCTGCCTCCCCCAGTTAAGTACTTTCCAATATCGTCTGCTCCTATCCCTCTCCAAGGCTATTGTAAAGGTCAAGGAGTTATGGTCACTATCTCCAAAATGATCTCCCACTGAGAGATTTGAAACCTGATCAGTCTCATTGCCTAGTACTAGGTCCAATATGGCCTCTCCTCTAGTTGGCCTGTCCACATATTGTGTCAGGAATCCTTCCTGGACACACCTAACAAACGCCGTCCCATCTATCCCCTTTACACTAAGGAAGTACCAATCAATATTAGGGAAGTTGAAATCACCCATGACAACAACTCCTCTCCAAAATCTGCCTCCTGATCTGCTCTTCAGCGTCTCTGCTGCTATTGGGGAGTCTGTAGAATACTGCCAATAGAGTGATCACTCCCTTCCTGTTTCTGACTTCCACCCACACTGACTCAGTGGACGATTCCTCCAGTTTATCCTGGAGGATGTGGGGATGAGGGGGGATCTCATTGAAACCCACCGAATATTAGTAGGTTTCAATGAAAGTCCTGGATAGAGTGGACGTAGAGAGGATGTTTCCAGTAGTGGGAGAGTCTAGGACCAGAGGGCACAGCCTCAGAATAAAAGGACATCCCTTTAGAACAGAGATGAGGAGGAATTTCTTTAGCCAGAGGGTGGTGAATCTGTGGAATTCATTGCCACAGATGGCTGTGGAGGCCAAGTCATTGAGTATATTTAAAGCAGAGGTTGATAGGTTCTTGATTAATAAGGGTGTCAAAGGGTACGGGAAGAAGGCAGGAGAATGAGGTTGAGAAGGAATAATAAACCAGCCATGATCGAATGGTGGAGCAGACTTGATGGGCCGAATGGCCTGACTCTGCTCCTGTGTCCTATGGTCTATGGAAGTAGAGAACTATGGTATGTGTGGTAGATGTGCTGTGAATAGAGACCTTCATTGAGACATCATCCAAAAAAAAGTGTGATACTTTCTCCTTTTAATTTCATGTTTGTTGTTTCCTTGACAAAAATATAAAAATACCCGTGTTCTTAATTGATTATTATTTGCAGTTTTTTTGTTATTGAAGATTTATGTAAGCCAGTAAAATAAGAATCTGTAGCTTAGAAATTCCTTGGGATCAGGAGAGGTGTGCTGAAGGATCATCATGCAGCATGCCCATGACTGTTTTACCTGTGGGCCTGCCGTAGCAAAGAGTTCGCCAGGCCCAAGGTCAAGCACCTATGAGTGGCCATTACAGATTTCACTTCACAGGGTCAGGAAATGAGTTGCGGAAGATTAAGGGTCGCACACAGAGATGAGTGGCGTGATTGGGAATACTGAACCAGATTCCGTGTGGTGGAGGTGGGATGTTTGGATCGGGCAAGATATTGGAGGTGAGCAGAGGTTTGGGCCAGAATAGCAGTGGGGTGGTCTATGGCAGGGGTTAAGAGAAGATTGGAAGGTAGGGAACCAGAGTTCATGGGGGCACACTAAGATCATCTTGGGAGGGACAGGAAGTAATTCCTGTTCAGGACCAGAGATGATGGGATGATCAATTCGTGAATGGACCACAACAAGGGAATAGAGAAAATGTAAGGAAAGGAAGCTGTTTTAGTGGGGTTCCCAGGCCCAGCTGGGACCAGCTTGGGAAGGAAGGTTATGGACTGATCTGCCTCAATGGCATGCAGACAAAAGTTTTTCACTGTTTCTTAGTACATGTGACAAGAATAAACCAACTACCAATTGTTAATTACTAGTTAAGAGAGTGCCCAATGACAATCTGACTTCAGAACAACATGAAATAAACAGAAGATGCTGGAAACCCTCAGCAGCTCAGGCAGAATTTGTGGAAAGAGAAACAGAGTTAATACTTCAGGTCAGTGAACTCCCATCAGAATTGGGAAAGAGTAAAAACAAGTTAGTTTTAAATTGCAGATCAGCTGGGGTGAGGGGGATGTAATTAAAGTTATTTGAAAACAGGCTATTCAGCAAAGGTCATACCTGAAGTGAACAAAATAATTTTGGAGAAGATTTTTAAGAACCAAGATCCTCAGCTGTGAGCTTTAATTTTAAGTTGTATCCAATCTGCCTGTCAACTTCCTGAATTACTAAACCAGGATTGACAGCAGCATACCTGTTAAAGATAATGAATATATGCTATTTAAAGTTATTTTAGTTTTTTAAGAAAGCTTGTGCTGCTAAAGACAAAGAAAGCTGAAATACAATTTTATAAAACAAATTTAAGGGTGAGAAGTGTTAATAGTTGTTATTGTGCTGCCATGTTACTGCTTTGATTTTTATTGAAGATGTTTACATGTATGAATTAATATTTCAACCTCATTAAATTTGTAGGAATAAATGCTACAAAAAATTTAAAGCAATGCAAAGAGATTTTTGAAATTTAAATCTGATTTCTGCTTCATGACTCAACAGTCTCGTAAAGAGTTGCACGAAGGAAAATCATAAGTTTTGCTCAGCTGTCAGCAACTTACTAGGAAGGTCTAAGGCCTAAGGTTTGGGCTAAACACATAAGAGCAGAAGAAGACCATTTGCTTCTCAGGTCTGTGAAGCCATTCAAAAAAAAATCCTTCAGCTCATTCACACTTTGTAATCTCCTTAACCTTTAATTCTAGAAGAGTCCAAAATCAATCCATCTCAGCTGTGAACTTCCTTTCTGATTATCATTACTCACCCATTTTGGGTGCAGAATTCGACATCCAAAATTTGGCACTTTTAGGTGTGGAATTTCAAAGATTCATATCCAACTGAGTGAAGAAATTTCTCCTCTTCTAAATGACCATTCCCTCATCCTGAAACAATGGCCAATGGCCACTCTCTTCCTCCTCTTCCCACCACTTCCCTTCTTCCCGCCCCCCCCCCCCCCCGGGATCTGGAGCTTCAGCCTAATGTTAATCACCATATTATAATAAATGAACAGAAATTCCTTAATGCTCTTCAGTCTCATTAGACCTTTGGTGTCTCATTGTTTCTACTGTGATGATTGTGTCTCCTATTGAGAAGACAAATATTAAGGTTTCCATGTTGAACACAGACAATCACAACTGGCTTAGTAGTGGAGATGTTCAGTGGCCTTAACTAAAAGGAAGAATGTTTGCTCTTCTATTCTGCATTTCATTTATTGTATGCCTTTTGCAATTATTTTAATCCAGCACAATATCCAAATGGGTATAAGAGCCTCTTGGTTTTTGTACTGCTCTAGCAACCCAAAAGTTTAAACTCCACTATTGCACCATAAAAATGACAATGACAGATGCAGGATTGTCATAGAAACCCAGCTGGTCATTATGTCCTTCAGTGAAGGGAAATTTAAACTATCATATCATATAGCTCATGTCTCTTCACATTTTCAGGATCAATAATTGTTAGTTGCCAGAAAAAAATTACAAACACCTGAATAAAACTTAAAACTCATCAGAGGAAAATTATACCAGTAGTTATGTATCTGGAGACCAATTAACTGGATTATCGGGCAGCAACACTTATTTGTCTAATAAGGCAGAACATGGTGTTAAAACCTAGATTAGTGCCAGTCTTTGAGCTTGTCCAAAAAAGTCAGTGTGTTCGCCATGATCAGAGGTCCGATCTTTCAAATGGACATTAAATGAAGATTCTTACTGATAAATGAAATGATAATTACACCAGTGTAACATTGGATGGTTTAAAGTATTCCCTCCAACAAACCTGTGCTGTACAGAAGATCTGATCAGCTGCCTGGATTACCTACTCAAGGATCCTTGAACTCTTACATTTCTTACCAAGATGCAAGAGAGTAACTTCAAATCAAGGCTGAAACCTTCAGGAGGAGAGATTTTTGGTATCTATGAAGATAGAGGTCTAACATGAAAGTCATTCCTTCACTTATGAAAAGGAATTCCTGGAAAACAATTAGTTAAGTGAAATTTTATAAATTGAAAAGATTAGGCAAAAGGCATTTTGGTACAGTGTGTTCCTACATTCATTGAATGGTATGCTGTTCATTATCGTGAAAAGTAGCTTCATAAATTGAAGATACATGCTCCAAAGAGTCAGTGATGTTATATATCGAAAATTCATAAATCAAATGTTTGTAATTTGAGGAATTACTGTATTTACTTTGAGAAGATGAATGATGCCATTAGCATTGCTTGTATTGATCATGCGATAGCTGTGGGTCTTCCTTGAGTTGCTTCATTGTCTGTGCTGATGGTGCAACCTGAATCATTTCTTAAGCAAAGAATTCCAGGATCATGACCTAACAAAGATGCTACAATGGAAAATTTTGAGGTAACTGTGCAGCATTGTGATTCATGGTTTTCAGCACTAGAGTTCACTGGAGAGGAAAATGCATTTGAACAAACTTACTGCACATTGTCCTGCTTGTATGTTAATAGAGCCCAGCTGATGGAATGTGTAGATACTGAGTCCCAGATCAGGTGTGCAGATAACAGAAACTGCCTTCTCTGGAATATAATAAGCTTCTGGAGTGTGAATTCTCATGACCAGAGCCTCATAGATTTCTATTCATTTAAGAATTCAAGATCAAAAGAATCTAAATTTTGCTTATTTTAGGTTAATAAAGCCTACCGTTATTTAAAGTAATTGAAACTACTGTTAAAAGCTAGGACTGAATGATTCAATTTTATCTGTTATATCACTGGCAGCATAAACTTTCTCAAATCTAATATTCTGTAAGTAGAGATTTAGTAAGTCAAAATATATAAAACTCTTGATGTGGTTATCAGGTTTCAATTATATTATACAAGTCCTATCTGTCAAGTAACTTGGATGATCAGTATGTAAAGATACAGATATACATAAATTGAGGTCACTCCTTTTAGCCACTGTATATGTATCTTCATTCATTATTAGGGACACTTCAGATGTAAATTTTCTCCTTTTTAATTGTTGCTTATTAATGAACAGTAGAGTTTCTTAATATTGAATATATACTGACCATTTGTGATATTCAGTGAAGTCTCTACCATCATCATCAAATCAGGGGATCAACACTAGTTCAACAAAGAGTGCAGGAGGTCTTGCCAGGAGCAGCAGCAGACATATCTCAGAATGAGGAATCAACCTGGTGCAACTAACAGGACAGGACTACTTGCATGCCACACAACATAAACAGCATGCAATAGACAGAGCTCAGCAATCCCACAACCAACAGATCAGATCTAAGCTCTGCGGTCCTGCCACAGTGAGTCGTGAATGGTGATGGACAATTAAACAATTCACTGGAGCAGTAAGCTCCTCAAGTATCCCCTTTCTCAACGATGGGGGTCCGCAGTGTGTCGGGGAAAAGAGAAAGCTGAAGCATTTGCAAATATGTTCACCAAGAAGTGCCAAGTGGATGATCCATCTCAGCCTCCTCCAGTGGTCCGCAATCTTCTGAGTATTGATAGATGCCAGTCTTTAGCCAATTTAATTCACTGCACGTGATATCAAGAAGCAGCTAAAGGTATTGGACGCAGCAAAGTCCATGGGCCCTGACTACATTTTGGCAAAAGTACTGAAGACTTGTGGTCCAGAACTTGCTGCATCCTTGGCCAAGCTGTTCCAGTACAGCTACAACACACACATCTGCCCAACAATGTGGAAAATTGCCCAGGTGTGTCCTGTCCCCAAGAAGCAGGACAAATCCAACCTGGCCAATTTCAGCCCCATATCTACTTTCGATCATCAGCAAAGTGATGGAAGGGATAATCAACAGTGCTATCAAGGGGCACTTGCTCAGCAACAACCTGCACACAGAAGCTCAGTTTGGGTTCTGCCAAAGTCACTCAGCTCTTGACCTCATTGCAACCTTAGTCCGAACAGTACAAAAGAGGTGAAGTGAAAGTAACTGCCCTTGATATCAAGCCAGCATTTGATCAAGTATGGCATCAAGGAGCCCTGGCTAAACTAGAGTCAGTGGGAATAAGGAGGAAACCCCTCCTCTGGTGGAATCATACCTAGCATAAAGGAAGAGGGTTGTGGTGGTTGGCCACAGAACTTCTCTACAGGTGTTCCTCAGGGTAGTGTCCTAGGCCCAACCATCTTCAGGTGCTTTATCAATGACTTCTTTCAATTGTAAGGTCAGAAGTAGAGATGTTTGTTGATGATTTTATCATGTTCAGCATCATTTGCAACTCCTCAGATAACGAAGAAGTCCATAACCAAATGCAGCAGGACCTGGACGATATCTAGGCCTGGGGTGATAGGTGGCAAGTAATATTCATGCCACACAAGTGCCAGGCAATGACAATACCCAACAAGAGAAAATCAAGCTATCAACCCCTGACGTTCATTGGCATTACCATCATTGAATCCCCCACTATCAATATCCTGGGAGTTACCATTGACCAGTAACGTTGGACATATACACAAGGTGGCGACAAGAGTAAGTCAGAGGCTCAGAATCATGTGGCAATTAACTCACCTCCTAACTTCCCAAAGCCTATCCGCCATCTGCGAGGCTCAAGTCAGAAGTGTGATGGAACACTCTCCAATTACCTGGATGAGTGCAGCTCCAATAAGACTCAAGAAGCTCAAAACCATACAGGATATAGCAGCACGCTTGATAGGCACCCCATCCACAATCATTCACTCACTCCACCACTGTTTTTCAATAGCAGCAGTATGAATTTACAGGATGCACGGCAGCAACTCAGCAAGACTCCCTAGACAGCACCGTCCAAACCCATGACCTCTACCAGCTAGAAGAACAAGGGCAGCAAAAGCATAGGAACACTACCACCTGGAAGTTTCCCTCCAAGTCACAAACCATCCTGACTTGGAAATATATCGCCTTCACCAACACTGGGTCAAGATCCTAGAACTCTCTTCCTTAGCATCGTGGGTATGCTCACACCTCAAGGACTGCAGCAGTTCAAGAAGGTAGCTCACCACCACCTTCTCAAGGGAACCAAGAGATGGGCAATTTAATGCTAGCTCAGCCTGCGAAGACCACATCCCTTGAATGAATATTTTTAAAAAAAGTAACTGAGTTCAAAGTAACTCAGTTGTTGGATCCAAGTAATGGACCAACATTTAAAACTCCTCCAGATCAAAATTATAATGATCTGTGCATTAATTATGAGGATGGACTTGGTCTATCAAACAATTATCTTTAGCTGTATTCAAATTCATGTTTCAAATGTGTGGTGGTTATTATTTATATGAACATGAATTCTTAGCATAGATTAGTCTTGTGAGAAGATTAATCAGTCTTCACACTTGAAGGTTGCAATTCAATGTGTAGGAGAAGCTATTGAATAATGTTGTTCATGACCAAAACAGTTAAACTGGTCTTGAGAATGTAGATCACGAGTTACAAGCAGTTTCGTGATAACAGCTTTTAAGAATTTATATTTTGTCTTGCTGTAAAAATTTGAACAAATTGGTAAATCTAGTTAACTGATCAGAAAAGCAGACATGCAAGTGAATCAAAGATCATAGTTAAAAGTTAAATATTAGCAACATAAGTTTAAAAAAAGAAAAAAAACTTGCTTTGTCAATGAGTCAAGAGTTGTGGGGGACAGGCAGAAAAGTGGAGATGAGGCCAAGATCAAGACAGCTACGACTTTATTAAACTGTTGAGCAGGCTCAAAGGGCCATGCAGCCTAGTCTATATCCCTTTTCTTCTGTAATGTTATTTCTGAAGTGGACTTGAAATAACCAAGTCTAATAAAAAGTAAAATGCATTAGTTCAGTACTGTAAGTTAACATATTTCCTTTTACTGCCATACATGGAAAAAAAACCAAAGCAACTGGAGAGTCGATATGAAACCATAGAAATATTATAACTTATCTGCTAAACTCGCCAAAGCTGAAAATATTAAAATTGCATAAAAGTTAAAATATGAGAAAGGTTGAGCTTTCAAATAAAGATTCCACACCAATAAAATAGTGGTTAATTTATGGTGTATTTAGAAAGGTTGTGATCTTTGCAGGTTTGAGAAAATAGATTGGAAGATTTGCATAAAGCTGAGACTATTGAATGTGTCAGCACAAATCATTCTGCATAGTTTTTGACAGCTGTATCCGTGCTTCATAGTAACAGATTAAAAGAAAGTCTTAAGACACTTTGAGTGTCTTCTGAATAAGTAAAGAGAATCAATGCCTTAGAAGCAATTACTGAAAACAGCAAAGGTCTCAGTAAACAAAAGGGATCAGAAGGAAATAAAATGCATAGGTAAACCTATGCCTTTTGTTGATTGATGCCAAAATACCTCAAAGAAGATAAATCATCCAATGGAAAATGATAACTGAGCCATTGATGGTCCTCTTGAATAGGTAATAATGATGTAGAAGCTGAAACACTATTTTTTTCCATAACTTATTGCTATAAATACAATGCAGAATCCTGGTGGGAAATCAAACATGGCAAACTTATAACAATTGAAAGGTTCATTCTGTAAGTATATTTATCTTAACATTAGGAAGATTGCAAAACTTGAAGCAGGGCTAAATTTAATTGAATAGGCTGGAAAGAGAATTACTATCCTTGTCATTAGCTGTCAGCTTCTCATCATCTAACACAATTATAGGTAAAGGAAATCTATAAGACTGTAGGGTACTTCGTACTTCCTTTGCTGGAATTTGGGCAGGGGAGCAGTTTCACTTGCATGTTGATGTTCCCAGAAGCCGACTAGTTTTTGAAATTCATACCCTTGTCTTACAATGCAGTGTCTTACAGACAATCAGATAAGGCATCCACTGTAATCTTAATGAATCATTTTAATGATAAATCACCTAGAAGCTAAACCAATTGGAATAATCTCAACGAAGAGAAATGCAGTGAAAGAATGGGGAAAAAAAGCAAAGTAGAGCAGTTTCTGGAAGTCTGAAAATAAATAAAACAGAAACTGTTCGAAATACTCAGTAGACAGACCACATTTGTGGAAATAGAAACAGAATTAACATTTCAGATTAATAGCCTGATAAAGTAATAACCTGTTGGGGAAAGGCACACACCAAGGAATTAAATTATTTTCTTTACCTGCTTCTGTTCACTTCCAACATACACAAGAAAGTATGTTTGTGCACACACAGATATATGCATCTGCAGTGACATAAGGAGATGACCAACTGTAACGGCTGACAGGTGGTCATAGAGTTAGCATGAAAAATGTGCAATTGTTTGAGAATTAAGCCTAATAAAATTCACATATGGGTTCCAAGGTTGATGGATTTGAGGTTGAATTTAGTGAGGGTGCAAAGGAAACATTATTGTTGAATAAGGACACATTGATAATGTGGACAAAGTGGTATTATTTAAATTAAAGTTTGTAGTCTTGAATTTAAATAATACCACTTTGTCCACATTATCAATACCATCTGTTACAATTTAAAGTCTAATGAGAATGTATTTCCTGTTACATCCCTGCAAATTATAAACACAGTTTCACTCTTAGCACCATCCATTTGATAAGATCCCACACAAAAGCATAAAATAATGTCTCGGGTGAATGGGCATGCATAGAGGATTGTTTAAAGTGCTTAAAATAGTAAGTAGAAATAAATGGGTAATTTTTGGGTTAGGAATGTTAATTATCAGGTATTTGCGATTTATTTTATGATGGATGAAAGGAGTGTGTGACATATTCACATTTTCTAATGAGGAAAAGATAGGTGAGAAACTAAACTGTGAAGAGGATGTAAATTGTCTGCACAGGTAATGCAAATATGGGATATGGGCCAAACGCAGGCATCTTAGTTGGCATGGACAAGTTGAGCCAAAGGGTTTGTTTCCATGCTGTATAACTCTATGAATCTAAGAAAATTAAAACAATAGGAAAGCAGGTGGCAGATGAAGTATAATATGGGAAAATCAGAGATTATGCATTTTGTTTAAAGAATAATAAGTAGTTTTTTATTTAGTGAGAAAGTATCAAATGTTGAGGTATGGGAGAATATACTTTGAGATGCAGAAAGTTAAAATGGAAGCACAGCAGGAAATTAGGATGGTCCTTTAACATTTATTGCAAGAGGAGTGAAGTACAAAGTAAGGAAATCTTGCTGAACTTGCACAGAGCTTTGGTGATACCTGGTTTGTTGAAGTTTTGGTTTTCATCCACAAGAGAGGTTTTCCTTTACCTAGAATTAGCACAACATTGAATCAGTGGGTTAATTTCTGGAGGAGAGGATTATTCTGTGAAGGGAGCCTGGGTAAGATTACCCTACATTCACTGTAATTTGATGTTGCATGGCTTGTCTTGCAAGGAGGTCTGAAACTTGGCAAAGGATAAGGGGTAAGCCATTAAGGATTAATATCAGAAAACATTTCTTTATACAAGTGGTTGTAAACTTTAGGATTTTCCTACTTCAGAGGCATATTGATGAGTTGTTGGAGCCATTGCCTCACAGATCCAGCAACCTGGATTCAATCCTGACCTGTGATCCCGTCTGTGTGGAGTTTGCATGTTCTCACTGTGATTGCATAGGTTTCCTCCAGATGCTCTGGCTTCCTCCTACATCCCAAAGAAGTGAGGATAGTTAGTTAATTGGCTGCTGTAAATTACCCCTAGTGTGTTGGTGAGGCAGAGAATCTGGGGTGAATTGATGACAATATAAATAGAATAAAATTGGATTGTGGTAAAAGGGTGCATGATGGTCAGCATTTGACTCGGTGGGCCAAAGGGCCTGCTCTGTACTGTATGATCCTATGACTCTATATGCTTCATCATTCAAGGCTGAGTTGGTTAGATTTTGGGACACTAAGGGCAGGAAATTAGAAGAGGCACAAAATCATGATCTTACAAAATGGCATTAGAAGCTTGGAGGACTGCAAAGTGTTAAGAAAAATAAACACTTTGAGTAAAACTTTGTTTATATCTACAAATCTACCAGTAGTTTAAATAAAAATGTGTGTTGCTGCTTGTTTCTGCAGAGGTGGTCTAATGAGGAGATCAATGTGGTATTGCTGTGTCATGATTGATGCAGACAAGATGTCACATCTGGGAATTATCAAGCTCTAGGACCTGCAATGCGATACTAATCTGCCAGTAGCCATTCATGGTTTAATATTCTTTAAACCATCAAAGAAAATTTGTGTCATATCTGTTAGGCAATCTGGTAAATACTGATTCATTTTGATTGCAGTAGAATACATTTTTAAGTTAGTTTCTAAACAAATGGTTGGAATACAATGGAAACACAAGAGACTGCAGATCCCGGAATCTGGAGCAAAAGTAAACTGCTGGAAGAGCACAAGGGTCAAGCAGCATCTGTAGAGGCAAAGGAATGACTGACGTTTCGCATTGAGACCTTGCATTAGTCGACCATCCCTTTGCCTCCATAGATGCTGCTTAACCCACTGGTTGGAATACAGTAGTGGTTTCCATCAATTTCCAAGTTGGTGCTCAAATTAAAAGAAAACTGAAATGAGAAATTACCAGTTACAAAGCAAGTTTACCAAACACCAAAGTTATTATCATCAGACATGTTACAAGCTCCATACCTGACTAACATCTCCAGCCCATTCCCTGGCATCTGCTCACTATCTTGGTGTCATATTTGACTCTGAGGTGACCATCATTGAAATTCAATAAGAAGGTTGAAATGGGCCTAGTTTTGCCATGTCACTGTGACTGGTTTTACTACAGACTGTCACAAATGGGAGTAATCACCTAACTCTTCTTCTGTCTCAGCTCATCTGCAGCTGAAACCCTCATTAAATCCTTTGTTATTTTTAGATTTTACTATTCCAATAAACATCTGGTGAACATTCCTTGTTCTACCTTTTTCTTATGGAATATACAAACGTTAATTATGTGCCCTGATAGGTAGAGTTCATTGGCAAGATTGGGGTGTAGTGAATTGAGCAGAGTCTAAGCTATATAATAAAATCAGTTGCATGTGGCATTTGAAGATTTATTCACTGTCAGCTGCATTTATGAGGCCATTGAACTTCTTGCATCACTGCATCCAGATCCTTGAGGCTTGAATCCCAACATTAACTGCTTCAGACAACTCCTCCCACTGTATTCTTTGCCTGAAGGGTCTCGTGGGCTCTTTGTAAAGCTGGATCTTTCCACCTGCAGTCTCAAAGCCTCTAGTGCAACATTAGAAAGCTGTGGAGCCCACATTCTCTTGTGCTTTATCATTATCAAAACATCCAGGATAGCTCAATTCCAGATTACCTGCTAACACCATCTCCAGCCACACTGTAAAACTGTGCAAACTGGCTTTAACTAATGCAAATTGGATTTAATTGCTAGTGTACACTTAAAGAAAACTGCACACCTTACTGAAGCAATAAACCAGTGAACAGCACTGTTTGTAATGCTGAAAGTATTAAGGTGGGTAGGCAGCACTGATTTGGTGTGCTACCTGGATAAAGTGGACACAGATTAATTGTACTGCATTGATGCATCCATTTCTAAAATAGGATGTCCCTCCCCCTTGTCCACATGGGTGGCTCAGTCTAATCATTTAACACAGTAACAGTTGCTTGTTCAGGTCCCATATTCCCTGAAAAAGACTTCTAATCACAGGATGTTCCATTGCAAAAACCCATGAAAACTCCGTGGACATCTTAATACATCGTTCACCCAATGTCATTTGTAGCCTGCTGACCACAAAATTATAGCCAATTGCTTTAACTTAAAATAACTTTGTGATACTTCAACTGCATGTAGTTTGGTTACCAAATATATAAAAAAGCCTGAGTATGGAGAACTGCCTTCCACTGCTTTCATATTTTTTTCAGTATGTACTCAATAATTTATCACAAGGCATCTAGTGGGTCACAGACTGCCTGGAGCAAAGGAATTTTGATTTTTAGCATATTTAAATACATTGGAAAGAGGAAGAAAAATAAATTAGATACTAAAGTTAATTTTTCTGTATCACAGTAAATGTTATATGAAGTATATATATGAAAACCAAACTCAGTTTGGGAAAAGTCCAATTGAGGAACTATTTTAATGCAAGTTATTTTCCCACTTTTTATTCAGTGCATTAATTCATGTTTTATAAACAGAATAGATCTGCAACAAATAGCATTTTAGATTTCCTAAAAATATTACAAACAATTTCCTAACTGGCAGTTTTGTTCAGTAATACTTTCACCTGCTTTGCAATTATTATTTGGGATTTCACTCTCATTAGGCAACATACCTGAACTATATGTTAACATATTTTATATAATCTGCAGAACATTGAGTTTGCAATATCTTGCTTTTGGCTAGCATGTTGAAGGCTGGATTGAAATAAAATTCGTAGAGTTCAGGAATTTCTTTCCTTTTGCAGCCATGAAATATGAGAATGTGATTGAGCAATTTACATAAACTTTAGGAGACAAAGAAACCTAGTTTTGGTCACCATAATGTCAGGTTGAAAGCAACTAAATCATTTGACATTGACAGGAAATGAAGCACTGAAAATAGGTTCTGACAGGTGCTGTTGGATGCATTACAACACAATGCCGTTTAAAGGTTAGAAAAGGGAATTATGCAGGACATCAACAGTTTTGAGATGAAAAGTTACTGGTTACAACGAGTTTTCACTAAACAATCAAATTCACAGTTAGATGTTTGCACATAAGCGGGTTTCAGAATATTTTTGTAAGTCTAATATTCCAGTTTAGTACAACATTTATTATGTGTTCAGTTAAAGGTGATGACTGTTTCATCTCATAAGAAATACAAATTAAAATGACTCATGATTTCGTGACTCACCCCAGTGTGAAAGCACCCTTATTTTGGAGACAGCAACTACTGCTATTTGCACCCAGGCCTGTCAACCAGGCAATGCCAGATACCAAGGTTGTGTGACAGATCATCTGTTTAATCAATGAGCATTGAGGTGGTATAACATTTAACTGTTATAATTCCACAGGCCCAACATAATTTCTCCTTGGATTGTCATCTTGTGGAATGAATAAACAGCTAAAGCTTTTGTTTACTTCACTAGGCTTGAAGACAGTCACTTTGTAAAATTACAGTTAGACTTTGACAAGCTATGTAAAAGTTGGAAGAATAACTCAATATAAAAATTACTGTGGTACTTAAGGCAATACTAGTAACTTTCACTGCTGACGGCCTTACAGAAGTTCCATGTTTGTATAGTTTACTGTAGAAGTCCCAAAGATGCTATTAATAATTCTTTGCATCGCTGCAGGAGGCACGTCTGCAGTCTTCTCCTTTGCAGTAAAGGGAAATCAGTTGAATTTTATAAATTAATCCCATTCTAAGATGCCCTGAAAATCTCTCACTTTGTTATGTAAGATCCAACTGAATTTTTAATTTTCTAATAAAACATAAGATATTTATTTATTAGTCACATGTACATTGAAACACAGTGAAATGCATCTTTTTGCATTACTGAGAATGTGCTGGGGACAGCCCGCAAGTGTCGCCACTCTTCCGGCACCAACATAGCATGTCGCACAACTCCTAACCTGTACGTCTTTTGGAATGTGGGAGGAAACCGGAGCACCCGGAGGAGACCCACACAGACATGGGGAGAATGTACAAACTCCTCACAGACAGCAGCCGGATTTGAACCCGGGTCACTGGCTCTGTAATAGCATTACGCTAACTGCTACACTACCATGCTGCCACAAATGTAATTACTGCTTAATTAACTTCCTGGCCCTAAAAAATTATAGTGTAATTTGATTATGCAATTTTAATTTTTTAAAAGTTATTAATGCCATTTCAGCTTTTGTGTGTATGTTCCCAACATTATTTGTCACATTATACATTTAAAAAAATCTAAAAATTGTGCTTTTTGATTTGTGGTATATCATCTGTGAGAATTTTTTTTAAGAGGGATTGGCTCCTCAGCCTGTTGAATTACATCACAAATGCTGGGCAGCAGAAATCTGCTCAAACAAATGGCTAATGACAACAGACCTGAAGTTGTTGCCAGAGGTTGCTCAATCTTTATAGGGAACTATTTATGTAGCAGTGCTTGCCACAGATAATTTCACCACGATGAAAATTCAAGGCTAATATGAAGGATAACCGTCAGTGCTGCCTGCATATCTTGGTATTAAGTTGTGTGTGGTACTGATTACTATATGCACTTAGTCTCCTTAAACCTGCATTTTCCAAAAAATAAACAATCCAGTCAGGCTTGTGTTTGTTTCAAATATATGCAGTAAATAGTATCCTGTTCTTGATTTATTTTTACTGCACTTGATCATTGGAAATGCACTAAATTCATTTTATTTGTTATCTTTTTTTTGCCCATAAACACTAACTTGTCCCAAGTGTAATAGAAATTGCTTATTTAGATTTTAACTGTACTAGGTAATTACCTTCTTCTGTTAAATATTGCATAACTGTTTTATGTTTGCACAGTTAGTAAGTAGCTGCAAGATTTTCATCTTCCTGCATGTGTCTTCATCGCTCTTAAAAAATATTAGCACGTGTAACTGTCCTATTTACTCATTGCTAATGAATAACTTGAGTAGGCTGTGAGGAATTTGCAGCTTGACTATCAAACCCCAAAGCTGAAGCTACCATAAAAGAGACAATCTGTTCCATAGTATAGCATCAGAAACATCAACATAAAAAAATTCCTTGTGCTGTTACTTGTTTGCTTCCATATGTTTTGCTTTATCAAGTTCTCAACTAGATTCTGGATGGGTTGCTTCATGAAGCAACTAGTGAATAGATTCTCTTAACTGAAAAGAATATATAAAGAACTTAGAAATACAGAAATAAAAAAACATTTAATTATAAAAATCAAATGAAGAGCTAAAGTTGAAGTCCTAATAATTGGAAATTAATGGGATATGTTAAGCCTTGCAGAGCAGGTTTGTGATCGCTTGTAAAGTTCTGGAGGGCTACATTTAAACTCTAGTATTATAATGCCCATATGGCACATAATTGGGGTGTCCAAAGCAGTGCACCTCATATTTTGAGATAGAAAAATATTGTATTTGTATTTCTGTTCCATTAATCTGAAGGTGATATTTTGACTACAGAAATAATCACAGTTGAAGTCTGTGTCAAAAACTCTGAAGGTAGCAGTGAATCACCTATTTTGTAAATAACCAGCATAAACCTCACAATATTGTATTTCAAATCTCCTTTGCCTGCTCTTCCAACATTGTGCAGCTATTTCATGCAAAACCAATGCACAAATGTAGCTGAAAATTGAATTGCATCTATTTGCAAGTTGTTTTTGTTAGTACGGTGGATTGCAGTGGAGAGCAGTTGCAATTCTCCTTGGTGAAAATAATAACCTCCAAGCTGGAATTTACTTGGCCTTCCAAAAATACTTTGTTGGACGTCAGAGACAAGTTCACCAGGAGACAGTAAATTTAAATTTAGACATACCTTAGTACTGCAGGGACACCAAATAAAATACCAGCTGGATGTCAGAAGAGATCCATCTTCGCTACTTCCTCCTTACAAGGTTAGATCAACTGGCCAGGTCAACCTGCAGATAATGTCAGCAGCAGGGACAGTTCTTCCAGTACCATGAAGATCAGCACCACGTTAAGTTTTTAAACAGCTGGGGCAGAGCAGAACAACAAGTTTGTTGTCATAAATGCCTCAGAAATTCCACACTTGCAAGGGGCAATGCCTTCATCCTTCAAAAGTGGACATCAGCTGGAGAGGCACAGACCTCCTCGTACCTACAGAGTTGCCAAGAATGCGGAATTTTATGGACTGTAATTCTGTGACCCTTGAATCCCTCAAACTAACCTCATTGCATTTATGACTGGAAAGTACTTCTGCTCCATTAATCTGAAAGTGTTATTGAACTATGGAAATATGATATTCAAAGTCCATATCAGAAACTCAGAATGCAGTGATGAGTCATTTATTTGAAGCAGATGTGCTATTCCTATATTATACAGTATTAAGCCGTCCATAAGCAAAACACTACAGCTGTTGCAAATCTAAAATAAGACAAAAAACTGTTGGAAATATCCAGCAATCAGACGACATAAATCTGAAATTCTGAAAAACCAGGCTGGATTAGCTCATTTCCTCCCATATCTAGTGTAACCCTCTATGATTACACCTAATTTTTGCCGCCACATGACTTGCAACATCCACAAGACCACGCTGCTGCAGCCGTTACCTGAGGCGGAGCGGTCTGTGAACAGCAGCTGGGCTGCGAGCAGTGCAAACTGAGGCCCAGTCCACAGTGCAAATGCTGTCAGACGGCCTTTTCCATTTACTCATACTGTCTTTGATGACCAGAAATATTTAGAAATGATTAAAACGTGTTTTAATAAGTCAAAAGATTTTTTAAAAGTTAAAAATGTAATAAATTCCATTTAAAATACATTCATTGTACATAAATTGATTAATGATATGAGTATTAATTAAAATACATTTTTAAAAACATCAATCCATTGCAGTTATCTTCTCCATGCTTTTAATTGCCCCATTCAAGTGAATCAGGCTGCACCAGATACAGCAACAATAGCAGTCTAAAGCTGGGGGTGGCAGATGTGAAATAATCTTTGCTCCTCAGTTGAGTTCCTCATGGAATCACCCCGGGACTCTTGTGCACACATGCGAGGAAGGAACGCAGAGACACGCTCCATTCCACATGCTGGCACATCTTTACACAGCTGGCAATTAGCCATCAGCATGATCTGGCCCATTAACTTTTCATCTCTCCACAGATGCTTCATGACCTGCTGAATATTTCTAGCATTTGCTGTTTAATTTCAAATCATGTCTGGATGGTAGCTAATAGAAGTGTTATTTTCTTCAGCTCCGACTAATGATTTCCTTATAGAAACCTCAGAGCAGCAACTGAAAGGACAGATAATTCATTACATGCCACAAATGTTGCTAGTGTGAGTATCACTGTAGCACCAAAATGAAGATTCTGCTGCATGAATCCTTAGGAAAGGCAATTAGTGTGCCTGGTCAAGGTTATATGGAATCGTCACATGTTGTCTGATGTAGTTGGTCAAAGAGGAGTAACTATGAGCAAGTATACAGCCCAGCATGTCACGGAAACCAGCCTCCCCTCCATGGACTCTGTCTATACCTCTCGCTGCCTTGGTGAAGCAGCCAGCATAATCAAAAACCCCATCCACCCGAGTCATTCTCTCTTCTTTCCTCTCCTATCAGGCAGAAGATACAGGAGCCTGAGGGCACATACCACCAGGCTCAAGGACCGCTTCTATCCCACTGTGATAAGACTATTGAATGGTTCCCTTATATGTTGAGATGGACTCTTGACCTCACAATCTACCTTGTTGTGACCTTGCACCTTATTGTCTACCTGCACTGCACTTCCCTGTAGCTGTGACACTTTACTCTGTACTTTGTTATTTTTTTTACCTGTATGACCTCAATGCACTCTGTACTGACTCATTGTATCTACACTGTGTAATGAATTGATCTGTACAAACAGTATGCAAGACAAGTTTTTCACTGTATCTCAGTACAAGTGACAATAATAAACCAATATTTACTACAAATGAGGTGCAGAGTGCAGGATGTGGCTGGCGTTTCCTAGGTTTTGTGTGGTTTCACACAAATTAGTTATATATATTGATATAATGTAGATATATATATAGATATATATAGATATAATATAGATATATTCATATATATATTTATAAGTTATATATAAATAAAATAAAGTAAAAGCCTCTCTATCTTTGACATTCCCAGCTTTGACTCATGCTAAAGGTTGTGAGGGTGATTTTGGGACAGGGCCTCAGGACTACACTGCAAGCTACCAGTGGTGATATTCCAGATGATGGCCCCAATTTAGAATGATTCACCTTACTTTGTCATTAATGGCCATAACGTTGCTTCTTCATGAGTGTGTCTAGTATTTCCTTCTTTTTTGCTGCATCCATGTCTCAAAAAGAGAAGTGCCTTATTGCTGTTCAGTGGAAAATTCAATAATGAAGGTGACCTTGAACATGGCTCTGTCTCAAGAGATAGCTTTGTGACAGCAGATGCCACATTGAAGAATGTCTGGTAATACTTGAGTCTTTTAAGGCTCTGGTTGGATTAGGAAGATAGAAGAGCACTGTATCTGCCCTTCCTTTGTCAAGAAAGCCTTTGGGGTGAAATAACTCAATAAAAGGGTAGTGTCATTAATCCTATAATACACTACTTCCATTCAGGCCATACATACGGCTGTGGCCTCTGAATCATAAGACTGACTGTGTCTATCAGCACTGAATTTCATTCTGACCATGAATGAAGTGAGCTGAGAGTTGGAGAGAGAGTCAGAATTATGACAGTGGCTCTTGTATAAATTGAGCCTTTATCTTTTTCATTTAGTTGTGTGCAAAGTCATGAAAAAAACTGAACTGGAACTGCTGAACAAAGTGTACATCATGGAACTGAGAAGGGTGGTGTTTGGAAGCTGTGACACTAACTTGTACTGAAGTAATTATTATGTAGTTAGAATGCACTGCCTCCTGGATTTTTCCAATTTCCATTGAACCATTTGCTACAAAATCATGCACTGCTGCAGAGTTTTGTTAACTTTGAAAATTAGTAAATAATATTTATTATATATGTTGTGATTGTCCTTTTTTAAAAAAAGGAACAAATATCAATAAAAATTAAACTCCTGGAAAGCAAGCTGCATTTTCATTTGGTCATTGGAATTTGATTGTTTCAGACAGACCTTTTTTTTTCTCAACCTTTCCATGATGGTAACGGTGAGAGGTTATGAAGCTGTTTCACTTTGACATTAGAAGAGTTCTTGACATTAGAAGGCTTGCTTCAAGAGTTGCCTTATTCTTGCTGGTCCTCCAAGCTCACCTTGTCTAAAATGAACTACACTGCTAATCCAGCAACTATTCATTGTTAAAATCCTCATCATTTTTTTTAATATTCAACTTTTGTTGACTTTGCCTTCGTGTACCTAAGCCTAAACTCTAAACTCCCTCCTTAAATTCTCTATCTTCTCCCATCTTTTGGGGTGTTACTTATAACCTATCTCTGAGACCAAGCTTTTGCCCTGTTTGGTAATTAATGTTATGAAGCATCTTTAGATGTTTTATTGGTATTGGTTTATTATTGTCACTTGTACCGAAGTACAGTGAAAAACTTGTCTTGCATACCAATCGTACAGGTCAATTCATTACACAGTGCAGTTACATTGAGTTAGTACAGGGTGCATTGAGGTAGTACAGGTAAAAACAATAACAGTACAGAGTAAAGTGTCACAACTACAGAGAAAGTGCAGTGCAATAAGGTGCAAGATCACAACAAGGTTAGATCTTGAGGTCAGAGTCCATCTCATCGTATAAGGGAACCGTTCAATAGTGGGATAGAAGCTGTCCTTAAGCCTGGTGGTACGTGCCCTCAGGCTCCTGTATCTTCTACCTGATGGAAGAGGAGAGAAGAGAGAATGACCCAGGTGGGTTTTAAATGTTAAAGATGTTTTATAATTGCAGGTTGTTATTCTATGGTCATGGAATCCAGAATATAGTAAAATAAAGAACAGCTTAGATCCTCTGATAGGGTGGGGAATTGTAGGAGGAATTCAAGGAACTACTATATTCCATATAAAGCAGTGAATAATAAATATACTGTGTGACATTGAATTTATCCTAGGTGATCTTGGATCATTTGTTATTTTGTGTTTAAAAACTATGTGAAACATTTTGAAATGACAGTGTAACCATAAATCTGTTTCATGGCTTATATTCTATTTTGAGTGAAATAGCAGCCATATCGATTGCTGGATCTGCAAATGATTATTAAGGATGTTTAAACTTGTGCCTCTGTGTTCCTGTTTAACTTAGCCCCTTTAGTTTACACATTACTACTTTTTAAACCTTCAAAATTTCCATTGGAATCACTTCAGAATAAAAATAGCAAGAACATGGTCTGCAATTGCAGCCAGTCATAAATAACGCAACAGTCAATGGTTATATGCCACCTCTGTTCTTACTTCCTACACAACCAGTTGGGAAGGCACAGAAAATGTTTGTCGCGAGATGATTGATAACGTGTGGATTTTAAAAGCTTCATACATAGTAAATTAAGTGCTTATGGTCAGAGTACTTCTTTAAAAAGGCACCAGCTGTCTTGATTGTCAAAATCAACCTGAAATCTCCAAATGATGAGGTCATTGCAATATCTTCTTTTTTTTATATATACAGTGAGCTGATCCTGTCAAACATTGATGTAGCTGCTTCAGGAGAGTGGGAGTGTTTTATCACTACTTCTCGTGGAAACAGCACTAAGAAGGTAGAGATTGTGGCACTTGAAATTGCTGCACCGTACTGTCCAGCAGAGCGGATCACCAACAATAAAGGGGACTTCAGGTAAGTAACACCATGAAATAGTTGTAATATTAATTACCATGTAACTTTGCAAATGGTAACCACTTCTCATTCCAAAAGTGAAAAAAAACGTCTTGCTAGGTTACCTATTTAGAAAGTTTTCAAGGCAATGTTGCAGATATAAAAGTTTGATACAAACAATTACAATTTGTTTACTGAATTCAGCAATTCATGGAACTTGTGATATATTGCTTTAGCATTTCAATCCTTGCATTCAAATCTATCCCGATGATCAATAGTTTCCCCTGCCTACTCATTGTAAAGCAAAATTAATTCAGAAGTTGTTGACCTTGTTCTTAATGGATAGGGTCTGACAGAACAAAAAATAACCCTGATGTGGTGCAAAATCGGTAGCTTCTGTTCCAATGTTCATTAGTCCTCAATCTGTACTCACAGTGTGTATTACTCCATGATGGCATGGTTTTGGTAAATATCACCTTTGAGTGCTTGAACCTCAACTAACACTTCCCAATCTGAGGTTAAAAATTAAGGTTAAAAGTCAAATAAGTAAATTGATTTGTTCATCAAATTTTCAAAGCAGGAATTTGGGTTAGAAATAGCATCAAAGTTTATTGCTAAGAAATTGTATTTACTAGAAATTAGCATTAATACCACATCAGAAACTACTAAAAAAATTCATGAAATTGAGACTGAAAGATAACTTCACAAGAACCCATGGTGTTGGAGGTAAATCATTGGCACAGATATTACTTGCAAAAAGCTGTGACGTGGTGGGATAAGAGGGTCATTTTCAGCTTGGCTACCAGTAACCACTGGGATGCTGCAAGAATCGGTGCTGGAGCTACAGCTTTTCACAGTATTCTGTATATTAATGATTAGAGGAAGGAAGCAAATGTACTGCAGTGAGAAGTAAGGGGAGGGCAAGCTGGGTAAAGGATACAGACATTTTACAGAGAGATAGTAATAGGTTAAGTGAATGGCAAAAAGTTCGCTAATGGAGCATAATATGAGAAAATGTGAAGTTATTGACTTTGGAAGGAAGAATGGTAAAGCAGGTTATTACTTAAATGGTGAAAGACTGCAAAAACGCTGCTGCACTAAGGGACATGGGGGTCCTTGCAAATGAAACACAGGAAGTTATTGGAGACTCGAGACTGTAGATTGTGCAATCTGGAGCAAAAAAAAATGAGCTGTTGAAGGAACTCAGTGAGTCAGGCAGCATCTGTCGAGGGAAATGGACAGATGATGTTTCATGTCAAGATTCTTCATCTCGACTGTAAAGTTCCACGGTTCTTCAGTCCACAAAAAGTAAGTATATGGGTACAGCAGCTAACCGGCAGTGTGAATGGAATGCCGGCTCTTATTTTGAAGGATTGGAGAATAAAATTGACAAGTCTTTCTATAATTATACAAGGCACTAGTTGGCCTGCTAATAGAGTTTTGATCCTCCTATTTAAGGAAAGATACAATCTCACTGAAGGCATTTCAGAGAAGGTTCACTAGTATAATCCCAGCAAAGGAGGGATTGTCTGACAAGGAATGGTTGAACAGGTTGAGTCTGTACTTATTTGGAGTTTAGAAGAATGAGAAGTGATCTTATTAAAACATAGAATTCTTAGGAGGCTTGACTGGATAAATTCTGGGAGGACGTTTCCCTTCAAGGACCATAGGGCATAGTCTCAGAACAAGGGGATACCTATTTAAAAATGAGACGAGGAAGAATAACTTCTCTGTGAATCTTTGGAATTCCTTACTCCAGAAAATTGTCAAGAATTAATCCTTGAATATACTCAAAGCTGAGATCGATTTTTAATCAGTATTTGAGAAAAGTTGAATCACCCATGATCTTGTTGAATGGCAGAGCAAGTTCAAGGAGCTGAATGTCCTAATCTTCTTCCTATTTCATATGGTCTTAAGGGACATCCTTCCTTTATGAAATTATTAAATGTGGTATACTCTTTTTAAGAAACATTAAAACCTCAACAGTTATTTAGGCTGGCAGCAGCAATAGGAAATGGGTCAGTGCTGTTAAAATACTGTCTCACTGGGAGCCTTCTGGTGAGCCACATTCTTTAACCACTGCAGTCCTTCGAGTGAAGGTTCTCCCACAGTGCTCTTAGTAGGGAGTTCCATGAATAGACCCAATATATTTCCAAATCAGAATAGTGTGCGGGAATTCCATTCCTTGTGAGACAATCCCTCCATTGCAGGGATCATACAAGTGAACCTTCTCTGAACTGCCTCCAATGAGATTGTATCTTTTTTAAATAAGAAAACTAAAATTCTATTTGCAGGCTAACTACCTCCTTGTATCAGAATGACTGGGAATGGAAACTGCAGGTGCACCTTGATGGTAGACCTCGGGGATTTGGGAAGTGCTACCAGAGTAGCCTGAGTGAATAGTGTGGTGCATTTTGTGGATAGTATACACTGTGGCCACCATGTACTAGTTGGAGAGGGATTGAATGTTTAAGGTAGTTGACGTGGTGCCAGTCAAGCAGACTGCTTTGTCCTGGATGGTGTTGAATTTCTTGAGAGTCTTGGTGCTGCACTCATTCAATCACGTGGAGAGTATGCCACCATGTTTCTTACTTGTGCCTTGTAGATATGGAAAGGGCTTGGGATGCCAGGAGGCGAGTCACAGAATACCCCATCTCTGACCAGATTGTGTAATTACAGTATTTATATGTCTGAGTTTTTTGTCATTTGTGATCCCCAGGATGTTGATGGTAATGCCACTGAATGTTAGATAGGAGATTAGGTTCTTGCTTGTTGGAGATGGTCATTGCCTGGCACTTCTTGCCACTTCTCAGCCCATGCCTGAATGTTTTCTAGGTCTTCCTGCTTGCAGGCCTCGGTTGCTTCATTTGCTGAGGAGTTGCAAATGGAATTGAACTATGCAATCATCAGCAAACATGCAAATTTTTGACCTTATGATGGAAGGAATGACATTGAAGAAGCAGTGAAGGTGGCTGGGCTTAGGACACTGCCCTGAAGAACACCGGCAGTGATGTTCTGGGGCTGGAATGATTGATTTTGACAACCACCATCACCTTCTCTTATGCGACATGTGCTTCCAAACAGTGGAATGTTTTCCTCTGATTTCCATTTACCAGTTTTATTCTGATGCCACACTTAGCCAAATATTGCCTTGATGTCAAGGACAATCACTCTTATCTTGCCTCTGGAATTAAAGCTCTTCAGTCCATCTTTGTCCCAAAGCTGTGATGAGGTCTGGAGCCACGTGGTCCCGGTGTAACCCAAACTGGGTGCTGGTGAGTAGGTTATTGATGAGTTATTGCCACCTGGTAGCACTCTCAATACCAGCTTCCATCATTGCTGGTGATTGAGGTTAGACTGATTTGGCAGCAATTAGTTGCCTATGAACTTATTACCTTCTGAATCAGAGGTGAGATTTCACCCACTGAGCCAAGACTGACAGCTGAACATGTGTCCAGCAGTCATGAACTCAGAACAGCGAATTTCAAATGCCCTTGCTTTGGCCAGCCAATCTAGACTGCTATTGCTCATGGTGAAAAGGTACAATTGGAACATCTAGTGTCATCTGCAATCATCTTCACCGAAGTATATCCCCCTTCCACCAGCCAAGGTGCAGGCACTGTGGTAGCACTACATCGGAGTATTGCAACAGGAAGATAGGTAATAGTTGGATGCACAGTGGTGATTTGTGGTCAATTATGTACATTGACAGTTTGATTTATACATTTAATATGGAATATTTATTTTGTGCTAGTTTTTATTTTTGCTTTGTGGCCAAGAAAATGTTGTGATGGACAGCAACAGACAGGAAGTAAAATTTGGGACAGTCAATGAATGGGGAATTGTGGTTGCAGACAGATGGGTGGGCGACAGATACCCCATCCCAAAAGGGTGTCTCTGTGTTGTCTCCTTTTTATTCCTTCATCCTCCTGGTCTTTGGCCCTTTTAACCAGCTGCCACGAGTGCTGATGGCAGAACAGACTAGTGCACAAGGAAGGCAAGATTACCACTGCTAGGTTACCAGGCTGTGCTCTGCATGTTTTACAGTGTTGTGACATGCCACCTGGACATGCAGGAGTGGAAAAACTACTGGTTGAAGTGTATTTCTAAGTTGATGTGCTACAACTAGAGCAAATCACACAGAAATGGCAAGTACAATGAACAGTGAGAGGGACAGTGACAGACTTCCAAAGGACCTGGCCAGGCTTGCAATGGCCAGGTGCTTATCATTTGTTCAGAAAAACAAGGAAAGACAATATATAGGATTCAATTCCAAAGAGTTTACAGGAACAGTGAATTCTGGATGTAGATATGCACAAATCTTTGAAGTTGTCAACAGAGGTTGAGTAGCAAGTTAAATAAGAAAAATGGATTCTGTGCTTAAAGCCTAGTAAGGATGTTATGATAAAGCTGTATTAAATACTAGATCAACCACAATTGGAGCATTGAGTCCAGTTTTGGGCAACACCCTTTAGGAATATGTGGAGAGAGAACAGAAAATAGTTACAAGGATGGCTCTAGGCAAATCTGGAGAAGCTGAGCTTGTTTTCCTTAGAACACAGAAGGTTCAGATGACATGTGATTAATTCCTGAGGTAATGAGGTTTCCGTACTGAATAGATAGAGAGATTGTTCCCATTGGCAGAAGGATCGAGAATAAAAGGGTTCAAATTTTAGGCAATTGACAGAAGAACATTAGGCAACATGCAGAAAATTGTTTTTGTGCAACAAGTGGTTAGTAGCTAGAATGCATTGCCCAAGAAGATGTTGGAGGGAGATTCAAACATGTCTATCAAAAGAGAATTGAATCATTACTTGAAGGGAAAGGAACCCTAGCTGTGGGAAAATTACAGGGAGTGAGTCCTGATCTTGCAGAGAATCAGCATGAATTTGAAAGGCAAAAGCCTTCTGTGTAGTTAATATTCAACAATTCAAAGACGTGTACATGGTCAACCACATCCTGCGATATGCAGAAGTTTTCAATCCTTCCATTGTTGCAACACCTCTTTGGCCAGGGAAAATAAAATGAGGACAACACTCTTTGAAAGAGAATGTCAGTGAACTGTCTTATGCAATAGTGGATGGTAAAACACAAGATCTAGAATATTACAGCACAGTACAGGCCCTTTGGCCCACAATGTTGTGCTGACATTTTATCCTGCTCTAAGATCTATCTAACCCTTCCCTTCCACATAGCCCTTCATTTTTCTATCATTCATGTGTCTATCTAAGAGTCTCTTAAATGTCCCTAATGTATCTGCCTCCACCACCTCTGCCGGCAGTGCGTTCCACAAACCCACCACTCTCTACGTAAAAAAAAATTCCTCTGACATCCCCCCCTACACCTTCCTCTAATCACCTTAAAACTATGCCTTGTTCGCCCTTAGAAAAAGTCTCTGACTGTCCACTCGATCTATGCCTCTTATCTTGTACACCTCTAGCAAGTCACCTCTCATCCTCTTCTCTCCAAAGAGAAAAGCCCTAGCTCACTCAACCTATCCTCAAGACATGCTCTCCAATCCAGGCAGCATCCTGGTAAATCTCCTCTGCACCCTCTCTAAAGCTTCCACATCCTTCACATAATGAGGCGACCAGAACTGAAGACAATCCTCCAAGTGTGGTCTAACCAGAGTTCTATAGAGCTGCAACATTACCTCACGGCTCTTGATCTCAATACCCCAACTAATGAAGGTCAACACACCATACGCCTTCTTAACAATCCTATCGACCTGCACGGAAACCTTGAGGGATCTATGGACGTGGACTCCAAGATCCCTCTGTGCCTCCACACTGCTAAGAGTCCTGCCATTAACCTTGTATTCTGCCTTCAAATTCAATCTTCCAAAGTGTAACACTTCACACTTTTCCAGGTTGAACTCCATCTGCCACTTCTCAACCCAGCTCTGCATCCTATCAATGTCCTGTTGTAACCTACAGCAACCTTCTATACTATCCACAACACCACCAACCTTCATGTCATCTGCAAACTTCCATGTCCTCATCCAAGTCATTTATAAAACTCACAAAGAGCAGGGGTCCCAGAACAGATTCCTGCGGAACACCACTGGTCATTGACCTCCAGGCAGAATGCACTCCATCTGCAACCACCTTCTGTCTTCTATGGGCGAGCCAATTCGAAAGCCAAGTTTCCCTGGATCCCATGCCTCCTGACTTTCTGAATGAGCCTTCCATGAGGAACCTTATCAAATGCCTTCCTAAAATCCATATACATCACATCCACTGCTCTACCTTCATCAATATGCTTTGTCACATCCTCAAACAATTCAATCAGGCTCGTGAGGCACGACCTGCTCCTCACTAACATATTCTGCTCCAGCTTGGCAGGCATCTAGTGCATGTGTGTTCATTGCCATGGTGATATTGAGAGCCCTGGCAAACCAACCTCTCTCCTGCTTTGAGCTTGGAGTTACCTAAAACTTAACTACCTGCTAAAGGTTTGCTCTTAATAGTGTACTGGTCATTAAGAAATATTTCCATATTGTATTACATGTTATCATACCTTTGAGCTGGGTTCATTTTATGTATTGTCTTTCCTTGTTTTTCCTGCCAAGTAATAAGCATCTGGCCATTGCAAGCTTACCCATGTCCTTCAGAGGTTTGTCTCCATCCTCCTCACCGTTAACTATACTTGCAATTTAAAACATTTTGCAAGCTTTCATTACTCACTTCTGCCCCTTCATCAGGATGACAATTCTCAGATTCCATTTGTTGACATTAAATTTAGATGAAGTTGTTTAATCACTGTTGCACTGAATATTTGTAACATATTTGTACGTGCCATCCCATCACAGAGAAGTCATATAAAAGAATGAGGGAGAAATAACGGTAGGACTAAGTCAATCTTGAAAAGGATCAAATGAAAACCATTATTCTGGATATCATGTACAGAAAATGACTGTTATAGGCAATTTACTGGAAAATAAGCTAATTTTAACAACAGAGAACCATACTGCAAAGCACTCAATACTCTCAGCATAAGTGCTCACTTGATAATTGTGAAATTATTGGAAAAACTGATACACCACAACAATGTCTTCTCTCTTTTTAAAACAAAATCAACATGAAGAGTCAAAGATGAAAAGCCACAGGAAAATACAAAATAAATGGAGTAAATCAGGAAGTATTTGTCAAATGAATGGTCTGAAATTTATCCAAGAAAGGTAATGATGATTGAGAATAGGAGCTGAGAAGGATTGCCAGGAGAAGCCATGATTTTAAATTTGGCTACTGTGTTGTAAATTGGGTGGACAAGGGTTTAAAAACTTCTCAGTTACTGAGGGTGAAACATGCTGTAGCCTGAAGGATGTAGCCCAAACTTCTTGAAAGCACTTTTAACAATAGAGCAGATGTGAATGCTTCAGTTGAGGTGGAAGGAGACAATGAAGCAAGAATGTGATCGATTAAAATTAGAGGTGGGACTGGTTGGGATGATCAGTGAGAGACATGGTCTGTTGAAGAAGCAAGAAAGGAAATTAAACATACATTTCAGTCAATACGATGAAGGAATATGTTTATACCAGAGTCTAGTGCTCTAAGAGAAGCTATTATAGTATAGGATAAAGCGTAATTGTTGTTAGGCTGGATGATGTGGCAAAGGTTAATGACATGAAACAGAAACAGCTTGACAAAGAAGTCAGCCTTTGGGAATACCTGCATTTATGAAAGTTGGGATGGCACACTAACCACAGCAGTGCATGGGAGCAATTTGAGAAGGAAAGTAAGCAGCTGCGAATATAATTTAATCACAAGAATAAAACAATGAATTGCAATGAAATATTATATTATATGAGGATATTTTCACAAATCTGAATCCAAACATGTGACAAAACAAATTAGAAGAATTTTGGAAATATTTTGGATCCTGAGTCCACTTAAGCAATATTTTTCTTGAGAAATTCTTACTTTTAATTATGGTGACCCATGGTTTTCCAGTAGTCTGTTTGAAAATTAAGAAACAGTCAAGAAAATCAGTTGCAAATAAACATGAGTGATCAATGAATTATTTTTTTAATTTTAGGTGGAATAATTTGAATTTTTGTTCAGGTGATGACTCCAAATTCACATAAAAATATTACATAGCTTGAAGAAAATGATGAGTAGTAATATCTTGTAATAAACTATTGCCAGTAAAATAAAATGTAACTGCCTTTTCCATATCTCCTGTAGTAATGTCCTGTGGTTATTTTAGCTTAACGGTGAATGAAGAATTGGCATAATTGACATAATGTCATCACTGACCTAACCAACACTGTCGCTAAATTTATAAACTGCAATTCCATGAAGAATATGTATATGACCTGGAACATACAATATCCGAACAACTAGAATAATCAATGCACTGAACATCTATGAAATATACGCATGTTAAAAATGAAAAGAGGATGTTCATTTCAATATACTGTATAAAAAGAAAAAACTTTCAGAATTGTTATCTCTATAGATGGAACAAAGGGGGAAGAGGTGGTTTAATTTCCTGATGTGGGAGATAGCCTATTTTTTCTTTTGTTTTTGACAGCTTATCTGTTGGAGATGCTTCATGCATTAGCACATTAATTCCAGGTTTCCCGACCAGTTATGCAGAGCAAGCACAATGATAATGTGCATTGATTCATTTCAGCTTGGGTATTTAAAGGCATATTGGAAGCAATACATCCCACTATCTGTGCCTGAGCCTGATATCATGCCTGACACCCCCGTTCTTCCTACCAATCTCCGTCCTGACAACACCTTGCGCTCCCATCCACTGATCTCCATCTCAACCTTTGACCCCCCTCAGCAGTCAATAATCTGACTTAATCTTCAAGGAACCAGCTCCCTTTTGACTGAAATCACATTCTTTTTCTCACCCCTCCCACCAGCTTCCTGGGCCCCAGTTCTCTGCATTTCACTTCCAACTCTGCTTCCCAGACCTGGACCTTAGCAGAATGCTAATTGGTTTTAGCAGAATGCTCCCCTGACAAAGCATTTGTTCAGTGCTGCCCATTTAGCACATCTTTATGGCTACCATTCAATGTCTAGTGTTTTCCCTTGCATCAGTCTCCAACCCTTGTTACTGCATTTTAAGATCCATGGCAAACCATGGCCATTCTTGGCACCATAATAGGTTTGATATTAAAGGGCTCCCCCAGATCTGTCAAATACATTTCCATCTTTCCTGTAGCTGGCACAGTCACTTTTCTGCTAGAGATATGGATTTGACTGTAACTTTCCTGTGTCTCATTAGTTTGTCTCCTCACTGGAAACATATGCCAAGTTTCCTGCTGGTTGCCTTTGGTATTGAGTCTACCCCCAAACTACACTTTGAGGATTGTATGGTGGAGGCAAAAGGTATCAGGAATACCATCCGAGGCAACGTCCACACTCCTGCAGAAAAATCTTTCAATGGCTAAAAAACCAATTGTACCTTAGTGTAACAGAACCTTTTTTGAATGGGAGGCAAACTTCAGACCACTCATACTAGAGAAATATTACACCAGTAATACTAGAGAAACAAAGGACTGCAGATGCTGGAATCTAGATTTAAAAAAACACTATGATGCTGGAGGAAGTCAGCAGGCCAGACAGCATCTGTGGAGAAAAGCAGGCGGTCAACGTTTGGGTCAGGACCCTTCTTCAGGACTGAAGATAGGAAAAGGGGAAGCCCAGTAAATAAGAGGGAAAAGCAGAGCAGTGATAGATGGACAAAAGAGGGGAGGTGGGGTGGGCACAAGGTGGTGATAGGCAGATGCAGGTAAGAGATAGTGATAAGCAGGTGTGGGGGAGGGGGGGGAGAGCAGATCCACCGGGGAATGGGTCAGAGGTAAGGAGGGAAAGGAAAAAAAAGCTAGAGGCTAGGAAAGGGAAGAAGAGAAGAAGCCTGGTGGGGTGGCTGTGAGGAAGTGGGGTGGAGATTACTTAAAGTGGGAGTATTCAAAGTTCATGCTGTTAGGCTGCAAGGTTCCAAGATGGAAAATGAGGTGCTGTTCCTCCAGTTTGCGCTTGGAATTCTCCTGGCAGTGGAGGAGGCTGAGGACTGACATATCAGTGATACTGTGGGAGGGGGATTTGAAGTGACTGGTAACAGGGAGATGCAGATCACAGTTATGGACAGAGCGCAAATGTTCCCGCCTCCCCTCTTTTGTCCACCTATCACTGCTCTGCTTTTCCCTCCTATATATTGGGCCTTCCCCGTTTCCTATCTTCAGTCCTGAAGAAGGGTCCTGACCTGAAACGTTGACCGCCTGATTTTCTCCGCAGATGCTGCCTGGCCTGCTAAATTCCAGCATCATAGTGTTTTTCATTTCAGTAATAGTCCAGTAAGTGATCTCTGCACCGCTTTTAATGTACTAACATCATCCCTTAAATGAGGGGACAAGAACATGAATGGCACTGGTTGCAAAAAAAAAAGCAGAGGAGCTGATGGAAATTATACGTATGCCATTAGTGGGATCAATTTAAAACCAATAGTGATTCAAGGAATGATAGCAGTACGAGTAACAATTCAGAAAAAAAGTCTACTCTCTGAAGCCTGATGATAAAGAATTTAATAATAAAGATTGGTGCAAACAAGAGACAGACAATAAGAAGGTTAGAGAGAATGTGGGCTGTAAATCGTATCATTTAGGTTGGTTGGTTGATAACATGCTTGATTAGTGTTGCTCAGGAAACTTTAGGTTGAGAACTCTTATTCAAGGAAAGAAGTAACAAGAGATATTAAGCCTTAGTAGTTCCATTCATACTGTGGGCAATGGGAGATTTAGCTTGAGGCAAACATTGGTCTTTGCGGTGTACTGTAGTCCCAGAACAGCAGGACTGTATGTGGTGGTTTGGACCAAGGGATAGCAATGGGCAGATCCACAGAAAATACTATAAAGGGGAGAAGCATCATTTAGGAATTCAAGAGATGAAGGAGAGTTGGGATGCAAGAGAGCAAAAAGACAGAAAATGCTAAAAGACAACCAGATTAGACTCTTATCATGGTATTTAGCTCTATGCTAATATAACATGCAATTATTTGTCGAGGTTATTAATTAGTTATTAGATGTTTAAGTTAATGTTTATGTAAACTGTGGACTGTGTTAAGTTGTTCACAGTCATGGAGATAATTATGCTAATACAATATCTACAGTGAAGGATGTCAGACCAAATGAAGAGGTGCTTTACTGGGATCACTGGTGTCTGAAATGGACACTTAAGAAATGTTAAGTACAGCTTGTGTAGTGAAGAATTCTGCAGATGTGAAGACAGGTATACAGAATTATAAATTTATTTAGTATCTATGTCATTATAAGTAATAATTAGGCAATAGTAATAGTATTCAGATACTGTACGTAATGATTATAGCATTTAATGGTATAGTTTAATGTATGTAGGCAATTGATGGTTTGCATGGATTTAGTACTTTTTTTCAAGTTGAAATAGGAAGCAATGTCTACACGAGTTTGAGAGTATTTTTTGTGTACCATATGGAAAGACTTTGATATATTGTACCTGACTCTACAGAGTGGAAATTTATTATGGACAGTAGAAGATGGATCTACTTCCCTCTTTATATTGGGGCACAGCCAGCTGGGATATCAAGTTTCACCTTAAAAGTTCTTTATCCTTTCATATAGATGCCATATGAAAGAATCCCCTGGCCCAATTCCTAACCCCCCCCCCACACAACTAAAGCTGACAAATGCAAGCAATATCTTGTCAAATTCCAGAACTATTTCCCACTAACATTAAAACATAAGCATTACCCTGCTTTTCTCAAAAGTTATAGGCAAAATTATTAAACCTTTTCAATTTGCAAACATATAAAGGATAAATTAAAAAGCATATTTTCTACATTACATCCAGCAAAGTTATTTCAAAAGTCCTCTCTATAATAGCTATCCAAGTATTAATAACATAAACCTTATCTCATTTATTTTATTACCTTTATGTTTTTGCAGATGGCCTCGAACTCTGGCTGGTATTACAGCATACTATGCCTGCATTCAGTACCCATTTGTATCTGTACCATATTACGGAGACCATCGACAGGGGAAAGCCTGGCGTAAATGTGACAGGACTGGTCAATGGACAGAAGGGAATTATACTGAGTGTGCTTATGCAAATGAAGTTACAAGAGTCCTTCATAGATTCAGCCAGGTAAGAACTTGTCACCATAGCCAAGTACTGGAATGCTTTCAACAGAACATTAAGAAAATGGCTTTTATTGAATTAGGTGGTACAGTAAAACTTGAACTCCCATTTATGAGCATCCATATTTTTACAAGGCTTATGACAAGGTCCTACTACATGGCAGGCTGGTCCCTCCTTGGGAAAATGGTAAATTGGATCCAAAATTGGCCCAGTGGCAGGAATCAAAGGGTGGTGGTTAACAGGTGATTTTGTAGCTGGACAGCTGTTACGAGTATGATTCTACTGAACTCAGTATGTGGTCCATTGGTCTTTGTTATATGTTAATATTTTAGACCTAAATGTGGGGGGGGTTACTAAAATAGCTTGCAGATGATGCAAAAATTGGCCATACAGTTATTAGTGAGGAGGAACAATTTCAGACTGCAGGAAGATATAGGTATGGTCAGTTGGGCAGAAAAGTGGCAAGTGGAAGTTAATCCAGAGAAGTGTCTGGTGTAAAGCATTTGGGGAAGTTGCAATAAGACTGGAACATAAGAAAAGTGGAAAAGAGCAAGGGAATGTGCAATAAATGGAAGCATACTGAAAGATGTGGAAGAACAAAGGGACCTTGGAGTGCATGCCAAACAAATTTTTTTTTAATTTTATTTACAGAGTGGTAACGGGCCCTTCCAGCCCAACGAGTCCGCGCCACCCATTTTAAACCCAAATTAACCTACCCGTACATCTTTGCAATGTGGGAGGAAACCGGAGCACCCGGAGGAAACCCACGCAGACACGGGAGAATGTACAAACTCCTTACAGACAGCAACGGGAATTGAACCCCGATCGCTGGCGCTGTAATAGCGTCGCGCTAACCGCTACGCTACCGTGCCGTTGGAAAGTTGGAAAGATGGCTCAATAAAGTGGTTAAAAAGGCATACAGGATATTGTCCTTTATTAGCTGAGGCATGATATATAAGAGCAAGGCAGCTATACGAGAACTGTTTACAACTCTTGTCAGGCTACAGTTTGAATACTGTTTAGAGGTCCAGTCATCACATTTCAGGAAGATGTTCTTACACTGGAGGGTGTGTAGGGATTCACAGTGATATTTCGGTACTGGAAAATTTGAACTGTGAAGCTATGTATAGGCTGGATTGTTTTCTTTCGAACAGAGGAAAGTGAGGAGAGACTTAATTGGGGTGTATAAAATATTGAAGGACCTAGACAGAGTAAGTAGGATGGTGCAGACTTTGTAAGCCAAAGGGCCTATTTCCATATTGTATCTCTATATGACTCTTCGCTCTTTGACCTATTTCCCTTAGCAGAGAGGTGAAGAGCCAGATTTAAAGCAGTTTGTAAAAGGATCAGCAGGGAGATGAGAGAAAAAAAAATCACCTATAGTGTACACATAAAATGCTGGAGGAACTCAGCAGGTCAGGCAGCATCTATGGAGGGAAATAAACAGTTGACATTTCAGGTCGAGACCCTTCATCAGGTCTTGACCCAAAACATTGACTGTTTAGTTCCGTCCATGGATGCTGCCTGACCTGCTGAGTTCCTCCAGCATTTTGTGTGTATTGCTCCAGATTCCAGCATCTGCAGAATCTCTTGTGTCACCTAGAGTGTAGGAGGGATCTGGACTCACTGAACAGGTGGAAGAGACAGAAACCCTCAACATATTTAAAAAGTACTTGAATGTGTATTTTATGAGTTGTGACTTGCTGAGCCTGAGTGGCATGAACACAATGGGTTAAATACCCCCTTCTGTATCGCAAAGGTTCTGAGTAACGTGAGTTAATTTCACACTTTTCATCCAGACTCTTATGTGGAAGAGTTTGCAGCTCGCCATATATAACTTGCTTGAAATTTTGTTATTGCTGAAATGGAATCTGTGTGTAAAAGAAAACCATGCAAGTTTTCCATTAGGTTAGGCAACAATTGTATGAGTGATTTGTACAAGAAATTGGAAAATTCACACTAATCCAGTATAGAATGCTCTTGTGAGATTAGAGTAAAAGTTTGACAAAGCATGGAGTACTGTACTGCAACGTGTAATGGAAAATCTATGAGTAGGTGCAAAATACTGGAAAATGGACTACTTCTAGAATAAATCAACTTAAAAATCCAAACATTCAAATGTTCTTAGCAAGCATTATTCAAAACGTTATGCCATTTACCTTTGAAAGATTGATTTGGCTTCAAATAATCCTATGAACACATGCTGATATTTCATGTTGAATATTATAAGGTATAATTTGGATATTCTGCATCATTTTGAAAGATCTCTTAATTTCTTCAGAGCAAGCCAAATAGTTGTCAAATTATTCCAATTTAGTTTGGGTATGGAAGTACTCTTGTCATGAAAAATTTTATGTAAAGTAAGTTTCAGTACATTTTCATTAATCATTTTACCACTATTAAACAAAAAGGACTTTGCTGTATCTTTTGTGTTGTTGATCGTTTTAAACTAATTTAAGTGTGGGTTCTGACAAACTCCAAGCCAATTCTCCAATTTTATTATTAGATTGAATGTGCAAATCTTGCCTCGTAAACTTGCTAAAATCTAATTCAGCAAATTCATCACTTGTATGCTAAATTATCTGTATGAAGAGTGCAAGGATGTGTATGGAGGAGATTTTTCTGTATCTTTCGACACAGCTGCTGAATCATATCATGTTTTATCTGAGATTGAGAAATAATTCTTAACGTGACAAGTAAGAAGCAATTCCTTCTCGAGGAAAGGGAATCTACTTCCCAATAACTAAGAATGAATGAAGGCTATACTTTTGTGATGATTCTGACCTTTAATCCAATGGGTATTTGAAAGAAAGAAAAGTTGAACAATGTAGTCCTTTTATATGAAAGTTTGCAATACTACCAATCTTACTGTTCATCTTTTGATAAATAGCCATAATACAGCATTAAGTGATACCCCTCCATTTTGTAATTCTGTGACAACTTTTTCATGATTTCTTTTGCACATGATCATTTAACAATTCGAAGTGAACCATTTAAACTCATTGTGGAACCAATTGGTATACTATGACAAGCAGTTGTAAAGAGGAGGTAATATGTTTCTCTGCTTACAAGGAAAATTGTTCTCATTGCACAAGAGCCACTCCTCTCTGAGATCTTTAAATTGTAAGTTGGTCAAAATTCCTATAAAGTCTCTATAACTTTAATTAAAAAATATAAATTCAAACTAGTTGAATCTGCCTGTAAATTTTAACTGACTCAAATAAAAATAATAAATTGTGTAATTCTACTGTAGTTAATTTTCTGCAATCCATATCAATATGGTATTGAAATTCATCATGCTTGGGCTACAATACTACACTTCTTAAGCAGAGCAAGTAGTGTTAGGGAAAACTGGAATATGCT
Source organism: Pristis pectinata (assembly GCF_009764475.1). NCBI lineage: Eukaryota > Metazoa > Chordata > Chondrichthyes > Rhinopristiformes > Pristidae > Pristis > Pristis pectinata. Next base: position 28,685,319 of record NC_067416.1, read on the forward strand.
GAAATTACTGAGTGAACTTCTCATTTCTGATAAATATTTTGTATTCAGGTGAATTAGCTAAACCTCAATTTGAATTCTATTTTTATGATTACACAGATTGGCGGATTCACTTTGTTAAAAAGAATGTGGATCCTCACTAGAAAATACCGGACACTGACTGTCCCAGAAGAGAGTTGTCAGTTTGGAAAGAATTGTGAAAAGCACATACAGTAGCAAATGACAATTTCATTTCTGGTATTTTGACTTGTAGGGAAGAAGGTGCATAGGTTTTTGCTCCTACAGATTTTCTTGTAAGTGATATATAGGGGCAGCTTTAAATACAGCAGCAGGCATCTCACTCAGCCTGTAAAACTTTTGAAGTCAGAGCTTTCAAGTTGCAAGCAGCCTCATATCATTGAGAGCAGAGTATTGGAGCAAAATAACAAAACTTAGCAGCCTATCACTTGCATGTTACCAGCACCCTGCACAGAGCCACCTGTTTGCAAGGGTTACGGGTTGGGTGACAATCTTTTAAAATGGTAAAGCAGATTGCAAGGCACATTTTAAAGAAAGGGGAGGACAAAATTATTTGGAAGTGATGCGATGAGAGTGGGTGAGATTAGTAAATCCTAATGCAGTGATGCAGGAAATGGTTGCAAAATCACCCACTGTGTGGAAAATCTGCATGGGTCACATTTGTGTGCTGCATTGCCAGTTCTATAAATAGAACAGCTTGATTGAAATGGAAAGTGAGTTAATTTTCCATCAAAATAACCACTCAATCTTAATCAATAAAGGGGAAGTCTGATTCATGGGAGAATATTATTGAGCAGCTGTTAAAATAGCTGTTGAAGCAGCTGGGGAATTACTCATACACAAACCATTCTCTGAGTGCAGCACAGCCTGAGCCATGGAAGGGATGTTCCTCTGCTTCTGTGAATTGTAGAATCTGCAGCTCTCCTGATAGAGGCATTGATCAAGTGAATCCAAACCCATGTCCTTTATAGCCAACAGTCGTCAACCTTCACTGGTGATACAGTGCTGGGTTAGAGTAGACAGATCACAGATGTAAGACTGTGATTGTCAGGGAACTCCAGAACAAATGCTGTAATAGATCATTCAGCCAGGATTGAACTTCTGGATAGTAATGTCCAAAAAGGAAAAGGTAATTTCTCTGGTCAATGTGCAAGTCAATATGTTAACTGTCTTTTGGATCAATGTTGCTTCTTTTTCAAGTGAAATGAGATAAAGGGAAATGGGACAGAGGTCTGATTGGGCCTTACCTTGTCTATTAATGGTACCATACCTGTTACAATGGTGCAAATCCAGTTGCTCCTCCATGGGCATTGCTAAGAATATCCCACAAGCATGGATTGAGTCCCTGAAGAATGAAGATTCAGAGAGATAAACAGAGAAACAAAGGTCTGCAGACGCTGGAATCGAGATGAAAAACACGATGATGTTGGAGGAACTCAGCAGGTCAGGCAGCATCCGTGGAGAAAAGCAGGCGGTCAACATTTCGGGTCAGGACCCTTCTTCCGGAATGAAGATAAAAAACGGGGAAGCCCAATAGATAGGAGGGAAAAGCAAAGCAGTGATAGGTGGACAAAAGATGGGAGGTGGGGGGGCCCAGGGTGGTGATAGGTAGATGCAGGTAAGAGGTAGTGATAGGCAGGTTCAGGGGAGGAGGGGAGAGCAGATCTACCTGGGGATGGTGAACTTTATGAAATTGTCGAGTTCTGCACGGGTACAAGAGGTAGCACCAATGCAGTCGTCGATATAACAGAGAAAGAGTTGAGGAATGGGGCCAGAGTAGGGTTGCAACAGACACTGTTCAATGTAGCCAATGTAGAGGCAGCCATAGCTGGGGCCCATACGAGTGCCCATAGCTACGCCCTTGGTCTATTGAAAATGAGAGGAATCGAAAATAAAGTTGTTAAGGGTGAGGACAAGTAGAGGAGAGTGTTAGTGGAAGAGGACTGGTTCTGCCTCTGGTCAAGAAAGGAATGGAGAGCGGTGAGGCCATCACGATGGAGGTACAGTATATAGGGACTGAACGTCTATGGTGAAGATGAGGTGTGCGTGCCGGAGAACTTAAAGCTATGGAAGAGTTGAAGAGCATATAATGTGTCACAGACGTAGGTGGGAAGGGATTGGACTGGGGAAACAGGATAGTGTCCAGGTAGGAGGATATGAGCTCCATGGGGCAAGAGCATACAGAGACAATAGGTCTGCCGGGATAGTCCTTGTGGATTTTGGGGAGGAGATAGAAGCTTAGCAGTCCTAGGTTGCGGGACTATCATGTTGGTAGCTTGGGGGGGGGGGGGGGGGGGGGGGGGGTTGGGGAGAAGATCGCCTGAGGTGATGAGGTCAGTGATGGTGCGGGAGATAATGTTCTGGTAGTCCTCGGTGGGGTCAATCAGAAGTAATCTTCTTTGTCTTAATCTTCCCTTTCCTAGCTTTTTTTTCCTCTATTCTCACCTTTTACCCATCCCCCAGTGGATCTGCTCTCCCCTCCTCCCCCGAACCTGCCTATCACTATCTCTTACCTGCATCTACCTATCACCACCTTGCCTCCCCTCTTTTGTCCACCTATCACTGCTCTGCTTTTCCCTTCTATATATTGGGCTTCCCCTTCTCCTATCTTCAGTCCTGAAGAAGGATCCTGACCCGAAACGTTGATCACCTGCTTTTCTCCACAAATGCTGCTTGGCCTGCTGAGTTCCTCCAGCGTCATCGTGTTTCTCATCAGAGAGAAAAGTTATCTCTCTCTCACTCAGATTTTATTACTTTGCATTGAACTGAACCAATGACTTGAGCCACTCATCCTTTATCAGTTTACATTTAGTGCTTTTACACTGTAATTACTGTGTCTTGTCAGTCACTAACTGATTTTGATGTTATGCGTGAGTGTAAGAAATCAAGCTGGACACAAGTCAATTTTTTTTTAACAGTATCCGCTACTTCCAGTTGCATCTTGCAATAATTTATATGCAATTGTAGCATTTGTTTAGTTATGAAAAGTATATATTTTTCTGTTTTAAAAATAAGCTCTTTAAATTCTCTTTTCATGGCAGTAACTATACCTGAACTACCAGATAACAAACTCTTAATCCTGATAGTGCCATTCACAAAGTTTGTCTGAATATTTCTTTGTCAATCCACATGCATTGTCTGCAGCTTGTCCAGTGAAGACACAAGAGACTGCAGATGCTGGAATCTGGAGCAAAAAATTAGCTGCTGGAAGAACTCAGAAGGTCGAGCAGCATCTGTGGAGACAAAGGGATGATCAATGTTTTGGGTCTAGACCCTGCATCAAGACTGAGTGTGTAGAGGGAAGGTAGCCAGTATATAGAAGTGAGAGGTAGGGGTGAGACAGAGACTAGCAGGTCAGAGGTGGAACCAGATGGGAGGTTGATGGAGCCAGGTGGGGGGGAAGGGGGGGCAGTTTTGTTACAAAAGCTGGTAGGTGATAGATTGGAACATCAGAAAAGACAAAAAAAAATAGACAGGTGCGTTACGGCAGAGACACAGTATGGAGGGTAATAAGGTAATAGGTGGAACCAGATAAGGGAGGGATGATGGGCAGATGGAGACAGGTGGGGGAGGGTGATATCCAGGGAACAAGGAGCGGATGGATGGAAAAGGTGATCAAAGTGAGAAAAAACCTAGGTTGGCTGGTGGGATTGGGAAACAAACACAGAGGGAGTTGGCTACCTGAAATTAGAAAAGTCAGCGCCCATGCCATTGGGTTGTAGGATACCAAAGTGGAATATGAGGTGTTGTTCTTTTATTTCACATTTGCCCTCACTGTGGCAGTGGAGAAGCCAAGGCCATGGAGTAAAAAATAAACTGCTGGAGGAGCTCAGCATCTGTGGAGGCAAAGGGATGGTCCTCGGCGTTCTCAACCCTCTGGTATCTCTTTCTCTGCTTCCATTAAGTAAGCCTCTTCAGTGACCTTGCCTTTTCATCCCACATGGGACAACTTCACTTGTCACGAGCTTTATGATCTGGTATATGGGAGTGTTAAGTCACCATCACTTTCTTCTGCCTCATTTGGGGTCAGCCTCACAGAGGTTTCACTGCGTCCCCTTCTGTGGTGGTAGCGGCCTGTCTTCCTTTTGCTGCCTCCATTTGTCTTCCTGCACCTGTCTGCACTTATGGTTTTACTGTTCTATGAACAACATTTGCATATTTATCTCCAAGTTGTGCAGTTGAACTGATTGCTTACCATGATGCAGTCTTCATTTTCCTGCGATGGTGTTCCTTTTCTCAGTTCCATCTGCTGTACCATACTTCCAAAGATGGGAGCCAGATCCTTTTGGTCTGCTATAATAAATCAACGTTATAGCTGCTAGATTCTTTGGCCTTCCCACCATCAGAGACCATTTCTCAGCAGACTTCAATGTAGTCTTAACATCCATCAGCAACACATGACTTTGGTTTAACTGCATCGCCTTGAGGTTGATGGTTTGCTCCTGAAATGGCACTGCTTTCCCTTACACCAGTATCTTAGGAGGATGTTCCTTCCACAGTATTGAATTTGTTTGGAATCGGGTACATTGTGCTCATGTGGTACTCTGAATCCGACGCTGTCTTTGTCCCTGAATGCCTTATCTCATCCACTCCGTGGACTTTCCACGACTTCTTTATTGTAACAATGATTTTCCATTTCACAACGTGCACTTTTTACCATACACATGACAGTTCTTTAACAACCACTTGTATTGTACTCCACAACAATTGCAACATCTAGAGAAACAAATGACTGCAGATGCTGGAATCTAAATGAAAAAAGAACACGATGCTGGAGGAACCCAACAGGTCAGGCAGCATCTGTGGAGAAAAGCAGACGGTCAACGTCTTGGGTCAGGACCCTTCTTGACTAAAGATAGGAAAAGGGGAAGCCCAATATATAGGAGGGGAAAACAGAGCAGTGATAGGTGGACAAAAGGGGGGAGGTGAGTGGGCACAAAGTGGTGATAGGTAGATGAAGGTAAGAGATAGTTACAGGCAGATGCAGGGGAGTAGGGGAGAGTAGATCCACCGGGGGATGGGTCAAAGGTATGGGGGGAGGGGAGGGAGATGAAAAGGAGGGAGGAAGAAAATGGTGAGGAGAAAAAAGAGGCTAGGAAAGGGAAGAAAAGAAAAGAGATGGGGGGAGGGGGGGAGATTTGGTTTACTTAAAGTGGGAGAATTCGATGTTCATGATGTTCATCCCCTTAGGCAGTAAGATCCCAAGACAGAAAATGAGGTATTGGTCCTCCAGTTTGTGTTTGGATTTCTCCCAGCAACGGAGGAGGCCGAGGACTGACATATCTATGATTGAATGGGAGGGGAGGGTGAAGTGACTGGCAACAGGGTAACCATTTCATAGAACGTCTACGCTCCATCCAAAACCGTTTCGTAGAACACCTGTGCTCCATCTGCAACTGCGATCTGCATCTCCCCGTTGCCAATCACTTCAACTCCCCCTCCCATGCAATCATAGATGTGTCAGTCCTTGGCTTCCTCCACTGCCGGGAGAAATCCAAACACAAACTGGAGGGCCAACACCTCATTTTCTGTCTTGGAACCTTGCAGCCTAAAGGGATGAACATGGAATTCTCCCACCTTAAGTAAACCTAACTTCACCACCCCCTCCCCCAACCACCTTGCCTCTTCTTCCCTTTCCTAGCATCTCTCTCTTTTTTCTCCTCATCATTTTTTCTCCCTCCTTTTCGTCTCCTCCCCTCCCCCCCATGCCCCCTGCCTCCTTACCTTTGACCCATCCCCTGGTAGATCTGCTCTCCCCTACTCCCCTGCACCTACCAATCACTATATCTTACGTACCGCTACCTATCACCACCTTGTGCCCAACCTGCCTCCCCTCTTTTGTCAACCTTTGTTTTTCTCTCCTATATATTGGGCTTCCCCTTTTCCTATCTTCAGTTCTGAAGAAGGGTCCTGACCCGAAACGTTGACCACCTGCTTTTCTGCACAGATGCTGCCTGGCCTGTTGAGTTCCTCCAGCATCATGTTGTTTTTTTCAACTGCAACATCTAAGTGACCTTGGTAATACTTTTTCCCATTCTGCTTTTTGTCTTGAGCTTCACTGCAAGTACTTCCTGCTGTTGGCCATCCAATAACAATGGATAGCTTTGCACCTTAGCATGACTATGCGCTTTCCTGGAGTTAATTTCGTCTCACATAGGATCCATCCCCTCCAGATGGGTTCCAGGAATCCTCAAATAATCTGATCTCTGATGAATGAGTTTTTCCATGTCTGTGAAATTGAAACAATCTGCTAACAACCTTAGCTCATTTTAGAAGGTATCAAAGGACTTCTCCCTTCTCCTGGTTGCCTGTGGGGAGAAAAAAACAGTAATAGTTAACTGATTCATTTCTGAATGAGGTGCAATGTGCTTACAATGTACGTATTTAATACATTCTCCAGGGTCTCATTTGAGGGTTTTGTGGTATGGTACAATTTCCCCTGTGATCAATGAGATATAATAAAATCTTTCCTTTTCATCTGGTCTGGTTTATCAGCCATACAGAGCCCCATATGAAATATAAACTGTTGCTTGCCTAGTCACCATTCTTTAGATAGGTTATTTGCCCCGAGATCCACTGGCTCAAATAGCTTTATTTCCACTACCTCAGTTGAATCATACAGTTCACTGTCCCTGGCTGTGCGTCCATGTACTTCCTCGCGTCTGATATCTGGCGTTCTGATTCAGGAGTCACGCCTAAATTTCAAAATTTCATCAACTACCACTTCTCTCAGCAAGTATCTTCTTTCATTTACTGTCAAATACTGGTGAATTAGTTAATAATTTAAACTAACAAACAAAGGTACTTTATTTATAAAATCGCTTGCACTGTGTGGCAGCATTCCTTACAATGGCTTTCTCTACAGTGACGGAAACCTGTGGCTGTGTCTAAACTGTAACATCATGGCAACATATGGAGTAGTTGATCACATGCTACAATTCCTAAAGTGGCACCGACTGATATTACATGCTTTACACCTACCATCAATGTTGAGCTGACAGGCATATAATTATTTTGTCTATCCCTTTCTCCCTTTGTGAACAATGCTATCACATTAGGAACCTTTTCAGTCCTCCAACAAGTGTGGAGCTGAAGAACATTGGAAAATAATGCCAAGCTTCCATAATTATCTCCCTTGCTTCTTTTAAGCGCCTGGGATTCCTTTAATCTGAACATGGTGATTTAAACATTTTTAAAGATGCAGGACTCCTTTAATATGTGCTCTCTCTCTCTCTGTCTCTGTCATATCCTGGTTCCTCTTGAATGTCAGTGCCTCTATTACCCACTTCTTACGTGAAGATAGACACAAAATATTTGGAACCATTACACCTTTACCTCCATACTTGGGTTATAGTTTTTTATTCTATTAGGCACTGTTCTTTATAAATCTCTTTCCTTTAATGTATTTATAAAATATCTGAGTTTTCTTGGATTATACCTGTCATTAATTTTTTCATACACCCTCTGTCTTCATAACTTCTTTTATGATTCTGCCCTTGTACTTTAATATTCTTCTAAACTTCCTGTAGTGTTGAAACAGTATCTGTTTCTTTTTTTTTGCCCCACTGTATCTTTTTCCATGTATGTTCCTCAGCATCTAGAGGTTGTACAATTTTTTTCTTTTTGGAAATTCATTTCAATAAACCCTCATTGTCTACTCCTTGATTGCATCCCATTCCTTTGATGCTGATTTAACTTAAGGGATTGGTTTCCAATCCACTTCTGCTAAATCACATCTTACTCTATGAAGCTAACCTAAACCCAATTTGGAACGTTTCTTCATGGCCCACCTTTTCCTCTTCCCACAATTATGTAGAATCAAAAAGCACAGTTGAAAGAATATCATTTTTACCAGATGTCTTAGCCAACATAACTCACTGAAAAGAGAAGAATTTGTTGCTCACTTGAGAAGCTGTTAGAGAAATATTCTGGTTTTGGTAAAATTTATAATCTCTCGAACAGTACAGTGATGCTAGTTAAGGGAGGTTCGATGTGAAATCTACTATTTAATCTCCAGATTGTTACCTGCTCCATCCACTAACATTGTCCCATTCATAAGCCCACTGAGGTGATTGCTGCAGATGGAATTTTGTGTAATTATTTTCCTATCAATCGTAGTTCAGTTAGTTAGAAGATCTGAAGCACATTGTAAAATTAATAAAATGTACAATGCAAGTACAAGTCCTGATTTCTTTAGTGCATGTAGAGAGAAAAACAGTAATTCTGTGTGTAGCTGCCTTGCTAATTGCATTCAAAGTAGCATAGTGGTAGCATTCTAATGAAATTGATTCAGCATACAGAGCCTGAATTATGACAATAGCTCTCCATATGTCTGTAGTATTAGATGCTTTCATGTCAGCTGAATGGATAATATCATTAATAATGACTTCACATCATTTATTACGTATTGATTGGCGGAATTGTGCTATTTACTCAGAACACTGTTGTATAAATGAGGCACCTGATAGTCTTATCTAACTGGCTCTTTGTTACTGTTATTGAACTACATTTATTTTAAATGCCACCAGGAAGATAATGCACACAGTTGCTTTTATTCATAGAGTTTGACTGCCTGGCTTTGTTATTATAATAGATTAGAATCTTTCTGTTCTGTCACAGATGTTCCAGATAGCAGGAATGACTCAGTTTGCTTAGTTGAAGAATCACTCTGTTTTGCTTCCAAACTGTGTTCGGCAGGGTTGGAGAGAAAAGTGTGCTCACTGTCTGCATCAAAGATCACAACCAACAATTAAAAATTCATCCTATATTCAGCTCCGGTCCTAAAAAAATAGTTGCATCTGTGTCTTCATGGCTTCTCTTGAAATACATGACTGTATGGTGCCAAATGTAGCTATTTCACCTGAACTTCAGAACTTATTTCCCCGACACCCCTCTTCATCAGTTTAACCCATGAAGTTAAGAGCACGAATGTAGAAGGGATACATGTAAAGGAGTTGCGATCATGGTTATAGTCATTAAATCATACAGCACGAAAACAGACCCTTCAGCCCACTAAGTCATCACTAATTATCAAGCCACCCATTTACACTAATCCTATTATGTTTTCCATTCATTCCCATGAACTAACCCCAGGTTCTATCATTCACATACAGACTAGGAGCAATTAACAGAGGCTAATTAAGTGACAAGTCCTGATGAAGGGTCTCGGCCTGAAACGTCGACTGTTCATTTCCCATCATAGGTGCTGCCTGACCTGCTGAGTTCCTCCAGCATTTTTCGTGTGTTGCCCCAGACTTCCAGCATCTGCAGTCTTTCTTGTGTGACCAATCAGCCTACCATCCCACATATCTTTGGGATGTGGAAGGAAACCGGAAAACACAGAGGAAGCCCACGCAGTCACGGAGGAAGTACACAGGCCACAGAGAGTACCGGAGGTCGGTATTGAACCCAGGTAGCTGGAGCTGTGAGACAGCAGCTGTACTAGCTATACCACTGTGCTGCCCCAAAACTTCCATTCTTTCCACATTCCCAGCACTTGGCCCCTGATTCTGCTGCTCACCCACACGAGGGGCAATTTATAGTGGAGAATTAACCTGCCAACCTGCACTTCTTTGGGATGTGAGAGGAAACCAAAGTAAACCCATATGGTCACGGGAAGAATATGCAAACTCCACACAACACCAGAGGTCAATATTAAGCCCAGGCTGCTAGAGCTGTGAGTCAACAGAATTACTTGCTGCACCACTATAGTCCAGCTCCTCTGCTTTACACCCATCCGTTGGGGGAAGAAAAGAAGTGCAGATGAATGTTTGAATTCCAATAAAACTTTAATAATCTACAATCTGACTATTCAGAAATCCTGATGGTTTGGCATCTGGCTCACCAGGTAATGCTTGCCATGCTGCCTTTCCACTCACCAGGAAACCAGTTTCCATCCTCCCTTAGCTTAAAGTGGTTCTTCACAATCCAGACAAGAAGCATGTAAGCTGGAGACACAAGCTGGAATCTGGAGCAACAAACAAATTACTGGAGGAACGTAGGATGCTGCCGGCTGGCACATTCCAGGCTGCAGGAGTACGTGCTGAGGGATGCACTGAAGCTGGGCGCAGCCAACGCAAAGGCTCAGTGGAGAAGGACTACAGTTTAGGGTTCTTCTGCCACTGGAGAGGGAGGGGCAGGGACAGGGAGAAAGCCCCTAAATATTGTAAACACGGGACTGGGTAGCTTCCAGGGAGCCACACGTGTGGCATCGGTGCCCTTTTTCTATATAAAAAGGTAAGACTAATGAATGATTTGTACAAGAATGTAAAGGTTTGCACTGTTTTTGTAATTGTATATAGTTTGTCTTTTATTATGAATAAAGTTTATTTTGTTAAAAAAAACGCAGTGGGTCAGGCAGATTCTGTGGAGGGAAATGGACAGTCAATGTTTCGGGTCGAGTCTCTTTATCTAAACTGAACGATAGAGGGGAGATAGCCAGGATGATAGCCATGCTGGCCATCTCCCCTCTAACTTTCGGTCCATATGAAGCATCTCGACCTGAACTGTCGACTTTGCATTTCACTCCACAAATGCTGCCTGACCCATTGAGTTCCTCCAGCATTTTGTTTGTTGCTAAAGAAACATACAAGTGGAGGGCACCATAGGCAGCTAGACTACACACCCAGGATGAAGGTAACTACTCCATCCTGTAAGGTGAGATGCCTAATGGACTCACTTTGATTACAACTCAAAAGGAAGGCTAAGAAGAGTTGTGCCTCTGCTGGAATACATGAAGGCTGCCATAAAACATGATTGAATTGACTTTAAAAACACTTTTGTATGTAATTATGGATATTTAATTTGACCCAAACCCAAGTTCTATTTAAGGGCACTATGCATCATTATCTAATAGTAATGTTATCAAGTACTCTTCCAGTTAACCAGTGTAAAATGTGTACGCAATGTACTAAAGCTTCAGTGCTGCATATTTTTAAGGAAACAATTGCAATGTGCTGTCAGTCAAATTGAAATATGTTCTAAGTCCGATTAGATGAAATCCACTTGCAACAATGCTAAATGTAATCAAGTGCATAGCCTTAAGTAAAATGTAATCAAATTACAAAACAAAAACAATCATTTTCTGCCACAATGTTACACATATTGCATAGTATTCAATAACTGAAGATAAGCATCTAATCGTCAGTGAATTAATGCAAAGACACAGTCATTGCATTAAGGCAAAGGAAAATAGCTATGAGGTGAAATAATTAAAACACTCATATGCTTTACAGTCTGATAATGGTTTGAATTTCTGTTGCTAAGCCACATAACAGTGAACCTGACGGAGTTTGCATTCCAATTATCATGCATGTTCACTTCACCGTGCACAGGGAACCTTGTCAATACTATTGTTAATTTCACCTGATAGATCTTTTTTCCTTTGTCATGGTGGTCATCTCAGTTCAAAATTTAATACATTTTTGTTGCTCAAAGGAAGACAAATCAAAATAGTAAATCGGTAAGCATCTTTGTACTTGAACACGTGGCATTAAAAATATGACTGCAACTGCAGTATAGATGATTGAATAATTATGTCACGCAGTCAGGTGCATGGGCCGGAGTGGGAATTACTCCTCCCCCCTCCTCCCAATAATATGTACATGTGTGCACAGTGGCTTTTTATTTAATATGTCCCTTTAAAAAGTGGTCAAATTTAATTTCCTGCTTGTGTCCCTGTGGTAATTTAAGAGGATTCACAATTAAGTTGAAGCTGACTCTGTAAATTTAAATGATTGTTAAATTCATGAACATGAGTGGATTGCCATTTCTGTACTTTTGAGTAAAAAAAGACAATGTGTGATTTCAGATCCCAGTGAATGCCACCAATGCTCTTGCTTGTGCCCACCAACTGATGGCCTACACAGGAGAAGCAGCAAGCTTTGTGGACATGATGGATGTTATTTTTGTGGCTCGAATAATTCAGAAACTTATCGTCTTCGTGGATCGAGTCAAAGATGTAATGTATTTGGTTGATGAATTTCATGTAATGTCACTTCATGCACCTTCATTTTCTCATTTCTCCATTCCCTTTTTAAAGTTATTGATGGATTGTGATTCAACAGTGATTTCTGGAAAACCATTACAGATTCTATTGTTTTCTGATGTGATCTTAAATTTTAAAATTTTGCTAACTGTTTCACTGATAGAGCAAATTGCCTATTTCATGTTGTTATTATCATCCTGAAGATCTGAATCACATAGACCTATGGCCTCTGTTCTTCCGAAAAATCTATGACTTCTTATTCCTGGTAACATAGCAGACAATTTAGCCTCCCCAAACTTGAACTAGTGTTTAGTGAGATCAAGCACGCACCTATTGTTTCAGCCTTTTCTGGTCACACTATCCCAGTAAACACAATGTTTTGGATTGTTCTTTCCTTCAGAATGCATTTCTTCCTATCTCAACTTCACTCTTCCTCTCCCTGTCCAGGTTCTTCCCTCTACATCTATAACACTTATGGCACTCTCTGCTGCTTTTACAGTTTCCAGTTTCCCAACCCCAACTGGTTCATTTTCATTGCGGATGTCCAATCCCTCCACACTTGCCTCCTTCCATCTCTCCCACCCCCCCCCCCCCCCCCCCCCCCACTGCTTCCCAACACACTCCATCATTGAGGCCCTTTGTTTCTCCTCTGAACAGAGACCTAGCCAGTCCTCCTCCAACAACATCTTTCACATGGGTGAAACAAACAATCTTCTGGAAAATGTCAGTGGGTCGAGCAGCATCTGGTTGGGGGGTGGGGAGAACAGGAAGGAATTGTTGAGGTTTCAGGTTGAAACCCTGCATCAGGACAATGGTGAAATTGTCTACACTGAAAAATCCACTCACTTCCTCCAAAATAAAATGAGAAACCATATAGTTCCAAACTATATCTATCTCTTTGTGGAACACATGAAACATTCTTTGTTTCAGTCTTAGTTGAGTCTCCTCCTTCACTTCTTTTTCTGATAAGTTAGAGTCATAGAGAAAAACAGCACGCAAACAGGCCCTTCAGCCCAACTCATCCATGCCAACCAAGGTGCCTACCCATTTGCCCATGTTTGGCCCATATCCTTCTAAATCTTTCCTATCCGTGTACTTATCCAAATGTCAGGCTTTGTCTATCCATATGATCCTGTCCCTCAGAATCCCCGCCAGTAACTTCCCCACCACTGACGTCAGGCTCATTGTCCTGTTGTTCCCTGGCTTGTCTTTGCTGCCCTTCTTTTAAAAAAAAATGGTACAACATTAGCCACCCTCCAGTCTTCCGGAACTTCACCTGTGGCTAATGATGAAACAAATGTCTCTGCAAGGGCCTCCACAATTTCTTCCCTAACTTTCCACAAGCTCCAAGAATGTACTTGGTCAGGCCCTGGGGATTTATCCACCTTAATGCACCTTAAGGCTGCCCATACCACCTCCATGGTAATTCGTATGTGGTCCAAGACATCACAATTCATTTGCCTTAATTCCTTAACATCCATGATCATCTCCACAGTAAAAACTGATGAAAAATACTCATTAAAATTGATACTGTTTCCTATTCACACATTGAATTTGAATATTTCATCATTTTTACTGCCAATTTCCACCCTCCTCTTACCTTCACGAAGTCCCTCTAACTTGTCACATCTGTTTCTCAACTTCTCCATCTCCATTTCAGAGGATAAGCTGGCAGTCAGTATCCAGAACAAGCCCACAGACTCCCACAGATATCTTGACTACACTTCCTTCCACCCAGCATTCTGAAGAGACCCCATTCCATTTTCCCTGTTTCACTGTTCCCAAATGTACTGATGATGCCATATTCCACACCAATCTGTATTCTTTTTCCTCAATTATGGATTCTCTTGCTTCATAATCAATAATGCCAATTCCATTTTCTGCACTTATAATCCTGCCCAAAATAAGGATAGAGTTTCTCCTTGGCCTCACTTTCCATCCCACCAGCCTCTGCATTCAATGGATCATTTAACATATTTTCCAAAACTTCTGCTGTGATGCCACCACCAGACACTTCGTCTCCTCCTGTTTCAGCATTCCCAAATGACTATTCCTCCTGAGACATTCTAGTTAACTCTTGCTTCTCCATCAATATTCACTCAAGTTTATCCCAGCTCTGATGAATGGTCATTGATCTGAAAGATTATTTCTATCTCCACAGATGCTACCTGACCTGCTAAGTCTTTCTAACATTTTCTGTTTCATTTCATCAAAATTGTGGCTAATTATTGAACTAATTCTAAATACTCATCTTCGCCCCATATCCCACAACAACATTGGTTAACAGAGATCTGTCAATGTCAGTCTTAAAATTAACAATTTTAAAATTAACAATTTTAAAACTGCCATTGATAGATCTCTAGCATCAACCTCCATTTGCAGAAAAGAGTTCAAATTTCTACCACTTTTTATACATCATAGTGTTTGCTACTTTCACTCCAAAAGGCTATGTCCCCAAGTTCTAGATTCCTCAACCAGCAGAAATGGTTTCTCTCGACTCTACCAATTTTCCTCAGAATGAATCAAATCAGCTTGTAGTTTCTAAATTCCAGTGATTGTAACTCTTGTTTGTCTAATTGCTCCTCATTATCTTAACTCTTAAGATCCAGGTATCGTTCTGTATGATCTTTGATCTCACTCCAGTGCATCCTTCCTAAGGTTTACTAACTCAGAACTGAATGCAGAGTTCCAACTGTGCCCAAACTAAGGTTTTGCAGGGCCACAACATGACTTAAAACACCTTGTTATTGAGATATAAAAGTTAGAATTGCATTAGCCTTTTTGTATTTTTTTTCTCATATTTGTCCATACAATTAGACTTCTTTGGTATTTGTCTATGTACTTTTAATGACCTCTATTCATTAATCCCTATTGGACTTTTTAGTTAGAGAACTCAGTGAAGGGGAAGATGAAATTCTAGTGCAAGTGTCCACAAATAAAGAGGAGGTACTCAATGCCTTAGCGGGCTTAAGGTGGCTAAGTCCCTGGGGCCACCTGAGAGTTATCCCAGGCTGCTGAGTGAGGCAAGGGAAGAGATTGCTGCAGCTCTGGCTGAGTTTTTAAATCTATGCTGGCCACAAGTGAGCTAACAGATGACTGAAGGAATGCATACGTGGTCCCCTTTTTTCAAGAAGGGCAGCAGGGAAAAGCCAGGCAATTACAGACCCGTGAGCCTAATGTCAGTCATAGGGAACTTGCTGGAAAAAATTCTAAGGGACAGGATTAATGATCACTCAAAAAGGCAGGGCCTGATCTGAGATAGCCAGCATTGCTTTGTCAAGGGCAGAGCTGGTTGACTTTTTTGAGGAGCTAACAGTGTGTATTGATGAGGGCAGTGTAGTAGATGTAGTTTACGTGGAATTCAGTAAGGCCTTTGACAAGGTCCCACATGGGAGAGTGGTCCAAAATGTTAGGGCTCTTGGGAGCCAGGGCAGGTTGACAAATCAGATCTAAAATTGCCTTGGCAATAGGAAGTGGAGGGTGATGATAGAGGAATGTCTTTTATGATTGGATTCCTGTGAATAGTGGTTTTCCACAGGGATCAGTGCTGGAACCCCTGCTGTTCACAACATTTTGGATGTGGCTATAGGAGAAATGATCAGCAAGTTCACAGACAACATGAGGATTGGTGGAATTGTTGACAATGTGGAGGGTAGTCTTAGGCTACAGGGTAATATTGATTTGTTGGTGAAAAAGGCTGCAAAATGGCAGATAGAGTTTAATCTTGATAAATGTGAGGTGATGCATTTTCAGAATTATAGGACATACACGTGAATTGTAAGTTCCAATGGAGTATTGATAAACAGGTGGTCCTTGGCATGCAAGTCCAAAGATCCTTGAAGGTGGCAGTGTAGGATGTGGTACTGGCATTCAGTAGTTGAGGCATTGACTACAAGAGCAGGAAGGTTATGCTCCAACTTTATGAAACATTAGTCAAACCTCTTGGAGTACTGCATGCAGTTCTGGTCACCATACTATAGGAAAGATGTGATAGTGCTGGAGAGGGTGCGGAGGAGACTCACCAGGATGTTGCCTGGCATGGACTGTTTCAATTGTGAGGAGAGACTGGAGAGGCTAGGTCTATTTTCCCTGGAACAGAGGAGGTTAAGAGGGGACACAGGAAACGTTTCCCCATGTCAGAGGTGAATAAAACTAGGTGTCATAGATTTAGGCTAAGGAGTAAGAGACAGAATTTGAGAGGGGCCTTTTTCACCCAGAGAGTGGTGAGTACCTGGAATGCACTGCCAGAGAGAGTGGTAGAAGCATAGTCATTGACATCATTTAAGAAGTGTCGAGGATCACTTAACTTGTCTAGGCATAGAAGGCTCCGGGCTAAGTACTGGAAGATAGAATTAATACAGAGGGTGCCCATTGGTTGGCATGAATATGGGGGCTGAATGGTGTGTTTCCATGCTGTGTGACTCTATGACTTTATTATTTTGGACCTCCACTCCTTCAAGTTTTTCACCATTTAGTAAGCAATCTGACTGCTGTTTTTTGTATGAAAAAAGAATGCCTCACGTTTGCTAATATTGAAATACATTTGCCACAACTTTGTCCTTGCACTTAAAAAAAATCCCTGTAATCTCATGCTCCTTTCTACACTATACACAATGTTCCCCATCTTTGTACCATAGGCAAAATTAGAAATGTGAATATTATTCCATCATCCAACTTGTTGATAAATAGAGTAAATATCTGAGGTTTCAATCCTTTGGAGTATCACTAGTCACATCCTGTCAATTACCTATGTTGCCAGGCTAATCTTTCAACTGGTCAGTCATTTGTCCTCAATTCCATGATTTCAATTTTAACTAATAGTCCCTGTGAGGACTTCATCTAATACTTTCAGAGGAATATACGATTAACATTCTGAATACAATTTATTCACCTCTTTATAAGGTTTAATCAATTTCATCAGTTAAGGCCTATCATTTACAAAAACATGCTTATTCTCTCCAAACAACTGAAAATGTTCAATTTATTCAGTCATTCCATCCTTAATTATAGACTCTAGTAGCTTGCGAACAACATGTCATGATAACTGATCTCTACATCCCTGGTTTCCCTCTCTTGAATTGTGGAAAGTTATCTTTTATCCAAGTAATTTCCTTGTGAATTCATACCTTCTGCATCTTCTGAATGGCTATTTTGTGTCTCAAGAAAAAACTTGTGGTAAATTTGTGATATTGTACTTTTTTGAATCTATCCATCCAAGCCAGAAACACTCCCATATCAGTTTTGTAATTGGTGTAAAAGCTTCTATATTAGCAATTTTAACAAAGAGCAGAGCATACATTTATCAGCAGATTTAAAGTTTTAAGCTGGAATGGCAACCTATTTAAGTTTCAATTCAGCCCCTGGCAGTTAATTACATTAACATTGTTATCTGAGCAGAATTAGTTTTGTTCCAACTGACTTCTTGAAAATGATTTCTCCACATGAATTTTCAAATTCCAGTGCCTTCAGAAAACAGTACGATAACATATGTAAAATAGCTGGAAGAACAATACTTTAATCAGAACCTTGGGAATCATTCCAAAAGCTATCATAATATTTTGATGCAACAAGACTTTGAACTATTGTCCAGCTGAATTCCACACATTTTACAAGCTAAGATATTTATTTTCATTGGTCCACCTTTTTAACTTTGTGGATGATCAAGATCACAAGATAATACAGGTCAGACAAGCTGAATCTGACAAGAAATACAGCTGTTTCTTCAATGTTTCTGCAGTCTCAGATTCATTTCATTCCTCATTTTTTTGTATTAAGGGAAGCTTTCTTAGAGAAGTTCTAAATGCATTGCTTTTTTAAAAAAATCTTGTCCTTGTTTCATTGTTTCTGTGCTGTGTTCCAGATTTACTATTTCTGTGTCATTCTCTTTCCTATGTCACATAACTAATTTTTACCCACACTGCCTCTATTGTCTTACCCTAGGTAACAAGACTGGGTCACAGTAAGCACACTATCCAATTTAAGATCACTTTCCTTGTATTTGCACTCTACCCATATACATTAGCTTCAATACAGTCTCCACACATTTTGACTAAGAGTTGATGCCTCAGGGGAAATTGAAACATTGCTTTAATCTTTTTATCCCAGCACTTCAATGGCATCAGGAAAAAAATGAAGTCCTTCAAAAAACATTTAATGCATAATGCATTAATATTCACCTGTGGAATCTTGTGTAATTGCACAATTGCTACACATTGCTCTGATGATGTACAAAAATCAGGTTGTAGCTCTTTTAACTGGGCTTAAAATATCACATGCAAAAATTATAGGGCAGCATTGCAGAACAAAATATCTACAAGTTTTTCAATAAGAATTTTAAATTAAAGAAATACATTACCCTGTTACTCAATCAAGTTGTACTAAAATCGAATGATAATATCAAACCTCAGTGCGATGAAGATTTTCAGTGGCTGTAAATGTTTTCCGATAGACGGTTGGCTGCTTTGTTTACTTCTTGCTTAAGGGCTGAATTCCCAGTTGGGCCCTTCTGACTGTTTATTGTAACCAACAAAAGCTCAGAGTTTTTTTTCTGGCATAAAGTCAAGGGGAACCATTTTTAGAAATTCTGCACTTATAATCTCTTAATAAGAAGCTTTTCCATCATTGAACTTATTGTTCTCCCATGAGCACACCAAATTGAAGTATTTACAAATGGATTCCTCAGCAAAGTCTGGCAGAGCACTGGGTTAGAGAATTGTTTCAGCATCAGGAAACTATTTTCAGATTATTTGGGTTGTGATATTGAATCAGGTATTTCCATGTGCTTCATGTTACCTTGCTGGAGCATGTAGAATATATCGTGATGATGTCCACCCTACAGCCGTGAGCATTTTGTGCGTATCTTTAAGCAACTACCACCATGTGTGGGTCATGCACAGGAAGTCAGGACTGAACCCCACCCATGGTATTTAAAGAGATCCTTAATTAGTGGAAGGTTTATTAGTTTGATTTGCAAGGGAGTTAATTGTACTCCACTGGTCTGCATTTTGGAGCTGGCATGAAGTTCTTTATTTCTACAAGGATCTAAAGGCCAATTTTTTTATCTTTGTTGGTATATGGGATCTTTACAAGTACATCTGCTAGGTGTCCAGCACAACCAGTAGGTGTTGTTTATCCCAATTGGGTAGTGTGCAACCCAATGGTTTGAACACTGAATTTTCCAATTTCAAGTAACTTGCTCCCTCTGTGCTCTTTTCTCTCTCCTTCCAATCCACTCAAGTATTCCCAAACACCACCCAAAGCTCCCACCGTTACCCAGTTTCATTCCCCTCCCTCATCTGGTTCCATCTGCCTATCACCACATATTTAACCTACTGGATTTCCTATCCTCTTCCCCAACTGGTTCCATCTGCCCATCATCCCTCTCTTATCTAGTTCCACTTATTACCTTCCTTACTTATCAGATTCCAGCACCTGCAGCCTCTTGTGTCCCTACCTAGCACCTTGCAGCCTCTCTCTCTACCTCCACCCTCCACTCTCTCCACCTGGCTCCATCTGCCCCTTTTTCTTCTCTCTCCTTATTTGTCTCCACGTATCCAGAGGGTACATGGAGACAACTCCACCCCTCTGGCTCCCCCACATAGCTCCAACTGCCCATTATCCCCCTCCTATCCTGGTTCTACCTATTGCCTGGTAGCCCCTGCCTCACCCCTCCCTCTCACCTACTTGTACTGGCTATCTCCCCTCTACACTCTCAGTTCTGCCAGTTGTTTTGTGTTCCAGATTACAGCATCTGCAGTCTCTTTTGTCTTCCTTTTTAGGCTGCCCATCATGGTCCTTCAGGAACAGAATTGATGCACATTCTTATCCATGGGAAACTGGTACTCCCTGGACTGGCTGCAGCTCACTTCTCCTTGGTGATTCACCATATGCACATCCTGCCTCTTTACTCTCCTCCACTGTCCCTGAAGTGCTAGTGTCAGAGCTGGTGCATGGAAGTGACAGGTGCTGTGACAGTGTGTCATCGTGTACAGTTTCTGCTGGCTCATTAGGAAGTGCCTCTGCAGGCATTTCTGGAAGAACAATGCATTTAAATCTTGTGCATCTTGTAAATGAGAAAAGTTTGGGTGTGGGTAATAAGTGGAAAATGAGAAGCAAAATTAGATACAAGTGCACCATAATCCTTCATGATGTCCAAATTGCCATTGCCCACAGCTTGTGTGGCAGTTGATGTAATGATTGCCAGCACTCATTTCTGCATGCCTCTGAATTGTTAGACTCTGAAGTCCATTCCCTGCCTGTTATTATAGCCTGTTCTTACTTACAAACTTCTACTGCAAAGTGGAAATATATTTGGAGTGGCTTTTAATGTCTTGGTGTGTGTGTGTGTGTTGGGGGCAAATGAATGTTAGTTAGGTGTAATGAGTATGAGAGATTGTTATCAGGTGACTGCTGTTGTTGTAAGAAGTGGTGCGTAGAACAATGTTCAATTGTTTTTCCAGGTGCTGGTAGCTGAAATGTATTTTTGTGTTTACTGACCTTGACATATAGCAAATCATTGAACATTTTTCTAAATAGGATCATTCCCAGGGTCATATCTTTGGCATTCACTTCCCTGACAACCTCTGGCCACTGCAGATTCCTCACGGACCTGTATGGTTCACTGAGCCCCTCACTGTGCAGAACCTCTCACTTGATCTTTACCTCTTCTATCAATAGATCAAGAGCAGTACCTGAAAATAAGGGTGTTCACCCCTGTGTCTAGCTCTCCATGGTTACTCTTGTGCTTACTGTGCCATCAGCAACTTACAGCAGCAATTGTAGGCAATGAACCCTTACCTACCAAGGGTCTTGTGTTACATTCAATTGGTGTATATGACTCCAGAAATTAGTCTGCATTATTCTGCACTAATGCAAAAACCAGCCAATTGGTGCTACTTGAGCCAAGAACTCACTGCATTAGATACACAGCTAAGTTTCTTGTGTCAAGCACACACAAGTCTACAGTGCATCACCATTTTAATGAATTATTTTCCAGCACAGACAAATTCTTACCCCCACAGTTTTCAAAAATCTTTTAATTCACCTGCAATAGTCCACTAACATGGACTTTGAATGTTGTTTTTGGATTTCACTTACTTCTGCAAACAAAAGGGGAAATTGTCTTTCAGCTCAGCACAGGATGTTTGATTTGGCCTGTTGTGAACAAGTCTCTGAGCTCTGGTATTACAAAGGCGGAAAAAGTGTATATTAAGCTTAGTTAGTGCCTTGAGTGGCTTAAAACCACATCATATATTGTCATTTCTTTTGGAAGAAAACATCTGAATTTGAAAACATTTGGAAAAGAAAACATTTGACATTTCACTTGCAATTGCTATCTGGAAACTGGATTATTTTTCCTGATTACATTCCAATGAAATATTCTACTGATAAGACCAGTTTAAAATAAAATCAACTAGTTTTAAATGATGGTGATAAGATTAGAATTCATTTATTGAGCTTTTGTTTCTGTTTTTTTTCTACTGTATTAATAATTTTGTTAAAGTGATGAATGATAAGTGACATTAACAATTGTGCCATCATGAAGCACATTTCATTGCAAGAAGAGACTAAACTACCATCAGCAGAAATGCAATCTTCTTAAATGTGTTCCTGCAGAAATGTTAAATAAGCTCCTTGTGTTTCTGGGCCTGCTGTGTGTCCTTTCAAATCAGTGGGGAAAGAAATGTAAAATAGATCACAGTAAATGGAACAAAACTGCAAGATGTGCAGCTCTCAAGTCTGGAAGATTTCTCAGGAGCTTTGACTCCCACTTTCAAGATCTTTGTAATAATGTAATTGCAGCATTTCAGATGGACCAAAGCCATTGTTTCAGGTCCCCACTACAAAGTCTGTGCCCCAGTCGTTGTCTACCTCCCTACCTTGTCCCAGTTTGATACTGAGCCACACTGTTCTCAACCTCCCATCTTATCTGACCCAGAACTGAACTTGGAGCAATACAGCACAGGAACAGGCCCTTCAGCCCACCATGTCTGCACTGACCATGATGCAAATCTAACTAATCCCATCTGCCTGTACGTGGTCTTTATCCTTCTACTCCCTGTCTGTTCATGAGTATGTCTAAATACCTCTGAAACATTGCTGTTGTATCTGCATCTACCACCTCTCCTGGCAGTGTGTTCCAGGCACCTACTACTCTCTGTGTGTAAAACAAAAACTTGCCTTGCACATCTCCATTAAATTTTCCCCCTCTCACCTTCAACCTGTGTCCTCTAGTATTGAACATTTCTGCCCTGGAAAAGAGAGACAATCATAATCTTCTCCATCACCTGTTTTCGTTTTTATCCTTCAAGCTCAGCTGCTGCTGCAAGCCTCATGTATTGCTTTACAAGAAGACTCAGCTATTGAGATGTTCTTCAGACCTTGTCTTTCCTTAACTTGCACTATCCCATTCATTTATCATTCTTGTGCTTGCTGATCCACAATGACTCTTGATTCAGCAAAGCCTCAGTTTTTAAAATTCTCATCTTTGTATTCAAATCCTTCTATGACTTTAGCCTCCTTCTGTAATCTTGTTTAACCTCAGAAAACGGAGTTCTGTTAGTCTCCATTTGAGGCTACTGGACAGCCCTCAGTTTATTTTACCACACCATTCATAGTGTGCCAGATACCTAGAAAAGTACTGTGCTTTTTCCCTCCTTTAATTTGCTTTTTAAAGCTTACCTCACAGTCATAGTTGAATTTATTGTCATATGCACAAGTACGTGTATGCACAGGTGCAATGAAAAACTTACTTGCAGCAGCATCACAGGCACATAGCGTCATTTCAGCAGCATTCGCAAGAAAAACATAAATTAGACATCAATTATACACAATATTTACAAGAAAGAACAATTAGAATGGAAAAAGCAAGTTGATTTTAGTCAAAATGATCGTAGTGTTCTAGAACTGTAAACTGTAATGATTAGGGTTTTGCTGGTTGATTCATGAACCGAATGGTTGAAGGGAAGTAACTGTTCTTGAACCTGGTGGTGTGAGATTTCAGGCTTCTGTACCCCTGCCCGATTGTAGATGCAAGAAAATAGCATGGCCCAGATGGTGGGGAACTTTGATGATAGATGTTGCCTTCTTGAGGCAGCACCTCCTATAGATACTACTAATAGTTGGTAGGGATGTCCCCGTGATGTATTGGGCAGAGTCCGCTACTCTCTGCAGCTTCTTGCATCCCTACGTGTTCAAATTGCCATACCAGACCATGATGCAACCAGTCAGGATACTTTTAACAGTCCATCTGTGGACGTTTGTTAGAGTGTTTGGTTACAAGCTTAACGTCCTAAGAAAGTAAAGACACTGGTGCACTTTCCTTATGATCGCCTCTATGTGCTGGGCCCAGGACAAGTCATCCGGTATGTTATCGCCAAAGAATTTAAAGCTGCTGACTCTCTCCACCGCTGATACTCCAATGAAGACTGGTGCATGTTCACCCTCCTTCCCATTCCTGAAGTTAACAATCAGCTCTTTAATTGTGCTGACGTTGAGCGAGAGCAAATTACTTTGACCAAATTATTAATCACCAATCCTAATGTCTCTATATGTAGCTTAATCCTATTTTTTTGTTCTGCTAATTCACCTTTCAAGTGTGTTAGGATACCTTAGAATGTAAAAGCAAATTTTCCAAATTCTGTTCTGTTAATAGAACATGTTCATGTTCTGTTTGGAGTGGAACCACTCCCTTTGAGTCCCTAAGTTATTTTTACAGCTTCTCCTCAAATTTAGTCATTTGAAAAATGCACAGTGCAAACCACTTTTCAGTTCTGAAGATATTTCACGTGTTCAACAGTTGAAGAAATCCATTTTTCTTTCCTTTTTATAAGGGTGAACTCAGGAATGCATTGGAGAATTTACTGTTCGCCTGAATGCTTGCAATCACAACAGCTCTCGAACTCAAGATCAAGTTGTATTGATTTCTTTATTCACCTTTTGGATCTTTTGAAATGAGGGAAAAATACATTTCTTTATGTGTTCAGAAACCAGATTGAATAATATCACTCCCACTTCAGACAGCAGGTCTAAAAGGTATCTTCAATTCAGTCACAGAAATAGGCTGTGGCTGAAATGATTGCTATTCTTCAAGTATTCTTGTGCTCCCAAATAACCACAACATCCCAAGTGTGTCAGTCATGTGCCCTCATTATATTTGCTTGCAACAACAGACAATTTTGTTACTGACACTGAAATTATACTGCAACCAGTTTTGTGTTTTTTAACTATTCTAAAATGAAGTTAAACACACAGAGCAGTTTTGGCATTATTTTCAGGTAAACATTTTCCATTATGTGAAACCTCCTCAAAGGAGAAATCTCATCTTTTTTTTATCTTATTGGAAGGTTGTTGAAATTAAAAATTAATGAAGAACTCAGATCACTTGCTTCCCCACATTATCACGGTAACAGTTTTGCTGGGCAGAACATTACAGATGCACAGATGCTTGATTTTTTTAAAACTTGTCTTCAGGATAAGGGTTTCATTTATTGACTAACCCTAGTATCGTGAGGCAATGGTAGGCCTCACCTTTGAACCAAGGCTGACTGGGGTGATGACGCTGCCACAATTGAGGATACTAAGATAGAGACCACTACTAGGGAGAAGGAATGCTGATATAAGGCAGGATGGTGTGTGACTTGATGGGTAGATGGAAGTGAGATACCTTGATACTGGACTGCATAGTGCTTTGTGCCTACCTGCAACTCAATCCAGTTTCTGCGAGGAATAAAATGGTATTGAAAATCAGGGGCTTAAAGCAAGTTGTGTGAAGTCCACAATTCCTCCATGCATCCAATGTGTTAATGCATCGAAGACCCAGCAATTGCACAGTGCCATCCCAGCTGTCCCAATAGTAGTACTGGTGCATGACTGGACACCATAGCACAAGAACAGGCCCTTCAGCCCATGATGTTGTGCTGAACTAATTAAATGAGTAATTAAACACCTGACTAAACTAGTCCCTTCTGCCTACACTCTCCCTCCATTCTCTGCATATTTGTGCGCCTTTCTAAGAGCCTCTTAAATGCAGCTGATGTATTTGCCTCTGCTACCACCCCTAGCTGTGCATTCCAGGCACCCACCACTCTCTGTGTTTACTATCCATTTTCATCTTTTCAATCGAATGGCCTGTGGCATCCATTCATTTAAACAGGACCTTCCTGAGGACTCTTGTTTAGGTTATTGACTTACCTAGCCCACCATCGGTGGTCTCCCGCTCTCTCCCTCCTCCTGGTAACAGCTTCCACTATCAAGCAACTTGCTGCTCCCACCCACTGATCTGACACCCACTGCCATCAATCTCCACTCTGATCTGACAACACACCCCCAAACACCCTCCCCAGCTACTACTGTCATCCCAATCGACAGTTGCAGCCCCCTGACTAGACTACCAGCACTGCAACTGAGGCTTGCTGTTCCCACTTCATCCATCCCAGCCCCAACTAACAGTCTGACTTCTCTAATTTTACTACTTCAGCACTAACAATTGAAGTTCTTCCTGCCAACCCCACTGTTACCTAGCTGATACCCTTTCCCTGAATCTTCCTGGATCCAACTGGATCCAGCCTAGAACTTCTCAGACCTGCTTTCCTCTGAGCAAGTGCAGTAGCATTTTTAATTTATTATCAGTGAGCCCACAAAGTTGGCCTGCTGCACACAATTGCCTAACGTGCCTTTACCAGTTCCAACCAAGTTCTGGATCTTGGTGTATCCATTACTCTTCTATATGCATCTTCGTTGGTCAAAGTGGTCACAGGGAGGGAGGTGCTATTAAAGTAACCTTAATGAGTTTTTGCATTACATCCTGGTATCATGCATACTGCAATCATCACCACAGTAGTGTAGCAGTTAGTGTAACGCTTTACAGTGCCAGCAACCTGGGTTCAATTCCGGCCGCTGTCTGTAAGGAGTTTATACATTCTCCCCGTGTCTGTGTGGGTTTCCTCTGGGTGCTCTGACTTCCTCCCACATTCCAAAGAAGTATGGGTTAGGAAGTTGTGGGCATGCTATGTTGGACCCAGAGCGTGGCGACACTTGTGGGCTGCCCCCAGAGCACTCTATGCAAAAAGATGCATTTCACTGTGTGTTTCAATGTACATATGACTAATAAAGATAGCTTATGAAGAAGGTGGTTCTGATAATACTAAAACCAGTTGCTCAGCCTTGTACACCATTGAAATTATAGAGCATTGTTTTGACTGAACTAATTCAGGCAAGCAACAAACATTCTGTCAAGGTCCTGATTTAAACCTTGTTAATAATGGATAAAACTTCAGGAACCACACGGTGCCAACTACCCAACCTCTTCCCTGCCCTTGCATCTTTGATATTGATATGGTTGGTCCAGTTCGAATTCTTATCAGAGTAATTTTTAGGATGCACAGGGAAGTTTACTGGGCCTTTTGTTGTTTAAGATCATCATTACCAGACCAATTATAAGCTGCAAATGTGATACAGTGTTTCTCCACCCAAGCTTAGATGTTGTCCAGATCATCCTGTTTGCTGGCAGTGGCTACTTGATCACAAGTTATGAATTGAGTTGAACACTCTGTAACTGTCAGCAAGCAGATGTTTTTCCAGACATATGACACAGGAAAGCTGTCTGCCCAAGGACAATGCCCTGAAGGATTCTTGCAGTGAGGGCTTCAAGTTGTGATGACTGAACTTCACCCACCACAGCTGTTGATACTTGTACTTTTGAATGTGTTGCACTCTGCTTTTTCTTGATCCGGGGAAAATTGCGTGTGAAGCTTTACCTGATCGCAACAGTCAGAATTTTACTCAGCTG
Source organism: Pristis pectinata (assembly GCF_009764475.1). Lineage (NCBI taxonomy): Eukaryota > Metazoa > Chordata > Chondrichthyes > Rhinopristiformes > Pristidae > Pristis > Pristis pectinata. The sequence continues at coordinate 28,712,108 of NC_067416.1, forward strand.
AATAACTGCCATTTGCAGCTGTAAAGAAAATTAATCAAACTTTGAAATTATTTTTTCCTATCTGAATATTACTAACAGCTTTTCTTGAACACCAAAGCTTGGACTGAATATTTCTACTTCTGGTTTGAGCATCTTTTAAAAAAAAACTGTGTCAAGTCTATCATTTCAGTAAAATAATGTAAAACTTAATCAGCTAATGCTAATACTTGATATCTATGTCTGCTACTTGGTTCACTTTTATTGAATGGTGAACTAATGTTTAGAAATACTTCTATTTTGCAGTACAGTGACACCTGGAAATGAATCATCAAAATATAATTGTGCATGTTTGCTCCACAGCTGGGAGAATCCATCACAGAAGTAGCCAGCAACATGATGCTAGTGGATGAACACATACTGTGGATGGCCCAGAATGAAGAAAAGGCCTGTACCCGAATTGTGCAATGCGTGGAGCTCATTGCGAACCTTGTGTTGAACAGCAATGCACAGGGTATTTCAAAGGTATTCGTTTCAATACTGCTTTTTCTCTATTGATTAGAAAAGATGAAGTGATCCATTAAGTTGTACAGTACTGTGCATACTTGAAGATAATATTCCTTCAGCTAGTAGTGTTCTATTCATTAGTTGAACATTTATGGTATTACAAATGAATTAATGAAGCATTGTTGGTGAGGAAAAGATATACTTGGTAAGCCTTTACTCAGTGATGTGAGTCAGAAGAGCAATTCCTCAATATTTAAAAAAATATTTTTTATTAATTTATTTATGCACTTTCTTGGTTGTGGCCTATTGTGTGAGAACATTCGCTGTGGATTTTACACAGTTCAAAACAATTTATTTGCAGAAGATCCAAAGGACTGACATGATCAAGGAACTTTTGGTGAAGTCTGGGTGTGGGGGCTTTCTGACCTCCAGGCAATTGATTAGGCAGTGAACGGCCTGCTGGATTGTTGATCAAACCAGTGGCTCTGTAATCTTATTTTGTTATTATCCACGGTTCTTTCTTTAACTGAGGGTGATTCAAGCACACTGAGTTAAGTCAGGGAATGTACAAAGAAGAACGATACTTCCTCAGTTCTCACTGAGGGTGAGATTGTCTTTTTCATATGTTGGTTATAAACTGTCAACTTGGTTAGCAGAGACAGGCTGCAGCTTCTCCGAGGGGTACGACTCATGATTTTAGTGAAGGCAGTGCATTTTAGAAAAAGTACAATTTCCAACACACTGTTATATAGTCACAATATATATCAGTATGAAGCAAGACTTTTTTTTAGTTCTTACTTTGGGCCTTGTTCTAGCTTTATAACTGTTTTGGTTGTTATATCTTAGATAAGTCTCATAGGTGGCTCTTAATTCCCTGTACTGTTTGAGGCTTCTACTCTTGATTTGCCATCAAAGTAAATATGCAGTCATGCACTTGGGAGTTAAAGAGCAAACCTTGCCTAGTAATTGCAGTTCAGTGCTAGATTTATCTTCTGATTTCTCATTCTGGACTTGTATCAACTCTTGTTTTATGCTTGAAGTATGAAGCAAATTTATTTTGCAAGATTTAAATTGACAGTTAAGTAACCAGAGTATAGTAGTGTGATAATATAGAATTATTTCTAAATTTACAGAAGCTAGCCTTCTACATAACTCCACATACAGTCTAAATATTGAAAAGACTGATGTTTTCAGTCCAAAGCTAATCCTTTGAAAATATATCATTTTCAGATCATAAAGGAACATATGATATGCTTCCCAATTGTATGTTAAATGTCACGAGGGCCCACTGCAGTTGGAGAGGAAATTCACATGGTGGTAATAGAAACTGCCTGACTTACCTTCCGATTAAATGTATAGGAATAAAAATCATGCAGATTGGGCACAGTTGTCCCAAAACCCTATATAACTCCGAGAAGACCTTTTGATCTAAAAGCTCTTCTGCACCAGGAAAGTTGCAATTAACCTGTGTTGCGTGGTGACTCAATGCATGTTTTATAGGTGGGTCCTCTATCGGCAAAATTCTAACCTGCAGAAAGCCACGGGTTGAATAGAACAGGCATTCTAGTACTAAATCCACTCAAATACCTGTTGTCCATCCGCTCTACAGTACAGGGACGTTGATAGGTCACAGAGTCAGAAGAGAGAAGTCAGCATGGGGTGGGTGAGGAGGAAGGTGTTCGAGCTTCATTCATTGTGGGTGAATGGTAACAGGATCTCCAGGGTAGCCTCAGGGCATTGGGAGACAATAGTCTCAGTGCTTATAGGGGATGAGTCAGTACCAATACACAAGAAGTGCTGGAGGAACTCAGCAGGTCAGGCAGCATCCATGGAGGGAAATAAACAGTCGACATTTCGGGCTGAGACCCTTCATCAGGACTGGAAAGGAGGAGGGCAGAAGCCAGAATCAGAAGATGGGGGGAGGGCGAGGAGTACACGCAGGCAGGGGATAGGTGAGTTCAGGTGATAGGCAAGTCCAGGTGAGAGGGGGATGGTAGGTGGGTGAGACAGAGGAGAAGATGTAATAAGCTGAGAGGTGATAGGTAAAAGAGGCAAAGGGCTGAAGAAGAAGGAATCTAGTAGGAGAGGGTAGGGGACCATGGAATAAAGGATGGAGGAGGTGGGGAATAGATGGGCCGGTCATCAAGGTGGGGGAAGGGAGCCACAGGAATAAGGGAAGACAAAGGAGAGGGGGGGGGGGGGGGGGACGAAAAAGAAGGGGCGGGGTTAGAGAAGTCAATGTTGAGGCCATCAGGTTGGAGACTCCCAAGGCGGAATATGAGGTGTTAATCCTCCAACCTGGCAGTAGAGGAGGCCATAGATAGACATGTCAGTGTGAGAGTGGGATGTGGAATTGAAGTGGGTGGCCACTGGGAAGTCCTGACTGCTAAGGCAGACGGAGCAAAGGCGCTCGACGAAGTGGTCACCCAATCTGCATCAGGTCTCACCAATGTACAGGAGGCCGCACTGGGAGCACCGGATGCAATAAATGACACCCTTGGACTCACAGGTGAAGTGCTGTCTCACCTGGAAGGATTGTTTGGGACCCTGGATGGTGGTGAGGGAGGAGGTGTAGGGACAGGTGTAACACTTGGTGCGGTTGCAGACATAAGGGCCGGGGGGGTTATCAGTGGGGAGGGACGAGTGGACAAGGGAGTCGCGGAGAGAGTGGTCTCTTCGGAAAGCTGAGAGAAAGGGATGAGGGGAAGATGTGCCTGGTGGTAGGATCCCATTGGACGTGGCAGAAGTTGCAGAGAATGATGAGTTGGATACGAAGGCTCGTGGGGTGGTAGGTGAGGACTAGGGGAACCCTGTCCCTGTTATGTCGGTGCGGGGAGGGGTGAGGGCAGACATGTGGGAAGTGGAGGAGATACGGGTAAAGGCAGCATTGATGTGATGGAAGGGAAACTCTGGTTACTGAACAAGGAGGATGTCCTCTGATGTCCTAGAATGGAAAGCCTCATCATGGGAACAGATGCAGAGGCAGCAGAGGAACTGGGGGAAGGGGATGGCGTCCTTACAATTGACAGGGTGGAAAGAGGTGTAGTCAAGGTAACTGCGGGAGTCAGTGGGTTTGTAGAAGATGTCTGTGGTTAACCTGTCTCCGGAGATGGAGATAGAGAGATTCAGAAAGGGGAGAGAGGTGTCGGCGATGGACCAAGTCAATCTGAGGGCAGGGTGGAAGTTGGAGGCAAAGTTGATGAAATTGACGAGCTCAGCACGGGTGCAGGAAGCAGCCCCAATGCAGTCAGTGTCGTCATCAGGTGGTGGAAGTTGTGGTTATGATTGGGTGGTGGAGAAATCGGATTTATGATTAGGATGGGGGACACAAAGGATAACTGCCACGATCTTTTTTCAAAAATAAATTTTATTCATAAAAAAGGTATGTACAAGAAATACTAAAACCAGCATATGGCTTTCTTTACATTCATCGTGCCGTTCCATCTATACATTCATAGTTTTATCGGTTCGATATATTTGTAGTGTTAGCGCATTCTGTGTATGTAGCACCATTGCCATTCATCTGGCCTCTTTGAATAATACAAACATGAAGTGTTTTGCAAAACTTTTACCAGGGCTTAAGTCTCTCAATGTCTAGTGGCAGCATGATCTTAGACTGCAGTCCTTCCCCACAGAGCCTTTGCATTGGCTGCACCAAGTTTCTGTACATCCCTCAACATGTACTCCTGCAGCTTGGAATGTGCCAGTTGGCAGCATTCCCCTATGGACATCACATTGTACTGGAAGACCAACAAGTTTTAGGCAGACAAAAGTGTATTTTTCACTGGGTTGATGATCTTCCAGCAGCACTTGATGTTTTTAGCAGTATGCATCCCTGGAAACAGCCTGTTAGATCAGAGTCCTCTGTAATACAGCTGCTCAGGGTGAGCCTCGACAAGGATGCTTGCATTTTTCTCCAGATCTTTTTTTGCATATGTCCCATCAACAAAGAGTTGGGCAATCATCTCATTCTCATCACAGCTGTCCTGAGGGCAGCATGCATTGAGAGTGAGACTCCAACCATGCAGAAAGGATCTGACGGGGAGGTCCCCTCACATGGCCAGCCAAGGCAGGTCTTGGTGCTTGTTGGTGAGTTCTGGCAATGAGGCATTCTACCAAATGGCTTTGACTGTCTGCTTGGGAAATTATCCTACAGGTCCATTGTGTCCTTCTCCAGTAGTGCCTGCAGGACATACTGTGTTGACCACTGTCTGATGGACTTGTGGTCAAAAGTATTTTCCTGAAAGAATTTTTTTCATGAAGGACAGGTAGCGTGGCAAGCTCCAACTGAATGGAGCATTGCGTGGCAATAAATACAGACCCATCTTTGACAACACCAGGGACAGGTAGAACCTCAGCACATAGTGACGCCTGGTGCTTGTATACTTTGGTACAGCCACACAAAGGTGGCCATCAGGACGAGGGCTCTTTCTGCGCCCCCCCCCACCCTGTTGTCTGGAGACTTGTTCATTGTGGCTGATTGGACATGCTCCATCTTGGATGCCCAGATGAAACAAAGGATAGCTCAGGTGACTGACATGGTGGAGGAGCACTTTACGAACCACACCTGCACCAAGAACAGCAACACCAAGAGCATCTTGCTCCTGATGATCAGGTTCTTGCCTGTCATCGAGAAGGAGGGCTGCACCCAGAGTCCCAGCTGACCTTTAACATTGCCTATCCACTCCAGCCAATTTCTCTTACACACTTCGGCCCTTCTGAACCAGATCCCCAGCACCTTCAGGTAGTCAAACGTGACAGTGAAGGGGATGGTGGATCGGTCATGCCAATTGCCAAAGAGCACTTCCTACGGTTGACTCTGGCTACCGACGCCAGCTCAATCTGTTCACAGATGCTGATCAATCTGCGGACTGAAGCAGAAGACGAAGATGTTGTCCACGTACCTGGAGACTTTGATCTGAGTGCTCCCACTGTCTGGCATTGTCACCCCTCATGTGCCCATGTCCTTCCTGATGGATTCTACAAAGGGGTCTATGCAACACACATTGAAGACAGGGAGAGTGGGCAACCCTGCCTTACTCCAGACCAGATGGGGAAGCTATCTGTTTCCCATCCATTGATTTGGACTGTACTACTGATGTCTCATTCCTCCCCCAAAGCGGGCTTTGGGGAGCACATCCATCATTTATGAGTGCAATATCCTGTCAAAGGCCTTCTCCTGGTCCACCAGGCAGGTGTCCATCCCTCTACCTGGATATAGGTGAGGCTGTCAGAGATTCTCCTGACAGATACAGCACAGGTTTGGTCTGGATGGATCACCTGATCCAGAACAGACTTAATTCCTGTTGGTGATGACTTTGGACAGGATCTTGTAATCCATGTTTAACAGATATGGGTCTCCAGTTCCTGATGTCCTCCCTGTTCCCCTTGTACATGATGGTGATGATGCCCTTCCTCATGGATTCTGGTACGCTCCCAGCCAGAAGCATAGCATTGTACACTTCCAGCAGATCTGGACCCATCTTGTCCCACAGAGCCTAGTAGAACTCGGCTGGTAAGCTCTTGTTTCCAGGAGTTTTATTCCACTCAAGGGCATGGATGGAGCCTGTCAGCTCCTCCAGGGTAGGTGGCTGGTTCAGCCTCTCCCACTCGTTGATATCTAAGACCTCCGTGATAGAAGACAAGAAGTTCCAGAAGCTGAGCTATATGTGGTCCTTCCGTCATACAGACAGAATAGAAGGATTTACAGGTCCTCAATATGTCTGCCAACGAGGACATTACTGATCACAGAGTTGCCCTGTAAACCCTTTGGACGAAGTAACGTGAGCGTATCTAATCCTGCTTCATGGAGCAGACTCTGGATCAGAAGATGATCTTGGAGGATTCTGAGGCAAAAAGTGAGGCTTGCCACCTCTTTGCTTCTTGGAGTTCTTCCCTCATCCACCTCCCTTGACTGCAGAAGGAGAAGATTCTGCAAGTTTCCTCTGACTTTGTCTTGCTTTCTGAATCACCGTAAGGACAGAAAACCTTTTGATGTTCTCCTTGGTTGCTTCCGACTAGTGCGTAGGGCAGTCAAAGAGGGACTTCACAGTTCTCCAGTCTGTGTAGTCCCTCTTTATTTCCTCGAAATATCCATTACCTCAGAAGTCTTGGAGGCAGTTGATGTTCTTGACCCTGATGTTTCAGGAAGGACAGGGAGGGAGGCAAGAGAGGTGGGGGAGTGGCACTGTTGATCAGAGATAGTGTCACGGCTGTGGAAAAGGCGGACATTGTGGAGGGATTGTCTACGGAGTCTCTTTGGGTGGAGGTTAGGAACAGGAAGGGGTCGATAACGGTGCTGGGTGTTTTTTATAGGCTGCCCAATAGTGATAGGGTTATTGAGGAACAGATAGGGAAGCAAATCCTAGAAAGGTGTGAGAATAACAGAGTTGTTGTGATGGGGGATTTTAATTTCCCAAACATCGATTGGCATCTCCAGACAGTGAGGGGTTTAGATGGGGTGGAGTTTGTTAGGTGTGTTCAGGAAGGGTTCTTGACACAGTATGTAGATAGACCTACAAGAGGAGAGGCTGTGCTTGATTTGATATTGGGTAATGAACCTGGTCAGGTGTCAGATCTCTCAGTGGGTGAACATTTTGGTGATAGTGATCATAATTCTATCTCATTTACGTTAGCACTGGAGAGGGATAGGAACAGACAGGCTAGAAAGGTGTTTACGTGGAGTAAAGGGAATTATGAGGCTCTCAGGCAAGAACTTGGAAGATTAAATTGGGAACAGATGTTCTCTGGGAAAAGTACGGAAGATATGTGGCAAATATTCAGGATATTTGTGTGGAGCTCTGCATAGACATGTTCTGATGAGACAGGGGAGTCATGATAGGATACAGGAACCATGGTGTACGAACGCTATAATAAATCTAGTCAAAAGGAAAAGAAAAGCATACAAAATGTGTAGAGAGCTAGGTAATGTTAGAGATCTGGAGGAGTACAAGGCTAAAAGGAAGGAACTTAAGAAAGAGATTAGGAGAGCCAGAAGGGGACATGAGAAGGCCCTGGCGGGCAGGATCAAGGAAAACCCCAAGGCATTCTACAAGTATGTGAAGAGTAAGAGGATGAAATGCGAAAGGATAGGGCCTATCAAGTGCAGCAGTGGGAAAGTGTATATGGATCCGGAAGAAATAGCGGAGGTACTTAATGAATACTTTACATCGGTATTCGCCACGGAAAAGATCTGAGGGATTGTAGTGGGGACTTGCAGCAGCCTGAAAAGCTTGAGCTTGTAGATATTATAAAAAAGGTGGTGCTGAAACTTTTGGAAAGCATCAAGTTAGATAAGTCGCCAGGACCGGATGAGATGTAACCCAGGTTGCTGTGGGAGGCGAGGGAGGAGATTGCGGAGCCTCTGACGATGATCTTTGTGTCGTTCATGGAGACAGAAGATTGGAGGGTTGTGGATGTTGTTCCCTTATTCAAGAAGGGAAGTAGGGATAGCCCAGGGAATTATAGACCGGTGAGTCTTACCTCAGTGGTCGGTAAGTTGATGGAGAAGATCTTGAGAGGCAGGATTTATGAACATTTGGAGAGGTATAATATGATTAGGAATAGTCAGCATGGCTTTGTGAAGGGCAGGTCCTGCCTTACGAGCCTGATTGAATTTTTTGAGGATGTGACTAAGCACATTGATGAAGGGAGAGCAGTAGATGTAGTGTATATGAATTTCAGCAAGGCGTTTGATAAAGTACCCCATGCGAGGCTTGTGGAGAAGGTGAGGAGAAATGGGATCCAAGGGGACATTGCAGTGTTGTTCCAGAACTGGCTGGCCCACAGAAGGCAAAGAGTGATTGTTGAAGGGTCGTTTTCTGAGTGGAGGTCGGTGACCAGTGGTGTACCTCAGGGATCTGTACTGGGACCCTTACTATTTGTGATTTTTATAAATGAACTGGATGAGGAAGTGGAGGGGTGAGTTAGTAAGTTTCCGGATGACACGAAGGTTGGAGGTGTTGCGGATAGTTTGGAGGGCTGTCAGAAGTTACAGAGGGACATAGATAGGATGCGGAGTTGGGCTGAGAAGTGGCAGATGCAGTTCAACCCATATAAATGTGAAGTGGTTCATTTTGGTAGGTCAAATAGGTTGGCGGAATATAGTATTAATGGTAGGACTCTTGGCAGTGTGGAGGATCAGAGGGATCTTGGGGTCAGAGTGCATAGGATGCTCAAAGCGGCTGCGCAGGTTGACTCTGTGGTTAAGAAGGCATATGGTGTATTGTTCTGCATCAATCGGGGAATTGAATTTAGGAGCCGTGAGGTATTGTTGTAGCTATATAGGTCCCTGGTCAGACCCCACTTGGAGTATTGTGCTCAGTTCTGGTCACCTCACTACAGGAAAGATGTGGAAGCCATAGAAAGGGTGCAGAGGAGATTTACAAGGATGCTGCCTGGAATGTGGAGCATGCCTTATGAAAGCAGGTTGAGGGAACTCAGCCTTTTCTCCTTGGAGAGACGGAGGAAGGGGGGGACCTGATTGAGGTGTATAAGATGATGAGAGGTATTGATAGGGTAGATAGTCAGAGGCTTTTCCCAAGGCTGAATTGGTGGCCACAAGAGGACATAGGTTTAAGGTGCTGGGGAGTAGATATAGAAGAGATGTCAGGGGTAAGTTTTTTACTCAGAGAGTGGTGAGTGCGTGGAATGGGCTGCCGGAAACGGTGGTGGAGGCTGATACGATAGGGTCTTTCAAGAGACTGTTAGATAGGTATATGGAGCTGAGTAAAATAGAGGGCTATGGGTAAGCCTAGTAATTTCTAGGGTAGGGACATGTTCGGCACAGCTTTGTGGGCCGAAGGGCTATTGAATTGTGCTGTAATTGTTCTATGTTCTGTGAACTTGCAGCATTCCATCAAGATCTTCTTCATGAAAAGCTCTCAGTTGAAGCAGTTCCCATTGCTGAGATCCTTCACTGTCACCCTAACAGTGCTGTGAACATCTTATCCTCCTCCCATAAGGTTCATTGCCATGGCTAATGTCACGGTGCAGGTTATAGCAGCTTATATGCCGGAAAGAGGTGTTAGATTGGTTCTCCGATCAGCATCAAGATCCACCTCTGCAACAGCAGGTTAAGCTCTCACTGGGCGGCCACTAGATCTTGCAGAGTCCTCATCACCCTCCTCCTCCTCTTCTTAATCTTTCTATTCTTGTTCTCTTTCTTCATTCTTAAGTGACGGGTAGGTGCAAACTTTACAGGGCACTAAATGCTTCCAAGTGCCAGAGCGTGACTTTAGATCTAGGTAGTTAGGTCCTCTTTAAGTCTTGCTGAAGCCATTGTTTGCATGACTGAACTTTGTAGAGGTGGTGTCTAATTATGGAGTGAGGCCTAATTCAATTGAGCAATATTATATATTATATTATTATTATATATTGTGCCTCTGTGTGAACCTGGAAACAATTTGGTATAGTTTGGAGACTTCGCAGTAGGTCCCCATAGTGGTTTTCCAATTGCATAAACAACTTAATGTGAAAGAATTTCAAACCCTTCCACACTCCAATTTTTTTTTAACATAGGCTAGCATATCGCTTACTTTCTGAATTCTTTGCTGTGATTTGTGTGCAAGGACAGCCATCTGTATGGCAACACATCACAGCCTCTCACCTCTGAAACAGCATTCTGCCTTTCTATATTTCCTACCAAAGTGGAAAGCATTACATTTCTCCCCATTATATGACATTTGGTTTCAAATTGGCCCATGATCGAATCAGCCCTTTTATAACATGAAGGAAATTTACTGAAACTTCTTGGAACTCAAATATTTGACTCCATGATTTTAAAAAGAAGACCGTCTTTGAAAATGAATCAATCATATAATATTGCTTAACTGAATTATGCCTCACTCCAGCCTCTAATTGGTGAAATCTTATGACATAGTACTTAGGTAGCGTAAGTAGCATTTGCACTGCTAATCTCGTAATGACCAAAGTTCCCAACGATTCGATCCCAGTGAGATGACACCAACTGCTGTGCTTCAATATCAATCGCACCTATGATTGTAGATCTCATTATCTGCACTTCAGGCACACTTACAATTATTGGCTGTCCCATTGCCCAAAAATTCAGTTTAATAATATTCCTTTTGCACTACTATTGGAGATTGTGTTTTCCACACAGTGAGATACACTAATGAACATTTTATATTGCTCTGGAAATTCAGCATGTTTACACCCCTGACCTAATTTCTGCAACAAACGTACAGAATGACATCATTACCCATGGTCCATGTTGTTCTTTCTTTCTTTCTTTTTCAATCTTTTTATTAATTTTCAAATTAATACAGATTAATACATATAACATCGGTAATTATACAGGTAATACAAAGAGATCAGGAGGACTATCATGACATATTTAGTCATAAAAAATATATTCTAGGCCCCACAGTTTCTTGGTAAATGAATATATTACAAAAAAAATCAAAAAGAGAAAGAAAAAGATTTATTATATTAAAAAAACCCAAATCGAAAAAAAAATTATAAGTAATAAAACAAAACAAACTAAAAAAAATTTCAGAAGAAAAAAAACTGGACTGATATTTCTCAATGAACAAAGAGCGTTATTATGTTGTCAACTCCGCTCCTCCAATGGTCCATGTTGTTGATGGAATAACCGTTGTTGGGAACTCCAGGAGTGACCATCGTTGGGCACTCCTGGAACAACCCAGTCATCTCAGCACAGGTAGGACTCAAGCTTTACTTCCATCCTTCAGGACCTATCCCCAAATTGCAGCAACAAACCCTGCTTCCCCATACCCACTCCCCAAACTTGCAACCTGTCTACCAGGCTTGAGCTTCAACCCCTGCCCCCTCCCCCACTTACCTCATGTGGCATGATCCTTTCCTCTCCACATCACTCCCTCCCTTCATGCAGTTGTGCTTCAAGCCTTCAATGTGTCTTCCAAGACTGTCACAACAAAGGCTGCTGAAGCCTGGTTACTGTTTCCCACAACCTCCCCACCCCCACCCCTCCCAATCAACAAAGCACTGGGCCCTGATGTCACCAGCACTTTGCCCACTATCAAATCACAGGGCTCCAATGTCCCCACACTTCTACCCCCCAGAACCACCACTCTGGTCACAATACAAGCCCAAGAACCCTCAACTTAGCAACCAGACCTTCCATCCCCATAACCCCAACTCAAAACAGACCTGCAGCCAGTAAATTTTTAATGATAAAATGTGAAACTGAAGTTACAGTGAAGCATCTGAGTGATGAGAATTGAAGTACTAAGCGGAAGATATCTGAGAGACACCCATCATCTCCTCTCCAGCCAACAATGGTCAGAGCAGATACTAGGCTGGAATTCACTGGTGCCCTACTGCAGTGCCTGACAACTTTTTTAAGTGCACTAGAATTTCTGGGCCATTAGTCCTAAAACTTTGGCACCTTGCTCTCTTCAACTGGGGTACTAGGCTTCCCTCTCCAGCTGCACTTACTAGATCCTTGTGTGAGGCAACCACTCTATTCTGAAGAATTTATTTTTTGAGATTCAGGCTGTTTGTCAGTCACATCCCCTGTGGATATTCTTGTAGAGGCAGATAGTTCTCACTTTGCTCACTCCTAGACCAACCAAAGAAGCAAGGGTCTCCACCAGGTCCGGTGTGTTCAAGAGATGGCCGGGGCAGTCCTTGCTTCAGGAACATCCTGGGAACTCATGGAAGCAACAGAAAGCTAGTTATTGACCTGTGCAAGATTGGCAGAACATTTAAATATCGTCGTTAACATCAAGAGGTAGCACAAGACTTACGCATAGATTTTTTAAAAAATTGACCCAATTATAAAATCATCAAATATTTAGTGTCTATAAATGATGGCATCTATAATGGAGTTCAAATGATTACTCCTGCATCTCAGTAGAAATACAATAGGATTCTCAGCAGTCTAACTTGCTTGTTGGGTTGCATTCAATAGAATCAATAACAAGATTTTAGTCCAGTGCAGAGATGTGTTGAACAATTACTGCCTTGATATTTTATATTTTGCTCTCTGAATTTCTAATTCTGAAGCATTCTCACCCCTTACCTATAGATTATCAGAAAAAAATTACTGTAGCTGTAAAAAATAAATGAGATCTTCATGCCCATTCAACTGAAACAAACATCAAATATTGCAGCAGGATCAACTTTTTGAATAGCTGCACTAATTAGTTTTATTTCAAGAATACAGGTTACTTTGGAGTTATGCAAATGGCATAATGTGATCTGGCTCACTATTTGTAGCCTGCTTTCCAAAGATATAGTCCAAGCTACATTAAACAACAGGTATGGAGAAGAAGATAGCAGTGAAGTGCAGCAATGATTACAAACAAAATTTGGCAGAAGGCCAAAAGCTTAATCTTAGGGTTAGGCTTTAAGGAGTAACTTACAAGATGTGATAGAGGTAGAGTGACAAAGATCTCAGGGTATGCCAATGCTGGAGTAATTAAAATTGGAGAGGCTCAAGATGCTAGAATTGGAGCCAAACAGAAAATCTCATATGGTTATAAAAATTAGAAGAGATCATAGAGATAGAGTTGGCCAAAGCCATAAAGTAATTTGAAAACAAGGATGAGCAGATTTAACTTGAGTCATTGCTTAAACCAAAGCCTGTCAACTGAGGTGAAGGGTAAGCAGGATTCCATGCAACTTAAGGCAGAGATAGCAGAGCTTTTGCTGAGATTTTGAAGTGATCAATAAATTGACAAATATTTTTTTAAAAGCTTATATCGTACTGAGTAATACTGGACATGAATTGTCTGCACAAAATCTGAAAGTCAAATTGTGTTGGCAGTGCAACAGCTTCTTTAAGAATTCAAAATAGTAAACGTAAAGCTGTTTTGTAGTACAAAATTGAAGCCTACAGGCAAGAACATGTTAACTTTGTATTTAAAACCAATGAGAAATGCTGTAATATATTCTTGCCTGAAGGATTTGAATTATTCAAATGTTCACAGAAATATACACTTAAAATTGCACTTTCTCTGTTGAACCAGTGCAAGTAATAACCTATAACCTCTTGTGTTCTCACTAAAGGGGAGCAATTTGCATTCTGCAGGGAAGGTTTCTGTTAAATATTTCAGGCTCCCCAACCATGTCTCTTGTTTGTTAATTCACATCAGCCTGTGACTCCATTTTTCTTTCAAAGCAGGCTGAGTATTAAAATGTACTTTGCATGTTAATGTCATTTTATTATGCAAGCAGCAGTCGTGCTAACTTGAATTTTGTTGATTGAGGTCCAAGTTCTATCGGCAAACTCTGCAGTTTAGTCACTCTTACAATAGTAACAACCCTGTTTCAGGTAATTTATCATGACCTTTTTAAATTTGTCTTAGTGAACCTTTCAGTCTTGTGTCCATTAAAGCTGAAATGAAGTAAGGTTTAAGGCTGACTGTAAATAAAATAAACCAGTGTTTCTTTTACAATGTCACGCAACGCTGAGCAATTCCTGTTCATCATGGATGACTGCCAGCCAGCAATTAACAATGCTGAATTGGCTCAGTGAGATAGCATGGCTTTCTATGAGACCCAAAAAAAACCCAAAAAGGTGGTAATAGAACTGATAGAAGTCTCAAGCTTAAAGTGCTACTAAATCATATACCTAGATTATTCTCCAACTTCTTGCTGGTTTCACTGAAATTCCTTCTGGTCAAATATGTTCTCACCAGGTTTCCATGAATATAGCACTGGAGGCCTTCAAGATCAAGCCAGCCAGTTTCACAGGCATGACCTGCACAGCTTTCCAGAAGGTCGTTTCAAATCCACAGAGATCATCGATTCGTGATGTCGGTCAACGGGTTTGGGAGGCTGAATCTCGTCGAGACCAACATCTGAATTTTAAATGCAATACAGGCAATCTTACCAGTTCTCTTGTGAATTTCCCAGTTAAGGTAAGAATGATTTATGGTGGGAAAGTAAAGCAGGCATTTTATCACAACTACTTTTTAAAATGTAAAGATGATTACCTTTCTAAATAAGCTGTCAGTCCTAAAGGGCATTTTTTGCCTAATTCACAAACTAAAACAAGGATCATACACCATTAGGAGAACTATTAATTATGATTGTCTTTTATTTATTCACAAGCTATAGGTATTTATGGCTATGTCAGTATTTATTGTCTGTCCCTAACTGCACATGAGAAGATGGTATTCAGACTGCACCAGTTCAACAAGGTAATCAACATGATGGTTGACTTGTTTAACTGGGTGCAGTTTGAATATTGGAAGTGTCAGGCAGGGAATCCAAGGGTTTTGCCTCAAGGCAATGAAGGAATGATGATGAATGTGCAAGTCAGTATGGTGTGTAATTTGGAGGTAGTATTGTTGCAATGTGCCTGTTGTACTTGTCTTTCTAGGTGAGTAAAATTCATGTATTTGGGAGGTGCTGTTGAAGGAGTCTTGACAAGTTGTTTCAGTGCATCTTTCCATGTGCATTGTAGGTGGGGGAATGGCTTTGGGAAATCAAGTGATGAGCCACTTATCACAGAATACTCAGCCAATGGTTGACTCTTGTGGTCATTCTACTCACATATAGTTGGTCAATTTGGTTTCTGGTGAATGGTGGCCTAAGGTGTTAATAGAGTCTAATAATGCATTTGGATGTCAAAGAGACTCCATTGGATTGTTGAGATGATTGCTGCCTGACAC
This sequence comes from Pristis pectinata, assembly GCF_009764475.1. NCBI lineage: Eukaryota > Metazoa > Chordata > Chondrichthyes > Rhinopristiformes > Pristidae > Pristis > Pristis pectinata. The sequence goes on from NC_067416.1 coordinate 28,727,215, forward strand.
CATTTTAACACTAATCGTACATCACATCAGCCTAGGCCTGAATGTTGTCCATATCTTGTTGCATGCAGACACATACTGCCATTTACAAGAGCAAGGAGGTCATGATGAGCATTTATTAGTCACTGATTCTGCCACAGTGGGAATATGTCCTCCAGTTTCATGCACACAACAACAAGAAAGGTATGAAGGTGTTAGAGCGAATGCAGAGGAGATTTACTTGACTGATGCCAGGGATGAGAGACTTTGGTTTTGTAGATGCATTAGAGAAGCTTGGGTTGTTCTCCTTGAAGCACATAGAGAGAGTAAGTAGAGATAAACCATTTCCATTCACAGGAGGGTGTAGAATGAGATTACCAAAAGTCACCTTTTTAATTTTTTTTTGCTTTCTATATGTAGAAAGTTGTTAGGATCTGAAATGCATTATTGGAAGTGGATAGTGCATTCAGATTTAAGCATGGTATTCAAAAGGAAACTGGCTATGTACTTAAAAAGAAAAAAATTCAGGGTCATGGGGACCAGATCAAGTCATGGGACCAGCTGGATTACGCCTGATGTAGCTAGCGTGGACTCAATGGGCAAAATGGCCTCCTTCCATGTTGAAGCTATTCTGTGAACAAATGAGTTGTGAATGAAACTGGAAACTACAATGATCAGTCGACCATTCCCTCATCTGATCTGATGATGATGGTAAGATAATTGATAAAGAAGCTAGAGATGATTGGGCCTGGGAGATGGCCCTGAATGACATCTGCAGCGATGTCCTGGGGCAAAAGAAAATGACATAAACTAATACAACCATCTTCCTTAGTTTAAGCTGTAACTCAAATCAGGGGAGAGCTTTCTCTTGATTCCTACTGATTTCAATTTTACTAGAGTTCCTCAATGCCACACTTCATTAGACTTGACACCAAGCCAAATCATTGTTGTCTCACCTCCAAATTTAGCTTTCATCCAATTTTTGACCAAGGTTGTAATGAGACCTAAAATCAGTGAGGTTTAATGACTTCCCTGAATTGTGGTCCTTGGAACATACTTGCTACTCATGCTGAACCTTAACTAGTATATAATAAAAGTTCAGCAAAACTCCTTCATTTTGTAACTTGTGCCTCTGATAATAAAACCAATCCATTTTAACAGTCTTCTGAACTTGACGTTCTACCTCCAAGGTTGAATGTATATGTTCATCCCCATATTCGTTTGTCCTGATACCCTTTTAAAATTATGACACTCACAGTTCCCATCAGAATTTATCGACACACTTGTGTGTTAAATTTCATCTGTGTATTTCACCAGTCTATGACCTCCTGATGTCTGTATCTACCAGCTTCATTGTTTACCACATCTGTGACGTTAAAGTCATTTGCAATCTTTGAAATTATGTTCTGTGTAACCCAAGTCCAAGTTATTAAAATATATCAAAGAAAACAAAGATTCTAATACTAACCACTGAGCAATGTCACATCGACACTTTTCCAAATTTGGAAAACAATTCTCTACCCCTGTCCCTCAGCCAAATTTGTATTCAAGCTGGTACTCTGCCTTTAATCCCACAAGCTTTATTTTTGCTCATTTTGTTCACTTTAATGCTATAATTAGTTCCTATACCATTTTAATCAATATTTATTGGAATCATTCTGATTGCATTTACCCTTATTTTCTCTTCACCTTGGACTGCCTGTGGCAAGTAGCCCTGCAGGCAAAAGGTTAATGGCTGATTCACACCCTGGTCCCTGCCAATCAAAATTTGAGAATGATCTAAGGTAACCCAGTACTGAATTACATTACCTCCCCCTCTCTCCAAACCCGTTTGAAACCATTGGCTTTTCTCTGCCCCCTCCTGAAATATGCATTTTTTTAATGAAGCCTAACGTTGGATTTTCAAAACGCTGAGCAGTTCCATTGATGAGAGGCAGTGAACTGCTTTGAAGTTTGAATGAATCTTAATAACTGGAAAAAAATTGCTATTAAATCAAAATATTAAAGAGAAACCCCTTTATCCAGCTAATGGTGAGAATATGGAATTTGTCACCACCAGAGACTGATGTGAAGAGAGAGGTATTTAAAGTAAAGCAAATGAGGGAGAAAGGAATAGTTGGTTGGGTTGATAGGAGCAGATGGAACAGGTTAATGTGGAACATGAACAAGATGCCATTTACCCCAGTTAGACCCAATGGCCTGTATCTGTGTTCTACCTTGCACGTAAAAATACTTTCACCTTCAAGAAACATTCCACTGATGTGAAACAGCTGAGTAAGAACCAGAAAATTGAATGTCCCTTAAACCCACCCAGTTCCTGAAAGGACCTTCCAGATGTACATGTTTATCTTTCTCAGCAGGTTTAGCACATTGAAGTATTGATGTCACACAGCATGCAATGGCTTAACTTAAGTAATTGCTCTGCATGAAAGTGAGGGCTTGGAGTAAATCAGTGAATTTGCTCAGATGGAAGTCCTGTCCAGTTTTGGTATTTCATAATGGGCATTCATGGATGTTCTTAAAACGACAGGTGGCAGAAGGCCTGAGACTTATTATCAAAACATTTCAAATGTTTATACTAAATGGAGGTCCCATTTCACTGTGTAGAGGATAGCATTTGACCTCAGGGAAGGGTGGTAGGTAACAAAATGGATTGACTGGATAACAAATGGAACCTAGTGTTGTAAGGCAATTAATTTCATGAAGAAGAATACAGGGAAGATGGCAAGTGAGAGACAAGGTGTCTGGAATATTTTAATTAGGGGCATAGAATACAAATTAAAGAGAAATTAATAAATCAATTCAAAGTATTGCCTTGGCTGCAGTTAGATATTTGAGTGCACCCTTTCTTTGGGGCTTTGTAGTGCTGATATACAATCAGAGTCCCACAAAAAACTAGCGAAGTTGCCAAAAATACATTTGAACCAGTGCAATGGTCACCTGCACCCAGAATCACACTCATAACAGGACCTTGCCGCAAGCCCTTACTGCTTCTGTTGACAGCTGCTATGAAGGCACAGATGGAGGCCCCACAGAGTCCACCAGCTCCATGGTCGAGTGCTGATCCAGCTAGACTGGCCTTGCCACCTGGGAGCTGCTAGAAGCTCTAAAGGAACAGCAATATGCCTCCAGGAAGCAGCTCGATGTCCTCATTGAGCAGCGAGATGCCACGTCTGAGCTGGTTACTGTTCTCAATGAGCAGCATGATGCTACTTGTGAGCAACTTCCTACACTCAGTGGACACAGGACTGGTGCACATGAGCAGCTTACAGTTCTGTAGGAGCAAAGGGATGCTGCATATGATTAGCCAGCTGTACTTCATGAACAGAGAGATGTTGGACCTCAGCAGATTTCTGTCCTACGTGAGTAGAGATAAGGTAAACAAGAACTCATCTCCTTCTGCAGGGGCAGAGCCATGACACCAACACCCATTGTTCTGTTCAGATTGTACCAAAAGCAGACTCCAAAAATTATAGTGAAGATATGTAGATATCTTTATTAGTCACATGTACATTGAAACACACGGTGAAATGCATCTTTTGCGTAGGGTATTCTGCAGGCAGCCCACAAGTGTCACCACGCTTCCAGCGCCAACATAGCATGCCCACAACTTCCTAACCCGTACGCCTTTGGAATGTGGGAGGAAACCAGAGCACCCGGAGGAACCCCACGCAGACACGGGGAGAATTTACAAGCTCCTTATAGACAATGGCCGGAATTGAACCCGGGTCACTGGCGCTGTAATAGCGTTACGCTAAGCACTACACTACCGTGCCTGCCAGTGACCAGGGACCTGTGATTCAGGGGCTATCAGCAGGACCTTAAGCTGAAACAATGGTGAGGTGGGTTCCGAATGCCATCAGATAGATGCACCGTTGTCAACCCTGTCACCTGATAGGTCACCCAGCAGGGATTCAAGGAATCCCTGTCTGTTGCAAAGACACCAACTTTGGTTTTGTTTATTCATTTTTCAGGATCTGAGTGTCTGTGGCAAAGCCAGTGTTTATTTCCCTTCGCTGTTTGTCTTTGAGAAGGTGGTGGAAAACTGCCATCCTGAGTTGCTGCAGTCCTTCTGTTGGATGGGGAGTTCCAGGATTTAGATCCATAGATGGTGAAGGACCGGTGTTATATTTCAAAGTCAGGATGACATGCACCTCAGAGGGGAATCTGCAGGTAGTGGTGTTCCCATGTGCCATCTCCCCTTGTCCTTCTTGGTGGTAAATTTTTCGGGGAATCTGTCAGAGTAGTCTGAGTAACAACAGTACATTTTGTAAACAGTATAAGCTACAACCACAATGGTGGAGGGAATGAATGCTTAGGGTGGTTGCTGGGATGCCAGTCAAATGGACTGCTTTGTTCTGAATGGTGTTGAAATCTACCTCAGATTTGTTGGATCTGTAGAGGATATTCCATCACACTCCTGACTCCATAATGTGTCAGTGGAAAGGCTTTGGTGTGTCAAGTGATGACTTGCTCATCGCAGGATACCAAGCCTTTGACCCTGCTCTTGTAGCCACGGTAGTCAAGCCATTGGTCCAGTTGAGTTTCTGATCAATGATGATCCCAAGGATGGTGATATTAGTGGACTTGGTAATGGTAAAGTCATTGAATGTCAAGAATAGGATGGTTAGACACACTCTTATTGGAGATGGACACTGCCTGCACTTCAGTGGCATGAATGTTACATGACACTTGCCAACCTTTGCCTTCTGTGCTGCTTCATTTCCTGAGGAGTTCTCAGTGGAATTGAACATTGTGCAATCATCAGCAAACATCCCCACTGAACTTATGACGGTAGGGATATTGTTGATGAAGCAGCTGAAGGTGCTTGGGCCTAGAATACTTTGACGTATGATTCCAGCTATTGGAGTGTTTTCCCCTTGATGCCAATTAACTTCAGGTTTACCAGAACTGCTTACTGCCATACTCAGTCAAGTGCTGCCTTCATGTGAAGGGAGGTCACTCTCACTTTACCTCTGGAATTCAGCTCCCTAATCCATGTTTTGACCAAGGCTGTGCTGAAATCTGGAGTGGAAGCCCTGGTGAAATCCAAACTGTGCATGTCTGAGAAATGAGTGAGTACCACTCAACGACACCTTTGATCACTTTACTGATGATTGAGTATAAACAGATTTGGTATTAATTCATTGGATTGGATTTCACCTGCTTTTTGTGACCAGTTAATATCCAAGAAACTTTCCACAATATCAGATCGATGCCATTGTTGTGACTATACTGGAACAGCTTGGCTAGGAGCACAGCTCATTCCAGAGAGCAGGTCTTTAGTACTACATGGTATGTTATCTGGCCGCTGGGCCTTTGGTGCATCTGGTGCTCTTGGCCATTACTTGATATGATGTGGAGTGAGTTGAATTGACTTGAGACTGGTTTCTATGATGGTGGGGATCTCAGGAGGTAGCTGAGATGGATCATCTGTTTGACACTTTCCACTGAACATGGTTGTGAATGCTTCAGCCTTGCCTCCAGCACTCGCATGGAGACCGCACCATCGTTGATAATGGAGATTATCTTGGAGCAAAAAACAAACTGCTGGAAGAACTCAACAGGTCAAGAGGCGTCTGTGGAGGTTGACATTTCAGGTCAAGACCCTGCGTAAACACCTATTGCTTTACTCGCAGAGTTCTTCCAGCAGTTTATTTTTGCTCCAGATTCCAACATCTGCAGTGTCCTGTGTCTCTGGGAAATCTTGGAATCTTCTTTTCCCATTAGTTATTTAATTGTCCACCATCATTCTTGATTAGATGTGGTAGCATTGCAGAACTTCCATCTGTTAGTTGTGTGATCATTTAGCTCTGAGCATTTCATGCTGTTTTTGCTGTTTAACGTGGATATAGTTCAGTGTTCCAACTTCACCAGGCAGGCACCTCATTTTTAGGTACACCTGGTGCTCCTCCCAGCATGCCCTTCTGCACTCCTTACTGAACCAGGATTGATCTCCTGGAATGATTATAATGGTGGAGTGAGGGATGTGTCAGGCCATGAGATTACAGTTTGTGGCGATTTGCAATTCTGCTACTGCTGATGGTCCACAGTACCTCATGGTTGCCCAGTTTTGAGCTGCCACATCTGTTCTGAGTCTATCTAATTTAGCATGATTGTAGTGCCACACATTGCAATGGAGGATGTTATCAGTATGAAGATGGGACTTGGTTTCTACAAGGACCGTGTGATTGTCACTTCTACTGATGCTACCATGGACAGATGCATCTGCCAGATAGATTGGTGACAAGGTCAAGTAAGCTTATTCCTCATATTGTTTCACTCACTACCCACAGCAGACCCAGTTTGTCAGGAACTCATCTAGTACGGATGCCACCAAGCCGTTCTTGATGATGGACATGAAGTCCTCCATCCAGAGTACATTCTGTGGCCTTGCTACTATCCGCGCTTCTTCCAAGTGTTGTTCAACATGGAGGAGCACTGATTCGTCAGCTGAGGGAGAACCGCAGGTCCTGGTCAGGAGGAGGTTTAACCTGATGCCAAGAGACTGTTGTTGAGGACTCCAAGGAGTTCTGCTTCCTCCCTGTGTACCACTGAGCTGCTACATCTAGTGGGTCGGTCCTGCTGGTAGAGCAGGATGTACCAAGGGATTGTGATGGAGGAATCTGGGATATTGTCTGTTAAGTATGATTCTGTGGGTACATTTAGACCTGCCGTTCCTCTAAATTCAAGATTATTAATTGAATTTAAACATCAGCTGCGGTGGTGGGATTTGAACTCTGGTCTCAGGATTGTTAGTCCAAACATCTGGATCATTGGTCTGGTGGACCAGTCACTTTAACTGCTGCGCCACTGCCTTCCCATCTCCCATATCAGCCTCTCTGGCACCACGTGCCTGTGCTCCACAGCAGTCATTGCAGACTATTCCCTTAACTGGCCCTGGCCGGCAAAGTGAGGCAAGAGTTCTCATCAGTCATCGAGAACATCTGCATAGACTGAAAAGTGAAAATCATCAATCTTCTAGCAGCAGGACTGCAACCACATGGGGGACACTGCAACATAGCATTCAGCCAACAAAACACACGAGATGGGAAAGGCACTAGGGTATGCAATTTTACTGAAGAGTGGTGTAACTCCTGACTTTTATATTCTTATTTTCTCTTATCATTGATTCTCAGCACACTAGAATTGGTGAAATCTGTCTTCATTTAGGGCAAATAAAATCCTTCAGTGTACTGCATTGGTGTTGCTGCAGCCCCTGTCAATGCTTATCTGGAAAGGTTGCTAATGGAGTGCTGTCAGTGGTGTCACTTCTGAGGCACCCATGGAATGAGTAAGTGTTTTTTAAAAAAAAGCACTTCCTGCTAGGCTGTAAACATTGAAAGGTGTTTTCCTAAGCTTGCAGTAGATTCTGAAGCTGACCAGTCAGGTCTCCTGATGTCAGTACTGTGTCCCTTTCCACAGACACCATGTAGCACAATGTACTCCTGGTTGTTCTGACTTTTGACAAGTTGCTCCCAAAAGCTCCAACTGACATGCAGAATAAACATAGAGTTATGATCATTGAGTCATAGAGTTGTACAGCACAGAAACAGGCCCTTCAGCCCACAACACAACAACCATTTTGCCCATCTACATTCAACCCATTCACCTGCATTAAGACTGTATCCTTGTATTGCCTTGCCGATTTAATTGTCTATTTAAATGCCTCTGAATTGTACCTGATTCTGCCACCTCATCTGGCAGCAAGTTTCAGATGTCAACCACTCTCCATGTGAATGCAATGTATGCCCTCTGACATTAGCCCTGTGACTAATTCCAGGAAAATGGTAGGGGATAACTGCACATGGAAATAGCCGGAAGTTTTCCGATGATGATGTTTTCACCTGTAAATGTGAAGTCTGCATGGAATTGCTTTTATGTGTGATTTACATATGAAAATAGGTGCTAATGAATTAAACCTCTCGGCTGCTGTGTCCAATTATGGATGCCTTACTTCAAGAAGCATGTCAAAAAGCCATGGGGGTAAGATTAATCACAGGAGAAAATGACTTCAGTTATGAGGACAAACAAATAACCAAAGAACTTTAAGAGATTTGTTGGAAATTGTCAGACTTATAGAGGATATTTCCGCTGGCCCAGTGACCAGTGATTCAAAGGCAATAATTAAAAGAGAATGGAGGAGATGAGGGTCACATATTTTATAAACTGAAATATTTTATCAGAAACAGAGAGAGAAATGATAGATTTTAAAGTGATTGATAAATATTTGAAAAAATATATAAACATATGCTTCACCCATTAGTACCTCAAAGGAAACAACCAGAAACTCCAGCAGCTGCCCACCACACCCTCGCTCCCCCCCACCCCCTTACCCCACCTGGGCAGTATGTAATCTTAGGCTGTTACTGTTCCCTTTGCACCAGATAAAGGCATTTAACATGAACCCAAAGTCTTAGGCCTTGAAATTGTGCAGAGCAAATATTGGCCAAGTGAATGCTTGATGCAGTTTCATGCAATTTTTTCATCTGATTAACTATTCAGCTGATTTTATGCTTGGTGACCATAAAGTAAGCATGTTCAGATCCAATCACCCAATCCCTCTAGTTGAACTTACCAACTGACTGACTAATTACTTCTGCTGTTCTGTCTAGACCCTCATTGTCATGTGGCATACACTATCACCATATTTTTGACACTCCTGTGAAGTTCAAGTAGCTTCAGCTAGTCAATTGGCTACTTCATTTTGCTCTCCTATACTGCATATTTATCGATGTTAATCTTTCTCTGGGTCAGCACAGATTTGCATAAAGCTCTGATGTCACAAGGCACATGTACATTCACCAATTTCTGACTTGTCAAGTTTTCTCATTTGGGAGTTTTGTGTGATGTGGGACTAGAATTGTTTTATCAATCTTTTGCAAATTTAATTTTCTCCTGTGCAGTCTATAGCCATTAAATATAGATGCAGAGAACTAGAGACAAACACAAAATCGTCCTTTGAGCAGAACACTGAAGATTCTGAAATATTATGGGATGTGGGAAATAGAGCAGGAAAGTGGTCTGAATTTGTGAACAGCTGCTGATAGCTTTTTCAAACCTTATTTGAAGATTCAGTGGGCCATAATTTTCTGCGGCTGGAGAAGTTTTAGTGTCTATTGTACTTGCCCATGTTTGGTTTGTTTTCTCAAATGTGACTGATTGCTGAAAGTGCAAGCTGACAACATCTTACTTGCAAAACTGGGCACCTGGAAACTTAATGAATAGGGCAAGAAACTGTGACCAATTGGAGTGAAGGATTATGAATTTACTAGGACAAGGATTGAGAAGGAAGAATAAGTTAAATTGGGGGAATTCAGATTTTTTAAAAGAGTTAAAGAGTGAGAATGGAAGAATGTACTGAGATAATGGAAAAGCAAGAAAAGTTTTAACTTGGAGAAATTCACAAATTCTACTTATTTAAACATAGCTTTAATAATGAGCAAATTTAGAGATGTTAAACACGTGGTAAAATTGGATAGCAAATTAAATTGAAGTAGAAGCCGCATTAATCCTAAAGAAAGCTGCCATCAAGAAAGTAAGGAGGTCATTGATATGAATTGTTCCTTTTCTGAAGTGACATGTAGTCTGATGTCACCTGTAGTGATCTGTGCCATCCAGCTACAGTGGTGTCACGAAGTTGACTGTTCAGCCAATCAGACAGAAAAATGCTCAATAACTGCAAAGCAGCAAGTAAAAAGCACCAGCTTCCATAATTTTTCAAACATTTTACAGAAAGTGAAATAAAGATTGGATCATACATATGATATTGGGATGGAAACTGAAATATCTTGGGGAAAATAAATAAGGAAGTTCAAGATTTTTTATATTTTTTATAAATGTGGAATCTTATAAATGACACTCACAGGGAATGATAATGCACACATATCAGTTTGGTTTCCATGTCAAGAGATGGTGTTCAGCTTTAATTATACCTTGCTGCACCTAACTCAACAAGGCTTAACATTTTTTTTATTTTTTTTATACTCGCTGGTAGAACAGAATATCACTGGCATCATTTTTTTGGAGTTTCACCTTTAACTGCATTTGTCCAGATGCCAGAACAGCCAGCTGCTTTATCGGATAATGATGGCAACAAATGTAAAGTTTTGTCTTGTTGCAGCTACAAATTCCAGAATCACTTATCTCTGCAAAGCTTGAATATTTAATAACTTCAGTGAAAATTGTGGAGGAGAAGAAAATGGTACAGATGCAAAATGATTAATTTGATTATGCTTCTTAGTTCACTTCCTTTACTTAGTTAATTATGGATTTATGGAGTTATTTCTTATTTCTGTTGATAGAAAGGCATTTGTATGCTCTATGTTGGATGCCTGAACAGTGACACATGCTTTTAATTTCAAATTAAAATAAATGTTAAAATTCATGATGACAATGTATAGTCTGCTTTCCCAACTTCAGTCTAACCGTTATGCAGCATGAGGTCCTCACTGGTGGTTTTCCCAGGATAATGTCTGGGGAATGAGGAGTGGGCCCACATTGCAGAAGGAGAGAATTGCCCTAGTCAGGGCATTTCAGGAGTAGTTTTCTCAAGAGCAGCTCAGCAAGGAGCAATGCTTGAGCCAATTGCTCTTCTTGTAGAAGGTGCTGTTGGAGGTAAACCACATGGCACAGGCACAAATGCACTCGGGGCTGAAGGCCGGCAGTGCCAGTGAAAGTAATTATGACTAAATTTCTTCAGCCCAGACTGGTGCTGAGTAGATTTGCAACACTTCTAGTGGACCACTGCATCATCAAAGGAATGGAGGCTTTATGCTCAAGGAGGTCCAAATTCATCTCTTCCTTTAAAGAGACAACAAGCAGTGCATGGCTAGTAGACTCATGAAGATTTCAGACTTCCCAGTTGTGCAGGAAACTATCGTCTACAGCACAGTGTTTGGGAGCTGCAATGATTATGCTTCCGAAAAATTCAAATGATCCCTGAAGTTGCACAGAAGTTGCTAATGGTCAATGCCATGTACCCAGGGAGTAGTCGTGACCAATTCATTCTTTTCAACATTCTCTTGTTACATTCAATGGCAACATTCTCTTCTGCCATCAATCTTAGAGCAATTGTGTCAGATCAAAGTCTGACTACTTGGAGATAAGGCCTACCTCCTGAAAACCATGTTCCTGTCAACAATCCAAAGACCATGCACGGGAGGGGAATTGTCATTTAATGAGAGCCATGCTGCCACCCTGATTGTGATTAACCAGATCATTAGCCTTCTGAAGCAGTGCTGCTACAGCCTGTGGTCGAGATCCTTGTGGTACAGAGCAGAGTGGGTCTCCGAATATCATGTTTATTTGGTGCAGTCTCTACATTCCTGCATTGATGCAAGCCCTGCCCTTGACAGCAGTAATAGATAAGAAAGAGGAGGAACAACTGGGGAGGAAGAAGAGAAACAACCGAGAATAGTAAGGGGAATAAATGAGAGGAAGAAGTGGAGGAGGAAAAGACAAAGTTGGATGCCACTTTTTGGCCTGGCAGATAGGGAAAAGTTAATCAGAATGCAGTTTGATTAAACACAATTCCAATTTCCCATTCTACCCCAACTTATACCTTACCTTGGTCATCCTCCAAATCATCTCAGTGTCCACTGGACCATATTACTGAATAGAAAAGCACACCAAAGCACATTCTAGATCATAGTTATTGAAACATCAACCAGTCAAATTTGTGCATCCTCTGTGTTCTTGGAATCTTTGTCTACCCAAACACTCCAATGCATTGCTGCACCAGGAGCTATGACTTCGCTAGTGGAAGGCTGGTTACTTACAGCTGAGGAGACTGCAGATAATCTGGGGGATGGTATCAAGCAGCCCTGACCCTGGCTTTGGACTGAGATCAAGAATGCTGCCATTCTGAAAGACGATAGCAGATTTGAGGTCTGTTGCCATTCTGCTGCACTGGTGCTTCAGTCATCATTGTGATCTCATGGAAGATACATTGCCAGAATGCCAGCACAGTGCCAAACAGCTTTTTAACAGAGTTGCCCACAGCCATTTATGGCATCAGCCATACAAAATATTAAGAGGAATAGATAGAGTAGACAGCCAGCACCTCTTTTTCAGGGCACCAATGCTCAGTACAAGAGGGCATGGCTTTAAAGTAATGGGTGGGAAGTTCAAGGGAGATATCAGAGGGAGGTTTTTTTACCCAGAGAGTGGTTGGGGCATGGAATGCACTGCCTGGGATTGTGGTGAAGGCAGGTACCTTGGTCGAATTCAAGAGAGTGTTAGATAAGCATATGGAGGAATTTAAAAGAGTTTGATATGTGGGAGGAAGGGGTTAGTCTTAGGCATGGTTTAAAGGTTGGCACAACATGGTGGGCCAAAGGGCCTGTATTGTGCTGTACTGTTCTATGCTTCTATGGACCTTGCACAGCAGAAGTCCGGGTTCACAGTGCATCATTCAGATATTGGTTAGCTCTGTTTGCATTGCATTGGAAGCTAAGGCATCAGGAAGGAGGCTCTGTGATTGTAATGGATATAAGCATTTGTAAAATTACTGCTGGCAGGGGGCTTTGAATATTCCAACTTCAGTATTTCATATCTCACAATGCAAGGTATAAGAAGGAATATACTAGAGCCAAAATTTCATAACACTAGAAATTATATTTCTAGTTCCCCTTATTCATACAACAACCAGGGGGAATTATTATAGTCATTTGTGGGTCTGCACTATCTTTTTCTGCAAGGGTACCTGCAGCTAATTTTTGCTAAAGAGACAATGCTGTCAGCGACAGTAAAGGCCACTTTCTGACTCAATTTTTTTTGATGAGCATTCATTGGCAATCAATGTATCATGTAGAGCTCAGCCTGGCTGGTGTCTTTATATCCATTCATACTGAATAGCAGCAGCATAATGACATGACTGTTCAGTATCACCACACTTTTGCATCTCCAGAAGTAGAGATATCATTGGATGATGCCAATGTGATCAATCTCCACTCAATCTTTTGTGTACTGCAATAAGTGACCAAGTGTCAGGCAGTTACTATGTTACAGGAAAGCCCTTGGAAGGCTTGAATCTTCAGATGCTAGATGTAAGATACCCTGCTGTAATATGGACAAACAGCAGTAAAAGAGCTTGATTTTCCAATAGTTGTTGATAAGTGTGAATTGCAAGAATAGACAATAACCTGTGAGATGAAATCCTGCAAAAGGTGCAGTCTTGCCAGCTTCTTTAGATATAATCTCTTATCTTTCACTGTATCTGTCCATGAGATGGAATATGACCTCACGATCTACCTTGTTGTGACCTCACACCTTATTGCACTGCACTTTCTCTGTAGCTGTGACACTTTGTACTGTTATTGTTTTTACCTGTACTACATCAATGCACTCTGTACTGACTCAATGTAACTGCTCTGTGTAATGAATTGACCTGTACAATCGGTTTGTAAGACAAGCTTTTCACTGTACCTCGGTACAAGTGACAATAACAAACCAATACCAATCTATCTGAAGGTCCAACAATATACTCCCATTGGACTGTGCCCTTGTGCTCTCCACTTCTTCCTTCATTAAACAGAGGGCTTAGGTATTGTAACACCTCCTCGCTTGGCTAAGGATATTGTGCCTTGCCTCCTATTTAGTTTGTCATCCAACTTTTTTTGCCATTGGTCAAACGTTATTGTCCAATGCAGCTTTTGAAAAGGCAATAATTGACGCAAATGTTTTCAGTATTTGTAAAGACTACAACAGTTTTTCTTCCCTAATTTGTCACTTAGGTTTTAGCAGCAACCACTTGCATTTTTATTTATGTATAATTCCCTACAATTCTTTAGCAAACTCTCGTCCCAATCTGAACTGTTAGCATCATGAATAATTCATTCAGTCACCCAGTGAAAACTATGGAAGTTCAGTCTGATTGGAGGTCTGTAATGAATGAAGATATATAACACTCAATTAATGTATAACCAGCTAACATACACACAAAAATAATATTGTTTATATTCATTCAATCTGAGTGTCACCAGCAAGACTAACATTTACTGCCCTTGAGAAAGTGGTGAGGAGCTGCCCTTCTGAGCTGCTGCAGTCCTTCTGGTGAAGATACTCTGATAGTTCTTTTGCACAGGAATTCCAGGATTTAGACCCCATGATGATAAAGGATGGGTGAAATATTTCCAGGTCATGAGGGTGCTCAACTTGGAGAGGAACCTGCAGGTTCTGATGCTCCTATGCACCTGTTGCCCTTGTCTGTCTTGGTGGTAAAGATCACAGGTTTGAGAGCTGTTAGCTTGAGTGGGTAACTCCAGTGCATTTTGTATATTGCATACATTGCAGCCATTGCACTTTAGTGGTGGAGGAAATAAATTCTTAGAATATTTGATAGTGTGGCAATCAAGCTTTGTTCTGGATGGAAATGAGCATCTGAAGAGTTGTTGGTGATGTAACTGTCCAGAATATTCTGTCACACTCTTGACCTGTGCCTTGTAAATGATAGAACTGCTGTAGGCTGTTAAGAGATGAGTTATACCCACCCTCTGACCTGCTCTTATAGCAACGGTATTTATGTGACTGATCCAGTTGAATTTCTGGTCATCGCTGAATCTCCAGTGGTGGGGAACTCAGCAATAGTAATGCCATTGAATGTCAAGTGTATGTGGTTAGATTCCCTCTTGTTGGAGGTCGCCCAGCAACTTCGTGGCACAAATGTTACTTGCCACTTAGCAAACCGTGCCTGGATGTCGACTAGCTCTTGCTGCATGCAGGCACAGGCTGCTTCATTTGCTGAGGAGTTGCGAGTGAAATTGAACATTGTGCAATCATCAGAAAACATTCCCATTTCTTATGATTGAAAGAAGGTCATTGAAAAAACAATTGAATATTGTTGGCCCTTGGACACTGCCCTGAGGAAGTCTTGCAGTGATGGCTTGGGGCTGGGCTGATTGTCCTCCAACATCCACAACTGTCTTCCTTCGTACAAGGCATGATTCCTGCCACTGGAGTATTTTCTTCTTGAAGCCCACTTTTGCTAGGGCTCCTTGATGCCATACACAGTCAAATGCTGCCTTGACATCAAAGACAGTTATTCTGTCTTCACCCTTACTATGAGCTTAATGGAAGGAATTTGCAGGAGTTTGGGTAAATGGTATTTGGGATGCCCAAATGGTTTGATATGAGATGTTTCTGAAAGATGGAGAGAGTTAAAAGAAAGCAGGAGAATTGCCGTGCGCAAACCTTTGATGTCCAGAGCTTTGCCACTAACCATCGAGGAGAGGGAACCATCAAAGAACAGTGGTCAGATTTGAAAGAGCAGAGGGCACATATTAGCATCTATTGCCGCAAGAGGCTGCAGACGTAGAGCGGAGTGAAACTGTGTATGTAGATTTTGAAGCTGATTTGCAGGGGAAAAGAGAGACAGTGGAGATTAATCAGAAAAGGGCTATAGGTTATCAGTAAAGAAAGCTGCTAACGAGTGGCATTCTTTAATGGCAAATCAATAGGAAAATTATCATTTAAATTCAGTATCTGTATTTAAGTACACCAAATAGGAACTTGGATTAAAGGAAATAAGGAACTAGGATAGGCTTTTCCAAATTATTTCAGGAACTATTCAATTTCAGGAACCATTAGAATTCAATATGTAAAGCACACAGAGATGGTAAAGGTGGGCGACAGTAACAAAGGCAGATGGACAGGTCATTATAAAGCCTACGCCGCGAGACTGATACATGGATTGATAGAAAATTTAATGCACAGTTATGTAAACAAAGCTGAGAACTATTAATACGGCAGCTTTTCATTAATGCATATTACAGTATTGGCAGATGGAAAACATTAATCTATAGATGGTGAAAACAAAGAAAACATTAATCTGTGACAACATATTGATAAGGGTGCCAACTAATGAGGTGTTATCTACCATGAGAATAAAAGAACACAATTCTTTAGACAAGAAAAATCTTAGTTTCATATAACACTATTAATCATTTGTTCATTTCATTAAATCTCCCTTGTGCTTTTCTGTCAAATTTTACATCATTTAGCTTCATTGAAGCATTTCACTTTTATACATTATTGCTCAGCCAATAAATGTTTTCCCATAGTAAGCGTGGTTCCAGCAGATGCAAAAGAAGAAAGCTATTGCCAAGATTTTTAAGTGTTTGTTCATGCTGCCTTAATACCTTTAGTGGAAGATCTCCATGCAGAAATGGGCTTTCACCAAACTTCCGACAGCATTATGCTGATGGATTGAGAAAACCTATAAGAAAGCTTCCACCAAATGATTTTATGAAGAAATACATGAAGTAGAATAGCAATCAATATCTTGGTGTGAGTTCATGGACACTGAACTCAAACAGTAATAATGAAGCACATTCTTGAAATTCAGTGGGATATTTATTCTGTGAGTATTAATGCACTTTTCATTTTCTTTTCAGTTAACATTTAGTTCTCAAGAAAATAAAACTTTTGGTTTTAAATGTAGTTTTAAAAAATCTAAGACTTAATTCCAAAATATGAAGAATAAAGATACTAGTGATTTCACAACAATATTTATCATTTACCTTCTGATTTTCTCCTCATTTAAAATGTATGTACTTTGTCACTTTTTAAAAATAATACCAATGAAATATGAAATTCCTATTGGCACAGTCTTTATCGAGAAAAAGCGTGTCAATACACTTGCATTATAGTTTTTTGTAACTCAGTTTATAGTTTTGTCAATATTCAACAATTCAAGATATCAACATATTCAAGAATGTGAGAGTGGAAGGGGAGCCAGATAGGGTCATAAAGTGTTTCAGTAGTCATGGGTTTTGTTGTAAATTATTGAATTGTCAATGAGCATAAGGAGACACTTCTTTTGGAATGGCAAAATATTCAGATAGAGAGGAGAGTATGAGAGAGAACAGAATAATGTAGCAATAGTTATTTTGGCTTGGTTTTTAGTAACGTTTCCACAATCAACTGGTGACATCTAACCCAAGTAAATACCAAAAGATTTGGGACTCGGCACGTGCATGTTGTAACATTATAACTCTGAACTTGCTGACAGATTTCTGCCAGCAAATCTGTCACTACGCCTTGCAGACAGACTCTGCATGGAATCCTTGGAGCATAAACTTGGTAGAATTTCCCAGCACTTATGCTTAAGCATTTGCATGTAGATCGTGCCCTGTCCCAGGTTAGACCTGCACAGACTCCACAAATCCATTAATTTCAATGGCTATTTTATAGCTGTGAGAAATAGAAGGCAAATTGTGTTTTGTTAATTATTTGTGTTTGCTGCAATGTTTTTAATTATTTGAGTGTTTTAAGTATATTTAATTGGCTTAATTTTTTTTTAATGTTCTAATTATTTATTTTTTATTGTTTTTGATTATATTCAAACATCTGGGACAGTCAGAAACATTCAAAAATACACTACAGCTTCAACAGGTGAGAAAGCAGGGGAGTGCAGCTGTGCTGTCTGTCCAAGGTTTGCTCAGAAGTTCCATGGGTGGGTTATGTTGTATCCCATCACATGATCTGAATTTGTTGGTGGTCCTCAGCAATCGGGTCCAATAGGTTTTTGTCCAGCAAGTCCTTCTTCCAGGATATGCCTTAATAAGTGCAGGATAATTGAGTATCCAGTGTGGATGGTGGGCCCTAATCACAGATAATTGTGAAATAAATTTCGGGAAGAACAGATAAAAACAATTATCCATAGTTATTGATTTGTGCATACAGATCGGCATCTGTGTTGAATATCCTTCCATCTTTATATTTAATTGAGAAACAAGGAATCTTAAAGCATAGAAGGTATTATACAGCCCATCTTTCTTGCCCAATTCTTTGAAAGTGCAGCAATCTACTGGAGGAACTCAGTCCTGATGTAGGTTTTCGACCTGAAGCATCAACAATTCCTTTCCTCCCACAGATGCTGCTCGACTTGCTGAATTCCTCCAGCAGATTGTTTGCTGCTTCAGATTCCAGCATCTGCAATCTCTTGTGTCTCTTTGAAGGTACAATCCTTTTAGCATCTATGCTTTTCTAAAAGCTATGGAAATGATTTTTCATGTATGCTTCCAACTTCCTTTTGAAGATTACTATCAGATTGATTAAAAGAGAAAATGGTTACCCTAAAAGCACGAACATAGGATGCACATACTGTCCATTGCTCCTATCAGTTCAACACTGCTTCCACAATGTGGAACGTGCCCTTCAAGGAGGAGAAAAAAAAATTATAAGCACTAAAATTTCATACAAACCATTTCATTCCTACACTCAGCATTGTTTTATATTTAAAATGGTCATAAAGGTGCAGTATTTAATGTAGCCATTAAATAAACTTAGCACTGGAAGAACAGGATTAAAAAGCAGAGAAGTTATGTTAAATGTATTGAACCTGGGTTAAGCCTCAGTTGGTGTACCACGTAAGGTTTTGTTTGTTATGTTACACAAAGGATATTGAGGCACAAAGGATGGTACAAAAATTGCAAGGTTACCCATATTAGTAAGGAAAGATGAGCTTCTCTCTCCCTCTCCCTCTTCCCCCCCACCCAAAAAGAGGCTAAAATTATGAGACTGAACATTTTTCCAGATATAAGAGAGAGCAAAAGTAGATCCCATTACTTTAAGAATTACCATGAGATAAAACAGGAAATTCAGAAGAAAAGCCTTAAGTTATGAGAATGTGGAACTATCTAATACACAGACTAGCTGGGCCAATACTGTTGATGCAGTTAAAGAGAATACAGATAAGCACATGTGGGAAAAGAGTTTGAAGGTTATGCCGATAGAGTTAAATGAGGAACATTAGAGGAAGAGGCTCAAGAAGACAATAAATATTGGTACTAGGACATTGATTGAATGGTTTGGTGCTTTGGATTCTCTGTAGTTCCGTAACTTTGTTTCCACCACACTTTCACGCAGGACATTCAACTTTTCCATTGACACAAAAGACACCATTATGGAGTAAGAAAACAGTACTGTTTTAAAATATGCCTTGGTCAATGAAATAATTCAGTGCAGCAATCAGTAAGTGCCACTGGCAAATTTCATACATGTGATAAAGAATAATGATGGTAGTATTTCTCCAGCAGAAAATTCAACACTTTTCAAACCCAAAACATAACAGGGTCATAAATTATGGATAAGAAAAATAGAAGCAGTGAATCAGGCTTTTTACTAAATATAGATTATCGTCATTCAAACTAAATATTTGATCAACGAGAAGAGGAGATCAGGATGTACAACATTTGCAGGTCACAAATTAGAGTAACAGATGTTTAGTTTATGCATCAGAGGGCTGCATATGCTGCTGTTCAAGAAGGTATTTTCTGGGATGAATTTGGAAGTTGCCATTTGAACACCTTGCTAGCGAGCAGGAGTATCAGGAAACAAAATCAAGAGGATAATTGCTATGAGTAATTTTATGATGTGGTCAAAACAAGATCAGTGTGAATCATTTTTGATTGAACATTCAGGGAATAGTCCACCTAAAGAGCAGTTCCAATGGATTTGCATTTAATGTTGGATTCCAATTACACTTGATAATGGCAAATTCAATCTAGGTAAAGTAATAGGTGTA
The DNA here is from genome assembly GCF_009764475.1 of Pristis pectinata. NCBI lineage: Eukaryota > Metazoa > Chordata > Chondrichthyes > Rhinopristiformes > Pristidae > Pristis > Pristis pectinata. The sequence goes on from NC_067416.1 coordinate 28,746,719, forward strand.
AATAATCAAGTCATTTGGTTCTGTTGGGGAAGAAAGGCATTCTGGCTTTTTTTTATACCTTTATAGTTTTATCTTGTCCTTGGATAAAGATAAAACTTTCCTTCCTATCATACTCTAATTTTGCCTCAAGATTGAGATTTACAAATACCAATGTTTGGGGGAGTATCTGTTACCCAATCACACAGTCAGTCTGTTCTCAGTAATATCCTCATTGGCCATGATCACAGGCCAGTTGAAAATGTAAGGTTTATTGAATCCTATTTTATATTCACTTCAGTCTATTGGAGAGAAAATGGATGAGGGAATAAACTGATCTTTCTTCTCTGGGACCTGGAGTTCAATCAAGATAAATCTTAAGCAATAAATATTGCAGATAACAGTCAAACTGAATTTAAGATCAGTATGGACAGTGCATTGGCAAAGCCTGCCTCCTTCAAACAAAAACAAAAGCCTAAAAAAATTAAGTTTTTAGTGCTTGTGCTCACTCACATATGCTCAGATTACATTGCTATCATTAATTTTCACAATATAGGTCATCAGACATCCTAGCCATTGACATTGTGCAAACAAGACCAAAATCGCCATAAGAAGGTCAAAATCACTGCATTCAGAGAGATCCCTTCTTCCCCAATTCTTTTCACTTAATCAGGTTTATGTTAGTGCTTAAAATAACATTCTCCAGCAGAAATGTGAACTTAATGCAGATATGGCAACTTTAATCCCATTACTAGGAAATGACTGAAAATAGGATTGTCTAGAGCTCCAGTCTGACATAGTAACACAGGGACTGGGGCAAGACCAGCTGTTACTGACCTGTCCGAGTGGGACAACAGCTAGAGTATTTTAATGTAATTAACAGTAGCAGCACATAACCAAAGGTCATCTCCTGTGACGAATTGGTAAAGATCTGGGGATTAGAAGAGGAGGCAGTATCTAGTTTTGTCTACTTGAGCTAAGCTGCCTTGCTGCATACATTCAAACAACCAAGAGTGAAAATATCACTTATTATAAAGTCCTTTGTGCTGATACATCCATACTTCATGTGAAGCTTACGTAAGAACAACTGTTCTTATTGATTGGATGTCAAAGCTGCCTTAGATCAAACTGAGAGTCAATGGAGAGGGACTGCAGAAAATACTTTTCAAATTTGGCTGTCCTCAGAAATTCACCTCCATTCTCTATTTAGTACATGATGGCATGCAAGCAGTCATTCTATCAAATGGAACCACCACAAATCCAATTCCAGTGCAGAATGGGGTCAATAAGGCTCTGTCAATGCTCTGGTACTGAATCATTCTCACTGCAGTATTGCAGCTCACTTCCAGCAAGTTTCCTGTTGGAGTGGAGCTGATCCACAGTACAGATGGAAAATTGTTCAACTTGCATCACCTTCACTCCTTGAAGGTCACTACAACCTTAGTCATCAAGCTATAATATGCAGACCACATTTCCATGTGAGCACATTTGGAGGCCAAGCTCCAAGAAATCGTCATTTCATTTATTGAAGTATGTGCTAAACAAATATCCTCTGCTAACCTACTCCTGCTGCACAAAACCAACATCTATAGTATATGTCCATGATAAGTTAATGGAAAATGTGATCACTTTCTGTTTCCTGGATATCATCTCTCAGCAAAGGCAGATGTGAATAAGTTAAATACACCATCATATCTAGTGTACCATTTGGACTTTTAGCTGCCTGAGGATGTGTGGTTGAAAATCAAGACATCAAACGCGGTTCAAACCTCATGGTCTATAAGACAAATGTGATCTCCACTCTCCCGTCTGCTTGAGTAACATGAATTACCCACAGCAGGTATCTCAAAGCTCTAGGCAGATGCCACCAAACCCACAGACAGGATAATTGAACCAACATCAGCACCCCATCCCAGGCCAGCATGAAGGATCTAATTACACTCAGCAACATCCACTGGACAGACCACATAACTTGCATGCACATTCTTCCAAGCTCTGTCATAGAACATGAATATAGAACAGTGCAGAACAGAAACAGACCCTTCAGCCAATCATGTCTGTGCTGACCATGATGCCAAATTAAACTAATCCCATCTGCCTGCACAAGATTCATTACCCTTCATTCCCTGCATGTTCATTGCCAGCAAGGAATTACCAGAAGGGCAGAGAAAAGGATTCAAGGGCATTCTGATAGCTTCCTTGAAAAAAATGTAATATTCTCATTGCTATGGAATTCTTGGCCCACGAATACTCAAAATAGAGAAAAATCATCTGGGACGACACTGAAAACCATGCTTCTCTCTCAGAGCACACAGAAGCCCAGCAAAAGCAACAGAAAGGGCACATATGTTCAACTCTGACAGACAACCTAAAAAGAAGAAAAATTGAAATGAGAACTTTACTCTCAAGGACCAAAAGGTTCTTATAAACTGAAAACTAAAACTGTCAGGAGAGCATCCACAGGTACAGAAAATGGCCATAACTTTGGTATTGGAGACTTGTTTTTTGCATTATGACTCTGTTGGGTACTGTTGATGGAGCTTTGGTTGCATTTCACAAACCTAACACAAGCATCCACTCTCCAGCAGGGGTAAATTTTCGGAGTCTATTAGTTTGATGCTCTAAATTATACATTGTAAAATTGTAGCCTGGAAACTACATGAATATAGAAAGTCTTAAAACGCCCACACTGTCATATAATTTTCCCTTTGATGAGCACAATATTCTACAGCAAAAAAATTACAATAAAAATCAGTTTAATTCTCATAGGATCAATATTTTATTATTTTTAACAGGATTTTCCATTTTAAGTAGAGTGTACAGGAAATACCACAACTCATTCATCATACACAGCAGTTGTTTGGTGTACTTAAAAAATACACAGAAACAAAGATTTTAAGTATAGGTTTTTAAGTACTACGAATTCATGCAAGGTTAACCTGGTGCAAGTACAATGCATCCATTCAGACGAATGGGGGATATCAGCTACTTGGAGAAAGATAACCAAGGCTTTTTTAAAATTTTACCATTAAATTAATTTAGGTGTTTTAATTGCGTTGTATGTGTGCACATGCACACTATTAAAAATTTTAGAATTTTATACTTTTAACTATTTTGTTTTTAACAGGTCGTGAATGGTTTTGAATGAGAAAGACATTCACAAACATTCAATATAAATAGCAATTCTGACAGCCTGCATATGCAAGTCAGGGGCCAGGCCTCACTGCTGTCAACATAATTCCTGTCACTCACCTGGGGAAAATCCCTGCACTTCACCTCGCTGATGTGCTGGGAACCCAACTCCCGTCAGAATATTGCATCCTGGACCATTGCAAGAAGCAGCATGACCAACAAGCTCAGGCACAGAAGGGTTGCCCCATGGAGTTTGTTTGCCTTTCTCATGCTGTTTGCTCCCTGAATCAAATGCAATCACATGCTCAATGGATGGAGATGTGGAGTTTTATTAACCAATGTCTACATCAATAAGCATATTATCCCTCAGTTTAATATATTAATGGCTTTTTCCTTTGCAATCAATAACAATGCAGTTGATGTCCCTCAAACTTGTTTTAGGATCGAGAAACTGTGTAACCAGATATATATGTTACAAAGAGTGTCTAGTCATCTATATTAAACAGGGCAAATGGAAGCCAGGAATACTGTGCAAGTATATTTTTGACAGTAATCTGCTGTCTCATTCATCAGAACAGTATCTGAACAACTAGTTAAATAAAATTATTACATCAAATTTTGGCTGTTGTATTTTACAAGGAGAACTTAAACATAAAATTTCTTGCACCATCTTCGCAGTTAAAGGGATGTGATGTAATGAAATATTTATGTCTTGGCAGATCTTCTGTGACATTCTCCAATGAGTTGGAGGATGCACTATTTTTTAGCAGTAGAGACATTATGTCATGTAACATACAACATATTGTCAGTGATGCTGATATACAGTGACTGACTAAGTCCCCTTTGTTCTGTTGTTCTGTTGGAGTTTGCTGGTATACTGGAGTTGAAACATTTGGAATCTGTCCAATTTTTTAAAAGCTTAATCAGTGATTTTTGGTTATTATTGTGCGATATATTCTTCCCTATTTTGCTCAATTTGTTTCCTTTTAATAAAGCCAAGCAGAGATGACAAAATAGTAGGCAGCATATGTCAAGTGGGAGAATGTATGGCAAACTGAAGAGAGGGGGATCACACAGATGATGGGTCTTGGCTTTGATTCACTCAGCAATGGTCACCTTGGGTTTTTCAGGGAGTTAAGTGGAATTTTGTGGTGATTACAAAGTAAGGAACAGTTTTAATCTGAAGCAATTTGCCCATGTAAAGTTCTAAATTCCCATATTTTTGAAATATTTTTGATCTGGAAACAAAGTGCAGCTAGTTGTGAATTTTGTTTTTGTGAAATAATGTTTTTACATTGAATGCAAAGATTTTCAAGTAAACAACGGTTACCTATCACTAATTTGTGGTGAAACATTGATTTGATAGCTTTCACTATTTGATTTCAGTTTGTTGCTCATGGGGAATTTTGGGGGAGGGAAGTTGGTGTTGAGGTGATGGCAGTGACAATATCTAGAACTTTCTGCATGAAAACAGAATAACATATCTTTGCTTATCCTTGCAGCAGTCAATCCAATCATTTACCAAATATTTAGGGAACTATTTTTAGAAAAGTCGACAAAGCATTTACTTTTTTTTCTCGTAGCATCTTTCTAATTTTCTACAAGAAATATAATTTGTTCCATGTTCAGACTCCCTTATGTTGTCCTGTTTACAATCCAGTTAAAATGGTTTTCTGGTTGTTCTCCCATCCATTTCTTCGAATTTATCCATATTACAAACAAAACACAACAAAGAAACAGGCCTGTAGAATCTATAGGCTCTTTGGTGTTGCTTTCAGCAAAGCAGGCAACATGGATGAGGTTACTAACTATACAATCTTTATTGAAGATAGTCAACATTCCCCGATCAGTAGAGGTTGATACAATTATTCAAAAGTCATACTGCACAGCACACAGTTTCTAAAGGTACAGTCAGATTTATTATGATAACATTACTTCCCATTAAAAACACGACATGCAAACCACTATCTACATCTATTAAATTATATCAGCGGTTGGTATTTACAAATGTAAGATTATATAATTAACTAATAATTGACGGATACATCTCTCTGTGTAGACAGTTCTTAAGTATAACTAAATGTAAATTCATTCATTTCTTTAGTCCTCTCAACGACAAACTCTACCAAATAAGCTAAACTTAACACCTCCTTGGGGTCCTTTCCGTACTTACTAATTCCCATTGATCACTTTTTAATAAGCTTCATACATACTAATCTTACATCTCATACTACAGCTGTTATTTTAACTCTGCATTATCATAAACACATCATATAACATATTTTTTGAATATTAAATGAAACACTAAATGCAGGATCTACAGACTCTACTGCATATGGGGTTAATATTACTTGCTAACTACAGCAGCAGTCACAATTAAACATTGTTTTAAGTACTTTGGTAAGTATCAGTAACCTAACATATAATCTTCCTCAATTCCTTCTCAAAGCTTCTTACCTTTGTACTTCTGCTCTCATTCTGTTTTGCATCTTGACTTTCCATGGACATGGATCTTTTCTCTTTCCTGCTGTCCCTGTTGAATCAGGTTCTCATTATTTCCGATCTTCCCTCTGAATTATATCCAGTGCTTACACTTCAGCCACAACTGTATTCTGTCTCTCAGTGAACTTTGACCCCCTTGTAATGAACTACCACTGGTTAGTCCAGGCTAAGTGTCGTGTCACTTATGCAGTTTTTGGAACACCTGAATTGCTTTCACAGTACATTACATTGTTCATTTGAGGTATCTAGCTCAATCTCAGTATGATTCAGCCCATCTAGAACAGAAACACAGTAGACATCAACATCTTACCCAAGACTATTGTAGTTTCAAACACCAAAACAACCTAATTTCTGTGACTTGAAATGACTTCACAACAACATCCCATCTGCTCTTCTCACTTTCCACCTTCTCTGCAAATCCTTGCAATGGCATTGCCATCACTCTGACCTGTCTTGTACTATCCAAGCAGGTTATGGAGCCTTGCTTTAGAAGCAAGTATTCTCTTTGCTCTGAAAATGCTAAATAACTGTCCAAGTGATACTTTGAACATAGAGTGTTCATAATGAGCTGACTTCCACTTTAGAACATTTCATGATGGTCAGTGTCCTGGCTCACTTGACGCTTTGCTCTTTAGATTTGTCTCCACTTCATGATGGTCATTGCAGACACCAGAACTTCTGCCCAAATATCTCACTACCATTGCTATGTAGTATTTGCTTTACTTGCTGCCCCACAGTAAGCTCATGCAGAGCTCTTGCCAGCAGATGCCCAGATAGTCAACACTTCAAACACATGGCTTTCAAAAAGTGCTGTTAATTTTCTTTTTACATTCTGAAGTGTGTGCTCTTCATCAGTATTAACAACACACTCCAGCCCCATTCTGGGAATATCACCTTTCCATTCACTGCCACATAATTTTACCAGAGCTCTACATCAATCACTCTTCTCTCAATCTCTTCAGCATGCAGTCATAGTATTCGTTAGCCCAGTGTCTGGCTTACCTTCTCCCAGGAAGTTCTCGTGTTCAGCTCTCAGCTCACCTTTCAGCTCAAGCTTCTCATTCATCTTCAGATGAGTATTATCACACTTCAACTGCAATGGTACTAGTGTGCAGCTACACACCTGCCTCACAGAGAGAGCTGCCTATTCTTGTTCTTAAAGTTACATTCATATTCATACATATTACAAGGCAATTTAACTCGAATAACCTGTATTTATGTTTACATACCTCATGAGTTCTTTCAATTACTTCTTCCTTACTTGTTCTTTTTATGAAACTTCCTATTGTTGTTTCATTCAAGGCCTTGTCTAGTTCTCTTGTGATAGCATCAAAGCCATTTCCATCATAGACTTCCCAAGGTAGAAACTTCCAACCTTTCTGAAGTTATTTCCACTTATCCTGCTGTTGTATTAGCTAGTATTATGTTTTACGTCTCTTGGTTTTGGATTCTCCCAGAAGTAGATACATTCCCCACATCTCTTCTGCCTAACCCATTCATAATTATAAAGGCCTCTGTCAGGTGATTCATGTATCATCTGTTTAAAAAAAATTACTCTTCCCAATTCGCTTTAATCACACAGTTGTGCTAAATAATTTTTGTTCCTTCTGTCTCCTTAAAGCTTATTGCCCAGAATTGCACAGAGTACTTTGAGTGCAATCTGACCCTGGTCCTTTTTATGTTAAAGTGACTTCACTACTTTGGAATTCTCCCAGAAACAAATCCCTGTGCATTATTAGCATTTTAAATGTTTGGCCAACATGTGCTGCTGCTTTGATTGGCGTGTTCGCCTGTGTCTCTTGATCCCTTTTCTCTTTACCTCATTCAGTTTCTTATTGCCCAAAATATTTCTCCACCAATGACCAGCTGCTGTCCCTCCCACCGACCAATTCTTGGTAGCCAAGCCCTCTGTGAACCATTCTGATCCCTGACACTCACCCCCATTCCCAGACCTACCTGATTTCCTTTACCACTGAAATAGATGGAGCATAGGCTCAGCCTTATGTGAAGTGAGACAGTGTGCAGTAAATGCTTCACACATCTTTGTGAGAGCCAATCAAAATTTTCAGCTATCCCTTCAAAAATGCCATTCAATTATTGGAATGTAACATTTTGCCTCTAAATCATTAGCCCTGTGATTTACAGGTTGATTTTCACTGGATGCCATTGATATAAGACATTAAGGCCTGGATTATTTTACAGCATGCTATTTAATCTTTAGATGGTGTTACAATGAGCAGGGACAAAAATAAATTGGAGATATATCATACTGGATATTTTCCCACATTTTCATTTTAGTGATTTTCTAGATGCAACCCAAGGATCAAGAGTGAATGAGATGACCATCTGTTGTTTGTCTTGGCAGCTGAGTTATTAGATAAACTTGCTGCAAACTTCATCTTCAGGCTGCCTGGAGAGCCTCGGATAGATTCCTGTCTGCCCAGTGAAGAAATCTGAGAGCGCTGTAGGGAGGAGGAAATGCACTGAAGGAATCTCAGTTGTACAACAACATTGTCATTCTACAGTTTACAACTTTGGACACTGGTAGTAATAGAATCTCAATTGTTGTGCACACTTAGAATCATGCATTGCCTTTATTTGAAAAAAAATGAAAAAGATATACCTTTATATTTGTTGATTTCAACAACTGCAGTCAATTCAGTATTTCTTGAAGCATAGTTACAGTTGCAAGTTGGAAATTCCACATATCAAGACGTTACCCTTCATTCTAAGGTTTGCATGCATTTATTATGTTTGACTGAACTACCCACTCTGTGTGAATAAGATTCTGTGCTATCAAGTCTTGTGACATACTCTTCAGTTTGTACAGAATTCAGATTGTTTTAAAATATCTCTATCTTTTGTTGTACTTATATCCTTCTGGTTCTTTTTTTTATTTACTCTATTTTCAAATTTTTCATTACTGGAATAAAGGCAATACTGCTTCATCACACTGTTTAAATAATCACTGCAGCTATCATGCGACTGATTTATGGACGTCTAATGTACTGACATACTTTCTGTCTCTTCCAAAGACACACCTATAGATTGATCATTAGTGCTGACAGCAGGGGCAATATGCTTGAAATAGGTCTTAGTGCTTGATTCAGAAACTTTTTATGAGGTGCCAGAAATTCAAGCATGAGAGCTTTTAATGACTGACATTGACTTGATTCTCCTGCAATTGCCACCATTTATTGTGACAGCAATTTTTCCCTAAGAAGAGGAATTTCTAGAATTTTAAATATTCTGATAAAATGTTTGATAATTCAGTTCCATTGGGCAAACAATGCCTGTTCATATATAATCTTAATTCCAGGGTTGTTAGCTTTATCTGGAAGAAGTTGTGTTTTTGTCCCAATTTGGTTGCAACTTTCCATCCTACAGCCAGTCCAATGATCCAAACATCTATGTTTCACCCCACAGCTTTAGTCCTAAAGTTGCATCATTCTTTACTTTTGCTCCTATATCCATCATTTGTTTCTCGCAGCTCAGCTCATCCAAGAGACCCACCAGTTGTTCCTGTGATCTTCTATCCACTAAATTGCTGGCCACTCAACCTTCCTTCCTACTGCCCTTGTTAGCTGATATTGTCCATACCGCCTTCAAATCCCTGTCATTCTACTTCTTATCAAACAAACTAGTGCAACAGTGACCTCATTTCTAACCTCATTTTCTTCTCCAATGTGTATTAACATGTTGCTTACCCAGAATCAGGGTTACCAGAATCAGGTTTATTATCACTGACATAGGTTGTGAAATTTGTTGTTCTGAGTTTATGCCCATTTTCTCCCAAAATTATTTGGACAATTAGGCAAAATTATTCAATATTTCCTAATGATATGGAAGGAGGCCATTTCAGCCCATGGAGTCCATGCCAGCTCACAGACCGATCCCATTCCTCACTAATTTTCCCTATAACCCATAACCTGTAACAGAGGTGATAACCTGTAACAGAATTGATTCAACCACGTTTTTATCTGATTAACAAATTACATCCACCAGATTAACAAATTACATCCACTCCATCCTCTTACTTTGCCTCATGTTTGAGGGGAGCCACCTTCGTCCAGTCCCAGTAATTCTTGAAATTAAATCCTGTAATGCTGTGATTTATGCACAATGCAATTTAATTCCCTTTTCTGATCAGTGTACAAGATTGGTCTCCACATGTGTACTGACAGCACCCAGGCTCCAGCATGTTTTCGCCCTTTTCAACCATTATCTTTAAACTTAATTACTTCACCTTTGGCAGCTAATGTCCACCTTAAATATCTCTCCAGTTGCACATCTCTTACCTGCGTTTAGACATTCCTTAAAGGCTCTTTTACCAAGCTTCTGTCGTTGCATGCTGTGAAATCAGTAAGAATGAAAATTGTGGAGATTAAAAACCAATGGACTCCCTCAGGAATCTGTGTTGTCGCCTCTCTATTTGAGGTTAGCCTGGATAAAAAGAATGCTAACATTTTTTGCATAGTCAAATGGCATGATCAATTGCTTTGGTCAGGACAGGCCAAGTGTGCCACAATGTGAAAATGACCATTAATCTCACCCCGCCTGCAGTTAGTGTCTGTGAAGAACCTACCCAACTGCATCTCCTAATTATGATGTACACCACACAGATTTGATAGGGCTTGTAGAAATGGACACTGGGAACATGAACAGGAAAGACTGTGTGGAAGATATGTTTTCATAACACATCAGCTTTCCATTACAATTATCTGACATTTCTACCAGTAGGAATGCAGACTGTGAATCTTGAAATAAACCATGTTGACCTGTACAAACACAGGATATCATCATTAAACTTCTTTGATAAGGTGATCCTGGAAATTGCTGTGTAACAAACTGCCTTTATTTATAGAGAGTATTTATTGTCTGCTCAGATATATATTTCCCTGTATGTTCCAAGCCGTGAAACAGTAATTAGGGGCCAACAACTTACAGAGTCAGAAGACATGTTGAAAACATGTAGCCTCTTCCATCTAGCTGATTGCCTCTTAGCCTCCAATGCTCCAGAATTTGTCGAACCTCTTATAGCTAATACACTCCAATCGAGGCAACATCCTGGTGTGAACATCTATTCCACCCTCTCAAAGCCTTCCTGTAGTGTGGTGACCAGAACTGCACACAATACTACAAATGTGGCCTAACCAAGGTTTTATACAACCACAGCATGACTTCCCAACTTCTTTATTCAATGCCCCACCAACGAAGGCAATCCATTTGTATTTTCAATTTCAGGGAGCTATGCAGCCGAAGATGAATGCTCCTAAGCATCCTGCTACTTACAATATACTCTCCTCTTGCATTTGACCTCTCAAAAAAGTAGCACCTCACACTTGTCCGGATAAAACTCCATCTGCCATTTCCAACTGATCTATGTCCTGTTGTATCCTTTGACAATCTTCCTAATTATCCACAAAGCCACCAAGTTTCGTGTCATTTGCAAACTTACTCGGAGGAAACTGTCATCATATTATGTCTGAGCCTTCAGATATTCAAACATATTATTGTACTCCAGTGCACTTGGCAAAGGCTAATTCTGGGCATGCTCCTTACCTCCTGACTGCATCTGACAGCCAAATGTTGTATGTGTTCATCAAGAGAGTGAATGCCCTTGTTCAGAAGATATGAATATTATATGAACAGTACTGTTTGATGCCCCCCAAGGACTGAACATTGCTGATTACATCACTATCAGGACGCATTAGTTTATTTACTCCTTTGCTTGAGCATAATAAATTGACTTTTCGCCTATGTTTAGCAGAAGCTTAGATTATAGCATGAGTAACTTTAAAGTGGGAGTAGCCATCACCTCCATTCATTAAAAAAAAGCAACAATTGTCTGCTCCCTGATGGCACTATCTGTTCTCTGATGACAACTGTTTGGTCCTGAGTGGTAGCAAGTGGAGCTCTGAGCAGAGGAGACTGAGACTGCACTGAAGCACCTAGCCTTTGGCTGGCCTTCACCTGTGGAGACTTGCTCCTTCAACTGTTCTTTCATTGCAGTGTTACTGTCAACTGGCACGGTAGTACCAACCACTTCCTGGGAGGCAGGCACGTCCTCCTGGCTCTGATGAGGTTTCTGTGAACCATTTCCCCATGCCCTTGACATTTCTCACCAGACTGTTCAACAGACCTGAGAATGCTCCAAGATCTTAATGTACATGTGCAGCAGCCATGTCATTAATGCAGTCCTACTGTCATAGAATTATATAGCATGGAAGCAGGCCCTTCAGCCCAACTCATCCATGCCAACCAAGAAACCTACCTAAGTTAGTCCTATTTGTCTGCGTTTGGCCCATTTCTCTCTTAAACCTTTCTCATCCATATACCTATGCAAATGTCCTTTAAACATTGTCCTAATATGGAGCACATCTGTTGCTCAACCTTGCCCTCAGAGGAGGTAACGCACTAGCTTCTTTGGTCCTCTGGCTTCCAGTGCGGTGGTGCCAAGTATCTTGTGCACCTCTCGTGTAGTCTGCACAATCCTCATGGCATCAGTACTTGAGGTGGTTTGGTGATGGAAGATGTAAAGATGCAGTCTCCTCCTCCTCATTGCTTCCTGCACCAGTGAAGGAGTGGCTGGGAGGAGAGGTCATGGAACAGTTGCTGATGGGAACGGGGGTGATCTTTTTCTCCCAAGCTCTGCAACAATAAAACAAAGGTAGAGCATGATGATGTTGAGGGAAGAGTGCTGTTAGGAGGGATTCCTGGCAGGCCTATAAAGAGGCTGACCATTCAACAATATGAGGGGAAGAGATTTGATATTTTTTTCCTTTCTTCAGTCGTGATATCCTCGGCTTCAGCCAGGGTAATGGTCTGGCTATCCCCTTACCTCATAAGGAGTGGCATCTACTTTTCCACCCTGGTGAGCCTTTACGGAAGGGATCCCTTTCCATCTGCTGTGGGATACAGCAGTTTTACAAAACCTTCTCTGCAAGACGAAAGGAAAAGTATCAATGCTTTCTGATGATATGGGAGCTCATTGGGACTTTTTATGGCATTGCTCCCAGGTCCTTCCCACCTCAGTCTCAGCAGTAACTTCCCTGGCCATCTCCTACCAGTGTTGTTTGATCTGAGCTCTGGGCACAATCCCAATACCCCAGAGCAGAAGACTTCCTTCTGCTTCCTCACTTGCTCCATGACTATATTATGTTCAAAGTAGGGGCTATTCCCTGTGCAGCTGAACATCCATGCAGTCATTTCTTAGCAACACCCCAAACAACCTTCACTAGTGGCATGCTGTAATGGTTAGGTATCGTTTATGTGATGGAATCTAAACGTCAATTGGCAAAGTCCACAAGTGTACAGTATTTCACTGCTCATAGGCATTTATCATGCATTACTAGCCTAAACAATGTGTTGCCCATTGCAAACATACCCATGCTTTCACACTAGGAATGCAATTGAGAACCACATACCATTGGTACCATAATGAACCTGTGTGGGTTCACTGTGCAGAACAGGCTCGGCCCATCCCTGTTGAAAAGCTGAAGAATTTCCTACCCATGGAATTTTAATATCCATATAAGGAAATGAGATTACATAGATGTAAAAATTAGTCTTTATGGAAGGAGAAGCTGTTAAACAGCAAATATTACAGCTCATGCAACAGTGTCTGATTTTCTGCTCCGATATACAGTTAAATCCTGACCTGAATCTGACTCAAACCTAACAACAGCACAGAGACACTGCAGGTAGTGAAGCTGAGTCACAGAACCATCAGCCTGGGCTTGATTCTGACTTCTGGTGCTATCATGATGAAGTTTCCACATGGATTTCCCCCAGGTGTTCCAGTTTTCTCCCACATCCCAAAGATGTGCTAGTTGTTAGGTGAATTGTAAATTGCCCCTGGTGTCAAACAGCTGGTGAGATCATCAATGGGCATTAAGTGGAGGAATGCAAGTGATGGGATTACACTGAGAGCCTTCACAGACTCATTGGGCTGAATGGCCTGCTTCCAGGAAGTGAGAAATGGAACTTTTTTAAAATCCCTATCCCAAACACAAAGTGCTTTGTCAGTCCCATCCAGTAGATTTGAAAGGCCAAGCTCTAATTTAAAGAACTTGATTATGACAAAGCTTTAAATATCTGTTGCTCTTGCTTTGAAGTATTTTTCTCCATTGAGCCTCTTCATCAGGTTCTGATGAGAATTATTATTTTGCAGCTGATTAGGCTTTGCTTTCTGTTTCCATTTTTAAGAAATAATTGTTCCAGTGAATAACAGTGCATTGAAGTTTAAGTGTGAATCTTTTTCAGTGCTCTCTTATTGCAGATATTTCAGAAGTCACCTCATTGTAAGCAGACAGGCAAATAAATTCTGCAGCTCTTCTTTAAAATTAAGCTGCAAATTTGGATCTAGATATTTGGATCCAAATGCCGTATATTTCAATGTTGCATATCTGAAAGTGTTTAATTCCAGAGTGGAACTGGAATACAATTACAGTTTTGGGATCCAAGTGCATAGCTCCCTGAAAGTGGCCATGCAAGTAGATAGGGTGATAAAGAAGGCCAATGGCATGCTTGCCTTCATTGGTCGGGGCATTGAGTATAAAAGTAAGAGCCTTTTCCTGTGCTGTATTGCTCTATGTTCTATATGTTCATTTCTAGGCTCAGATAACACTACCCTGAAAATTCAACTTTGCTGCTTTCCTTCAGGAACACCCACCATCCCACCCACCAGCTGCACAAACCTCCACCCTCCCTCCTGACTTACTGACAAAACTAGTTTTTTCCCAGGCCCCAATCTCAACACTCAGGTCCCAACCCCTAGCTTCCCCTCCCCCTCTCCATTCCCAGCCTCACTGGCTCCAAGCTTCAATCCCTGCTTACTCACATCTCTCTCCTGGGCCTGAAGCAGGCCACAGACTGCACTAGAGAAAGCATACAACACACAATTAATTGCATGCAGAGCCTCAGATGGTTGTCAGTCTGCGATTCAACAATTTTAACAGTGCAGATCAATTTCTAGGGCACCGTATCTCTAAACTCAGGTTGATTGAAGATTTCCCAGTCACAAGCAGAAGCAGTGTGGCAGGAGCAAATAGTTAAATGCTTGAATGCCAGCCCCACAGGAGAACTGTAGATAATTCAGACAAACGTAATGTAAATACTAAGTGAAAGCCGCGGAATTTGTGGGAAGAATTGCTCCAGGAATATTGCCACAAAATCAGTTTAAAGTGCGTAAGGTTTTTGTTGATACATTCTGGACAGGAACCTTCATCCTACTCAGGATAAATAATGATTAATACAATGATGTACATTGGCCTGACAGCCATTTAACTAATGGTGTAGTATTACCAACTAGCTTTTGTCACCACCATTACATAATTGAAATAAATGCATTCGTTCCCCACTAAAAAGACATGACTATTCAAATATGCTTAATTAACAAACATTTAAAGATGTAATGTTTGGACATTTTGCTGAAGGCTATACTTGGAGCCGTAATTGAACTTACATGAAGCGATACCTTAATATAATCTAAAATTTAGAAGAGGCAATTTTGAAGAAAATGTAATTATCATTTTTAATTTCTATGTGCTATGACAATTGAAGAAATAAAAAAACAACATGGAAGGGATAAGCCTGATCTTGCTTTTGTTAGATGATTGAAACTAAACAAAAATATAGACAAAAATAAAGTGGGTATTGTTGTATCCTTTGTCATGAGTGCTTAGCAAGCAATAGCAGAACAGAGTTTCAGAAGTACAATGTGCATCCATTATGTGTTGCATGTTTAGCCCATTTAAGTGAAGACAAATAAGGTGCGAAGTAGTGGTGCAAGGGACAGTGAAGTAGCTCATTTTTCTGTGTGGAGTTTGCAGGTTCTCCGTGTGACCGTGTGGGTTTCCCACAGGTACTCCAGTTTCCTTCCATATCCTAAAGATATGATGGTTCGTAAGTTAATTGGCTACTCTAAATTACCCCAAGTTTAATTTGCTGCAGGAGAATCGGACGGATGGGAATGGACATCAGAGAGAATAGGTTACAAAGAATGAAGTGGTGGAATGGGATTGGTCTAAGACTTGCTGTGCTAAATGGCTTGCTTCTATGCCATAACGAAATTTGAGAAGTGATCAAAGAATGTCAACCTTTTTATTAAATTCCAAATTTTAGCAAAATAACAACATTTAAACAGTCATCTCACAGGCCTTGTTAATGTGTTTCTGGTAATATGTCAGATAAGGATGGAAAATAAATGATGAAAATATTATTGCTCCACAATTTTTTCAGTTATATTCATTGAAATGATGTTAGTTCTTTCATTCTGATATGACCCCAAACTGTCTATTTTCTCTAGACAACTTTGAAAAGGAAAAGATATTGCATAAATGCAACTCAGTATGTTACTCAGGGTATGATACATCGTCAGCAATGTTTGCCTGGATTTTGTAGTCAGCGCTGACCATTGAGGATAGCTGCTCAGAAGCATCTAGCAATTGCTTTGACAAGGACACCCCTTTTCCAGTATCATTTGCCATGAGGATTTGTTTCAAGCAGATCCTTGGCATTCAGTAACTGTAATGTCACTTAGCTGGCTGAGCATATTGAAGAATTCTCACTATGTCATGAAGGAAAGGAAAAGCAAATATTTCAGACAATGCAAAATAAAGATTTGAATATGCACATAACTTTAAGATGGTTGAAATAATTTTTTGAAAATTCATTTTATGAAATTTAATTTTTTATTTAGCTTCAAAATATTCTGAAATTTTATGTGAGAGAATTACAGTCTGGATTTCAAAAGTTAATTGTGTATTGCTAATGAGTTTGGTAAGCAGTAATTATGGCTTAGTACAGCATTATAAATGCTATGCACTGTCATATGATTTCTTAGAGTATTTTACAGTGAGAATAATTTGTAACTTCACATAATAAATAAATTTGTCAAATTTATGACTTGTCGTGATCATACTGCAAAACATTGAAAAGCAGCTGAATCTCTGAAGGAATATGGGATAACTGACACCAATATTGGGATTTCCAGATTAAATTATCTATGCGTGGAAACTTAAAAGTTCCTGTCAGTTTTAATATATGGTAACAGCAATTTCCAACAATCTCATCATTACAATTGGATATTCCTTAGGATATTTTCTTTTAATTGCAATGTTAAATTGAGGGCAGGCCTTTGCTCTCAGCTGGAGTTAAAAGACTTTATGGCACTATCCCAGAACAATCAGGACATCTCTCCTTGAGTTCCAACCAATGTTTATCTTCTGATCCACTCCAACAAAACAGACTATCTGGTAATTTATCTCACCGCTGTTCATAAGATCCACACAGGTGCATGTAAGCCTTGTCTAGATAAGAGGGATCCAGAATTCTACTCCAACAAGAGTAAAAATCGTGGAAGTGGCTTTTAGACATGCATTGGGGTCTGGGGTCCTCCATGTGTAACGTAACAAGTGCAGCAAAGAACTTGAAACCATTGCAGACTTCACAGTTCTGACTGTAAGCTCCTATTTTAATAGAAATTGGATTGCATTGCAGACAAAATAAGGTCTTGTGCAATGTAATTTTAAGACACAAATTCTTACTTCAGCTGTTGAGCTAAGTCTGGGGCTGATAACCTAAAATTTGATTCCACTTAGTAGAGGAAATGTGGATATTCATTTGTTCAGTCTAGTGAACGAGTAGTAAATAGTTCTGTGATGAGTGAGCTGTGTAATCCATTGAGAAGCTATATTTGTGATATAGTTACCATACTAATAAGCAATCAAAACCATCACTTATTCCAAGCCTTTTTATCCTTTCATTTGTGAAAAATTTCAAAGCTGAGGATAGGAGTACCTGAGATGTGGGTATAGTGTTATCAATTGGGAAGTTAACAGATGTTTTTAAAATACTTATCATGGTAAAATGTTTCTCCTGATTTGAGGATATCGGAGATGAAATAATCAAGCCCATCCTTAAGAAAGGAGTCAAATCCAGCTGTGGTAATTACAGAGGGGTCACACAAGAGATTCTGCAGATGCTGGAATCTGGAGCAACACACACAAAATGTGCTGGAGGAACTCAGCAAGTCAGGCAGCAGCTATGGAGAGAAATAAACAGTCGACGTTTCGGGTTGAGACCCTTCATCAGGACTGGAAAGGAAGAGGACAGAAGTTCGGTGGTGGGGGGGGGGGGGGGAAATAAACAAAGGGGTCGCCCAGTTGTCTGCCACAGAGAAAACCATTACCTGGGTCCTATTCAACTGCTTCCTCCCAGTGGCTGAAGAACTTCTCCCTAACTCACAGTGTGCGTTCCTTCCATCTAGAGGGACAAATCTGCAACACGCAATAACTCCAAGAGATGTCTCCAAAGCAATGCTTTGCCTCACCACAAACAAATTTCTCATGGGAGTGGAGCTAACCTTCAGAATTAACATGAATCTATTGAACCTATGATGGCTATTACACCGGAACCAAGGGCACCACAAGGCCACCACTTGCATTGCAATATGCTGATGACAGCGACATTTCTGCACAGTCGTGCAACTGCATTTGTGCAAGCTCCAAACCATAGTTGACACACTCACTAAGATGAGGCCTCACAATCAACATCTGCCAGAGGAAATGGTCCTTTACCAACCTGCCCCCCACCCTACAACACTTCCCTCTGGCAATGAAGGTTCACGGCAAGACTCTGAATAGCATGGGCCCATTTCTCTTATATTGGGAGCCTCCCTTTAGCAAAGGCAGATATGAATAATGAAATTCACCATTGTCTTCAATGTCAGCAGAGCCTTCAGCTGATTGAGGAAAGGGAAGTTCAATGATTAAGACTTTAAATCTGGTATTAAACTTAAGTTCTACTAGAGATCTGGACTAGATACGGCAGGCATCTCAGAACACTGGAAAGATACACCAATATCATCTTCACAAAATACTCCAAATCCACTGGAAAGATAAATGAAACCAATTTTAGTGTCCTCTCCCAGGCCAAATCCCCAACCCTGAGACCCTAATTACAGTCAGTAAGCTCTGTTGGGTGGACCATCTTGACCACATGCCCAACACCAGACTCCTAAAGCAGACACTCATAGAGATGTGCAACACAGAAACAGGGCTTTCAGCCCAACAAGTCCATGTGGACCATTGAGCTGATCCATACTAATCCCACTTGCCTGCATTAATTCCGTATCCCACTATGCCCTGCTCATTCAAGTACCTGCCCAGGTGCCTCTTAACTGTCGTTACTGTTCCTGTCTTCCCCATCTCCTCTGGCAACTTATTCCAGATACCAACTACTTTTGTGTGAAAAATTTGCCCCTCGGATCCCCTTCGAACCTCCTCCCTCTCACTTTAAACCTTTGCCCTCTGGTTTTAGATGCCCCTATCATGGGAAACAGACACTTGTATGTTGCTCCAGATTCCAACATCTGCAGTCTCTTGTGTCTCCATTTTGCTGCTCCACAGGCTATCTACCCTATCGATGCCTTTCATAATTTTACATACCTCTATTATGTCACCTCTCAGACTCATTTGCTCCAGGGAAAACAGACGCAGTCTATCCAAGCCAATACTGATAACTCAAGCCCTTCAATCCAGGCGACATCCTTGTGAATATTTTCTGCACCATCTGTAGCTTAATCACATCCTTCCTGTAGTGTGGTGACCAGAACCGCCTACAAAACTTCAAGTGCAGTCTAACCAAGGTTTTGCCTCATCTCCCCATTACAGAACTCAGAATAATGGCTAAGTGCACTGAGGAAAAGGTTCAAAGATATGTTCAAAACCTGCTTGAGAAAATTCTTTATTCCCACTCACTTCTGGAATCTATGGTCCATGAGAGCCCAAAATGGTGCGTTCACAATGATATTGAGAACCTCAAATCCATGCATTGGGAGCACACTGAAGCTAAGCATAAATGGTGGAAAGGGTACACCATCTCACAAGCTACCTACTGGTCCACCCTTGGAGAGGAAGCAAGTTTTCCTCAAGCCCAAGGGACTGCCTAAGAAGACAAAATGTGACATGCATTAACAGTTTTTCCATTGTATTTCAGCAAAGTTACAATGGGAATGTCAGCCCCAAAGAAATTTCCTGAAATTACATTTTATTCAATACTTCTTCTGAACTAGGAAGAAAGGGAAAGTAAGTGAGGCAACAGAGGACTTAAAGACTAAAAAAAGGGAAAATAAATATGACTGTGGAAGAAGCTGTATCAATTTTAATATTGAGTAATCAATAACTTCTCAAATAAAAGAGTCACAGATAAATGAGGCATGACTCTTAATAGCTGAAGAATTGATAATTAGTTATATTTAGCTTTTGTTGATGGCACTCAACTTATAACTGGTTGTGACATCAAGCTTACTTATCCTGCCATTGGTATCAGTGTGCACAACATTCTGATTAGGGTTGATATTTCCACTTGCACCACAGTAAGCAGACAGCTTTAGCCTTTGGAAGCAAGAAAAATAATTTATTGTTATGCAAAAATATTTTTTTTCTGTGTGAAAAGTACTTAACACTGTACTGCCTCACAAAATATTATCCATTGGAGGTATAATGTTCCATTTGTAGTCCAACCAAATGTGCTGAATCCCGGGAACTATTTCTGAAGACTTTGAATAGCCAGTTTTGCAATGAATGGATGTGAATGGAGAAACCATGAGTCTTATGAAACTGATCGCATTTTCATAGAAGGCAGACTTTGAGCAAAGGTTTGTTTTCATCCTTACAGTATAATAATCAGAATGTGAAATTAAGCTGAAGCTATCAGGCTGGTGATGCAACGAATAGGAAAGGTGGCTGAATTATAAACATTCCAAACTCCAGTGGTTGTGAAAATTACTTCTGTGAATTCAAGGCATTCGTGCTTCAATTTCAAACTACCTTCCTTCCTATTGCACTGTGGTAGAGTTCCATGGAGGTGACATTGATATGTCAAAGGATCCTTTTTTGAAGAGCATTTTAACTTATTATCAGATTTCAAATGGCTGAACCAGGTAGTCAAGATATAAATAAAAATGAAAAACATATGGAAGTTACCATATTGATATTTTGTTTTCAGACCAGCCATCCCATTCTCACATTGACCTATCACACACAAATATGTTCCCCTAATCATGTATACTGCCCCAATTTCCATTACCTTTCCATTCCATTTCCCAACCTAAGATCTAGCCAAACAATAAATGTTGAAATTGTCTGTGTATTGCCTGGCATTGAATTTTAGGATTTACAACTTTCTGCAGAAAAAAGCATCTCCTGATCTTTGTTCTAAATCTTTTGCATTTAAATTTAGATTTATGGCTTGTTGATACAAACCCTTCAACTATCAGAAGCAACTTCTTTCATCTACCTTCTTTCATCTTTTGTAACTTTAAATACTTCGATCACATCACTGTAATCTAGCAGAAACAAAATAACAGTTTTTTGATATTTGATATAGCCAACTGAAGTTAAGCTACCTGCATGAATCAAGCTACAAAGCTTTTATACAGATCAATGGCACAAGTTGAAACATTGAGGAGGTAGGGTTGGTACTCCCTGACCTGTCACTGGGGTTGATAGCATTCTAGATAGTGTGTTTATAGTCATACTAATTGGGCTAGAGGATCAAGGAACATCTCTTGACTGCAAGGGATAATCAAAAGTAAAACCAAGCTCTGAACACGAATATTCCCAGACATTGATAACAAAGTAGAAAAGGTTATTGAAAGATGGATGAGCTATCAGATGACAGCTGTTGAACACAAGATAGCACTGCCTAATATGACAGATACACCTGATCATCCACAATAGAATTGGTGTTGATGGCTTTGGATCCTTTTTTCGGAGGAAGCCAGGAAAATGATTTATTGTTGTGCAAAAGTTTTTTTCTGTTTGAAAAGGTACTTTACATTGGACTGCCTCACAAAATATTATCCATTGGAAGTATAGTGTTCCATTTGTAGTCCAACTAAATGTGCTGAATCCCAGGAACCATTACTGAAAAATTTAATGCCCTGATCTGTCAGTCTCCTACTTCAGTTAGGTGTTGGTGCTGGGGCACCTGCTCCGCACCAGTGGACTCATCGTCAGCCTCCTACTTCAGTTAAGTGTTGGTGCTGGGGCACCTGCTTCACACCAGTGGACTCATCAAGGGGCCCTATGAGGTTGTGCAGATTTCCTCAGATTTCCCAACGCTTATCAAAAACCAAAAAGTGGAGATGCTGGTTATCTGAAATATAAGCAGAAAATGTTGGAAATAGTCAGCAAGTCAGGTAGCATCAATGGAAAGCACAGCATTGTACATCTGGTTTTCAAACCTTCTAAGCTGCTTCATGAGTAGGGCTTGTTTTAGTTTAATGGCCCCTGCCACTCAATGCAGTAGCAGTTACATGCACTAGGCCCTGCCACTGCACACATCCTGGCCTTTGAGCATCAGGCTGGCACTTTGCAGAAAGTTGAATGCTAGGGGACTAACTAAGGGAAGCATTGCATAAGTCAGGGGTAAGCACAAGCACCAAATACACTGTTACAAAATAATGCAGTCCCATTTTCACAATGTTATATTTCTACTAGCAATGGCTGTAAGCAAGACTGATCCCTGTGTCAGGTGGAGTTATCTTGTGGATCATAATGATGTGAAAATAGTTGAATAGACAAAAGCAGGTGAAAATGTAAGGTGAAGGGAATGCTTTGTGATATTCCAAACCCTATAACAATGGCAACAGGCATTCATATTAGTGTTATCTTTGAAATGCTCATTTACTTGCCCACTCAAACTTCTTAAAAAAGACAAGTGGGCATAATGTTTCTGTAACGCTAGATTTTTAAAGGCGAACCAAAATGATCATCCAAAAAAGAATATACATTAACAGTTGTTTGTCATTTGCTTTCTAATTATTCCCTTATTTCAATATATATCTGTTCAGACTACTTGTAAATCAGTTATTCAGGTATTATGCTGAATAATCTGTTTATTATACTTTATGCATGCAAACAGGGGGTGATAAAGAAGAGCCCAGATATCTATGTTATTACATTGATATGTTAACAGCAACATTTATTTGGTGTTTTATTAATTAGGTGCACATTAACTTTTCCTTGCATATACTTGTCACAAACGTCAGCTCATGGGCACATTTTGTACACAAAATGTATGCTTTGAATTGGAAGCCACACTGTTGCAAGGAGAAACGCTGGCAGTGTGGAACTAGTGATAGTTTAAATACTTATCAAGTAGGTGATTATGGTGCAAATTTAACACCATAAGAGCTGAGGTGCATTTGCAAAATAAAAATTGAAACAAGCAAAGGAGGATAATGGAAAATTTTGGTCTTGGAATACCAAAATATCAAATAAGCACATGAAAAAAATATAAAGAGAAAGTGAGAAGAAGTTAAAAAAGTTAAGGGATGGTGTGAAGAAAGATTAGCAAACAAAATTGGTAAATTTCACCTCTGCTGTTATGCTTTTTCTGGATTACTCATTGTCTTTCGATAGCATTTTTTATAGTACAGCATGGTGCTGCAGCAGTTACTGCTGCTGCCTCATAGCTCCAGGGACGCTGGTTTGATCCTGATCTTGGGTGTTATCTGTGTGGAGTTTACACATTCTCTGTTTAGGTTTCTTCTAGGTGCTTTCGTTTCTTCCCAGGATGTGCTGGTGAGTTAATTGGCTGCAGTAAATTACTCTTAAGTGCAGGTAATTGGCAAAACAAAATAATACATGGACATGTGAAAGAGAATAAGTTGTAGGCTACAGGGAAATAAGGTGAGGTGGAATAAGACCAATGGAGTAGCTCTGCTGGGAACCAACTGGCCTCCTTTTGGGCCACGGTTTGTAATAGCCTAAAAATTCCACCTCTCAGGAAATCAGGCCTTTCTTCTAAAATTACATCTTGTATTTGATGTTCTAATTTATTTTATTCTGAACAATAAATGGATACACAAACTTCAAAA
Source organism: Pristis pectinata (assembly GCF_009764475.1). Lineage (NCBI taxonomy): Eukaryota > Metazoa > Chordata > Chondrichthyes > Rhinopristiformes > Pristidae > Pristis > Pristis pectinata. The sequence continues at coordinate 28,770,219 of NC_067416.1, forward strand.
TGATCAGTTACATCTCTAGAAAAAATAATGTCTCAATTGAAACAGTACATTAATGCAGACACTAGCAATTGCTAATTTTATCTAACTCTTCTGAAAAATTGTCTTGTCCTTTTATTATTCTTGTTATTAATACTCACAGACCAGGCAATAAGATGAAGAAACTCCCTGAGAGTTGCTATGCACAGATACCTATATTACCACATCCCTCATAATTATTGCCAAAAGGTGATCACAGATGTGTTCCAAAATTTCTCCCACAAGTCAGTTGAGCTGGGGCACAGAGACATTACAAAGAATGCTTAGAATCAGTTGTTAGATGGTGAGATGCTGTTCTATTTTGTAAAATACATAATGTAGAATGAAATGTGAAGGTAAATAAATAAGAGGGAAAAGGAATGTTACTGGGGAATCAAGGATTGCAGAGTGATGTATGTGACTCTAGGACACTACACAGCAGGTAAAATTGAATACTAGTTCTAAGATCATCTCAGGCCAGACAGACTAAATCACTAACCTGTAACCTGCAGCCTGCCAAAATACTGTGCAGCTCAAGTGTTTCCGCTGCCACATGCTGTACAGTTACAAGGGCCAATAAGAAATTGCTCCGCATGACTTCAGTCATGTTGTGTGAAGGGATGGCAAAAGATAGTTTCCAAAGAAAAGGAAGAAAAATATAAGAAGCATCAGCACAAACCATTTCTTCCACTGCCTCTACAACATTTTATAGTAGAAGTAATGGTGAAGGCTTCCCCCCAGGCCCCATTACTTAAGGTGAAGCTATTTTACCAGAGAACAGGATCAGTCAGATGACATGCAGATATTATGGATCTATGGTTTGGGATCACAGTAGGCAAAGTCAAGAATCTGGACTTTGTAATTAGACAGGTATCCTGGAGATTTCAAAAGAGGGAGAATGGGAAGACTTCAAGGACTAAATGAACTGGGCAGAGTCCTTCTGTTCTTCAGTGCTAAGTAAAAACTCTTTTTGAGTTGCTCTTTAAAACTCCAAATTAGGCACGTTACTTCGGTACCTATTATAGAATCAAATAATTAGAAAACTTAGTGAACGTAGCTGAGAAAATGAGTTTAAAAAACCTTTAATAATTTAGTTGAACTTGCAAAACTAAATGGCCTTTCTAGTTATTACATTCCTAAATACTTGCACATCGTTCATTATATTGTACAGATCAGTAACTCATTACATTTACCAAATTTTGTGCAGCGCTGAGCACTTAATCCCACATTCCATCTCTGATGGTCACAAAATGCTGCCTTCACTATGTCCAAGTCAAATCCCGTAAATGCTGTTCATTTGTGGTTCAGAGATTTATCTAAAAAGCTGCTTCAATAAATAAGGTTCTTTTCCTTTGAATTTCACAACCAAAATGCAAATCCAAACAAAAAATGTCACAAATGCCTAACAAGTTAGACAGCATCAATATGGAAAGAAACAGAGTTGACACCATCAACCTGGAAAATTGATCCTGCATTACTCTACTGGATGTTGCCTCCCCTGCTGAGCATGGTGTCATGACAGCAAAACAAAAGAGCTGGTCATTGACTTTAGGAAAGGGGACGGTGTACATGCACCTGTCTACATCAATGGTGCTGAGGTTGAGAGGGTTGAGAGCTTCAAGTTTGTTGGAGTGAACATCACCAATAGCCTGTCCTGGTCCAACCACGTAGATACCACAGCCAAGAAAGCTCACCAGCACCTCTACTTCCTCAGGAGGCTAAAGGAATTTGGCATGTCCCCTTTATCACTCACCAACTTTTATCGATTGCACCATAGAAAGCATCCTATCTGGATGCATCATTGCTTGGTATGGCAACTGCTCTGCCCAGGACCGCAAGAAACTGCAGAGAGTTGTGGACACAGCCCAGCACATCATGGAAACCAGCCTCCCCTCCATGGACTCTGTCTATACCTCTCGCTGCCTTGGTGAAGCAGCCAGCAGAATCAAAGACCCCACCCACCTAGGTCATTCTCTCTTCTCCCCTCTCCCATCAGGCAGAAGATACAGGAGCCTGAGGGAACATGCCACCCAGCTCAAGGACAGTTTCTATCCCCCTGCAGTAAGACTGTTGAACTGTTCCCTTATACGCTGAGATAGACTCTTGACCTCACAATCTACCTTATTATGACTTTGCACCTTATTGTCTACCTTCAATGCACTTCCCTATAGCTGTGACACTTTACTCTGTATCCTGTTATTGTTTTTACCCCGTACTACCTCAATGCACTGTGTAATGAATTGATCTGTACGAATGGTATGCAAGACAAGTTTTTCACTCTACTTTGGTACAGGTGACAATAATAAACCAATATCAATACCATTTCCAGTTATGTTTCAGATTTCCAGCATCTGCAGTATATCACTTTTGGACATCTAAAATAAGCCCTCCACTTCCCACCTTTTGCTATTCAATTTTGTAGAATGAATATAACATTTCTGGAATTATTTTGTCCATCCACTGACAGTGAAAGTCAACGGGTTTCTATGTATCTGCAAAGTATGGATCAGCAGTACCTTACTGCTTCATTGAATGGTGAATGATTTTTTTAGCTTGGATTCAGTTGGGCCTGAAAACAAAATAAGTATTCAATTAGGAGGCGATAGTAACAATCAGTCATCTCTAAAGAAAGATGAGAAGTCACTCAGAGAACACAGTCTCTTCAAATTTCATTACACTGCTCATTTAATTATAAAAAATTCAAGAAGTTAAGTGATTTTAAAAATATTTCAGTTGTACTGTAGTCACAGATCATGAATTCTATTTTTTCTGAAGGTTAATATTGTATTAATCTTACAGTTTTTCAGAAGTCCACAGTATGTTTATTGCCTTGGATCACAATTGTGCTCTGCTGTTTTTAATAATAGATACATACATTTTCTTGCCTTTTGTCATTTTTGATGATGGAAGGTATTCGTAACAGGTTACTGACTCTGAGTGGTGCCATTTTGTTGACAGGGAAATGCACTTTATTTAACTAAATGATATAATGCAACAGCATACTCTTACCCATTGAGTTTTCCAGTCAACCAAACTTTGATATATATGAAAGCAAAGAAGAGAAATCTTGAAGAGCCTTGAAGGTAGTAGGACAGGTAAATAAGATGATTAAAAAGGCACATAGGTCACTTTCTTTTTCTGGTGAAGGCAAAGAATATGGGAATAGACAGGTTATGCTGGAATTGTATACAACACTAATTAGAGCACAGCCAGAGTGCTGCATATAGTTCTGATCATATCATAACAGGAAATGAGTGATGACAGCAGATGGGTTATGGAAGATGTTTACAAGGCTGTTGCCTGCATTGAAGAACCTTGGAAGCTAAGCTGGGGTTATTTTCTTTGGAACAGATGAGACTGAGGGAAGACTTAATTAAGGTTTGTAAGATTATGAGAGGCCCATATGGTGTGAATAGGGAGGAACTATTTCCCTTTGTAGAAAAATTAATAATCCAAAGCCATATATTCAGGGTAATTGATAGTAGAATAAATGGAGAATTAAGGAAAGAATTGGTCACCATTGGTTTAGAACTCACGCATTGAAAGGGTGGTGGAAATAGAAACCCTCAATCCATTTAGAAAATACTTGGGGAATAGCACTTGTAATCTACAAGACCAGAGACCAAGAGTGGGAAAGTGGGATTAGTCTGAATGCCTTCCTTGGCCAGAACAGGTTCAATCATCTCTTGCTTTGCTACAAGTTTCTATGATTCTTTCAACACATCGGTGAAGACTAAAGGCAGCAAACAGGTGCTCCAGTGTCAGCCACGGATTTAATCTTTTTCTTCTAATACCCATTTATCTTCCAACACCCACCCAACTCTACTACCATTCTCAGGTTGTATGGCCTAACTACAGAATGACCCATAGTTAACCCAAGCCACGTTCAGTTACTTATTGGAGGATTTGTGAGATGTCCTGAACAGTCTTCCATCTTCTCAAAGGTTAGGAAAAATATCACAGTACTGTTCCATTAAGAACAGGCTACACCTCTTCCACAGATTTGTTAACAGAAATATACCACACAGAAATACTGCGAATAAACTAGCAGTCCAACATTGGAATTCTGCTCCAGACAAAGCTGACTTCTTCAAAGAACTGAAACATTTTAAAATCTTATAGTTTCACTCAATGGACATCAATATTCTTGTCTGATGTTCCAGGAGAATGTTTTTGGAGCTGTTATTATCTTTTGTAAAGAGATTCGATGAATGGAATGCTGAAGATTATAAGAACGTTCCATGCTTGTAAGATTATTATTTCCAAATATTAATCTTCCTCCAATTCATATTAATCAACATCAAAAAACTTATCTACCCTGAAAGTAAAATGTTTTACTACCTTTACAGTGAAACAAATAAATTTGTTTATAATTTGTTCTTCCATGGTGTTAGCAGCATTCTATTTGGAAAATTTCTGATTAAAAGGTTGTGTCAGAATGTGGTAATTCTACAGCAGTGCAATTACTTGAAATAATTATTTAATTTAGCTTAAGAAGCTATTAATATACAAACTCTTTGCTATATGCACTCCCAGAGCTTTTGTTTGTCAGCACTGACTTTTGACTTCTTTGAAACCCTGATTAATGATTCTTAGTTTATTGAATTCAAAGCAGGGTTTCCAGTAGTGTTGTGATCAGGGAAAAGCTCATCGAAGATAAAGAAGGTGAGACCTCTTTCAAAGAAACTGAAGGTAGCATCTGGCTTCAGTGCTACATAATAGATATTGTCATTTCCAATTACGACAATCAGCTAGTTAAATTTCTGGGCCTTACTTTATGGTGCAAACTGCTCAAACATGCATCATATTTAACTCAACACAAATGTGTTCTGTATGTTATGTGGAAAGAAGATTCAGCTAATCGACACAGAAATTCAGGTGAATTTAGGCTTCAGATTTGGTTTCAACCTTTCTACTTGAATAGTAAAATTGAATTAGTCCAACTGAATGGGCAATGCCATTTTTGCTAAGCAGATCTATCTGTCATTTCCATTAATGTTTCCATTGTTTCCCAAATTCTCCAGCCTTCTATCATTCTCGCTGTTTGCTGTATCATGCTGTAATTTAATAACCTTCTGCTGTGCAGCATTATCTTTCCTTCATGCCACATAAAATTGTTGTTTGATTACTAATCTGTGGGCCGTGTTTTCTGGCAGAATATTTGAATTAGTTTCTTTTCTACTTTATGAAGTAAATAGCGAGGAATCTGAATATAATCTGTTTCTTTCTCTCATCAAAGCGTCCTGTACACTTGGTTACTCTGTTAGAACAGCACAGTGGCACAGATGCTGTTTCCAAATCACTACTGCCTTGCCAAAAATCATTTCATTTTCAGAAAAATTATTTTAAAAACTAACCCTGCCTATTGATGTGACACTTGGCCACTATTCCAATCCAACTTTTTAGATGTCAAATTTATTCTGAAGCTGAATTCTTGTTCTCCCAGAAACCTGGAATGATAATGGACTATTTAATGGCACTACACAACAAAATATAAGGAGTATTATAACTAATTAGAATCAAAGAGGCATATTTTAATATGGCTGAGCACGTGAGATTGAATGTGGCTGGGGTGGGAGTGGAGGATTATATGGGAATTGTTTTGCGTGTGTGTAAACTTACATGTTTCACCGAGTTGAGTCTGCACTCTACGAAGCAGGTACTGCAGGTATTATGTTCAGATGTTAATAAGACTACAAGCCTTTTATTAAAACTGCTTTGCTTGTCTTATGCGGATATCCAATTTCCTCAAATCCTGGAAAGCTAAAAGCTGAAGCAAGGTGAGTACAGCTTCATGGAAAAGTAATTGCCTTTACAGTACTCCTTTGGGGTAGGATGAACAGGAATGCTTCTCTCTGGCCATCATCACCCCCTAAGATAAACCACCACCAGCTCAACATTTCATACAAATACCTAGAGATCTGATTTTGGGGTGTACCCCAACTTCACCACACTCAAAGGATCATCCCCAGCAAGATCAGCAATTGGGCTGCAGCCTCCCAGGTGAGGAATCAGGCACTTTCCACTCTGGGATCAGACTCTTCCCCTTAGGTGAAATTCAATAAACTGCAGATGCTGTATATCTGAAATAAAAACAGAAAATACTGGAAACATTTAGCAAGCAACTGTGGAAAAAGAAACATGTTAATGTTTCAGGTCGAAGACCCTTTGTCGAACTTTGATGAAGGGTCTTTGACTTGAAACGTTAACTCTGTTTCTCTTTCCAATGATGCTACCAGACTTGTCAGGCATTTACAGTACTTTCTGTCTTCCCCTTCAGTCTGCTGTTGATCTTGTTGTGTGCTTCTCCACCACGCCCCCCCCCTACCAAGTTTGAAGCCGTGACTGTCAATCAAGCTGACTTCTGTGCAGGGGGCCAAACACTCACACAGCGCAGTTAAAAAAGGCAAACCCAGAATTTAGTTCCAGTTGCAAACTCCAACTCCATGTACCCCATCCAATTCCAGGCCTTCAGGATGACACCCCAGTGCAGTATGGGGGATTGCTGGACTGTTGCTGATGATGTTCCCTTTTTAATAGATTAAACCAAGGGCCCGTTATACCCTTTTATAGATACAGATGGTACTATGTCATTGAAAAGCAAGGGAATTCTCTCTGATGCCCTGACCAATATTTTTCCCACAACCAACATCTCAAAGCAGATCACCTAGTCATTATCACATTGCTGCTTGTGGGACTATTATGTGAATATTGCCTCCTATCTTTTCAGCACCATAACAGCAACTACACTTCAAAGAGAACTTAATTGGCAGTGGAGTGTTTTAAAGTATTCTGAGATGTGAAAGCCATAGTATAAATGCAAGGCTTTATTTCTTCCTTTACTGTGACTATGCTAGCTCTGTGAAAAAAAATGCAATCCAATTAGTCCAATTTCCCCATAGCCAGGGAAATGTTTTCCTTCTCAATGATCTATTTCCAATCCCCTATGACTATTACTGCTATGGTGGAACTAAAAATGATGTAGTGACTTACTACTCAGGCTTTAAGCAGATCTTCTGGGAAATAAACAAAGCATAAATGTTAAAGTAGGGTAACATCACCTTTCAGATCACAACTAATTTTCATTAGTGTTTCTATTGTTTATCACAGAATATTATGGTACATTTGCTTTAACTTATTTTTATTCAGCAGTTTCTTAGTGGGTCACATTCATCAACCTTGAGAATGGACTGTCTGCACTGTTCTGGGAAAGCGCAGTGTTGCCCGTGGCACAGACTCAATATGTAGAAGGTTTTTTCTTGTATGCAGATGTAAAATTAAGTAATCAATTATTCCTCTGGAACAAAATATTGAAGGTGCCAAATGTATCTATTCTTTTCATAAATTGTGATAATTTTGAATGAGCTGCTTTTATATTATTCATTTTTTGGGGATTTGGGTATCACTGGTGGAGCCAGCATTTATTGCCCTTCCCTAATTGCTCTTGCTAAGATGGCAGTGAGGCAGCAGTGAGGTGAAGTTAGTCCCACAGTGCTGTTGGGTAGGGAGTTCCAGGATTTAGACCCAGTAAGATGAAGGACCAGTGATGGATCTAGATGTCAAAATTGTGAACAACTTGGAGGGAACCCCATGGGTGGTGGTGGTCCCATGCACTTGAAGTCCTTGTCCTTCTTGGTGATAGAGGTTGCAGGTTTTGTTGATGCTGTCACTTTAGCCTGGGTGAGTAATTGCAGGTGTATTTTGTGGGCGATACACACTACAGCCACCATGTGGTGGCAGAGGGAGGAATGAATGTTTGGGCTGTGGATGAGGTGCTGTTCAAGATGGCTGCTTTATCCTCATTGGTATCAAGCTTCTTGTTAGAGTTGCAGTCATCAAAGCAAGTGAAAATATTCCATCGTACTCCTGACTTGTGCTTATAGTGATAGAAATGCTTTTCAGTGTCATGTAGTGAGTCATTGGCCACAGGATTCCCAGCTTTTGACTTGCTCTCATATCCACAGTATTTATAATTTTGGTCCAGTAGAGTTTATAGTCAATGGTGACCTCCTGGTTGTTGATGGTGGAGGCCTCTATGATGGAAATGCCTTTGAATGTCAAGGTAGTCAGTTTGACTTTCTCTGGTTGGAGATAACCATTACCTGACACTTTTGTCACATGACTGTTATTTGCCACTTATCAGCCCATGCTGATGAATTGTGAATGGAATTGAACATTTTACAGTCATCAGCAAACATCCCTACTTCTGAATTCATGATGGAAGGAAGGAAGGTCACTGATGAAGCAGTTTAAGATGATTAGGCCTTGAATATTGCCTTAAGGAACTCCTGTTGTGATGTCAGTTGAGGCGAGGATGACTGATATCCAACGGCCATTACCTCCTTCCTTTGCGTAGATTCGATTCAATAGTGTTTTTCCTATGATGACCATTAGCGTTAGTTTCACAAGATGCACAAATGAAGAATAGTGAAGTGGGGGAAATAGTATTTCGCATCACTAAGGAAAAAAGTCATGAAGAAGCAAAGCATTTAAAATCTGCAAATTCTTTACAAAAAGCTTATTCTGAGACATGGAAGCCAATGTTCAGCTTCTCTTCTGTGAAACCATAAAACCACTTCCTTCATTTTGATAGAGATTCTGAAAAATTTCCCAAGTGAAAATGTGTAAATAAGTGTATTTTAAATCAGAAATTGGAGTATTATGAAGTACTAATAAGTGGAATGTGTGTTTTCTACCTTCAGCCCATTGCTACAGTACCTCCTCGATTTATGAACAGGATGTGTTCCTGGAAAATGTTTCATTAAGCGAAACTTCGTAAAGCAAAAAATTTGATCACAGTGCATTATGGTTTCAGCGATTGGCTCATTATTCCTTATAGTTAAAAAACTAGCTTTGTAATTGAACAACTCATAGAATTCAATGGTGTTATAGTGAAAATTCACAAATCAAACACACATAAATCGACGAATTGGATGTACTTGGAGTTGATTAATACAATGAGCAATTGTAAGTGGATCACTGTAAAGGCCTAAAAGAGAGGTACAGATATTTTGTGAGAAGAAACATTGGGGATATTCCTATTTTCGTGGAATTAATCTCTCGCCACAGTCCTAATCCCTAACCTTTCATGATCCTCTTCCATGATTAGCAACAGGATGTAGACAAGGTCTGACCATGAAAATAGATGTTGGAACCCTTCCTTCAGACTCTTTCTGCCCATATCTCCCCAGTAGTAATGGTCACAGGAAAGTCTACCCCATCATTTTTAAAATGATACGGTATAATAATGGGGTAGTGGTTAAATTACCCTAGTAACCCAGAGGCCTGGACTAATAATCCACAATTCAAATCCCACTAGGGTAGTTGTGGATTTTAAATTTAATTAAAAATCTGAACTTTAAAAGGGGAGAAAGAATAGCAATGTCATAAAATCAACTAGTTCAGTCACGCCTTTCGGGGGGGGGGGGCGGTAATTTGTCAGCTTTACCTGATTGAGACTATGTGTGACTCCAGACCCAAATGTGAAACCTCCTCTGTTCAGGGAAATGAAAAATAGACAACAAGTGGAAGTCTTGCCAGAGATGCCCATGTCCCAAAAAATGAATAAATAAAACAAAAATAATTGTTGTCATGACAGAAATTCTGTGGAGCTTGTCTTTGATGTGATGCAAAGGGAAAGGATGGATAGATGTGAGTCACTTTGAATTATGTCACAAAGTGTCTAAATCCCCATTCATTACACTTACAAAAACCTGAAAACTGAGGGTGTATTTACCCACATGCTGCCAAATCCAATCTTACCAATGGTTTTCAGAGTACACTGCTGCATCTTAAATTTTCATAAAAACAGAATAAATATTGACTTTTATTGATGGCATATTATTAATACTAAAGATAGTGATCACTTAGACAAATTAAGGTGAATAATGACTAGAATTGTACAGAGTGGACAGGAATATTTTTCAAATCAAATACAGCATTGAACTTGAAATCTAATATCTGAGCATGTTCTGTCTCATGGGTTTGATAGTTTCAAACAATAATGAAAGATCAAATTGAGACTCACTCAGGAATTATGTAGTAAAATTTGCCTCGGACAGTAACACGATATGGATGATAGCAAATCAACAACGTTTGTTGCATCCAGCTTGATTTTCTTTTCATCGATTTCCTATCACCCATTTGTACCCTTGATTTTTACATTGTCAGCTGATATGAAATTGTTTGCTGGAAACACCCTAATTGCTACAACTCACATTCTTTTGATAAAGCTGGAGAGACAGTAAATATCAGGTGACAGTTCTGAACAGGCCATGGTATTTCGATGACGCACTTTGCCACCTCGTTACTGTAAAAGGATAAATTTGGCAGGACAGTAATAAGGAAACAGAGTCTGAATGAAAGGCTCTTTTATTGCAACAAACAATCTGCTGGAGGAACTCAACGGGTCAAGCAGCATCTGTGGGGGGAAAGGAATTGCCAACATTTCAGGTCAAAACCCTGCATCAGGCTGTCAGGGCCAATAATCCACAGTCAGATCTAATAATCAGGATCAAAAATCCTGATGCAGGATTTTGACCTATAACGTTGACAATTCCTTACCCCCACAGATGCTGCTTGACCCACTGAGTTCCGGGTCGAAACCCTACATCAGGATGTCAGGACTAATAATCCCCCCCACCACTGCCCACAGATGCTGCTCAACCCACTGAGTCCTCTAGCAGATTGTTTGTTACTCCAGATTCCAGCATCTGCAGTCTCTTGTGGCTCTTTTAATCCTTCTGTCCTGTTCTTTGAAAAGGGGTATTGTATACTTTAGCTTGATCTATTAGAATACCTAGTACATTTGTTAAACTGCAGTCTAAATTTGTAATAGAGCAATTGATGGAGAAACTGAATTTAGCTAATTTACCACTGAATTTACCACAAGAATTTGCTATGAGTGGAAAATGAAAACAAAGTAAACATGTTTCAGTGTGTGGAAAAGAAGGTACTTTATTTTAATACAAGAAATGATGTAACATCCACTTCCTAATGAAATTTAAACTTGTAAATATAGAAAGGAAATATTTGGCAATGCTGATTTCAAGGGGGGACAAACTTGGATAGCACCTGATGTAGGGTGAAGGGAGAGATACAAGATTCATCAGCATCTGTTCAACCTTTTGAAGACAGTTCATAATAATGATGTCAGCCATACTAGTTGTCTTTCTGCACCAGCAGGAGATCCTATTTGATAAGGGCCAAGCTAACACCACTTCAGACTTGTTTGTAGTGTTTAATGCTACTCTTCATTTTGTAGAGGGAGGGCACATTGTGGCTGTGACAGATGGTGGAAGTCATTGTGGAGGTAATTGCAGTTTGCCATAGGAAGCAAAACACAACATTGCAGAGCACAATTCCACGATGTTTATTTGCAGCACATAGGCTTTGGTGCAGGAAATTAGAGGAGGAGAGATGTTTTGTATGCTCAGAGGACCAGAAGACCTCTGAAAACATGTTCAAAAGGCAAGCAAAGTGGCAGCTGTGCAGGTTAATGTCAGGAGGTAAGCCCAGAGGAACTGAATACAGTTGCACACATCGAATGTACTCCTGTGCTTATTCATGGTCAATAGATGTTTCAAATGCTATATCACTTAAACTAGACCACAAGCCTGCATTCAATGCAGCACCCTCTCATTATTAACTTAGCAACAATCTATATCAAGTCTAGAAGACCTTCACAATTTTACCACCTTCCAAAGGCATGTCTCAGAGCTTGCACAAACTGTCAGCATATCAACCATGGCAGGCATATCATCTGGACGCATTGCAAGATACTCACTAACAAACTGTCCTATTTTCCTGCAGCACAAGGTGATGCACAGCTGATGGGAATAGCAGCAGCTGGCCAGTTGGGGACAGGTCTTACTGCATCACCTTACTCCCTGGGACAGATAGGTCTCCATTGTTTGAATGGCCATTATGGAATCTGTGGTCAGCAGTGGAACTGAGGGCAGAGAAAATGACAGTCTGTTTACAGCTAGTCCACCTTCTATCATTCTGCTTCCCCCTCATCCATACAGTCAACCTCCAATTTAAGAATAAGCATGACTCTTACTAGCTGTGCCCCAACCCCTCCCCAATGACCACATTACTATCCTCGTGCCTTTTCCATTTCAAATATCCATGAATTTCAAATTAGCCAGTTGGTGCGAGAAGAGTGAGAAGACGTTGTGGAAGAGTCTGTAGATGAAAAAATGCCATTACTCATTTTAACGGTACAGCCACTGACACTTCACTTGGAGGTGGGATATGCACATGATGAGTCATCAGGTATGTGGCCTGCAGCCATGGTATGGGGAAGAGTAACACGATGCCACCTCCTCACAGGAGGACTTCGCAGCCTTCAGGAGATGGGCATACACAGTGAACTGCTTGTTGCATCGGCAGGCCTGCCAGAGAGACTGCAAACTAACGTGGAGGAGTCCAGCTCAGGCCTTGCTATGTTTGCAAGGGTTGGAGCCCAGCTTTTCCAGCATAAACTTGGTGTGCTACTCCCTTTTATGCACTTGTGGACACAATTACTAATTGAGTCTCGGCTTCCATTGCAGCACGAGAAGCCACCCAATATCTGGCTGCTACAATAAAAGCTCAGATATTTTGCCCTACAAGTTTAACTTGGTATCATCATGGCAGTGGACATGCAGGATCGTTACACCAGTTCACCAACCTAACCTCTAGCACATTACTAGGATTGCTGAGGCACCATTATGGTGAATGATGGTATCTCTGTGGAGCACAGATTGGCTCTCCTCTATCAGGATGACTACATTAATGATCCCACCTCTGCCACACTACCAGTTTCCTTAATATTCTCTGTCACCCAAAGTAGATCAAAGTGTTGTGATTCATGCTAAGATGGTACAAAAGGAATATAACAAATAGGAGCAGAAGTAAGCTGTTCCATAGTTCAACAAGATCATGGCTGATCTCACCTCAAACACCTTTTTCCCATCCTATCTTCATATCCTTTTATTCCATTAACATCAAGAACCCTATTGATCTCTGTTTTGACTGCAATCAGTGACTGAACCTCCACAGCACTCTAGAGTAGTGAATTATAAAGATTGACTGTTCTATGACTGAAGAAATTTCTCCTCATTTCAGTCCCCTTATTTTAAAACTAACCCCTAGTTTTCAGCTCCTTAGTCAGGGGAAACATCAACCCTGTTAAGCCCTCTAAAAATGTTGTTCATTTCAATTATCTCTCATTCTTCTTAAACTCCAGAGGATACAGTTCCATTCTGCTCAATCTCTCCTCATGTGGCAATGCTGCCATTCCTGGAACCAGTCTAGAGAATCTTTGCTACACCACCTCTATGACAAGTAGAGTCTTTCTTAGTTAAGGAGACCAAAATTGTACACAAAACTCCAGTTACAGCCTCATCAGGAACCTGTGCAACTACAATAAGACCTCCTTACTCCTGCATTCAAATCTACTTATAATAAAGGTTAACATAACATTTGCCCTCTTATTCATTTGTTTCACCTGCATGTTGGATACCACAGCTCAAGAGTATTCAAATAGCCAAAGATTGATTGAAAGGTAGGCACTAGGGGCTATAAGGAAAGGTGATTATCTGACAATTTTGCAAGGTTTGACTGGAACGGTAATTTTCTGTTCATTGTGTTCGTTGGTGTTGCAGTTCATGAATAAGTTTCAGTCAGAAATGGGCCGTCTAGGTTTGTTCCTCCATCCCACTTGCTGTGTAACTGGTGCCAAGGACCAAGCCCTTCTGGTGGGTTGCAGAGCATATAATACACCACCATGACTCCTCACAGCCATTGCAACTCAAAATGCCAGGCACTCAGCTTCAATCCAGACTTTGGTGCTACCTGTGAGGAGTCTGCATGTTCTCTCCATGACCATAGAGTCATAGAGTAATACAGCATGGAGACAGGCCCTTTGGCCCAACTCGTCCATGCCGCCCATGGTGCCCACCAAGCTAGTCCCATTTGTGCATGTTGGGCCCATATCACTATAAACCCTTTCAATCCATGTACTCATCCAGATGTCTTTTAAATGTTGTTATTGTACCTGACTCAGCCACATATTCTGGCAACTCATTCCATGTACGCACTACCCTCTGCATTAAAAAGTTGCCCTCAGGCTCCTTTTAAATCTTTCACCTCTCAACTTAAACCTATGCCCTCTAGTTTTTAGTTCCCTTTCCCTGGGAAAAAAGGATATGTGTGTTCACTCTATCCATACCCCTCATGATTTTGTATACTTCTATAAGGTCACCCCTTAATCTCCAACATTTCCAAGGAATAAAGTCCTAGCCTGCCCAACCAACTCAGGCCTTCGAGTCCTGACAGCATCCTTATTGATCTTCTCTGCACTCTTTGCAGTTTAATTATGTCTTTCCTATACCAGGGCAACTAAAACTGTATACAATACTCCAAGTATAGTCCCACCAACGTCTTATACAACTACAACGTAACTTCCCAGCTCCCATACTCAATGCATTGACTGATGAAGGCCAGTGTGCCAACTGCCTTCTTCACCACCTTGTCCATCTGTGTTGCCACTTTCAGCAAATAATGTACTTGTACTCGTGGGTCCCTCTGTGCCACATGGGTCCGACCAATCACTGTATAAGTCCTATCCTGGTTTGACTTCCCAAAATGCAACACTTCGCGCTTATCTGAGTTGAAAGCCATTTGCCAATCCTCAACCCACTTAGCTAGCTGATAAATATCCTCCTGTAATTTTTGATAACCTTCTTCACTGTCTATGATACCACCTATTTTAGTATCATCCGCAAACTTACTAACTATGTATATTCATGTCCAAATCGTTTATTTAAATAACAAAAACCAAAAGTCCCAGCACCAACCCCTGTGGCACATCACTAGTCACAGGCTTCCAGTCGGAAAAACAATTTGACCATCACTCTTTGCCTCCTACCATCGAGCCAATTATGAATCCAATTAGCTATGTCTCCTGGATCCCATGTGATCTAACCTTCCAGACTAGCCTGCCATGTGGTACCTTGTCAAAGGCCTTGCTAAAGTCCATAAAGACAACATCCATTGCCCTACCCTCATTTATTCCCCTGCTTACTTCTTCAACAAGCTCTAAGAGATTTGCCAGACATAATTTCCCATGCACAATGTTGACTAACGCTAAGTAGACCTTGCCTATCCAAAATGTTGATAGATCCTGTCCCTCAGAATCCCCTCCAGTAACTTACTCATCACTGATGTCAGACTCACCAGCCTGTAGTTCCCTGGTTTGTCTTTGCTGTCCTTCCTAAGTAACGATACAACATTAGCTACCCTCTAGTCTTTGAGAACTTCACATGTGACTAAAGACGAAACAAGTATCTCTTCAAGGGCCTCCGCAATTCCTTCTCTAGGTTCCCAAAAGGTCTGAAGATGCACGTGGTCAGGCCCTGATGATTTGTCCACCTTAATCTGCTTTAAGACTGCCAATACCTCCTCCCTGGTAATTTGTATGTGGTCCAAGACATCATCACTCATTTCCCTCATTTCTTTAACATCCATCATTTTCTCCACAGTAAAAACTGATTGAAAAATATTCATTAAAATTCTCTCCCATTTTCTGTGACTCCACACATAGATGGCCATGCTGGTCTCTAAGTTGACTTATTCTCTCCCTAGCCACCCTTTTACTCTAAATATACCTATAGAATCTCTTGGGATTTTCCTTAACCCTACCTGCCAGGTCCATCTCATACCCAATTTTTGCCCTTCTGATTTCCCTCTTAAGTGCACTCCCTCATCGGGGGATTTACTTGTTCCCGATTGCCTAAATCCAATGTATGCCTTTTTTTTCCTGACCAGACCCTCACTATCTTTTGTCAGCCAGGGTTCCATAAATTTGCTAGCCTTGCCCTTCACCCTAACAGGAACATGCTGCCCCTGGACTCTTGATATCACACTTTTTAAAGCCTCCCAATTACCAGTCGCCCCTTGTACCAGCAAACAGTCTCAACCAATCAACTCCTGCAAGGTCCTACTTAATACCTCCAAAATTGGCCCTGCCCCCGTTTAGGAGCCTAACCTGTGGACTCATCATATCTTTCTCCATAACTATTTTAAAACTAATAGAATTATGGTCACTGGACCCAAAGTGCTCCCTGACTGAAACTTCAGTCATTTGCCCTACCTCATTCCCTAAGAGGAGGGCCAGTGTTGCTTCCTTTCTAGTCGGGCTCTCTATATATTGATTAAGAAAACTTTCTTTGATACACTTAACAAGCTCCACCCCATCCAAGCCCTTTGCACTATGAGTGGCCCAGTTAATGTTTGGGAAGTTAAAATCTCCCATTAATACTACCCTGTTATTCTTACATCTATCTGCAATCTCTCTACACATCTGCTTCTCTAATTCCCGCAGATTACTGGGGAGCCTATAGTATAGTCCCATCAAAGTGACTATCCCCTTCTCCTTTCTAAGTCCTACCCCTATGGCCTCACTGGACGATCCCCCTGGAATATCCTCTTTAAGCACTGTTGTTATGTCCTCCCTCATCAAAAAGGCAATCCCCCTTCCTCTCATACCTGTACCTCTGTCACACCTGTAGCATCTGTATCCTAGAACATTAAGCTGCTAGTCCTGCCTTTCCCTCAGCCATGTTTCTGTTTTGGCAATAATATCCCAGTCCCCAGAGCCAATCCATGGCCTGAGTTCATTCACCTTACCTGTTAAGCCTCTTGCATTAAAATAAATGCAGTTTAAACCAGTGGTCTTTCCTCTTCCTTTACTGTGGTCCTGTGCACATGGGTTTTCGCCCAGATTTCAAAGACTTGCTGCTAGGTTAATTGACTACTATAAATTACCCTTACTGTGTGTTAACATCAACAAGAATCAAAGGGGAGATGTGTGTGTGTGAGGGATAATAGGTTGCAGTATGTGATCTGCAACCCACAATAAGGGCTTGGCCCTTAGGGCAAACAGCTGCAGAGCAGTAAGAGTGGGGAGAACCCAAATGTCTCCTTACTAACCAAGAGGCAAATTCCCCAATGTCTGTCATTACTGAACCCCATGTAGTCTTTCAAATCTGGCAGTAAGTTCAAGACTTCCATGTTTGACAGTGCCATGTGCATGAATGTCAGTATTACTGACATCTAAAGGGCTAAAAGCTGGTGATTCTGTTTAGAACCACTGGCATTGACCACAAAATACAGCCTAGCTTCAGCATGGATGGAAGCCGATGCACTGCTCTTCACCATGACCTTGACAGCCACTGGTTCTTTGCACAGCCCTGTGGTTGGAGTAGGGACTGGAGCACAAGATACACATTAGTGACAATGTTCTTCTCAAAGCATGAATGCCTTATACATTGCTGCTCACTGAGTTACAGGTAAGTCTGTAAAATCTACCTCCACTCTCCAATACCTATTAGATGAGATTACAAAGTCTGGAACAGGTCATTTCCCTGTGTTTTCAGTGGTGAATGACAGGGGAAGACACATAATAAATAAAGTAAGAAAAATAATTTTAAAAAAATGTTTTTCTTCTTGGCAGCAGGTAAGTACTAAGATAAGATAAGATCTTTATTAGTCACATGTACATCGAAACACACAGTGAAATGCATCTTTTTGTGTAGTGTTCTGGGGGGCAGCCCGCAAGTGTCGCTACGCTTCCGGCGCCAACATAGCATACCCACAACTTCCTAACCTGTACGTCTTTGGAATGTGGGAGGAAACTGGAGCACCCAGAGGAAACCCACGCAGACACGTGGAGAGTGTACAAACTCCTTACGGACAGCGGCGGGAATTGAACCCGGGTCACTGGCGCTGTAAAGCGTTATGCTAACCGCTACACTACCGTGCCTGTCACGACCATGCCTGTTCCACTGGTTTACTGGTTTATAAGCTTTGTGATGTTCTGCTTTTGCACAGAGGAAGGTTAAAGTGATTGTTTGTAATGTAAAGAATGTTGCTGGGGAGGAGCTACTCAACCTGCATTTTCTAAGGATCTACCAGATAAAGAAGGACTAAAGTCTGTAACCAGAAACAAGGAATAAACCTCAAAAATTGGTGGATGATCAAACAGTTGAGACAGAGGGTTGTTGAAACCATGGAATAGAACAGTCAAGGAGACGGTGGAAGTGGATACCAGCAGCTAATTAAAAAGCTTGATACCCTTTGTTGGAGAAAAAAGAAATTGAATTGAGGAAATACACTGGCGTGCTTTCTGAACAGTTGTAAGAAATATTTTTTTTCCAAACCAATATATTCTAATGTTCTATAATTTGTGGGTGCAGTTTTGTTGGTGTTGGCTTGAATTAGTTAGGGTCTTTTTTCCGGATCAAAAAAAATCATCCAAACTGCTGCTGCTACTTTTTTATGTGGACCCAGAGGCTGATTCAGATCGATACAAATTGGTTTTATGCCAGCGAATGTTATAAGGAAAGACTCACAGTCTAAGAGAAAAATGCACCAACATTTCTGCCTGAAGTTACACAATGAATCACTATGTATACTGACAACAATGCCACTGCCATTCTAACCATTATTTTTCATTTGGTATTATCCCAGAGAGCGCAAATAATGGCAGTTTCCAGTATATCCTTGATCTCATTGACAAGATGATACTTAGAGATATATTTCACTTTTAATGATTGTAATTTTATTTTTAAAGTTATCTTAAATCCTTCAAATATTCCTTTATAAATATAATAACCTTCCTCTGTTACAAGCTGATTATTTTGAACTTATTCTCATCTCATTCAATTGCTGCACTTGCCTTAACTCAATCTCACTTAATATTTTATTACAGGGGGTTATGAGGTCTAAGGAGGTGCAATTTTTGACACAACATATTACTAATGACCTATAATAGTACTTGGCAGTAGAAGTGTACAGTGTGTCCAAAACAATATGATGCAGATACATGATGGAGGAATTACTGCATGCAGTATCAACAGATAGCGTGTATGCTTTTGTTATATTATTATGTTTCCTTTAATTGTCCTTTTATAATTCTGCTACAAATTAACAAATGCATAAAACAGAATACATTAAAAGCAAAGGAACAGCAGCGTTTACTATTTTCTACAAACCCATTAAATTATAAATTGTACATTTAAACCATTTATTTTGCATGATGGTTTTATACATCCACAAAAAGAGGATTATTCTCTTACCTCAAGATGTGTTATATTTTTCTGGCTGAATGGTGTATTGGAAATTGCTTGCACAAATTCAAATTGATACTGTATATAGGAGGCAGCTGGTTGTCATGGGAGCAGCACTGCAGATTCTAATTCCTGCTTCTGAGTAGCACTAACAGCAAAATGATGCTGAAGACATTATGGGTGAACAAATACTATCTGCTAACATTATCAGAGTCAATTTGCTTAATATACAACACACCTGAACACCGACGCTTGTCTAATTACTAATGTGTGCCACTGGGGCAAAACTAAATATGACAAACTTACATCTGACTCACATGAGGTAAAAATCATTGTTTCGTTCATTAATGATATTACAAATCTTTCTAAATTTTGAACTTCGAAAAATCTCAGGAAAATGCTATCCAGTCTCTGTCCATCTGTGTTTTGGGTTGATTCAAAATTGTTATCTTGATCATAAATTAAAATTACAGTCAACAAGAAAAAAATGCAGAATTTAATCATTTTATACATGAATATAATTCAAAGATACTCAATGAAATTAAAAATCTTATTCCAGAATTTATATTTTCACATTAACCAATGATGTGCTGTAATAAATAGCAGCATTTCATGTAAGTCTATTTGCATAGAATCTTCAAATAGTAAGCCAAACACCCAAGCGGATTAGTGAATCAGCATTCAGATAGAATTCCCTGGGGTGCTAAAGCAGTCAAAATAAGGCATCAATGAGTTTCTGCCTCCAGATTCATTTTCACACTGCTAGTTACACACTGTGTGAAGATCATGTGCATGTTCATCATTTGATGTGGACATTCAAGCACTCCAGAGGAGATTTATACGCTAGGAGGGGTAGGGCTCCACTGACTATCTGGTAAGGGCTTTATTTACCATGTATTGGGTCTAAACTCGAACAACCCCACAAAAGAATTTTGATCTCTGTTGATGGGAGAACCGTCTTGTGTATGAAGGCATCCCTGTCGAAGAGCAAGGGGCAGTGTTGACATTGCTGACGGTAATCCTGCGATATTTTGTACATCATGGAGCAGAATTGTTGTTTCTCCTGCATCAGTGTTTAAGCTCAAGAATAAAAAGAGTACTGCAAAATTTGTCTCTTCAAATCAGCAACTGCATAGCTCAGTTGAGCATGCTGCTTTGTGCGAATTTGCTGGATATACTGATATAACTGTGCTATCTGAACACAGTTTTCCTTCCACAATATTAAAAGGTTTAATTAAGGGAAGGAACTGTTTATCCATAACATTTCAAGGAGTGTCACTTGCAGGAATGTTCCTGGCTTCACCAATGTTTGTGAAGTTACATTTCTGGGGAATGAGCTACACGTCTTCTCTTTTCTGTGACAAGGACAGCATCTAGAATTGAACATCTAAATTAATTCCAGTTTATTTATCTCTTTTTAAAATATTGAAGAATGGCTGTCTTGAATTTTATAGCTGGAGCAAATAAGGAGAGATTTGGTTGGCTTTTGCCATACACCTGAGTCAGGCAGGAAAGGAGACAGTGTAAATGTAATTGATATGAAGCATTATATTTACCCAGGCACGCTTGCATTAGCAGAGTGGAACCAAAGGCTATTACTAGCCATAGCTTCTGTTTTTCTCTTATGGCATTTACTGCACAGTGTGCCTCAACATTTACCTGGCTTGAGACAATGTTCTGTCTTCAAATATTAGAGCTGCAGCAAATGTTTTTGCAAATCTCTAATCTGATTTATATCATCAAGTAAACAACAAAGTTGCTGCTGTTTATCATTGATAAAGTATAATATTGCAGACAAAGGTTTAAATAATATATTTGTTTGAAATTTATTTCCCAGTGTTATGCCAGTCAACAAAGACAATAAAACTATTGAGTTTTGGTCGGTGTAATTATTTAATTTGTTTCCTAATGGCAGTAGATTGTGAGTTTCTGATGCTTTTTGTTCTGATCTGTGATTAATGTGGTAGATGACAAACCCCAATGAATAATCAACATTTAAGAGGAATAAAGGAAGACAGTGTTGTCTCTATGAAAATTTAGAACCAAACTAAAATATGCTTTATCTCTGTGCTTACTTTGATTAGGCACTTTATTTGACTGCCATTTCATATTAATAGAGAATGAACACTTCTATGCAACCTTTTAGAAATTCATTTGGTATGTGAGTTGTCTGATTCTGTTGCAAGTGAAGGGTAAAAACCTGGTAGGTTGTCTCTTTAAATAAGATCTGCAGTGTTGATGTAACCCTCTAGCATGGATGGTAGGAACCATTCTCACCTCTGCAGCAGGGAGCTTGACCAGAAAGGCTCTCTCAGGCAATGGAAATGTGCCGTTTGTTAAAATGCATTGAATTATAGCAATTCCCCTGGTTATGACTCCTTTTTTTGGTAGCTTCCAATCTGTCGGTAAAAGAGACAGTTCATATGCCTTGCTGTAAAGGAAAATATTGAAAACAACAATGTTGTGACTCATATCTTTTCCTCTTTAATTCTACAGAACACCATAGCAGTGGCATCAGTTCAATTGCCACCATCAATTTTCACTCATTTCCTAGCCTTGCACACTGTTGACAACTCATCCTGCAAGCTGCAATTTATTGTATTCCGGAATGGAAAACTCTTTCCCAGTACAGGTAACTCATCAAACCTTGCTGATGACGGGAAACGCAAGTGTGTTTCAACACCAGTTGTCTTCATCAAAATAGGTAAGTTTTTATCCAAATTTGAAAATGTAAATATTCCTCATTGTTTAAACGAGATAGATAAGCTTACTGAATAGCATTTCTGTGTAACGTTTTACTGTGAGAGACAATGAAAATGAATGGATTCATAAGCAGTTTTTGTGTCTGAAGTGCAGGTTGCTATCTAAAAGGTAGTATTTGACTAAGATGATCCTGTTTATATTACTGACCTTCAATGTGATGCTTCAGATGGATGTAGAAGGGTTATTGGTATCTAATAGCTACAAGAAAATCTCAAATGTCCATTTCCATAAATCAAAATAATTATTCTATCAAATTATGATATTTACTTAACCAAGTCCAAATGTTCTAAACATGTATAAATGTTATGAATATCTTTCAACTGAATTCCAAAATGGAATATAAATGTATGTCAAGCATCCAGGCAGCAATAAAGAAATGCATTTCTTCAAAATTATTTTGCACTGCATGCTGCTCTTAGTTTAATTTACCCATTTTCAGACTATTTTATTATGTGGGGCAGAGTAACGTTCAGTTGACAATCTTCATGAAGCATAAGTGAAGATAATATAAACAAGGGTTAAAGAAAAAAATCATATTGTATGTTCTGAAATCCGAGCAAGGCTTTATTCTTAATCATTATGATAAGATGTTTTCCCCGATAACTTATTTCAACAGAATATTTTGTAAAAGGCAGTTAGAAGTTTTATTTTCTTTAATGATGTTACAGTTCACAATTTGTGCTGTAAGTTTCTTATTGTGCTATTAAAGCACAGAAGTAATGTTGTATCTTTCAATGCTTGCAGTTCAAAACCTTCTATATCTTTGGGTATAGTGTTCAGCAATAAGTTTTTCCACTCCACTTACCTAATTTAATTTCCTTTGGCAGATGGGTGCAGCTTCGGGAACCTCACCAAACCCATCACCATTGTTCTGAGGCACTTTGCTCCGGGTGCAGATCCCACTGCAGCATATTGGAATTTTGACCTTTTGGATGGGCATGGTGGCTGGCATGCTACAGGGTGCCATATAGCAAACTCTGCAAGCAATATCACCACCATTCAATGTTTACAGTTCGGTAACTTTGCAGTACTAATGGTAAGTACAAGTCTGATTATTTAATAGAAAGTTATGTTTGGCAACAAACCATAACAATTACCTTAACTCAACCTTAATGAAGACTCAAATATTTTACCAACAGTCTCACAAAAAGATACCTGAGATTAAGACTGTAACATTTTGCAAGGAGCACTAAATATAAATAATTCAACATTTTTTTGCAGACTGCAGTGCTCCAATTGATTGCAAATGAACGTTTAAGTATGGCATCATAACTTGTATCTGAAGAAATTATACAAGTGAAGATAGTAGGATAACTTGATTGCATGATTTATTTGTGGCATAATTCCCTTTTGATGTTTGTGGTGTTCATTATTGTATTCCTGGAAGGATTTTGATTTCTGCATTTAAATTGTGTTGTATGGACTATTCCAATCAGGCATGAGACAGATGCACAGTCAAATGGCATATTTAACACAAAATAGACAGTAGTAGTTGCCGTTTCATTATCATGCCCTTGTGTGGGTTTATAATTTGTTGACTGATGCCATCACCTGTAATATATATTTGACATTCTTTCCCACAATAAACCCGGCATGGAGTTAAAGATGGAATGGTTAGCGACTGTACAGAGCTACAAGGTATGACCTAAAATGTTGTCAACATATCCCAATTAATTTCAGTGGCTGTGTGTACCCTATGGCATACTCTTTCATTTCTGTGCAGACTCACATTCAACATCACAAGCAATATACAATATGCATATAAATTGAGCATCAACTCTGTCAAAGAAAGAATAGGTGTGACAAATCTGTGAAATAGAGTACATGGTAAGATCAGTAACATCAACACTTACTTAGCATCCCCTTCAGTAGCAGCAGTTTGTGAATATTGGATTTAAAAGTGCTTTATCATTCTGAACAGGAAATTTCTGATCGGTGAATTGAAGCATTAAATCCTATTCTCACATGCCAAAATAAAATGTGTTGCATTTATAAAGTCATTATTTCAGCAGAATTACACCTAGATAAATAGGTTCATCTTGTTTACATTCTGAAAGGTTTGTAATTGTGTAAATGTCAAGGTATTGGTATGTATTTGTAAAAGCCAGCTGTAATGACGACTGTGGAACAGAGGACAAGTGTGTGCAGAATACTAATCTGCTGTCAGATGGAGCACAGATGTTGGCCAATCATAGCATAGGTCTGTGACGGTCTGTAATGTAATGTGATTATTATCACTCACCAAGGCATAAATCATCTCTCTTTGAAAATATTTTGAGTTTCTTCTTAAGCTTTTGAACAAAATCCAAAGTGGGAATATTCAGTTGAATACAATAATAGTAGTTTATCAACATTACCACTCCTTCCAGAATTAAGGTTCCAACATTATATTGTTTGAAAATAACTAAAATTATTTAAACACTTACTCTATTTAAAATGAGATTGTTGACATTCAATATTAAGATAAGTGATAAATTGAAGGGAAGTGAAGTCAAGGGAACATGCCTAGCATGTTAGTTGTTAATTAATAACTATTAAGGTGTGTATTTGGGAAGGATATCTGCATCTATCAATTGTTAAATTTTCACAGAATTGTGACAGAATCTTATGGCACTGAGAGTTCCTTGCGTAAAACGTTTGTATCATCACCACATCGTTATTCAATGTGAAAATTATAAAGGTAATTAGTAACAAGAGAAAGAAATAGCAGGCAGTTCATTGTAACCACTATTTTAATTAAATATGTTAAATCTGAACACGTGTTAGCACCTTAATCTTTTACTATACTCAGTATTCAGGAGCATCCAAAATGGTAATATAATACATATTTACATTGACAGCTGTAGCAAATCTCAGCTGCAAGTAATTTCTCTTCGAATCTCAGTCACCTAACTTACACTCACCTTTTCAGCAAGAGACCCCAATAGTAAACCCAATCCTAACAAACTGTTAGCGTTAAAATACAGAAAATAAGATTTGTGACATACATATTATGTGGAGGTATGTTGTAGTATTATAATTGAGAGTATGTAATATGATCGGAAAGCAGTGCTGAATCCCTTTCATCTTGCAAGAGGTTTTATATTAATTCTTCACTGAATTTAAATCCTTGTCAGGAACTTGAACATTTATACTTGGATTAACATAAAATGAAACCTCTGTAAATAGTACTGTGGCTGCTGCATGGTAAGAACATTTACATGTCTGATGGCTTTGAATAAAATCGACTTCAATACAAGGTTTGTGAAACAGAGATTTATTACACATTCATGCAAATTATTACATTGCATCATTTGTAATAGATGTGTTTTCACATTTGTTGGACCCTGTATGAACTGTATTATATTTTATAGTGTTGGGGTCGCATGTGGGATCACTGACATTCCAAAATAACAACTGTGCAGTCGTATTTATTTTGAATTAGCCATTGCACAGTGTACCTACAGCTCTGTTGTGGTACTTTTGCTTCTGAGTCAGATGATTGTGGGCTCAACCCTTACTCCCAAAGTTCAGTAACCAAGCGCTGCCTATGGGACCTTATGCTGCTGTAAGCTCTTCTGTTACACTTCTAAAATGTTTCATTGGTTGTGAAATTCTTTAATCTGTCCTGATGTTCTGAAAGTTGCAGTATAAATACAAGCCTTACCTTTCTTCTGGTTTCCTCTAAAATGTCTCATTCATTGATGTTGTATTGGTAGTTTTCTTTGTGAATAAACAGAGCTAGAGTTGTAAGTGGAAGTTAGTAACTCTCAACAAATTAGCAGAGTGTGGTATAATAACATAACAAATTCATATTACTTGGTACACTTAGTTGGTAAAGGCACACTCATATACACTACACTGCTTCCTGTATAAAAAGGAAAACAAAATCATACATACCATCAACTATTTACATTCATGAGATTTTACAATTGATTAACTATTTACATCAATATACCATTGTAAATTGGTCAAGTATGAATTCATACTGCCTTTTTGCCTGTTCAGCCACTGAATTCTTCAATGTAACTGCACTCGCTATCTCCAAAATAACCACTTCAGACACGAGTAATTCCAGTGGGATCACTTCCCTAGAAGGCTTCATGCACATCTGGTCTCATATCCTTGTCTTCAATTGTTGCCTCAATCTAATTGCCTTCATGACTTTGAATACATTGTATTAATGTTCTGGATGAGATTTCAGTAATAGCCATATGCCCTAAACTGTGCACATATACTAAACACAGAGTCCACAGCTCATCAATAACTACAACAGTTACAATTGTACCTTGCATTAGATAGATTAGTGGATACCATGAACTCAGTGTCAAGACTCTTTGCTTGTGTCTTAAAGCTTCCTATTCTTCTCTCTCTGCATTCACACTACCTTGCATCCGGCTTCCACTTTGATCCACTGTAGACTCTGGATGTTTCCTCTTTCTCACTGTCATTTTTGAAGTTACAAAGTCCATCTCCTCTAACTTTTCCTTTCTGGATTGTCTGACATTAATAAGCCCATAGCTGATGTGACATCCTGCAAAAATCTCTAGAACTTTTGAACTACTCCACATTGTAAACAAAGTCCTCTCTCTAAACATGCTTGATCTAAAACCGATAATGCTGGAACCAGTTAGCAGGTCAGGTAGTATCTGTAGAAAGCGAATCAGTTAACATTTCAGGTCTGGGGCCCTTCGTCAGACCTGTTGAGTGTTTACAACACTTTCTGATTTTATTTCAGATTTCCAGCATCTGCAGTTTTTTTTTCATCTGTGCGATTGAGTCCATTTAGTAATTCTGCATCCAGCCAGGGCATTGTAGACACTGAGCTCTTCTCCATAAGTTGCACAGATTCATATTATCTGTCTGTATCAATTTTGTAAGGTCCAGTCAATATCACCTCATACAGCACCTTATGCTAAGCCTTTTGCTTCTCACCTTGTTTGTGGATTCTTGTACTGACACAGTTGTAGTCCTGACGCTTCTGTGAACTGGTTCCCTCATGCTGTTCAGATTGCAGACTCTTCTTCTGAACTGCCTGCCAGTGAGATTAGAGTATATTCCCTACTGTACTACCTCAATGCACTCTGTACTAACTCAATGTAACTGCACTATGTAATGAATTGACCTGTATGATCAGTATGCAAGACAAGTTTTTCACTGTACCTCGGTACAGGTGACAATAATAAACCAATACCAATACCAAGTATTCTGAAGTTGCCAAGTTATGGCCAAAGTAGTACCTTTGACTCAGCCTACTTATAATGGATGATATTCCACCCATCCTGTGCTCAAAACATCTCTTCCTCTGGGACACTTCAGCATGGCTAAGTTCTCTGGTTAGCTCATAACTTTGCTTTACCAAATCTGTTTCTCAATTTCACAGTTGCCTCTGCAAGTGCTTCTAAAATCAATGCCTTCTGCCGTATTGTTTTTCTGCCATGATGCAATACCTGCTTCACTTACTGATCCGTGGCAAAAAAAGACATAAGCCCAACCATTACCTGTCACTCAGTCAACACTGCAAATCCATAACTCACAAAGAATGTCTTCAGTATGTTCTTTATCTCTCTGTTGCTATACCCTTTGGTAATTTTATCCACTCTCAATCCAAACCACGTCAAGTCATATCACATTCCCATTCACTGCCATGCTGTTTCACCACTGCCTTCAGGTCTGTGTTGCACAACTTCCCTCTAGTTTTCTTGGCATGAAACACATATATGCTTTGGGCAAACTGCTGACCTACCTTCTCCCGGGAAGTCTACGCTATTAACAGTTTGGCTCTGTTTTCAGTTCAAGCTTCACATTCCCTGTCAGATGGATGGTTGTCAAATTCCACTACAGTTGTGCTGGTGCATAGCTCCCCACACCTTGGCCACCACACCTGCCCTCTTGGAGAGAGCTGACTTTATTCGCTGCACTCTCAGCCTGGTTTTACTTTCTCTCACCATCCAGTTAGTTGTATCAGTGCAATTTAAACTACTGATACAATGATTATCTTTCTCAAGCTGTAACCTGTAGTTGTGTTCTTTCAGTGTGTGCTTGCTGGAGACTTCTTGGCTTCTCCCAAGCTCACCTGACCAACATTCTGCCTGAACAGGGCCAGTACACCCTTAAGTGTGAACAGTTTCTGTATCTCCTCACTACCCAGTGCAATAACCTTTTAAAAACACAGTTCCTCAATCTGAGTGACCCAATCAGTCTACTCCATGATCATTGGTGCATGCTCACAGTCCCTAACTATAAAGATAAGATAAGATAAGATATCTTTATTAGTTACATGTACATCAAAACACACAGTGAAATGCATATTTGTGTAGAGTGTTCTGGGGGCAGCCTGCAAGTGTCGCCACGCTTCCAGCACCAACATAGCATGCCCACAACTTCCTAACCCGTACATCTTTGGAATGTGGGAGGAAACTGGAGCACCCGGAGAAAACCCACGCAGACATGGGGAGAACATACAAACTCCTTACAGACAGCGGTCGGAATTGAACCCGGGTCGCTGGCACTGTAAAGCATTATGCCTGCACTGGACCATCTTTCTTACCAAAAGACCAAATATGGGGGTGCCACAGTGGTGCAGCTAGTAGAGCCACTACCTCACAACACCAGAGACTTGAGTTTCAATCCTGACCTTGGGTACTGTATGTGTGGAGTTTGCATGTTCTCCCTGTGATCGCATGAGTTTCCCCTGGGTGCTCTGGTTTCCTCCCACATCCCAAAGATGTGCAGGTTGTTAGGTTAATTAGCCACTGTAAAAATTGTCCCCAGTATACAGTGAGTGCTGGAATCTGGGGAGAGTTGATGAGAATGTGGGGAGAATAAAAGATGAGTTTAATGTAGGATTAGTGTAAATGGGTGGTTGATAGTCAACACAGGCTCGGTGAGCCGAAGGGCCTGTTTGGGCTGTATCACTGTAGGACTCTATGTTGCTTTCCCATGAATCGGAAAGTCTCTTCTGCATTATGCCTTCAGTATGCTCTTTATGTCTCTGATGCTACACCTTTTCGTAACATTATCCACTTTCATTGCAAACCATGTCAAGTCACATTCCCATTCAGTGCCATGCTGGTTCACCACTACCTTAATAACTTCCCTCTATTTTTCTTAGCATGAAACACATATATGCTTTGGTCAAACTGCTGACCTAACAACTCCCAGGAAGGCTACGCTATTAACAGCTTGGCTCTGTTTTCAGCTCAAGCTTCACTTTCCCAGTCAGATGGACTGTTGTCAAATTCCACTGCAATTGTTCTGGTGCCCGGCTCCCCACACCTTCTGGTGCCCAACATCATTTTGCTCAGCCTCCATGAGAAATAGTGACTGGGTCTATGACAGATCAGTGCTGTGGTGTCAATGTGTTTATTTATAGTTGATTCCCCCGTAAAGAAAGTGGCCTTAAGTGTATTTTCCTATCGTACTCCTTGGGTGTCCAACAGATACAATTAGACATATCTGTTTCCTGAAATCTGAAATAGAAACAGTAGTGCAGCGGTTAGCATAACACTATTACAGCACCAATACCCACCGCTGTCTGTAAGGAGTTTGTACGTTCTCCCCATGACTGTGTGGGTTTCCTTCAGGTACTCCAGTTTCCTCCCACATTCCAAAGACGTTCGGGTTAGTAGGTTAATTGGGCGGCGTGGGCTTGTTGGGTTGGAAGGGCCTGTTACCGTGCTGTATAAATAAAGTATTTTTTTTAAATTGCTGGAAAATCTCAGCAGATCAGGCGGCATCTGTGGCAGAGAAAAAGTTAACATTTCAGGTCGAAGATGTGTCATCAGAACTAGTCTCAGAAGTGCCCTACCCTGTGACAATTGCAATACCAGACATCCTGAGGTTCTAACATCTAATGCAAAGCCTCCCATGTTTTGAACCCAAGTTTCTGAATGAACCCACTTGCATTGTTCCTATGGCTTGGCTATCAAGAGGTTAATACTTCCATTGCCATTTCTCTGGTTTTGTTATCTGCCTGTGCCTTGGAATTATGCCCTGTGTGAAATAGCCTCACATATTAAACACCATCTCCCTATTAATGGCGGTTCTAAACTCTCCCTTGAATGTTAAATCTGCCACATTCACAGTCGGTGGTTGGGCCCTGGGGAGTGTTGTAGAACAGTGGCATCAAAGAGTACAAGTACATACTTCATTAAGAGTGGCGTCACAAGTGGACAGTATGGTGAACAAGGCAGTTTGCATGCTGGCCCTCATCAGTCAGGGCATTGAGTATAGAAGTAGTGATGTTATGTTGCACTTGTGCAAGACATTGGTGAAGCCATGTTTGGAATATTGTGTTCAGTTTTGGTCACCCTGCTATAGAAAAGATGCCATTAAACTGGAAAGAGTGCAGAGGAGATTTACAAAGAATTTGCCAGGACTCAAGATACAAAATTATGGAGAGAGGTTGAGCAAGTTGGGGCATTTTTCATTGGAGCACAGGAGAATGGGGGGTGATCTTATAAAGGTGTATAAGAT
This sequence comes from Pristis pectinata, assembly GCF_009764475.1. Lineage (NCBI taxonomy): Eukaryota > Metazoa > Chordata > Chondrichthyes > Rhinopristiformes > Pristidae > Pristis > Pristis pectinata. Next base: position 28,800,569 of record NC_067416.1, read on the forward strand.
CATGAGGGGCATAGATAGGATTAATATGCACAGTCATTTTTCCAGGGTTGGGGAATGAAGAACTTGAGGGCATAGGTTTAAGGTGAAAGAGGAGAGATTTATTGGGAAACTGAGGGGAAACATTTTTACCTAGAGGGTGGTCAGTATATGGAATGAGCTGCCAGAGGAAGTGGTTAAGACAGGTGCAGTAACAACATGTAATAGAAAATTGGGCAGGTACATGGATAGGAAAGGCTAAGAGGGATAGGGACCAGATGCAGGCAAATAGGACCATCTTAGATGGGAATCTTGGTCAGTAAGGACCAGTTGGGCTGAAGGGCCTTTCTCCTGTGCTGTATGACTCTATGACCTTAAATAGTTCCATCTGAATTTTATCATCTGCAACATGCACACTAAGTGATCCCACAGAGCTGATCTAATAGATAACTGGAAATGGCATCTTTTTGATAGTGTTTTTTAGACTAGCCATGTATTAACCAATCATTTCCTCTGGTCACTAGTTGCATGTGCTAGACCTGAAATTCTGAAAAATCTGTATATGTGCCAGATAAAAATGTCCCCTCTAGGTTTTCATTACTATGTTATATGTACCTCACTTACGTCTGTGTCATGAGTAGACTCACCAATGGCTTGTGTTTCTCTACTCCAACCACCAACAACAACAACACTTTCCTTTTCTCTTTATTTTTCTCTTTTCGGAGATCTCCACTGGGACTTCGACAATTTGACTCTCTCTCAGGAACGTTTCCACTTGTTCCATATTCCAGGTGAATAGCTAGGTCCGCTTATACCTCTGGAGGTCCACAATGTATCCAACATGTCCACTGCCTGCCACCATTGTCACTCTACTTAGAAAATCTCATTCTCTCACAGCAGATCACTATCCTATTATTCCCTAAAGCAGCAACATCCCACCCTCAATGCAGATGTAATGTTGGTGGATTCTTTGTGTTGCTGCTTATATAGGCAAATAAACAGAGGGGGAACCATATAAAGACATCCTCTACTGAAGGCAGTCACTCTCAATTAAAAGAACATGATCTTAAAGTTATACCATGTGGTACATTAAGTTCTTAAAGATACACTAGCACTTAAATAAACGAATATAGATTTCAGCAAACTGTTAACAAAACAAAGTTTGTGTGATTTTGAAAAGCACAATAACATTAAACAATGGAGCAACGAACACAAAATGCTGCAGGAACTCAGCGGGTCAGGCAGCATCTGTGGAGGGAAATTAACAGTCGACATTTCGGGCTAAGACCCTTCATCAGGACCCTTCATCAGTTCTGATGAAGGGTCTCAACCTGAAACGTCAGCTGTTCATTTCCCTCCAATAAATGCTGCCTGACCTGCTGAATTCCTCTAGCATTTTGTGTGTGTTGCTCCAGATTTCCGGCATCTGCGGTCTCTCCTGTGTCACCACTAAACAAATGTCATTTTGTGGACTAAAACCATAATGTTCCCGCAATAATGTCACAACATGTATGTTGCTCATATGCAGCGAAAATCAAGGAAATTTGTGTTTGTCACAATCCCAGGTTTAGCCACGAAACAGTAGCTTCATAATTCTTTTTAACAGCTTTTACTGTATGCCTTCCTAAATGATGTGGGACTCATTGTAGTTGATGCCACCATGAATGCAAATCTCTTGCTTTAACACCATTAGGGAAATCTAGGTGTCTCATGAATGAGGCACAGCTGTGCCCCGGTCATCTGGTTCAGGTGGAAAGGAGAAATGTGAGAGATTTTCTTGGCAGTGCTCCATTTTATTTCAAATGTGGGATCAGCTCACTGAGGCTATCACTTTACCTTTCCCCCTCTGGATTTATCCCACCCTGTATATCCTACCTATTCATTCCCCAACTCCATTCCCACATCAGAAAACTATGGAGAAGTAATAGGCATCTGTGTGCATGACTTTCTTTGAGACCTTGTGAAGGTGGAGGAAGAGAAACCACAGCACATTGAGTAAGGAGAACAAGGCAATGTGACAGAAGATGACAGCCCTAGAAATATTACTCTTAAAAACAGAATTCCAGGCAGAACAGTGCATTCGATAGGCTTTAAGAGGAGCACTGTGTTAGAAGGATATGATGCTCTAAGCCTGTCGTTGCACTGCCATGTAATTTCTACATGAAGCTCTGGAACTCTGTCCACATCTAGAAATTCTCTGAACATATGCCTTTGGAAGTGACCACAATCCTCATACATTTTGGCACTACATCCCTGCAAACAACCACAGGGGAAGTGTTGCAGCATCACCCAGGGAGATTCATGGCAGCTTTTCAACATCTCACAGTTTTCAACAGAGTAGCAGAGCTTTATCAACTTCAGAGATTTCAACTAACAAGCTGAATTCTTCAAGATGCAAGAAGATGTAACTGACAGCTGCATAAATGTGTCAGTAGACCATCCTTTACCATACACAAACTGGAAAGGATTTTCTGCTGTGACTGCCGTGACTAGGTACAGCCTTTAATACTCAACCTACAAGAAGCAGCCATGAAGTAACTATTTTCAGCTTTCTTCCTTGATGCCAACTGGGTGAATGGATAGATCCTGGGAGATGAAGTGTACATACCCTCCCACCCCTGCTCAGGTAACTCAGGAGTCCACTATGACAAGCAAAACCCAGGCAGATAACAGATACAAGAGCAAAAGTAAAATATTTCAGATGCTGGAAATAGGAATTAGAACAGAAAATGCTAGAAATACTCAGCAGCTTTGGACAGAGAAACAAATTTAATGCTGCAGTTCAATGACTTTTCATTACAGAAAAAAATCCACCAGGCTATTGAGGAACAAGAAGTGTGGTTGAGAGGGCCACAAAAACTTTTCACTGCCTGGCCAGTTCTGCCAAAAGTTATTGAAGATCCTGATTACACCCACACAGGAAGCCCTGCTGTTCAATGTGAATAGCAATTATCAGATGCCACTCAAAGGAAGTGAGGAGCTTTCAAGAGACTGACCACCCAAGCATCATCCCCACATCTGCAAGATTCCATACGATGGAAGGCATTGACACTTTGATTTAGTATATAACTGCACCCTCGCCTCCTTCTTCCCTAAGAAAGTGGCCACCGTTGAAGCCAACACCAACCTCATGTCGTAACTGCTGGCCAGATGTTCCTGTCTCAACTGAACATTGAACATTATCACCTGAGTAAAGACACTGGGTCAAATGAATGCTCCCCCCTTCTGAATTATTTAAATCTTCAAGAATATCAAAGAAACTTAAAGCTTCACCCTGTTCTTCAATAGTTTAAATAAATAAATTTCCAGTCCTTTCCACTCCGAATCCCTTTGGTAAATGGGTGTATCTTTCTCTTCCCTCATCTATTACTCCTTCTGAGTCACCTGCTGATGGTTAATTAGGGAAATGGGTACTTCCACCTACAGAAAGATCCTGGGCTGGTGAACTGGCCCTCATTATTTGCCCTTAATTGCTGAAAGGGAGTCACTTTGGACTTCATCTCAAAAGGGGGTACTGTGCAGCTGGAGTTGCTTGTTGCAGTCTGGTACCAGAGCACTTAGAGATAATAGAACAAAATAATTTTTATGCAATAAGGTATGCGCATTATAGTAAATGACTTTGTGTGCATGCTGCATACAGACCTCTGCAGAGAGGTTATAAAGAGTGTGCATTGTACCTAACATTCTGGGCTTAATATAAGGAGATGATATCTTTGTAATAGCTAAAGCCTGTACTCTAGCACATATAGCAGTGAGTGAGAAAATATTTGCCTGGAAAATGAATGGTACTGTTGAGGTATAGTTACAGGGTATTGTGTGACAAGCCCAAGGCATTGTGTTGGAGGGAGGAGCAGTACAATGCCTAAGGTAATATGCATTGCTGAATAGGCCTTTCACACTAAAAGGCCTTCTCTTCATAGCCTCCACCATTGTACGAGATCAGTAAGTGTGGTCAGTGCAAGATATTGATGTTAATGGTGAAGTCAGGAGAGGAGACCAGTAGGCAGGTTAGAGCAGGAGAACAATAGGGGAATCAACCAGGGTGGCTTGGGAAGCACATCAGTGGTCAGGAAGGATTCAAACAATGGTCAAGAATTGACAGAAGGAGTGGAGAGTCCAAGGAAGAGCCAATATTAAAGTTAAGTATTTAAGTATTTACTTAGAAGAAAAGGTCGGCTCCTGGCACCACCTTAAATTACAATCAGAGTTCTTCTTAGGCAGTCCTGCAAGATCAAGGATAAATTACTTTAAATCCAATTTGTGTTTTCAGAGGTGACTGTTGAGGGCAATATGGGAACCACAGACTCTTCCACAGATGGGGCAGGAGGTGCCTCACAGTGTAGTGGGTGGGTAGTTTGTGGGGTTGTGCACTTCTTCCACCACTAATGCAGGGTTTCTGTCTGGTCTGAATGCATACATTCTAGGTTCTCAATACCACCTCCTTCATCACTTCAAGCAGTCCTGGGCAAGAAGTTCCCAGGAGTCAGTGAGGCTTCATTCTGCATGACGGTCCTGTCCCATCCAGTCATTAGCTTCATGCCTTAGATGCTACGGTGCCTTTCCAGGCTCCTCTATGCATTACTGCACCAGATAATGGAGGACCTGGGAGGAAAATCTTGGATTACTTAGAACTTGAAATGACCGCTGTTTTCCAATAAATTTGATTTTTCTTTGAAATGATTATATTTCTCAGTAATTCATTTATTGTAAACAGATTGTTTCAAGGGAAATGCTGACAGAAATTTTGAAGGGCACCATTCACTATCATGCTAGCTCAAACTTAGCAGAAATTGCCACACTTTAAAGGCTGTTAGTTCATTTCTATAATGGGCGGCACGGTATCGTAGCGGTTAGCGCGATGCCATTACAGCGCCAGCGATCGGGGTTCGATTCCCGTCGCTATCTGTAAGGAGTTTGTACATTCTCCCGTGTCTGCGTGGGTTTCCTCCAGGTTCTCCAGTTTCCTCCCACATTCCAAAGATGTACAGGTAGGTTAATATGGGTTTAAAATGGGCAGTGAGGACTAGTTGGGCCGGAAGGGCCTGTTACCACACTGTAAATAAAATTTTTTAAAAATTTCAAAATTTAAATTTAAGCTGTAGAAAGAGACCTTCAGCAGAGGAATATCTGGTGGGGACCCTGTCATAGCCCACTTGACTGCCTGAGTCAGTTCTTAGGCAAGCCTGTAAATGCGCAGTTAGCAAGCCCGTTCAAAAGATGCATTAAGTCAGTACATCATTGCATTTTACAATTTTACTTACGCAATGGATTCTGCTTCCAAACTAATAAAAGTTCAAACCAATAAAAGTTAACTTGATTGCATGCTCAATACAAGATGCATTATGCAATGCTTGACTTTGCTTTAGTTATTGCAGTAAGTTGAATGTGATAACAGAAATCGTGGTTATTATGATATAGAAGGTGGCCACTTGGCCCATCAGGTCCATGCCAGCTCCCAGCACAGCAATCTCATTAGTCCCATTCAAATTAAATTACCAGCATATCTTTGGGATGTGAGAAGGAAAGATAGGACCCAAAAGAAACACACGCATTTACAGGGAGAATGTGTGAACCCCACATAGATAGCACTATTAGAACAATGGAGCTGTGAGGCAGCAGCATTGACTGCTGCACCACAGGTAGTATTTCACTAGGTGTGGCACCGCATATATGCTGTGGCCACTGGAGCACATCAGTGGTTGGATATTCTGTAGAGGCTCCTTTCTTCAAAGCCCTTCACTGCCTGCAAGGTGCATGTGAGGAATGTAAATACTGAAAATTGTGACAGGGAAAATTAACTGATGTAACTTTGTATATGCATCTTTTATCTGATTCAGGTGTTCTACTATTTTTATTTTGATAATGTTACATTAATTTATTTAGTTCCTTACTTCCCACATTCCTTTTCAACCACTTCTTCTGTCCAAAAGTAATTATTATCCTGTTAATATTCATAAACTTTAACATTGTTGCAGTAATACTACAGTAAATATATTCAACACCTAACTGTAATGTTTGTAGAGACCAGGTGAAGTCCAGGCTGATTTGTTTTTTGCAATCTTATGAAAACTTCCTAATTATGGTTCAGTAGGTAATTTAACTGTAGTTTTAACATCATTGAAATGATAATTTTTGTGCTTTTTATCAAACATGTCATTTTTATATGAAATATATTATGGATTGTTGCAGAAAGTGTCATAAGTAATGAACTTCAAGTAATTATGGGATAGATCTTGAAATGCATCTCAAGTAATTTGTTACTGTAATTATTCCTCTTGAGTCTTTAATGACCACTTTGACTGACTGTAGTCTGAAACCAGTTCTTTAACTTTCTGCCAGGAGTGGAACCATTTTCATTTCAAGTGTGATTTGTTTAGTGATAGTAATAGCAATAAGAGATCATAAATATTTTCAAAAATTCTAATAAGATATTTTGTATTGGATAGTTAAGTACATTAAAATAAGCATAAAATAAAAAATTAAAAGACAGTCATTCTCTGCAAAATAGTGAACTCTATAAAATTTTGAAAATCTGGAGAAAGCAGACAATTTGTGATTAAAGTACTTCACTTCTAAATATTTCATCTTTTACTTCCCTCACTTCTGTTAATTCCCTCTCCCACTCATCTGTAAGGATGATTACTGGTAATACTGTGGCTCATCTGCCAAGGTCTCTTCTCCATTGAGCCAATTAACTGTCTGCAGCTCTTCAATTCAATGATAATGAGGTGTGAGGACCCAGTATGAAGAGAGCTTCAGATTTATCCATCAATTTTTGGGTGCAAATGGTTTTTTTGCCTGTTCGTTTGTGCCTGACAGAACTGAATGTCGGGCAGCGTTAAGATGTAAATCTGTAAACATAACACTGTGAAATGAAAATATTAGCACCCGATTATATTGCTGCAACAACTAGTTTAAACACAAAGATAATATGTAATATAAAATGACTCTATTTTAGTGCTGATCTATTGTGTAGGTAGCAATGTAAATTGTTTAGAGAAATGCTCAGGGGATACTGTCTTGTGGGCTTCATGATTATACTTGTCTAAGTCATATAGCTTATTCTTCCCTGTGAGCATTCAAGCATGAACTGATTAGGCAGACCAAAAATTGTTTCATTTTTATGGAATATTATAAATTATTACATAGCTTGTAGAGCAGTGTATTAACATGCTGTATTTGAAATTTCATGAAGCCCCAATAATTTTTTGTTAATACTCTATTGTGCTGCATTTATGAAAGTGTATAGAAGTAAGATAATTTTATATTGCTGGACTATGACCTTACCCAAACTTTCTTGTGTTAGAAATAGTGAAGCTCATGAAAACATGTGCTAAAATGGCGGTGAGAAAAGAACCTGCTTCTATTTGCCCCATAGCGGTTGGTGCTTAATTTCCTTTCATGCATCTCCTGTGAGTGTGTGTGTATTTTGAAGTTACGAAACCCATGCATTTTCCTATCAGAGCAATGTAAGTCCTAATGATTTAATCACTACCGTTAACCTTTGGAAATCAACCAGTACTAACTGAAGTCCGTTCTCTAGCTTGTAAAGGCTACTCAATTACACCACTGTTGGAAGTCTCTGCATGTCATCCCAAACACATTACGGCATTTAGATTCAATTGTGACTGCATTATCTCTTGCCCCACTGAACCTATCTCCTCATGCCTCAGCTCTATCCCATCTCCCCTTGTCCAGTCCCTTCCCACCTACATGTGGGACACCTTGCATACCCTCCCCCATTTTGGCAACTTCCCATTCTTTGGCCGCCCCCCACCATGTCATCTTCACTATGGATGTCCACCTCTATCTCCACCTGGGTAGTCAACAACCCAATGGTACAAACATTGAACTTTGCAACTTCAGTTCACCACAGTTTCTATGCTCTTTTCTCTCTCCGCTCTCCTTCTGGTTCCCCCATCACTCAGGTTCATTCCCCACCCCCACCAGGTTCCATCTGCCCTTCACCTACACACTTCATCTTTTGGTTCTTGTACTCTCTCTCCCAGTTGGTTGCACCTGCCCATCATCCCTCCCTTATCTGGTTACACTTATCACCTTCCTTACTTAACAGATTCCAGTGTCTGCATCCTCTTTGTCACTCCACTTATCACCTTCCAGCCTCTGTCACTACTGTACCTGCACCAGGCATCAACTGCACCCTTTTTCCACTCTCTCTTTATCTCTCTACCTATAACCCACCATCCACTGTCTCCTGACTCCACACCTCCCCGTCCCAACCTGGGTCCACCTGCTCATCATCTCCCTTCACACCTGGTTTCCCCTATCACCTGCCAGCCTCTGCCTCACTCCTCCCTCTCATCTCTTTATTCTGGCTATCTCCCCTCCTCACTCTCAGTGCTGTTGCAGGGCCTCAACCCAAAACGTTGACCATCTCTTTACCTCCACAGATGCTGTTTGACACATTGCGTTCCTCCAGCAGTTTGTCTTTTGCTCCAGTTTCCAGCATCTGAAGTCTCTCTTGTGACTGCATTATGATTGGATGATAGGTAACCCACTTCCAGCCAAGTTGGTTGTAAGTAACTCTCACCTGGAGTGAGGAAACGTCCAATCCCCACAACCTGTAAAGACTCACAATATGAAGTTCTGGACATGCAACATCACAATTCTGTGTTGCTCCACTACCAGAACCATGAATTCAAATGCTTTGACATTGACATCATTGCAAGGCACAACAGGCAAGAGATGGCCAGCTCAAAGAACAAGGGGGTAGGTAATAGATAAAACCTCAAGGCACTGGCACCTGTGAGATTATGACATTGTCTGTGAGAGACTACAAGGATCTTCATATAACATGTGCTACAGCAGGTACTTATGATTATTAGACTGAGCTCCGCCTATTACTGTTATCGCTATTAACTTGGCCTCAAAGCAACAGCAATGACAAGAATGCTGTCATGGGAAAATCAATGTTGAAAGACTCTAGGACCCTGCAGAGATAGATCTCACGGATAACCTGACAGCTCCCAACCAACGGAAGTCACAAAGTATCCACAATGCTTGGATTTCCCTTAGCTTTTCTACGAGAAAATACAGAGACCGGTTTGATGAAAATGAGAAGGAACTCCAAAAGCTAATTACCTGCAAACAGAATGTGTTCTCAGATTGGAAATGCCACCATGCCTCAAGGAGTTAAAGAAAACAGCTCCACGGGCATCTGAAGTGTGTGGTCCAAACCTTCAACCTATGTACAGATGTTGGGTGGAAAGGGTGCATGATGTCCAGTAACTCATTGATAGCCATGACGTTTAGGATCCTTTAGTGCTGTCAAGGCCATCTATGGCCTAATCCCCCACAGGCCCACCCCACTGAGAGGCAAGAATGGAGGATAGTTTATTGAATGTAGAGAAGCAGTCAGCATCCTCTCAAGGAGCAACTCAAAGAACTCCTCAGCCAAGATGCTGTCCTTAATGTGAGTGTCTTTGACAAATCTAATTGTTGTAAGTACAGAGGGTCCCCTTCTGTCTGCCATTGGGACCTCCCTAACTTGCTCCTACCAGCACCCACAGAGCTGCTCTCTGAATTACAGTGTGGATTCTGTCTATTTCAAGGTACAATGGACATGATCTTCACCACATAATAATGCCAAAAAAAATACAGGAAGCAGCATCAACCATTGTACATTGCCTTTGTTGACCTCTCAGAAGCATTTGACCCTGTCAATCAAGAGTGACTACAGAGAATCATCCCTCAAATTTGGCTGCCCTAAGAAATTTGTCTCCATTCTGCCTCTGCTACAAAATGGCATGCAAGCCACCATAAAACCAATCCCAATGCTGACATCTCAGAACCCACAGAACTGGAGTGGGAGCAAAAGCATCCTTGTCCTTAGGAGACTCCTTAAGAAGGAGTGCTGACGCATGGGTGAGGAGCATGAACCAAGATCCACAGATGCTGAGTTTGACATTGTGGTAGGGCTGCTATTAGAGGATTATATACCATTACAGGTTCAGTGTACTCGTGTCCACTTCCCACCACCCTTCATCCCAGAACAACTTAACTCTTCAGACCTGTTTTGTATGCACCCCACTCACCTGCCTTCTCCCCTCATCATGACCACCCTCATGTCTTTCTCATTTCAGATTCACTTAAATGTCCACATGCATAACACCCCTCAGATGACTGGAAAGACAAAGACAAATGATCACTGCAGTTCTCATTGTCACTCACTGGCTGAGATCATGGTGTTGAATGTAGAAGATGGTTTTGAGGTCTAATCTGCTTGTTGTTTTTCTCCTGGTATACGTGGGCTCCTGCCTGAAGTAATGCATTTTGGGCCGTCTAATACTAGCTGGACCTATACAGTAAATGGTGGGGATCTTAGAAGCATTGATGTTCAGATGGACTTTGGGGTGCAAGTTCATAGCTACCTAAAACAGGTGATATAGGTGGCACAAGTTGATGGGGTAGTGAGGAAGGTGTTTGGCTTGCTTGCCTGCATGGGCAGGGGTATTGTATACAAGAGTTGGGACATCATGTTGCAGCTGTACAAGACACTGGTTAGGCCATACTTGGAATTTTTTATACATTTCTGGTGACCACACTATGGAAAGGATGTGATAACATTTGAAGGAGTGTAGAAGAGACTCACCAGCGTATTGCCTGGAATAAAGGGCTTCAGTCACAATGAGAGATTGGGTATGTTGGGATTGTTCTCACTGGAGCACAGGAAGCTGAGTGGTGACCATAACAAGGTTTATAAAATTGTGAGGGGCATAGAGGGGGTAGAAAGTCATAGTCTTTTATCAAGGGTAGGGGAGTCTAAAACTAGAGGAGATAGGTAAGAGGAAAATATTTAAAGGAGATAGAACATAGAATATAGAACACTACAGCACAGTACAGGCCCTTCAGCCCACGATGTTGTGCCGACATTTTATCCTGCTCTAATATCTATCTAACCCTTCCCTCCCACATAGCCCTCCATTTCTTTATCATTCATGTGTCTATCTAAGAGTCTCTTAAATGTCCCTAATGTATCTGCCCCCACAACCTCTGCTGGCAGTGCGTTCCATGCACCCACCACTGTCTGTGTAAAAAACTTACCCCTGACATCCCCCTTATAGTTTCCTCCAATCACCTTCAAATTATGCTGCCTCATGTTAGCCATTTTCGCCCTGGAAAAAAGTCTCTGACTGTCCACTCGGTCTATGCCTCTTATCATCTTGTGCACCTCTATCAAGTCACCTCTCATCCTCCTTCTTTCTAAAGAGAAAAGCCCTAACTCACTCAACCTCTCCTTATAAGACATGCTCTCCAATCCAAGCAGCATCCTGGTAAATCTCCTCTTCACCCTTTCTAAAGCTTCCACATCCTTCCTATTATGAGGTGACCAGAATGGAACACAATACTCCAAGTGTGGTCTAACCAGAGTTCTATAGAGCTGCAACATCACCCTGCAGCTCTTGAACTCAATACCCCAACTAATGAAGGCCAACACTCCATACGCCTTCATAACAACCCTATCGACCTGCGCGGCAACCTTGAAGGATCTATGGACGTGGACCCCAAGATCCCTCTGTTCCTCCACACTGCTAAGAGTCCTGCCATTAACCTTGTATTCTGCCTTCAAATTCGATCTCCCGAAGTGTATCACTTCACACTTTACCGGGTTGAACTCCATCTGCCACTTCTCAGCCCAGGTCTGCATTCTATCAATATCCTGTTGTAATCTACAGCAACCTTCTATACTATCCACAACACCACCAACGTTTATATCATCAGCAAACTTACTAACCCACCCTTCCACATCCTCATCCAAGTCATTTATAAGACTCAGAAAGAGCAGGGGTCCTAGAACAGATCCCTGCAGAACACCACTGGTCACTGACCTCCAGGCAGAATATGCTCCATCTACCACCACCCTCTGTCTTCTATGAGCAAGCCAATTCTGAATCCACACAGCCAAGTTTCCCTGGATCCCATGCCTCCTGACTTTCTGAATGAGCTTTGCATGAGGAACCTTACTAAAATCCATGTACACCACATTCACTGCTCTACCTTCATCAATGTGCTTTGTCACATCCTCAAAGAATTCAATCAAGACCTGCCCCTCACAAAGCCATGTTGGCTGTCTCTAATCAGCCTGTGCTTCTCCAAATGCCCATACATCCTATCCCTAAGAATCTTCTCCAGTAATTTGCCCAGCACTGTAGTAAGACTCACTGTTCTGTAATTCCCAAAGGAACAACATTTGCCACCCTCCAATCATCTGGCACTATTCCTGGGGCCAGTGAGGACGCAACGATCATCGCCAAAGGCATAGCAATCTCTTCCCTCGCTTTCCGTAATAACCTTGGATATATCCCGTCCAACCCCAGTGACTTATCTATCGTAATGTTTTTCAAAAGTTCCAGCACATCCTCTTTCCTCACGTCAACATGCCCTAGCATATCAGGCTGTTGTACACCATCCTCACAATTGTCAAGGTCTCTCTCACTGGTGGATACTAAGCAAAGTATTCATTAAGGACCTCCCCTACCTCTTCCGACTCCAGGAACATTATTCCTCTTTTATCCCTGATCGGTCCTACCCTCACTCTCGTCATCCTCCTTCACATACGTGTAGAACGCGTTGGGGTTTTCCTTGATCCAGTTCACCAAGGCCTTCTCATGCCCCCTTCTAGCTCTCCTAAGTCCATTCTTAAGCTCCCTCCTGGCTACCTTGTAACTCTCCAGAGCCCTGTCTGATCCATGCTTTCTAAACCTCAGGTATGCTTCTTTCTTCCTCTTGACAAGATTTTCTACATCTCTTGTCAACCACAGTTCCTTCACTCTACCATCCTTGCCCTGCCTCAATGGGACAAACCTATCCAGAACCCCATGCTAGTACTCCCTAAACAACCTCCACATTTCCACTGTGCACTTCCCCGAGAACATCTCTTCCTAATTTACGCTCCCAAGTTCCTGCCTAATAGCATCATAATTCCCCCTCCCCCAGTTAAATACTTTCCCATATCATCTGCTCCTATCCCTCTCCAAGAGATCTGAGGGACAAGTTTTTCCCACAGAGGGTGGTGGATATATGGTACATAAGGCCAACGGAGGAGGTACAGGCAAATACAATCACAGCATTTAAAAAGCATTTGGACAGGTACATGGATAAGAAAGGAATAGAGGGATATGGGCCAAATGCAGGATAACAGATTTAACGTACGTAGGCATCTCGGTCAGCATGGACAAGTTAGGCCAAAGGGCCTGCCTCCATGCTGTGTATCTCTATGATTCTCTATGCCTCAAAATTTCTGTTCATAGTCAAAGAGCAGCAGCAGTGATGATATTGCAAAAGGATTTCATGAAGTGCATTCTGGATTCACATGGGCAGCTTGGAGCTCCAAATGAGTGTAGACTATCACTCCTTGAACCTTGGGCAAGCACGCACTCTATCTAAATCCATGAGTCTACGATGCCCGCTGCTCTCCAGCAAGGAGAAGCAGATGAATTCTCCTCTCCATGAGTGGAGAGCAGCGGCAACCTTCACTGGTGCACTGCTGTGCAGCATCCTGCGAAATCTGGCATGGATCAGCTGTCAATATCTGGAATAAACTGAAAGCTAAGAAGTTTGGATTGACAGTGACCTTAACCTCCATAAAGGTGGACTTTAACGTCCGTAAACCTCTGTATGGATCAGCCCACAAGTGTGTAATGAAGTGCCCAAACAAAGTTTTCACTCACAAGGTATAAACTGTTAGACCATCAACAAATTTGTGCCATGAATTAAAAGTACTAAAAATCACATGCGGTTCAGTAGAATTTCTAGCCCAAACTTGCTGCTGGTGGACCTATATCATTATTTCTGATAAATTTAATTGATTTGGTATCAGTACTAAATCAAAGAAGATTCCGATCATCGGATGTAGTGCTATGACTATGGTACATTAATTGTAACTCAGAGCAAAATTTACTTTGCTGCAACAACTAAAGGCATTCTTCAATTTAACATTGGCAATAAAACAGAAAAATAACTGTGCAGCTACCTTGATTTTCATTTGACAATCCTAGTCACCATTTACTTTCTATCCTAGGGTGGGGACATGTTCGGCACAGCTTTGTGGGCCGAAGGGCCTGAATTGTCCTGTAATTGTTCTATGTTCTATGTCCCTAATATATTAAAAATGGTTAACACAATAAATAGCCAATGATGTGTAATATCTTGCTACTGTAGGTGGCTGCATGCTATTTATCATGTTCTATAAAAATAAAGAAAATAGCTACTAATTTTTCAAACTCTAAGATGCCATTTAGGAAATGTTTCAGTGTTTCTTTGAACTACTTATAAATAATTAGACCAGGTTATAACTGTAAAATAGTTAGCCATTCATGAACTGTTATAAACAAGATACCAACAAATACAACTTGTTAAAAGTGTTCTCATTTTCACTCCCTGTTCTCTATTGTAGCTGATCCCCTGGAAAACACTTCTTAAAAAGGCATTGTTATTTAGATAGGACATTTTCTATAAAGCATTATAAAGTAAACTCACAAAGGAAACTAAAATGCTCGGATTGCTTTTGTGATCTTCTGTCAATCATACCCAACATATTCAGAATCTGCTTCCAACTGTATTGCTTCTGAAATATAAGCAAGTTATGTTCAATTTAAAAAAAAAGTCTCACAGGACTGACAGTAAATAGCAACATGAGCATTTGAACATAGGAACGTGAGTAGTCCTTTCGCTCTATGAAACTGTGATGATCCATACCTCATAACTTCACTCCATATTGCTCAAACTTGTAACTAACAAAAGCCCAAGTTTTGAAAATTTTAGTCGACAAAGTAACCACAGCTTTTTGAGGGAAGATAAGTTTTCTGTGTGAAAAGCAGTGCTTTCTGATTCTCCTTCTAAATGGACCTTGTTCTGTGTTCCCCTGCCAGTGGATATAGTTTCTAGTGTGCAATTTTCTTTATCAATGAAATTGGTGAAATGGGCATAAATTATGCCCCCTTTGAGAAGTACTTTTCACTCAATTTTTTTTAATTTCTGAACATAAAATCTGCCATCAAGCAGCATTTTCAAATAAAATTTTTAAGAAGTTATTTGCTTTAATGAATGCTCCTTGATGTTTTTAATGATAGTTGCAATATGCATTTTGATTAATACAGCTGAAAACAAGTTTATCCATATAAGTAAGCAGTTTTAATCAGTGTCAATCCACCACCCGTGTAACCTGATTTTAAATGATTGAAAATAATATTTTAAAATCTGAGGACTCTGTTCCTAGTTGTATTGGAGTATGATAGATAGTTTCTCAGTAAATTAAATACTTTATTCCAGCATTTTGAAACAACCACAAGATTCAGTTCAATTTTTAAAACCACCTCGAATATCTGAGAACAAATGCCATTTGCAAAAACTTGAAAGGTGATTAGTTCATTCTGGACTGTTTTATGACAGGGGCTGGCTTCTTGCTGATGTTCTTTATATGAGCCCGAAAGATAATGGAAACTAAATTTGTACTGAATGTAATTTGCTGCTTTAAATTTGATCTATTCTACTTCAATGCCCTTTACAAGCGATTTGAGACAAATATTACAGCAGCAATTTGATATGTACCCTTGGATTCAAAACACTTGGAAAAAACTGGTGAATTTATAGATGCACAGTTGGCCTTGCCCATGTGTGACAGTGCACACAAAGGAAAACAAGTAAAGTTATGGGTCAGATTGAGAGGGGAATGGTGTGAGTAGTGGGAAATCACAGGATTGAGAGGCCTGAGGAGGATAGTGAAAGGGTTGGAGCATCAGTTGGTAGGAAATGGGATCATAAGCGTTGCGCCTGGTCACCAGTGGCAAAGGTTGCATTCAAGAGTTAGGGGGAGTTGGATGAAGACGTCCACCAGGACATTGGTAGGAAAATTGTCATTATAGAGATTAAGCCAAGGGATCAGCTCTGGGAGTGGGTGTGGAGTGGATCTGGGTTTATAACAGAATTGGTAAGAAACTATGTGGTGGGGTTTCAACATCTTGATTGGGGAAGGGTGGTTCACTAAAGTGAATTATTTTACTAAAAGGGTTTCTTC
Source organism: Pristis pectinata (assembly GCF_009764475.1). Taxonomy (NCBI): domain Eukaryota; kingdom Metazoa; phylum Chordata; class Chondrichthyes; order Rhinopristiformes; family Pristidae; genus Pristis; species Pristis pectinata. The sequence goes on from NC_067416.1 coordinate 28,816,581, forward strand.
CTGATGTGGGTTCTCAGCACCGGACTCCAAACTGTTGTGGAACAGAGAGACCCAGGGCCATAGTTCCTTGAAAGTGGCTACACAGGTGGACAGGGTGGCGAAGAAGGTATTTGGCATGCTTGCTTTCATCGGTCAAGGTATTGAGTACAGGAGTTGGGATATCATGTTACAGCTGTACAAGACATTCCTAAGAGAGTACTGCGTACTGTTCTGGTCACCCTGCTATAGGAAGGATGTCATTAAACTGGAAAAGATGCCAGAGGGTACATGGAGGACCAGAAGGAAAATTGCAAACTTGGTGGATTTCCAAGTAACTCCACAATTTTACTTTACAATTCGTTTTTTATTGGAACTAAATTATGTTGCACTCAAAAGTTTCTGTGCTATGCAATCCAATTTCCAGACCATTATCGTTCATACTTCACCTTTGGTTTACTTTCAAGGCAAGTTAACTGATGATATTTCCTACTAATAAGAAGACGCTTGCCGATTATTCATCAGCACTTTTTCTACCTGCTTATCAATTCCTCGCTGGTACTTTCTAAACTATTCACTAACATTTGATTTAATGACTTGCTGGTGTGACATGCAATGAACATACATAACACAGTCAACTGTAATATAAATTTACAGGTGTTCTGATGTGCACAAAACAAGTTAGACATAGATTAAGTTATTATTTCTGTATTAAAAGGCACATACTAAATATAAATCCTTTGAAAAGAATGTGAGCATCTTTTTCATAAAGATGATGAATTCTATGATCCTGGGTGCTGTAGCGGGAGATATTTCAAGTCCTATTGTCCATTGGAAATGAGAGTGGTGGAGTTAGAGTTGGGTAGTGAATGACCTGTCACATGTCAGGCCATCGTCCTTCCCAAAATTAGCAAAGGAATGATCATCTGCTTCCAGATTATTACCCAAATCAATATATAAATTGATTTTATAATAGATTCATAGCACAGAAATGGTAGCACAGAAAAATAGCATTCAACCCATGTGCTAAAGTAATTCAGCTAATCCCACTCCCTTTTGGGACTAGCTGAATTACTTTAGCACATGGGTTGAATGCCATCTCCAAATCCCTATATTTCTTTGAGTTCAAGGTCAATTGAATGATTGAATCTTCTGTCGTCACTCTGTCAGACAATGCGTTCCAAATGCTAACTAACCTTTGGTTCTTTTGCCAATCTGCATTCTCTGATTCTCAACCCTTTCACCAATGGGAACAGTTTCCCTCTGCCTACTCTGTTGATGCTCCTCCATTTTGAACACCTCCATCACATTTCTCATCCTTCCATTTCTAAGGAAAACAATCCGAGATTCTTCAGTCTTCCCAATTATTTCAGTGCCTCTTGACAGGAAGCATCTTTAATGTCACTAAACATTGAGAGGCTAAACCCTGTGTAGAAGCCTTTCAAACACTTAAAGGGGCCACATGAGTGGCAATGATTCTATGTACACAGAATATACTAATGCTAAAATGTATAGACCCGATAGCACTGTGAATGTATAAGCTGAATGGCACTATGAATGTAAAGAAAGCATGCACAGTTTTTGTATTTCTTGCATATATTTTATGAATAAAGTATTTCTTAGAAATTTTTTAAAAATCTCTTTTTATGAAGCCAAGGATCCCATACAGATATCTTTAATTGCTTTCTCAACCTGTCCTGCCACTTTCAGAATATAACTACATACCCACTTAAGCCTCTCTGTTCTAAAATTCCCCTTTAGATTTGTACCTTTATTTTAGTGCTTCTCCTTATTCTTCCAACCAAATTGATGACTTTGCATTTTCTTGCATTAAATTTTATCTGTCTTGTCCAGTCAAGCAGCCCATCTGTCTTCTTGAAGTAAATCACTATCCACTTCATTGTTTATCATACTTCCAAGTTTGTGTTGTCCGAAATTGTCCCCTTCCTACTCACGTCCAAGTCATTAATATTTATCACAAGAAGCTGTGGTCCCAGCATTGGCCCCTGAGCAACATCTTCCTCCAGTCCAAAAATACAACCATTCACTGTGACTCTGTTTTCTGTCACTACGCCAATAATTTATCCATGCAGCCACTGCTCCTTTTATTATGTTGGCTTCAACCTTGCTCACAAGCATATTATGTGACACCTTATCAAACAGCTTTTTCTAAGTCCAAAAAAGTCATATTGCCTTTGTTAACCAACTGTGTTACCTCATCAAAAGAAAATTCAATCAAGTTAGTTAAGCATGTTTTCACAGATCTGAGTTGGCTTTCATTAAGTTAATTTGTACTAATGTTAACTTTGTCCTGTGTTTAATTTGTAAATTCCTCCTTACAATGGTGACTTCAGCAGCCTGTGTTGCTGGGTTTACCCTTACATCTGGTCTGTGGTTGCTGGGTTTACAGTTACACCTGGTCTGTGGTTGCTGGATTTACCCTTACAACTGGTCTGTGGTTGCTGGGTTTACCCTTACACCTGGTCTGTGGTTGCTAGGTTTACCCTTACACCTGGTTTGTGGTTGCTGGGTTTACCCTTACACCAGGTGTGTGGTTGATTAAGCCTTACCAATCATTTGCAATTTTCCAGTCCTCCATCAAAATCCCCAAATCTAATGGTAATTGGAAGATTGTGAACTGTGCTTCTGCAATTTCCGCCCTTCCTTCCCTCAACAACCTTGGTTGCATTGCTCATGCAGCATCTGAAGTATCAGGGGGATTGGTATGTCACCACCCACCCCAACAGCCTCCAATGCACCTGAACCCATAATCACTGTTTTGGACGTAAGATCAGTCTTCTGGAGAGTGAACCCGCAGAAAGCATCTGGCCCGTATGGTGTCCCTGGCCGTGTCCGTAGATCCTGTGCAGATCAGCTGGCGGGGGTATTTGCAGACACATTTAACCTCTCCCTGCTTCAATCTGAGGTTCCCACCTGCTTTAAGAAGAGCACTCTCATCCCGGTACCTTAAAAAAACAAGGTAACGTGACGGAATGACTACTGCCTGGTGGATCTGATATCCACCATCATGAAGTGCTTGGAGAGGCTGGTCATGGCACACATTAACACCAGCCTCCCAGACAACCTTGACCTACTGTAGTTCACCTACCACTGAAACAGGTCTACATGGACACCATCTCGCTGGCCCTACACTCATCTCTGGAGCATCTGGACTGTAAAGACACCTACTTTAGACTATTGTTTATTGACTACAGCTCTGCCTTCAATACTATAATTCCAAGCAAACTCATCTCCAAACACCTCAACTTGGGAATCAACACCTCCCTTTGCAACTGAATCCTTGACTTCCTGACCAACAGACAGCAATCAATCAAGATAGGCAGCAACACCTCCGGCACGATTATTCTCAACACTGGTGCCCCACAAGGCTGCGTCCTCAGCCCCCTACTCTACTCCCTATATACTCATGACTGCATGGCCAGATACTGCTCTAACTCCATCTACAAGTTTGCAGATGATACCACCGTAGTGGGCTGTATCTCAAATAACGACAGTCAGAAGGAGATAGAGAGTTTAGTAACATGGTGTTTTCCATGTTACAACAACTTTTCCCTCAATGGCAGCAAAACAAAAGAGTTGGTCATTGACTTCAGGAAGGGGGAAGGTGCACATGGTCCAGTCTACATCAATGGTGCTGAGGTCGAGAGGGTTGAGAGCTGCAAGTTCCTAGTAGTGAACATCACCAATAGCCTGTCCTGGTCCAACCACATAGACGCCATGGCCAAGAAAGCTCACCAGCACCCCTACTTCCTCAAGACACTAACGAAATTTGGCATGTCCCCATCACCAATTTTTATTGATACACCATAGAAAGCATCCTATGTGGATGCATCACAGCTTGGTATGGCAACTGCTCTGCCCATGACCACAGGAAATTGCAGAGAGTTGTGGACCCAGCTCAGCACATCACAGAAACCAGCCTCCCCTCCGTGGACTCTGTCTATACTTCTCGCTGCCTCGATAAAGCAGCCAGCATAATCAAAGACCCCACCCACCCCAGACATTCTATCTTCTCCCCTCTCATATCGGGCAGAAGATACAGTACAAAAGTCTGAAAACATGTACGACCAGGTTCAAGGACAGCTTCTATCCCACTGTTATAAGACTATTGAATGGTTCCCTAGTATGATAAGATGGACCCTTGACCTCACAATCTACCTCGTTATGACCATGCACCTTATTGTCTACCTGCACTGCACTTTCTCTGCAGTTGTTACACTTTATTCTGCATTCTGTATTGTTTTACCTTGTACAATCTCAATGCACTGTGTAATGAATTGATCTGTATGAACAGTATGCAAGACAAGATTTTCAGTGTACCTCAGTACATGTGACAATAATAAACCAATTCCAAGTATACTTATTTTATTTTCACTGTAGCATTGGCAGCATTTTCTTCCTTGGAATAGGATGATTTTATTTTTTAGAATTTGGAAACTGTACCTTAAATTCAAAGAAAGATTTTTAATGATTGACAATAACTTCTAATACTGCTTCACCCTTACTAAGATAGCACATTGTCAAAAAATGTATTTTACTCTGGCCTGATGTGACATGAATAGCTGTGATAGACTATTCATGCTAAGTGCAATGATTGTTATATCAAGATTGGTTGCTCCATGCAATATAAAATGGGTCTGATTGCAAAGTAATGTGAATGTCAGCTCTATATTGAATAACCCAGTCACAAAATGTTCAATTTTCTCTGTGTAACAGATGTCATTATAGGCTCTATTCACGCTACTGCCGAGTTTAGGGGTGGCAAGCTACAAGTACCAAATAATGACTATTCCTGGTCCTCATCCAAGTTATTACCAGTGATCCAATTGCTAATGTGCCCTCAGTAAGTTGATTTAAAACATAGCCGCTCCACTTCAGAGCTCCTACCCTGCACTAGAAGAAATAGATACCAATGTGAGTAACCTGTTTTGATGGTATGACAATGGGCATGAACATGTCTGCCCCAATTATTTACAAGACCTTATGCCATGAATTTTGATGAGTGGTCACTGCTGTTTGAAAGCAGTCAGAAAGCCTGCCCTGCTGAGATTTCAGTTCTGATATTTCTTTTTCAAAGGTTGAAGGTGCCATCAATGAGCAATCCAAGTTCATGTACTACAAGCAATAAATAGTGTTCTGTAACTTGTTCCAGTGCAAAATAACATTTATTAATAGTTTTGGCCCACACAAAATTAAATCAAATATATGATCTTTTCAGTCAGTAAAGACAGTGCAAATTCTATGTCAATTTTACAGCACAGCCAGGAGTAATCATGTAATCATAGCAACACAGAAAACAAAAAACACAGATTTAAGGCTGTGGGCTGGATTTGCCTTTGTCCATTACTTCGATGGTGTGCTGGCCTTGTTCTCCTTGCCTCGACACCAGTATGGCTCTGGATTTTTTTGGGGGGGTAATAGTCACTGGATATCCATGACAAAGTGTTAGCAGCAATCCTACCCGTCCTCCACCCCCAGAGGGAAATGCAAACAACCTAAGCTAACATTACAGATGGATGACTGATACAGACTGAGAAATCAAGTTAACTGAAGACACCACAAATTGACTCTCTTACAGCCTGACCTGCTGAGTGTTTCCAGCATTTTTGGTTTCTGTTTTAGATTTCCAGCATCTGCAGTTTGTTATTTAGATTTTCAATTGGTCGACTTCAAGAGCTAAGCTCACCTGTCTGCCATTGTTTGCATGCAATAGGTGGGGAATTGGGGTTGGCCAACAGGAATGAGGAAGATCCAGATAAAGCAGGGAGTTGCCTGAGGAATGTGTCTCACCACCTAATGTTCTTATATAAAACTAGAAGGCAACTGAAAATGTCTCCCTCTTGCCTGATATTGGTGGTAGCTTACTGACTATTCATTAGTACTTCTTCCATCTGCTTTTTGATTGCTCATAGGTAGGTTTACAAATTATTTGGTATGGTTTCAGGTTATTAAGATCATTTAGTTAAGTGATTTGTGCCTTGTACATCTAATTCCTGAGTTGGTGTAACTTTCAAAGCCAAGAACATTGAATTCAGGTTGATTCACACCGTTCCTCCCCCACCCCAACTAAATACACCTCCCTTCAACACTACAAAGCTTAGAATCTGAGGCCTACTGGGAATACTTTCTACACTCCACCTCAAGCTGACAACCAGTTTTGAGGTTGAGGTCTGGGATAGAAAGGGGATCTCTATTCAAGGCTTAAAGAGAAAGGCCGCACAAACAAATCTCATATGCCATGATTCATTACAACCACAATGATATAACACTCCTTAAGATGACAACTCTGACAAAAAGAAAGGAAGAGCAACAATCACATAATGTCATTAACAAGCGATGCAAGCTGTCCAAACACTTTGCATTCAAGAGTGCCACCATCCTTTGGTAACCATCACTGTATTTCAGCTAAGATTGCTGCCTTAAAGACAGTTTTCAGGGACTCTTGGTGAATGTTGGACAGAACTGTATCCTCATGTCATTAATGCCAAGTGCCTGTAATCTTTAATGACATGACTCTTCTCTCCAGACATGAAGAACTGGAATGGTTTATTGGTTTATTGGTTTATTATTGTCACTTGTACCGAGGTACAGTGAAAAGCTTGTCTTACAAACCGATCATACTGGTCAATTCATTACACAGTGCAGTTACATTGAGTTAGTACAGAGTGCATTAAGGTAGTACAGGTAAAAACAATGACAGTACAGAGTAAAGTGTCACAGCTACAGAGAAAGTGCAGTGCAATAAGGTGCAAGGTCGCAACGAGGTAGATCGTGAGGTCATAGTCCATCTCAGTGTATAAGGGAACTGTTCAAAAGTCTTACCTCAGTGGGGTAGAAGCTGTCCTTAAGTCTGGTAGTATGTGCCTTCAGGCTCCTGTATCTTCTGCCCGATGGAAGAGGAGAGAAGAGAGGATGCCTGGGTGGGTGGGGTCTTTGATTATGCTGGCTGCTTCACCAAGACAGCGAGAGGTAAAGACAGAGTCCACGGAGGGGAGGCTGGTGTCCGTAATGTGCTGGTCTGTGTCCACAACTCTCTGCAGTTTCTTGCAGTCCTGGACTCAGCAGTTGACGTACCAAGCCATGATACATCCAGATAGGATGCTTTCTATGGTGCATCTGTAAAAGTTGGTGAGAGTCAAAGGGGACAAACCATATTTCTTTATCCTCCTGAGGAAGTAGAGGCGCTGGTGAGCTTTCTTGGCCATGGCTTCTACGTGATTTGACCAGGACAGGCTGTTGTTGATGTTCACTCCCAGGAACTTGAAGCTCTCAACCCTCTCGACCTCAGCACCATTGATGTAGACAGGTGCATGTACACCGCCCCCTTTCCTGAAGTCAATGACCAGCTCTTTTGTTTTGTTGACATTGAGGGCAAGGTTGTTGTCATGACACCATTCCACTGAGCTCTCTATCTCCTTCCTGCACTCCGACCCACCGCTGTTTAAGATACGGCCTACAACGGTGGTATCATCTGCAAACTTGTAGATGGAGTTAGAGCAATGCAAGCCACTGGTTGCATTCTTTTGAATAATAGGATATACACTGCATCCTTGGTGACTTCCCACGACAAACTAGAGTAACTTCATGCAGGTTCAATTCGCTAATTGAGGCACGTTACTGCAGCAGGAGAGAGCCCAATTAACTTCCTTTGCATCTGTCATCAAAGAAAAGGTTCTTTCAGTAGGACCCCATAATGGGAGAAAAAAACATCATACATGTTTTACCTTGTGATGGTCAGCATTTATCAGTGTTTGCTGAGACTACTTATGCAAGCAAGCAGAATGCTCATCTTGTGTGGAGTAACATAAAGAGATTCCATTGCCCAACAGAGCCTCAAACATAGATGGATACTGTACCACCATGGTGGGGCATGCTCAATTGCTCTGTATCCAACTATTCCATGGCAATTCCTAAAGTTAATCCAATCACATTAAGCAACACTAACCCTCAAAATGGCTGGCATCGAATTAATGTCACCATACAACCACTCAGTAAAAGGGAAAAGATATGATTTACCTCAAGAACAAACAAATTCATGGTATTTTTATTTAAACCTGTTCTCACAGGAAAAGGCAATCCCTGGTCAAGATTAACAATGAATCTGATCACCATCATTAATTAACTATTGAAGAACATGGGTATCATTCAGATCTTGATATTCATGGATCTATTTTTACCTAGGTTCTTCCAGCAGCATGGATAGAATTTGTGCTGGCAGTGACATACTATCATGTTTGACAGATCCTTTGAATAATTGGTGTTTTTTTTTAAACTCAAGATCTACCTGCAAGGCACAGCAATAGAGTTAACCGACACATAGAAGAGCTTGTCAGCACAATAGGGATTTTTCTCACTTAACATTAAGCTATTTTATGCAGATACTGCCCTATTCACAGCCAGTGAGGGCATTTACTGCTTGTAAGTTAATGTTCCCTGGAAATGTGCTGAGTGCACTGATCACATCAGTCAGTTTCTGATGCTGATTTGTTGGAGTACTGCTAAACTGGAGTACTGCACCTCAGCTAGTACTTTCTCTTCACCTCTCATAGCTAGACGTGCATTCAGCTGCAGGAGGGAACCCCACCAGTGTTATTTAACAAAACTTACAGATAAGCTTCTGTTTGATTTCTATAGCCATTGTTGCAATTTACAATGGTTTTTTTGCTTTCTAGAGTTCTTCAATGTGTGCCAGCTGCTGAAGGACTTGGTCTTGACTTCTCCAGAAACCAGTTGGTCCAATTGCTCCAAAGGGCAGCACAGTGGCACAGCTAGTTGAGACGTTGCTTCACAACACCAGAGACCCAGGTTTAATCCTGACCTCTGGGGCTGTCTATGTGAAGACTTGCACATTCTCCCCGTGACTGCATGGGTTTTCTCTGGGTGCTCCTGTTTCCTCCAACACTCCAAAAACATGCAGGTTGTTAGCTTAATTGCCCACTGTAAATTACCCCTGGTGTGGAGGTGAGTGGTAGAATCTGGGGGAAGTTGATGAGAATGTAGCAAGAATACAAATGGGATTAATGTCAGGTTGACAGTTGGCATAGACTCATGGGCTAAAGGGCATGTTTCCATGCTGTATCTCTCTGTGACTCTGATGTAGGTACATTGCAGGTAATACCATTGGGATGCAGCTTGATTGGAAGCAAGTACTGGAGGTACTGGAGAAAGTCAACCTGCTGGAAGAGAAAAGAGGAGGGAGATTCTGTAAAAAAACAACTAAGAATGAAGGCAATAATTAAAATGTTAAATATTTCTCAAGAAGTGTTGAAAAATAAAATAGAATTCACTTAGCACTCTCACAAAAAACAGTAAATACAACCAAAACAATTTTGAAAGAACTATTCTTCCTTGTTATATGTTTTCCTGCGTCCCTATAATCAGCATTAAAATCCATGGAGTTGTGGATCTTGTGTAAGCATTGATCTGGTGCAGGATTTGAGAACTGTTTTCCCCAAGGTAACTGCTGTGGAAACCTCAGCAAAGCTGAGCTCTGCTTTTTAGACTCCATGGGGAGTCTATTCGCAGAATCTGTTGACAGATATGGTGCCCACTACTGCCAAGTGATTTTGAGCCAGTCTTTCACCATTTCATCTGACTGCTCAGTGAATTCACACAACTCCACTGTTTCCTTCAGCTACAGCTCCTGCTTTACTTCCCTCTGCTGCCAAACAACTCAGCTTCAGCCTAATCAAAATTCTAAAATATAACATTGGAATCAAATGAGTTGGTGAAAGACAATGCATGAAGAAGTGGATCATCTGGTTTACCACTTTCCTTCCTCCTCCTCCTCCAATATCACCCTTCTTCCTCGGTAGCTGTTAGCTAAAAATCCTGTAGAACCTACTGTGCCCTCAGATGGCAATAAACCATTACCATCGTGAACATTGAGACCCATACTACTAAATCCTGCAGTCTCAGACCACAGAATCAGTTTGCTGGTAAATGCCAGCAGGTCTGGATTGAATTTCCATGCATGCATAGTCAAATTTGGAAGCCTCACTTTGTCCTGCAAGAGAGAGTGATGTATGCCAATGAATGTTGTGCAATATCTTGGCTGACCTGCCTGTCGTGATTAAATAGCTGAGAGTCTCTGCGAGCTAGGAGATATGTGATTCTTATAGCAGTGCTAAATCGTGTGAGGACCTGGCATAGCATGCATATGCTAGACACAAGCACAGATTAATAGCAATTGCATATAGGTGACTAGTCTATTGGACTGTGGTTGGTGGGATATGGCATGTAAAATTGATTTCATTAATCTTGAACCATTCATGTGAGGTCTGAATTTCTTGTGTTTCCTCCCACTTCTTTCTGAGGATGTTTCAGGAGAGAATGCTTCGGCTCTCTTTCTCCATCCACCTTCTGCCCAAAAGGCAATAGTGCAGCACAAGAAAACCAGAGGGCCTACTCTCTCCAGTTTTGTGCCAATCTTCAATGTCTCACAGATTATGATGAACTCCAGAATGCCTGCCAGCACCTTCTGTCACCAAAATACACCTCCCATTTTAAAAGGTGCAGGCTGGCTTTAAAGAGTGCAGCTATTAACACAACTAGGTTCCCTCCTGAGGTAATAAACCCTGGATAGCAATCCCTGTGTCCATTTTAGAAAGTTCAATCATTAAAGCTCCATGAACTTTTTGATGTTTATGCTCGTAATGTGATTAAATGCTTGAGAAGCATTAACAGATAATTATTGCAACTGTGTCATGATCGGGTGCTAATGTTTCATTAGTGCCAATAAAACTGTATTCCCAGAAATCACACTTTTCAAAACTGAGATTTCATTAGCAGTTTAATAACTATGTTGAATGCAGACTTTTTCTCATTATTAAATGCAAAACATTGGGCTTTATATTCCATATAAGTAATTGATGAAAAAGATCACTAAACCATAAACCCAAGATATTTGGGACCAAATCACTAATCTCTTTACAAATTTTAGCTCCTTTTTTTCTTTTTATCAACCTTATTTTCTCTCTTTCTCAAAATGCAAAGATTTGCAAAGGTTTATGTAGAAATTATGCTAACTTCTTGTGAATTAGCTAGAACAAATCCATTGTAAAATAGTTATATCTTGTATTGTGTCAGCTGAACCTACATGGAATATCAAAAAAAACTCATGATAATGTGATAAATTTATAGTTACATTTTATGAGAAGCAGGTGTGCTTTTCAAAGGATTTCTGCACCTGAGTGTGATTTTTCTAGGCCTTGTTAATTAAATGATGATCATATGGGATGTACATACGGTCCCAGTGAGACTGCACCTGGAATATTGTGTGCAGATCTAGTCTTCCTACCTAAGGAAGGATATACTTGCAATAGAGGGAGTAGAATGAAGGTCACCAGATTGATTCGAGGGATGGGGTTCATCCTCTGAGGATAGGTTAAGCACACTGAGCCTGTACTCTCTGGGATTTAGAAGAATAAGAGGTGATCTTATAGTAATGCAGAGGGTAGTTGCTGGCATGATCTAGAACAAGGGTTTACAGTCTCAAAATAATGAGTCAGACATTCAGTACTAAACTGAGAAGAAATTTCACTCAGAAGGCAGTCAGTCTTTGGAATGCTATACACAAGAATGCTGTGGAGTCTCAATCACTCAGAATATTCCAAATGGAAATGATCGATTTTTGGATATTAAGGGAATCAAGGGATATTGGGTTATTGCAGGAACATGGTGCTGAGGTAAAATATCAGCCACAATCTTACTGAATGGGGAGTGGCATGAGGGGAGCTACTCATGATTCTATTTCTTATGTAAAGTTTAATTCAGTAAATTAATTTTCCCACCAGGTTAAAAAGAAGCAGTGAATGTTAATGAATGTTAATGATTATTTTTGGATTGTTTTTTCAGGATTTGAAGACAGTGCTTTCCTTCAATCAGTACCCAGGGGAGTTCCTGCACCCTGTGGTATATGCATGCACTGCAGTCCTTTTGCTCTGCCTCTTTGCATCTATTATCACCTATATTGTGCATCACAGGTAGGAATCATAAAAAACTTATAATTATCAATTTGTTCCTCTGTAAGTCATGTTGAAGTATGCAGTGTTTGTTTTCAAAAATAAACTTTATCTTGGCTAAATTTCAATCTCATTGTAATGGAGGAAAATTTATGAATATGGTAGGGAAGAAAAAGAGGCAAATATTGGAAAAATAACAAAATTCAAAGGGATGGGCTGAGTGGGAACGTGCAAGCTGGAAATTAACATAGTTCTGATGCAAAACAGAACAGTAAGAAATGTTTTCAATCAGCAAAGAAATAAAATCTCTAACCGGGATAATGGAGCCAAATCAAAGCTAAAAATGAATATATGACGATAGCAAATGATTACTACATCCAAATATTCAATTTAGAACACAGAAATAACATAATCAATGAAATTAAAAGAAAAACGGTGCAGGAGAGATTATAATGGATAACAAAGAAATGGCAGAGGAACTAAATGAGTATTTTGCATCGGTCTTCACTGTGGAGGACATCAGCAATATACTGGATAGTCAGGGGTCTCAGGGGATAGAACCGAATTCAGTTAAGATTACTAGAGAGAAGGTGCTCCGGAAGCTAAATTGACTAAAGCAGATAAGTCTCCCGGACCGGATGAGGTGCACTCCCGGGTTCTGAAGGAGGTTGTTTCAGAGATTGCGGAGGCATTGGTGATAATTTTCCAGGAATCAATAGATTCTGGCATGGTTCCGGAGGACTGGAAGGTCGCAAATGTAATTCCACTGTATAAGAAGGATGGGAGGCAGCATAAAGGAAATTACAGACCTATTAGTCTGACATCAGTGGTGGGAAAGTTATTGGAATCGATCCTCAAGGATGAGGTTATGAAATAACTGGAGGTGCAAGGCAAGATAGGCCCAAGCCAGCATGGTTTCTTGAGGGGAAGATCCTGCCTGACCAACCTATTGGAGTTTTTTGAGGAAATCTCAGGTAGGGTGGATAAGGGAGAGGCTGTGGATGTTGTGTATTTAGACTTTCAGAAGGGCTTCGACGAGGTGCCGCACAAGAGGCTGATTAATAAGATGAGAGCTCATGGAATTACAGGTAGGATATTGGAATGGGTGGAGCATTGGCTGGTAGGCAGAAAGCAAAGGGTGGGAATAAAGGGATCCTGTTCTGGTTGGCTGCTGGTTACTAGTGGTGTTCCGCAGGGGTCGGTGTTGGGGCCACTTCTTTTTACTTTGTACATTAATGATTTGGATTATGGAGTAAATGGTTTTGTGGCTAAGTTTGCAGATGACACCAAGATAGGTGGAGGAGTAGGGAGTATTGAATAAATAGGAAGGTTGCAGAAAGACTTAGATAGTTTAGGAGAATGGGCAAAGAAATGGCAGATGAGATTCAATGTTGAGAAATGTGTGGTTGTACACTTTGGAAAAAGAAATAAATGGGCAGATTATTATCTAGATGGGGAGAAAATTCAAAGTACAGAAGTACAAAGGGACTTGGGGTAGTCGTGCAGGATACCCTAAAGGTTAACCACCAGGTCAGATCAGCGGTAAAGAAAGCGAGTGCTATGTTAGCATTCATTTCGAGAGGTATAAAGTATAAAAGTAAGGAAGTGTTGATGAGGCTCTACGGGGCACTGGTGAGGCCTCATTTGGAGTACTCTGCGCAGTTTTGGGCCCCTTATCATAGGAAGGATGTACTGATGTTGGAGAGGGTTCAGAAACAATTTACGAGGATGATTCCCGGAATGAAAGGGCTTACTTGTGATGAGCATTTGTCGGCTCTTGGACTGTATTTATTGGAGTACAGAAGAATGAGAGGGGACCTCATAGAAACATTTAGAATATTGAAAGGACTGGACAGAGTAGATGTGGTTAAGCTGTTTCCCCTGGTGGGTGAGTCCAGGACTAGAGGGCACAATCTTAGATTTAGAGGGTACCGGTTTAAAACAGAAATGAGGAGAAATTTCTTTAGCCAGAGAGTAGTGAAATTATGGAATTCTTTGCCACGTACAGCTGTGGAGGCCCAATCATTGGGGCATTTAAGGAGGAGATTGATAGGTATCTAATTAGTCAAGGTATCAAGGGAAATGGGGATAATGCCAGAAATTGGGGCCAGATAGGAATAGTATTAGTTTAGCTCATGGAGCAGACTCGATGGGCCGAATGGCCTACTTCTGCTCCTTTGTCTTGTGATCTTGTGACAATTAAGAATTTTGGTGGACTTGGAATTTAATTTTTCCAATCACTGCAGCACAATCAATAGCAGAAAACTGAACAATGTAGAATCATAGAATCATTACGCCAAGGAAAGAGGCATTTGGCGCATTGAGCTTTGATGTGCTCTCTGCACAAAGAATTCAGTTGGTCCCACTCCCCTGCTCTATCCCTATTGCCCTGTATTTTTTTCTCCTTCATGTATCTCCTCAATGCTTTTAGAAAGCCATGGCTGTATATATTCCATCACCCTTTCAGACTATAAATTCAAGGTCATGACTACTTTGTCCCTGTGTCACCTAAGACACTTCTGCCAATCACCCAGAATAGATAAAGTGTGCAGTTTGTCAGTGGAATCATTATGTAGTCAAACTATGTTATAATGCTTTAAGCAGTTCTGTTCATTAAGAAGCAAGGGATACATTGAATCCCTTAAAGTGAATTAAATCAAATGTGGGAAATCTGATCTGGAACAGAAGAGATTAAGTGGGATCACGGAATGGTGTATTATAGTCTCAACCAGTTGATTCACTCATGATATTTACATGATATCAATAAACAGCCAAGAACATATAATGCATCAAATGCTTTAGGGCCAGAGTCCAGCACTGGCTGTGCCTTTAGTGAATGTGTTCCAGTAAATTTACAACATTGGCATCAATTTGACAACCTGGAAAACTTCCCAGCTATGTCCTGCGCATAAAAAAAGCAAGACCAATCCATTCCAACTAATTGCTGCTCTTTCAGCCTACTCTCAATTGTTTAGAAAGTGATGGAAGGTATCATTAAGCAGCACTTACCAATACCCCACTCACTGATGCCCTGTTCAGGTTTTGCCAGAACCACTCAGATCCAAACCTCAACATAGTCTTGCTCTAAATGTGGATAAAAGAGCTGAACTCCAGGAGTGAGATGACATCAAGGCAATAATTGACCAGATGTAGCATTGAAGAACCCTGGCAAAACTGAAGTTAATGGAAATCCAAGGAAAACCTTTCACTGGTGGAGCCTTAACATGCACATGTAAAGGTTATTGGGCCTGTTGAAAGTCTGGATATCATGACTACTTTGTCATAATATTCTGGGGATGGGATTCAAGGTCCAACCAGCTAATTCATCAATGATTTTCTTTCCATCATAAATCAGAAGTGGGGATGTTCATTGATGATTTCACAATGTTAAGTACCATCCCCATCTCCTCAAACAATGAATCAGGCAAGGCTGAGACATTCAAGCATCAGGCTGTAACATTCATATCACAAGTGCCTGGCAATGACTATCTACCTCAAAAGAGAATCTTGATATCCAATCCTCCACCATCAACATCGTAGGAGTCACCATTGACTAGAAACACAACTGGTTCCGCCATATAAGTACTGTTGCTGCAAAAAAAAGACCAGAAACTGGATATCTTCCAGTGAGCCACTCACCTTTTGACATCCCAAAGCTTTTCCAGAACCTGAAAGGCACACATGACATAATTTTCATTGCCTCTCAAGTTCAACATCACCTAAAACAAAGCAGCCTACTTGACTGACACCCAAACCATTCATTTCCTCCACCAGAAGTGCACTGTGGTTGTCGTGCATACCATCTGCAAAGTGCACAGCAGTCGCTCACCCAATCTACTCCAACAAAACCTCTCAAACCCTCATTCCCTACCAGCAAGAAGGACAAGGGCAGCAGTTGCATGGGCCACTATTGTCTGCAAGTCACACACTATTCTTATTTGGAGCTATTTAGCTATTCTTTCACCACCGAGTCTACATCGGGGAATTCCCTTCCTAATGAACAGCAGGAGTAACTTTACCAGAAGGAAGGCAGTGGTTCAGGTTTGTAGCTCACAACCAGCTTCTCAAGGGCAATTAGAGATGGGCAATAAAAATGCTGGTTTTTCCAATGAAGCCCACATTCCATAAAATAATTTAAAAGCAAGGACAGAATTATTCCTGAGTTCATTTCAGGTTTATAGAACTGATTTACACTGGATTTTACTTCCTGTGTTTTAATGGCTTTAAAGATTGTTTTAATTCTTGCATTACGATGTTGGAATTACAGTTCCACAAAAACTAGTTCAATTTCCAAGCAATTAAAAATATTTTTCCATAATCCCCAGGATGAGGCAACTAATATTTTCTAAGATTAAACTCTCTTTTCTTCTGTTTCTTTTCTAAAAGCCTAGCCAATGCCCTCATTCTATTTTGACTTTTGTAAACATCAACATTCCACTGTTGAGATTACCTTGCAATTTGAGATCTGCAGCTGGTTAAGAGTCCCCTCGCCACAAGGATTTCATTTGGGCCTCTCCAGCTCAGCTCCATTGGGATTTGTGCTGTTGGCTCTGTTTGCACACCAACTTTGGCATTTCATCACAATGGCAACCACTTCACTGCAATGCCTGCAGATGATGCATGACTGTAGCTTTGGATAAACCAAGGTAGAACGGATAAATCTGAAAGATAAACTGTATCTTAGATTGTAATGATAAACATTAAACATGTGAAAGCAAGGTTTCGGAATCACAAGATAAATATAGCAGCAAAGCAGAAGTGCCGTCCCTGTTGCAACTTTGTGATTTTTCTCTCTCTGTGCCAGTTCTCCAATTCCTCCCCTTTATATAGCTAATAGGATTAATTTTGTGATGTTGACTTATATCCAGTAGGTACAGAGTTAAAGCATCATAAAAAAGTGTTTTTCTAAATCTTTTAAGCTAGTTGGAAGAGAATGTTTCCTTTCCTTCATGCTGGGATTGTTTCCTATGTAGGGCATGGTGATAAAAGGAAAGATAACCCACTGTGCCACATAATCCATACAACAGGCTGATATTTCAGTTATAATAAAAGCTTGCTCCACACTTTGTTGAACTAATATGTGATTTAGCTCTAGAAATATAGCTCTTTCTGATCCATCCTCCCTAAATTCAAATTATCTGTCAATCCTCCTTCGATACAACGGTGGTGTTGGTGAACAGAAGAACTGTGAAGGTCAAAAACTTGACCAAGAAGTAGGTAGGAGAATAAGCTAGGCAATTTTCTTCCAGTCAGTGGTGGTGAAGAAGACTTTGGAAGGAAAAAAATCACAACAGCTTGGACAAAGAGCCACCAAAAGTTTGTTTAGGACAAAATGTGTTGTATAACTTGTATTCAAGGATTTTTTGATCGGCTAACAGAGAGGGTGATTAAGGGCTTTGCAAGTGATGTCGCATATAAAGACTTTCAGAGGGAATTTGACGCGGTGAAGCATAATAGAATCTTTAGCAAATTCAAACCTGATGGGATAAAAGGGGCAGTAACACGAGGAATGGAAAATTAGTTGAGGAATAGAATAGTTGTTTTTCAGACTTGTGTGAGGTTTCTGGTGATGTTCCAATGTTGGGACAATTACTGGTTATGATGCAGGTTATTCATCGGGACTTGAAATGGGGTGGGGAGGAATAGATCATAATTTTGAAATCTGTAGAAGATGCAAAACTTGAAAGCAGTGGGGAGAGTGATAATATTCTTCAAGAGGACAGATGAATGACTGTGGATTACACTGACATGTAACACATTAAACACAGGAAGAAAGGTGACATGATATATTTTAGTAGGCAGCTCTACTTCTCCTAACTTCCCTATTGCGTCTAAATTATCGGATTACTTGTCCAATATCTGATAATGGATGAGCATAGATTTCTGCCAACTAACCACTGGGAAACCTGAAGCTTCAGTCCCTGCTGCAAACTCTGTTTCCGAGTCATCCCTCTCCTTGGCCATTGCTAAAACTTCTACCACTATAATTCACCTGGTTTCACCCTTGCTCCAGCACATCAGCTGCTGAAATTTTCACTCACACCTACTTTATTACCTGGCTGTTTCAATAGTCTCCTGACTGCTCTCCTTCATCATTCCCTCTAAGAACTGAAGTCATAGAAAATGCTGCTGCCCACTGCCCACCCCTACCACCTTCACCCCACCCCTCTGCTCACATCTTAATTTGCAGCAAGTCCCGTTCACTGATTAACCTTTGCTTGGTGACTCATACACCTCCTGGCTAGCCAAACCCTCAATTTGTAAAATTTTCATCCTGTTTCTAAATCCCTTTAAGACTTCAACACTTTGGCCCTTTCTATATTGTTAAATCCTAAGACCGTGCAAGATATCTGCATTCCTCCAATTCTGACCTGTTGATCATCCCCAAATTTAATCATGACATCAATGGCAGCTGCCAGTGTTCTGAAGTGTGGATTTTTTTGAATTGGTAAATTTGGTAAATTGGTTTATTATTACCACATGTACTGAGGTACAGTGCAAAACTTATCTTACCTACCATCCATACAGGTCAATTCATTACACAGTGCATTGAGGTAGTACAAGGTAAAACAATACAGAATGCAGAGTAAAGTGTCACAGCGACAGAGAAAGTGCAGTGCAGGGAGACTATAATATGCAAGGCCATAGAGAGGTAGATTCTGAGGTCAAGAGTCTGTTTTATCATACTTGGGGACCATTCAGTAGTCTTATAACAGAGGGATAGAAGCTGTCCTTGAGCCTGGTGATACGTGCTTTCAGTCATTTGTATCTTCTGCCCGATGGGAGGGAGAGAAGAGAGAATGTCCCGGGTGGGTGAGGTCTTTGATTCTGTTGACTGCTTTACTGAGGCAGCAAGAAGTGTAGACAGAGTCCATGGAGGGTTGCCATGATGTACTGAGCTGTGTTCTCAACTCTTTGCAATTCCTTGCAGTCATGGGCAAAGCAGTTGCCATACCAAGTCATGATGCATCCGGATAGGAATCTTTCTATGGTGCATCATTAAAAATTGGTGAGGGTCAAAGGGGACATGCCAAATTTCTTGAGCCCCTTTAAACTTCTCTGCCATTCTACTATTCCTCTCTTAATTTGCCACTGGAAACCTACCTGTGCGAACAATTATTTAGTAATCTGCCCCAACATTTCCTTATGCAGCTGAGTGCCAAATATCATTGATGATGTTCATTTTAAAGCACCTTCAGAGATTTTTCTACACTAAATAAATACAAATTCTGGTGGTTGCTGTGCATAGAATGGGAATGTGAATATAAGCCAGATTGTACAGCTTTATAGAGGATGCATGAATAGAGGATCTGGTGATGCTTCTGCGCATATCTTTGAAGAGAATGGCAGAAGAGGTTAGCCAAGCAGTTGATAAAGAATGTTGGGTTAGAAATAGCATCAAAATAAGTGCATTAAAATAACTTTGTAATGAGGCAAAAGGGGCCATTTTGGCTCAAGGCCTCCTGTACAACTGAATGCATGTTGCTTATTTTTGTAATTGTAAACGGGCTAAGAATCGGTGCTGCATTCATCAATGGTTTGCAGAGTGGGAGAGCCAGCATTCAGAGGATGAAGATCAGGGCTTAAGGTCAGGTTGCTGTTAAGGAGGATGGGGAAGAGTGGAAAAGCTATGCAGGAACAGTGATCAAGTCAGTGGCTAGCCTGGAGGGAGTGATTAGTAGCAGTTGGAGTTTGGACCCTCCTTCCAGGATCTCAGGGAATTGTTGGGTCAAGGACATGTGGAGAAAGATTAACAAGGAGGAGCCATGGTTTTGGGGGATTGAAGAGGTTGGGGATTGGCCTGAAATGATCAGGGAGACAGAGGGGCCTTGGACCTTAGGACCCAGACCATGCAAGACCGGGATCAAGGTTGGTGCATTGGTAATCTGAAGGATGAAAGGTAAGAATGCAATTTACCAGCAGAGCAAGTCATGGTAGGTAGTTCTAAGCTGAATTTCCAAGTTGCATGAATCTACCCAGAAATTGTTGTTATCACTGTCATAACATTGGAAAGAACAGCCCTATGTGATGGAACTCATGGGATTGCTAGGCCATAGGACACTAGGGTTTATGAATAGGAGAAAGAATGCAGTAGGCAGGATAGGATTTGTTCCAGAATTGAGAATTTGTGGTTGAATCAATAGATTAGTGAAGCTGGGGCTGTAACTAACTTACTCCAATACAGGAGGTGGCCATTTGGGCTATTTGATCTGCACAAGCTCCCAACGGCAATCCCATCAATCCCATTCATTATCTCCTTATTTCGCTGCCGTCCTGCAACTTATTCTTTCTCACACCTGTCCATCACCTCTCCTTTGATTCTTTTGCCACATGCCTACATGAAGGGGTAATCTACAGTAACCAATTAACTTACCAGCACATCCTTGGGATGTGGGAAGAAACTAGAACACCAGGGGGAAACCCACGCAGTGACAGGGAGAATGTGCAAACTGCTCACAGTACTGGAGGTCAGTATCAAACCCAGTTCCCTGGAGATGTGAGGCAGCAGCACTAACTGCTGGACCATCATACTAGGTTGTTCCCTTTGAGAAGAGAACTGAGGTTTCTTTTCAAGCAGTAAAGGCTAAAAAAAATGATAGAGGTGTTTAAAATCATGAAATGTTGAGAGCAAATAAATCAAACCTCTTTCTAATGGTTAAGTCCAATGGTAACAGTGTTTTAGGTGAATGGTAGAAGTACTATTGGGATTGTGAGACAAACCTTTTTATGGAACAAATGATCTGGACTGAAATGCTTTGCCAGATGGTGATAGAAAGTGATTCATGCTTTCAAATGGCAATGACGTAGGAGAAAAAATTTACAACAGTATGGAGAAAGAGCTGGGGAGAGGTGCTACAAAAGGCCTGTCATAGATAAGATAGGTTAAATTGCCACCAACTATTCTATACTATTCTATAAATTTAATATCAAACACAGCTATAACATTAATCAAATATTTCATTTTTATTTGTGAGGTGATATACGGCATGGAAATTTTCAGAAAATATCTTCATCCATACAACAGCCTACAGCAGATTTTGTGAAACATTTACTTTTGACATTGTGGATATTTAAATAGTTATGCTGCTTCCCTGAGTAATCAGTGAAATAAAATATATTTCAAACTCAGTTAAGTTACACTGAATATAAAACTTAATGACCACTTGTGAGCTTTTTTTTCCAAAGTCAAAACCTTTGGAAGAAGGTAATAATGATTCCCTATCAGGAGGTGAATTTAACAATTCTGAAAATCCTCAGATTATTTTGTTTCCAACAGTTATCCATGCAGAATGCAATGATGTTACAAGATGTGCTTTCTCATTGTGCTTTTCATCTTTGTGACAATAGTTATTAATTACAAGCAGTTTCTTTTTCATATGGATGACAGTGAACCTGTTCATCTGTTCCTTCTAGAGAAAGTAATGTTATCAATAGCCTGTGACTCTAACAACAAAACAACTGTTGTATTTCTCTGATTATGACAAAGAAAAGGTATAAATATATCTGCATTACATACGTTTCTTTTTCTGACAGCACCATCCGCATTAGCAGGAAAGGCTGGCATATGCTGCTGAACTTCTGTTTCCATACTGCCCTCACTTGTGCTGTGTATGCTGGAGGTATCAATCGCACAAAATACCCAATCATCTGTCAAGCTGTGAGTAGCATATATTACTTTCCAGTTTGGGAATCACTAAATTAGAAAATGAATGATAGTACCTGTCAAAGTAACTTATTATTGGAGAGTCAAGGGCAAGCAAGTCTCCATTTTACTGTTCCACATTTTTTTAATTAAATAAAATGTTTTATCTTACATCGTGCACAAAATAGCATCAAGGGATCAATCTCTATTTCGATGCCCAGTGCCATTTTAATGTATTTTTATTTTCTTGATCTTACTGGACAATCTCTCAGAATCTGCTTACTGATTTCTGCCACATAAGTTCATGCTGTTTATGAATGGTTGTATGATGGTACTGTATAATATTGTTTGATGGTATAATATTGAACAACTAAGAAACATATGGAACTGGAAATATTTCCTGTTTAAAGTTCTCTGGATAAAGCAAAATGAATGGCAATTTGTAAAATGAATGTAGTATAGAAATAGATGAATGTTTAAAGGGTTAAAATTAATAGAGAAAAAATTATGAATCACAGGTGCACCAAATGCATGTTGTATCCAAATTTAGGTCCAATTGAAAGTAACGCAGTGCAGTTGTTCCATTTAATTAAAATTGGCATACCCCTGGATTATCCAGGGGCTTTACAGATAACGACAAAAAGTAAGTTGGCAGAAATTTGCATATTTAATTAACTAGGCTCACATCCACACTACAGCTGACTTGACCTGATAAGGACAAGCAGAGCTGCCTCTGAACATTTCTTCCAGGAGTAGGGTTTGGAAGCTGAAAAATTCAAATCCATAATTTTAGCAAATCAAAAATGGGACAAATGAGAATTTGAGATAAACTCATGGAGGGGAAAGACAATACTTACTGCTCCAGGTTTAAGAACAGATAATGGAGACTGCACGTCAACTTTTCCTGTATGATTATAAAACAGACTGGTTTGATTCAAGCTCCTTAGTGACTTCTGTGCACGGAATGAAATTTCTGCAACAAATGATCTCAAACCTACAGGAACAAAATGTAATATTTAATTAATTTGGCTTGTAATGAGGTGTGGTCTTTTTGAACAATTTTTTTTCACGATATTATTTTAATATTTAATTTTATGTCTTCTTATTTTGCAAACTTATTTGATGTTAATCAATCAATGCTTTGTGGCATTCTGAAATGGTAAAGAATCCACTATTATGGTAACCACATCATACCTTGTAAACAAAGGCTAAATATTGTGATTTACAAGTCTTTTTCAAAAAATCATCAATTTTATGTGGAAATTCATTGTAAGACTGATTATGAGAAGATACATAGTTGTAATTATATCTGTATTTAAATTACATTTTTACATCAGTTTGCATTTTTCAAATGTTTTTCATGCATATATGGTCGCATTAACTGAATGTACTAATAATAACTTTCTTCTTTAAAATCCCAAACCTCCCTTAACTTCACACTCAAAAGGAAACAATGATAATTGATTTGAACCATGAAGCAAAGTGTTCCCTCAGGACTGTTATTGCAAATGATGTACCATATCTTTTAATCCAAACGATTGGGACATATGGAGCTTCATTATACTTAAATATGATCGGATATTAAGCAGCCCCTGATTACATTAACCCCGTAGCTCTAAAGATTTTAAGCCAAATGCTATTAAATGTCTTTTTGCCATTTAAGCATGATAAATAAAATTTAAAATGAAAATAATTACAGGAAGTGTAGGTGATGCAGTTAATTTACACATTGCCCTCTTGCCTTTGGAACTTGTACTTAACCCCAAAGGAAACTGAGATGAAAGTGGCCTTCTATGCCAAATGTATAAATTCTATATGAAATTAATCTGCCCAATTTCAAACCAATCCTTGGAGAGTATGAATAGTACTATACAATTATTAATAATTCACATTTTGCATTGAGAGAAACAAGGTTGATGTGAGACATGAAAATATAATACTGGTGCAATAGCGATATTGTTTGCAAGATCATTTAAAGCACGCTGGCTTGGAAAATTAAGTGCATAACACTGCCTTATTCAATGCAAATCAATCCTATCCAGAGTAGAATAAGATTGCAACCTTTTCTGAGTTGAATTGCACCACTTCTGAGATTCAACCTCGCATCACCAGTTGCAAATCACACTTGTGCTGATGCACAGAATGACGTCATTCCCCTTGCAGTGCAACACTGCCCAGGAAAACAGATCGTGTTTTTCCAAGGTGCACCTGCCATTGGCCAATTCTGAAACAACCATGATTATATAGTACAACTGCCAGTAGTACAATTTACAGATGGTCTCACTGATTGGGTTCCCACCTAGCAATGAAATCCCCACTTGGTTAATTTCCATTTAAAGCAACTATTTCCTAGTTCTTTTCATGTCTGCCATCCAACCCCCATGGACCCAACACCAACCCCTTTTCCAAGTTGGCTCCCAAACCTTTTCCATTCACATACCTTGCTTTTATATATATGTATGTATGTGTGTGTGTGTATATATATATATATATATATATATATATATATATATATATCGCCTCGCAAAAACATTCAGAGATGAAAAGTATGCAATGAAAATTATTAACCTAAGGACTATTTTGCAATAATTCAGTTCTTTGCAATGAAGGATCAACCCTGTGGCTCCTCTCTTTGCTCTCAATTAAATGTCGACCCTGTATCTCCACAATCACAGTAGAACACAGTATACAGGATGCACTAGAGCAAGAGCAATTTGATCATTATTTGCTCTGACATCTAGGCCTACAAATTTATCTGTGCACTTCGTGAAACACTGAAGGTTTGTGTGCAGCTTGCCAATGACCACTTCCATTGTGGGTCCCCAGAAAAATTTAGTAGTGCCTTTGGTCTGGGGCCCAAGCAGGTGGTGGAGGTTTCTAGAACTCAGGCCCTGGTCTGGTCTGGGGGACGTGCTAGGTCGGTGTCTTATCTGAGAGGTGAAGTGACACTTGACCTGAAATCCAATAACATTTTCCTATTGAACAATTATTTCTTTATTAAGATCAACATGCTTCATTATCTTGGTTGGGGTGATGTGTGATCGGGGTCTAGGTTATGGTATCAGAGCCAGGGGTCTTTGGGGACATGAGGGTCAGTGTAGCATTTAAGGGTAGGCCTGATGAGCACAGACAAGTTTAAAAGAGAATATTAAAGTGGGCATACTTTGGTTGAGTTCCCAGCACTGGGTCTGGATCCCGCTCCAGGAGACTCCCTTTCAATAAGTGTTGCTCCAAGTGAAGCAGCACAATGAAAAGATGGTTCTTAAAGGAATACCAGAAGAACAGCACCCCCCAGAATAATCTAACCAAGTTTCCAATGCATTGGACAGGGAATTATATCAATCCATGTGCAACTAAGGAGGAAATTGCATATTCAAGGATTTGCAATTGTGTCTGTCAAATTTATGGACTGCCAGAATTCATTATGGAGATGATCATTCATTAACTTTTAGATTTTTAGATGCATAGAGTTGCAACATTTAAAATGTGTCTGTACAAACACTTGAATTGCCAAGGCATAGAAGGCTGTGGACCAAGTGCTGGTAAATGGGATTAATATAGATGGGTACTTGATGGTCGGCTTGGACATGGAGGGCTGAAGGGCCTGTTTCTGTGCCATCTGACTCTATGGCTCCATGACTCTATGACTTTATATTGTTAGTGGCTAGTCAATATGATTAGAGTTCATATTCTAGTCTCCCTAAAAAGTGGAGAAAATTAAACAAAATAAAACTGAATATCTCAAAGTATATAAAATAATCCTTCATGAGATTTATCAAAGGTCAAATAAAATTTCTTATTGAGACTGTTTCCTTATAAAAATCAACAATCTTGAAATTTTTCGAAAGTAAAATATTGCAGATGCTGGAAATCTGAAATAAAACTGAAAATGCTGGAAAAGTCGGGTAGGTCTGGCAATATTTGTGAAGAGAGTAACAGAGGTAATGTTTCAGGTCACTGACCTTTCATCAGAACTCAATATTTCAAAGTAAAATTATCTTTGTCAAATGAGTTTTCTCTTGTTAGAGGAAATGCTGCAAAAAATTCATAAGCTCCATTGATCTAATTACATTGTGTGTGGTACTAGAATAATTAAACCTATTTCTCTGGGCTAGCTTTGTAAGCATTGTAGAAAAACATGGACTTTCATTAAATAATAAAAGGCAAAGAAAATGACTGAAATAATATTATCCAAAATTGTAACCAGTTTAACTTGACATCTGATTCAAATCATGTTTGGGGACAGAGAGGAATATTCATTTTCCTTTTAATTTTATACAAATTCTTCCTTCATATTTTAGTTGAACCATAACAAAATTAGAATCATGTTCATGTAATATAACATTTCACCCTTGCCATTGACATCATTATTATCATCCTGTAATTGTTCATTAACAGATTCCTACTGTGTGAACATTTTATGAAAAAACAATTAATATCCTACCCTTCCATTAATTTTCATTGCTCTATAATTTTAATGTACTTTAATATGGTTTCCATTTACAGTAACAACTTTTTAACTCAGTTCAGTTGTTGAATGCTGTGCTGCAATCAATCACTCTATAAAATATAGGTTAACTCTTGGTCATTTTTGAATTCAGCAACAAGTTTGTACTTTAAATCTCCCTGATCAAGCAGAATAAATCAAAGAGATTTAATTACAGATGTTAATAACTGTAAAATAACTGGGATTAAGCGTATAGTGACCTGGAGATGGTGTCAAAGATGCAACGTTAGAATGAGTTTAAGCAGCCCAGAAGACCCAGCCATTTCCTTTACCAGGAAAATCTGAATTAAATTTTGATTCATCCTCTGGACCTTGTAGGGAACCTATGCACTTAAACGGAAAACCTGCAAACTCCATGCAGAGAGGAGCAGGGGTCAGATTCGAGCCTGGGTCACTAGAGCTGTGAAGCTGCTGTGCTAGCTGCAGCCACTCGAGTCCTGTAATGTTTATTTAAATGGAGGAGGGGGGTGGAAATTAAGACTCTAAATGTCAAAGTACAGAAGGACACATAACATTGGTGCCTCAGACTTCAGTAAAATATTGTATCATGGAAGCATTGGCACTATTTGATCTATTGTGCTTATAGTGACACTTTAGTAATGCTCTGTAATTAATTCCACTCCCCTACTCTTTCTTCATAGCCTGAGAAAATGTTCATTAAGATTCTTATCAGGTGTTCTTTTGAAAGTGACTACTAAGCCTGCCGACACCACATTTTCAGGCAGTTCGGTTCAGATCATAACATGCATGTATTAGAACATAGAACAGCACAACACAGGAACAGGCCCTTCGGCCCATGACGTCTGTGCCAAACATGATGCCAAATTAAACTAATCCCCTCTGTATGCACATGTTCCATATCCCTCCAATCCCTGCATATTCATATGCCTGTCTAAAAGCCTCTTACTGTAAATGCCACTCTCGTACCTGTTTCCACCACCATCCCTGACAGCATGTTCCAGGCACCTACCACTTCTGTGTAAAAACCTTGCCCAGCACATCTCCTCTAAACTTTCCCCCTCTCATCTTAAAGCTATGCCCTGTAGTATTTGACATTTCTACCCTGGGAGGTATTGCCTCTAGTTCCTTTGTCAGTCATTCCCAAATCTGTGCCTCTAGCTACTCTTATGTCTACGACTGGAAGCAGCTTCTCCTTACTCATTCTATCAAAACCATTCATGATTTTGAACACCTGCTCTGGTGTGATGGTCCTGCAACATATCTGCAGAGATATCCATTCACAAATGAAAGATACTGAAAGGATCATAAAAACTAAAGTTACATGCAGTTGAATGTAATCATGAAAAGCTAAATCATTACACAACAATTCTAAAAAAATATAATGGGAAAAGAGTCCACAGTCTATAACAGATTATTGATTACTTGTAATTGAATCAAGCAGTTTTTCACTCATTCCAATTTGCAAGGCACAAGTCAGGAATATGTAGGAATACCCTCCATGTCTGATGAGTGCAGCTCTATCAACTTCAGGAAGTTAAATACTGTCCTCAACAAAGCAGTCTGATTCATCACCATCACATCCACTACACTAAGCATTTGGTCCCTCCGCTATCAGCCCACTCTGCCTGCAGTGAGTGCCATGTAATTCACCAAGGCCTCTTTGACAGCACCTCCCAAATCCAAAACCTTTACAAAGGGACAAGACCAAAACATACATGAGAATGGCACCACGGAGTTCCCCTTCAGGTTGTACATGATCCTGTCTTGAAAATAGATTACTCTTCCATCCTTGCCATTCAGTTAAAATCCTAGAACTTCCTGTCTAACAGTGCTGTGAAGGTCCCTTCATCCCATGTAGTTCAGAAGAAGGCCACCAGGGTCTTTCTCAAGGTCAGTCAGGAGTAGGCAATAAATGCTGTTTTTTCCAGCAGTGTTCAATTCCTCTCAAACATTCATAGAATGTAAGCATACAGACATGAGAAGAACCTTTCTTTAAGTTCTAGTTTGTTTTAAAGATCTTGGTGCCAAAAATTCACAGCCCTCCTGGACAATACTTGTGGTAATTTTTGTGAGGTTCCAGCAGAAGGTTTGTAAATGAGGTCAGGCCCCTGTTAGAATAGTGCGTTACCCTAACTTAAACAAAATCCGAGCCCAAGTATAGCAGGATGTGGATTTCCACAAGTTTCTTCATCCCTAGCCTTGAAGGACTTTGTCAGCTAGTAAGCCAAGTGAAAATGGTTGTACCAGATTCTGTAATCAATGTGATATCTGCCTGATCCAAGAACAGTGATGAAGCTTAGATCCCCTTAAGTTTGCAATCTTCTATGCTATCATGTAATGTTTGTAGGGGCAGTTCTCTGGTAGTGTTAAGTGTCCCCTAATGATGCAGGTGCTTGGCTGGGTCATGTAAATTAGGTGATCACTGCGATCCCACAAATTGCAGGTGAAACCAGTGCTTTTTATATTCTCAAGGAAGCAGTAACTTACCCTTCCCAGAAAGTGAGGTTTGCTATATGGGTATTTTTTTCTGTTTGTTTTAGAAGTAAAAACTGATAGACTCAATGTACTGGTTCCTCAATCTCCTCTCATAACTTTGGTGGGCAATTGACAGAAATCTCTGTGAAGTTTCCACTTCTTCAAGGCATCTACCAAATTTACAGTAGGAGATCAGAAAACTCCCAGTAGAAATGGTTGTTCTTGATCTTTTTCCATTTTGCCATCAAAGCATTGGATAGTTGCCACATCAAACCTCTTGGGAAAACACTGCTACAGAGACCACAGGAGTTAAAACTGACACTGCAAAGACTTAGATCAGAAATATTGAAGGGGCATTAGACTATGGAAGTTAGGTACTTGCATGCCTGGCATGCAATGAAACCTGACTTGAGATTCTTAAATGCACTAAACCAAGGATTGAGGACTTTATAGTTACTGGATGGGTGGTTATATAACCTTTCCTCACCAAGACACAAGTGAAGTAGTCCAGTGATAACATTTCAGGTCCGTGACTTTTCCTTAGGAAGTCTGATGAAAAGTCATGAACCTGAAAGTTTAATTCTAATTCTCTCTCCTCAGATGCTGCCTGACCTGCTGACATTTCATGCATTATCTTTATAATTTGTCTTTCCGACATTGCTGTATTCTGCTTGTATCGGGTACTTTGAATAGTACTGGTCTCCTTATTTAATAGACAGCACAGAGCTTTTCAGTAAAGAGCAGTAGTGTCCTTTTGATGGCCTGACAAGCATTTATCTCTCAACCAACATCAATAAAAGGGTTTATGAAATAGAAACAGAAAGTGCTGGAAACAATCAGCAGGTCAGGCAGCACCTGTGCAAAGAAAATCAGAGAAAGAAAAGCATACACTCTTTGTCAGAACTCAAAAGGTCTGACAAAGAGTATATGAGTTGAAACATTAATTCTGCTTCTCCTTCCATGAATCCCCCCTGAATGTTTCCAGCATTTTCTGTTTTTGTTTCAGATTTCCAGACTCTGCAATATTTCTTTATATTTCCATCTAGTTGTTTCATTCCTGTTTTGAGAGATATGCTGCTGCCTTGTTTCTTCACAGCAATGCATCAGTCACAGCTCAAAGCACCAAGCCGGCCCTTTCAGGGACAATGATGTTCTGTTGTCTAGGTCTCTTAAAGCCATTTGTCATGATCAAGTTCTGCCATCCTCCTCTGATGCCCCTCTTTCATCAAACTCTATAGAACTGTGGTTGCCTCATTCCATTCCAACTGATACATTTCCAGCAATGGCTTCTCTTTCAGTCCTGGACTGCTTTTCCAAAATCCTCCAGGGATCTAACCTGCACTTATTGATCTATATTATAGTGTTATTTGACGTATTGTGTTAGCTCCCATGTGTCTGCTGCATCTGAATCTTTTCTCTCTGGTATTTATCTCAACATGTGAATGCCCCTATACTGTCTGACTTCTTTTCCTGCATCAAATCAGTTATTCTACATTTTTCTCCAGCACACCCAAAAGAAGATTGGAGCTATCATCATTTCTCTCCAGGTTAAACTGCACGCCTTTACAATTGACATTATAGCCAACCCTAATCAAGTTATTACACTGAATAGGATGGATTATAATCTTAGCATTTTGCTACACATGATTTGTGTTTTATTAACCCCACCACATCCTATTAGAGTCATAGAACAATATAGCACGGATAAAGGCCCTTCGGCCCAACCAGTCCATGCCGACCACGATGTCTACCCAGCTAGTCCTAATTTCCTGCATTCGGCCCACATCCCTCAAAGCCCCACCCTCCATGTACCTATCCAAGTGCTTTCTAAATGATACTATTGTACCTGCCTCAACTACTTTCTCTGGTAGCTCATTCCATATACTCACCACCCTCTGCATGAAGAAGTTGCCCCTCAGGTCACTTTTAAATCTTTCCTCTCTCACCTAAAATCTATGCCCCTAGTTTTGAACTCCCCTATGCCGGGGAAAAGACTGTTACCATCCACCTTATCTATGCCTCTCATAATTTTTAACATTTCTGTAAGGTCGCTCCTCATTCTCCTTCATTCCAAGGAATAAAGACCTAGCCTGACCAACCTCTCCCTATAGCTATGGCCCACTAGTCCTGGCAACAGCCTCGTAAATCTTCTCTGCACTCTTTCTAGTTTAAGCAAGTCTTTCCTATAACAGGGTGACCAAAACTGTGCACAGTACTCCAAGTGTGTCCTTTTATTGCTAGAACTGTTCTCTGCCACCTGTTGACCACCTCAACTCTTAGTTCAGCCCTCTGTTGCCAAAAATCATGTGACCTGTATTACTTCTGGACTTGTCTATTTCAGTTCCTCCGTATTGCCTTCCCAGTCACCTCCCTCCATGAATTTTACTTCATGATATTTGTAGCCTGGGTAGTGAAATAACATTTAACTGCCTCCATCCTCTTGTCTGGAATTGTCATCTTACGCTTTTCCTTTCAGCTGTAAAATCCCTTTAAGTATTCTTAAATTTTAAAATGATGTAAAAATCCAAGTTATAGCTATCAGATTATTTTAGTCACCATGTGTGTACTAGAACCACCTCAACCCCAATAGCCCTTACATCCTCCCATAAGTAGAATCTTTATTAGTTCTCTAACCACTAGATTTGAGCCATTGTTAAGCAAGCATCAAAGGGAAATGAAAACAATATTGCTTATTAAACAATAAAACAAATGATGGCCTTTTCACAGAAGCCCATTAAATGAAATTAAAATATGAAGTATATTTTAGTTCTATACCCCAATGTATACATGTATTTATTAAACTATTGGTTTTAGAGTAGCAAAATAAATAATTTTGAAAGTGATATTCCTGTCTTCATTAATTTTCAAAAAGATCAAACATAAGTGATTACAAGTTGATCAGTGAAGAAAGCTCAGCCCCAAATGACCCAGAGAGATAGTTATCACTACTGGTGCAATAAAGGAAGTTACTTTTTTTGTCAGTCAAATGGTTAATATAATTGGAAACCCTTTCTCTTATTTAAGGCAGAATTCATTATTTAGCTGCAACATAGGCAGTAAAAACAAGTAGTTGTGTAAATCCAGAGAGAAGACTAGGGAAAATCCAAAGTATTGAGAAGTAAGACCTAATGCTGGCACAAAAAGAAGGGAGGCTAATTCAACTTCCATCAGAAATTAGGTGTGATCTTGAGATAAAAGTACTCAAGAATTAGGAGCAGGAATATGCTTTGTAATTCCCTTAAGGTTGCTTAGCCATTTGGGAAAGTCATGGCTGTACTTTTACATAAGCTCTGCTTCCTACCTTATTTACTTATCCTTTGATTCCTTTGTGCCCCCCAAAAAATTACCTATTTTTGTTTGAGCAATTCACTGACTGAGCTTCTGTGGCTCGCTGGGGTAAAGAATTCAAATAAATTCACCAAACCTCTATCCCAAGTGACTAACTCCTTCAGCAGTTGCTTCATCACTTTGCTTTAGGGCAACTGCCAAATTTTTTTCAGATGCACCACCTGGTTTACTGCAAGCTTCTGTCAGTGAGTGTGCTTTGCTCATAAATGCAATAATAGCTAATTATTTACACTTTACACCAACTGGTGGATAAAGTCTTGGAATCTGATCTCAAAGCACCACTAAAAATACCATGTTACGAATTTCGATGTTGATGTTGCCAGTCAACATGATGTGAACTTTATATGATTAAAAAAAAAAGCCATTGTATAGAAAAGCATACCTGTCAGCTCTCCAGGGGGTATTTTTTATTTGTACAAACTTATTTATTCCAAGTCTATCTTTTTGGTATTTGCACCAGAGAAAAGACATGTGTGAAGATAAATTTAAAATTATTGCACATGGATGGTAATTGGCTGCAGTTTATCATTGTGCAAGCTGATAAATTTCTCAAGAAATATGTATTTGAAAATCTGTTTCTATAATTTGATTAAGGATTTATTCGCTAGTTTAAAACAAAAATTGTGTCTGGCTGTAAGAGTCATCGATCCCAGTCACGACCTTGCAGTTGTCATACCTTTTGACAGAGTTGACTTGCACTGCCTCATATCTACTTTTATGTTCATGTAATGTAGGATTTGTAATAATGCATCCTTTAAGGAAAACCAAAATTTCTAACACACAAAAGACAAAGATTAATCTAAATGAAAGCAGATCATTGCATACCGCAATTCAGTCTTTATTTTCTTCAAACTAAGAACAAACCATTGTTTTATGTCTACATATGATCTCAATTAAGAACCCTTGATTGCCTAAAGCAGTACTTTTACTTTCTGACAAATTTTAGCTAACTGACAGGAGATAACAAGGAAAGAATTGACGTGGATGCTGCCGATTGACGTTCCTTTACCAAATGTCTTTGGATAAATGCGATCATTACCTGTATGTGATTGTAATATAACAACAATTTCAGGCTCTGGTAGACCATTTAGTTGAACCATACAATTGCCACCAGATTTCCAAGATGTTTTATAGACCTAATATAAATGAATGCTGTCTGCTGACAGGAGTTATTCAGAGCTCTTTTTGAGCTCTTTGAGATAATCTGTTCCACATTCCTATCATCCCCTATTCTTTTATTTGAATTTCCCATGCCGATTTGTCTGTCTATTTAAATGCCTGTACAATGGTCATGAGTCTCACATTGTCAAACACTCCAAGCTAATCTCTGACACTCTTGGAAATTATATTCCATTACTAGAACAGAGTAATCACAAAATGCCATGGACCAATCTCCACACTATTAATCTTCTGCTCTGTGCATTTTACCCACCCTGCTCAACTCCATTCTCCAACAAGCTCTCCACTACTTCTTTAGCTCTGCTCCCCTTTCCTTGCTTTTCATGCCCTCTGTTAGTGCTCCATTTCTGATTCTGATTCCTTCCTTGTTCAATCTCCTTCTTAGGCGGTCATTTGTGATCAGTGATGTCTAACCTCGTCCAGTTTTGTGGGTTCTGAGGTGGCTAATGAGACCAATGTGGGTCCTGGAGGATCTTCCACAGATGGGGCAAGAGGTGGCTGATGGGGGAAATAAGTGGGAGGTTTGTGAGGTGATGCACCCCTTCTACTGCCTACGCAAGGCTTCTGTGCGCTCCCAATGCATGGCCTCAAAGTTGCTGATTCCATCCTAAATGCTCCTTCTCCACTCTGAGTGGTCGTGGGCTAGAGGTTCCCAGAAGTCAGTGAATACTGTATGTTGCACTTCTTGCCCACCTGGCAGAATTGACAGCAGAGTGTCTGCTTTAGGAGCCTGCTGTCAGGAATGCGAACAATGTGGCCACCCCCACATATCCAATTGAGAGTAACTAGGGCCTCAGTGCTGGGGTTGTTAGCTTGGGAAAGGATGCTGATATTGGTTCACTTATAGTGAATTTGTAGGATTTTGTGGAGACAGTTTTTGGTAATGCTTCAGGAAGGCACAATTCAAATCCCATTTACCTGCACATTCTAGAGAATATACTCTTCCTCATGGATCTCCTCCTTGACCTAGCTGTCCTTTTCAAGTTATGTGTACAAAGCAGGTGAAATCTTCAAAAGCAAGTAGTAAAGAAAGCAATAGGATACTGACTCACAGATAGCAAGAGATACTTTATATTTGTTCCTGAGCGATGCCAAAGAAGATATTTTACATAATGAGTGCATAAAGGTCTTCCAAAAACTGAACCGCACTCTGGGTCTATTATCACATTCATTGTCTGGATGTCTCTAACAGAGGAAGTTACCCATGCATTATTCACAATAAAGTTGACAGGTGTACAAGAGCTATTAAAAAGAACAAATCTGTTTCATCTGGTTATTAATTGGGGGTAGCCTGGAGGAATGCATGCTCAACTTTCAAGGTCATTAATATCAAAGTAATTTAGCAGAAAATGATAAACTGCCTCTATCAATTTCTGTTGCAATATGTTGACATGAAAGAAGCTGTAGTGATGTAAATTGCATATGCAGACTTCCATACATATATCTCCCTTCCCCACATCATCTTTAAATTGTATGTCTTAAACAAAAGGCTTCATTTGCTAAATATGCAAAATATAAATTTCTGAATTTTGGTATTTGGTTATGAATGTTATGAATGTTCAGTGAGAAGGATTTACTTAATTCCAGTAATTACATTTTCTCCATGTTGTTAACAAAAATTGGTTCTGTCAATATATCTTCCAACAAAATATGAAGACTGTAAATAACAAATCACTAGCCAAACAAACATCTGTAAAGACTGGATGGACATCAACCCTTGGTTACCAAGCTGCAGTTCTCAGTAAGGACTTACTGGCTGGCTCTCAAACGCACTGGCTCTGAAAATGCTCAGGATGTACCACAGCAGTTGTACTGGAATCATGCAAACGTACAAATTAGGTTCAGAAGTAAACCACTTGGCCCCTCAAGCCTGCTTCACCATTTAATAAGATCATAGCTGATCTGATTGCAACCTCATGCTTGACAGTACCCTCCCACATTAACTCTGCTGGAATGTTTGTGATTAATGGTAAGGTAACAGAGCCAGCAGGCTATTGCAACACAACTAGTATTACCCTGCTGGAAACTTGAGCAACAGCAGCTAACTCATCCTCACTGGAGAAACCTCTTTGGCGCTTCTTTCAGTGCTCTTAACCTCAAAGCTAATAATTTGAATGTGTGTTTTAACTATTCTTATTTTCAGAGTGTGCCAGGTAATTTCTTAGCTGTTTGTCTTCTGGAAGTGTGCATTTTACCTTACTCGGAATTCTGGCTTCCAGATTTTGTCCCGTAAGAGATGGAAAGAGACCCTGCCTCATTTAAAAGTTGTGTGGGAAAGCCCATATTGGACAGGATGCAGTATATACATATAACTGCTTGGGTTGTTCCATTAGACATGATAGTTCAGGTTTATGGATGAACTGCCATATAAATCTGGCTGCTGAAAATCAAACAAAAATATGGGTGCTGTTATGCTAAAGACCTACTGTGAATTTTAATGAATATGTTAAAAACCACATAAAACTATAGCCTGCAGTGGATCTTTCTTTGTCATTCATGTGGTAACAACATTATCCATGACAGAAATGGTGGGCATCTGATATATTCAGAATGAGTTTTAGGAATTAACAGTCTCAAAACAGGTTTCATTATTTTGCAATTCGAATTATACTTGTTGATTCATTTGTTCAGCTATTCGTCTCCTCTCGTGAGAATAAAAGAGAGAAGATATCACTTCACATATCGGTGCCCTCTGATTACAAAAAGAACAAGAATTTTCCTGGATAAACTTGCAGAGAGTGCATTTTGTATGACAGAGTCCTTTGAATTTGTTGCACTATAACCATAAATACCTATGCTGGTTTTCTCTCCTGATTGTATAATGCAGATGTTTTTATATTTTAGGTTGGGATTGTTTTACACTACTCCACTCTCTCTACAATTTTCTGGATTTGTGTCACTGCCAGAAATATTTACAAGCAAGTGACCAAGAAGGTGCCTCAGTACCACAATGCTGACCAACCATCGCACTCCCAACAACCAATGTTGCGGTAAGAAATAAGCATATCATATTCTTCTGAGAAGCTATAACCATTTGTATTGGTGATGCATAGCAGAATGTTTCCAGAATATAAATGTAGTTAATGGAGAACTTGACATCTGAAAGACACTTCCGATAAGAATGTTGCTTCATTTGCTTCTGTGCTTTTTGTACCTTTTAATTTATTATTTTCTATCCATCAATGTGTTCTTCTGCTCATCATGCTGCAGTGTAAATGCCTTCAAGCTGTTGCAACAACTTATTATTTGTAATGGGGTGTTAATTTTGGTTCATCAAGATTAAAGATTCTTCTTCATTACAGGAAGGACCTGTAATCTTGTTCAGCTCTTTACTGCACTTTCTCATTCTCACCGTGGCTGTTGAATGTTTATTATTTTTTATTTTCATTTACTGAGATTTTTAATACAATTCTATTTACACTGATGCTCCTTAGCATTTCCAGTTTTCTCTGGAACCCAGTGGGTTTCACTGGCATATACTTACTGATTTTTTTTTATTTTCGAAGCATCAGTAAATAACAATGGTCATACCAGATTCTGTGACATTTGCTGTGCTGTAGCAAATGCTGTCTTATTTGAGGAATGCAGATTCGGACTTGTTCCAATTTCCAACTCTACTGTCACCTAATGTTGGATATAACCTCATTGTTTTTCATTTTGTCAATTAATAGTACATTGACAATATCACCATTGCAACAGTTGCTTTGAAATTCTGAAACCATATGCAATCTGATGTTATAGTTGCAACATTATGTAGCATTTTATAGGTTATAGACAATGAGTTGGATATAATCTAGGCTTTGTTTTCAATAAATAACTGCAAAATGATACATAAAAGTTAAGCACCTGTGTTTATTTTGATAGTTGGATATGTACTTTCTATATTCTTGAAAGACAAAGGAAGATATTATAATTTTAAATTCATCTTGCTGCATTTCTATTTTAAATCATTGGTAGTCATTCCACATTTTACCTAATTTGAATTTAATTCTATTCCTTTGTACTTTATAATTTTCTAATTTTGGGAGTTATAGGAAAAGCTTTTATCTTTTATTCTTGCCATAAAGTAAAATAGATCCCAGCGGAGAAGCTTAGGGAAAATTAAGTTAACCAATCACAATCATTTAGATAACATATTTCAGTGTTACTGTTGCCAAGGTATTTGCTTAACTATGTTCCAATTGATGGATCCACTAAAGGGCAATTAAAATCTTTAAGGAATTATTAGGCTTATTTAAAATAATTCTGTTAAATCACAGCTAATATTTGAACAAAAGTACAAACTTAAAACATAAGCAATGGAATGTGATCTGAATAGTTCAGCAATGGTGCCTGGAATATACTGCTGGAAGTGGTGATGGAGGCTGATACAATAGGCACATTTAAAAGACTCTTAGGTAGGCACACGGAAGTAAGAAAAATGGAGAGTTATGGGCTGTGTAGAAGGGAAGGATGAGATGGAGCAGGTGTTTATATAGTTCGGCACTACATCGTGGCCGAAGAGCCTGTACTATGCTGTACTGTTCTGTGTCCTATGTTCAATATTGACTTTTAGGTTAATTTCACATATTTATCATATTTGCTATTAATAAAGTATGGGAAGCAGAGATTTTGTCAAGGATATTTGTATTCGAAATTTGGCACTCATTTACATTCTTTATTCACTCTCCTGCATACACCGTCAGCACTGACCACGGCCAGTGTGCTATTTTTACAGGTGAATTGAATTTTCCAATGTGAAAGCTTCCCTTTCATAACATGTTTTTCTTCCTCAGTTCTTTACCTTTTACTTATGGCATCAATTGTAATTTCTCACTTGCTGCCATGTGAGAAAGAGAAGCCGCTGCACCTGTAAAATGCTTGAATTTTAGTTCAGTTTTATTCAATTCTTAATCTTTTAGATTGCCATAGATTATTGTAGTTAAAATATCAGACATACCCTATCATACTATTTAAATCTGAGTTTCAGGAAATGATTCTCCACCACCAATATTCATGGATTGTGCCTCTGATTACTGTTCATGCACCACAATCCTGTGAATTTAAGGTTTTCAGATACATTCAGTGTCAAGCAGACAAAAATGAATAGGTCCAATCAAAACATGAATGACAAAGAACAAATCCCCTCAAATGCTTGAATTCATGAACCACTCAGTGACATCATCCTTTCTCAACTGCTCTTCTTGCTATCATTCACATAGAAAAATTCTCAAAGAAATATTGGACACTTTGATTATATAGGACAAGCAAAAATGTAACAAGATTGAGATACTTGATCCATTTCATAAACAACTCAAATTCTCCATATGGAGGAGATTGATGGCATTGCTGTGACTATCTCTTGGCACCAGTATATTTCTTTCAGGGTCAAGAGAACTGATTTTCACAAATGAAGTGCAATTATACCGTTAGAGGAGGGAAAAGGCGAACAGAAAAACTGCAATGCTACCATGCAGGGATTTCTGCATCTTGAGCTTACCAGGATCATCTTTGGGAGAAGGGAATTGTAAACAATGAATATTCACTTCTCCCACTGCTTAAGGATCACTTTAGAAGTAAAAAAAAAGTGACAGATTCCTTGCACTTACAGTACTACAACCCCTTTCCTTTCCTGTTCTCTGACCAATGAACTGCTGGTGATGCTGCCATTTAGCTGTCATTTGTGCTTTCTCATTCTTCCCTTTCTTAAAAAGCTAAACTTTACTCCAGTTCATGTCTACAAATTCCTAACACTCTCTTTCTCCCTCCTGTACGTTTACCAATCTTTTGCTTGTTCACCCTATTTATACTAAAATGACTGCCTGGATTCTCCATTTGAGCTAATTTTGCAACTGAATTTCCACACTGCATCCCTTTACCATCTTCGTGATCTGCTCCTCTTCCTTCAAGATCTCCTTCTCTCAGAAAACTGCCCTCCATTCTACTGTACTCTGTAACTACCATGCTATCCCCAGTGCCTTTTTGTTCCTCTCAATAGTCTATATACACTTGATTGCCTCTCATGGGAAACTGGCTGGTGTTCCAGATAAAACTTATTGTAACAGTAATTTTTTCCAACTCTGATTAGAGGAGTGTGTCTCTTTGGTGGCATGGAACTTCTGGGAATCATGGGTGTACAGTAAACCTCAGGAATGTGTTGTGGAATGCAGAAGCCCCTTTAATGTAATGAATACAAAATAACTTTGTCTTTCCAAATAATTCCTGAAATGAGTCCTAAACCTAAATTGGCTTGAGGTTAGAAGGGTATTTTGAGCCTCTCCGTTTCTATTGTTTGGAATTTCTGACAGGAAGACATATTCACATTGAAGCACAGACGTTCATAATAGTTAATCTCTTATTCTAATTTGTATTCCTAAATTCTGAACAATCCAGTTTGTGAAACTTAAAATGTGTTACTTCACTGTGCAAGAGGGATTAAATGAAGTCTATATTATGGTCTTGACTATGTCATTCTATCATGGTAATTTCTGCAGTTAGCAACCAAGTTCACTTGCACCTTTCTTTGAAGCATTGTTTGCAGAATTCAAACATTGACCCAGTTATTCTGAATGGAAAACTGAGAGTAAATAATCTATTTTAGATGGGTTATCATCAGCATTGTGGTCAGAAAATCTAGGCCATCGCGTCTGGCCAGTTGTCTGAGGAGAAAAGATATCAAGCTAAAATACATTTAAAATATCAGTGTCTGTTAGGTAAGGTCAAAATACAGTTTTTCAAATGCAATGGAACTATCAATATATATATGCAAAAAGCAGAGGCTGTGAATTAAAAGTTAAGCATATTAGATTACCTGGCAAATTAGTTATTCTGCATATATACATAAATACAGTTGCAAATCAAAGAATGGATCATTAGCCAATGAGATGTACTAATTCCTGTTACCAACTGGCAGGAACAGAAATGCTGGCCAGATTTATACACTCTATAAATGAACAGAAGCCACATGGGGTATCTTTGTTTTGATTTGTCTATGGTGATAAACCAAGGGTATAAGTGTAAACATGCTGAACCAAAAATTATCAAACAGAAAAAGCTGTTCCCCAATAGGAGTTAATTTCTACTTTGAAGTTTTAGAGATCCTGAAGTTGGCATAAACTGCATTACTAATTAGTGAGAAAATAAATTGGTTTAACAAAAAGTAAAAGAAAGGAGATTAAAATGATCAAAGTGTAAACATTCTGTTCATTTTGACAAACAAGATCATGAGTTAGCTTTTTCAAGAATGAATATGTCATACTAAAGTAACAAGTTAAGGAGGGGTGGGCTATATATGTAATATTCCTAAAAGAATTCATACCTGCCTAGAAAGTCAGTAAAAATTGACTCAATAACCCAAGAAGATCCTATTTATTAGCTTAAGAGAGACTTCTGACCTAATTAACAGATATATCCAATAATTCTTATCATTCATTAGCAGGAAAAATAATAAATAAATACTTAAAGAGGCAGTATAACTCCAAATACTGAAGACTAACCAATCTGCTGGAAGAACTCAGTGGGTCGGGCAATATCTTTGGGGGGGAAAAGAAACCCTGCATCAGGGTTTGAAGACTATATTCCGAAGAATATATACACTGAACGTGTGCTTTTTGTCAGGTCTTGTCAAGTATAAGTTGACTGCTGTGTTTGCCTTTGTAATCATCATCGGTGAAGAAGTGCTTTGAAATATCATTTGGACATGAACCTTAAGGAACATTATATCAATTTCATCTAAAAAGGAAAGGATATTTGTCGAATTTTATCATTAACTATTTTGTGTTTGTAAGTGTAAGATTAATAAATGTTTTTATTCAAAATTGCCCAAACAACAAAAGATAATTTTTTACTGTGGTATGATCAATTAATTGTCTTTCCTAAGAAAATTCTCTGTAAGAAATAATAGACTTAAACACAAAAGGCAGCCACTTTAGATTTGTGCATTCTCTGCTGATGGTGGAATATCAATTTCTGCATTAAACATTCTAATTCTCCACCCTATCCACAGACTCCCAGTGAACCCATTCCAACACTCCACCTCATTAAAGAAGATGCTCTGAGCCGCTTCCAATATCCCACTCTGGTCACAGAAACATTGTGAATGCTTGGATGTTTTTTAACACTAATATCAGAGCGCCTCTCCAATGCCCATCCTTTTCACGGAGACATTACAAATCCCTTCCAATCTTTTATTCTGGCACTCTGACCTAAAAACAGAGGCTCTGTAAACACTAATCCAACACCAACCTTAACCATATTCACAGAGGCACTACAAACTCCACCCTTTACAGAGAGAGATTGGAAATGCCTTCCAACACTCCACTGTTCACAGAGGTGCTGTGACTTATTACCAGTGGCCTATCTTATTCACAGAAATATTGTGAACTCATTCCAACATTCCATCCTATTCACAGAGGTGCTATGATCACAATTTAACATTCTATCTTATTCAGAGAATTATATTTAACCCCTTTCAACACCTCACCTATTTGCATAGAAAATATAAACCCTTCTAAAGCCACATCTTATCTACCATGTATCTTTGACAGTAAATGCTCTATTCACAGATCTCTTTCAGTCACAGTACTCACGGTCACACTATAAACCTCTTCTAACATCCTACTGCATTCACAGAGACAATATGAACACTTCCAGTGCCCATCCTATTCACAGATGCTATCAAACCCTTAAAAGCTTCAGGATTCTCATGAGGATACTGTGAATACTTTTCAAAGCTCTGAAGCACTAACAGAGATATTATGGCCCTTTCAAACAGCCCAATTGATTCTCAAATATATAAAAACATTTCAAATACTCCAAAATAAACACAGAGGTGCTCTTGCCTCATCCAGCCCTTTAAGACCATCTCTGTTTTCAAATTCAAATTGGGTCAGAGCTTGCTAGGAAATGCAATCAGTTCTGCACCAAGCTACTGGAGTTACCCAGCTCTGCCTTCAATACAATAATCCCAAGCAAACTTGTCACCAAACTCCGAGACCTGGGACTCAACACCTCCCCCTGTAACTGGATCCTTGACTTTCTAACCAATAGACCATAATCAGTGAG
Source organism: Pristis pectinata (assembly GCF_009764475.1). Classification (NCBI taxonomy): domain Eukaryota; kingdom Metazoa; phylum Chordata; class Chondrichthyes; order Rhinopristiformes; family Pristidae; genus Pristis; species Pristis pectinata. The sequence goes on from NC_067416.1 coordinate 28,858,696, forward strand.
GATGAGCAGCAATACCTCTGGCATGATTATTCTCAACACTGGTGCCACACAAGGCTGGGTCCTCAGCCCTCTACTCCCTACACACTCATGACTGTGTGACCAGATTCTGCTCTAAATCCATCTAATAGTTTGCAGGTGATACCACCGTTGTAGACTGTATCTCAAACAGTGATGAGTCGGAATACAGGAAGGAGATAGAGAGCTTAGTGGAATGGTGTCATGACAACAAACCTTTCCCTCAATGTCAACAAGACAAAAGAGCTGGTCATTGACTTTAGGAAAGGGGGCGGTGTACATGCACCTGTCTACATCAATGGTGCTGAGGTTGAAAGGGTTGAGAGCTTCAAGTTCCTAGGAGTGAACATCAGCAACAGCCTGTTCTGGTCAAGTCACATAGATGCCACGGCCAAGAAAGCTCACCAGCGCCTCTACTTCCTCAGGAGGCTAAAGACATTTGGTTTGTCCCCTTTGACTTTCACCAACTTCTATCGATGCACCATAGAAAGCATCCTATCTGGATGTATCACGGCTTGGTTTGGCAACTGCTGAGCCCAGGACCGCAAGAAACTGCAGAGGGTTGTGGACACAGCCCAGCTAAGGACACCAGCCTCCCCTTTGTGACTCTGTCTATACCTCTTGGTGCCTTGGTGAAGCAGCCAGCATAATCAAAGACCCCACCCACCGGGATCATTCTCTCTTCCCTCCTCTTTCATTAAGTAGAAGATACAGGAGTCTGAGGGCACGTACCACCAGACTTAAGGACAACTTATACCCCACTGTGATAAGACTATTGAACGGTTCCCTTATACAATAAGATGGACTATGACCTCACGATCTACCTTGTTGTGACCTTGCACCTTATTGCACTGCACTTTCTCTGTAGCTGTGACACTTTACTCTGTACTGTTATCGTTTTTACCTGTACTACCTCAATGCACTCTGTACTAACTCAATGTAACTGCACTGTGTAATGAATTGACCTGTATGATCAGTACGCAAGACAAGATTTTCACTGTACTTCGGTACAAGTGACAATAATAAACCAATACCAATACCAACACCCAGGACGTTTGACACTGTCACGTGAACACAGAAGTTTCAAACATGCTGGCTGAGCTCTGCTGGCAATTTCATGGTTACGCTCTGATGTTGGGCTCCCCGTGGAATCCAGTGGCAGATGTAGTTGCTGCAATTCTACAAGTTGTATTGGACAGGTACTCACCATCTGCCAAGTTAGGGAGAGGAATGGCACTGAAGAGAAAGGGTAATTAGCTAATTCATATCCTTGAATTGATCGGCTTTGATTAAACATGTTTAAATCATTTAAAAGGGTTTTTAAGTGATGCAATTCTTTTAAAATTTTCCATGATTTTTAAGTTTTGTTTAATTGTTTCTTTGATTTTTTTAAATCATTTTGAATGTTTCTCTATGAAAAATAATTCAAAAGGAAATTCTTTGATGGCATTGAAGCTGCAAAAGCCTGTGATCAGAACTTCTCTTGCTGTCAAATTACTTCTCAGTTATTTTGACCCACCCACCAAATGGAAGCCTGGTATGCAAGGCCTTGCCATTTTGGGTCAGGATAGCTTCTTCCAGCAAATTTTTGCCCACTCTTACAGGTAAATTATACTTACCACAAATCTCAATAGCAGGTATTTGTGGCTTGCTGCTTGAAGCAAGTTCTTGCCCAATCTTCTTTTAACACTTCTTCCCACACCCCAAGTTCCTACAGCAATCCTTCTCTTCCTTAAATTAATCGCTGCTCTGCCTTGCCACCATATTTTCTTCATCAATCAGGTACATACATTGTCACTTCACCTGCGCTAATCCTTCCCCAACTTTTCCATTCATTCTGGTCACCCTAATCCTATTCCCCAACCCCTGCTCACATGCTCACCATCTTCACCACTTTCTTCACAGTTAATACTGCACCCTTACCTGCTAATTAATGCTGGCTGCTTTTTTGCCTCCACACACTACCTCAGTTCAATTTGTGCTCACTTTCTCCACTTTTCACTTTAATGGAGACATTGGATTAATATTGGGCAGTGTCACTTCCTGAGTAACCTGATTTGTATGTTATAGCAAACTGCCAAGACAGCCAAATGCTCCAAGTACATTGTGAATTCTACAGTACACGTGTGACAAGTTGTAACCAAAAGATTGGCCTGCTGGTTAAAAATCAGTCAGTGAGGAAACACTGGGACTGGTAGTTGTTATTTGTTACTTGTTTACAGCAGAGGGTTTCAACCTGTGGTCCGGTCCGTGGCGGGTTTCCAGGGGGTCCGCGAGCAAGCCAAGAAAAAAATGGAAAAGCAACCTGTTACAAAGACGTAGCTTACTTGCTCCAGTTTTCCACTATTCAGAAAATCGACCATATCTATTCTATCTGTTATAGGCGACAATCTTAGAGACTTAGACGGTGTTCCCTTCTGGTAAGCTGCCGCTTAATATTCGATTTGTGTTGTCAGAGTAGTCAGTAGTGTTCACTACTCACTACTATTCTGTTGTGCACTGTAGTGTTAGTGAGACTGAGTGACGTTGTTGGTGTGCCTCAATAATATTGCTTACTAACCGTGCGTTTACGCCACAGTGACATCACTGTTAAACGAGAAGTGCGCAAGCGTGTAAGTTTTAGATTAGATTTGATCATTTTGTTTATCAGTAATAGTAATTAAACTGTCCAGCGTGTATTGCTGAGTATGGAGAAATTTCTGAAGAGAAAAGCTGACCAGAAACCAGAAGATTCTGATGACGAAGGGGATAAGGTGACCGAAAGAGAAAACAACACAAGTACGATCCAGAATACATTTCATATGGCATCATTGCAGCGGGGACAAATGCGGACCAACCTCTCTGTGTTGTGTGTTTGCAAACACTGTCCAACGATGCAATGAAACCAGCGAAATTGAAGCACCATTTAACAACAGTGCATCCAGATATTGCCAGTAAGCCGAAGGGATATTTTGAGCAGCAAAAGGAGCTGTACCTCAAGCAGAAAGGCAAAATGACAGCCTGCACCACTGTAAATGAGAAGGCTCTTTGCGTATCATATTTGGTAGCATTACGAATAGCACGTTCCAGAATGCCTCACACAATTGGAGAAGAGCTTATACTGCCTGCAGGAGTAGATATGTGCAAAGTTGTACTGGGAAAAGAATCCAGTCAAAAACTGAAAGCCATTCCACTGTCTGATAACACAGTAAGCAGAAGAATTGGCGATATGGCGGAAGATATACAGAGCCAGCTGATAGCACGTCTTCAGCAAGTCAGATTTGCGATTCAGCTCGATGAAAGTACTGATGTTGCCAGTGCTGCGCAGTTGTTGGTTAATGTTCGATATTGCTGGGAAGGAGAGGCTTTGGAAGACTTTTTGTTTTGCAAGGCGCTCCCAGGGCATACAACCGGTGAAGAACTTTTCCGTGTGCTTGACACTTTTTTTGTACAGTCGGCATTGGCGTGGACACAGTGTATTGGACTCTGCATGGATGGTGCTGCCGCAATGACGGGACAGAAGTCGGGTCTAGTCGCATGAGTGAAAGAAGTAGCTCCACATGTAGCAGCAGCCCACTGCATGATTCACCATGAGGCTTTGGCTGCAAAGGATATGGATGAAAATCTTGCAGGTGTGTTTTCCACGTGAATTAAAATCGTTAACTTTATCAATGCCAGGCCACTCAATCATCGTTTGTTTGAAAACATATGCTGTGAAATGGAAGCCGATCATAAGCATTTGTTGCTACATACAGAAGTTAGATGGCTGTCACGAGGCCGCGTTGTGCAGCGTGTATATGAATTGCAAGATGAACTGCTCATTTTACTAAATGAGCATAACGGATCATTGGCACAGTTCTTGACAGATGAGACGTGGGTTGCCAGATTAGCTTATCTTGCAGATATTTTCAACATTTTGAACAGCTTAAATCTATCATTGCAAGGACCTGGCTCAAATGTTCTGAAAATGCATGACAAAATCAATGCTTTCCAGAAAAAGCTCCATATCTGGAAGGGAAGATGTGAGCAAGGCGTCTCTGATATGTTTCCGTTGCTGGCTGACTTTCTGACAGTAAACGAGACTAAGACAGAGGCCATCGCGAGCACTGTTTTGAACCATATTCAACAGCTGTCGCATTACTTCCACGGGTATTTCGGCGACGATGGCACGAGCATGTTTGATTGGATTCGAAATCTGCTTACTGATTTAACTGGACGTGAACAAGAAGAATTGGCTGAACTGTCATCTGACAGGACTTTGTGCTTGCAGTTCAACCGAATGTCACTGTTGTCGTTCTGGATAGCATGTTCCCAGGAGTATCCACTGCTGTCCGGCAAAGCCGTCAACATTCTGTTACCATTTGCAACCACTTACTTGTGAGAAATAGCATTTTCTGCAGTCACTGCCATGAAAACCAAATACAGATCAAGAGTGAATATTGAGGATGACATACGCGTATGTTTGTCGCACATACCACCACGTTTGGACAAACTCTGCAGTGCAAAACAGGCACAACCTTCACATTGAACTGAACACTGAAAGACACCGCTGGTAATTATCGGTGATTGAAATAGTCACTATTTCAATAGGGCCTATGTGCAGTAATTTAAGCGTTGTATGCATGAATTATCGATTGTTTGATTTTGTGGGCTTTGGGGGTCCGCCATCTAACGAGGACATGTTCTGGGGGGCCACAGCATGAAAAAGGTTGAAAACCACTGGTTTACAGGATATAGGAATTACTGACATGTCCATCATTTATTAGCCTTCCTTAATTTCTATTGGAAGGTTGCCCTTCTTGAACAGCTGCAGTCAATGTGGTAACTGCCACAGTGCTCTTGGGTAGGATTTCCAGTATTCAGACCCAGAAAATTTGAGGAAATAGTTGGTGTAGTCAGGATTCCATGGTGCCTTGGTAATGAAAGGATGGAGAATTGGTGATAATCAAATGGGTGTGTGGTCCAGGAAAGTTGATTGAATGTTGTTGGAGCTGCAACCATCCAGACAAGTAGAGGGTCTTCCACTACCCTCCTGACATTTTGTTGTGATTGGACTACAGAGATTTGTTCTGACCTGTTGGTTCTGTGGTCATTTAGCTCTGCTTATTGCATGTTATGGTTACTTTTTACCACATCCATAGGCTAGAGTTATAGCTTCATCAGATTGGTAGTTCAATTATAGATGAGCTCAGTGCTGCACCTGGCATCTCTTCTACTCTCCCACTGGAATAGTGCTGCTCCTCTGGTTTCATGGCATAGGTAGAGTGAGGGGTACACTGAGCCATCAGATATCCTGTTACGGTGGAAATCTGATGCTGCCATTGGTCTTGAGTGCCATGTGGATGCCTTGCTTTAAGCTAATATGTTAAAGAAATATACTGAAGTGTCCAATTACTATTATTATATTGCCTGCAAGTGTGACCGCACAGCACATTCCCAGCCTACCTGACCCATTCCTTTTCTAAGTTCCCTCAAGGTGGTCAGACCACTGATTCCTCCTCTAAGCCCTCAGGGTGGACTGAGCATTGGCTTCCTAGAGTGAAGAGAGCATTGCCTCCTTTAAGCTGAGCAGTAACTCCTGACTGTGGATTGAGAGCTGCCTTCTGAGAGTAGACAGAGAACCCTCTACTTGGGTTAGACTCTGTCTTTTTGGAGTAGAAGAGTACTGTCCATCCAGAGCAGATCAAGCACTGTCTCCTTCAGGTGTATCTTCTTAGGGTAGACCAACCACTGTCTCTTTAGGATTGACTGAGCTCTTTCTCATCAGAGCAGACAGAACAGTGTGTCCTTAAAGATCCAAGCATTGCCTCTTTAGAGTGGACAGAGCACTGTTTCCCAGAGTGAACTGGGTACTGTGTCCTCAGGATGGACTGAGCATTATCTCTCTGGAGTGGACTAAGTACTGTCTCTTTAAGTGTACTATCTCTTTGGAGTGAACTGAGTACTTCAAGTTCACTTTGTTTACTTCAAGTTCCTGGGCATCAACATCCTGGAGGATCTATCCTGAGCCCAACACATTGATGTAATCACGTAGAAGGTACACCAGTGGCTCTACTTCATTAGGAGTTTGAGGAGATTCGGTATGTCACCAAAGACTCTTGCAAATTTCTATAGTTGTACGGTGGAGAGCGTTCTGACTGGTTGCATCACAGGCTGATGTGGAGGCTCCAATGCACAGCATCACAAGGGGCTGCAGAGGGTTGTAGACTCAGCCAGCTCCATCATGGGCACAACCCTCCCCACCATCAAGGACATCTTTAAGAGAGTGCCTCTAGAAGGTGTCATCCATCGCTAAGAATTCTCACCATCCAGGACATGCCCTCTTCTTGTTACTACCATCGGGGAGGAGGTAAAGGAGCCTGAAGACACACACTCAACAATTTAGGAACAGCTTTTTCCCCACTGCCATCAGATTTCTGAATGGTCCAAGGACCCATGAACACCACCTTGTTATCCCTTTTATTTGCACAATTTATTTATTTTGTAATTTATAGTAATTTTTATGTCTTTGGACTGTACTGTTGCTGCAAAATAATAAATTTTATGTCATATACTGTAGGTCAGTGATAATAAACCTGATTCTGATACTGCCTCCTCAAGATGGACCGAGTGCTGCCTGCATTGAGATGATCGAGCACTGACTCCTTTGAGTGAACCGGGCACTAGCTCCTTATGATCACTGTCTTCTTCAGGTGGACCAAGCACTGCCTACCCAAAGTAGACTAAGCATTTCTTCCTCAGAGTGGATTGTGCATTGTCTTCTTTAGATAGACCAAACATTGTCTCCTTAGAGTAGATGTGGAGTGCTTAGTAAGAATGGACTGAGTATTGTCTCCTTCAGTGGACTGAGCACTGTCCTCTTTGCATCTTTCAGTCCTTTCACAAGTGAATGTTGTTACAAGTTTTACAATCCCTTTTGGTTAAAAAGATACATTGCAGTAGAATGCAGCAACTGGAATCACATTCAGATCTATGCAAAATGGAGTATAGAGGAAATGGATAACAGAAAAGCGATGGGGAAACTGAAGGGAAGAAGAGCAGTGTGTAGTAAGAATCCTGAAATGTCGGCCAGAGAGCGCAAGGAACAATTGCTGGGATCAAATGTGTGTGTGTGCGGGGGAACCTGGGTGCTGGGTGACCTGGGTGGTCGGTAACCAAGGTATTGTCTCTGCAGACATGAGCCTGCAGTGCCCGAGGCAATGGTCACTTGGTGCGTCGACCTGGACAAAGGATCGACACAGGTAGGGGCAGAGAGAAGTGACCAAGGTATAAGGGAGTGAGCACGCCGGTGGTGAGGTCTCATGGATTTGGGGTCACCACAGGTTAGGTCACGACTGACACTGTGGACCGATTGGAATAGTTAAATGGGCTCAGCCATGCTTCCGAGATAAGTACCACTTGTTGTAACTTAGCAATAAAGTGCGTTGTGTGAAGCACTGTGTGTGCAAGGCTTATTTCTATCGGATCTGCGAACAATCCTGCTTAACTCTGGCACAACACAGTGAAAGAAATGGATATCAATGAAAAGAAAGGAGCTGTGAAGGGCAGGGTAACAAAAAGCAGAATCTGTAATGCAGAAGAAAGGAAATCTGAGGGCTGAATTTTAGAAGGGGACAAGAACTGATAGCAGTACGTGATGAGAATTGAGGAGGGAGAACATCAGCAGCAACCAGATTTGATGAGAAAGTGATGACCTTGAAATGGGATGAGGTTATCCAGATAATGGAACATATGCAGCAGACTTAAAATATAACTGCAGCCAGATTTTTCCCTTTGTTTCTTGACTAAAAGAAAATTAGGACCTACGCTCTGCTGGTATGTCAACTGTGCTAAATCATATATATTACGGTACTGTATGTGTTTTGAACTGCTTTCTCATTGATTCAGCTAAACTTGGCAAAAACAAAATAGAGAGAAAACAAAATGTTCATTTGTCAGTTGCACAACATTGAACTCAAAACTGCATTGTTCATGTGAAATTTAAAGTATTTATTATACCCTCTTAAGTGGACATTCTTCACAGGCAAGGAAGTTTTGTAGGATCAGATCCAGGTCAAGTTATGTTTCTTGAAGGATCCATTCATTGTTCTGTTCTCACTCTCTCTTTCCCATTTTGTGTTCTGTAAAATTTTCCACACCTCCCACAGTATCCACAACATTTCTCTCATTCCTCCCATTTCTACTAGCCTCCACTCAACATGGACCCATTAGAACATTAGAAATAGAAGTAGGAGTTGGCCAGTTGAAGCCTTACACCTGCTTTGCTCTTCAATAGCAACAGTACTGATCTTTTAATTCAGTGCCATTTTCCTGCGCTTAATTGATATCCTTTGATTTGTTTGATATCCAAAAATCTATCAGTCTCTCTTGTATGTACTTAGCCACGGTCCTCTTGGGTAGAGAATTCCAAAGATTCCCTACTCTCTGGGTAGAGAAGTTTCTTCTCATCTCAGCCCTGAATGGCTGACTGCTTATTTTGAGACAGTAATTCTTTGTCCTAGGCACCCTAACAAAGAAGAATATCATCCTTGCATCTGCCTTGTCAACCCCCATTAGAATATTTTATGTTTCACTGAGATGATCATTCATTCTTCTAATATAGACTGAAAAGGCTAATTTAATTAATCTCTCCTCAAGGGACTATCCTCTCATTCCACAAGTCAATCTGGTGAACATTTGTTCCACTCCCTCTATTACAAACATATTCTTTCTGAGACAGGAAGACCAGACCTGTACACAGTATTCCAGGTGCAGTCTTAACAGAACCCCCTTTAAATGCTGTCATCTACATCTTGAGTAATCTCCTGGCAAACTATTTGCCCAGACGAAATATGGGCAAAATTTGTACCTGACAAATGATTTCTCTTCAACCCATTGCAAGTCAACTGATGTCTCATACAAGGCATTCAGACAACGAAGTTCTTTCACATCATCATCAGTCCTGGCATGGTGCTTGGAATGCTTACTCTTGATGGCAGATGCAGATGGAGTTTACTTCCCATAGTGAGGGTAGTGTTCTTTGCTGTCCTGGAACTGGTCGTTCAATCTAATCCCTACAGTTCAATCTATCGGGAAGAACTCTGTGCCTGAGCACATCATATGTGCATCAACGCACATGGTTAGACTTCCAGCTGGAAAATTTATGACTTCCAAGAATATTCAATATTATAGAAATTATCAAATGAAAAATTCATAGATGAAATAGTTACATTTTATATGTGTCGTCATCCATATATTCAGTAGTATTTCATTGTTCCATTCAGTGGACTTGGGTACAGTTTTACCAAACATCTGGTAACCATCTGACATCTTTCTCAATGAAGCTGTGCAGAATGGCCTTGGGCTGCTTTATTGTTCAGCTGGGGGATAAGTGAATTGATACTTTTACCAATATATATGTAATCACAAGAGTAAGAAGATCCATTGTTACTTGGTGTGAACCTGCAGTCCATGAAAGAAGCAAAAAAATCAAGGAGAATGTGGAATGACAATAGAATTACAGCATAAAGGCATGATTTGCTTACTCACTATTCCAAGAGTACATCCCATCACTTGTTGCAAAGGATTACTGAAGTGCCCTTGTAGAATATCAATTTAGATGTCTGAAATACATTGGTGATATTTCTGATATTTATGCACGTTTCTTTTACAAATCATTCACAATTAGTCTGTTAGTAAGATTAATGTGGTAAATTAACTTCATATCCATTTTTGAATGCTCTATTTCAGTTTAGGGTTATTTTTGCTTGAAAATTTCTGAAATACTTTCATCACAAAAAGGCAGTGACATGATTCCATTACTGGTGACAGATAAATAGTGGATCTCTTTTTGTGAAATGAAGAAGGACATCTTGATGTTAATTGACTTTCAAATGGTGCTCTAGGATGTCTGGTAATTCAGTTAGATTTGAATCTGTGGCGCAGAGCAGCAATATAATTTCAGATAACATTTTAAATTGATTGAATCACGTGTCTTGTGAAAGAAGGGCATTTAATTGCTTGGGGACCCACTTGTCCATTTATTCATAGCAACAATTAATTAACATTTTGAAATGAGGGATTTGTAGTCTTATCAAATTAAAATTATGAGGAATTAAAATAAATTCAAATATTTTGAATTTCTGTTCATATTTATTTATTGACACCACAAAGCCTTTGTGTAATGTAAAATGATATAATGGTGTACCGAAGGTTATCTGCCAACTTCTCTGCCTACTTTATAACGAAAATCTCTCAGTTCAGCTATTACACAGTTCCACTCTATATTCATTTGTTCATTTGGATGTTATTTACAATGTCCACAAATATTGTCTATTCCCGATTGCCCCCAAAGTAAGAAGGCATTTAGAAGTCAACAATATTGGTGGGTCTAGAATCACATAGTGACCAGATCAGGTTAGGATGGCAGATTTTATTTTGTGAAGGACATTAATGAACCAGATGGGATTTTACAGCAGTCGAATAGTTTCATGGTTACCATTACTGAGAGAGTTTTTTTTAAATCCCAGATTTATTTAATTACTTGAATTTAAATTTGGTCAGCTTCAAGGTCTTGTCTCCAGACTTCTGGCTTCTAGTTGAGTTATTTAACTGCTGTCTTACCATGCTTACATGGGGCAAAGTAAAGTTTCTGTGCCAACACACAGTTTTTTGTCTGCATGTGTACTCTTTGCATCCTTACATTAACACTTGTCAAACCATTTCAGAGACCCATCGCTTAATTTAGTCATTGTGCTCTGAAAGATATGCAAAACCATATTTTTAATGAAGAGCTGTGGTATTTTGCCAATAACTTCTTGTGGTTATGCATTAACTTCCAGCCATTTTAATTAAGGATTTATAGTTATATTGCTATATGAAAACCAGAGGCTCATTTCGGAGGAATCTGATTTGGATGAATTTCCAATTACATAATGTGATGTTTAATATAATTTGTAATTTTAATGCTCTGCAGGAATACTTTTATTATTGTAGTAATATGTTTTTGTATTTGGTTCAAAAGAACAAAACTATAAAGATAGAACCTTGCAATTCTAAACCTGACACATTTTCTTCTGCCAGCATCAGTTCGAAGCCACAAGCTCCACTTAGGGCTGAACATAAGTGCCTGATATAAATTTCCACACCAGTAGTTGGTAGCCCCTGTCTACATAGTATGAACAAAAGCCCTATTAATTCCATGCAAGGGCAACAATATGCACTAAAGGAAGATAACTTCTTCGGTAATCCAGGCAATTTGCAATGTACACCCAGTTAAACCCCCTGGTGGCCAGTATTCTGTTACTTACTAAACATCACCAGCTGTCTTCACAGTTTGATTATTTTCTTGGACTTCACCGAAGCTGACATAAATCTATTCTCTGTGTTTCTTGTTATTTGTCAGTACAGTATATTAATATACATTTTTCTACCTATTACAATTATATATTTTTAATCCACCTGCCAATCTTTTCCAGGTCTTATCTGATTGGAGGAGGTATTCCATTCATAATTTGTGGAATCACAGCTGCAACGAACATCAACAATTATGGAAGTGAAGACAATGCACCATAGTAAGTAGCTTTTCTGTGTAAAGTGGATCTCACCTACCTGAAGTCACTGTGAAATAGTACACAATTCCTTAATTTTTCAGTCATATTTTCATGTAATCATATTTTAAAAGGGAAAACATAGCATTCTGTATTTACCATTAAATTTTGCATTACACTGTGAAAACATCCATAGGCCCAAATGAATGTCATGCTTTAAACAAAAAGAATCTATCTGTGCTTTGCAGTCACTGTCCGCTCTAGCCCCATGAACACACTATATTTCTGTGGCAAGTGGTGTCTAATATACTGCTGGTGTCTCTGCCATGGTCCTTCTGGGAGGTGCAGTGGACTACGAGTGATGACTAGTGCCAAAATTCTTTTTCATTCTTCCTAAAAACCTCTAATGATCAGAGGTATTTGGAGAGGGGTGAAAAAAATCATTAAAAGTATTAAAAATAAATTTAAAACACAAATTAATTTAAATGTTCATGAAACTGCTTTAAAGATATGCATAAATATTGAAGTAAAACAAAATGAACAAAAAACATCCAAGCTTACTCTTTAAATGAATGTTAGTGAACTGGACCATGCCGTTTCTGCCAGTGTGAAGCTGAAGGGCCAGATACAGAATATTTCAGCCTCTCCGCTCAACCACGTAGAAAATGTACCAGAATAATGAGTCCAGTGGCAGAACAAGTTTCATGCATGCACATCCTATCTCCAGCGCATCCCCAACCTCCACACTGCAGTGCCCAAGTGTGAAAGTCTGGAAAATCCTGCCACAAACACTGCAGTTAGCCAACAGTTCTCTATGGACCATTCTGCACCAGACATTCTGGCCCATTGAAACCACACCATGACTTTCTTGACATTAAACAGTGATCAACTCTAACAGTATTACTAATGTTGCATAATATTGATGGGTACCAAATCCACCTTCACTGTTATGAGTAACTCATAAATCTTCAAAGGCAGTTCCTTTGAATGACCAAATTTGAGTGGTGTGTAAAGCTGGCTACATATTTGACATCATCACTTCTATGGTAATTCCCAAGGTGAATTTCACCTCCAGTGTTTGAGTGAGCAGAGTCTTTCAAAACATAACCAAAATATAAGTATAAATATAAATATAAGTAAAATATGTCAGCCATGAATGTCTCTCAGAAAATAAAATCAGATAATTCTGAAGATATGCAGCAGGTCAGGCAGCATCTTTGAAGAGAGAGAGAGAGAGAGAGATGAAAGTGTTTCAGGTTAATGACATTTCATCAAAAGTGGATAAATGAGAAAACAGGTATGTTTTGTTGCAGAGAAGAAGGATGGAGAGAACAAAAGAAATGTTAGGGTGGAAGTTCACAACAATTCAGGTGACAAAGATGAGATGGCAGAAACAATATTTGTGCCACCAGGATTGTCAAGGTATTCATCTGATGACAGACACTCCCTTTGCTCTCTCAAGGCTGCTGCTATGTCTGCAACTGTAAATGTGCTCATTTTCTTATTTTCCAATTCAGATGAAAGGTTATTGTTTAAAACGTTAACTTTGTTTCACTCTCCAGTGAGGCTGCCTGACCTGTTGAACATCTCTAGCATTTTCTTGTTTTTTTATTTCAGATTTCCAGCATCTGTACTTTTTTGTTTTTTGACTAATATTTCTCCTAAGATGTACTTTTTGGTTGGATTACTTGGGGATTATTTCTTGGGTTCAATATCCCGCCTGCTCTGTCTCTCATTTGCTTATCTATTTGTCTCCTTTTTCCACAGTTGCTGGATGGCATGGGAGCCTAGTCTCGGGACTTTTTACGGTCCAGCTGCTTTCATTGTGCTAGTTAGTTGCATCTATTTTCTTTGTACGCTAGTACAGCTGAAGCGTCACCCAGGGAAGAAATATGAGCTGAAGGAGATGACAGAAGAGCAACAACGGCTGGCAAGCACAGAGGTAGGCCCCAGTCACGTAACGGACTCCGGCTCTGTGTCACACACATGTTCAATGATCTCTTCCTCCATGCTAGAGAATGAGCATTCATTTAAGGCTCAGCTCCGTGCTTCCGTGTTCACTCTCTTTCTGTTTATTGCCATGTGGACCTTTGGAGCTCTCGCAGTCTCACAAGGACACTTCCTAGATATGATCTTTAGTTGCCTATATGGAGCAGTTTCAGTGACCTTAGGACTTTTTATTCTTGTTCACCACTGTGCAAAACGTGATGATGTCTGGCATTGTTGGTGGTCCTGCTGCAAATCAAATAGGAATACATATGCTGTTCAAACAAGTGCTCGACCCCAGGTAACCATGAATGGTGATGCCCAGCTTCATGTCCCATGCCTCCTGGATTCTCCCTGTCCTAGTAAGTCATCATCCAGTTGTAATCATTCCGTCTCTGGACTCTGTAAATTAACTAATCTACATGCTGTGCAGAATCACGTAAACTGTGTTTCACCAGTTACGCCCTGTTGTGCCAAAATGCACAATGAACAAATCATTGATGACGACGGGCATATTCACCTACATGCGGATGGAACATGCAGACCGACAATGCACATCCACAGATGTCAGAAAAGCCGAACTAAACCACGACAGTTCATTCGGCACAACAGGTCCACAGCTCAAAGAGAATATGCCTATCATATTCCTTCCAGCGTAGATGGAAGCGTTCACAGTTCACATACGGAAAGTCATCACAGCATCCAGGATGGCCAGTCCATCCAAAGGCAAGTTATTTGTGCAAAAAGTGATCAGTGTCCTAATATCTGCCAGCCTGAAAGCAGCGATGCCAGCACAGTGTTATATGGGTGTAATAAAGCTGCAGACAGTGGTGTCAGTACAGAGGCTTTGCACCAAGGAGTCACTTTTGAGATGCAGTCACGAAGACAATCATGTCCTCTAGGTGTAACCAATCAAAATGGAATACTTAAGGGAAACCTGCATGAAGCCATGATTTATACTTCAGACAGTACAGGAAACATAAGGACTGGTCCTTGGAAAAATGAAACTACTGTGTAGTTTTTAGTTTCATGACTACAAATTTAAATCATTACAGCAACAAAATGTCATATATAAGTTTTGTATAATGCTTAGGTGTTCGTTTACATGATTCATTGTGCAGATATCAAGTTGCATTTGCATATTTCTATGTATACATATATATTTGTACAGCACATACAAAGCACCATAAGAGCAGTATTATATTATGTATTTGTACTTAAAGCTAAAAGGATGCATTTGTGTTACCACAATGTGAGCATTAATCAAAAAGTAGTCTGCAGATTTATCATAATTAAGTTGAAGCTTTTGATTATTTTTCTATCAATGTAAGTGGTTTCTTCAAAGTAAACAACCAAAAAAAGATGAGTGTTACTATTCTATTAAAGAGGCAGTAGCCCTTTGGTGGTTAGCACAAGTAGCATCTTAATGTTTGTTAAAAAAAATCCCCTATAATAATAAAAATATAATGTGCAATTTGTTCAGAGTATAAACTTATAATTTGTAATTATTTTTTATGAGTTTGCTAGCTTCATTGGAATAAATCATCAGATGAATAAATATTTGAAAGAATCCTGCATAATGTAAGATAATTGTGGACCTTTTGTTCTAATTGGCACATAGGGGAGTGATTTCTTTAGCATGGCGTGTAAATCCGACACCTATTCCATATAGGTTGGTCTGGTATATTACACAGAGCATACAAAAGAAACCTTTCCCACAAGGTAGAATAGAAAGGGTATTGGCTCTTTAATTTTGTATGAAGAAATATATTAAGTCTATATTTAGGCATACGGTACATGCTGAAATATGCATGATTTTTGTTGCATTTTATCATCAATATTCATCTGCTGTTATATGTAAAAGCTGATCATTCTGGTAATGTAAGACATATAGCATCTTTGCATTTTTAATACATGCAAATTAAACCATAATACTGAAACACAGTCATTGGACTACTTCACTGTTAAAGTCCCACAGCACATGTGTAAGGTTAAAGCTATAAGTGTGCTAGAGATGACAGTTTTCAGTTATCTGTGCAGAGCATGCAGTGCCTGTTGTATGTTACAGTGTACACTGTACAATGAATTAATGTTTCCAGTAAATGCAGATATCACCATGTCTGTTAGTAAAAAAGAACAAAAAAAATCTTCAAACCAAGTCTGTCATCTATTTTAATGAGACTTCTTTTAAGAATTTGCTTTTAAGAATTCACTGTCATCAATAAAAGGTGAAATCAGGTAAAATATGTCATATATGATTCCACTACTTTCTCAGAAAAGCAAGTGTATCCAACAGCAATGTATAATGTTTACAATAACTGCATTTCATCATAGCTAATCACAATACTAAATTTGTTTGACTCACTTAGGGATGGTTGGAGGTATGGGAACACTATGGTTATGTTATTGAACTGGTAATTCAGGAAAGGTGCATTCATATGGAGACACAAGAGACTGAAGATGCTGGAACCTGGAGCAACAAGATGCTGGAAGAACTCAGCAGGTCAGGTAGCATATGTGACAGTCAACTGTCCATTTCCCTACATAGATGCTGCCTGACCTGCTGAGTTCCCCTATGTATCTAGTAAAGTGCACTCAAATCCCAACATGGTAATTAGAGAATTTGAAATTAGTTTTTAAAATAACTGAAAATAAAAGTTTGCATGAGTAAACTTGATGTTGAAGCTATCAGATTGTTGTAATATCTTAGCTAAGTCACTGTTGTCACTGCCACTCTTGCCTAGTTTTACCTAAGGGCAATTTCAGTCCCACATCAATATGATTGATAGTTAACTATCCTCGAAAGTTGTCTAACAAAACGCAGTTTCAGAGAAAAACCAATGCTCAGCCAATAACACATGTATCTTGAGAATTAATTTTTAAAACTCCTCAGCTTTTCTCATTGGCATAATGAACTGCTTGCAGCTATGTGAGTAAGAGTTCCTTCACCTGCATTAAGTGCATAAATGCATTTTATTTTTATCTTTCAGTTGTTGATATCACATGATCTTTAAACCATACAACTAAGATCTAAGCTTCTTTGTTTAAAAGAACCACTAAACAGGAATTTGGAAATTTGCTAATATATTTTTTGTTCTGAATAATTATCATCATTTCTGGGATATATTACCTGCTAGCAATTTATATGGAATTACATAGATTTTGTAGCAGATAAACAAGCCATTCACCTCTCTGGTCTGTATTAACTGTGATCTACACAAGTCTATCCTTCCTCTTTATCCAATCCTATTAGCAAATATTTTATGAGGTGTATCTGGTATGCCACATAGATGCATTTCAGAGCATGGTTCAGGGGCAATTGTTTGCAACAAATATTTTTGGATGTTTTGATAATGTCCTTACTCATAATGCCCACCCATGGGATTTTTTCCCCTATATTTCCTATTTGAAATGAGTAGTGAACTTCATTGCAAATATTTTTCAAATGGAATTAAGAGGAACTAGTACTTTACATTAAGCAGTCAGAATTGAAGTGGATTTGTGAATGTATGACATTGGTGCACGGGAAGAAATGGTTTATTCTTATGAATATGATGCAGGACTTGCTGCACAGCAACAACAAATATTTATACAGCACAAGTAAAACATCCAAAGGTGCTTAGGGAGGATCATCAATATATATGTATTTTGCCTCTAGCTCACATAAAACTTCATTAAGAAGCTTGGTCGGATAGATAAGTTTAAATAAGTATCTTAACCCAGAAGAGAGATTTAGATAGGTAGAGATGTTAGGGAGAGAATTCTGGAGTTTAGACTATGGCAGCTTATAGCATGGCCATCAATGGGGAGTGATTAAAATCAGGAATAGCAAGATGCCAAAATTAGGAGAGAGGCAATGGAGAAATTTGTAAACAGGGATGAGGATTTTAAAATCAAATCGTTTTCAGATCAGGAGCCAGTATAGGTCAACAAGTACAGGAATAATCAGTACACTTTTTGATGAGTGCAGGTTTATGTAGAGTAGGCAATGGGAAGCAGAGGATATTTGAATGGATGCCTAGCAGTAACAAAGGCATGGGTGAATGTTTGAGGAACAGAGGTAGTGACGGTGGTCAGACAATGTTATGGAGATTGAAAGTCACAGTACAGCTGAAAGTGCAGGAAAAAGCTCAGCTTGGGTCAAACACAAGGTTACAAGTGGTCAAGAAATAATCAAGAAAACTAGTAATGAAATAGACCATCAATAACAAACTGACATCAATAAAATATGGATTATTATATTGTAAATACATGACCCCATATGCCAATTCATGAAATTAGAGTCATAGAATTATACAGCACAGAAACAGGCCCTTTGGCCCAACGTCCATGCCAGTCAAGTTACCTACCTGAGCTAGTCCCATTTGCTTGCATTTGGCATATACCTCTCTAAACCCTTCCTATCCATGTTCCTGTCTAAATGTCTTTTAAATGCCTCAACCACTTCCTCTGGCAGCTCATTCCACATACCCACCGTCCTCTGTGTGAACAACTTGCCCCTCAGCTCTCTTTTAAATCTTTCCCCACCAATGATACAAATATCTCTGGCAGGGCCCGAGCAATTTCTTGCTCACCTTCACACAGTATCCTAGGATACACTTGGTCAGGCCCCGGGGATTTATCCACCTTGATGCATTTCCTCTTTTGTAATACAGATATGTTTCAAGGCATCACTATTCTCTTCCTGAATTCCCTGTCTTCCATGACCTTCTCACAGTAAGTACAGACAAGAAGTAATTATTTAAGACCTCACCCATCTCATGTGGTTCCACACATAGATGTCAACAACGATCCTTAAGGGGCCCTATTCAATATTAATTCAAATTAATTCAATAAATCTTGTAGGTTTTGGGCTGGTCCCAGGAAACATAGAAAAATAGGAGCAGGAATGGGCTATTTGGCCCTTCAAACCTGCTCCCCTAATCAATACAATCATGGCTGATCCTCTATCTCAATACCATATTCCCGTTTTCTCCTCATACCGCTTAATGCCTTTTGTGTTAAGAAATCTGTCCACCTCTTTAGTATATATATATATAGCAACTTGGCCACAGCTTTCAATAGGCTGTGGCAGAGAATTCGACAAGTTCACCACATTTTGAGTGCAGAAATTTCTCCTAATCTCGTTCCTAAGTATCTTATCCTGAGACTACAGCCCCTGGTGCTAGAGCACCCAGCCAGCAGAAACATCCACCCTACACCCTCTCTGTCCAGCCCTGACAGAATTGTTTATGTTTTTAAAAGATCTCCTCATATTCTTCAAACTCTAGTGCACACAGGCCTAGACGATCTGATTGCTCCTCGTACAATAATGGCAATATCCAAGGAAGCAGTCAGGTGAACCTTCACTACATTCCCTCTATAGCAAGTATGTCTTTCTGAGCTGAAGAGCCCTAAAGTGCACACAATTCTCCAGATGGGGTCTCTCCCAAGTCCTGTATAATTGTAGTAAGATTTGCTTGCTCCTGTACTCAAAACCTCTTACAATGAAGACTAACATGATTGTCTTCTTGGCTTGTATCAGGTATAAGCAGGTTGCAGGTTGAGATGGTAGTAAGGAAGGCAAATGCAATGTTACCATTCATTCCAAGAGGACTAGAATATAAAAGCAAGGATGTACTGCTGAGGCTTTATAAGGCATTGGTCAGACCACATTTGGTTTATTATGAGCAATTTTGGGCCCCATATCTGAGGAAAGATCTGCTGGCCCTGGAGAGGGTCCAGAGGAGATTCACAAGAATGATGCCAGGAATGAAAGGCTTAACATATGAGGAGCTTTGGATGGCTCACGATCTGTACTTGATGGAGTTCAGAAGGATGAGGGGGAATCTCATTGAAACCTACCGAATACCAAAAGGCCTGGAGAGAATGGACATGGAGAGGCTGTTTCTATTAGTGGGACAGTCTAGGATCTGAGGGCACAAGCTCAGAATAAAGGGACATTCCTTTGGTACTGAGATGAGGAGGAATTTCTTCAGCCAGAGCGTGGTGAATCTGTGGAATTTGTTTCCACAGAGATCTGTGGAGGCCAAGTCATTGGGTATATTTAAGGTAGAGATTGATAGGTTCTTGATTGGTAAGGGGGTTAAGGGTTACAGGGAGAACACGGGAGAATGGGGTTGAGAAAAAATATCAGCCATGATTGAATGCCAGAGTGGACTTGATAGGCCGAACAGCCTATTTCTTCTCCTTTATCTTATGGTCTTATAAGAACTGCCTACTGTATCTGCATCAATGATGGTGTTCAAGGACCGTTGCGGATCAACATTTTCCAACCTGTCACTAGTTAAATTAATCACAAAAGTTGCAAGATTATTGTAAAACCCATTAATTTACTGACATGTAATGAAATTACCCAAATATGTTCTCTAGCCAAAGTCTGCAAATGTTTGGGAAAGTGAGGGAAAACATCATCAATCATCCTCACAAGTACAATCTACACACCAATGAGTTGCTCACAATGCTCAGTTTGGATTCCACCAAAACCATTTAGCCACAGGTTCATTATGTCCTTCACTTTATCATGATCAGGAGAACTGAATCTACTTTCACCTGAGGCAGCATTTGACTCGGCATACCACTTAATGTCTCCAGCAAAACTGAGGTCAGTAGGGGTCAAATGAAAATTCTTCCAGCAGCTGGAGTCACAGCTGATACCAGGAATCAGAATCAGATCTGACGCCATTGATTGCAGACTTAAAACACTGTTGGGGGAGTTGTAAATTGTGGTATCCAATAATGGAATGCTCCCTTTCATACAGTCAGGAATGGACCTATCTGCTGACTTAGTTCAACATGTTCGGTTCATTCACAACTCCTACAATAAAAATACAGTCCATTCTAACTTAGTTTACCTTAGCTAAGAGGAAACTACAATGTTTTTTCTGCCCTCGATTTAGGGAAAAGTTAAAATCAGTCAATATTTTCAATCCTGTTTCAATTTGGAAAATGCAAATGCATAGATGTCAATTGATGGTCAAACTGAGCTTGTTTTGATATCACCCATAGTCAAAGAACCAGCACTTAGTCCAGGTTCACACATAAACAATGAACAATTGATTGAGCAACAGAGAATTTCTGGATGCAGCGAGCCTCTGCTAAGTGTAAGTCAGAATGTGCAAGAAAAGATAGGAGCAAGAAAGGATGGAAGGAATCTGGAGAGGGTGTCACACATTCTGCTCTCTGCCTTCATCTTTTTATTGTTCATTTTCCAGGTGTAGCATTTTTCTTCCCAAATGCATTCATAAATGTCTCACAAAAATAAAGTTTGTTATGTTAAGTTGACTGCAGGGGCTGTCAATTCAATTGCTGTGAATGATGTGCGCTTCCAAATGTTTTAAGTTGTCTGAACAATATATAATAGTTGAAAGGAACGCAAATCCAACCCAGAATTTTAGATCAATCCACAATATCAACTGCCACAAAGAATAATTTGAACGTAAACTGACAAACATTGATGAAATGCAGACAATTTTCTTGTCAAAAAAAAAGCACCGGGCATTTAGATCTGGCTACGGTATGATGGAATGGGGTCAATTCAGATTGAATAGAAACAACAGAAAATCTTTTTTATTATAAAGCTGAAAGTCAGGAGTTTATGATTTCCTCTTTTATTTGGCAATTGATGATATTTGCTGAGATTTGTTGATTTTTACTGGCAAGAATAAACTTTATCAAGAGCACAGCAGGAGACAAAAATTTCCATGTTTTTAAACCTTCAGTACAGCATTGTACTAACTTCTCTGGAATAAAGAAGAAATTACAGTGATATGTCTACATTTCTCCTGGTGCAACCTTTCTCCCTTTAGTGCTATTTCCTGTTATTAAAAATAAAGAAGAAAAGAAAATGAAGCAAACTTGGATATACGTGTCATGGGTACTGATGCACAGTTCTGTACAAAACTGGGTTTATATTAAAGCATGAAAATACAAACTCTGTTATATTATTTCATGCAGTGTTAACACGTTCTCACAATTTTTTAGTAAAAACATTATTTCCTCATCGACTATCTGACTCCATTAAAAATGGGAGTAAAACAAATTACATTAATAAGAAAGACTTGTATTTACATAATGCCTTTCTCATTCCTTTCAGATGCACAATTTTGTAAGATATTGTTTGACAGAGTAATCCATAATGTTGGCACATATGATAATTAGCATTGGCCCTGAGTTGGGCCTACTTTTGTGTTGCCCTTGGTGTCTTTGTTGCTCTTCAGAAATGTTTAGTTGTTTATCTTATTCAGTGAATACTGATGACTGGATATGCAGTCAAAAAGAATCCCTTGGCTACAACATGAATGTTCCTGCCTTAACTCTGTGTCATTGAGCAGCTTTCCGGGGAGGAGGAGAATAAGTGGATCAGTTGGATGGCTCTAAACCTTCTCTGTTCCTAATCCGGATGGTCAAGAGCTCACATGATGAAATAGGACAACACTATAATACCTGAGAACTGTAAGTAGCAAACTATGCAACACCTTTTGGTTTGCTCACTGCTGGACACAAAACAAAATATTCTTAATGGCACTTCTCAGGACATGTCAGGTAATATTTTTCAAGTAGAGACACTTAAGTAATAGAGGAAAAACAAAGTCCTTCGCAATGTGTTCCCACAAACAGAAATAGGATAATGACCAGATAGTATGTTTCAATGTTATTGGGTGAAGGATGAACAAGAACTTCCCTGATCTTCTTCGGAATAGACATATGGGGTCAATTACATCCACCTTAAAGAGTTCACAGGGCCTTGGTATTGTATCTCATCGAAAAGATGACATGCGAAGTAGGGCATTGTGCCATCAGTACGGCACTGGAGTATCAGCCTAGATGTTTAATGCTCAAGTGTCCAAAGGTAAGAGTACTATCATTTAATTGATTGATTTCAATATTAACGTGGCTTTCACTCTATTAAATACAAATATGGTTCACTTGCAATATACCTGCCATTAAGCTGACGATTTCATATCATGAAGAAGGAATGAATGTGAGGAAAGTTAAAATTCCATCCATTTATTTCTTCTCTGTTCATTAGGTCCCCTCCCCCCCCCCATCTGCATTTAACATCTGAGAGAAGATAGCAATCTTCATGCAGGTCTCTACTAATTAACGGAAGATTAATTAATGAGTACTGAGTAATTAATTCAGATTGAGTTGCCTTATAGTTCTGCCCTTGTAGTTTGTCTTCAAAAGACCCTTTGGTCTATCTAAGTGGGATTGGGAACTTGCTGTACACAAAATAAAAAGTAGTAAGGTTTGAATGTGCTTACTATTTATTCTCTGTGATCTCTAAAAGGAGAAAATTTGATGGCCTTCATCAAAACAAAAGAGTTGGTTATTGACTGAAGGAGGAGAGGTGGTGTACATGCTCCTGTCTACATCAACAGTGCTGAGGTTGAGAGGGTTGAGAGCTTCAAGTTCCTCGTAGTGAACATCACCAATAGTCTGTCCTAGTCCAAGCACATAGATGCCACGGCCAAGAAAACTCGCCAGCGCCTCTACTTCCTCAGGAGGCTAAAGAAATTTGGCATGTCCCCTTTGACCCTCACCAATTTTTATCAGTGCACCATAGAAAGCAGCCTATCTAGATGCATCGTGGCTTGGTATGGCAACTGTTCTGTCCATGACCCCAAGAAACTGTAGAGAGTTGTGGACACAGCTCAGCAAGTCATGGAAATCAGCCTCCCCTCCATGGACTCTGTCTACACTTCTTGCTGCCTTGATAAAGCAGCCAGCATAAAGACCCCACCCACCCAGATATTGTCTCTTCTCCCCCCACCCATCAGGCAGAAGATACAAAAGCCTTAAAACATGTACCACCAGGCTCAAGGTGTTATAAGATGATTGAATGGTTCCCTAGTACAATAGTATGATAGTACAACTCTTGACCTCACAATCTACCTCATTATGACCTTGCGCCTTATTATCTACCTGCACTGCACTTTCTCTGTAACTGTAACACTTTATTCTGCATTCTGTTGTTGTTTTACCTTGTACTACCTCAATGCACTGTTGTAATGAATTGATCTTTATGAACAGCATGCAAGACAAGTTTTTCACTGTACCTCAGTATATGTGACAATAATAAACCAACTTACCAATTTTATATTCTTATACAAGTTGTGAAGAAGTAGTATGAGGCAAACATTTTTTAAATATAATAACCGTGTTACTCTGATTTCACTGGTCATCAGTCTCTTAGCTGGCTTTACTCGTTTAAATGCATTGTCAAGTTCCTTCATCCCTCTCTTCCAACAAGGATAGCCTGCTCAAAGAGAGCATCAGTCAGAGATGGAACTGCAGCATTGTACTCATGTTTGCTGCGAGCACAGGCTCACAGAATTTAGAAGACAAAATTTGCTTAATTGTATAATGTTTCCTCTCTTGTGCAGAATGCCTGTCTGTATTTCTCCCTGTCTCTAGTCCAAGCCAGTTTAAATGCACATAACAAGATGTGAAGTTAAGCTGTTATGCAAATAGACCTAAAAGTGACTCAGCATTAAATTAAATTTGGTGCAGAGTGACTGAGGTCTTGGTGCTTGGAAACTGTCAATAATTGACAACTGCTATTGACTGTCTGCTCAGGACGAGCAAGCAGATGCCAATTTTCAAAAGCTTGTGAGAAAAGAAAGAGGATCACAAGCCTAAAATTCAAGCAGATTCTTGTTTATTTAAAAAAAGATATAAGGCTATACAGGCTAGGTCTCATAAATGCTAGTCAGCTAATCAAAATGTGCAGTGAAAGAGCAACAAGACAAAAGAAAATTACTGCATAAATTGGAATGATGGTTACCTGAAATGATTGCAATCAAGTTAATACTCTGAGGAAGTTCATAAATACGTGGACTGTATCTACAGACTGAAAGTTACAAACGGTATTAACATATTCAAGAAGACTGAAACATGATCTGAAATGATAGACTGATTAGTATTAGCAACAGGGGAAATACATCATATCATTTTCTGGAATGCTTATACTGCTTATTGTAGCAAGACAAATACTGGATTGTTTTGGAAATATTATATTGTCCCTCCCAAAATTTCTGGAACTCATTAGGGAGGCAGCTAAATCAGTGAACCAAGGTTATCCAGGGAACATGATTTGCTTTGATTGTCAGAGTTAGTGGCTGAAGCTTTTTTTCCGAATCTGATGAAGGCTTGGAAATACTGAAAAGTTAAAAAACTGAATTGAAAATTGGTTTGTTGATAGAAACCTGAAGCAGACGAATAAAGATGTTTTAACAGGGGAGTAGTATCCTACAGTATTCCACATGGATTTGTTGTAGATCACCTGTTGGTTGAACTATTCAAAAATTATGTACAGAATGGTACTTCTGGTTTAACACTATAAAATTACATAACAACAATCCACGTAGACAAGAAATTGGCATCTAGGGAACATAAGCATTCAATAGTTCTGGATTAACTAGGGTTATTAGCTATTGAACTAGAGAGAGAAATTTATGTCCATAAATCTGTGCTAATATGTACTGACATTTGAAATGTGGATTTACATTAAATGGGTATTCTATGGTAAAGGTAAATATAATTTTATAAAAGTCAACACAGTAAATCAAAGACTAGAATAAATTTCAAGGGTATTTGACAATAAAATTTTAAAAAATTAATTTTGAAACAATATAAAGAAGATTTGCCAAAATTTTCACTTGTGCCTGTGGAGGCCTGATAATCAGGTGCTGGATGGACTGCGAAATGGAAATTTAGTGGTGCCCAAGGCATTGAGCTCTACTTAGTTGGCCTTAAGCTAGGGAAGTTCAATCCTTTGCCTACTGCACCAATGCAGAGCCCGAGCGCGAGTCTAGGGGGTCGGGATCAGAAAAGCTCAGGAAAGTGTGACAGATTGGAAGTAAGGTTAGGTCAATGGTCAGTTGTCAATGATTGGAGGGCTTTCAATCAGGGGAATGGGGTGATTGGTGCCTGGTAACTGAGGGGTGCTTATGCCAAATGTTTGGTGCCTGGGAGTGGAATCAGATCAGATGATCCATGCTCGGATAGAGTTAGGTCACATGATCAATGCTTGGTTGGGATGGATAGAAGATGGTTGAATGATAGGTGTTGAGAAGTTGTAGTCAAGTGTCATAGAGCCATTCAACACAGTAACAGGTTATTTGGCAGTTGTATCTATGTCAGCCATCTAGCACCTATCTACACTAATCCCATTTCCCAGCTATTGGTCCCTAGCTTTATATACCATGGTGCTTTAATTACTCATTTAAATACTTCTTAAATCATTCAAGAGTGCCTGCCTCCACCACCCTCTCAGGCAATGCATTTCACAATTCAAACACTGTCTGGATAAAAAAAACTTCCTCAAATCTCCTCCAAATCTTCCACCATCTACCTTAAACCTTGGCCCTCCAAAGACACCTCTGCTTAGAGGAAAGGTTTCTTTCTATCTATGCTGTTCATAACTTTGCATTTTTCAATCAAGTCACCCCTCAACCTTCTCCGCTGCTAAGAAAATAAGCCCAGTCTATGCAGCCTCTCCTTATAGCTGAAGTACTTCATCCCAGGCAACATCTTGATGCACCTCCTCTGTACCCTCTCCAATGCAATCACATCGTTCTAATAGTGAGGTGACTAGAACTGTACACAGTACTCCATCTGTCGCCTAACCAATGACTTATATTGTTGTACCATAACTCCATTACTCTTATTTATATTCTATGTCCTGATTGGTGAAGGCAAGTATCCCAGAAGCCTTGTTAACCACCTCATCTACCTGTGCTGCTGCTTTCATGTATACTAAGAACCCTCTGTTTCTCAATACTTCCTGGGGTCCTAGCATGCATTGTGTCTCATTAATCTTTCCAAAATGTAATGCTTTACATTTTTCAGGAATAAATTCCATCTGCCATTTCTCTGCCCATTTCACCAACTAATCAATACCATGCTGTAGCCAAAGACCACTGTCCTCACCATCCACAACAGCACCACTCCTCATGTCACCCACAAACTCACTAATCATACCTCCTTCATCCACATCCATTGTTAATTTATATAACAAACAGCTGGGGTACCAGCACTGATCTCTGTGTTACACAACTAAACATAGGCTTCCAGTCACAAAAACAACTGTCAAACATCACCCTCTGCCTCTTATCACCAAACCAATTTTGGATCCAATTTGCCAAATTACCCTGGATCCCATGGGCTCTCTCCCATGCGGGACCCGATCAAAGGCCTGAGAGAAGACGATGCTGAGACATTTTGTGATGTCCTCAAGAAATTCGACCAAGTTATTCAAGCAGGACCTCCCTTTAACAAAGAGGAGACACAAAAGACTGCAGATGCTGAAAATCTGGATCAACACACAAAGGAGCTGGAGGAACTCAGCCGGTCAGGCAGTACCTGTGGAGGGAAATGGACAGTCAACGTTTCATGTCGAGATCCTTCATTGATTATTTTCCTCCACAGGTGCTGCCTGACCCGCTGAGTTCCTCCAGTTCCTTTGTGTGTTGATCCTCCCTTTAACAAAGCAATACTGAGTATCCATGATCAATCCCTGCTACTCCTAGCTGACTAATCTACTTTTAAGCTCACTATGATGTCAATTAATTCATTTTTGATGATAATTTGTTCCAGAATTCCACTTCCCCCTCCCTAAATTCTCCAGCTACAATGTTCTTCTTCATGATGAACGGAGATGAGAAGTATTCATTTAAGACCTCACCTTGCATAGCTAAGTGCCTGTCTAAATGTCTCTTAAATGTAGTGATTGCATCTGATTCCACCACCACCTCTGACAGTGAATTCCAGATATCAACCACTCTCAGGGTAAAAATATTTCCCCTCAAATCCCCCTTTAAACTCTTTCTTCTCATCTTAAACCTATGCCTCTTGTTACTGTGGGAAAAAGATTCTGACTACCTCCCCTACTTATTGCCTCTTATAATTTTATATACCTCTATCAGGTCACCTCTCAGCCTCCTTTCCTCCAGGGAAAACAATCCCAGTCTATCCAATCTCTCCCCATAACTAAAGTCCTCTAGTCCAGGCAGCATCCAAATGAACTTCCTCTGCACTCTCTCCAACACAATCATTAATGGGGCATAATGCAACGGAGCAGTTAATTTCCACTTACACGGATTATTGTGTCATGTAATCAGTGGGTTGGGTAGGGATAAAAAGAAATTCAGTATGTGGCGATGTGAATATGTCCCCCACAGAAAAGCCTGGGGGTTTGCAACCAATGTCGGGTTCCCAGTCTTGGACTGACATCTACTCAGCGAAGCCCCTTTGTATTGTGGCAAGCAGCACTATGAAACTTTAGTTAGGTTGTGATCAAAGGGACCTAATTTCTGCTCTAAGTAGATGTTACACTAGGAATGATGTTATTAAGTGCATATTCCAAAAAGGAAAACATTTCATCCACTCAACTACTTTCCTGGCTAGTTGAATTTCCAAAATGGCACATTACCAAGATAAGTATTGACTTTCATCCATGTGATGCTGAGAAAGACAATTCCATGTGACTGAATGTTTAAGAAATGATATTTAGGTCACGATGTTGAAAAGGATGTTACGATACCGGGCCGAATTCAAAGAACAGCACCTACAATTAGCTAGCTTTTAAAAGAACAAATCAACTTGAAAGTTAACCCTTTTTTTCTCACTACAGTTGTTGCATGAGGTGCTGAGCATTTCAAGCATTTTCTGGTTTACCTTCTTGCTGTTTATGTGAAGCTTGTTGCCACACTGACTCACCGGGTTACATAGCCAGTAATGGAGAAAATTAGAAGAATAGGCCTGCTGGACTTTGGTCCATATTTACTTCTATTTTGATTTTGTCTTCACTGTTCAGAGAATCATTATCATTATTACACCAAAATAGTACATCAACTTCCAGTGTTTTCTCCACTACTGAGTTAACCATTTGTGTGAAACAGTGATTTTAAAAAAAATTACAATAGTTTATTCCTTGATTGAAAATTGATTAATAGAAGTCATTGTAAAATCAGTTACTCTGTAAAATGTGAGCGCAACTTGTCTGGAGGTTAGAAGAAGGGTGGATCATATAGAGATCTTAATAAAGATTAATGTATTTGTTGTGCCAAATGTGCTTTAAGTTTACAGAATGCATCTGGTGACATCCAGTGGCAACTTTAACACACTGCAACAACACTGTAAAATTCTGATTGTAATAAAAAGATTACTGGCTATTTTGTTGAATAGTTTATTTTAGTAACCGCCAGACAGAAATAAAATCATGTTTGTAGTGTTTGTTATGATTAGAATGGGCGGAATCGAGCTGATGGAAAGCTGGCGATTCTGAAGGTAACTGCTGACTTTCGCTACTTGGATCATTGAGTGAGGTAGCAAAGCACAAATGTGCTGAGGAGAGGGTATGGATGACGAGGGATTGCTAGCATACATTTGAATGGTGTCATTGACTTTATGGATAAAGACAAGCGCACGTAACTGAGTTGTTGTACTTTATTTTAGTGCTTTTAATTATGTGTTAATACTTTAAGAAGTTTTTGATTACATTTGCTTTTTATTGTTTAGAACGTAAAGTTATTTTAATGTTTTAAATTGTTCGGAAGAGTTCTTAAATATCTCTGCCCATTTATCAATTATTCAAAAGCTGCGATGAGTTGTCAAACACTGACACAGCATCCTGAGCATGGGCCTTCAGGATACATCGCCTGTGGCCTGCTTGCTGCTTGGAGCCCCTCCACTTCTGGAGTGCAGTGGGTCACTTTAACTTGTTTTCCATGCCTGGAAAAAGTACACCCAGGCAGATGGGGACTGTGCAGAGCAAAATAGTCAATCACTCCAGTTAGGCTTCTAGTCAATACTTTTGAAATCTTCCCTCGGAGCAATTCTTTGTTTCTTTGCAAAAAAAAATTTGAAAAATTCCTGGTTATGACTTATATATTGCCTATTTATATTACTAATAACTACACTCTAATTATCACTAATTACTGTGATTTATTAATGATTATTGAGCCAGCCTTAAATATAATCATTTTGACAAATCTGTAAGAATATTTTCAGGTTGTAATTAGCAGAAGAGATAAAGGGGAACCAATGAATGTGATGTATTTGGACATTTACCTTCCTCATCATTTGCTGTTCCTGTATGTTAGCTGTCAGTGATTTATGTACAAGGATGCCCAGGTCCCTCTGACCACTAACACCTTTCAGTTCTTTACCATTTAAATAATACTCTTTTCTATTTTTCCACCAAAGTGGGTGACCT
Source organism: Pristis pectinata (assembly GCF_009764475.1). Taxonomy (NCBI): domain Eukaryota; kingdom Metazoa; phylum Chordata; class Chondrichthyes; order Rhinopristiformes; family Pristidae; genus Pristis; species Pristis pectinata. The sequence continues at coordinate 28,888,426 of NC_067416.1, forward strand.
CACATTTTTCCATGCTATTTTCCATCAGTCATATCATTGCCCATTTTCGGCCTTTGATAAGTTTTTTTTATTGATAACTTTCCAGAAGTTGTTAGCAAAATTAGGACACATGGGATTTGGGGTGGGGGGAGGACAGGCCAATGTCCTGGCATGCATTGACAATTGGCTAATAATGACTAGTCGAGTAGGAGTAAACATGCAATTTTGGGTTGGGAGGCCAGGACATAGAGGATGCGAAGAGAATTCAAGGAGATATAGAGAGGCTACATGAACAAGTGATGACATGGCAGATGAACCATCAGGTGGAAAATGTGAGGTCATCCACTTTGGTAGAAAAAAATAGAAGAGCAGAATGCTTTTTATGATGGCGAGAGACTGAAAGGCATTGAGGTTCAGAAGGACCTGATTGTCCTTGTACATAACTTGCAAAAAGTTACCATTGGGTACACTGAGTACAATTAGGAAATCAAACAATATGTCAGTCTTTATTGCAAGAAGATTTGAGTAGAAGAGCTAAAATGTCTTCTTGGAATTTAGATGGCCTTGGTGAGACCACACTTGTCTTATTGTCTGCCTGCACTTCCTCTATAACTGTAACACTTTATTTTGCATTCTGTTATTGTTTTCCCTTGTACTACCTCAATCCACTGTTGTAGTGAAATGATCTATATGCATCGTATGCAAAACAAAGTTTTTCATTTGCGATATAATGTACCATTCTGATTTCTGTGCCTAAGGAAGGATGTTCTTGCAATTAAAGTTCTGCAATGAATGTCCATCAGATTGATCTTTGGATGGGGTGGTTCTCTTATGCAGAGAGATGAAGCAGATTGGGCTATTCTCTTTTTTGTTTAAAAGAACGATAGATGTCACTGAAACATACAAAATTCTAATAGGGTTTTAAAAGTGTTTGTAAGGATGACTGGGATGTTTAGAATGAGGGGTCACTCTCTCAAAATGAAAATCAATCAATCAGAATAGAGTTGAGAAGAAATTCCTACAAACTGGAGGTTGTAAATCTTTAGAATTCTTTACTAAAGAGGGCTGTGGAGGTTCTGTTGCTGAGCAGCTGAAGATAAAGATTAATAGAGTTGTGGATATTAAGGGAAGCAACGGATGTGGGATGAGTGATGCAAAATGGTGCTCAGGTGAAAGATCATCCATAACCTCATTGAATGGTGAATCAGCCAGAAGTGGTTGAATGACCTATTCTTGTAGCTACATCTTATATTCTGGTAAAAAATTGAGCATGCACTATTTTATCATAATAGAGTATATCATAAGAGTAAAAGTTCCATGAGTTTCAAGGGTATGAGGGAAAAATCATTTCTGTTTTAATCTTTCAAATGGCTTGAAACATGTCATGTAAAGAAAAGACAAAAAATTAGTTCAAACTTGAAATCAAGGCCAACATTAAGAAGACTTGCTTTGCCACTGCTATTTGTATTCCATTCCGTTTGCATCAATCATCTCAAGATAAGTATGCACGTCCTATTCTTTCTGAAAATTGAATTTAACATGGGCAATAACGTCCACTTGTGATGAAACTGTCACAGTTTTCCACACTTAACAGATTCTAAAATACCTTGGAAAGGCAGAAACGGAGAAACCCCAGATAAAGGTGCAGCTGTAATCACACAGTAACTGAGGTTTACGGCATTTTGTACATCACATTAAAAAAAATCAATTTGCTATCTGAAATGCTTCTTCATTTATTGGCTTTCCTGCAGATTATTTCTCTACCCAGCTGACAAAATAATTTGATTGATTAGTGGTAAACTGCATAGCCAGTTACAAATGTAACCAATTTTGACAGCATTTCCATTGACTGATTGTAACTTAGGTACAATTTTACTTTCATAACATTGCTGACATTTGCAAAACAGTTTGGATACCACGCAAATAACTACAGCTTGAGAAGAAAATGAACTCTAGGGAATGAAAGCTAGCTGAAGAAGGACGTTGATTTTTGTTCTGCAGTAGCTCAGATTCGCATAGCTTGAATAGTAACCAAATGAGGTCACAAAGAGAGCTATCTTGACCATTCCATGCAGCATCTGTTGATTGCTACTGTGAACTGAATTATATAAAATAGTAACTAAGATACAAGTAAGTTCAATTTTTGATGCATTAGCTGCTTTCACAAAGCTTGGTTTATATTGAAAATTTGAAGCACTGGGCAGATTTTCATGTATTATGCATGTCAATTTGAAATCAAGGCCAACATTAAGAAGACTTGCTTTGCCATTGCTATTTGTATTTCATTCCGTTTGCCTCAATCATCTCAAGATAAGTATGCACGTCCTATTCTTTCTGAAAATTGAATTTAACATGGGCAATAACGTCCACTTGTGATGAAACTGTCACAGTTTTCCACACTTAACAGATTCTATGCTATTCACATTTATTTATAGTGGCAAGCTTGGAAGTATCATACTTTAAAATCATTGTGTCCAAAACAAATTAATGATTAGCCATAAAGGACAATATAGTTGTTGCTTTGCCAGTCAAATTACCGATTGGCTAAAGGAGAAACAACAAATAAAAAAGACTTTTGAGAACAACGTTCCAAATGTTGAAAAGTAAACAGAAGTAAATAAGCAATCAGATTTTTTTCTAAACCCATCAAAAGTAAACTAGGAATTAGCAATCCTGGTTTTACAAATTAAAATCTGGTAATGGAACAATCTACCCCAAGAATCCTATGAATTTGATCCAACTTCATGGAACAATACAGCCCAGAAACAGGACATTTCGCCCGCCAAATCCTCACCAACCATCATTCATCCATTTATACTAATTCTACACTAATCCTGTTTTATTCTCCTGCATTGTCATCCAACAACCCCAGATTCCACCACTTAATTGGCCACTGTAAAATAGGGGCAATGTGGGAGGAATCCAGAGCACCCAGAAGAAGCCCATACATAACAGAGAGAACATGCAAACTCCACAAACACACCAGCGAAGGTCAGGATTGCACCCTAGCTTTGCCATTGTGCTGCTCCTCTCCAGCTGAGAATTTCCTGGTGGAAGTAACCTGTAAGAAATACAGATTACATAAGTAAAATATTACAGATGCTCCAAATGCTAAAAACAGATAGTGCTCAGCAAGTCAGGCAGCATCATAGGGAGAGAAAATGTTAACATTTCACGTTAATGAATTTTTGTCAGAACCATATCATTTCATGTACCAACTCATACATTTCCATGTTCAGGATTGTGAACAATCAGAAAATATTTTCATGGAATGGATTCTGATAAATGGTGAACCCTCCAGCATACTGCACATCACCACCTCCCATCCACCTCCCACTCCCCTCACCCCTCCACTGGAGGTTTGTGTTCGAGGACACAGCAATGGGAGTACTGTTGGAAGTTAAAGGAGATGAGAGAATATTCTCTAGTTTGACATAGACATATGGCACTTATTTGTTATGGAGATTACTTGCTATATGGCAGCCAAAGCCTGGATGAGATTGAGTGTCTGTTGCAGGCTAGCACAAGCCACTTCATAATCAGAAGAAAGAAATACTTGCATTTATAAATTGAACCATGTTTCTTTCAGAATCCCTCAAACTTGCTACAGCCAAGTATTTAATTTTAGAATTGTATCACATATTACAATGAAGAAAAATGACAGCCAAATGGCAGCAAGTTCCCATAAACAGCCATGTGATATTGACCAGAGACTTTGTTTCTGCTGATGGTGATTGAGGGTTAACCATTGGCCAAGCTATCAAGGATAGCTCTTCAAAATATTGCAACAGCGATTGTTTTATAGCCATGGAGCGAGCATACAGGACCAAAGTTTAACATCTCATTTGAAAGATGGCAAAGAAGTGCTCCCTTGTACTGCACCGTGGTATCAGTGGAAGAGTTGTAAATGGAATTGAGCATTGTGGAATCACCAGCAGACGGTTGCATTCTTAATTTAGCGATAGAGAGGATTTAATTATGAAGTAATGATAATAGTTGAGCTAAAAATGTTTACCAGGGGAACCCCCGCAGTAATGTCCAGTGGCTGTAATGACAGGCCACAGCCATCTTCCTTTCCATGTGTACAACTTGAACTACTGTCCAGTTTTATCCCATTGGAATGAGTCTTGCCAGGCTTCTTAGTACCACCAGTGAGGGAATACTGCCTCTATGCCAAGGTTAGTGACTCTCCCCTGTTTCGTGTGTCTGGACTGCCTTTCTGAATGGAACTTAACAATTCTGGTGAAAGCAAAAGTGAGCAAAGATGAAAAAGTTAAGTGCCTCCAAACACAACCAAAACTATATTCTATAAAGATCCTTAGTTATATATCCCAAATCAAAAAAATCTAACTGTCAGCAAGGAAAACAAAACACACAAAAACTTTTTTCAGATCTCTGGGCCCATCATCCTACACAAGTCACAACCTTAGGACTTGACATAAAAATTGCTGAATGTTTCTGAGGCCTTGAAAATCCTCAAACTTACAAAAATTGTACTAATTAGTCCTTAATTGACCCCTTGTCTTTTCATGTAATTAACCCATCCAAATCATTAAAAACAGAAAATGTTGGAAACATTCAGCAGTTTAGCACTGTTGATGGAAAGAAAAGCAGAGTTACCATTTCAAGTCAAAGACCCATCATCGGAATGTTTCTAATTAACGGTCTTCAACATGAAATGTCAACTCTGTTTTTCTTTCCACAGAAGCTGCCTGACCTGCTGAATGTTTCCGGAATTTTTTCTATTTTTATTTCAGATTTCCAGCACCTGCAGTTTTTTCATTAAATCAATGTTTAGCTGGCCTTACTTCTCTAAATGGATTTTTGAGATATATTTTCTTCTTGAATAATGGTTGAAAATTTTAATTAAGCTGAATTGAGTAATTAATTGAATATGGATGGTCCACATTATATATTAGGTCCTATATAATAAGAGAGCAATTTGCATCTAAGACATAGCTATTATCCTAGAGTAACAAACAGTTCCCAGAATGTTTTGTTTTGGCGACTCAATAACATGTTAAGACTTGGATGAGGAAGGGAATACACGAGAGATCAACAAAGGCAGATTTGACTATATCTCAGCAATTAGGCATACACTCATCATTACTTCATGTGAACCACGGGCTGTTTATGCACATCAGAGTAGTCTGGGATTTGTCACCAGCTATTAATCCAGGGTTGACCTGCCCACAAATTTAGCAGCAGGGATAGCACTTCCATGGCTTTGAATGTCACCAGAATGTAAGATTATCTGTAACCCAATTCCAACAAAACACTGCAAATAATATGTCAAATCAGTCAGTTGAGGGTCTGTAGACCTATCAACCAAGTCACAAAAATCAAGTTTACATAGGGTGACGATTCCACTAATTTCCTTGTGGAAAGAGCTCAGAAAAACTGGTCACTGGCAGAATTACTGAGGCATGCATGTGACCCTCCCTACTCTTCACATCAACCTACAAGGTTAGGCTAAAATAGACTTTTGCGAATAGAGAACCAAGATAGCAGAGGAAGAGGATGGCAGTGACAAATGTCAGAGAGGGACAAGAAATGATTGTCCCAGTCACCAAGGATATTGTTTAAATCATTTTGTGTAGTTTATTTCATTCTTTTGAGCAAATTACAGGTACAGATGAAACACACAAATATCTAAACATGTCAATGCCCAATGGTCTGGAAACAACCCATAATAGTCTTCAAGTTCAGTCAATGCACTAGGCATGTACTACTAGCATTGACAAGGAAACTAAATTATTGCTGATAGTCTGTAGCTACCCTGTTCAGTCTAAAAATGTACTTTAAAAGCTCCAGAGAAACAACTGAATGAAGTACAAGGCACTTGGCTCAACCAGAATGAGATTCAGCAGGAATGTGGAATTGAGAAAAAGGATGAAATCAGTCATGACCTTATTGACTGGTGTAGCAGAGTTGAGTATGTTGAATGTTCTGCTCCTGCTTTTATTTCTTGTGTCCTCAAAACATTCAGATGCTCAAGCAAACATTCTGCAGTCTGGGTCTACAAAAAAAGGGAAATGCAACCGATAAAAAATTAAGGTTCATCTAGAACTATTGGCAAAATAGGAAGAGGAGAGAGAAAAATAAAGGAAGATGGCATGCATTGAGAAAATGCTCCACTAGCCATTGTTAGAACATGATAATCCATCTCCTTTATAAACTGTATTGGCCATTTGGTCAATATTTTGAGATCCATTGTGACTATGGTGCTTTCTCCTTCATCTTTTTTTGGCCTGCCTGCACTGTTAGACATTGTTGTCCATGCCAACCTCTTCCAATGTCCAGCTTCTGTGGCTTGGTTCCTCTCTACCATTACCTATTTGGATGCAGCAGATGCAATATCTACTCAACCTTTCATAGCACGATCACCTCTGGATGCCAAGTAACTCTGGTTGTGGCTTCCTCCTTTCTTCAACTGTAAGCTTTGCATCAGTGACTCTGCCCATAGATCTGGGTATAAACTGACGTCATTCAGCTCTAATTCTCCACCACCTCTATTGACCTCTCAAGAGGCACTGTACTTCCATATTGCTCATTCAACATTGCCTTTGTAGTCTCTCCAGCCTCAGCATGAAAACTATTGCTTTCAAAAATATTCATAAACATAGCCGCAGCATCTATCAACATGAACTAGAAATTCCAAACTTCTGGGTTATGTGGTAACATTTCTAATTTTAGGCTTGAAGCAAACCCAGATACAGATCTGGGAATAAATGGGAATTTCACACTGTAGAGCATTCATTTTCTAACTTTATATTAATCTTACTGATTTATTAAAGGAAGGTGATCGTCATTTCAATCACTTTGTCCGACCTGAAGGAGGAAAGGCAATAACATCTGAAAGGATGTTTGAAGGAAGTGTTTGAATGATTTAACAGATTTAAATTATGATATTTACTGACTTTTGATTTAAACAAAAAGACAAAAAAGACGAAGTAGAAGAGGGGTTAGGTTGGGTCACAAATTTGCAGATAGTTTCATGTAAAATTAACCTCTAATTTACCTCTAGATGGACCTATTTAGATCATTTCCCCCCAGGAAATGCTTGTGCAATGGTCTTAAAGAAGCAAGCCAAGTTAAACACAGCTGCACTTCACCAAGAAAGTATGAAAACCTTGCTCTAAATCCCAGAACGTTGCAGGGAAGACCACGAAAGATCAGCTGGAGCTTTGTTATCACGCCATCAGGAAAGTTGGTGGCTGCAACCACACTGCCTGCAACAATAGTTATATACTATTCCTCAACTGAAAATATCATCAAGTACTCTCAAGCCTCTGCAATCAAACACCAGAAGGTATGCAAAAACAGCTCAGCTTGATTCATGTTACAACTTCCTGCCTTCTCACTTACTGTGAAAGAGCCTATTTTCTCTGGCACCTTTCCCAGTTACTGGGTGAAACTCGTGACCTGATTGTTCTAGATTGAAGCTCTTTCAACAGTTAATTATCTTTTTTTTTCATTTTATTGTGGGCACGTGGGAAATGTACACATTTTTCATGCAATTGGTATAGATGAGTGCTTGACTTGCTTTACTGTGCCAAAATCTGTTCATTCATTCTCAAGCTGTGACCTTTGTTAGCGAAATTGGCATCTATTGTTCAATCCTATTTACCTAGAGAATCTAGTGGTAATGTTCTGGCTTCTTCTGTACAATTTCGTGGCTGACATGACCATTTCATAGGGCAGTTAAGTCATCTAAGATCATGTAAGACTGATGTCACATATACAGCAGAATGGGCAATGAGCAGGATGAGCAGATTTTTAAAATTAGTTGCTTTGCTTCATGTAAAGACATCAGTCAAGTTTTTGTAATAATCCAATAATTTAGTAGTCATTTTTAAGGAAACTGGTTCTTTTCCAGGGATCTTTTCAATGGGATTTGACTATTTATCACTGCTACGTTACTCCACCTCACCATAAATTTGCAAATGTTTAACATCCCATGAATGGAGATATTGCCACTAAATTTAAAGAAGATTCAAGTTAAAATAAGCTGATGAATATTCTTCCCAATATCTTATTAGGCAATTAGTTTGCCTAGCATACTAATGGTGCTACCACAATTTTTATTCATCTGGGCACAGTTTTATCAATCATACGATGCATTGAAAGATACAATGTAAACTGCAAAACATGAAATTGGGCATTTTGTGAGTGGAAAGTGCAAAGTAGGAAAATCAGATGTGACAATAGGTAAAAGCTACCAAGTAATCCCATGCTAGCATTTGCTTTGCAGCCAGGGGGCATCTATGTATCACATTTATCTCTTGTCCATGGATACTCAGTAAAAGAATCAGAATCAGAATCAGGATGGAGCTGGCTGAGTCTACAACCCTCTGTAGCCTCTTTCGATCCTGCACATTGGAGCCTCCACACCAGGCAGTGATGAAACCAATCAGAATGCTCTCCACTGTACATCTGTCGAAATTTTCAAGAGTCTTTGGTCACATACCAAATCTCCTCAAGCTCCTAATGAAGTAGAACCCCTGGCATGCCTTCTTCATGATTGCATCAATGTTTTGGGCCCAAGATAGATCCTCTGAGATGCTGACGCCCAGGAACTTGAAGCTGCTCACCCTTTCCACCGCTGAACGCTCAACGAGGACTGGTGTGCGTTCTCCCAACTTCCCCTTCCTGAAGTCCACAATCAATTCCTTGGTCTTGCCGACGCTGAGTGCGAAGTTGTTGTTGCAACAGCACTCAACCAACCAAGAGGATACTTACCCATCTATTGCCTCTGTCTATTTCCCATCATCTGTGTGTTTGAGTAATTGGTGGCCATGTAGCCGAACGCGACACGTTCCCGAAAGGAAATCTCGGAGACGTTGTGGCTGAATCAGAGCACACTTTACTGTGTGAAGCAAAACGCGCGCGTGCACAAAGATACCCAAGAGCCTCTCCGGCGGATGTGACGTCAGCATCCCGCCAGAAGGCCCGCCACACAGTTAGCTCACGACATGCTGCTGCTCGTCTGCCCGTGGTCGCCGATGGCAGTTCAAGTCCCGTAAGTACGGGCCACTACACCCCCCCCCCCCCCCAAAGCGTCCATCGGGGGCATGGGACCCTCAGTCTGTGTGTCCCTCTTGGGTGGCCTGCCCCGTCAGCGCAGTGAGGGTACCTTCACCGGCTGTTCAATGTCCAAATGCGCTGGTCTGAGGTGGTCCACTGTAAAAGTCTCTTTGTGGCCACCCACCTCCACGACACACGTAGATCCATTGTGTCAGAGCACCCTTGTACGGCCTCTGCAGCGGTGACTTGTGCATGCCCCTGTGGATGAAAACGTACTCACAGTCCCGGAGGTCCTTAGGGATAAAGGACGGTGTAGTGCCATGTCTGGAGGTGGGAACCAGTGCCAGGGTCCCTACCTTATCCCGTAGCCTCGTCAACACTTCCGCTGGCATCCCTGCTGGACCTTGGGCCTCTGGCACGAACTCGTCTGGGACCGTCAGGGGAGTGCCGTAGACTAACTCCGCCGAGGAGGTGCCCAGGTCCTCCTTGGGGGCTGTGTGGATGCCCAGTAAAACCCAGGGGAGCTCGTCTGTCCAGTTGGGCCCCCTGAGGCGCGCCATCGGGGCTGACTTGAGATGCCTGTGGGACCGCTTGACCAAACCGTTGGACTGGGGATGGTACACCGTGGTGTGATGTAACCAGGTGCCCAAGAGCTGCGCCAGTGCTATCCACAGGCCTGACGTGAACTGTGCCCCTCTGTTGGAGGTGATGTCCGCTGGGAGTCCGAACCTGGCGATCCAGTTTGCGATGAGCGTCCTGGCGCAGGATTTGGTGGATGTGTCTGTTAGCGGCACGGCCTCTGGCCATCTGGTGAACCTGTCGACCATGGTAAAGATATACCTGGCCTGGGAGATGGGCAGGGGGCCGATGATGTCCATGTGCATGTGCTGAAACCTCCCGAGCATTGGCTGGAACTGCTGGAGGGGGGGCCTTCATGTGCCGCTGGACTTTGGCGGTCTGGCAGTGTATGCAGGTCCTGGCCCAGTGTCCGACCTGCTTGCGCAAACCGTGCCAAACGAATTTGTCCGCTACCAATTTGATAGACGCCTGGATGGACGGGTGGGCCAGGCTATGTAGCGTGTCGAAAACCCATCGCCTCCATGCCGCTGGTACCACAGGCTGGGGTCTGCCGGTAGACGTGTTGCACAGGAGCTGAACTGCAGTTGGGCTGATGGGAACGTCCAACCGAAATGGCGGTGCGGTAGGCTGGGATGTCTGTGTCCGCCTGTTGCGCCTGTGCCAGCACCGTGTAGTTGACCCCTGGGGATGAGGTGGTTACTGAGTGGATGTGGGGGCGGGACAGCATGTCGGCGACCATGTTGTTCTTCCCTGCGATGTGGCGGACGTCCGTGGTGAACTCCGAAATAAAGGAGAGGTGCCTCTGCTGCTGAGCCGACCATGAGTCCGATACTTTTGCAAGGGCGAAGGTGAGGGGCTTGTGGTCTGTATATACGGTGAAATCCCTTCCTTCAAGGAAATACTGGAAGTGCCGGATAGCCAGGTAGAGTGCTAGCAACTCCCTGTCGAAAGCGCTGTACTTAACCTCCGGTGGTTGCAGGCGCCGGCTGAAAAAGGCGAGCGGTCGCCACTGGCCCTCGACAAGCTGCTCCAGGACTCCTCCGACCGCTGTGTCGGAAGCATCGACTGTGAGCACCGTGGGCACGTCAATTCTCGGGTGTACCAGGAGGGTCGCTTTCGCCAACGCTTCTTTGGTCTGCTCGAAAGCCTCTGTAGACTCCGTATCCCATGCCACCTCTTTGGCTTTGCTGGCCATCAGACCGAACAAAGGCCTCATGATGCACGCCGCCGCCGGCACGAACTGATGATAGAAATTTACCATCTGCATAAATTCTTGCAGGCCCTTGACCGTGCTGGGTCTGGGGAACTGGCGGATGGCCTGGACTTTGTCCAGTAGTGGGGCGGCATCATGCTGGCTGACCCTGTGGCCCAAGAAGTCGATTTCCGTCAGCCCAAATTGGCACTTCGCCGGGTTGATTGCCAGTCCTGATCACTCAGGCGCTGGCAGAGTTGGCGCAAATGTGCCATGTGCTCTTGGCGCGACTTGCTGGCCACCAGGATATCGTCTAGGTAGATGAAGACGAAATCCAGGCCTTACCCTACCGAGTCCATAAGCCTCTGGAAAGTCTGGGCAGCGTTCTTGAGGCCAAAAGACATCCTTAGGAATTTGAACAACCCAAAGGGGGCGATGAGGGCTGTCTTGAGCACATTGTCAGGGTGTACAGGGATCTGATGGTACCCCCGGACCAGGTTGATTTTCGAAAAGATGGCCGCCCCATGCAGGTTTGCCGTGAAATCTTGGATGTGAGGCACCGGGTATTGGTCGGTGGTTGTGGCATCATTGAGCCTCCTGTAGTCCCCGCAGGGTCTCCACCCTCCTGCAGACTTGGGTGCCATGTGTAGCGGAGATGCCCACGGGCTGTCCGAGCAACGGATGATGCCCATTTCCTCCATCTTCCGAAACTCCTCCTTGGCGAGGTAGAGCTTGTCGGGCGGGAGCCTACGGGCTCAGGCGTGCAGCGGTGGTCCCTGTGTGGGAATGTGGTGTTGCATGCCGTGCTTGGGACCGGTAGTGGAGAACTGCGGGGTGATGATGGAGGGGAAATCTGCCAGCACCCTGGCGAACTCATTGTCTGAAAGTGTGACTGAGTCCAGGTGGAGGGCCGAGAAGTGGGCTTCTCCGAGCTGGAAGGTCTGGAAAGTCTTGGCGTGGACCAAACGCCGGCCCTTCAGGTTGACCAGGAGGCGGTTGGCCCATAGGAAATCCGCCCCTAGTAATGGCTGTGATACCGCTGCTACCGTGAAGGTCCAGGTGAAGGAGCTGGGTCCAAAACGCAGCGGGATGGTGCGTGTGCCGTATGTTCAGGTGGTGGTGCCGTTTGCGGCGGTGAGGTCGGGGCCTGGGGCCGCGTTACGGGTGTCCATGTTGGAGGGTGGAAGAACGCTGATTTCAGTCCCGGTGTCCACCAGGAAGCGTCGCCCAGAGTGTCAGTCCCAGAGGGATAGGAGGCTGTCTCGATGGCCAGCCATCGAAACCACTAGTGACAGCCAGCCCCGGTGTTTCCCGGGAAGGCACATGGTGGGCGGCAGCGGCGTGCGTTTGACCCCCATCTCTGATGGTAAAAGCACCATCGGTCCAAACCTTCATCCTTGTCCCCTGCGGGTCTCAGTGGCTTCGGTTGTGGGTTTTGGCCTTGGGCTGTGCAGTCGTGGTTAGGTAGATGGAAGCCGCTCCCCGCTGCTTACTCTGCCACAGAATGTCCGCTCTGGCTGCAAGCCTGCGCGGGTCACTGAAATCCTCACCTGCGAGGAGGAGGCAAATGTCCTCCAGCAGTTGCTCGAGGAACAACTGCTTGAATAAGAGGTACGGCTTATGGCCATCCATGAGCGCCAGCATGTTGTTCATCAGCTCGGATGGCTTGCAGTCGCCCAGGCCGTCCACGTGCAGAAGCCGCGCGGCTCGTTCGCGGCGGGACAGTCCGAAAGTACGGATTAGGACCGCCTTTATGCTAATGTACCTGTCCTCTGTGGTTGGTGCAGGAAGTCAATGATCCGGCCTGCCATGTCTTGGTCGAGCGCGCTGACCACGTAGTGATACCGCGTGGCATCAGCTGTAATGCCTCTGATGCTGAACTGGGCCTCAGCCTGCTCAAACCAGAGGTGGAGCTGAGTGGCCCAGGAAGTCGGGAGCTTGAGCGAGACTGCGTTGTGCGAGTAGTTGGAATTCATGTCGCAGGTTCCAGATGCAGTCTGGAAGTGTCGGGGTCACCAAAGGTAGCCGAACGCGACACGTTCCCGAAAGGAAATCTCGGAGACGTTGTGGCTGAATCAGAGCACACTTTACCGTGTGAAGCAAAACCCGCGCACGCACAAGAATACCTGAGAGCCTCTCTGGCGGACGTGACGTCAGGATCCCGCTGGAAGGCCTGCCCCACGGTTAGCTCGCAACACGCTGCCGTGCGTCCGCCCGCAGCCGCCGATGGCAGATCGAGTCCCATAAGTATGGCCCACTACAGCCACATAATATTTAATGTTTTCATATATGCCGTTTATAATGCCATTATATCCCTGTATGATTGCCAAATTTGGACAAGGGGCTTTGCATCACTGCCATCTATAAATATAGAAAATAGTCTTGGTCTCAATGCTAATTTTTGGGTTCATACATCATGTTCAGCTTAAAAAATGTGCCCATATTACTTTCTGTCTTTTGCCATATATCCAATTCCTGGTCAAGTCAATAACTTGCTTTCAATTTCACAACTTCAACTTTAGCTGTCAGTTTCTCTCTCTCATGAGGGATTTTTATTAAGTGACTTATGGAAATCCACATTAATAACATCTGACAGACATTCTTTTACAGACTATGTTAGTCACTGTTCCAACCATAAAATCAATTCATTTGCTTAGACATGGTCTACACTTTACATATCCATCCTGGCAAGTAAGGTTCTACTTAGATTCCTTGAATATGTTCAAGGCTATGATCAGAAGTATCTGTTGGGTCACTGGATTTTTTTCTCTGATTAATGACCAGATCAAATCCACAAAACAGTGCAATGGTACCTGCCCCGTTTTATTTTGCATTGGTTTTAGGGGTTTTTGCTTCTTTGTCAGTTCAGAAAATCGATTTACATTTGTGACACTACAGCTCAGCAGTAGAAAATGCCATTTAGATTTTAGGCTGGTAACAGTACATAACTATCCCTCTCATTGCAGTTTCAGTTTCAACTATTTTGCCTCTAGTACTTGTGCACATCAACATTAATCCATAGCACATTGATGGGTGATTTGAAATATCAAAATTTCACCCCACAAGTTTCTTTGTATAAAAAAGCCAACAAAAGGAGCAGATGGTTAATTTTAGGACACTGACAAAAGAAAGAGGTGTGTTCCCTAAAGAGCAAAGTATAATAGTTTCTTGGGGCATCACTTGATTAGACAAGGTGATTAAACTGGCAAATCGGTTTATTATTGTCACAATTACCGAGATACAGTGAAATACTTTGTTTTGCATGCCATCCATACAGATCATTTCATTACCACAGTGTATTGAGGTAGTACAAGGGAAAACAATATCAGAATGCAGAATAAAGACACAGAAAGTGCAGTGCTGGCAGACAATATAGTACAAGGCCATAATGAGGCAGATTGTGAGGTCAAGAGTCAATCTTATAATACCAGGGGACCATTCAATAGTCTTATAACAGCCGGATAGAAGCTGTTCTTGAGCCTGGTGGTATGTGCTTTCGGGCTTTTGTATCTTCTACCCGGTGGAAGGGGGGGAGAAGAGAGAATGTCCTGCTCATTACTTCAACTTGTTACATACCAGCAACAATAGAAACACAATGAGCCATGTGTAAGTGTTAGAAACTATTTTATTAATAACTACTTGAGATAACAAGAAAAGTAAAAATGTTAGATATTAAACATAATCCCTAAAACTAATAAACTCAAAGTGTGTGTGTGGCAAATTCCCAAACCCTAAGTCTAGGAATAATTCTCAAAGTTTAGTTCAGCAAGTCATAAGGTGAAACGTGAGCAAAGGCTTTTGTAAAACCACCGTTGACTGAAGAGAAAATGTAGAGAGAATGCAGAGAAAAAATACAATATCCACGTGTTCCACGATGGAACCCATATGACACCTCAATCTCTGATGATCTCCACTGCTTTATTCCGAAGTATCTGCCACCCCGAAGGTATTCGATACGTGGCCACCCACACAGAAGTACCTGTTTTCCAGTACAGGTTAATGACAAAGTGGACTCCACTTGATTGCTCCAAAAATCCATACATGGACTGTAGCAACAGACACAGCTATTGTTCTTCATCCATTGATACAGAGACCAGCAGTCGCTCTCTCTCTCTCTCTGTCTCTCTGTCTCTGTCTCTGTCTTTCTCTCTCTCTCTCTCTTCGACTCTCTGTGCAGAACAGCCAGCATGTTGTTATAGTCTTGCTGTCTTGGAGATAACATCACACCACACACTACTACTCTACTGTCCAGCTGCCTTAAAGGGACATTCACCAAATAGCAACCTGGCTTGTAACAAACTATAGATGCAGCAGAAGTTCACTTTAAGTCCTAGTAGAGAAATGTGCAGTTGTACACTTTGGAAGCAGAAATAAGCGGGCAGATTATTATCTAGGAGGAGAGAAAATCCAAAGCACGGAAGTACAAAGGGACTTGGGGGTACTCGTGCAGGATACCTTAAAGGTTAATCACCAGGTCGGATCGGTGGTAAAGAAAGCGAATGCTATGTTGGCATTCATTTTGAGAGGTATAGTTTATAAAAGTAAGGAAGTGTTGATGAGGCTCTACGGGGCACTAGTGAGGCCTCATTTGGAATATTGTGCGCAGTTTTGGGCCCCACATCTTAGGAAGGATGTGCTGACATTGGAGAGGGTTCAGAGGAGATTTACAAGGATGATTCCAGGAATGAAATGGCTTACGTATGAGGAGCGTTTGTCAGCTCTTGGACTGTACTCACTGGAGTACAGAAGAATGAGAGGGGACCTCATAGCGACATTTAAAATATTGATAGGAAAGGACAGAGTAAATGTGGCTAGGCTGTTTCCCTTGGTGGGTGAGTCCAGGACCAAAGGGCACAATCTTAGAATTAGAGGGTAGAGTTTCAAAACAGAGATGAGGAAAAATTTCTTTAGCCAGAGGGTGGTGAATTTGTGGAACTCCTTGCCACGTACAGCAGTGGAGGCCAGATCAGTGGGGGCGTTCAAGGAGGAGATAGATAGATATCTAAATAGTCAGGATATCAAGGGATATGGGGATAAGGCCGGAAATTGGGATTAGACTAGGTTTTTTTTTCTTCTTCTTCCCCCATTCCCCATTTCTCATTTCTATTTCCCTTTCCTTGGAGCAGACTTGATGGGCCGAATGGCCTGCTTCTGCTCCCTTGTCTTGTGATCTTGTGATCTTGTGAGTCCTAAACATAGTCACAACAGGGTCCCATATAATTGCAGTAAGATGACTTTATTCTTACACTCAAACCCTCTTGCAACAAAAGCTAATGTTCTATTTGCTTTCCTGATCTTGCTTGCTCTACCTGCATGCTAACTCTCAGTGATATATGTACAAGGATACCAGGGTCCCTATGAATACCGATCACTTTCAATCTTTCATGATTTAAAAAAATACTGTTTGTCATTCTTCTATCAAAGTGGATTATCTCATATTTTTCCACATTATATTCCACCTGCTCTTTCAATTAGCTTGTCAAAATCTCCCTGAAGCCTCTCAAATCACACTGTCATACAGTTTTATAACATGAGGGAATTTAGATAAATTATACTTGGTCGTCACATCCAATTCATTGATAAGATAGTGAACAGTGAGATGCCCAGCATGAAACCCTGCTGCACCTACTAGTCACAATGTCCCAATATGAAAATAACCCATTGTTCCTACTCTTTGTTTTTGCTCTGTTAACCAATTCAAGTCCACACCAGTAAACTTGTGTTCCTTAATTTTGTGTCATAACCTTTTGCGTGGCACATTATTGTGGGCTTTAAACTCTAAATTCACTACATCCAATGGTTCCCCCATCTGTTCTGCTGGTTATAACTTCAAAATACTCCAACATATTTGTCAAATGGGGTTTCATAGATTTTTCCAAATATTGACATTAGACTAACTCATCCATGATTCCTCATTTTCTTTCTTCTGTCATTTTAAATAGTGGGGTTACACTTGCTACCTTCTAATCTGTGGGAACCATTCTAGAACCTATGAAATTTTGGAGGATGACAAGCACTGCAACTGTTAACTCCAAAAGCCATGTCTTTCAAAACCTAGTGATGCAGGGTGTCAGGAATTTATTGGATTTATTAGTTTTCAAGCCCATTATTTTCTCCAAAACTATTTTTTCACTCAAGAGTACTGATTAAGTGGACCGTTTTGTCTCAGGTGAAACATCTTGAGTGTTAATGAACCAGCATCCGCCAAGTTAACTGGAGAGTATTCCATCACACTTCTTGCACATACCTTCTAGAGAGTGGAAATGTTTTAGGGAGTCTGGAGATTAGTCACTCACAAAAGATCTCCAAGTTGTTCTTGTAGCCATAGCATTTACGTGACAACTGCAGTCAAGTTTCTGGTCAACAGTGACTCCAAAAAGTTGGTGGGGGAGTTTAGTGATGGCAATGCCAGTTAATGTTAAAAAGGAAGTGGTTAGATTCTCCTCTGTTGAAGATAGCCATTGCCTCTATTTATTTCTTACTGATGTTATTTGCCATTAATCATGTTTGAATCAAGGCTACAATGACGTCTGGAGTCATGTTGTTCTGCCAGACACTAACTAAGCATCGGTGAGCAAGTCCCTCCTTAGAGCACTATCACTATCATTTTCCATCACACTGCTGATGATTGAAAGAAGACTTAAGAAGTAGTAATTAACCCCTGGTTATCCAGACTGACTGAAGCAAGACCCCGTTATATGTGTCATATTCAGGATGGCCAGATGTACATTCTGATAAAATATTTAGGGTTGAGTCGAGTTAGGAAATGCCATGCTGGCACAGCTCAATACATTATCCAGGTCAGGATGACTTGCTTTGTGTTTATACGTGTACCATCTGTTCTTTATTGATATTTGGTGCTTCATCCTCAAACAGATCAATAACATGTTTGAGATTGTTATAACAGTTGAGTTGTTATGGAGAAATTAAGTACTTGGGCGCAGGTCAGGTTCCAATTGGTTGTGGTTGGGTTGGATTTCAATTTATACCAGAACAGATCTCCAGTAGTAACAGACCAGAAATGATATTTTCCTGCCTTTTATGGAAGGATACTGTATATCAGATCACAATTCTGCTTTGTCAGATAGATCCAAGGTTGCAGCTGGAATCAGGAGGAGCTGAGATAGATTACGGATGCAACTGTAGTAAGAATCCTGAAATGTCGGCCAGAGAGCGCAAGGAACAATTGCTGGGATCAAATGTGTGTGTGCGTGGGGGAAGGGTGACCTGGGTGGTCGGTAACCAAGGTATTGTCTCTGCAGACATGAGCCTGCAGTGCCCAAGGCAATGGTCACGTAATGGGTCGACCTGGACAAAGGATCGATCCAGGTAGGGGTGGAGAGAAGTGACCAGGGTATAAAAGAGTGAGCACACCGGTGGTGAGGTCTGTTAGATTTGGGCTCACCACACGTTGACTGTGGACTGATTGGAATGGGGCGCTGCAGTTAAACAGGCTTAGGCATGCTTCCGAGATAAGTACCACTTGTTGTAACTTAGCAATAAAGTGTGTTGTGTGCAGCATTGTGTGTGCAAGGCTTATTTCTATTGGATCTGCGAACAATCCTGCTTAACTATGGCACAACAGCATCAGAACTAAAGGGTCATACTCTTCTCTCCAGCGCTTTGAGGTGATGCTACTTGCTAGAGCCATCAGCCCCTGACCAAAAACAAAACAACCCCTCACGCCCACCAATTTATAATTGGCAGTGCAAATTTTGTCACATCTTACCCACTTACCAAACACAAGAGAATGAAGTGTGTTAGTGAGGGTCTAACCATGCGAATGGATGATGTGCCTGTCATTGTTGAATTGCTGACTCTATGGAAGTTGAGATTTGCACGTGAGCATTGAAATATTGTTTGGTCCCAAAGTTACAGAGGGACATGGTTGTTAATTACCAGGTTTAATTGATGTAAATTGTTGTTAGTGTGTGTAGAATTTTGGAGAAGCAGCATCTCATAAAGCAATGAGTTACACCAGTGGTGCAGTCTGAGAGATAGGATTCACTGCTGTCATGTGAGGTCTATAGACATTTTGCAGCACATGGTTTTCTTGCTTTGCTCTTGGCATTCATCTTGAGGACAACCTCCTTCCACTGCCACTCTTATTATGAACCTGGCTAATTCCCTGTGCCCCTATCAGTAAGGGTCCCTTCTCCTCACCTTTGCATTTTCCACCAAAGCTTTTAGAATCCCATTGGAGTTAAAAAGAAAGGTGGTCACTTTCTCTTCCACATTCCATATTCTTATTCCAACCTACCCAAATCTATGGCCTGATTCTCACAGCCCTTGTACGCATTCAGCACCTACCCCACCTTCATGAGTTGCAGGTATGGCTTCAATTAGCTAGCTTCAGCTGGTGCTTGCTACTCATGACGTGTCCTGTGGGTAAGCACTCAGCTACATCAGCGGTGCTAACTAGATGCTATAATTTTGATAATGAGATGGGAGAATGAACTTTATGTGTAACTGGCACTGAGAAAACTCATTGCACTGTGAGGTCAATGATTAAACCTGCCACTGATGAGGTTAAGACCAGTTAGGTTTACTTGTCCATACAAAGTTTATACTAATATTCATGTGATAGTTTATAAGACTAAAACATATCCAGATATCCATCTTGGTGTTGGGTGACAAACACAATCGCCACTAATGTTTATTAAGTCCTGTAAATGTATCTTGGTTCACTACAGCCATTTCTTTCCTAGAAGATCAAATGGAGAGGGTTAATGCATTCTCTAGAAGGCCCCAGATTGATTTTGTGTTTGGACTCGAGGATCTAGAGTGCTATAACAAATCAGTGGTCTGTGGGATAGTGCAAAGCAGGGCACCACTGAAATAATTGAAAGAATATCCTGTGACTAGGCAGATAAATCACATCACACCTTCATTTCTTTTGTCAAAAATATTGTCCTTGTTTGTTCTGTAAAAGTATGCTGTTTTGACCTATTGCCTCGTACTGTCTGTGAAACTACTTCTTATCTGCAGTTACTAAGAGCAACCACATTCTCACAGTTTCCAATTCAGATAGCTCAGGATTTTCAATCTGAGTCTTTCAGCCTTGGCCTCCATTATTTCTTTCGGTTGTACTTCACTAATTTACATGCATATTCTCAGAGTACTTTCAAACACTTTCCTCTCTTTCTTGCAGGAGGTGGTGAAGCACAATAACAATCAACAACATCAATCTGTTGAGGGGAGACACAAGTGACTACAGCTGCTGGAATCTGGAGCAACAAAGAATCTGCTGGAGGAACAGTGGGTTGAGCAGCATCTGTCAGGGGAAAGGAATTGTTGACGTTTTGGGTTGAAATTCTGCATCAAGACTGAGAGTGGAGAGGAGAGATGGCCAGTATAAAGAGGAGAGGGAGAATAGTGGGGTAGGGGGCCAAAGGTGAATGGTGGGCTAAGGAGGGATGAAGGATGACGGGTAGATCAAGCCAGGTAGGGGAGCGGTGGAGTTGGGAGACAGAGGCAGGTGGATGATGGATGGAGGCAGACAAAAAAAGAGGCAAATGGAGCCTGGTGGAGGAGGGGAAAGTGAAGGTAGAGACTGCTAGGAGGTGATAAGCAGGAACACAAAGGCTGCCAGTGCTCGAATCTGTTAAGTAAGGTAGGTGAGAATGGGAACCATTAGGGGAGAGGTGAAGGGCAGATAGAACCAGAACAAGACAGGGGAGGGGTGGGGTGGGGAAGCCAGTCGGTGAAATGTGTGGGGACATCAAACTGTTGGTGGACAACAGAGGATACAACATCTCACAATGATGGCCATTATTTGAATAGTTATCACACAAAAAATGTCCAGGTGGAACACAAAATTTTGACGATTCAACCTGACATTGATGTGATTAAGAACAATTAGTTTTATTTGTCCACGCAAAGTCAATCCTCATATTTAAGTGACTATTTATAAACACTGGAACATGTTCAGCTATAGCTTCTTCACTTTCCCACATCCCATTAGCTCTCAGTTAATAGCTGAAAATGGTATAAACAGACACCTTTTTTTCTCTGACTTACCCCGTTCATTTCACCAGAGTATTCCTTTAAGTTTCTCTCCTTTCAAATAGACAGGAGGTTTGATAAGGCCATGCATTGGCCAATAACCAGCATGAAAGTGATAAAGAGAACACTCCATTACTTGAATTATAACTTGAGGCCATTAGGTTTGTTACTTGGACTTTTTGTACTATGGAGGGAAATCAGCTCAGATTATTTTGTAGGGGCAACTGACAGCCAAAGGTAAAGGGCAGCCCACATCCCAACTCATCCAAGGTTGAGGTTCCCATGGATACTGGTGAAGACATCGACGGAGAAGTCTACTTATAAAAGCTGATGATCGTATAAATAAAATGTTTAGGATATTAGTGGCTATGTGTCTGCAAAATGTCAGTAAGCATTTGGGAATGTCTAACATGCCCTCCTGAGACCCACACCATTTAATTCCTACATTCCACAGAGTTCTAAGCCCATTGTTTCTAACATGGAAATGGTACATCTCCAATACAAAAGTTATGGACCTTGCCATCTTACAGCTTCTGATGACCAACATCTCAACTTCCATTATAGCACAAACAGAAGCCATTTAACCATAGGTGCTGCTGCATGTCTCTGAGTACCAATGTTTAAAAGAGCTTTGAGGCTATCAGTGCAGTCTACCAAACTTTGTTTTTTTTTGTTTGAATTGTGTTTTTACTTGTATAATTTATGTTTAATTTACGCTTTTCTTGTAGTGTTGTGTCTCTAATGCTATGTGCCTGTGATGCTGCTGCAAGTAAGTTTTTCATTGCACCTGTGCATACATGTACTTGTGCATATGACAATAAACTCGACTTTGACTTAGATCTGTCTTCCAACAAATTATCTTTTGGATATCAAATGTGAAGGTGGCCAGGCAAGCAGGGGAGCCCCCTTATCAGGCTGTTCTGGGCTAAAGGCAGTTGTTTCAAGAAGCATGCATTTCCTGCCTTACCCTAGCATCCTTCTCCCACCATTGCCAGTTTAGTAATTCCTTCCTATTGACTGTCAGCTGGCCAGCCTAGTTTGCTGCTACTTATATGAGAGGATATTAAGTGGCTCAGCACAGAGATCATTGAGAGCACCCTGAATGAACGTATGGAATTTCTTCTGCTGTAAGTCAATTTACTCTCATCAGCTCAGCAGCTGTCACTGGCAGAGCACAATGTTGGAGAGTCAAAGGCATGCAGGCGTTAAGGGAATGCACAATTTTCTTTCATTGATGTTTGGATGGATTTGTATCATGGTTAGCTGTTTAAACAGGATTTGAAATGTTGATTTGTTGTCATCTTTTATGCTACCATTGTGTCCAAGGAGTAACTGAGATGATCATTCACAGAGAGAAGGCAAGATGGGAATGGTAGTTGAACTGAGAATTGACTTGTCTATCGAAATCACAGTCTAATAAGTTGTTCTCTGACTGCTAGCTAAAATGGAATGTCCAACATTAGAGTCATAGACTTGTACAGCATAGAAACAGGTCCTTCAGCCCATCGTGTCTATGCTGACCATTATCTATATCTATACTAATCTCACTTACCTGCATTAATTCCTTATCCCTCATTCAAGTACCTGCCTAGATATTTCTTAAATGTCATTGCTGGTCCTGCCTCCACTACCTCCTGTGGTGGCTCATTCCCGATATCAACTACTCTTTGTGTGAAAAATATACCCCTCGGGTCCCCTTTAAACCCCTTCCCTCTCGCCTTAAACCAATGCCCTTTAGCTTTAGAGACAACTACCATGGGAAATTATGAGAGGCTATCTACTCTATCTATGCCTCTCATAACTTTATATACCTCTATCATGTTGCCTCTCAGCCTCATTCGCTCTAGGGAAAACTGACCCAGTCTATGCAATCTCTCCAAATAACTCAAGCCCTCCAATGCAGGCAACATCCTTGTGAATTTTTTCTGGGCCCTCTCTAACTTAATCACATTTTTCCAATAGCAGAACTACATACAATTCTACAATTGTGGTCTAATCAACATTTTGTACAACTACAAGATGACATTCAAACTCTTATATTCAATGACTCAGCTGACAAAGGTAAGAATGCTATGTGCCTTCTTCACCACCCTGTATACTTGTGTTGCCACTTTCAGGAAACTATGAACTTGTACCCTAAGTTCTATCTGTTCAACAACATTTCCAGGACCCCAATAATGTGACCTCCTTTCTTCCTCCTTCTCCATCAGCTGCTCCAAGCTACTGGTATGGGCTGGCTCTGCATTGTTATCAGGACATGGAGGATACAACAGCTGATAACAAATTTTGGGGCCCTGATCTGCATATACACAGAGGCACCTTCGGAATTGTCTGAGAAACAGAAATATTACTTCAGAACAACAATGATCTGCATGTGGGTGGCAGCAAGGCTTTTGTTGTACATGCAGTCTCCTCATGTGCTGGACTCCAGAGAGGACTTAAGGGCCAATTGGCCCTTGTCCCTAAGTAACCATCCTTTGGTCTGCCATTGTAGCTCAGAGGTGAAAGGTGTATAGACTATCACAATATCATCAAGATTCTCTTTGTATAGTCACAAAATCATTTGTAGATTTAGAACATATTGTGATTCTCATCCAGCTCCCTCAAAATGATTTAGGTGCACTCAATGTGCCGGTGGGAATCTAATAATTCTTGTAAATTCATGCAGCATGTTCATTGCTGTTTACTTTCAAGGGAATAGGTGACTTCCACTTTCATTTGTTGCATTTTACTTCCAGCAAATAACTTTTAAAAAGCAAGTAAAAATTTAAAATTAAATTAAAATGTTATTTCGCTTATCTCCAAAGCACTTTGGTCCCTTGGGTGCCCTGCACCCTTGTCATTGGAAGACTTGGAGTTAAGCAATGGACAATGTGTGTTCTCTCTCTAGGCAAACACCTGTATGAACATAGCCTCAGAAGAGAGGCAGGTAGTCAGGAAAAATGAATGCATTAAGTCCCATTGCCTGGGCCTATTAATGGCCACCTTAAAGATAAAGTCATAATGGGAACCACAGACCAGCTTCAGGAAAGACTTCTGTGAAGTGATGGAGAACATGGGGGAAGAGCCCACGTGTATTCAGTGTATCTGGCCAGTTGATCACACCCTTCCCCACCATTGCCTTCACAGACTGAGTCCCATCCTAGGATTGACACCCCCCCCCCCCCCAACATCACTGCAAGACGTGGGCTCATTGCATTGGCAGAGATTGCAATACTCTGTGCATTGCATAGGAGGACTGCAATAAGTAATGGGGCACCCATTAATACTATGGGAAATGTGCTGAATTGGAATATTATTGTCACTTGTACCAAGATACAGTGAAAAACTGAACAGTGAGATCTGAGGCTGGTAGGTGCTGAGAGCAATACGTTAATGGAATAGCAGTGACTCTTTAAGTTATGTCCCTTTGCTGATCTCCTTGTGGAGGGAATTTGATCCTTACTTTTTGTGTGAGATAATAAATACATCTTTACCAGTAAAGGCATGAATGAATGTGCACTGGATGACATCATTGAAGCACTCCCGATCCTTAGCACGTCAGCTGCACAACAGCGAACTCAAGATGTCCACAGGTCAAAAAACTGACCCAGAAATTATTGCCAGCGCAATTGAATATGCACAAAATATCTTTAAAGCGTAAATGCGTGCAAACAGATCCAATTTCTATCTGAAGTTTTCCATAACGACTTTCGCTCAATTCAATCACTGACAAATACAACAAAGGTGGCGGGGACTGTGCCTTTCTGCAGCTAAACCTTAGGCTGTCCCTGTGAATTAAACACGTGACGTTTGCAGCGTTATTGAAGTCTGCACTGGATGAAATCGCGGCGCACCAAGTCGTGACATCGATCCGCCCGACTGACGTCATGATTTTGCTGTTCTGCAAACTTGCGAGAGGCCGGAGCATTACACAAATTACGGCACCATAAAACGAGCTGAAGCTGTGCGCACAAAATTCCAAATAATTCCACACCTAAACTGCATTTAAAACAGGCGCTTCTTTCAAATTCAAGGCTTGAGTGAACCAACGTTATGTTTACATGTCTTGTAGAGTCATGGCCTTTCTAGGGTCAATTCAGGGGTATAGTTGACTACTTTCTGGACTGCTGAGCAACAATTGCTGAAATGGCTGAGTTGACCGCACGCAGTGATGTCTCACCTATTTGAATGGCGGAGCACTTGCCATTAATAAAAGTCGCCGATTGCGGGTTCTGCATTGCTTGGAAACAAATCAGACAAAGTCGTAAAGCTGTGTTCCATGAATGCTTTTTTTTTGCAGTTTCTTCCTTTGTATATTTTTTAATTATTACGAATAAAATCTATTTCTGAAATATAAAAAAATAATGTTCTCCTGCGAAGGAGGAGGGGCAGGATATCATTTAAAATCAAAAAGCAAGCGCCGTGTTCGTTTTCTGGTTGCATTTGCGAAGTAGCGAGCGCTTGGGAGCCCGGAGCCGACGTCCTGCGCCTCTCTCGCCGGGGCTCCGCCTCCGCCTCCGCCTCCGCCTCCGCCGGCAGGCAGGCAAGCAGGCAGGCGGGGATTCGCAGGGGATGATGCGGGTGCCAGTGTATCGAGGAGTTACCATGGTAGCCGGCGTTTAGCAAACTGACCCAGCGCCGCGTTTGCAGTGAACGTCCGAGAAAAGGAGGGGGGGGGGGGGTGTGGAGGAGGAAGGGGGTGGTGAAGAAAACATTTTCATATTAATTTTTACTTTGGAAAGCCGCAATCTCATTTAGTCGGCAGAGCAGCAAATAAAAGCGATGCGAGCGAGCGAGAAGTTGCGCAGCGCGGTGGTCACGAGCGTGACATGAACTGGTGATGTTTTCGAAGTATGTATTTTTAAAAAGGTCTCTTTGCTGCATATCCATCCTTGCCGCGGCGATGCGGGTAACTCGCTCTGGAAGAGGCAGCGGTTGTTATCCCGGTGTTCTGCAACTGACACATTGAGTAAACGGGAGCCCCGCATTCAACAGCCAGAGACGCGGCTCGCAGTCTGGTTCCCCACTCGGTAGTTTTGTTGGAAGAATCACTTGCAGACAGGTACCAGCCTGTGCAAGGCGATGGCTCTTTATTATGATGAAGATGATGAGAGGGAATACTATGAATTTGAGCCGATGCCTACGCTTTTGGAAGATGAGGTAGGTGGACTGCCTAACCATCCGGCTCTAGATGTTGCTTCTTTGGTCGTGTTTCGGGTGTTTTGGAGCAGGGCACGAGTCTGGGGTCAATGGACAAGGCGCTGCTGGAACGGCTCCCATTTCGACCCTGTCTCCCGCTAGTTGGTCCTATAATCGCATTGGTAGGTATTTCAGAAAATAGATTTTAGGCCAGGGCCTGAGTCTCTGCAGCCACTTGTAACCTGCAATGTAACTTTGATTGTTCGCATGAAGTTACTGAAGCGGCTATTTGAACATTTTGTCGTGTGTGTTTAATGGTTTGATTCTCGGTTTTTAACAACTAAATACGGAAGCTTGCAATTTTAATTAAATGCACTAATTTTCCAAATAGTAAGTCCTTTTTCACTTGTTGCCAACACTACCTGTAAACGACAAACAATTATGCTGCATTGTATCTGATTTGTGATTCTATACTAGGGATATATTTAATAGTGGATGCAGTTTCTAATAGTGTTCAAAAGAATACTGCAACGCAGTGATGCAAGGAATTTTGAAATAGGTCATCTTAAGAATCAGTATGTATTGCAAGTTTTAATAACACAGAAATAGAATAGAGTACGTATAAAAGTTTGGATAGGAAAAGATTTAAAACCATAAAATGACATCAGGGATGGGGTGGTACATAGAACATTCCAGTCCAAAAACAGGCCCTTTGCTCCACCATGTCTTTGCCGACCTGCCAATCTAAACTAATCCCATCTTCCTGCACATGTTCCCTATCCGTCTATTTCCTGCCTGTTTGCGTGTCGTCTTAAACGTTGCTATTGTATATGCAGGCACCTATCGCTCTTTTTTTTAAAAAAACTTCCTTAAAATCTCGGTTAAACTTTCTTTCTCTCACCTTAAACCTATACTTGCTAGTATTTGGCATTTCCACTCTGAGGAAAAAGATTCCTGACTACCCACCCTATCTGTGCCTCTCATTATTTTATGTACTTCCAGCAGGTCACCCCTCAACCTCGGATTTTTCCAGAGAAAATAAGCCTGTCCGACTCCTCCTTGTACTCCAATCCAGGCAACATCCTGGAGGACCTATTCTGCACCTGCTCCAAAGCCTCCCCATCCTTCCTATAGAAATTAATAGATTTTATCACTGTGCTACCATACCGGAATATTCAGGAGCATTGGATTGAGTTTAAAATGGATAGAGTTGAGAAATGATACAGGTCCTGATGCATTTAGAGGCAAGAGGGAGAAAGATGATGCAAAGAACTGTTGATAGGGACAACAGCCATGGGGTGATAATATGCAGTGAATTTGGGATGAAATCAATCCATTTCAATAAAATGGCATAATTTTCAAAATGCGCACAACAGTGATTTCTATACGTTTTTTTTTCTCCAACATAGAACTGAGTATTGCTTGGTTCTGAAAAATTAGGTGAAATAATTGCTAAAGTTATTCCATTGGTAAAAGGAAGAAAAAAATTGTAATAAGGAATATGACCCAAATTAACTTGGCAGGTAGGTTTAAAAAATGGCTGCAGCAACAATGAAGGATATTTACATTTGAGACAGCATCATTTATAAAGCCTGATAAGATATTATTTCATACCTAGGAATTCTAATGAACCAATTATGCTGCACTAGAACAATGCAGTTGTGGGGCATCATTGACTATTTTGGGCATTGACCCAACATATAAAGCATCATGGGTGAAAGTATGCTGCCCAGTCCCCCTTTCCCAAGGCTGGGCTTTGGAAGTTGTCAGTGCCTTCCTTGTTGGGCCTGCAGATGGCGAGCATCAGAATTCACTATTGTGGAGAGTGTTTGGGGGTTGGGAGAAGGAGACTAGCAGATTGTTGAGGGATGATAATTGGAATCCGCAGGTTAAGTGGAGGTAGGTGATCTGAACTTGCAGATGGTTGTGGGGCTGTGAAATTGGGGCGGCTGGATTGTGCAGGGGCAAAGTAGAAAGGAGGATTATCTTGGGAACAGCATGTGTGAAGTGGGGTGGTGGGGAGAGAAACAATGGTGGGATCGACAATTGGAAGATTGCTTTTGGATTATGAGGCCAGAGGATTACATGATGGAGAGTTGGGATAGAAGGAAGTTGCTGGAGATTGTCAGATCCCTCTGGAAAGAGAAGTCAGCAGTTTATTGTGGTGGCGTCAATCCACAAAACAGGAATGAAATAACGGTTGTGTGTCTGCTTCAAGATTGGTGGATGTATTAGTAGGAGGGCAAGGACCCAAAGATATAGGTGAGTATTTCATTTACCTTGTATGTTTTCCAGTTCAGTGCTGTGGTCTGAAGCCCTGTTGTCTTGGGAATTCCCAAGGAAAATTGTCTTCGGGACAACTTGGTCCAAGTTCTTCTGCTCCAAGGAGAGCGTTGCACTCAGAAATCATATCATAAAGTGTGCCGCAAAAGAGGCCTTTACAATGGGGGGTCACAAGGATAATTAATGGCAAAATGTGCCTGGTCAAGCTCTCTGAGTGGTCAAAATGCAATAATTATGTTGTTTCCCATCCTGGAGGGAGTGAGAAGGTGGGGGTGGGGGGAAGACGTTCATAGGAGATCAGTGCCAGGCAATTGAGTTTACTGACGAGTTTCACAGATCAAACTGGGAAATAAAACTCATCTAAAAGGAAGGCACATGGTCAAGTTCTGGTCAGCATTTCTGAAGAAAGCTGCAGGGAATTATGGAAATTGCAGTGAATAGTTAAAAGGAGACTTGAAGGGCTGACAGGCGCTACAAGAAAAGGCCAGGTGATGTAGGTATTAAGAACTTTGTAAAGAAATTGAAATAGATATCTGGAACATAGAATGTTTCGGATGACAAAATAGAAATTAAATGAATCTCCTTGCATTTACCATCCAAATTGTTTAAGACAACTTGAAGTGATAACACAATGATAAACTGATGTTTGGATTTGTGTGTTGTTAGCATATAAGTTTGCTTTCATGGTTTGTTGTTAAAATATATTGGAGTAATATTTTTGGAATTGGGTGATGGGTGCATTATCTCTCTTTGAGCATGCACTGCTATTCAATAAGCCATATCTGATCCACCTGACCAAAAGCAAAATGCTGCCGATTCTGAAAGAAAGCTCGATGATGTTGGAATTATTCATCTTCACCTTCTCACACTTATCCCTGCATCATCTGATTCCCTAAGTAGGCAAATATCAATCAGTTACTACCTTGGATATATCTAACATCCAGAGCCGTCCAGGGTAGAGTATTCCAAGGCTCAGCTCTTTGGGTGAATAATATCTCCTTATGGGCTGAATACTTTCTCTAGGGCTGAATACTTTCTCTAAGACTGAACCGTGGTTCATGATGCACAACTTCCATCCAGCTTCTCTCCAATCACAACGCAACTGGCTGTGGTTCTAAGTACAATTGTAAAGAAGGAAGCCCAAGGATATACAATTTTGCAATGTACTCTTCCTACTTATGAAGATGAGTGGTTTTGCTGTGATTTGGACCTCTTTGGAAGTGCCTTTTTTTTTGTCTCTGTCAATCAGCAAGCGAGCACCAGGAATTCATGGAGTTGTATAGCACAGAAACGGGCACTTTGGCCCACCACATCAGTGCTGACCATCAGGCACCCATCAGTTCTTTCACCCCCTCCCCTTCAATTCTCCTGTGTCCCACCTACACTATGGGGCACTTTACAGTAACCAGTTAACTTTGCAACCAGCACATTTTTGGCATCAGAGTGGAAATCAATGCTGTCACAGACAGTATCCAACATTGGGATTAAACTCAAGTCTCTGGAGCTGTCGAACTGCAATGCCACTGTGTGACTATTTGAGCAATGGTTTTAAAATTTTAAAATGTTGGAATAAAGGATTATTTTTATTAGTAATCAAAAAGTTTCTATCTCGGGGCCCTATTAATAAACTGCAATCCGTTGTGGTAGAAGTATGGAAATGGGTGGATTTTTTTTTTGTTGTATATTACTTGTGGTTATTCATCTTCTGCATGTAAAACTCTTGAATTCAATATTATTTGTTAAACAATGTAGGCAACTATGCCCTAGCACCATTCTTTGTTGTTTATATGGGTTAACTTCGGAGATGTCCAACATGTTATAAGGGGTCTTAACAAAAATATGTGAGTCGATGCAGTTTAAAAGGCACTCTTGGTCATCTAGACATCTAAATCACTGGTTAAAAATCAGTGAAAATGTCAATTTAGTTTTCCTTTTGGCAGAAATTGTGTAGCAGATCAGCTGTCTTTTATAAAACTAATCCAAAATGTTAGTTGACAGAGAAATAAGGCAAGTTGTATAACGAGCCATAGCATGCAGTAGAGAGAATAGCTATAATTATGTCTTAACTGATGTCAAATAACTAATTACGTCACTTTCTATGTTTGGTAACACTGTATACTGGCACTAGAACCATATGCAACAGTGTAATTGGCGAAAGCTATATTCTACAGCCAAGATAACCAGATGTCAGTTTTGCAATTCATTATCTCATCTCAACATAGCAAGCAGTCAAAGGTTGAGCATGGTTGTTGTGCATTGAATTATTTTCTGAACATTGTGGTTGACTATTATCTGAGAAGTAGCATGTATTTTTGCAGATAAAGTGAATATACAGCATTCCTGTGGAACCAGCAAACCTGCAAAACAATGGCGCAGGAGGTCCTCTCCTACCTTTTGCACCAAAACAGCTTTGCATGATACACCGAATCTGTTTCTAATGGCCCGTAACAGTGGCATTCTTTGCAATATCCAGTCTTAAGAACAAAAAATGATGGATTTTCCTCTCTGGAATCCATCCAAGAGAGGCCGTGTTAGCTTAAGCATGCACAATTGTGTTGATCTGTTAAAAGATCTCTCATCTGCTGGCAA
Organism: Pristis pectinata; assembly: GCF_009764475.1. NCBI lineage: Eukaryota > Metazoa > Chordata > Chondrichthyes > Rhinopristiformes > Pristidae > Pristis > Pristis pectinata. Next base: position 28,919,201 of record NC_067416.1, read on the forward strand.
TTGGCCTTGTAGCTGAGAATCTGGCAGCTGGTCCTATAACAGACAATTTTCCAACCACTGCTGAGTACTGTTGCTGAAAGAATGCGTGCTACAATGAGGAGAGGTGGGGTGGGAAAGAGTGCTCCCAAACTGCAAAGGAACCTGGAGAACTTGCCTGCAGGAGGCATGTTGTTTGTGAAAGAGGTTAGAGATCCTCCAGGTCTGCAGCCAAGCACTGCTCAAGGGAGGTTGTTAGGGAGATCTCTGTCAGAAGTAATACCACACAGATACAGTGCATGAATGCTTACATGCCAAGTAGGCTTCTGAGATAGAAAATCCCAGTACCAATTCTGCCTTTTCCAGTGAGTTGAAGGGAAAGTAAGTGAAATCTTTTCTTCTTGAGTGTGGCGTTTTGGTAACCTTCCAAGTGTAATTGTGAGCAGCAAAGTGTGAGATGTGGCACAGATCAGAGGCAACCTGGAATTATTCTGAGACCAGGAGGTTTGAGTCTGGGGGGGGGGGGGGGGGGGGGGGGGGGGCATGGTGGGGTGGGGTCACCTTGATCTCCATGGGCAAAGCAGTACTGGCACTGTGAGGACACGGGAAGTCACAGATGTCAGTGAGGGCTGTTATGGTGAAGTCCAGCCTGTGCTGACATTTCTACTGATGAGCATTGGTCCCTGTAACTCTGGATAGGTAAGGTGACAAATCTTTCTAAGCCCCCTGCCACATGGGCCCTGTGGCTGCCTATGATGTCTCTGATGTCATTACTTTATTTCCATGTCATCCAGCAAGAGAAGTCTTGGATGTAGACAAGTACTACTGAAAGTGAGCTTTGAGTACGGAGGCTGTCATGGAAGGCGCAAGGAAGGCTCAATGTTAAGTGTGAGCAACCCTTGGATGTAGACAAGTACTACTGAAAGTGAGCTTTGAGTACGGAGGTTGTCATGGAAGGCGCAAGGAAGGCTCAATGTTAAGTGTGAGCAACCAGTGCATAATGTAAGCAACGAGGCTGCAAAATGCTGTGGAGCAGCTGGACAAAGAATGTAATTTAAGTTTGGCTTTAGTGAGTAAACAAGGACTGTTGTTTACAGATAGTGAGGTTGAAAATCATGGTGGCGATGAATATTAGGCATTGCATATTGTAATGTCATTTGGAGCGTTTTACTGCGGAAACATGCTTTTAGTGCCAACAAAAATGTTGCTGGAAAGTCAGGGTTAAATTTCTCATTAGGTAGTAAGTAGCCTGGAGATTTTCCACTCTGCTGGGTTAAACATACGGTCAACTGCTTTCTTAATTCAGTTCAACTAAGCACGATGATAAGTCTCAAACAGTCTTTCCATGCAATAGGTTCTTCTCTTCCGTCTACTTTAAATGCCAATTTCTCCAGTCTGTACCTCCTGGCCAGCATGAGTGGTACAAGTACAACATTCTTTATCAGCAATTTGCTTTAGTCCAACGGTAGTCTGGTTGGTGCATAACTTAAAAAAAAATTGTTGCCTATGCCAGTTCTAAGGTTAATGTAGGCAGCCAATCTTAATTGAATCCATTTCTAGGCCAATAATTTTTCATTTGGCATTGTTCATCAAAATTAATTATTAACTACCTAATAATACATGTCAATTCCAGTCAGTAACCAGAAATCCCAATCTGCATTGACGACCTTGTGCGTTTAGTGGTTATCAGTGTTGCCGGGTGGCTTTCATGAGACATGGCAGCACAGTTGCACAGCTACTAGAGCTGCCTCAGTGCCAGTGACTCAGGTTCAATCCTGATATCTGGTGCTGTGTGTTTGGAATTTGCATATTCTCTATGTGGGCTTCCTCTGAGTGCTGCAGTTTCCTCCTACTGGAGATGTACAGGTTGGTAGGTTATCTGGACACTGTAAATTGCCCTTGGTGGAAAGGTAAGCCCCAGCATATAGGTGAGTGGTAGAATGTGGGAGGAGTTGATGGGAAGGTAGAGAGAATAAAATGGGATCTGTGTTGGATTAGTGTAAATGGATGCTTCTTGGTCAATGTGGATTCGATGGGATGAAGGGCTTATTTCATTGTTATGTGGCTCTAATTCCTTTTGTTCACTGTTAACATAAAATTGGTATTAAATTGGATGTTGCTTCTTTGACAGAATTTTCCAGGGTTAGTGAAACGATACTGCACTTTTGGTTATTTACTTAAGACTAACTTTTTAAAAAAAATATGTTCTGACCTTCTACAATGCTGCTTCCTGCCATCAGCTGGTTATTAAACACAACCCTGGGAAACTGTTTTTGACATACAAAAAATTTAGCTGTGGCTTGACAACAATGACTTTGAGGCTAATTTTGTTGGAAATCTGCAGAATTATACATTTATAACTGGCTTAATCCTGAAGCAGAATACTAATACTAAATCCCAAATTACCTTTAATTCCTCAAGGCATTTTCTGCATAATTAAATGGGTATGAGAAAATCAACAGCTATCAAAGTCAAATTACTTTCTTTAAGTTGTGAATCAATAAATTATTGTGTTTTTATTGATCAGTGCTAGGATTTGTTGCTGGGAAATTGCAATAAAGTATTAAAAACATACTGTTCATGGGTAGGCATCATCTGGAATATTGTGCACTGTGTTGGTCACAGATGCTAGTTTTAGTTGGTGGCTGGTATATTGAGAGGCACCTTAAAGACCTTCATGATGGGTTTAATTATTTTGGAAAAAATGAAAAGTACAAGGAGATTAAAATAGGTAAGAATTAGACAGAGTACATGTTGATAGAATGTTTTAATAGGTACGGCCAATGATAATGTATTAAAAAAAAATGATATTGGTGGGGAAAAAATTAAAAACCCTGCAGATGCTAGAAATCTGAAACAAAAACAGAAAATGCCAGAAACATTTTGGTATGTCAGACAGCATCTGAGACACAGAGGTGATGTTTTGGGTTGAAGACCCTGGGAAAGAGGAAAAACATAGTTGTAAATTGCTGAGAAGGTGGGATGGGTAGAATAAAAGATTATCTTTGGTTCAGTCCAGGTTTGCTGCGGGGCTGAGTTGTTAATGAGCAGTTAGAGGGTGACAAAGGAGTGTGATGTGTTGCAAATAACAGGTCAGGGTGAACTAATGGAGAGGGAAAAAAACTGAGCAAGTAACAGGATTCAAAGCAAAAATGGTCACTTGTGACATGGACAAAGAAAGAAAGTTATTGGAAGTTGAGGAGTTTGATATTGAGTCCAGAAAGTTGCAGCATGCTGAGATGGAAGATGAGATGTTGTTCCTCAAACTTTCTTTGGGCCTCATTTTAACCATGTAGGAGACCACAAGCAGATAGGTCAGAGGCAAATAACAGGAAGCTCAGAACTGCCCCTGCTGACCAAAAGCAAAGCAGTAACCCAATTTGCTTTCTACAGTGTAGAGGAGACCACATTGTGAATACCAGATGTAGCACATAAGATTGGCAGAAGTGCAATTGAATCGCTGGTTCACCTTGGAAGTCTGTTTGGGTTGCTGGATAGTTGGAAGGGAAGAGGTGTTTCAGCTCCTGCAGTTCTATGGGAAAGTGCCATAGGAGGGGGATTGGTTAATTGTTTTGTGGGGACTGAAGAGCAGACTCTGGAGTCTCGAAGCAAATGGTCTCTTACAAATGCTGAAAGGGAGAGAAAGATGTATCTGCTTGAAGCTGGCAGAAATTGCAAAGGATTATTTGTTGAATGCAGAGTTGGTGGGGCAAAAAGTGAGGACCAGTGGAACTCTACTCTCGTTCTGTCCATGGGTAGAGGGGGTGAGAGCAGAGCTGCAGGAAACAGATGAGAAGCCACAGTTCAGGAAGAACGAAGACATTTCAGAGGAACCTGTGTGAAAAGTCTCATCACTTGAGCAGATATGACAGACTGAGGAACTGGGGGAATAGAATGGTGTCTTTATAAGGAGGCAGGGTAGGAGTTGTAGTCAAGATAACTGTGGGAGTCAGTAGGCTTATAATGATGTTTTTGGCAATGCTATCTTCTGAGCTGCAGCTGAAGAGATCCAGGGAAAAAAGAGTGGAAGATGGATCTATGAAGGTGAGAGCTGAGTAGAAATTGGCTAGAAAGGTAATGAAATTTTGTGAGTTCTGTATGAGTGCAGGAACTGGACCGTGCAGTCATTGGTGTGCTGGGAAAATAGTTGATGGAGAAGTCCTGGGTTGAAGTGAAACAAAGTCTGTCTTTTTGTGGGATGTGTGAAATGGGCCTAACTTAGGCCCAAAAAAGTTTCCATAGCTGCACCTTTGATCCGATAAAAGTCAGTGGAGCTGAAAGAGAAGTAGCTCAATTCAAGAATGAGCTCAGACAAGCAAATGGATATATTGGTGGAGAGGAACTGGTTGTTCCTTTGTTCAAGGAAGAAACAAAGGGCCCTCACACCATAGTGGTGTGGGATGGAATTATAGAAGGATTGTATATCCATGATAAAGATGAAATAGTTGGGACCAGGAAATTGGAAACTGTCAAGTGGTAGATGGCAACAGAAGTGTTATAGATGTAAGTAAGAGCAGACTAGAACAGGGCAAAGGATAAAATCAAGATGGGAAGAAACAAATTTAGTGGGGCTTGAGCAGGCTGAAACAATGGATGCCCAGACAGTCTTGTGGACCTTGGGCAAGAGGTATATATGCAGGCACTGTGGGCCTGGAGTATTACAAGGCTGGAAGCTGTGGAGGGAAGATCTCCCAAGGAAACAAAATCAGTGATGGCCTGATATTTGGTGGTGGGGGTCATGATCCAGAGGGCTGTAAGAGGATGTGTCTGAGAGCTGACATTTGGCCTCCAAGCTAAAGGCTGTTTCAACAGATTTTGAATTTTTTTCTGAAAAAAAAGTTGGTTGATTCTATGCAAGTGTTAAGTAGGGAGATATGTGAGTTTGTGAATAAAAAGTCAGCAGAATATTATGTCCCAGCCATGTTCTTTATTGTCCAAGAGGAACTGCAATTTTTTAAAATTCCCTTGTGGGGTGGTTGGGGGTGGGGGGGGGGGGGGGAAGCTTGCGTTGCTCCTGGCAGATGGGAGGCATTTGAAGTCATGAGACTTTGTCTCATGACAGTGTTAAACAGGTTTAGCAGAACAGCTGGTCTTCATTGTCAATCGTTCCTTTATGTTCCTATTTTGTTCCGCTTACTACTTCCCCCTCTCAGATGTTGCATGATGTGGATTGGAATCTATTTAATCAAATTGAAATAACTGTAATGAGCAACTGAGAAATAATAGAATTTTTTATATTTCATTTAAAGTTTTATAACCTGTTTGCCTAGAAATTCATTTGCGCAGCAGTCTTTGAGTGCTATGCAATTTGAAAATGGGCATTTCCCTGAGCTAAAATGCAATAATTACCAGTCGTAGGGCATTTTGATATTGCTAGAATACTTTGCACTTGTCTGGTGGAGGAATCTTTTGATACAATTTTTTTTACTATGACTTCCACAAATTCTTCTGTTAGGTGTATTGGTTGATTATTGTCACTTGTACCGAGGTACAGTGAAAAACATCTTGCATACAGTTTGTACAGATCAATTCATTACACAGTGCATTGAGGTAGTACGGGGTAAATTCCAGTATACAAATGCAAGGCCAACCCTTCAAAGTGATTTTCAGGACTTTAACGAACCAGATTGGTACAGCTTTGAGTTCTTTTTGCACTGAAGCATTTATCTGCATTTGTATGTCACAATCAGAATTACTTCCATGTATATTAATGGAATACACATTTGCTATTATGACCAGAACGGCTGCTTCACTTATTTCTCCTCAGATGCATGCAGTTCCTGGGTAGATATGATGCAAAATTAATGAAACAAAGTTAAAGGGATCATTGGGAGGACAGTGATATGAGAGATTTTGTTACATTATTACAAATGCCAAACTATTACTGCAGCAAATTCCTTTGTCCTATTGTAACGTGTAGGTTCTAGGGAAAGATCTTTGAACTGATACAGGTAGACCCTGCATTACGGAGGGGTTGCGTTCCTACAGAACTGTGTATTGCAATTTTCCTCAATGCAAAACCCTATTTCCCATTGAATCCCATGTTCTGAGTGGAGATGTATTGCTTAGGGGTGTTTTTCTCTCAATGGTACTGCAGCTGCTGGTTCACGGCAGGGGCCACTTAAGAGACTGCCTTGTTGGTTTTCAAAGCAAATCTCTTAAATGGCCAGCAGCTGCATTTGTAGACATGAGGGACTGCAGATGATGTGATCTGGAGCAAAAAAAAACAAACCAAAGGCAGGAAAGTGATAGGTAGGGGTGGTGGGGTGAAGGGCAGATGGAGCCAGATAGGGGGAGGGCAGAGTGGAAATAGGCAGCAGCCTCCTGTGTCTTCACATCACCTTCAATTTGAATGGAGACATACACTTTTAAATGCAGATTTACAGGTAAGAGAGCAAAATGAACCTACCACACTGAAAAAATGGCACATCTTTGCATGTGTCAAAAAATGCGAGTTGAAAAAAAGAAAAATAGACAATCTGTTGTTTCTTTTGTATTAGGTGTTTATTTACTCGCTCTCTCGCTCTGTATGTCATATCTTTGGGGTAGTAATTTGTGAATTCTGTACGGCCAAATTTCCACTACACTGGGGTCATCTGTATGTCTGTTCAGTTTTGTCTTCGACAGGTGCTGCCTGATGTGATTTTTGTTTCCAGCATTTTCTGTTGGATTTCTAGCATCTGCAGTTTTGTTGATTATTCGCACCCCCCCCCCCCCCAACATTTATACGTATCTGCTTTGTGATATTCTGTGTGGAGTGTTAAAATAGAGACGGAGTATTTAATGAACTAGAGACAAAGACCAGGAACCAAATTTAACAAGCACTAAAAATACAAATTCTGCAAAAGTCCTCAACTTTGGATTTCCCACCCTCAAACTTTGTCTTAAAAGAGGTACAAGTACAGCCTTTGAAACCTTCTCCTTTATGCACGTGTGTGTATTCTTGGTGAGACAAGAGACTGCAGATGCTAGAAATCTGGAGCAACACACAAAAAATGCTGGAGGAACTCAGCAGGTCAGGCAGCATCCATGGATGGAAATGAACAGTCCACGATTTGGGCCGAGACCCTTCATCAAGACTAGAAAGAAAGAGGGCAGAAGCCAGAATAAAGGAGAGGGGGAGGAGCACAGACTGGTGGGTGATAGGTGAATCAGGTCAGGAGGGGAAGGTAGGTAGGTGGGGGGAAGTGGGAGTGATGTGAGAAGCTGGGAGGTGATGGGTGGAAGAGGAAAAGGGCTGAAGAAGACGGAATCTGATAGGACAGTAGACCATGGAATAAAGGGAAGGAGGTGGGAAACTGGAGGGAGGAAGGTATGGGTAATGGGCAGGTTGTGAGGGCGGGGTAGGGGAAAGAGAAGGGGTAAAAGGGCCAAAAGGATAAGGGAAAATAAAGGGGGTGGGGAACAGGGGAGTAGTTATTGGAAGTTAGAGAAATTGATGTTGATGCCGTCAGGTTGGAGACTGAGATGTTGCTCCTCTAATCAGCATCTAACCTCAACTTGGCATTGGAGGCTGTGGACACACACGTCAGTGTAGGCATGGGAAGTGCTGATCCTGGCTGTACTGGTGGACAGAGCGAAGGTGCTCAACAAAGCAGTCCCCCACTCTGTGTCGGGTCTCACCAATGTAGAGGAGGCTGCACTGGGAGCACCAGATACAATAACTTGACCCTGAACCAGAACCCCACTGAGAAACATCATGCCACTATCACCTGCACCATCACTGACCTCATCACATGTAGTGATCTCCACTCTACAGCCTCCAACCTCACTGTTTCCCAACTCCGCACTGCCCGTTTCTACCTCCTACCCAAGATCCACAAACCTAACTGCCCCAGTAGACCCATTGTTTCCAACTGCTCCTGCACCACTGAACTAGTGTCCTCTTATCTTGACTCTATTTTGTCCCCCTTGGTTCAGTTCCTTCCCACCTACATCCGTGACACTTTGCATGCTCTACACCACTTCAGTTCCACGGTTCTGACCACCTCATTTTCACAATGAGCGTCCAGTCCCTGTACACTTCTATCCCCGGTCGGGAAGGCCTCGAGGCTATCTGCTTTCTTTCTAATAGACCCACTCAGTTCTCCTCCACCACCACCCTCCTCCATTTGGCAGAACTGGTGCTCACCCTTAACAACTTCTTTCGGCTCCTCCCACTTTCTCCAGACCAAAGGTGTAGCTGTGGCACTTGCATGGGCCCCAGCTATGCCTGCCTTTCCATTGGCTACATGGAACAATCCATGTTCCAAATCTACATTGGTAACGCTCCCCAACTCTTTCTCTGCTACATTGACGACTGCATTAGTGCTGTTTCCTGCACCCATGCGGAGCTTGTCAATTTCATCAACTTCAAGATGCACCCCACCCTCAAATTCACTTGGTCCATCTCTGACACCTCTCTCCCCTTTCTTAATCTCTCTGTATTTATCTCCTGAGACAGATTATCCACCGACATCTTTTAGAAACCCAGTGACTACCATAGTTACCTTGACTACATCTCTTCCTACCCTGTCATTTGCAAGGATGCTACTCCCTTCTCTCTGTTCCTCTGTCTCTGTTGCATCTGTTCTCATGATGAGGCTTTCCATTCCAGGACATCTGAGATGTCCTTTATTTTCAGAAAACAGGGTTTCCCCTCCACTACTATCAATGTAGCCCTCACCCGCATCTCCTCCATTTCTCGCACATCTGCTCACACCACCGTCCCTCCCCCACCCAACTTAACAGGGACAGGGTTCCGCTTGTCCTCACCTACCACCCTACGAGCCTCTGCATCCAACATATCATTCTCCGCAACTTCCGCCATCTCCAACAGGATCCCACCACCAGGCACATCTTCCCCTCCCATTCCCCCCTCTACTTTCTGCAGGGATCACTCTCTCCACGACTCTTGTCTGCTAGTCCTTCCCCACCGATTTCCCCTCCAGGCACTTATCCCTGCAACTGTTCCAAATGTTACATCTGCCCCGACACCACCTCCCTCACCACCATTCAGAGCCCAAAACAGTCCTTCGAGGTTAGGCAGCACTTCACATGTGAATCCACCGGTGTCATTTATTGCATCTGGTGCTCTTGGTGCAGCCTCCTCCACATCAGTGAGACCCGATGCAGATTGGGGAATCACTTCGTCAAGCACCATCGCTGCATCTGTATTAGCCAGGATTTCCCGGTGGCCAGCCATTTTAATTCCACTTCCCATTCACATACTGACATGTCTGTCCATGGCCACCCCTACTGCCCAGGTGAGGCTAGATGCAGATTAGACTTCATATTCTGTTTTGTTAGTCTCCAACTTGACAGCATCAACATCAATCTCTCTAACTTCCTGTTACCACTCCCCTCTGGTCACATCACCCTTTTTCTTTCCCCTCCCCTGCCCTTGCGACCTGTCCATCACCCACACCTCCCTCCCTTTGGTTGCCCACATCCTTCCCTTTATTCCATGGTCTACTCTCCTCCCCTATCAGATTCCACCTTGTTCAGCCCTTTTGCCTCTTCCACCTATCACCTCCCAGCTTCTCATCATTCCCGCTTTCCCTCCACTCCTCCACCCACCCACCTACCTACCTTCCTACTCTCGGCTGATTCACCTATCACCTGCCAGCTTGTGCTCCTCTTTAAAACCCCTCCCCCCCCCCCCCCCCCCCTTTTTGTTAATATATTCTGGCTTCTTTCCAGTCCTGATGAAGGGTTTTGGCCCAAAACGTGGACTGTTCATTTCCATCCAGCAATGCTGCCTGACCTGCTGAGTTCCTCCAGCACTTTTGTGTGTTGCTCTGTACTCTTGGTTATATTTTATTTCATTAATTGTTGCCATTAATTGATTCTGTTAAAACTGTATACAGGCGACCCACACATTACAGCTATTCGGTTAATGTAAATTTGCCCTACAGAATTTGCAAATCGCTATCCAAAAATTAGCAATGAGGAAAAAAAATTCGCACCTTGCTTGGCTGGTGGTGAGAGGGGCCCTCCCAGTCAGATCCTTCTTATATGGTTGGAACCTCACTCCCAGTGCGCGCTGTCCCCGGGAGGACTGTGCTGGGGACGAGATGGTCACCCACCTCTTTGCGGGCTGTAGGTTTGCGAGGAGGGTGTGGCAAAAGATGCAAGGGTCCTTGTCATGGTTCATCCCCAGCAGCAGCATAACAGGATTCTCTGATCTACGGGCTGTTCCCAGGGACACATACAGAGACAGACATCAGCTGCTGCTGGAAGGTCATCAACTCGGTGAAAGCCGCTCTTTGGTCTGCCCGAAGGGGAATGCTGCTGGCTGGCACATTCCAGGCTGCAGGAGTCTGTGCTGAGGGATGCACTGAAGCTGGGTGCAGCCAGTGCAAAGGCTCGATGGGGGAAGGACTACAGTTTAGGGTTCTTCTCCCACTGGAGAGGGAGGGGTGGGGACAGGGAGAAAGCTCCTAAATATGGGACTGGATAGCTTCCAGGGAGCCACACCTGTGGCATCAGTGCTGTTTTCTATATAAAAAGGTAACATTAATGAATGATCTGTACAAGAATGTAAAGGTTTGCACTGTTTTGTAATTGTATATAGTTTGTCTTTTATTATGAATAAAGTTTATTTTGTACAAAAAAAACTCACAGAATTTATGTGGGGGAGACAAAGCAAGATTTTTTAAATTCTTATTTGTTGCGCATGTGCAGATGATTTGGCTTCGAGTTACAGAAAATTGCAATTATATGGACAGTTTTCTAGTAATGCAATCGCTATGCATGTTGCAAGGATTGCCAGTCGGGGTTGTATTTTCAGGTGAGTACACAGTACATCGGGTATAAGCTTCTTTCCAAGAGGAAAACGATGCATGGTTAGTCCATCAAAGTAATCTTCAGGACTTCATAAAACGAAAACGTGACAGGAAATGTTGAAATAAGAACAGAAAATTCTGGAAATATGCTGCACGTCAGGTGCCATCTGATTTTGCTGAAATGTCATTGATCTGAAACATTAGCTCTGTTACTTGATTGTGCTGGATCTGAAAAGTACCTCCACCATTTTCTGTTTTTACCTTGATTTTATTTGATGCACTTTCCAAAGTTTTGAATACACATTTTGTTACTTATCACAAAATACGCTGTATGATCCAACATTTCAAAATAGACTCCATTGATGTTATCCAATCAGTAGCTGTGCAATGCAAACCAAAGAGGGCAGCAAATCAGTAACTACAGCAAGCAAGACCACAGCTAGCTATGAAATCAAATGTAGATGCCATTTTCAGAATCCAGCATGCATGGATAAAATTTGGGAATATTTCCCTTTAAATCAAGGTTCGTGCCATAGAGATTTGACAAGTCAAGTTGGAATATCAAGAGTGGGATCCAAAACTGCAAACTATTTAGGAAACTCTGTGGGGGTGATGTGTGTTTTTTGTTAGCATTTCCTTAGGAAGGAGGCTGACTTGCAACTCCTCCAGTTGTGTGGGTGCTGATATGGCTGATAAAGCCAATGTGGGAACTACAGATTCTTCCAAAGGTAGCGCATGAAGTGTGGATAGAGTGTAAATATTATACATGCCCAGCAGTGGTTAAGTGCACTGCTAAGTTAAAGGGGCCTCTTCAAGGAGGTTTGAAAATGTATTTTGGACACCTAGTGTCTGTTAACCCACTTCATGTTGGTAACTTTATTAGGTTGTGCCCCCTCTGTACCTAGTTCTTCAGTGGTTCCTTCAGCTACCAATTGCAGGTATGTTTTTGAAACATCTTCTCCAGAAATCCCTTGCTTATGGAGTCAGAAAGATAGAAGGATGCATAGGACACTTGGTTGTTGTGAGGGTGATCGCAAATATAGAAATGTTTAGTAGTCTGGCAAGCCATGAAGTGGTCAGTCTGTGAATCCCTTCACTGCTCACTATATTTCAAGGAAAGAGTGTTTATTGGAACTCTTAAAGTCATCCGTATCCTGTTCACTTTGAATGTTAAGTATCAGCTAAAAATAAGATGTCTTTATTAGTCACATGTACATCGAAACACAATGAAATGCATCTTTGCGTAGAGAGTTCTGGGGGCAGCCCGCAAGTGTCGCCATGCTTCCGGTGCCAACATAGCATGCCCACAACTTCTTAACCCGTATATCTTTGGAATGTGGGAGGCACCCAGAGGAAACCCACACAGACACACAGGGAGAACGTACAAACTCATTACGGACAATGGCTGGAATTTAATCAGAGTCGCTTGCACTCTAATAGCGTTATGCTAACTACCGTGCCTGAGGGAAAACATGAAAACAAAACCTTGAAATACAAATGATTTGAGATGAAAGAATAGAATGGATTAATGCATCTAAGGAAATTCAGTAGAACCAGAAGGAATCAAGGGTTTAAATTGCATTTTAGGAAATCAAGGTAGCAAGAAAGCTACTAATCAAGAACACATTTAAATAAAACTTTGGTCCCTTTTGAACTACAAAAATGTGCACATTCGTTTCTGTGATTTGCACGCACTAATAAAGCTCTGCATTATTAGCAGAGCCATGCAAGCCACCTGTGTTCATTCAGTAGATGTGCATCTTTGGGTTTGATTCAATCTGAACTTTTATTAAGTAATTCTGTTCTTGAATGTGTATCCGATTTTATACTTCACAGCAACATGCATAAGCAAAGGATTTCCTGTACTTGAGAACTTTTTACCATTTATGAAAATTGGCAATGGTTCTGTGCCAGGAAAGGCGCAGTAAATCAGCAATTTTCTGTGGGCTACTTCATGTTTTCTGCATGGACTTCCACTGCAAAGTTCAAGTGGACATGAGGTTCAAGTGGATATGAGGCCCAAGTTGCTGGCAGCAGAACAGGCCTTGTACCCCCTGTGCACAAAGAGATCTATCTTCTACTCTCTCTGCCATTGTGAAGCAAAAGGATAAACTTAATATATTGGTTGTAAGCTGTGGAAAAATTCAGGGTAGGGTGTTAATTGGGGGGGGGTGGTGTGGTGTGGGTGTATTTGGTCCTTGAGAATTAGATTAGGAATGGAGGTGAGGTGGGAAGAGTAATTGAGGTCCTGATTAATTGGTTGGAAGAGTTGGGTTGGCAATCATGAAATAAATTGGTAGATGGAGTGGCATTAGTTATTTAGAGGGATCGGGGTTGTGCTTGGGCCAAGGAATGCAGGTAGGGGTCCCTAAGGATAAGTATCAACAAAGTGGCAATTTTACTTGATCCATTTGCTGATAATAGGCAGTTTATGTCAACAACAGCTTCCCTATCAATTATGTATCCTCTTGAGCATGAGTCTTTTGAGTCTTTCATCTCTGCCTAGAATTGTGCACAGACTTGGCAACGTGTGTGTTTTGTGGTTGCCTCTGCATTCCCAGCCTGTCGGCTTTGTTCTTGCTTCCAGCACTAATTAGACACTGCCTACTCCATGCAACCTGATGGTGTTCAAACCAAACAAGCAATGACCAGCAGAAATACTGAGTAACTGTTCTGTGTGGATCTATTGTCAGCTCAGCTTTAGAATCATGGAGCCAATGTAGGACTGCTATATTTAGTTATATCTCTTTTCATTTCCTCACACAAAAGGAGCTGTGCAGAGGGGAAGAAATATTACTCCTGAGCTAAGGAAAGTGAATTATAACAATTTTTGAAATATCAATTATCATCAGTCATAAATTTTGCACCTATTGTTTGATCTTATTTTTATCGCTTAGCAATAATGTTAAGAGTAGTTAATAGACATTGGTTTCCAAATTCATTACCTCCCCTACAAGTGTATTTTGTTTCTTTTAACTCGTGTCAGAAGCAAGTGGCATTAGGTGAAAATTGATGTAAAAAAAATAAAAATGGATACAGCATATCAGGAGCCGTGGCCAAAAGTTAAGTTACAAGTTTGTAGTAGTTCCAAGTTAATGGGTTTTTATAGTGTTTAAATAAAAAGACCACCAAGTTAAAACTAATTAAATAAAGTAGGGATGCAGGATCAGGTGATATGTTGTAGCTGCATGATGTGGGAGCTGGTGGACCCCATTGTGGTGTCTGGTGACCACATCTGCAGCAAGTGTTGGTTGCTTGAGAAACTTGGGCTCAAAGGTGATGTCCTGGAATCTGAGCTTCAAACACAGCAATGCATCAGGGAGGGGGGGGAGTTACCTGGATGCTGTGTTTCAGAAGGCAATCACACCCATTAGATTAACTGCTTCAAATTCAGTCTATGCAGGGAGGGGGATCCAAGAGGTAGTGCTGGAGGAGCCTCGGCCCCTGAGCTTGTCCAGTAGGTTTGAGATTTTTGCTCCAAGTGTGGATGAGAGTGGGAGTTACAGGAAGGATGAGCAACCTAACCGTGGTTCAGGGAGCCATTCAAGAGGGGGTACAGAAGAGAAATGCAGTTGTAATTGGGGATAGTATAGTCAGGAATAGACAGGATTCTCTGTTGCAAGGATCGAGAATCCCGAGGGCTGCGTTGCCTGCCTGGTGCCCGGGTTTGGGACATCTCATCTGACCGGCAGAGGATTTTGGAGTGGGAGAGGAAAGATCCAGTTGTTGTGGTTCATGTGGGTACCAACGACGTAGGTAGAATAAGGAAAGATAAGATATCTCTATTAGTCACATGTACATTGAAACACACAGTGAAATGCATCTTTGCGTAGAGTGTTCTGGGGGCAGCCAGCAAGTGTCGCCACGCTTCTGGCACCAATATAACATGCCCACAACTTCCTAACCCGTACACCTTTGAAATGTGGGAGGAAACCAGAGCACCCTGAGGAAACCCACACAGACACTGGGAGAACATACAAGCTCCTTACAGACAGTGGCTGGTATTGAATCCAGGTTGCTGGCACTGTAATAGCATTATGCTACTGTGCCTGAGAGGTTTTGCTGTGGGAATTTGAGCAGGTAGGGACTAAATTAAAAAGATAATATCTCTGGATTGCTACCTGAGCCACATGCAAATTGGCACAGGGTCAATCAGATCAGAGAGTTAAATGCATGGCCCAAAGATTGGTGTGGGAGAAGTGGGTTTGAATTCATGGAACGTTGGCACCAGCATTGGGGAAGGATGGAGCTGTTCCGATGGGACGGGCTCCAACTGAACCATGCTGGGACCAGGGTCCTGGCAAATTGCATAACTAGGGCTGTGGATATGGCTTTAAACTAAAGAGTAGGGTGGTGGGTTCAACAGATTAGAAAAGTATGGATAAAGTAAAAGGGAAGGAGAGCACAGGAGAGGTTACTGAAGTCTCCAAATTAAAAAAAAAACAAGGTAAAGTTTAGAAAGGGATAAGAATTTAACTTCAGGCAACATGAAGACAAATTTGAGAAGAGGGGTGGTGAATACAAGACTGAAGGTGTTATATTTGAATGCACACAGTACATGAAACAAGGTAGATGAGCTTGTAGTGCAGTTAGAAATTGGCAGGTACAATGTTATGGGCATCACAGAGTCGTGGCTGAAAGAAGGTCACAATTGGAAGCTAAACATCCAAGGATATGCCTCCTGTCAAAAAGATGGGCAGAGGGGGTGGGGCAGCTCTGTTGGCTTAAAAAAAAGAAATCAAATCCTTAACAAGAAGTGACAAAGAATCAGAAGATATAGAATCCTTGTGGGTAGAGTTAAGAAACTGCAAGGGCAAAAAGACCCTAATGGGAGTTGTATGCAGGCCTCTGAATAGCAGCCAGGAGGTGGGGAGTAGGAGATAAAAAATCATTCGAGAGGCAATGTTACGGTGGTCATGGGAGTCTTCAATATGCTGGTAGATTGGGAAAATCAGGTTGGCACTGGATCCCAAGAGAAGGAATTTGTAGAACGCCTACGAGATGGCTATTTAGAGCAGCTTGTGATCAAGCCCACTAGGAAAAAGGCAATTCTGGATTTGGTGTGCAATGAACCAGATTTGATTAGGGAGCTTAAAGGAACCTTAAGAGGCAGTGATCATATGATAGAATTCACCCCGCAGTTTGAGAGAGAGAAGCTAAAGTCAGATGTATCGGTATTACAGTTGAGTAAAGGTAACTACAAAGGCTTGAGAGGAGCTGGCCAAAGTTGATCGGAAGTGGATCCTAGCAGGGATGACAGAGCAGCAATGGCAGCAGTTTCTTGGAGTAATTCAGAAGACGCAGGATCATTTCATCTCAGAAGCAGCAGCATTCTAAAGGGAGGATGAGGCAACTGTGGCTGAGAAGGGAAGTCAAAAACAGCATAAAAGCAAAAGAGAGGGCATACAATATTGCAAAAATTAGCAAAGCAAGAGGATTGGGAAGCTTTTAGAAGCCAACAGAAGGCAACTAAAAAAGCAATAAGGGGAGAAAAGATGAAATATAAAGGTAAGCTAGCCAATAATATGAAAGGGGATACCAAAAGATTTTTCAGATATATAAAGAGTAAAAGAGGCAAGAGTAGACATCTGACCGCTGGAAAACGATGCTGGAGAAGTAGTAATGGTGGACAAACTGAATAAGTATTTTGTATCAGTCTTCATTGTGGAAGACACCAGCGACATGCCAGAAATTCGAGAGTGTCGGGGCAGAAGTGAGTGTAGTTGCTATTACTAAGGAGAAGGTGCTTGGGAAGCTGAAAGGTCTGAAAGTGGACAATTCACCTGGACTGGATGGACTACACCCCAGGATTCTGAAAGAGGTAGCTGAAGAGATTGTGGAGGCAGTAGTAGTGATCTTTCAAGAATCACTAGAGTCGGAAATTGTTCCAGAGGACTGGAACATCGCAAATGTCACTCCACTCTTTAAAAAGGGAGGGAGGTAAAAGACAAGAAATTACAGACCAGTTAGCCTGACTTCAGTGGTTGGTAAGATGTTAGAGGCCATTATTAAGGATGAGGTATCCAGGTACTTGAAAGCACATGATAAAATAGGCAGAAATCAGCATGGCTTCCTTAAAGGGAGATCTTGCCTGACAAATCTGTTGGAATTCTGTGAGGAAGTAACAGGTAGAATAGACAGAGTCAGTGGATGTTGTTTACTTGGATTTTCAGAAGGTCTTTGACAAGATGCTGTACATAAGGCTGCTAAACAAGATAGGATCCCATGGTATTACAGGAAAGGTACAAGCATGGATAGAAGATTGGCTGACTGACAGAAGGCAAAGAGTGAGAACTAAGGGGGCCTTTTCTGGTTGGCTGCCAGTGTCTCGTGATGTTCCTCAGGGGTCAGTGTTGGGTCCGCTACTTTTCACGTTATATGCTAGTGATCTGGATGACGGAATTGATGGCTTTGTGGCCAAGTTTGCAGATGATACAAAGATAGGTGGAGAGGCAGGTAGTGTTGAGGAAGCAGGGAGTCTGCAGAAGGACTTGGACAGGTTGGGAGAATGGGCAAAGAAGTGGCAGATGGAATATAGTGTAGGGAAGTATATGGTCATGCACTTTGGTAGAAGAATAAAGGCGTAGACTATTTTCTAAATGGGGAGAGAATTCAGAAATTGGAGCTGCAAAGGGACTTGGGAGTCCTGGTACAGCATTCCCTAAAAGTTAAATTGCAGGTCGAGTCAGTAGAAGGGAAGGCAAATGCAATGTTAGCATTCATTTTGAGAGGACAAGAATATAAAAGCAAATATGTAATGCTGAGGCATTATAAGGTGTTGGTTTGACCACATTTGGCATATTGTGGGCAATTTTGGGCCCCATATCTAAAGAAGGATGTGCTGGTGTTGGAGAAGGTTCAGAAGAGGTTTAGAAGAATGATCCTGAGGGTGAAAGGGTTAATGTATGAGGAGTGTTTGATGGCTCTGGGCCTGTACTCACTGGAGTTTAGAAGAATGAGGGGTGGATCTTGTTGAAACCTACTGAATATTGAAAGGCCTGGATAGAGTGGATGTGGAGAGAATGTTTCCAGTAATGGGAGAGTCTAGGACCAGAGGGCACAGCCTCAGAATAAAAGGACGTCCCTTTAGAACAGAGATGAGGAATTTCTTTATCCAGAGGGTGGTGAATCTGTGGAATGCATTGCCTCGGATAGCTGTGGAGGCCAAGTCATTGGGTATATTTAAAGTGGAGATTGATAGGTTCTTCATTAGTAAGGGCAGGAGAATGGAGCTGAGAGGGAACAATAAATCAGCCATGATCGAATGGCAGAGCAGACTTGATAGGCCGAATGGCCTTATTCTGCTCTTATGTCTTATGGTCTTAATATTCTATTGGAATGGCCTAAAATACAGGAATAGTTTGACTCCTAGGGAAGTTGGCTAAGGAGTGCTTTTGTCATCTAACTGAGTATGCAACATCTAGCCTACTGCAGATGGGTCTTCAAAGGGAATCTTCAGCTTGGTCAACTTGGCCAACAGCACTAATGTTTAAAGTGGTGCTTTGACCCAAATATGTGGCCAGACAAAATTGAAATGCTTTTAAATATATCACAGCTTTTGTGCTTTTTAGTCTTGGGTGAAGAAAATTGATATAAAATTGGGTGATGAGTGAAATAGAACCTATTACATTACTACCAAACCAGGTTAGAATCAGGACTGTAGACATTAGTAGATCCGGCATCATCTCTGCAGGGAGAAGCAGAATTAATATTCATTAGATCTGTACTCATTAGAGCCTAGATTTAAAAAATAGGATTACTGAAAACTGGTATAAAGTAGATTTGGTTACAATTGATGTTAAAATAACTGGGATGAAAAGTCTAGATTTTCGATGTTCCTTTTATATGAATTTAATGTTAAATGAATCTGCAAATGCACTATAGCATTAATTATCTAAAGGAGGCCTTAAATCATTTTGTTTAGTTGGTGATACAAAATTACATACCTAAATTAGGTGCACAGCTCATTGTTCAGTGGATGTCGTTTACTGAGCACAAATGCATTGCTGTTTGGCATAATGACGAATGCACTTGTGTTTAAGAATTTCTGGGCATGTGTTTTATCTTAAAAAGGTATCTGTAAAAGTTAACAGGTCAAGAAAGAGACCTCCTGGTTTAATCAATCACTTGTTCAAGGTGTACAAGCAATACAAGTTGCCCACAAGGAATGCAAATAGGTTTTTTGATAAGGTTGCTAGGACAATTGAATAAAAAAACAATTGGAGATTATGTATTTAAGATTCAAAAGTATAATTGATTTGGAAGAAATGAAGTCTTAAAATAGATTGGATTAAAGCTTTTAAACTCTTGAAGTGATTCGATATATTATGGTTGAGTGGAAAAACAGTTAATGTTGGATTACCCAACAGTTCAAGGGGCAGAGACAATGTTTCAGTTTGATGTACCTCTAACTTTCCACTGTTGACAGGCCAAGTCTTAAGATGCACATAAAAGATCAAAATCCTTTACATCAGAGAATCCATGCACAGATTTGGTGACTAACTTTGCAGAACCATTGTCAGTCTGCAAATATGACTGAGCTCTGTTTCTTTTCTCACTCTCTGCCTTGCATTTAAATTTCACTGGAACAGTATACAAGCTCAAGGGACACTGTCCCAAGTCATAATGCTGTGTTCAAAAATTTCAGATAATTTGCCATTCCCATTTGTATTTCCTTTTTGTTTTAAATCACCTTTTAGTTTCCTGATTTTTGCTTTTGTTATTTACTCTCTCCAGCCTTCTGCCTCATCATGGACCTTTCCTTTTGTTCTTTCCTCCTTTCAATCATCAATCCTTCAGCACCCCTCAACACCCTCACTCTTTTTCTACATTTTAAAACTTTTTGTAACTCCTAACCTTCTTTCAGGTCTTCAATCTAAAAATTAAAAATGCCATTTCAAAAATAAAATTAAAATGTTCAAAAACTAAAACAAAATAACATTTCAGTCAACAATGAATTTTTAAAAAATACAATTATCATGTAATTATCATTACCACTGCAGCTAATTGTCTCTGTTAAACTCAACAGACCCGCTGGCAGACCGATGTGCTAGCCTAAATACTAGGAAACTTGTGCTCTCCTTGATGCACTGAAGTCTAAGGTGGAGTGCAGTTGTTTCCGGACCACTGATCAGCTGAGTGGAAGTTTCAGACTTTCACCTTTGTTCAGGATTCCTGATCTTCCACCTGATTATGTAGATAAAAGCTGGTATTCGGTCTTGCACCTCAATTCACTATGGACATTATCTACCATTATGTAACCCTTTAACACCCTTTGCATTGTGCAGCTGTCAGGAGGAGTGCCCATACTATTATAGAATTTAACAAACGAACATATGGATAACACTAAATCACCAAAATAATATGCTAGTTCTCTTCTCATCAAGCTGATGTACTATGTTTATTTTTAGTTCTGCATAATTCTTTGTTTTCGTGACTTATTTGTCCATGGGTTGTTACAAAAAGTTGCTCTTAATGAATCATTCCCGAACAAACTGATAACTGAAAATGGTTGCTCTAAACTACCAGCAATGTTTGATTTTCAATCTAATTTCAATGATTATTTAGAAGTTTGGTATTCCACAAAGCAGCCATACAATAATATTGATGATAATTTTTAAAAAAAGTCATTGTCAAGTTTTTGTTGCCTGGAATTCATTTATGTTGGACCTATTAATACTATTGATTTTAAAACGCAGTTAAGTTTTCTTTAATCTACATTTTAATCTGCCGATTGAATTTATGCTTTTAATTACCTACAATCTTAATGGGTTGAGCTTATACACAGATGATTATTTTTTTAAATGTAGTTGTCTTTCATGTTTCTAATGCAAGTTTCTTATTTACCTTGTATATTTATTTGGCAGGAGAATGTGTCCCTTGCTGATATTCTGTCATTGCGAGATAGCTGCCTCAGTGAGCAGGATATATGGGCAGCCTGCCTAGAATGTTGTCTTTCAATGAAGAGCATTGCCCACACTCCACTTTTTCATACTCTCTGCATCACCCCAGATACGTTGGCTTTCAATGCTAATGGAAATGTTTGCTTCATGGAGCAGCTGAGTGGTAAGTACTGTGGATGTTGCACATATACCTATGGCCTCAGTCAACATAACATTATTGTATAACTTCCACTCCTAGTGTTTCCTTTCTTTGAATTCTGTATATATTACTATTGTTCATGAAGTCTAGTAGGAGTCTATGTGAGGAAAATTCTGGTCTTCATTAATGCTGCAATTGTATATTTACAGAGAGACCTTGTTAGAGTCATGCATCGTGGAAACTGGCTGGCCCTTCGGCACAACTTGTCTGTGCTGACCAAGGTGCCTTCCTGAGCTAGTCCCATTTTCCTGTGTTTGTCCATAGCCTTTTAAACCTTTCCAATCCATGTAATTGTCTAAATGTCTTTTAAATGTCATAATTGGACCTGCCTTTATTCTTTCTTGTGGCAGCTCATTCCATATACCCACCACCAACTTGGAAAAAAAAAGGTAAAGCATGGCCAAACATTTTGATTGGTAGAAGGGGTAGAGGTGTTGTTCTCGGGTAAGAATAGACTACTGTGGATCAAAATTGTTGCCAGAACTTCTGCACTTGTGACATGATAGTACACAGAAGCCAGTGGGCTTGCTCGATAACGTCCAATGGTTATTTGATATCGTAGGCAAGTTTCTGCTATGCCCACAATGAATCAGCTCTTGACTGGAAGGTCAAAGTCCACTTCTGTATCATTTATAGAGCATAGAATGTAGAACAGTACAGCACAGAACAGGCCCTTCAGTGCACAATGTTGTGCCAACATAGCTAATCCCTCCTACCTACAGAATGCCCATATCCCTTCATTTTCCTCTCATTCATGTGCCTATCCAAGCCCCTCTTAAAAGCCCCCAAAGAAGGGATCCAGCCTTTTTGGGACTCTATTAGGGAGTTTGAGATGTTCAGTTTCCTCTTTAATGGGTACCACCTTTAGTTCTTAATCATTATTGGTCACCTAGCACTATTCCCTTACTGCCAGTATTCTCATCTAGCTGCTCTGTCCCAGCAGTCCTCACTCTGCTCCATGTCACAGTAGACACTGTGGCTCTCTCTTTTACCCCTACTATGCCTGACACCTCGGGCATTATATATAGTGGAATATCAAAGGTTTCCCTTCGATGGGTCTGGGCCATGGTTGGCCAGAGAAATAGTTTGGACATTCCTGACTGACTTGATGGAGTAGAAAGCTACACAATTGCTGAAGATACATAAATTTATGTAGGAAGTATAGATAGAAGCACTAAGTAGATGTTAGAGAATAACTCACTGAATGGACAAAACTGGCAAATGGATTTTAATGTAGGTAAATATAGGGTGAACTACTTTGGACCAAAAAAAAGGATAAATGAGAGCCCTTTCTAAATTTTGAATGGCTAGAAGCAATGGAGGTCAAAAGAAAGGTGAGGTCCAACATACATTGTTAAAATATCACAGGAACTGGAGATAATGGATATTTTGATGAAAAACACTATGATGCTGAAGGAACCCAGCAGACCAGATAGCATTCATGGAGAAAAGCAGGAGGTCAATGTTTCAGGTCAGGCCCCTTCTTGGGTGTTTTGCCTTTTCACTTGAGAGGACTGGAGTACAAGGGATTAAAGGTCTGCTTTAAGCAGAAAGCAAAATCTCTGTTAGACTTCACTGGGAGATCTCCTGAGCAGTTCTGGGTGCCACAGCCTAGATAGGTATGATAGTCTTACAAAGAATGCAACATGATTAGTGGGCTTCAAGGGTTAAGTAATGAGGGAGATTTAAATAACCTTTTTCCAGTGGAATTTGATGGATGAAAGGGAATTTTATTGAAATTTTCAATATTTAAAGGGGTACCGATAAGGGGGAGAGGGGAATTATTTCTGCTTGGTGGGGTGTCTAAAACTGGAGAGAGTGTTTATTAAGAAAAACATTTTTATTGGGATGTTCAGGATTGAAATTGCAAGACATTTCTTGTGGGTGGAACCTGGTAGAAATTAGGAATTCTCTTCCAAAAATGCAATTAATGACTGTCAGCAAATTGTAAAACAAAATGAAAATTACAACATAAGCATTCATAATGATGGTGCTTAGGGTTGCCCCTTAGGTTCACCTGACCTACTATTGGGGTACATTTTCATTTGAGGGCACAGCAGATGACCATGATGATGATTTGCCTTGGAGCAGTTGACTTCCAAAGGCAATCTCTCACCAAGATTCAGTGCAATCTCGGATAGTTGACCATGGGGCAGAAGTGGGAGGAGAAATACTGATGTAGTCCTTCATGTTCCATAGTGCTAATGGCACTCTTCTGGAATTTGGTAGAAAATAGGCTGGGTCTCCACTGTGATCAGATGGTAAAGAGTTTATAGGCTGATGCTAACATCAGTGACCAAATCCTCCAAACAGCGATCTTCTCCTTGTGGATAGTGGTGCTCTTTTAACTGCTGCTGCACGCTGACAGAACTGACAGAATGCTCTTGGTGGAGATTAATCTGTTCCCAAGTGGTAGTACTTTATTTCTGGGGGAGAAAAGCAATCTGCTTCCAGTTAATAACAGTTTGTTCCTAACTGGCATTTCTGTTCTCTGATGACAGCAATTAGCTCCAGGTGACAGTAAGCAGAGACCTGAATGTATTGGCCTAAGGCACAATGAATTTCAATGGCCTCTCCCTGTGGCTCCATTAAAGCAGAACCCTCATTATCAACTGATGTAACATGAAAGTATTATTTCCACTGGCACAGATGTGTATCATTTTCAGTACATTCCTGGCTCCATATGGACTCTTGCATTAAGTTAGAGATGGGCTCCTCCATGCTCCTTGGTATCTCTTGCAATCTGTCAGGAAGGTTGGACAATACAGTAAGCATTTGCACATGCAACTGCTTCAGTCTTTACGTACGATCCACATCCATGTCATCCAGTATAGTACTAACTCTTCTGGGGAGCTCACTTGGCTTTGCCTGACAGTCGCCCAGTAATGTTAAATATAACCCAGGAGCTGTGCATTTTCAGCCCAGCCACCTTAGTCCTCATGCTGACTGTATTTGAGCTGGTGCTTTGCAGTGTTAGGTGGAATGAAGTAATCTGGTGTTGCTCCTCAAGTTTATGATTATGTACAGAACTTATTTAAAGGAGACACTTGTATTGTTTTAAAAGAAAGTTCAGTGTATATTCATGAAGTTGATTTCTGGGGTGAAGAGCTTCCCACGGTAGATGGTGGGTGGATATTTTCCCCTAGGGGGCATAATTTTAGAATAAGGGGTCATCCGTTTAGACAGAGATGGAGAAGAATTTCTGAGGATCATGAATCTTTTGAATTCTGTAGCCCAGGGCCAAGACAGATTTTTCAATTACAGGAGAGGCAAGGATTTTGGGTAAGAGGCAGGAAATCAGATTCAAGGCCAAGGTTATAAGATAAGGTAAGATTTCTTTATTAATCACACGTACATCGAAACACAGTGAAATACATCTTTTGCATAGTGTGTCCTGGGGGCAGCCCGCATGTGTCACCACACTTCTGGCACCAACATAGCATGCCCACAACTTCCTAACCCGCACGTCTTTGGAATGTGGGAGGAAACCGGAGCACCTGGAGGAAACCCACGCAGACACGGGGAGAACGTACAAACTCCTTACAGACATTGGCGGGAATTGAACCAGGGTCACTGGCGCTGTAATAGCATTATGCTAACCACTACACTACTGTGCCTGTCATAGATTGGCTATGATTCTTTTGAATAGTGGTGTCTCAGAGCCATATAGCCTGTCCTTGCTCCTTTTATCTTCCTCCTTTCCCCACCCTCTTGGGTGTCCTTTGTGGCTATGTAAAGTAAAGTGGGGGCTTTGGTGGGTGGTATATGAACTGTGAATCTCTCAAACCTGCAACGATAATAACACAAAATGTGTGCCCAGGGTGAGGGCTTGGAGATTTTTGTGGGAAGGACCTGCAAACATGCAGATACCTGTAGGTGGAACATTCATTGCATTCATGGTGAAGATGATAGAAGATAATTGCATATAAAGGAGATTGAGGGGTGGACCAGTGTCCACCAGAAGGAAGGCTTTCTTCTCCTGCTTGGTGAAGCTCCATGCTCAATGGAGGCATCAACCTGTGGTTGGTGTCAGCCAGTTAATACAAATGAGAATGAATCTTTAATTTGGGACAAGGGTACCTGCATGAATACATACCATTGCCTGCAGAGAGAGCCGTATCCTAATACAGTGGTAAAAGAAGGCTGATTTGGAGATCTGGATTTCCAGCAAAGGTGCTTGAATATGCAGAGGTGTTCTTATCAGCTGAAACGTGCTCCCTTTATAAATATGTAATTCTATGGAGCCATTTATTCACACCCAAAATATTGAGATTTGTCAAGGAGTGAGCCTTCCACCAAATCTCCTCCTGAATGTCTGCTTGTGCTGAACAAAGACTCTTTAAAGCCACAGTTCCAGTCTCCATGTGGCTCATTCAAAGTCACAACACCCAGAAATGAGTCATTAAGATCGAATAGGTGTTAATTTTTTCCAAAAAGCCAGCTACTTACTTGCTTGCTTCCTGCATGGATTACCTATGGGAATCTAAAGGGGAAAGTAGGCTTGGGAGAAAGGAAAGGGGGGAAAAAAATTATCAGAAAAAGAAAAAGGATGAATGAAATTTCAAGGTCCTTCAAAGTGCATGTATTAAGCAGTCAGTGTTGTTTAATGCTATTTTGAAACCATATTGCTGTATTTTCTAGTTTGTGATTGACTTTCCTCATTGTTATTTGCAGATGACCCAGAAGGTGCATTTGTTCCCCCTGAATTTGACGTTACAGGCAACACTTTTGAGGTGGGTCAAAATACTTGTGATGCAGGTCCATATCTCTCTTCTCTTGAAAAGGGAAGGGAATGGGCTGATGGAGGTCATTAGAATTATGAAAGATTTTGATAGACGGAGTGTTTCCACTTCTGGGGAAAACTCATTCTAGAAGGCATTAATATAAGATAGCAACCAAGAAAGCAAATGGTGAAATTGAAAAGTTTTTATTTGGAGAGAGGTGAGAATGTACGGTGTACAAGAAGTTTCTGTCATGTATATTTCGTATTTCTTGCCTCTGTATGGTTCATAAAATTATATTTTTCCTTTTCATTCTATAACGCTTTTCTCAAGTATTGTTTTGAAAATTCAATGAAAAATATGCTTGGGGAAAGATTTCAAGAAAATTGATTAGATTGATTTCTGAGTGCTGCTTATAAATGGCTGTTAATTGAGGTCCATTATTTAAACTGTAATAACCTAAAAAGCTTTTCAATCCCTAAATGCTAATAGACATTCTCTTTATGCCAAATATCTGTTGTATTTTTGCCCAGTACAGGTCTGCTGTAGGTTGGATATTATGATTTGTGACATTACCGCATGAGTTGAAGATTAATGTTTGTCCTATATTCTCTATTATCTTAATGTTAGAGTAGAAGGCCTAGAAATTTGATTGGGCCAGTTATTAATCTCAGCTATTAAAATTAGTGGAAGATTAAGTCACCATCAGCTGAAGTGGCAAGGAGGCACCCAAAAGAGTGGGAAATGGGCTTGGGAAGAGAGAGTAATGGTATTTGCATTGTGTCATTGGCTAGTGAGGTCATGCACTTTGGTTAGAGGATTTAAAAGGCAGATTATTATCTAAATGGGGAGAGACTGCACATAAGTGAAGTTCAGAGGGATCTAGGTGCTCTAGTGGATGAATCACATAAAGTTAGCAGGCAGGTCCAACAAGTAGTGAAGAAGGCACAGGACATTTTTGGCCATTATTTTGAAGGGTTTGGAGTTTAAGAACAGGGAGGTTTTGTTACTGTTGTACAGGGTATTGGTGAGGCCACACCTGGAATGCTGTGACACGAGATTCTGCAGATGCTGGAATCTGGAGCAACACACACAAAATGCAGGAGAAACTCAGGTCAGGCAGTATCTATGGAGGGAAATAAACAGTTGACATTTTGGGTTGAGACCCTTCATCAGGACTGCTCTGCACATGCTGTGCATGTTTTGGTCCCCTTACTTTAAAAAAGAATAGAGTAGCATTGGAGGCAGTCCAAAAGAGACTTATCAGGCTGTTTCTGGGATGAGAGCATTGTCCTATCGAGAGAGGCTGGACAGTTTGCGTCTGAATTCCTTGGAGTTCAGAAGAATGAGAGATGACTTTATTTCAAACATGTAAGATCCTAAGGGGCTTGACAGGGTAGGTATTCTCACTTGTGGAAGTCATGAACAAAGGGACATAGCTACAAAATAAGAGGCTATTCTTTTAAAACTGAGGTGCATTGATATTTCTTCTGAGGTTAGTGAATTTCTGGAATTTTCTGTCCTTGAGGGTGGTGGAGGCCAGATTATTAGACATATTTAAGGTGGATAAATAAATACTTGAAAGATCAGGAAGTTGAGGGTTATGGGAAACAGGCACAGAAGAGGAGTTGGGCCATCATAGATCAGCCATGATCATATTGAATAGTGGGGTAGGCTTGAGGGGCCTGGTGGCCTGTTCTTGCTTCTGTTTTCTAATGGCTAGGGTAGAAGTAATGATGGTCAAGGCTGCAGGGGAAGGAACAAGGGCAGGGTGATGGCCGGTAGCAGCCATGTGCTTTGCATTTGCAGTTGGCAGGAGACACCCCTTTGAGAACTTCCTCATCGACCATACTTTTCCGGAATGCAACCAGTGCTGATTACCTCAAGGTAATTCAGTCCTGCAGGGGCAGCATCAAACATTCATTGACCTGTTTTATTTGAGTTGATTTCTTTTGGTCTTAATTGGTATGACATGCAGCATAATTCCACTTCATATATAAGCTAGTCACTCAACCTTTCCTCCTAAAACATATTCTCTAATCCAGGCAGCATCCTGGTAAGTCTCCCCTGCACCCTCTCTAAAGCTTCCACATCCTTCCTATTACGAGGTGAACGGAACGCAATACTCTGTGTGGTCTAACCAGAGTTTTATAGAGCTGCAACATTACCTTGCGGCTCTTGAACTCAATCCCCTGACTAATGAATGCCAGCACACCATACACCTTAACCACCCTATCAACTTGCACGACAACTTTGAAGGATCTATGGACTAGGACCCCAAGATTCCTCTGTTCCTGCATGCTGCTCAGAATCCTGCCATTAACCTTGTACTCCACCTTCATGTTCATTCTTCCAAAGTGCATTACTTCACACTTTTCCGGGTTGAACTCCATCTGCCACTTCTCCGCCCAACTCTGCATTCTGTCTATATCCTGTTGTAACCTATGACAGCCACAACCCCTCCAACCTTGATGTCATCTGCAAACTTACTAACTCATCCCTCCACTTCCTCATCCAAGTCATTTATAAAAATCACAGAGCAGGGGTCCCAGAACAGATCCCTGCAGAACACCACTAGTCACTGACCTCCAGGCAGAATATTCTCAATCTACTGTCACTCTCTGCCTTCTGTGGGCAAACCAATTCCGAATCCATGCAGCCAAGTCTCCATGGATCCCATACCTCATGACTTTCTGGATGAGTCTATCGTGGGGAATCTTGTCAAACTCCTTAAAGTCCATATACACCACATCCACTGCTCTACCTTCATCTATTTGTCTTGTCATCTCCTTGAAAAACTCAATTAGGCTTGTGAGGCACGACCTGCCCCTCGTAAAGCCATGCTGACTATCCCTAATAAGACTATGCTTTTCCAAATGCTTCTAAATCCTGTCCCTAAGAATAGTCCCTAATAGCTTATCCACCACTGACATAAGATTCACTGGTCTGTAATTCCCAGGATTATCCCCATTACCTTCCTTGAACAAGGGAACAACATTAGCCATCCTCCAGTCCTCTGGTACCATTCCTGTGGCTAGGGAGGATGTAAATATTATCATCAACGCCCCAGCAATCTCTTCCCTCATCTGAGGTATATCCCATCTGGTCCCGGGGACTTACCTATCCTAATGTTTTTTCAGAAACTCCAACGCTACCCCTTTCTTAACCTCAACATGCTCCAGCACATTAGCCTGTGCTGCGATGACCTCACATTTGTCAAAGTCTCTCTCCTTAGTGAACACTGAAGCAAAGTATCTCTGTCTCCAGGCACATTTTTCCCCTTTATCCCTGAGCGGTCCTACCTTCACTCTAGTCATCCTCCTGTTCCTCACGTACATATAGAACACCTTGGGATTTTCCTTAATTTTACTCGCTAAGGCCTTCCCATGACTCTGCCTAGCTCTCCACAGTCCTTCCTTAAGCTCCTTCCTAGCTACCTTAATAATTTTCAAGAGCCCTGCCTGATTTTTGGTTTCTAAAGCTCAAGTATGCTTCCTCCTTCCTCTTGACTAAATATTTCACCTCTCTTGTCGACCATGGTTCCTTTACCCTGCCATCCTTTCCCTGTCTCAGTGGGACAAACCTATCCAGAACTCTATGCAAGTGTTCCCTAAACAGCCTCCACATTTCTTCTGTGTATTTCCCTGAGAACATCTGTTCCCAATTTACACTCCCAAGATCCTGCCTAATACAGTCATAGTTAGTCCTCCCCCAATTAAAATCTTTCCCATTATCGTCTGCTCCTATCCCTGTCCACGGCTATACAAAAGGTCAAGGAGTTGTGGTCACTATCTCCGAAATGCTCGCCCATGTTTAAGATAAGTAGGTTAAAGCACTGACTAAAGTTATTTTTTTTAATTCATGTGAATATTAGGTATTTTTTTTAAATGAAAGTCATTTAAAGGTATTTTTGATGGATCCAGTGCATGTGGCATATTAGTTTATGTTCCTATGAATTTGTTAATGTAAGTTCAAGTCTTAATGGAACAATATTTCAGTAGAACTGATTAGTGCACTTGTACTCCAGGAAGTTGATTAGTCCAGAGTTAGAGATTGGAGCCCACTCCACCCTTCTAGGGAAACCTATTAACTATGTTTTATTTGAGATTTTTTTTTCTGCAGTTTGCTTTACATTCATTCACAATATTTTGAGATTCAGAAATGTATGATGTCACTGGAGTAACAGGAGAAGCTAAAATTGTTGGAAACAACCTGAAGTGGATGCCCAGAGAGGGAACATTATTCTGTGTACCTAACACAGTGCAGTACTGAAACGATTCTTTGACTTAAAAGGAATGAAGCTTTCTTGGTATTCATAGAATAATGCTTGATCTGACATATGTACAAGGGGCTTGTATTATAACTGTGTTTTAAAATTGTAATGGGCTAGATGCGTTGCTCTGTGTGTTTTGATTTTAATGTTTTTCTGCATTTGAGCAGATTTAGGATAAATACTGACTTTTCATTTGCAGCAACAATATAATGGGTTACAATTGCTGATAGTGCTCCATTTAGTAGAAACAGTGCAATTTGGAAATTCAAGTCAAAATTTACAAAGTTTAATAAAATTTTGCAGAAAAATTATAAAAATGTAGGGGGAAAAGTACTTTCCAGATTGTGGTAGTTTCTAGATATGCTCATGAAACAGTTGTTAATGGGGAACCTAGCAAAATATTTAGCATATTAGTATAAAAACAGGGTATAAAATGTAGAACTAATTAGTTGAAAGCAAATTGCAAAGAACATTTGTCAAAATGTGGAAGAATCTAAAAGACACTTGCATAATTCAGGAGTATGATGCAATACTCTTCATTTGCTTGGCTCTGAAAACATTCATAAAGCTTGACACCAATGAGGATAAAGCAGGCTTCTTTATCATTGGGTCTAAATCCTAGACCTCCCTATCAATAGCACCGAGGTGTAACTTCACAAAGAAAAACCACAATATTTCGATGAGGTGGCTATCACCAGCACCTTAAGGGCGATTAGAGGAGGGTAGTGAATGCTGACCCTACCAGTGACAACCACACCCCAGAAATTGAAATAAAAACATGTATTTCCTTGCCCTTTTGACTTTGGTCTGATTCCCAACATTGGGATCAGACAGGATAGTATCATTCACCATGCAGTGTTCCTTTTGCAAAATATTGGGCTTCAAGGCCACGTCCACTCATCCCTGCCTATCCAGCCGAGCTTGATCTTGCAAAAGGAGGATTTGGCAACACTTTTTCACCTATGAAAATGTTCAGTGCCCAATCTGTGGTCCCTGAGATATTATGTGATGTACAAAGATCAAGAGCAGTCATTACTGCCCTGCATTCAAGATATTTTAATGAACCCTGTCTCTAGGCCATTTAAAAGTAAATTTTCACAAGTCCCTTGACAGGCATTGGCAGTGTGGCCCTTGACTAATTTTGACTTTGCATTTGTGATAATATTACATAACAGATGTAATTCAGAGTGTCCTTAATGAAGCACCAACATCACACGTGCAGTGGAGATGCAAGAGACTGCAGCTGTTGGAATCTGGAGCAACAAACAATCTGCTGAAGGAACTCTGTGGGTTGAACAGCATCTGTGGGAGGAATAGGGAACTCTTATCTCTGTTCTGTCTGGAGGGAGGTGGGGCAAGAGCAGAAGTACAAGAAACAGAGGAGATGTAAGAGTGGGCTCCATCAACCACAGCAAAAAGGAAGCCATGCTTCCTGAAAAAGGAGGATATTTAAGATGTCTGGAATACAAGACAACATCTTG
This sequence comes from Pristis pectinata, assembly GCF_009764475.1. Taxonomy (NCBI): domain Eukaryota; kingdom Metazoa; phylum Chordata; class Chondrichthyes; order Rhinopristiformes; family Pristidae; genus Pristis; species Pristis pectinata. The sequence goes on from NC_067416.1 coordinate 28,950,519, forward strand.
AGAGCAGATGCAGCAGAAACAGAGAAACTGGGAGAAAAGGATGGCATCCTTGCAAATAAGAGTGGGAAGAGGTATGGTCTAAGTAACTGTGGGAGTCAGTGGATAGTTTATCTCCTGAGATGGAGACCGAGAAAGGGAGGGAGGTGTCAGAAATGGCCCATGTGAACTTGAGAGCAGGGTGGAAGTTAATGGCGTAGGTGATAAAATGGGTGAGTCCTGCACAGGTGCAGGAGGTAGCACTAATGCAGTCATTGGTGTAACTGTACTGAGTCCTGATGCAGGGTTTTGACCTGAAACGTCGACAATTCCTTTCTTCCCACAGATGCTGCTCGATCCACTGAGTTCTTCCAGTAGATTTTGTTGCTCAAACCTGCAGTGCCTGACCAAGATATGGGTAGAAACTTTTTATTCCCTTAATACCCTGGTAAATTTGATGCCCTGGTGAGAACCCTTCATTCACGCCTCCCCATCTTTCAGCAACTTCTGCTCTGCGTGCTCTCTGCTCATTCTGAGTCATGCCAGATGACAAAAGAAATGCGTACTTATTCACCTTTATCTGTAAGCAGCTGTTTTTGTGCAGAAATCTGGTCAGCAAAAGTAAGCACTTATTGCATCTCTTCCTGCAGAATTATGCATCTTAAACTACTATATTGAGGTGCCATGCTAGATGTCACTGTTGCCACCCACATCATTCTCTTGAATGTCTGATATTAAGCCAAAACCTGCTTACTTTCTCTTGACAGTTCGAAAGGCAACCTCTTGCTCCACCGCTTGACTCACCACTGAGTGGAGGGATAACTAAGAGGCTGGACAAACTCGTATTTGGCCCTTCAGCAGCCCTCGCCCTTGTCTCTCCCTTTCCACAGATGCTGCTTAGCTGCTGAGTTTGTTTTTTCTTTTGCTTTTGTTTCAGATTTTCAGCATCTGCATTTCTTGAGGAAAAATTCTTGTTGAAATTAACCATTAGGCTTAAGTGCATGTATCCTCATTGAAACATTTTCAAAGGTAAATGTATATAGCAGATGGAGGCTAAAATTAGATTGGATTACATCAACTAATAGTGCAGCAAAAGGAAATTAAGGGTGGAGACCTTCTGGCTCTGTTTTTGTACGGTGTCTGGAGGACATTGAAGTCAGAAATGCTGTTGCCTTAATTCCCTCATTTTTTTTAGGCCTGAGATTCAGCTAGAGGCAGTACCATATGAAAGAAGTGTGAAATCTCAGGTAAAACCTGAAGAGCTAGTTAGAATTGGATTTGGGTCAGGTGAGGAGTGCCGAGGCTTTATAGTTAATGGCCATCTGAATGTTTATGTTTTAAAACTGTTTAAAGTAAATTTAGTTAAAAGCATTCTCTTGCTGCTTTAGTCTAGAAGTTTAACTTCTATGTTATTTTTTTTCTAAATAAACAATCAAATTTTTAGTTTAGTATAAATAGCTCTCCAGTGTGGTGTTCTTCACTTTCATAAGTAGGAATGATCCATGTACTTGAATTTTAACTTGTAAATACATCGTATCTCATTAATGCACTCAAAATGTTGAGTTTTGGTTAGTAATAACCAGTTTATTGAAGCTAATTTTAGGGAGTACAGACAAAAAGGTGTTAGAATTTATAACATGTCACAAATCACCAATCCCAAAGCTAAAATCAGGCATACATAATGTGGCATGTCAATTACCAGGATCTGTAAAACTGATGGATGTGCTGTTCGCCACTGCAACCCATGATGTGATGTTATTTTCGGCAAAGTTTTATTCTACAAATTCTAACAAAGTATAATAAACAGTATATTTCCCAATGGTACTAATTAGTCCATTTCTCAAATAATTTGCTACCACTGAGTTATAATACAAGGAAAGTATATTTAGCTGAAGAAAATATAATTTTGTACCTGCAATGATACCAATGTCTCCATATTGCATTCTTTCAGTTATGTATTTTTAAAATAATTGGAATAGAAATAGTAGTATAATTTGAGTAGCTATCTACCAAAGTTTCAAATGTTATTCTTCAGAAAGCAAGCCACATCATATTTCTATAACCATTCTCTACCTGAAATGTTTTCATGAGTGACTGGAAAAAGTAGTAAGTTAAAATTAAATACAAAATACTGAAGCTTCTGTTTTTTATATATATTATTATTCCAATAACTTTAAGCTTTCCATTATTCTCAACTTTTGTTCAAATATGTTCACAGGAACTTGCATTCAACAATTCAGCACCCACTCTCTATCCCCAACTTAATAATGTGTTCAAGTGTCAACTAGAATGATGTCCTTTAACTCTACTACAGCTTTAGAGAAGGAATGTTCAGTTTTTTTTTCTGATAGCTACAATTCTTTATTAGAAGTTTCTTCTCAATTTGATATTTAATTGGTAACAACTAATGTAATTAAATAAACTGACCATAACTTTCAGTCAAGAAATTAGTGATGTTTTGGAAGGTTGAGGTTTTGCATGTTTGAAAAGTATACTGGATACAAAATATTTAATTACATGAGCAACCAGCCTTAGATGTAAGTTCATCTGAAACTATAAGTGCACCAGAAAATGAAGTTACAAAAATTGACAAATTTATAGAGCACATTGTTTCTTCTTCTGGCCTAAAAGCTCGGCATCCTAGATTTTGTGTTGATCTCAAAGGAATGCATGCACAGGTGTTTCCTCTATGATGAATGGTTTTGCAAAAGTTCAGGAGCACTCAGGGGATTTGAAAAATAAATGCTGTCTGCAAGGTGATAAATACCAACAGTGTTTGAAATGTTCTTTTCTACTACCTGATATATAATCACTTTTCAACAGAAGCTATCTGTAATATGTTGGTTGAGAAGTAGTTGTAAAATTGCTCCATTATGTTTACAGTGTCTCTCAGTCCTTACCAAAAAGAAATGTACTTGCTAGGATTATTTCAACTTGCTAAAGTGATTCAATTTTAAATACATCAGGTCTGACTCCCACACATAGTTGTCATCAGTGACATAAGCACACAAGATCCACAGTCCTAAGATGGGAATTCTTGGAATGATAAGGGAAGAGAAGGGATCCAGTGATGTCTTGGGAGGCCCATAGGGTCATGTGAGGTCTGCAGAAGCACTGTCTGTATTTTCTGATTTCCAAGGAAATTTTTATCAAAAAGACAAAGCTGATCTACCTTTTTTTGGGATCTGCTGATCCTTACTTGCAGTCATCATGAGCAGACACTGCCTACAGTGTTGCTACATAAAATGTGGTCAGGGTCTGAAGGAAGTCATTGTTTAGAATCTCAACCAGACTTCTGAAACTTGCCTCATGGTGCTTGGGTGCACAGGGTTAAAATTATTTCTCGGCATCAGCAAGTTATTAACAAACAGGGAAATTTATAGTAAACCAGAATGGAAGTTACAGATGAAGAATATAGTTTTCATTCAAAGGCAGATCTCTCCTTTTAATCATTTCCACTGAGCATCTATCTGCATTTCAAGTTTTAGAAGTGAATAGCTGAAAGCTTTTTCAAAGGGCAATTATTGTGGTTCCTGTTCATTTGATGTTGTTTGAGAATCAGCAGCCTTTTTTTAAAGTTCTGATCCTTGGCCTTGTTAAATTTACAACAGCACTTAATTTGTATTCTACCTTCAGGTTAGAGGATTTATTCTCTGAATTAATTGATATCCTCTTTGAGTAGTTTTTAATTCTATTTGTCATTTTTCTTCAATACCTGAAATTATTGCTTCATGCTGATGTTACACAGACTTCTGCTACCTTGCCTACTTGACTAATTTACACGCTTCAGCCTGCTTGGTATATGTGTTGTCTGTTTGGTTACTGGTATCTCTGATTCATTCCTCAGTTTTTACCTATAATAACAATGATCAGGATCATAAGTCAAGCTAATTCTACTCTTGGATTCATTCCACAGAAGTAATTGTGACACACATGATTCAAAGATCTACCTATATGACCCATGAGCACCTGGTTATTAATTTGTTAATAATATGATTATTTTGAAATAAATGAGGACGAACACCTAGTTTCAAGGCTATGGTTTCCATTACTTAATAATGTCCATTTGGAGATGAAACCAGGACAGAGTTCATCAGATTTTATTCTACATTCTTGCTAGAAATTCAGTTGTGTAACATTTATTTTCAATGTGATGCAACTTGAAATTTGATTTTCTTTTTCCATGGCAAAATGTGACAATGACTGCTTCCAGGTTGTGTTGCATCACTCCAAGAAACTCACTAGGCACTTACAAGTGTGAACCATCCTTGCAACCACATGCAGTATTGCATCAGGGCTGCATAGGATAACCATCCCTCCTTGCAACCGTAAGTTGGAAGCATTGCAGAATTTTGACCAATTTACCCCGTGAGGTATAGGACACTCTTAGGGCAGCATGGTCTTTGCACTGCAGTGGCAAATTCTGACACCTACTTGATAAGGATGATGGTTAAAAAATTCACTTTTGTGGTTTTCTCCCAATGTGCATCCATATACTGTCATCCTCCAACCTAATCACCTGCCACTTTCTCTCAAGTTCCCTTGTAAATCTAGGATCACCTGAATCCCAGGCTGTCTACAAAGACACTGCAGCCTTCAGTTTACCTTAACCCCACCCCACATTGAAATGACAGATTCCTGATTTTTTTCCCCCATTATCAATATCCAAATGACCAGTTCTGATCCATTCACTGGTGTGCAAGTTGCAAATATTAGTTCTAACTCCACTATGCCAGTATTGCAGGGCTTCAAAACTCCCTCTGCCCTTATGACCACAGCACATCTGAACCCAGCTTCTGAAAGAGGTATGCTGCAGCACATTTGTGTTGTGGGAATTCCAGTGCTTGGTCTGTTGTATCAAAGGTTTTGGACCTCAGACTGAGATGGACATTGGTATCCCACAGCTGCTGCCATTGAGTAGATCCGCAATGTTATACTAGAATTTCTAGTTATTGGTTCTCCACCTGACGAAAGAAAGAAAATCCCATGGTCCTATTTTTTCATGCATAGGTAATTCAACAAAATATCTGCAGATTATTTATTACAAAAAAGTGGACACAATGTTATTCTTCATTATGCATTGTCTATGTTCTTGGCTCTTTCTGCTTATTTCTGTGGAACATAACACCACACATGCAAGATACTTCAATGTCATTTGTATCGATGCTGACAAAGAATCTGCTCATTATAAATTTTGATAACTACTATGTTTGTTTCTTGTTCCACAACAACATTTAAGTTCATTGTTCCTAGCGTTGGTCACAATTTCAGATGCTGAACGGAGTACTGTTTTTTTTCTTACATGACATAAGATGAGCTATGTATAAAAAAAAAATAGAAAGGCAGAAAGAAAATTGTACCCAGCAAAGAAACAACTGTGGCTTCTGGTCTGAGATTTTATGACACTGGGTTCTCAATGCCACTATTCAATATCAACAGTAACTAACAAGTGTGAGTGGCACAGCCCAGCACCAGCCTTAAAATTAGTGCCATTGGCAACAATGAATATTGAAGGTTCATAACTGCCACTGAGGAGCTATTGTTGGCACCTGGTACAAGTAAGTGGGTGAACTCAGTTGGTTTTGCAGCATAGGTTAAAATGATGTAATGTGCAATTACAATGCTTGCCTTTTTAAAAAAAAGAGCAAGTCATTTGTTGGTGCCAATAAAGATGACAGTCTACTGAGCATGTACTTTTTTTTTAAGAACCAGTTAAATAATGTTTTATATGAAAATAACTTTACCAAGTAAATAGGATGCCCATTCCATTGTGTCAGGTTGATTGTGGTTCATGTAGTATTTCTGCAGTTGTATTTTTTTTCTTAATGATAGAAGTATATTTAATTCATGATCTTTCCCACTTTGTCAAATTTTGGGTTAATCAGTGATTTTTTTTTTTGGTTATGCCTCCAAAATGGATTTTGGTAACAATCCTAAACATGCTGGCTAGATATCAATCACAAACTCAGCAAAATGGAAAATATTACTACGGAAGAAAATAATACAACTGTGGTGAATGGTTTTCAACATCTAATGAAAAATGCCATGGCGAAAAGAATGCTTGTATTGATGAATCCAAGCAAACAGGCACTTGAGAACTTCTTACAACACTGTTTTTCATTTGCTTTTCATTTTGTGAGTTTTATTGCTGGACTTCAAAACAAAAAGAGTGTTTGAGTTTCTAACCAAGGAGGAGGACTGGCAATTCATATTTTTTTTAATGATAAGAGAATGTTACAGACCACATTAGATGAAACATGTGAAGTTTGACTGAAAGGCCTACACTGAAATAAATTGGCAGAAATTTGTTGGTGGGGTTGTTTAATGAAAAGGACAGAAACAAAGGACTTAAGCATTACTGCAGTTTCCTGAAGCAAATATAAACTGCTAAATGACATGTTCCATACCTTACAGCAGTCTTTGAAATGTGATTTGACAGTTAATTCCAGGCCAGTCCAACTGTTCTTTTACTTTATGACAGTCTAAATTCCAGTAATCACTGCTTTACAACTTCTGTTAATGCTGCCTGCATCACATTTACTAGTGTTGCTGCTGCTTTATCATTGAGGTTTTGCTTTCTGTTGACTGCTGAATTGCATTAATTCAAATAAATATGCATGCAGCAGCAATTTTATAAATGTCTGTTTGCAACACTCTTTGAGTGGAAAGAGACAATATACCCCTACCTTTGGTCATTAAATTGGATGTTTATTTGCCACAAAATTGGCTTGCAAATCATTTTTCTTTTGGGTCAAAGATTAAATTAACTCAGAGTAAATAGTGCTACTGATTACTTCCAGGAGAAATTAGGTCCAGTTGCAAAATTGAACTGGGCACATCTGGGTCTTGATCCATGTTACTACAGCTAATCCTTTCCCAATGTCAGACATGTACCTAAGAACATAAATAGTCATGCAATTCATTCCAACCTCCCAAACCCAGAAAACCACAAATAAGTAGCACAACCCATTGGGTTCCCTATTTAGACACCATTAGAGGACTACATAGCAGATATTGGAATGTTCTTACTGACTACAGACTGCTCAGACATCTCCCAAAGTGCTGAGACTGCACTCAAGCTAGCAAGGAGTGCTTTTTTTTTTGCAAAGTTTAAGTGCTGAACAAATCATGTAATGGGCAGTTCAGTGGCCATACTGCACCAACAAACTCCTGAATCCCAGATTCTAGTTTAGTTTTTGTGTAGTTTCAGCTACTACTTTAAGGTAGATGTTCTTACATGGCATCTACTGAGATCTGTTACATTTTGTCTCATCTCTTAGAACTACCACACATGGTAGTGGTGTTCTTATTGCATTAGGTTAGATGTCACAGATGACTCAGAGTTGGGAACCTTGGGACAAGGCACAGAAATGCAGAATTGGGAGTTTTCGGAGGCAAGAACTTCTCTTGACTTCTCCCAGTGCAAAGGTTGTTGACATTTTCTGATGTGGTTTTTGGCCATGCTCCCAGCTAGGAGAACAACTAGTTGATGACATGTATATCTCTTTGCTTCAGTGGAACTGTGAGCTGCTCACGAATCGTGTGACAGGATTGTCCCCAGACCCCTGCAAAGAGGTGCACATCACCTGCATATTGGAGGGCATGTTCTTCTGGCCCTATGCAATCTCCCATGGGAGCATGGAGATGGACTCCTGCATACTTCTTATCATCTCCTGCATTTATGAGGGAGGGCACTATATCCACATTACCCTTGTCATTGAAAGCATTCTGGTCATAGTCCTGATCTGAGTCCTGCAGGGCAGTACAGATATGTACACCTGCTATCCAGCAAGCCTCCTTCATAGCTTCTAATTGCCTACACCTTGTGTCAGATTGAGCCTGATATTATCTGGTATCCTTCCCCATTTGATCCTAATTGCTCATGAGATTGCACTCTGAGATTGCACTCTGGGACATAGGCTCAACAATAAACCATTCTGCTCACTTTAATTATCATTTCCTCTCTCCATCCTTCCCTCCTGTTCCAGGACTTTTTGTGGTGAGAGTGGGGAAGCAAGGGTCCTCTCCTCATAGACAGCACACACAAAGGGAGATGCTCATGTAAACTACACCCAAGCCACTTCTATAAGAAAGAAGCAGAACAAGAGATGATAAAGCCGTGCACTTTTGGACAATATAGAAGGAATGTACTATTGAAATGTTGTTAATGAGCATATCTGGCAGATTATGCACAAGTTCTGGTTATAAATTGCTTTCAGCTTCAGTTACCCATCTGCCTCTCTGGATGAGGACCCCCTCCTCCAATCTGGTGATGCACTGCACTTGAGAGCTTCCCTCCCAATTGGCGGGCCTCCCTCCTGTTCTTTATAATTTTAGACTTAATGGCGGTAATGAAGGGCATTGAATAGCCTCTTTATTATCCTACATTTACGTGTTTTTGGGGTGGGGGAGATGTAAGGAAGGGCCAGTGATGAGGGTGGAGGTGAGGGGGTATTGATTGGGGGTTGACGTGGGGTGTGCCAGGAATGGGTAGTGGGGGGTAGTATCAGTATAAAAGAGTACAGTGATAAGGAGCTCAAATTGACATGTTTATTAAGTCATGAAGTTTCTTGCGACGTTGCTCCATTTTTCAGTGGTTACACTTCTGATTAAGCTGATACCAGGTGCTTCCAATGGTGGCCCTGACTGTTCTTCTGCCATTGTAGGCCTCCCTCTTGAGTTGCATCTCACTTACTTGAATTTCAGTGACTCCTTCAGTAAATCTGTGTGGTCTCTCCCTATCTCATGCACCCTAGCTCCTTTCCATGACACCCATTATGCATGTTGCTGTGGTCAGGCTATCATGGGAGTGACCCTTTAAGGCTTGATAGCCTCCTCTGCTCCCTCCCCGCTCTTTGACCACTGTACATACGGTGGAGTGAAATTTAGCTTGATCCTGTTGGGACACATGCAAGTCATATTTTGGTGCTTCTTTCTGAGTGGAAAGCACACTAATACTGTTGCACACTTGTTCTTAAGTATTTTGAAATCTTTTTCTGGAGACCCAGTTTGGCAAGAAGGTTATTTAATGATGGTCAGTTGATGGGATTAGTGATGCTTATGAATTTTCCCAGTGCCTGGATCTTGCTTGATTGCCTTTAGAACATTTCAACATTTTTTTTTCCTTTTTTTATTGTTCCTGAGGAATATTTTATGACTGGTTGGGCTTCTGGGTTGGTGAGGGTGCACTGCATTAGGATGAGGTGGACTGCATACATCAAGTACTTTCTCTCCCCAGCAACTGGCATTAACCAAAATGGATTGCGGTTCTTCTTAGTAATGCTTTTCTTTATTTAATATCAGAACCGTCTGTTTCTTTCCTGAGACCATAGACCTAAAAGAAGTGTTAAACATATAAGCTGATGCTTTTGTAAAGGTGTTCAATTTATGTCAGTACTCTCAGGTCATAGAGACAGACAGCAAAGAAACAGGCCTTTCAGCCCAACAAGTTGCCCATCTAAGCTAGTCCCATTTGCCTGCTTTTGACCCATATCTCTCTAAACCTTTCCCATCCGTGTACGTGTCCAAATGCCTTTTAAATGTTGTTATTGTACTTGCCTCAAACACTTCCCCTGGCAGCTCATTCTATGTACATACCATCCTCTGTATGGAAAACACTACCTCTCAGGTTCCTATTAAATCTTTCCATTCTCACCTTAAACCTATGCCCTCTGGTTCGTGACTCCCCAGCCCTGGGGAAAAAGACTGACTGCATTCACCTGTCTAGGCCCCTCATGATCTTATGCACCTCCATAAGATCACCCCTCTGCTTCCTGCGCTCCAAGGAATAAATCCCTAGTCTGCCCAACATCTCCCGATAACCCAGTCCCTCGAGTCCTGGCAACATCAGACCTGTTAATACTAACAAAATCAGTAATCTGATGGCTTTAATCCTACCTTTTGCTGTTTTTATAATTATATCAATGGAATCAAATTTAGGACCACCAGTGAGGCACCTTGACACTGTCAGCAGTGAAAACAAGTCAAATGAGATTAAATTGATTTGTGCAATGGGAGTGAAATGCGTTCATTATGAATTGAATCAGAATCAGATTTATTATCACTAACATATGACATGAAATTTGTGTTTTGCGGCAGGGGTACAGTGCTGACAAAATATGTAAATTACAAAAACAAATAGTGCAAAAAGAGGAATAATGAGGAATAAAAGGAATAATAATCTTGCCCTCTGCATTCAGAAATTTGATGCCAGAGGAGAAGAAGCTGTTCCTGAATCACTGAGTTTGGGTCTTCAGGGTCCTGTACCACCTCCCTGATGGTAGTAACGAGAAGAGGACGTCCCGGATGATGAGGGTCTTTAATGATAGATGCCACCTTCTTGAGGCACCGACTCTTGAAGATATGCTCGATGGTGGGGAGGGTTGTGTCCGTGATGGAGCTGGCTGAGTCTATAATACTCTGCAGCCTCTTGCAATCTTGTGCATTGGAGCCTCCATACCAGGCTGTGATGTAGTCAGTCAGCATGCTCTCCACCGTTCATCTATAGAACTTTGCAGGAGTCTTTGGTGAAATACCATATTTCCTCAAACTCTTAACGAAGTAGAGGTGCTGGCGTGCCTTCTTCGTGAATGCATTGATGTGTTGGGCCCAGGATAGGTCCTCTGAGATGTTGACGCCCAGAAACTTGAAGCTGCTCACCCTTTCCACTGCTAACCCCTCAATGAGCACTGGTGTGTATTCTCCCAACTTCCCCTTCCTGAAGTCCATAATCATTTCCTTGGTCTTGCTGATGTTGAGCTGTGACACCAATCAACCAGCCAATCTACCTCACTCCTGTAAGCCTCCTCATCCTCATCTGAGGTTCTACCAACAACAGTGGCGTGATCGTCAAATCTATAGATGGCGTTTGAGCTGTGCTTAGCCACACAATCATGAGTGTGGAAGTAGAGCAGTGGGATAAACATGCACCCTTGAGGTACACCTGTATTGATAGTCAGCGAGGAGGAGGTGTTATTGCCGATCTGCACTGACTGTGGTCTCCCTGTAAGGAAGCCGAGGATCCAGTTGCAGAGGGAGCTACAGAGGCCCAGGTTTTGAAGCTTGGTTATTAGTACTGAGGGAATGATGGTGTTGAACGCTGAGCTGTAATCGATAAACAGTAGCCTGACGTATGTCTTGCAGTTGTCTAGGTGCTCCAAAGCAGAGTGGAGAGTCAGTGAGATTGCATATGCTGTAGACTTGTTGTGGCGGTGGGTGACACATGTCTGCCTCTGTTACTTTGAAATTGAAAGGGTACACAGCAAGGACATAGGTCTGTATGGACATAAATCCTTGATATGTATTGTGTTAAGGCACATTGAAAGAGTGATGAGAGAAGTACATGGGATCCTGGATTTCATACATGGAGGCACTGGGAACGAAAACAGAGAAGCTGTGCTGGACCTGCACTTAACACAGGTAAACACTGATTAAGGTACAACTGGAATATCATGTCCACACTTTAGGGAGGATCCCAAGTTCCTTGAGAAGGTGCCAGAAAGATTTCTTAGAATGGCCCCAAGAACGAGGAACTTCAATGACAAAGTTAGACTGGAAAAATCAGAGTAAAAAAAAATCAAAGGGGAAATTTGATGGAACTGTTAAAGATCAAGACTGGAATAGAATAAATACAGGGCAACTGTTCCCAGTGGTAGAGCTTTAAGGGCTAAAGGATAGAAATTTAAAATTTTGGGCAAGAGATAAAATGTTGTTCATCACATTCCATTCTGAGTCAGAGTATTTATGACCTGGAATTTACTGCCTCTACAGGCAATAAAATCAGAATCAATCAGTGCCTTCAAAAAATACTTGTGTACTTGAACATAATTTGCAGTGCTGTAGGAAAAGAGTGTGGGAATGGGACTGATGGGATTGCTCTATTCAGAGCTGGCATGCACTTGTTGCACCAAGTGATTCCCTACAGAATAAATTCTTTGATTCTTTAGAAGTTCTTTTCCCTGAATACTTACTTCACTGGCAACCATTCAATTGGAGTTATGACATTGTAAACACTGACAGGTTTTGGTGTTCTTAACTCCATGTAATAAAGTGCAATCTTAATCTTTTGATGGAAAAGAAAATAATCAATATCTTTGTAATGGGTGATTTAGCAAAACAGGGATATAATGTACTTCTGTTAGTTGTTTTGTCTTCTGGCCTTTGCATGTTGGGACTTGTAAGTCATTGAACTTCAAGCAAGTTTGTTCATGCATCATAATAAATAATGAATGTGGTAATCTTTGAACCAGTTCTGCTACTAGATTAACAATCACTATATCACCCAGTGGAGAGACAGGAGACTGCAGATGCTGGAATCTGGACTGATGCAGGGTCTCTCTCAATCTGACTTGTCAACCATCCCTTTGCCTCCACATATGCTGCTTGACTCTCTGAGTTCCCCAAACAGTTTGTTTTTTGCACTATATCATCCAACGTCACTAAAAGGTGCAAGGATGCAGGTTGCAAGTTTTTATTAACTATTACCAGATCACCTGTGGAGTGGCTCATGATGAGTCAGAAGCTGCACTATTATATTACAGTAGAGGTAGTTGAATTACCCAGGGAATAATATCAGAGCCACTTGACTGTATAAACAAAAAATGAAATTTTATCATACAATGAAGTCATAAAGACTTGGGAGATGTGCATTTCAGACGACCCACAGAACTTACTTCCAACAATCCTGTTGTTTCTCTGTGGGTTAAAATTTAGCATGTTCTTTACAGAAAACAAGATGGATCTGTCCCATCTTCAAAACATGACTTTAATTGTAACCAGTTGTCTATAGCAGGCTTTCACTGCTTCTACCCCTTCCCTGGGTTAACTCAGCAGGAAGAGAGATTGCAAGAAGATCTGATAAAGATATTTATAATCATGAAACATATCAATAGAAACAGTTCCCATTGACAGTGAGTTCCAGATCAAGGGACATAGAATGAAGGTGGTTGGCAAAAGAACCAAACTTCTTTAGTTCTTAACACAGCAAATGGACATCAAAGAAGCTATAGATGCTGGAAATCAGAAATATAAACAAAAAATGCTGGTAACACTCAGCAGGTCAGACAGCATCTGTAGAAAGAGAAACAGAGTTAATGTTTCATTTCTGACGTCCTCCTTAAACTGGTTGGAGTCTGGAATTCACTGCTGTGGTAGAAATGAAATCAGATTTGATTATATCTGCAAGGAAAACATTTGTAGGGCAATAGAGAGCATGTGGCAGAGTGGGATCAACTGCTTTCTCTCATAAGAGCTATAATGAACTCATCTGGCTGAATGGCTGCCTCCTGTGCTAGCACCATTTATATGAAGAAGACCTGGAGGCAAAAGAGACCCAAAGGAGCCTCGAAGTTTAAAGGCAGTTGCTTGAGTGCATTAAACTGATGCAGATATTTAATTTGAGGGCCGGCTTCTGGGAAATTCAGTTCTTTGCTTGTTCTGCCATTACTATGCATACCTGCATTGCTCTGTGTATTTGCACAACTGACACAAAATGTATACAAAAGATGGCAAAGAGAAATTATAGATTTTATGCAACAGACATTATTCCCAACTTTCCATGATATTTCCGTTTTACATTGAAATTGAATCACAGAGCACACAAAAATGCTACACTACAGAATTCAGTTTGTAGGCAGTGTGTCTTTTTTCTTACAGAAGTTCCTTTCCAGGGGAATTCCCTTTCCCAACTGAGGGACTTATATATTCTCATCCCAACCAACTGAGGGCTGCCAACAAACCTTGGGTCTCCCTCAAATTTACCCTCTTAGCTCCTGTCACTTACTCATTTACTGGTGTATGAATAAAGGAAGCCTGCTTCACATTTTGCCTTTGTGAAAGGCTTCCATTGCATTTGATTTAGTGCATTGTTGTATGTTATATTTTGTATTTATATTTAGCCTTTTTCCACTCTCTTCATATTATTACCACTGAGGAGAATTTTAAGTTTAATACTTGACATTGGTAAGATGACTATTCCTTTGGGAATACCCCACTCTTGGGGGTTTGGATAAGCAGGTACAGAGAATGCACAGAGGTGGGTGCCTTTGCCAAGAAAGTGGAACTGTAATCTCCATCAGAATTATTTTTTCCTGTTTTATTGGGTCTGTCTTTCATCATTTCATCAAAGAGCTAATTCAACATTTTGCAAGCTTTTCCATTCTGACCTGCAAGCTTTACAGGTCTGGGAATGTTATTTTCATGTCATGCCATGCATAAAAACAGGTTGCTATCTAATTATAAGAGAGATGCTATAAGGTTCCTAAATAACCATGCATCCAAGATATGCAGCTGGTTAAGTGAAACTGCATGTTGCAGAGTCTTGAATCATTGTGCTTGAGGCCACAATATTCATTGTTGCTGGCAAAAGATTTCCTCTGTGCTGATGACATAAGAAGTAATATTCACCTATTGTAAGTTTCTCCCAAGATACACAGACAACAGACTTTTGAGGAATTTGCCTCTTTAAATGCGAGGATGATAACTTTTCTTTCCTAGACTTGCTTCAGTATCGCCTCCAGTCTCTCACTGAGAGATCCCATTTCAATCACCTTTTTGAGCCCACAGAATCAGATTTCTGTGGCAGACTTAGGATCATCAGTTCAGTGGGAGCTCCACTGAGGCACAACTTCTTAGATATTCAATCACATGGCAGAATTCTGCATCTGAAACTTTTTCTATACCTAAGTGAAAAGTGGTAACAACTATTTCTGGGTTGTATTGACTGACTGCAAGTCACCCTACCATCCCCTGCATCAGAGGCACACAAGACCGAAGTCATTCCCTAGGCAACACACTGTTACTGCGCACTTTCTCAACATCATGGGCTTTCATTGGACACGTCGCCGGACTAGGATGCCTGTTTACCTCCATCCTTCAGTGCACCCTCCAATTTCTAGTCTTGCCTCTGACCCGCCAAACACTTGATCACCAGAGTCTCAATCCCCAAGCCTCCAATCTTAACCCCCACCATCCATTGTCAGTGCTTGATTTTTCTTTTTCCCTCTATTCCTGCTGGACTTAATCCATGACGTCACCCTCCCCCTCCCCATTCCAGCCCCCAAATTCCAGTCCTGACTCATCATCTCACTGTTTATAAACTGTAGAATTCTGATGTCCCCACCGCTGGCCATGGAAAAGGATAATTTGGGCTACCAGCCTGGTCACTTAGAGGCATACCCGGTGCAGAACTATGCAAACATACCCCAGCATCAATTCAGCCGATGGAAACTAGTAGTACCCTTTGAGGCAGCTGAGGTTTTCAGCATGATTCCCATGACCATTGCCACCTCACTACTGTGTTGATCAAGCACACACATTGGGGATCACTAGCGTTCTTAGGCAAACATATGTTCTTTAAATTGACCTGAGAGAGTGGCTCTTTTTCCTCGGATGCTGCCTGACCTCCTGTTACTTCTGGCATTTTCTATTATTTCTGATTTCCAGCAACGGTAGGCTTTTGGTTTGTATTTTGTACCCTTTGAATCTGTTCCTACCCCAGGTATCACAAACCTGTCCCCCGTAGGCACCCAGCATGGCTGAATTGATGCTGAGATATGCTCGCATATTTCCAGGTGCGCTTCTTTTGTTTCCCATCAGAGAAATGCCCTTAAAAGGACAAATAGGTTTTGTTGTTGATTGATGTTCATTGAATGATATGCTTATGGTGAGAGACTTAAATCTTTAGTTTATCTCCCCTTGTCAACTCACTCTCAGAATTAGGTACATATTTTGTGATTTGTATGTTAATGAATTCCAAGTATAATTTTCATACATTCAGTACAAAGTCTTTGTTCCATTAATCAGCAAGTTCTAATCAACAAAGCTAATTATTAAAAAGTGACACTACTTGAATATTCTTGCCATGTAAGGTAACTGATACTATAATTTTTTTAGGGCTGGTTATATGAATAATATTATAATTCTTCAATGAATTCTGTTCATTTAGTTCAAAACACATCTATTCTGCTTTTTTAAGAAGGACGTTGCACAGCTAATGTGACTTAATTTCTTTTTTTTTGTTACTGTAATTGAGTAAAAATTTTTGTTCAGCAAATGTAAAATAAACCTGAAACAATGTTAAGTTTTGTTGATAATATAGCCTGGAATGTTATGAGTGTTACATTAAAGCTACAGGAAATGATGTGTACATTTTAACATGCCAAAATATTCGACTAATATTATAACACTAACTTTTCTATACATGTTTTATCATTAATATTTTTAGGCTCATGCCTACTCATTGGGAACTACACTTGCTGCTGCTGCTGAATATGTGATCGAGCCAGAGTTAAAGCCAAACCTCAGCCAAGAACTAAAAAGCCTTCTCGATCAAATGCAGCAGGAAAAACCTGAAGACAGGCCAGATATTGAGGTACAAAAATATAATTCATGCTTGTTCATCTTTTTAAAACCATATTGGTTTGCTAATGGGATTTTTTTTGTTTGAGCACTTCTTCAACAAGCAAAATGTGTATTAGTTTTAGTTGGCTGAGTGTGTGAAATGGTTGTGAATTCATCACTATGCTTAACAGTTTACAAAGCTTACCCGGTGAAAAGTTTACAGATATTTCATATTTTCACAACATTTGTTTGTTGGGACACAAACATTATCCTTAACTCAGTGGCCTAGAAATTCTTACTATGCCTTCATTAATGGGCTGGATGGTAATAAGAATGTAAGAAATACGAGCAAGTGTTGACCATTCAGTAAGATTGTACCAGATCTGATCTTGGCCTCAACTCTGTTTTCCTGCTGAAGGCCAAATTTCTTCTCATTTTCTCTGTTTCAAGTTTGAAAACATCTGGATCTCTCTGTACAGGAGTGATTGTTAACTCTTCCAGTTTAAACAATATTCTGCTTTTCTATTCTTCTCAACAAAGTGAATAACATCAAGTTTCCACATGTTAGGGACATGGAACTCTCAGCCTGAAAGGAAGAAAAAAGGGCAGAAATCCTCAACACAATATTTGCTAACTTACTTAATCTGCCTATAGACTAATCTGTAGGCACAGTAGTGCAGTGGTTAACGTAATGCTTTACAGCGCCAGTGACCTGGGTTCAAATCTGGCCACTGTCTGTAAGGAGTTTGTATGTTCTCCCCATGTCTGCATGGGTTTCCTCCGGGTGCTCCGGTTTCCTCACACGTTACAAAGACATGCGGGTTAGGAAGTTGTGGGCATGCTATGTTGGTGCTGGAAGCGTGGTGACACTTGTGGGCTGCCCCCTGAACACTACGCAAAAAGATGTATTTCACTGTGTGTTTCAATGTTCATGTGACTAATAAAGGTATCTTATCTTAATCTTATATCCCTCCACATGCTCATTCTGACTTCCTCGCAATATGCTTTCTTAATTGTCTCTGCATTGCCAGCAAATTATAAGATAAGATCTTATTTTTCATTTTTTCAGGCAGTGAATTTCAGGTCTTTACCAGCCCCAAGATTAAAAGAATTTCCCTTTTCTCCCACCTGTTTCCTGGTTAATGTTTATTGCAATTGGAATCCCCTTCTATTACTTACCGATGTACCTTTGCATCTGTAAGTAATTTACCTTGAAATTTTCCTACCTCCCCAGTTTTTATAGTAGATTCCCAATAGTACAATTGCCCATTTTATGTTCTTTAGTTCAACCCATTTGGCCTCGTTTGATGATCTTTTTAATATACTGTATCATCTGTTCTCACAGTTGTGATTGTTTTTCTAACTAATATCACCACCTGACTTCATTTTTTAATCTCCCTCTTTTTCTCATCTGAAAACACTGTAACCAGGAAGCTTCCAGTTCTGACCCTCTTTAAGTCATGCTTCTGTAATTACTCTAATATCATACCTCCACGTGCCTGACAATACCCTTAACTCATCTATCTGACTTATTCATTATGCTCCTTGGATTTTGGTATACACCAGTGTTTGATGCCACTGAAATCCAGAACTTGACTGCAGTTCCATTCAGAACAGGCAGGATTAATTGTGGGATCTAGCCCATTTGTTTTCTTGGTATGATCCGCAATCTTAGGGCTTTATTCAGATTTCACATTCTATTCAAACAGAATTAAAATTGTTTAAATTCATTTCACTTTGGACTGTTACAAAGCACAATTGATTCTGATTTTCTTAATCTGACTGACAAAATCAGAAACCGCTGGTTACAAGATAGTGTGCTAACCCATTATACCACTCAATCCCTACCAGTAACAGATTTTCAAAGTATGCTTTATTAAGAAAGGCATCTTAACAATGTTGTCCATTTATTTGTGTTCCACAGAGTATCCTCAGCAAATGCGAGGAAAAACTGAAATGTTTATCGTCGGATATTATTTGCCGTAATCTCTCTGCTATAGGCCGGAGAGTACTTTCAATTGAATCTGTTGGTGCTTTTCAAGGTAGGCAATGTATAAGTATTTTAATGGCTCATTCAGTTGGCTTAAGTATTCTAATAGGCAATGTGTTCCATGTTCATATTTCATTGAGAGCTGGAAACTAAAAACAGTAATTGAAATTATTTAGATAAAAGAGTAAATTGAGTAGCCCAAGAAAACAGGTGCAAGGATCATGATATGTGATTAACTTGTGGCCCTTACCTGATAGAGCAAACTAACAGTTTATTTAAGTGATTATTACCTTGTGCAGTAAGCATTGACTAGACTGTTCTTCGCCTGCCCATCTTTGCATGGGGCCCGTATGAGTGTAAGGCTAGCCTTATCTGCCTAAACCCAGTCTGTACACCTCTTAAAGGGAGGTGGATATTGACTGTAAGAGGTGAAGGCAATTTTTTCACAGACCATTGAGGTCTGTGACTCTTTGTGCAAAGGCAGTACACAGTAGTGTGCATGTTTTAAGATTTTTAACTCTCCACTGCCATCCTAGATGTAATAGGTGGAAGAGAGGATCAATGTCTACGGGGCACTAGGAGGCCTCAGTGAAATTTTCTGAAGACATCTATGGTGGACAACACATGCGGACAAACCCCTAGTGATGCAACAACTTCAATAAGCAACACACACAAATGGCTGGAGGAACTCATCAGGTCAGGCAGCATCTATGGAGGGAAATAAACAGCTGACATTTCAGGTGGAGACCCTTCATCAGGACCGGAAAGAAAGAGGGCAGAAGCCAGAATAAAAGGGTCGGGGAGGGGGAGAAGCACAAGCTGGTGGGTGATTGGTGAATCAGGTGAGAGGAAGAAGGTAGGAGGTGGGGGAGGGAGGGGGGAAAGTGGGAATGATGTGAGAAGCTGGGAGGTGATAGGTGGAAGAGGCAAAGGGCTGAACAAGATGGAATCTGATAGGAGAGGACAGTAGACCATGGAATAAAGGGAAGAAGGTGGGGAGCCAAAGGGAGGAAGGTGTAGGTGATGGGCAGGTCCTGAGGGCAAGGGAGTGGAAAGAGAAGGGTAAAGGGGCCAGAGGGATAAGGGAAAATAAAAAGTGGAGAGGGGGGCAGTTGGAGGGGACTGGTTACCGGAAGCTGGAGAAATCAATGTTGATACTGTCAGGTTGGAGACTACCAAGAGGGAATATGAGGTGTTGTTCCTCTAACCTGTGTTTAGCATCAACTTGGCTGCAGAGGAGGCCATGGATAGACATGTCAGTGTGAGAGTGGGAAGTGGAATTAAAATGGCTGGCCACCGGGAGATCCTGACTCTTGTGGGGAATGGAGCGAAGGTGCTTGACGAAGTGATCCCCCAATCTATGTCGGGTAGGGGCTGCTGCACTGGGAGCACCGGATGCAATAAATGGCACTGATGGAATCGCATGTGAAGTGCTGCCTCACCTGGAAGGACTGTTTAGGGCCCTGAATGGTGGTGAGAGAGGAGGTGTAGGGACAGATGTAATACTTAGCATGGTTGCAGGGATAAGTGCCTGGATGTGTCTGTCCAGTCTCCTCTACTTCCAAGTTGAGGTTAAATGCAGATTAGAGGAACAACACCTCATATTCCCTCTTGGTAGTCTCCAGCCTGACGGCATCAACATTGATTTCTCCAACTTCCGGTAACCACTTCCCTCTGCCTACCCCCCCCCCCCCCACTTCCCTTTTCATTTTCCCTTATCCCTCTGGCCCCTTTACCCCTTCTCTTTCCCCTCCCTTACCTTCAGGACCTGCCCATCACCCACACCTTCCTCCCTTTGGTTCCCCACCTCCTTCCCTTTATTCCATGGTCTACTGTCCTCTCCTATCAGATTCCATCTTGTTCAGCCCTTTGCCTCTTCCACCTATCACCTCCCAGCTTCTCACATCATTCCCGCTTTCCCCCTCCTCCCCCACATACCTATCTACCTCCCCCCGTCTCACCTGTATTCATCAATCACCCACCAGCTCATGCTCCTCCCTTCCCCTGACCCTTTTATTCTGGCTTCTGCCCTCTTTCTTTCCAATCCTAATGAAGGGTCTCAGCCTAAGACGTTGACTGTTCATTTCCATCTATAGATGCTGCCTGACCTGCTGAGTTCCTCTAGCATTTTGTGCGTGTTGCTCCAGATTTCCAGCATCTGCAGTCTCTCTTGCATCAACAGCTTCAATGAGTTTTCTTAAGTGGTCAAGGTGTGTGGACAAATCTTCAGGTGCCAATATCCTGCAAGATGCACCACTGCACTTTCTCCATATCTGCTACACTGTATTCTGCATTTTGTTTTCTTTTTACTACCTCATTTTACTTATTGATGGCACGATCTGCCTGGATGGCGCATACACAGAATTTTTTCACTGTATTTTGGTACACATGATAATAATAATAAAAAAAACAACCAAATTCAAGTTAATCTCCCCCTCATACCTTTAGTATGGCTGCAGGCTTACGTAGACATTTCACAGCTGCTGCAGACTGCCAAGTACTTGACCATGACCGGCTTATTGCTCAGCATTGTGTAACATTCACTGACACACTTCCCTCCCTATGGCAAGATAGAGGAGGCACATAAGTAAAGACAGTGACACCTAACCAGTGGCAAACAGGTGTAAAAGTACCAGAGCTACAAAGAGGAGGTGACACTGGCTAATATTGAAGGGGCTATTGCTGGAGTCATGACGGTAGCTGGCCTGAGATGAGAGAAGATGATGGTATCCTCATAACTAACCTTTCTTTTCACTCCATTCTCCCTGAATCAGCAGTGTTATAAACATGTCCTCTTATTTCCTTGCCTCTCTTCATCACAGCCCTGGCCTTGAGCTTTCTTCTTTCAAGAATTGGATTCTGGCTACATTGTAGTAGAAGAGCAAGAAGACAGTGAAAATGGAGTAGGGAACAGAAGCAGGCTATTTCCCTTTTTGTGCAAATGTTTGTTACCCTGCTTCACACTACTGAATGATTACATCTTTTCAGGCACCATGGAATTTATTGACCTTTCCCTCTGTTTCTCTATCCACCTATCTCTTTTTCTCTCTCAGTTCCCCATGGCATAGAATAGGATTCACAATGCATGTTGCCAGCAGATTGTCCTTTGCCCAAGAGCCACCTTGTGGGTTGTTGTAGATGCTCCTATGCAAATAGCATGGTGGACTACTGCAGAATGAAGGCATTATGACTGCTACCAGGGCACCAAGCATTGACCTGCTGGATGTGCTACCTGTTGGGCTGGAATCCTTTTTGCTTGTGGTTTGTCAGGGAGTTGTCACATGCCACCAGCAGAAGATGTGCATGCATCTGCAGCTTCTGAGAGCCCATGAGCTTTTTCCCTGTTGCTTGACGACAGAAGAGAATGAAATGTAGACACCTTTCTTCAAACAGAGTTTCAGTGACTTCCTAATGCAATGGTCAAGAGGAAACTGCAAGAAGTTGCAAAAATCTCTCACTCTTCCCTGACAGAATACCTGCATAAAGGTGGCCATTGTAACCCTGACAGAATACCTGCATAAAAGTGGCCATAGTAACCTTGATGTTTGCTGGTAATGTGATTCTTGCCCTGCCATTACAATACAGATGATTATTACAGAAGTGCCAACGCTTCATCCACATTTCCTTACTCAGGTTAAGTTAGAGAACTGTTCCTTATAGACTGTGGGTAGAAATAACCTTCTCCTGAGAGTCTTACCTCTTCCTCCTCCTCACTCTTCTGGCAGCTTATCCTGCTCTGCATGGCCTCTGTTCATTCTGCCACTCACACCATTCTTCAGAAAGAATGCCTGCTAATGTCTGGGAGCAATTGGTTAGTGCAGAATCAGAGTTGGCAGAAAATCCTTCAGCATCTGCACGCCAATCAAAGCAAACTTTAGCTACTTCAAGTAACTCTAGAAAACAGCAAAGGCTGATAAATTGTTCCAATAATAGAAACCAGTCAGCAAGTAACATGCAAGTAGTTGATTCCAAAATAGGGCAGTTGAGTACTCCATTCTGCTGGGAACAATCTATGTTCAGCTGTTCAAGGTTAAGAAAGATTTTAGTAGGAGTATTGAGCTCCAAAATTGGAGCTCTGGAATCAAATCTGATTGATGTCATAATTGGCCTACTCTGCGTAACTCTGGCAAGTGTTGGCTCCGCATGTGTTAACATCTTCACCTAGTTAAATCCGAGACCTCCCTACCAAACCGCAATGTGGGAGTACCTTTGCCAGAAAGACTGCAGCACCCAAAGAAGGCAGTTTACCATCACCTTGAGGGCAGTTAGGGATGGGCAATAAACATTGGCTTTGACAGTAAGCCCTGATCTTGAAAAAAGAATTTTAAAAAATTATGTCAGATGGTTCACATGATGTGAATGTGTGTGTACACTTCAGTCCCTGTATTTCAACTAATGTATTATTTGGCATCTAAAATGCCCATACTATAAAGCCAGAATTTACTGCAATAGAGTATTGTAATAAAGAAGATTTGGCCTTCAAAATTATTGGTTCTGCAAAAACAGAACAAAGATACAAGTTAAATTGAAGGTTCCATTTATCATGGCTTTGGCTTTATTATGTTGAGGGATGGGCAGGGTACTGCTTGCAACTCTGATCCTTCCAATGTGCCAGTATTCTCAGAGGCGGAGGTGCTGGGGTCTCACATCTCTGTTGGTTCTGGCTTTTGATCGGCTCAAGTCAAAGAAGGGGTAGAAAACATACTGATTAGAGAGTGACCTAGAATGGTAGGTTTTGAAAAACAGTTGATCAGATTGATTGGTGACAGTTAGGAAAGCAACTATGAAGGGGTTGCTGCCATTAATTTTAATAAATTCAACTTTATGGTTGTAACGGCCTACCATTCCTTGCACCCACAACAATTGGAGACACGAGAGACTGCAGTTGCTGGAAATCTGGAGCAACGAACATAAAATGCTGGAGGAACTCAGCAGGTCAGGCAGCATCTGTGGAGGGAAATGAACAGTCGACGTTTCAGGCTGAGACTCTTCATCATGAAGGGTCTTGGCCCAAAATGCCGACTGTCCATTTCCCTCCATAGATGCTGCCTGACCTGCTGAGTTCCTCCAGCATTTTGTGTTTGTTGACCCACAACAATTGGTAAGATACCACATAGACTTCCTTGAATGGATGAACAAGTTAGTGGTATTTGATCATTCAAGTTCAAGACAAATAAGCAGCTGGAAATGCTGCTAGACCACACTTGCAGTGGCAGGACAGAGCCAGTAAAAATTTCTGCACATCCAATATTTAATTACAAGTGTATATTTTGATATTAAAAAAATAGCAAATTAGGGTAGAAAATCCTGAATTCTGGTAAACAAGCATCTGTGATCTGTTTTTTTTCTGCTATTTGACCAGAACATAAACCTTTGTGCCTACTTCTTATTTTGTTTTGCTTTTCAGTTCCTTATCCCATATTGTTGATCCAAACTTAATGTATCTGCATTTTAACCCAAGTAATTCATGATGTCTTACTTTATGAAACCATTGTTTACAAAAATGTTTACGTTTTATGTGGAACTGATATGCTACTCCTCAGATTAACGGAGTATCTGCCTGATATTGATCTTAGATGTCATGAATTTCTTTCAATACTATGTAATAAGGATATATGAGAACGTAAATATAATCAGCGATATAATTCAGCCACAAATTTTGCAGAGCATTCTTTGGCAAATTTTTTTAATATTTATGTTAAGTTGGAAAACATCAGTTTCATTCATTGAAAATGAATAATAGGTTTATTCGTTTAACTATTATGGAATGCACATTGTTAATCATACATATCTACAGTTTCCACATTAGTTAAATGGAACCTGATATTTTATTAACCTGTGCTTTCAAAATTTTTACGTAGATGGAAGTGAAGAAACCTGTAAAGAGAAGAAGCGACAGGCAGGCGTGGGCCATGAGCTGCAGACAAGTGAACGGAATCCAGCAGATGGGTCATCAAGCACTGAAGACCTGGCATGTGACTTAAGCATGCTTAATAGTGGAACCATAGAGCTTGTCTGCCAGGTTGAGAAGTGTGCTCAGAATGTCGATCCAGATTCAACTGTTGAAGTTCATGAAGTTCTACAGCAAGGCTTGGAAGGTACAAATGCAGCAGAAAAATGGGTGAGAAAAGAGGAGGTGATGTCCATGGATCTTGCCGATACTGTTGCTGATAGGAAAACCAAAGGGGAAAAGGCTGACAGGATTTTCTCTCTTCCTCCAAAACGATCATCAGCTAGGAAGAGAGTATTGCCGAAATTGCCAACAGAACTGGTAGACAACACCCAGCAACAACTTCGTTCTAAAATGGACCTTGGTAGATCTTTCTCATCCATTCCATCTCCAGTTTCACTTTCCAATATTGCTGCAGAATCTTTGTATTCTTTGGACATATTGAGTGTTAAGGACTGCCCTCAGAAAGTGCAGTTTAGGACTCAGAATAATGACGTTTCTTTTATTGCAAGGAATAGCCTTCCATTCGGAAGGCTAAATGCAAACAATTCAAGTGAGCATATCCACAAGGTCTCCAGTGTAGAAGCAATAAATAAGAACCTGTCCAACAGCCGTAACTCTACATTCGATGAGGGCTCAGAACAATTACTAAAATATTCTTCCACGTTAGGGAAAAAGTCTTCCATTAAAAAGTTGAAAGCTAAAGTCTCAACAATATCAGTACCTTCTCCAGGCATAACTAGCCAAATAGGCTCTTTTGCGTCAAGTGGAATATTATTAGAAGCAAGTGCTGCAGGAGGACACTACAGTAACAGTGCTCCAGAAGCAGAAGGAAATGATTTGTTTTGCACGATTAATCATATTTCAGCTGCAGGAAGAACTGCTGGTTGTAATCACAGAAATGATTCCAAACAAAGCCATTCCCCTGGTGTAAATGATTTATCACAAAGTAATGTTCTGCTGTTCAGAAATATCACACAACACTGTGAAGATGAAGATTGTGAGCCAATGCCTCCCATCAGAGCTACTGAAAGTGACACTGCAGAATTTCCTGGTGATCAACAGGTATTTGTGTTTCAAGTATTCCTAAGTGTTATTTTCTGTACTTGTGCATTGCAGAATAGAATTGTAGTCTTTTAGTTATTAAAATCCAATTCTATGAAGCCATGAAAATAAATAAATAACTGCAGTTGCTGAAAATCTAAAACAAAAACAGAAAATGCTGGCACTCAACAAGTTGGGCAACGTCTGGAGAAAGAGGAACAAAGTTAACATTTCAAGTTAAAAGCATTTTGTCAGATTTCTTCGATCTGAAACATTAGCACTGTTTCTCTTCCCAGACCTGCTGAGTACTTTCAGCATTTTCTCTTTTTATCTGTGAAGCCATGGCTTACGAAATCATTATTTCATGTAAGGTCATGTCTTGAAGTGCAATGCATAATTTTATACACCTTTAAAAATAATGCTTGTGCATATATTTGATATCTTTATTGTTTGTAAAATGTTAGAGTATTCACTGGTGTTGGAAATGTGTTTTAATTCAGTAGCAAGCAATATAAATTATAACATGGGGAATGAACATTGGTACCACTGAAAGCAAGTTCATGACAGTTTTCCAGCAATTCTGTACACTTCAATTTCGACAATGAGCTAAGCTAAGTTGCATTTTCCTTCAGTAGCAATATACTAGTTTGTTGTATTTCATCTATTGATTTAAAATGTTCTTGCCTTATTGTCCATTTGTATGTCTTGTGATAATCTCTCTCTTTTCAACACGATTTCTCACTTGGAGTTTTTTTTTGTATTGTGTAATCTCCTCCATATCACACTGAAGTTGGTTGTAAGGTGCACCAGATTCTTATGATTTCCTCTGCCTTTTTAGAAGCTACCTTGCCTCTGCTCGTTTGTTGAGCTGAACTTGCAGATTAACCAAGCAAGCAATTGTAGGCACACATTGGCACCCTACCCTTCTGCAGTTTTTTTATTACTAAGATTTCAACCTGCTGTTTCTTCCCCTCATAAATATCTTAATCATTGGGTTATCATTTGGAGATCAAAGTGAAATTTGTGCTGTGATAATGTTTTTGAGGAAGCATTGAATATCTCTCAGTATGACAAAACTGCATTTTTTATTCTTGTACATAATCATCAATGTGTCAAGTCAGGAAATTAATAATATTTATTCCTTAATCTCACCTTGCATCAGATGACTTCACTCTGTTGTCTGTGATGCTGCGAAGTAATTTAGTTCCATTTTCTGCCAAAGACTATATTAATCCTGTTCCCTAATTAATAACCAGTTGCACATGTTTGATCTCAGAGTCCAGATCATTGCAAGCAATGCATTTCCAGTTCCAGAATTAAGAGTGTCGGGCAGCTTGCTGCTTCTAAGTCTATTCGACAGCAAAGAAGTTTTCCACAGGCATTAATCATCATTGGTCAGAAATATCCTATTTAGAAATAATTCTATCTTGAAAATTTGGAATGGAAATCAATTTTTGAAACTTTTTTCCTGAGTAATGCTCAGTATATCTCTTTGCATTCATTGACACATGGAAACTGACAGCTATCCTAAGACGAGCGACAGATAAACCAGCCCCTCTTGTTCTTTATGACTGTGGCATTTCTGTTGTGAGAGGGCATGAAATGAAGCATTTTTTGCTACTTGTGTTGAAAGTCTTTAACTTGAAGGGCAAAAGTTACTGAAGTAAAAGAATTCCACTTACTATGACACGAGACCATTCGATCCACTGGGTCCATCCTAACTCCTGATGGAGCAATCATCTAAGCCCCAATCCCCCTCCTTATTTCCCTACTGCCCAACAACTTAACAACAGCTTCCCTCACATGCCCTTCAACTCCCCTTTGATTCTTTTGCTACTTGGCTATGCTAAGGAGAGGAGGAAAAAGCAGGAAGCCCCCGGAGGGAACATGCAAATTCAGCACTGAGAGCATGAGGTCAGGATTGAACTTGGGATCCAGGAGCTGTGAGGTAGCAGTGTTAATGCTGCACCACCTTGCCATCCGTCAAATTTCTTGAGCTCTGTGCAATCCCACTATTTCTTCCACATTTCTTGGTAAGCCCCCTGAAAAAATTGCAATTTACTAGTCTCCCACTTCCAAGGAGTAATTTTATTTGCATACAAACTGTCTTGCCATGATTATTTTCTCTGGATAGCAAGAATTTCAAGATATGGTTATAGCAGGTTGATAGAAATAAGTGTGCAATTATCATGGTTACCCACATTAATGCAGGACAACCTTAGGTTATATTTGCTAACCTTTGCTTGTCTAATTTCTGTTTCCAAACTTAAAATTAGTGCACTTAACATAATAGCTTGCTGATACAATTGGGCATATATGTCCAGTGTGCTGACTCCAGTTCTTTTCCTTAAAATAGTGCATTTCCCTTGAGGATCTTCTCTCAGAGGATAATAAATCTCTGAAGGATTATGAACTGTGGGCTCTCTGCCATGAGTGTTTGATCAGTCTGAAACGCTGCAAAGATTATCCAGGTATTGGACAACATGATAAAGTTTAAGAGTTTTTTGAATTATGCATATTTGTTTCTTTTTGTGTGTATATAACAGGAATAGCACAATTGATTTGATGTGTTAATTATTGTTTGTTAATATGTATTGCATCATGTAATTTACTTTTTAAAATTTTCTTCCTTAATCCAACTTATTACTATGGTTACATTTGTAAGTGCCATTGTTACACTGGTGATCTCTGCTTAGACTCAGTAGCAAAAATAGTTGATATCATTGAAAGGCATGAACTAAACAGTGTGCAACTGTGAATGACAAGGAAGCTTAATGCAGTTGATTGTTGTGCACTGTTAATCATAATAGCCAGACCACTAAAGCATTGGCCTGTGAATTGTTAATAAATTTCAGTCAGCATAGTTGCTATGACCGGGGAAGAGACAAATCCCATTCCTATTATTGTCCTATATTTCCTGTGGAAAATTAGATATGTGAGTTATCTAAATTTGAACAGTCTTCTGAAATCCATAGGCAGAGATACGAATAAGTATCCATTGTTTGAGATACCAGTGGTCACCTGATATCACAGTTGTACCCAGGGTAGGTCAAGATATTTGGAATAAATGGGGAGAAAATGAATGTAGTTATAGGCCATGGAAAAGTTATTAGTCACTGTCGAGTCCAAAAGCAACTAGAAACTCAAAAACTTTTGTCAAGAAAGAGCAACTGTCATCTTAAAATGCAAACAAATTCTTCATCTGATTTATTATCAAACCAAAATATGTGCTTCCTTCGGAAAGTAGCACACACAAGGCTTGGCATCCATCATTGTGCACATATTTCCTTTTGATAAATATTTTGAGCTTTTGCCAAATGTAGCTCATGATAGATTCTTGCATTCTCCGAGGAATAGATCTTACCTCAATTATTTTATTTCACTAAGGGGTTTGGAAAACATCCCATTTTATAATCCCTTTGCCATAATGTCTGACCTAAGTGTATGTTTCTGTTTGATTTTAAACAGCTATAAGTAACAAAACAATCAGGGAGTTTGTTTATACATGTAAAGTGCTGTTTTTTTTCTCTGAAAGAGTAAAATTGTTCTCAAACAGCTTTCTGCTCACAATTACAATTGTGCATTTTCCCCTATAATTATTTTGAAATAAAATAATGTTGTTATTTGTAAATTATTTCTACCTGGATATGGATGCTACATGGCAAAAGGGCTCACTTTATTGCCTGCATTTCCACTGTGCCATTAGAACTCCTCTATGGGCATGAACTAGTTACAATCAAGTACCACCTTTCCTGACACATTGCTCTCTTCAGATAATATCCATTTCTACCATACAATGTGAGTGGTTGAGGTGATTCGGCCCTTGATTTCTTCCACTCTCTAAGTATGGAAATTCCTTCCTGAATGTGTGCAAGATACATTGTTTTCCAGGTTTTTTTTTCATTTTATGTATTGATTTATGCTTTGTGGGTTTTCCAACCTCTATTTCTTTGGATTTATGATTCCTGTGAGTACTTCTTTTCAGTGCATTGATGCTATATTCAGCTTTCCTTTTTGGGAACTTAAATGAAAAATGGAATTTTATTATATCCTTTGAAGGGTTCTGCTCTGCTTCATCACCTTGGTGTATCATTAACAGATCCTTTTCTTTTAAGTCATGTTTTGTTAACTGTAGGACACATTTGCCTTTCAACTCCTTCCTAAGATTGACCTTATAAATTCTTGTACTTTGGACAAAGTATCTTCTGTTTGCGTTGGATGTCTGTGAATCCTGTCTAATATTGTATGTGACTTAAAGATGAAATTCTTTAGGAGTGTGAAGACCACACTCTTTGTATACAAATTACATGTGTGGTTGTCCTAGTTTCCTTCCCTGTCACATTATGATATTCTGTAATTTGCTCATTCTGTAGCTTCCAAACACTTCATTTCCTATGCTACAGCTTTTCCATTCCTCATTTAATTTTGCCTTGTTTTATCAAAACATTTCTCTAGCTCTTCATTCTTATCTTTCATTTGTTTGCCAAGGTGCTTAACCATTTATAATCTGATTAAAATAATGCTTTTTATGTCTTTATGATAGCATACATAAAACAACATATATATGCCATTTCAACTGAAGAAATATACTACTCACATGCTAAGTGACAAGTATGTAGTTGTGACTTCATTCTTATTGTGTGAAATGGCCAGTTAACTCATTTTATTAACTCTTTAGGTTGGTCAACAATAAGAAACAATAGTCCATTAGTAACAGTTTGGTAATTTATTTTTGTATTTTATAGAGTACCTATGTCTAGAGTCTGCGTACATTAATTCCAGTGGAGAAGTTCTGTTTGTATCAGCAGTAAACAATGGTATGGCACACTGCTTTTTTGCTTTTTGTGTTCTGAATAAGGATATAAAATAATATCAATTGTTAACAGCCACAGTGAGCTTTGGTTTACTGATGTGCACTCTTTTCCTTTAGGAAATCTGGATTCATTCTATCTGGCACCTGAATTTGTAAAACAAGGAATTATTACCGAAAAGGTTTGTTAATTACAGTGAGAATGTTTCTCTATTAAATCGTATGGATGGCCTGTAGATTGTTTGAATGAAAATATTTTCTCAACAGGTCTGTGTTTATGGAGTTGCTGCCATTTTGTGGGCAGCAGCTAAATTCAATGCTCCAGTGAATCAAAAGTTACCCTTGTCCAAAAATCTCAAGAAGCTACTTCTGGATATGGCAAAGAGGAATTCTGCAGAAAGGCCTTCAATTGCAGAGGCACTCAAGGTACAAGTGTCAGTTCACTTACTCTAATCAGCAGTCTCTGTTTTTCTGTAAATGCCATCAGTCATCTCTTAATTACCATTAAAAATAAACTCCTCAAGTGCAATCAGTATCTTTTCCCCACAGTTTCTATGTATGCATTCCAAGCTGTACAGTTGTAATGAAACCTTCATGTGGTTCTGCACCACCATCTGTCTCCATTTGCATTTGTGATCTAACTTCCAGACCTTGTCAGAATGAGATTAAATGAAACTAAGTATTTAAACTTTGGGGGCAATCAAGAATAATGTTTCATATGCATAATACATTCAGTTAAATCCAGATCACCATCATCTTGTATTATGATAAAAGTTCAGTAAAGAATTAGGTATTATTGTACAACTTTTGCATTGAAGAGTAAGTTATTTTCTGATAGGGTGAAAATGGAGATATTTTACAGCCATTGCTTAGCAGTAGAGAGTGTAGTAAGTTGTCATATCTACTCAGCAAACTAACAGGTTTGAGGGCTACCAAGAATCGAGTTATTAAATAATATAACTCTGGTAGAGTGGCACACTTACAAAGTAATAGTACAGTAGTTTAAAGTGATCAAACCCATGAATGAGAACGAGGCCTTTGAACCATAGCTATCCAGGTTATTTCTGTGCTATCCCTAAAAGAAAAAGCCCAATTAGTAGCACAAATTTTTGAGCTGGATTTATATGTTAGCTTCGGCTTGTGAATTCATTGAGTTTGGAATATTCCAAAGCAATTCTTCACACGTAAAAGGTGAGCTAAGTAATTATGGCAATTACTGATCACTGATTTTCTTGCCCTCTCACTCTCCTTGTTGCTCTTACAATCAGATTAGCCTGGCAAGGAAAAGAAGCTAAAGATAATTTTATAATGAGAAAAATTATTGCTTGCTTGTGAGTCACAATTCCTAGAGAATGTCCATAAATTTAAAATTGAAGCAGCAAATAACTCTTTCTGATGCCTTTTTATTTTTACAGATTTGTAATGAATACCTTATAAATCGAGGAATTGACAGCAGAGAGGTTTTAATTTTGCTGAGGAATTCTATTCTACAGGTATTTCTATTGACTTCATTATCACAAAATAGTTCTATCTTTAAGTGCCTGTTCTAGAAAGCTCAGCTTTAATGTCTAGTGAACTATTGCAAGAGCTGTGATGGTCTCCCCCTGCCATTAGAGTAAGCTCAAGATTGGAAAGAGGTATGTAATGTGATGATTGATATAGCATAATCAATATGGTAGCGTCATGGTTCAAATATTGAACAAGTAATCAAGTGGGCTAGAACATTGATTTTGATCTAATTCATAGCTGACAGTTTGTAGATGAGGAATTTAGTTCAAGTAATGACTAATTCTACTACCAGATTTTTGTGGGAAAAAAGGCATTGCTAATCTTCTTTGGGGAAGTAAGTCTAATGGTCCAGCTTCAGACTCACCAATGTGGTTCACTTTTGATTGCCTTCTGAAATGGTCTAGCAGGGAATTCAATGCAATGTAAGTAGGGATGAGCAATAATTGCTGGTCCTGTCAGTGACACCCACATCTTGTGAATGAATTAACATGGGACAGATTATATAGTAGATCATTAACCACGTGGCATCATTTGGTGCTAATGCTGAAACTTTCCATGTGATGACATACGACTTGTTTTTTGATCCACTCTTGACTGAATAGTCATCTCAGAGAGCTTCTCGGGATCTTTTTCAGCAAGTTACTTTTATTTTAATCAAATCAGTTGAGGACAATGGAAGGTTTTAAACTTCCAACCTTCCCCCCCACTCCATCACAGCTAAGTTCATAAATACAATGAACCATTAGAAAGTTTCACAGAAAAGCAAATGAGGGGTAGGGTGAGAGTGAAACAAAAATGTGATGTAATTAAATTTGACAAATTCATTCTCAGTATTACGTTCTGTTTGTAATCAATTCTCATTGAATGAAAATGTTAATTTATCGACGTAGAATAAATACATTTGCTAATAGAACTCAACTGCCTGCATTTCCTGATGCTTCCTCTATTGTAGTAGGGATGAGGAGGATGAGTCAACATCACCTGTTAACTGCTCATCTTCCACTGCTGAGCACATTCTTTGGGCAGAGAGGTTGTGCAAGCTATCTTGCCAAACTGGCTGATTTTAATGTAGCGATAATTAGTTTCAGTATAATGTTATTGCAGTACATGTTTTGCATTGGAATTACATTCACTTGCACTGATTTCCCAGTCAGCTACTCGACATCAGGGTAGGATTAGTAATACAGCAGTAATCAGCAAAGTGTGGGCCTACAGAACCTGATTTTAAACTCATTCACAACTGGCTGGATGCTGGTGACTAGTGGTATTCTGCAGGGGTCAGTGTTGGATCCGCTACTTTTCACTTCATATGTTAATGATCTGGATGATGGAATTGATGGCTTTGTGGCCAAGTTTGCGGATGATACAAAGATAGGTGGAGAGGCAGGTAGAGTTGAGGAAGCAGGGAGTCTGCAGAAGGACTTGGGCAGGTTGGGAGAATAGGAAAAGAAGTGGCAGATGGAATACAGCGTAGGGAAGTGTGTGGTCTGTCTCAATGTTGAGCAAAGAGCAAGCTTGCAGAGAACACAAATGCAGCACGCTGGTATGAGACTGGAGTCAGGATGCTTCCTCAGAACCAAACACAGGCAGCAACTGGAAGGAATCTTGCCTCAGGGATCTGAGGTGGAGTCCCAACATGAAAACTGGATATCCTAAGAGGAACAGTGAAATCAGGACAGCTCTAGAGCTGACAACTCTAAGCAGCCAGGAGACAAAGTATACCCAAAGGTTGACCAATATTCTGGTAACTAGTGCTAGAGAAACCTGGGTACTTATGCTAGGCCCCTGATGGGGTTCAGGTGTGTGTCATTATTGCAATTAATCATGCAGGGAATCCATGTACTGCCCAACAAGGCATCATCAATGGAGCCGAATAGAGGCCAGTACTCGGAACCATAACAGTAACCCCCCCATCCCACCTCAACGGGAGCCTCCAGGCAACCCACCAGGCTTACCTGAATGGTTCTGATGGAATTCCTGAATGAGGGAGGGGTCCAAAATGAAGGACCGAGGAATCCAGGAATGTTCCTCCAGACAGTATCCCTCCCAATCCACCAAGTACTGCAGGCCCCTACCCCGGTGGCGTACATCCAGTAACCGCCAGACAGTGTATGCTGGGTGGTTGTCAACAATCCAGGGGGTCGGGAGGGGGGAGCTTGGCTGGAGGGCACAATGGACTACTAGCCACTGGCTTCACCTGAGACACATGGAAGGTGGGACGTATCCTCAGAGTCGTAGGCAATTTGAGCCAGACTGTTGTGGGATTGATGATCCGCTCCATTTCAAACGGTCCCAAGAAGTGAGGAGCCAGTTTCTTGGGCTCGTCCTTGAGGGGGATGTCCTTGACCGAGAGCCAAACCTTCTGCCCAGGCTGGTACACTGGTGTGGGAATCCGCCGACGATCAGTGAACCTCTGGTTGCAGTCGGCAGTCCGGAGTAGGGCCATGTGTGTCCTCCCAGACTTGTGGCAACGGCGGAGATGGTCCTGAACTGAGGGCACGAAGATGTCCCCTTCATGGATGGAGAACAGGGGAGTTGATAGCTGAGTGAGCATTCAAAGGGGGATCTTCCAGTGGCAGTGCAGACCAGAGAGTTGTGGGCGTACTCAACCCAAGCGAGGTGGGTGCTCCATGTCGAAGGGTCATTCACCATTATGCAACATAGCACTGTTTCCAAATCTTGATTTGCCTGTTCTGTTTGGCCATTTGTCTGTGGATGGAAACCGGACAATAGGCTTACGGATGTTCCAAGGGCCTGACAAAAAGGACCTCCATACTGCAGAGACAAACTGGGGACCCCGGTCGGAGACAATGTCTACAGGGATTCCGTGGAGGCGGAAGACGTGTTGGACGACCAGGTCAGTTGTCTCCCAAGCAGTAGGGAGTTTGGGAAGGGCCACAAAATGTGCTGCTTTGGAAAAGTGGTCTACTATGGTGAGAACAGCAGTGTTCCTGTGAGAAGGGGGCAGTCCTGTGACAAAATCCAGGGTGATATGGGACCACGGACAGCTAGGGACAGGTAAGGGACGAAGCAGTCCATCAGGTGGTCGGTGGTAGGCTTTTCCACAGGTGCAGACAGAACAGGTGGCAGAGACAAAGGAACGGGTATCAGTGTCCATGGAGGGACGCCAGAAGGGCTTCTTCAAGAGAGAAAGGGTCCTGTCAATCCCTGGATGGCAGGCAAAATGAGAAGAATGTCCCCACTGCAGAACCCGAGACCACACAGGCTCTGGTACAAAAAGGCGGTTGGGTGGTCAGTTGCCTGAGTCAGGTTGGGTTTGTTGGACTTCCTTCACTGCAGCCTCAATCTCCCAGGTGAGGGCCGCCACCACACAGGACTGGGGAAGGATGGTCTCGGGGTTAGGATGGTCATCCTCGGTGGTGTATTGTTGGGAGAGAGAATCGGGCTTCCCATTCTTGGACCCCAGACGATGTTGCGTAAACAGGAACCTGCCAAAGAATAATGTCCACTGCGCTTGACGGGAATTCAGGTGTTTCGCGGTTCGTATATATTCCAGGTTCCTGTGGTCTGTCCAAACAATAAATGGATGTTCTGCTCCCTCGAGCCAGTGCCTCCACTCCTCTAATACAAGCTTGACTGCTAGTAACTCCCAGTTCCCCACATCGTAGTTACGTTCGGCGGGGGGACAACCGGCGAGAAAACAAGGTACGGGTGCAGTCTCTGATCCAAACCTGAGCGTTGAGAGAGGACCGGTCCCACCCCGGAGTTGGAGGCGTCGACCTCCACAACGAATTGGTGGGAGGGGTCTGGTTGGACCAGGATAGGAGAGGACGTGAAGCGTTTCTTCAGGTCCGAGAACACCGAATCAGTTTCGGATTCCACAGAAAATGGGTCTTAGGTGAAGAAAATCGAGTAAGAGGTGCCACCACCTGACTATAATCCCTAATGAAGCGGCAATAGAAATCTGCAAACCCCAGAAACCGTTGGAGTTGCTTGCGTGTAGTGGGTCGAGGCCACTCCGCCGCCACCACCCAGATCTTCTCGGGATCCACCCTTACTTGTCCGTCAGCTTCTTAGGATACATCATTGAGAGCAGAGGGGACATGGAATTCACATTTCTTGGCCTTGACAAAGAGCTTGTTCTCCCAAAGCCTCTGGAGAACCTGATGGACGTGCTGGGTGTGTTCCTGGAGACTACTAGAGAAGATCAGAATGTCATCTAGATAGACAAACACAAATCGGTCTATGAAGTCTCGTAGGACATCATTGATCATGGCGTGGAAGACGGCAGGAGCATTGGTGAGGCCGAATGGCATTACTAGGTATTCAAAGTGGCCGAAAGGGGCATTAAACGCTGTTTTCCACTCACCTCCCTCCCTTATCCTGAGGAGGTGGTAAGCGCTTCGTAGGTCAAGTTTAGAGAATATGATGGCCCCGTGAAGAAGTTCAAACGCAGAATTAATGAGCGGCAGTGGATACTTGTTTCTGACAGTTATGTTATTGAGGCCCTGGTAGTCAACGCGCGGGCGCAGTGAGCCATCCTTCTTCCCCACAAAGAAGAACCCTGCACCTTCCGGGGAGGATGAAGGGCGAATAATGCCTACTGTGAGAGATCCATTGATGTACTCCTCCATGGCCTCCCTCTCTGGTCGGGACAAGTTATATAGCCGACTGGTAGGTAGCGGTGCCCTGGGGAGGATGTCGATTGCGCAATCATACAGCCAGAGAGGAGGCAGGGAAAGAGCCCCTCGTTTGCTAAATACTTGCCCCAGGTCATGATACTCCACTGGGACCGGGGACAAGTCTGGGGCTTCAGCGGCCGACGAACTAGCAGTAGCCTGTATTGGAGCAAGGGCTGACTGGAGACAAGTGGAATGGCAGAATGGACTCCAACTGACTATCCTGCCCGTCACCCAATCATGGTGGGGATTGTGGCAGCTCAACCAAGGGTACCCCAGTACCATCGGCATCTGTGGGGAGGTTATCAGGTGGAATTGGACCTGTTCCCGATGGTTTCCGGGAATCAGCAATGACAGCGGAGGTGTACGGTGCGTGACTCAGGTTAACAGTCTGCCATCTAGCGCCCGGACCTCTAGAGGGGCACTCAGTGGCTCCCGAGGAATCCCGGCCTGGGAGGCTACGCCTTCATCCAACAGGTTTCCCTTGGCGCCGGAGTCCACCAAGGTGGAGAAGGACAGGGACCGTTGGAGGTGTCTTATGGTAGCTGGGATCAGCATCCGGTTCTGGGAGGCCCTTGGGCAAGTTGTCTGGCTTACAGGGATCCTCCTCTCTACTGGAGAGTCCTCCCCTTTTGGACTAAGGGGACAAGTGGCGATAGAATGGCCAGGCTGGCCGCAGTAGAGGCAACCCCCAGCTCTTAATCTCCGTCGTTGTTTGAAGGGAGAAAGGCGGTTCTGTCCCCGTTGCATTGGTTGCCTCTCCGGGGTGGTGCATTTGGCTGGGTCGGAAGCGCCTCTGGGGCAGAAGGAGGAGCAGAGAGGCTCGGGTCAGGAGAGGCTGGGAAGGTGACCCGTGGGGGGATCAGAAGTGTGGGACGAACCATTCTCTCCCTCTGCCGTTCCCGGAGTCGGTTGTCCAGTCTGGTGGCTAGAGAGATCAATGCATCCAGGCTGGTTGTCTCATTCCGTGCTGCTGTCTCATCCTGTGCTGCTGTCTCATCCTTAATCCTGTCACTGAGGCCTTGCCAAAAAGGCCCCTGGAGAGCCTCCCCATTCCACCCCGAGTCAGCCGCCAACGTCCAGAACACCACAGAGTATTCTGCGACGCTGCGGGAGCCCTGATGGAGGGTGAGGAGTCGCATGGCTGCCTCTTTTCCACAGATGGGATGGTCGAAGACCTTTCTCATCTCCCCGTTGAAGGTGTGAAATGAGGAGCAGGTCTCTGGCTGATGGTCCCAGATGGCCGTGGCCCATTCCAGCACCCTTCCTCGCAACAACCCCCCGATAAATGTGACCTTGGATCTCTCGGTGGTGTACGTGGAGGGCCGCTGCTTAAAAACTAACGAGCATTGTAGTAGGAAGGACCAGCATTTTCCCAGATCCCCAGTGTAGGGTTCTGGGTCAGATACATGCGGTTCCTTGGGTGGTCAGGTCATCAAACTGTACAGTGATGCTCCTACTGATGGCCTGGGCTGGTCAGATGGAACTCCAGGAATGGCAGAGGTAAGAAGAGCAGAGGCTCAGCTGACCTGTTCACTGAGCTGCCCAACAGTCACAGTAAGGGTATGGAAGTCTGCCACAACCCCCTGGAGCTGCTGGTCATGCCGGCCCAGAAGTGAGCCCTGGCTGGTGAGGCCTTCATACAGGGGATTTCTGTCCGCTGGGTTCATGGTGGGCCAGAATATTCTGTCACAATGTTGAGCAAAGAGCAAGCTCGCAGAGAACCCAAATGCAGCACACTGGTACAAGACTGGAGTCAGGATGCTTCCTCAGAACCAAACACAGGCAGCAACTGGAAGGAATCTTGCCTCAGGGATCTGAGGTGGAGTCTCAACACAAAAACTGGATATCCTAAGAGGAACAGTGAAACTGGGACTGCTCTAGAGCTGACAACTCTAAGCAGCCAGGAGACAACGTATACCCAAAGGTTCACCAATATTCTGGCAACTAGTGCTAGAGAAACCCCGGTACTTATGCTAGGCCCCTGATGGGGCTCAGGTGTGTGTCATTATGCAGTTAGTCGTACAGGGAATCCAAGGCATCATCAATGGAGCCGAATTGAGGCCAGTACTTGGAACCATGACATGGTCATGCACTTTGGTAGAAGGAATAAAGGCGTAGACTATTTTCTAAACATGGAGCGAATTCAGAAATCCCAAGTGAAAGGGGACTTGGGAGTCCTAGTACAGAATTCCCTGAAGGTTAAATTGTAGGTTGAGTCGATAGTAAGGAAGGCAAATGCAATGTTGACATTCATTTCGTGAGGACTGGAATATAAAAGCAAGGATGTAATGCTGAGGCTTTATAAGGCGTTGGTCGGACCACAATTGGAGTATTGGGAGCAGTTTTGCACCCCATATCTGAGGAAGGATGTGCTGACATTGGAGAGGGTCCAGAGGAAGTTTACAAGAATGATCCCAGGAATGAAAGGGTTAACATATGAGGAGCATTTGATGTCTCTGGGCCTGTACTCGCTGGAGCTTAGAAAGATGAGGGGGAATCTCATTGAAACCTACCGAATATTGAAAGGTCTGGATAGAGTGGATGTGGAGAGGATGCTTCCAGTAGTGGGAGAGTCTCGGACCAAAGAGCACAGCCTCAGAATAGAAGGATGTTCCTTTAGAACAGATGAGGAGGAATTTCTTTAGCCGGAAGGTGGTGAAACTGTGGAATTCATTGCCATAGATGGCTGTGGGGGCCAAGTCATTGGGTATGTTTAAAGTGGAGGTTGATAGGTTCTTGATTAGCAAGGGTGTCAAAGGTTATGGGGAGAAGGCAGGACAATGGGGTTGAGAGGGAAAAATAAATCACCTGTGATCAAATGGCGGAGCAGACTCGATGGGCTGAATGGCCTAATTCTGCTCCTGTGTCTTATGGTCTAACTACTGAATTTCATCAGCATCAATCTTTGGCAGATCACAGAATTGGTATTGGTATTGGTTTATTATTGTCACTTGTACCGAGGTACAGTGAAAAGCTTGTCTTATAAACTGATCGTACAGGTCAATTCATTGCACACTGCAGTTACATTGAGTTAGTACAGAGTGTATTGATGTAGTACAGGTAAAAACAATAACAGTACGGAGTAAAGTGTCACAGCTACAGAGAGAGTGCAGTGCAATAAGGTGCAAGGTCACAACAAGGTAGATCATGAGGTCATAGTCCATCTCATTGTATAAGGGAGCTGTTCAATAGTCTTATCACAGTGGGGTAGAAGCTGTCCTTAAGTCTGGTGGTACGTGCCTTGACATTAGTGTCCCGGTTGGCTCTTGAGATGCAAGCTTCTCTTAGACTACATCCTCCA
The DNA here is from genome assembly GCF_009764475.1 of Pristis pectinata. Classification (NCBI taxonomy): domain Eukaryota; kingdom Metazoa; phylum Chordata; class Chondrichthyes; order Rhinopristiformes; family Pristidae; genus Pristis; species Pristis pectinata. Next base: position 28,990,080 of record NC_067416.1, read on the forward strand.
CTTTGCTAAGAAAGGAACTATGATACAATGGTTGAAACATATGCAAAGTTACAATTTTCTACATCTTTTGTTTGGTAGCAACTAAGTGGGTATGTTAGAAGATTGAAGATGAAGCCAAAAATAGCATCACTCCCGAGAGTGGTGAAAATTCTCTGCCAAGAAGGCTGAGTTGTGCTTATTTAAAAGTGAAGAGCCTCATCCCACACAAGTCTGCTCTCAACATTATGCACCACCTGTCCTGTAAAGGAAGAAGCATTTCTTGCTTTTCACATTGATGTGAGGAATTGCAGAATAAATCAAAGCCATTGTACAGGCAACAGTTTTAACGATCACATAAATATTACACACATAAATATACAAATAAGTTATGAAAGACGAAATGAAAGCAAAATTTTGGATGTTTCAAAGGAGCTCCAAGTTAAATGGAGCTGTGCAGTGAACATTGGCGTGTGACAGATGGTGGGAGGAACCCGATAGAGAGCAACTTTTATCAGAATGGAATGTAATGTTTCCTCTGTCTAGCCTTGTGAGAGATCTTGGATCATTAATTACAGTTCACAATTAAACTGTAGTTGTTGAACACACTCGTATTTATATTTGCGGTGTTTTTTATGACATACAAGGAGACCATCAAGTCTGTGCCAGCTATCAAGAGCAATCTCATCAATCCCATCCCCCCACATTTACTCTGTACCTTATCCTTTCACACTTGCCCATTAACATTTTCCTGACTCTAAATGACCACCTACACCCAGGATAACTTACAATAGACAATGTGGATGTGCAAAGAAACTGGAGCACCTGAGGGTAGTGTACTACCTGTGGCACTGCTGAGGATAGGTCGTGGCCCAGAACTTGAGTGGTACCTACGATGGCTTCTTAAGCAATAACCATGTGGTGGGCTCTCAGCTGTTTCATTCATGGGCCTGGTATGAGGAATTTGCTGGAGCTTGCAGCACAAAGCTTATGCCAGTGCAGAGCACGTAAAGAAAACCAACAAAGCTGGGTTTTGGCAGGTTTCCAGCTAGGGTGGGGGGAAGGTTGCTGGGGAAAAAGGGGTGAGGAGGATCAGAGACTGGGTCCATGTGCTGGTCAGTAGTTAAAGGGAACTGGGTGACAGTTGGCAAATGGCTCCAGAGCTTGGCGTGGTTGCTCTCATGGTGGGTATATTGGGGTATTGATGAGTTGGGCTTCCTGCAGTAGGAATTGTTCAGGTACATCCGCTTTAAGTCATGCAGGCTTCACAAAGGCCACGAAAACTTGTATTTGCACGTTTGTTCTGGGAATGGCAGTCGCGTCGCATGCACCATTGAACAGTGCAGAGGTGGAATTCAAACGTGCGTTAAACATCTCTGAACACCACTGAGCATATGCAGTGTTCTCTGTACATCAGACTCACAGTGAATATGGAATGAAAATCTGGGACAGTTACTGAGGTTGGAATCTGTTGGAATATTTTTAGAAATTGTATCATAGGGAACTAAACATGGCCATATGCATTCCAGTTTCTGAGCTCTTTCCTGATTAAATACAACAAAGAAACGCATTCTCTTTCAAACAAACAAAAGCAATAAATAAAGTTGGGTTTCTGTAGACGTACAGAAACCAGCATAAATGACAAGGGAGCGGGAACAGGGAGGGACAGGAGTTTCCTGTTCCAATCCAGGAAAATTGTTAATTACTATATAAAAAAAATTCCAAATGCCTCCCCACTTGATAGCAATAATTACAACTTAAAATGTTGATTCCAAGGGGCATTTTATCTCCTGCTCTGCTTGACTACTTTATCACTAAATGTACAAGGGAACAGCGGAGGGCCAAGTCATTTGAATAATCTGGCTGTCAGGCCACATCTGGGGAAAATGAGGAAAATGTCAGTGGCAGAGAACAGAGGCTTACCACACCAAGCAGATTTTGGTGCCCAAGCCGTTTGTCCTATGATTGATTATTTGTGTTTTCTGCCTTCCAAGATTTAAATGGCCCACCAATACTAAACATCACCTCCAGGAACAAAAGATATCCTTACATCTAGTATTACTGAGGCATAAATGAAGGGAAATACGCTACCTGGTGCACCCCTATCACTTGAGCTTATTTATATTATTTGGGTGAACAGATTGTGTGCTCACCATTTTATATTGGCAGAAAATACTTGAAGCAGGAGCAGAACAAGGTGTTGGAGCAATGGCTTTGGAGCAAGTTCTTGCCACATTCCATTGGTGATGCACTGTATTTCCACTGTAACTTACATCTGAGTCAATTTCCCAGTCCTGCAGCCATAGAGAACCGAAATTTCATTTCTAAATCGTCTCTTTTACACAGTTCCTTGGGATCGAGGATGATTTTCTCCCACTCCACTTGCGTGGGTATGGATGTGGCTGATGAGGCCAATATAGGATTTGCAGACTACCACAGGTAGGGCAGGAGGTGGCTGATGGGGCATGCAGGTTGCAAGTTTGTAAGGTAGTGTATTGCTTCTGGCATTTATATTGGGCTTCTGTGTGCTCCTCATGAATGGGCTTAAGGTTCTCAATGCCATTGTGCTTCAAGAGGGCAGCAATCATTCCAGTGCCCAAGAAGAGCAGGGTGAGCTGCCTCAGCGACTATTGCCTGGTAGCACTCATATCTACTGTGATGAAGTGCTTTGAGAGGGTGGTTATGGCTAGAATTAACTCCTGCTTGAGCAAGGACATGGACCTGTTGCAATTCGCCAACCACCACAACAGGTCTACAGCAGACACAATCTCACTGGCTCCCTACCTGCTTTGGAGCACCTAGACAACAGCAAAACATACATCAGGCTACAGTTTATCGATTATAGCTCGGTGTTCAACAGCATCACTCCCCTAAGCTTCAAAACCTGGGCCTCTGTACCTCCCAATGCAACTAGATGCTCGACTTCCTTATAGGGAGACCACAGTCAGTGCAGATCAGCAATAACATCTCTTCCTCAATATCAACACAGGTGCACCTCAAGGATGCGTGCTTAGCCCCACGACTCTACTCTTACTACACTCATGACTGTGTGGCTAAGCACAGCTCAAACACCACCTATAAATTCGCCAATGACACCACTGTTGTTGATATCAGATAGCGATAAGGAGGCGTACTGGAGTGAGGTAGATCAGCTGGTTGATTGGGGTCACAGCTCAACATCAGCAAGACCAAGGAACTGATTGTGGACTTCAGGAAGGGGAAGTCGGGAGAACACACACCAGTCCTTATTGAGCAGTCAGCGGTGGAAAGGGTGAGCAGCTTCAAGTTCCTGGGCGTCAGCACCTATCCTGGGCCCGATGTATTGATGCAATCACAAAGAAGGCACGCCAGCGGCTCTACTTCATTAGGAGCTTGAGGCGATTTGGTATGTTACCAAAGACACTTACAAATTTCTATAGATTTATGGTAGAGACCATTCTGACTGGTTGTATCACAGCCTGGTATGAAGCCTCCAATGCACAGGATCACAAGAGGCTGCAGAGAGTTATAGACTCCGCCAGCTCCATCATGGACACAACCATCCCCACTGTCAAGGATGTCTTCAAGAGGCGGTGCCTCAAGAAGGCAGCATCCATCATTAGGGACCCTCACCATCTGGGAAATGTCCTTTTTTTTTACCATCAGGGAGGAGGTACAGGAGCCTGAAGACCCAAATTCAATGACTCAGGAACAGCATCTTCTCAGCTATAAGATTGCTAAACAATCCATGAACACTTCTTCATTATTTCTTTTATTTTGCACTATTTATTTATTATTGTAATTTATAGATTTTTATGTCTTTGCACTGTACTGCTGCTATAAAACAACAAATTTCACGTCATATGTCAGTGATAACAAATCTGATTCTGATTCTGAATGCTCTTTCTCCAACTTAAATGGACATGGGCCAGGGATTTCCATGAGGTGGTAGGGATGTTACCCTTTTTCAAGGGAGTTTTGAAAATATTGCTGAATCTTTTCCACTTCTCCCTGATAATCTCTTACCATGATGAATCTGGGAACAATGTCTGTTTTGGAAATCTGGTGTAGGACATGTGAACAATGTCCACTGACTAATGGAAGTGACTGTCTCTAACCAGGGCCTCACTGCTGGCGATACTGGCATATAAGAGGTTGCTAATGTTGGTTCATTTATCCCAGTGGATTTAGAGGATTTTGCAGAGGGTTTTGTGGTATCCCTCCAGTTCTTTGAAGTGCCTTCTTCAGGTAGTTCATGACTGAAAAGCATGTAGGAAAGCAGGGATCACTGCTGTTCAACAGACCGTAAGCTTTGTCCCAATTATGAAGTCTTGATCTTCAAACAATCTGTTTTCTCAGATGCAGATGCTGTGGTGAGTTTCATCATTGACATAAAGTGCAAAGTCTTTGTCTTATGAATAATAAGCATGGAGCCCATTCCCTCATCTGCTCAGTGAACTGGTCAATGGTGATTTGGAGCTTGGCCTCTGAACATATGTATACGATTTGTTGTCTATCGACAGCAACTCATTGATTGAAGTTGGAATGTCCTTGATTCTGGAGTAGGGGTGACGTAGGTTGAACAACTCCCCTTTTGTCTTGTAGATTAGGTCCACCCTAGTGGGAAGCTCCTTGGAGGTGAGAGGCAGCACTGCGGTGAAAAAAAATCGAGAAAAGTGTTGGGGTGATGGTGCAGCCTTGCTGCTGGGGACCAGTTTGCATTGAGATTGGGGTCTGTTATGGGCCCTTTGGTTAAGATCTCAGCTCACTTGCATGTTTCTGCGGGTAGCCAGATTTGGGAAGGATGCTCTACAGTCCCTTTTGAATGATAGAGTCAAATGTATTTGTGAGATCAAAAAAGGCCACATGTAATGGTTAATGCTGTTCTCTGCATTTCTCTTGGAGTTGACGTTTGCTGAAGATCGTTCCACTGTTCACCTGGATGGACAGAATCCACAGTGCAATTTGGACAGCATCTGTTCAGCCAGTGGGATAAGCTGGTGGCATTGGTGATGACTTTCCCTGTGGCAGACCACAGGGACACCCCTCTGTAGTAACCACAATCGAATGTGTGAGTGCCTCCATGCTGACAGGCACCTCTGTGCACATTTAACTACGTGCTTATGTTAATGTCCACTCAGCAGGGCCTGGACTCCAGTTGTCTTGGACTTCCTTGGTGCTGAATCAAGACCTAACAATGTCTAAATTGTACATATTTATTAAAATATTGCAGTACTTTTATATTCCTGATGATGGAGCTGAGGAAATTGTCTGTGCCCCCAACAGCAGGGGTTAGAAATCTGTCATGTGCAATGCACTGAAAAGGAGTTAATGTAGTTCTATTACATAAATTGGTTAATGTTAAGTTCTAATGATGCAAATGTTCATTAACCCTATGAATATTGGCCATGGAGTTTAACCTGTAACTGATTTGTTTTCATCCCTTTCCAATCCCGCTCAAGCCAAGTTTCTACCTCAGTGTGTCTGAAGACAGATACCGACAACATTATTGCTTTTTTATAAAATATGTTAGCACCTGAGTCTCTAAAGCAGACAAATGAATTAGTAACAAAGCACTTTGAGGATTCATATAATTTAATAACACGTGATGCAATCTCCTAGCAGTAATAGAAGGATCCGGTAAAGTTTTGGATGTTCTAAAAATGCTAAATAAATATAAGTGGCCATTCTTGATGGTAAAATGGTACTGTAAGTAATGCCAAAGAAAGCAGTACATTCAAAAGAAATATCAAGAGATTAATCTTATGGATGAAACTGTGGAAAATGGATTTCAGTGTAGGCAAATGTGAGGTCATCCACTTTGGATCTAAAAAAGGATAGAACAGAGTACTACTTATGTTTTGATATGCTGGAAGCACTGAAGGTTCAAAGAGACAGATACAGAAAATAATTAAAGAGCTAAGAAATTGCTGATTTTTATGTCAGAGTATGGGAGTACAAGGACAAAACTTATGCCACAGTTATACTAAGCCCTGGCTTTGTCATACATTAAGTAGTGAAAGCAGTTCATATCTCTGCACTTTGGTAAAAGATTTATTGAAAACTTTCCTTCACTTCTGAAATCTGGTGAAAAACATAAGAATGACTACAAAGCACTTTTAACATAACCAACCAACCAGGGCTGAATTTGTTGGCAAATATTGGCCTTTGAGGGATTGTGGTGTATGTCAATTAACCAAAATGGTATCTGAGCTCTAAAGGTTAAATTATGAAGGATGATTGCACAAATTAGGGTTATACACAGTATGCTTTCATGTGCCAGGAACCTGATAAACAGTATTTTTAAACATTCTCATCTTGGCAACTTTCCAAGGTGACTCTTGCTGAGTCCAAGCCCAATGAACAGTAAACACAGCACTGACCTTTGCAACGACCTCAGTCCAGGCATGCTGCACATTAAAACAGTGCTCTGCAGTGCTAGGCAGCATCCTCATCCTGCCACAGAGCTTGCACAGCATTTTTACCAGATACCCACAGAGGGTTTGGGTACATGTACTACCCTGTTCACTACCTCCAGACTTACGTGATGCATTTGCTTTACTTTCCATTGTCTGTTATTATGTACTTCTTTTGCCTCATCCAGCCGTTAAAGGAACCGGTAACAATTTTAACCTTTTTACCAATGTTAGAAAGGCATCAGTTTTTCCTCCCTACATGCAACCACTCACCTTTTAAGAGTATGCAAGCCTTTTAGTCTGGTCTCCAGCATTTAATAAGTAATGAAAAGAGTACTCCTCATTCCAGAGTTTTAGAGATGTTATGAATTGCATGAATTCATCTGAAAGCTGGCATCTCCAGATCTCTTAATGCTGCACTGAAAGGTTAAAGTAGACTAAATGCTGTAGCCTGGAGCAGGGTTTGAATTAGTACACTCCTCACCAAGGGGATAGTGCTGTCGTTAGGGGAATTAGAACAGGGAAACAGTAAGGTTGATGTGTCTCCTTGTCTGGCTGTGAGGTCCTGTATAAGTCTTCTACTGCCAGGCAGATGAAAGTATCAGGGTAGGATATTGTCTTCACTACCTGGTAGTAAAGTAATGGCATTAAAACGAAAGAATGAAAAATATATGAGTACTAGAAAGAGGATGCAATCTGCCCTGTTAAATTGACATCCAGATGACATGGAAAGAATGCTATTCGGTCACCTGAAGGAAATATTCTCCAAGATTTTATCCATTGTTATTTTGATTAACAACATTTCCTCATTCATGCCATTCCCATTAATCATAATAACCTGGATTTTGTAGGGAACTGTCTAGAGTTCCAAGTGTAACTAACAGCATTTCTCTGTAGAAGTGTCACCAGGCTTAACACACCTCCAGTGGCAGAAGTGCTGATCTTGCTGGTAGCTGGGCACCCACAGTTACGGCACCATTGGAGGTCAGCAGTGGTGCACAAAGTTATAGAAATTGGCCAGCACTTAGACTAGGGAATCTGTTCAAACAATCTACATGGCAAAGGGATGTTTCCAGTTATCTGAGTGGAGAAATACCTATGTGGGACTAAGGTAAGTTTTAATTAATTTACAATTCATAAAACATTATTTCAGTTCATTTGAACATTTTCAGTTGTATTTGAAATGTTTTGTGAATTTTTGTTTTTCCTTTATATCTTTGATCCTTTTCAATAGGTTAGGAATTTTTTAATTTTTTTAAATGTGAAAGACATTTAAAAACATTGATACACACCTGGAAATTCATAATAGAGTCTTCACATTCCATTCTATGCATCCAAATTTCAAAACAGTATTATGTGGAGCCAATAGTACATAACTTGTTTTGCTTACCAACTGTTCTAGGTACCAGTATTTTGACAGCTTTGACAGCCAGCTTGTTTGCTGTTAAAGTCTTCTTTCAGCATTTTTGTGGACAGGGTTTGTTCTGGCTGAGGAGAGCTCAGCCTTTCACACTTGACCTGGACTTTAAGGGTGGAGCTGGTATCATGCTGCAGATTGCTTTCAGATGATCTGCACCAGGTAAATATGAGCTCTTCTCGTAGGCCAGCAAATTCCAGGCCATTAATTGGAGGCAGGATTTTATAAACATTTACAAATTTTGCAAAGTAAAACATCACGGTAGAAATAAAGAATTCCTTTATTGCACATTACCCTTTAGTCATTTGATCATCCAAAATTATTACTCTGAAAGGTCAGATGTACAGTGATCAGTGTTGCCTTTTTATTCATCTTTGACACCAGTGTTGCATTACTACTTTTGTTGCTCTAATTTGTGCACAGTTTTTGAGTCTGTGTTCCATTCATATGTACACTTAGTACCCATAGATAAATAACATGTAGTCTCGTAATTGTTCATTAATTTCTTTTCCCTCAATTAGAACTTCCACAGGAAAGAAATGACTGTCACTGGACACAATTTCAAAACCGAAACATTAGAACATTCTTATTCTTCACTGGAAAATGCAACATTTGCCCAAGAATCATCCAGATTAGGTACTGATCATTATTGAAGCAGTGCACATTTTTACATCAACCAGCAAAAGCATTACCATTGAATTTTCTTTCTTTTTCATTCATTATTTATAGGATTTGTACCTCTTGCTATTGACAGTAAGCTGACAGCTGTCAAGGGCCCAATTCCTTGTCAGTGTTCTGTAAACACCAAGTCCCCTTCCAAACTTCCAGAGGCCTTCACCTCCCCAGCCACCCATTTCAAACCTATAATCCTTGCACAGAACAAAGAGAAAACAAGGTAATGCATTAGTTAAGTAAATCTCCTGAGAGTATTGAACTTCTTATTCAGATCAGCTGTTGGTAACAAATTCAATATTAAAAGAATTTGACAAATATTTTGCAAAATTATATATATAAAATAGTTTTTGAATTATCCACTTGTTATATTTTTCAAGTCTTTGAAAGATTATCTTTTCAAAAAGCAATGTTGTTTTAACACTCAGGCATTTCTGAGTGTAAAAATGTGTCTTCCAAATAAAATTTATTAAACTGATGGGAGTGTTCTTTATAAAGTAAATTCATTCATTAAACGGAATAAAATTTACAGCCAATAATTGACAACAACTTATTTGAAAATTATTTGTTTATTACATTCAATATCATTTATTTATTTATCCTTTGTTGGGCATTATGATACCATTCATTTTGAGTTTTATGGTATTTAATTAATATCATCACATGCTAAATGTATATTTTTTTTATAATTTTGTGAAATGTTTTAATTTTTCAAGTGATGTTAAAGCATAGAATAGAAAATGGTGGCATATGTATCAGTTGCGGTACTTCTAGACACTACCAAGGATATCTTGAGATTCACAGGTACATAGTTTGAACAACAGATTTCTCCAGTCATGAGGTATGTGATGCTGTTTCTGCAGAAGGTAACTCTCCCTAATCGTCCCAAAATTTCCATGAGTGTTGGAGGTGTGGTTATATCACTCAAACATTCTTTTACACTAATAATTTTCCACTGAATACTTCTTAAGTTCTTCACATTGCTTGTTCCAGTATCTTGCGTTCCTGCAACAATTTAGAACCTTAACACAGTTTTTTTTAAGGTCTAGAAGCTGTAAAGTAAGAAGCATGTTTTAAACTATCTTCATTTTTTATGGATGTGAAAATTATAATTTCTTTTTGACTTCATTTTTCTAAATTTTATATTGTTTCCTTATTTCAACAGTACAAAGGTATCAAATAACTGTCCAGGGGCCAAACAGGTTGTTAAAGCTATGAAAGAGAAAATCCAGAAGAATCAGGGAGCAGTGCCCATTGAAGATATTGAAAATGATGTAGTTGTGGAAACATCTGCTTTCAACTTTGAGAATGAGACTTTGGACAGACGAACGCACACATCAGTACCTTTGAAGACTTTGCTAAACCAAACCAGTAACAGCCCAAGTTTATCTACGAACCTTTCTCCAGTGGTTGAAAGCAAAACAAATCTACCACACGCAATTTCTTTGCAGCACCGAGATGTAAATTCCTTTTTCACTACGTCAATAAATGATGTTCATCTTCACTTGCCTGTGCCAGAGCATGCAACCCTTCTTCTGCGTTCTCACGAAGAGAAGTTAAATAGCTCCTTCCCAGAATCTACAGTCATTTCAGGCAGGAACTCTGGCAGAAGCAGTGGAAGCAGTTTTAAATGTACTGGATCATTGCAGAATGTTTCCAGTCCTAAGCTCAGTAGAAATGATGATAAAAAACCTACAATCAAAATGCACACTGTTTTGGAACCTTCTACTGACAATCTTAACGATTTTGTAGATTCTAAGACTGTTGCCACAGAAATACCTTTGTTTGACAGATGTTTGTTTGAACAGGAGTCATTGGCTGTTAGAAATGAAATAAAAACATTCACAGCTTCTCCAAACGTTTCTGCAGAAATTTCAGAAAATATCCGCTTACCTTCTGCATGTATCCCAGTGTCTTCTCAAGGCAATCTAGTGGCAATAAATTCATCAAATTCAGAACCGGTCAATCTTTTGCAAAAAACTATTCATCTCATAAAAGAAGAATTTGCATTTGATGGTTACTTAGAGCATGATGAAGAAGCCAGTACCATGGGTAGATTATCTTTATTTTAGCACACATTGATAATTTAACATACATTAAGTATCTTATTGATAATTCTACCAAAAAGGAAAATATACTAATGTTTTCATTATAAGAGCTTCAGTTGAACCAAGTGCTTTTGAAATATTTAATTTTATTTTACAACTAAAGCACTTGCTATTTAAGAATTAGAATCAAAGAACTTTATGGTAGAGAACATAAGAAGCAGGAGAAGAAGTAGGCTCATCACTCTCTTGAATAAGATCATGACTGATCCAATCTTGTCCTCAACAATATTTTCCAGCTCTCTCTCCTATATCCCTTGACTCCCTTGAATAAATTCCATAACTCCTCCTTCACAGCTCTCTAGGTTACAGGATTTCAAAGAGTCTTGACTCTCTGCGATAAGAAGTTCCTCCTCATAGCCATCTTAAATGGATAATCCCTTACTCGGAAATTATCCCCCCATCTTAGAATCCTTCCTTGGAATCTTATATATTTCAATATGATTACCTCTCATTCTTCTAAACTCCAATAAGTATAGGCCCAACCTGCTTGACTTTTCTTCGTATGTCAACCCCCTTCTTCCCAGGACACAACCTATTAAACCTTCTCTACATTGCCTCCAGTACAAGTATAATCTTTCTTAAATATAGGCACCAAAACTGTGCACTGTACATGAGATGCAATCTCATCAGCATCCTGTAAACTTGCATCAAATCTTCCCTAGAAGGTCATGTGGCTCATTATTCCATGGAGGCCATAAAAGTGCTATTCATCCTAATCCCATTTCCCGCTTTTGGGACTATAGCCTTGTAAGTTATAGCTTTTTATGTGTTTATTCAGTATTTTCAATATGATGGGGTGAAAAGAACTTTCCTCCATTCTCCTCCAATTCTCTTATCAATTACCTTAAGTCTACGTCCCTTGGTTATTCACCTCTCCTCTAAGGGAAATATGTCCTACCTGTTCACCTTGTCTCAGCTGTGCCATAAAACACCCCAGGTAAGCCTCCTCTCAGCCTCCTTTGTTCCAAAGATATCAGCCACAGTCAAACCAATCTCTTCTTGTAACAAAATTTTACAGCCTTGGCAATATCTTCATGAATCTTCTCTGAACCCTTATTTGTGCTATTGCTTGCTTCCTGCAATGTGGAAGTCTATGCATCTGGAGGTTCCCGTATTGCTCTACAATTCTCAGTATCCTATTTTTTGATGTGACTCTTGCTGCACAGCAAAGAGGGTTACTCCTAGCAGCCTTTCACTTATGGGACAGTAGGAATGGGCAGTAGATGGTGATCTAACCAGTGATGCCTATATCCTGTGAACGAACAAATGATAAAAAACCTTTCCCTTTTCCAGATTAAATCCCACTCACTATGTTTATGCCTGTTTAACCACTCTATTTGTTATCTTCCTCAAGCCTGCAACTTCCTTCCTCATAATCAATACTATGCCAATTTCAGCTCCAATTTTAACTTCTCTTGTCTATGTGTAACCTTTGCAGAGTTTGGGGAGAGGGTGGATGGTGTAAATAATAATTGGATGGTTTGTGCTGAATTCCCAACCATTGTCATTTAACCCAGTGACATTTGAGGCACAGGAGTGAAGGTGAGGTCTGTTTAATATGATGAAGTCACAGGTTGATGATGGCATTGCCACTGAAATAATATGCAAATACAGAGCTAGCCACCCAGTAGTAATGCCTGTCAATAGGAAGAATTGGCTTGATGAATATTTAAAAGAAAAGCTGTTGTGGGTATTTCTTATTAGCTGGAGAAGCAAAAATGCACCCCCCCCCCCACAAAACTTCAGTCATGTAAGAAATATTTAGTCCCTTAAAACGACAGCCTTCCCTTTCCCTCTCACCACCAACAGCTCTGTGGAGAGGCTTCTCAGCATTAACCTTACACTGGGGACTGTTCTTTCACATCTCCACTGGTGTTAGCTTCTCGCCTAATTTACTCCTCCTGCCCACTGTTCCTAACTCTTAATGTTCCGGAAGCCCATGGTAAGGGGTATTGGGACATTGGGGTTGGGGGTTTGTGGTCCTTGCTGGAGGATAGATCGGAGTCACAGTTATGTTGTTGGTGAGCTGGGCTTGGGATACAGTGCTGACGGACAGCAATTGGGTTGTGAAGTCTTGGAGTCCAGAGCAAGAGCTGCAGCATGAGCTTAAAGTCTTAGCTTAAGGGACACCTGCTTTCAGCTGGCACCTTGTCCCAGATACCCTGGTGCTTAGGCAAGTCCCCCTTAAATTTCATTGAAGGAAGCCTCTCACTCATAATGAAGGCCTGCTTTACCTGAATGGCCCACTGTACCTGTACACCACACACGAGATAAGTTTTGCAAAAGTGGTGTCCAGGCATGCATTGTTAGCGATTGCCACTGCACATCATCCCAGCAGAGATGCAGAGGCAGAATTACAAAACTCATTGTAAATACAACAGTTACCATACATTCAGTTTTCCAGTAAGATACTATTTTATGTTATCTTATGGGACAGAATTGCTGGTCTTTTGGCATTCAGTGGGAGACACTGCTGTTCATTTGAAAAAGGCATTGAGTTAAACTTCTTGGGCCACCTGCTTGAGAATCCAGTGGTTGGGAAAATATTGGGTCAAATTATGTTAATCATTGCTGCTAGTTCAGATCAGAATCACAGTCATTCGGTCCTTGAAACTTAAACAGTTCTTGTGCATTCTCTCATGGAGCCCAGTGATAGAGTCTGTTAAACTGATGAGTCATGTATCCCAAGCCAGATTAGATAAAAAACAGGATTTGAGACCCCTTTGTTTTTAATAGGAAATGTAGGGCAAAGATTTTGGAGGCAAAGTGAGATTTAAGCTGCCTTTTTAAAATTCCATCATTTTAATGCTTACAATTATTTAAAAGGGTTTTTATGCATTTTCGTTCATTTTTGATCATTTTGTTTCAAATAATTAGTTTTGACTTTTTTGATTTACTTGAGTTTTAATTGTTTTTAAATGTCTCAGTGTCAAAGACATTTAAAGACTATTATGATTCTTTGCATCTTTTACAGCTGGCAAAGCCCTGTCCCCAACTTTGCTTGCTGTCTGATGCTATCTGGGTCATTTCAGGGACTGGGCCTCCTTACTGCACTGCCAGAGGCCCTGTCGCTGTTCAACCCTCCAACTGGACTCTGGGATATGAAGGGCTAACAAGATAGGCTCGTCACAACTGAACATGCTAAGGGCGGGCAAGTGGGATCAGATGCAGACCTCAGGCAGCGATTTTGGGTGAGAGGTACTGGGCCAGCACAAACCAGCCCATTGACTGCTCTTAACAGTGGAGTCTTGGTTGCTTTCTTCCATTGAGAATGATTACAGTTCAAATTGAAAATGATGAATTTGTAAAAAAAAAAGTTATCCTGAGTGTGTCAAAATGTTTGTTTGGATACACATTCTGTAAACTGTAGTACTGTTTGCAACAGGATTTGATTCATTCTTAATTTCAGTGATTCACTTAATTGCTTCCTCTAAAGCATGGGTTGCCAGTCTATAAAAGTGGGATTATGGCACATGTTAAAAGTTTTCAAATGTCACTTTACAAATGTTGTTTAGTTCATTTTGACGATAAAAGTCTGCAGCAGATTTCAAAAGCACCGTATCTGTACACCATAATTTCTCTTCCTCACAACTTCTAATGCATTTTTCAATCTGCACGTGCTATCCTTCTTGGGTCTTTTCTTGCTATTGCTCTCTGCCTTTGAGTATGCTGTGGTAGATTACATCATGTTCACTGTCTGGGCAATATTTTGGTGGGGCACCCCTGTGGATGTGAATCGCTGACTTTAATTTTCTTTATATCCATTCCACCAGATTACTGTCCAGACAGTGAAGCTGAAAACCTTTTCCTGTGTGTCTGTTCTCTCACTGCTTAATTCAATGTGGTTTTACTAAACTAATAATGCTCTGTTTTTGTTTTCAAAAGAAAAAAGTTCTATTACAGAAATAAATGAAAAGTACTGTTCTTGATTGCAAGATGTTATTTTGTATAGTAAAAGATGTAGTATTTGAGAAATCTAAATCTATCTGCTTTATACATCGTAATGTGCATTTGAAAATACTATAAAATAAATCTCAAATTCGATGTAGCTAGCTTCAATTCAGATCTCATACAACAAAAGCATTATTCTAAACTGCTAACAAGCAGCAATATTAATGTTTTTTGGCTAAATGAAATAATATTACACCCTTGTAATTGATTTTGGACTTTTGATTTTTTATAAGGTGAGTACATCTTATCCTTGAAAAGTCTTAAATTCAGTACATTCAGTAGTGCTATTTCGGAGAAGTTTTGTGACCTCTACTGGGATGACAATCTACTGGAACAGCTTTATGAGGTTGTTAATGGAAATCCTCCATATTCTGCACCATTGTAAGTATTAATTTATGTCTGCTTATTGTATTTTTGAAATAAACTGTACGCAACGTAATTGCCATGTGTATTACACAAAGTGATGTATATGATCCTAGCAGTTTTTTTTTACACAATCTCATGCTTGCTGCAGAACCCAGTAACTGAGCCTTCCTTAGTAATGGGAACCTCAGAAGCACTTGTGTAATGCAGACCCAGCATAATGCTGGGACCCCCTCAATCTCCTGGAAGAACAATGTTACCCTCACTATTTAGGAATTCAAGATGAAACTTGACCTTGATGGTAAATGTGCCCCACTTCCATTCCTTTTACCAATTATGCCCATTGAGACCAGATCTGTCTTCACTAATCCCATGCTGTGCTTGTCCTTGGACCAGGACTTCAAAACTCACAGCTTAGAAAGTCCTCATGTTCATGAAGTGACACATTTCTTAGCATGTGCAAATGCATTGCCCATATTTTATCAAAGAATGTTACATTTAATGTTTGCAATTATCTTACAAATTCCCATGAGAATTATTTTGGGAGTCCACTGGAAAGTTGGCACAGACTCTGGGCATTCAGAAACTTACATGTACTTTATGAATCTGTGGGCATAGAAAGTTTATTTGTTGTTTCCTTTATGGGATATTAAACAGTCTCCTAAACATCCAGTATGATTGACAGGAAATGCACATTTTTTAGTGACACCCCCTGCCATATTGGTAATGGTTAAAAACAAACGCATGCAATGCTCATGTCTGAAGATGTGATAAGATGCACAACTTCTGTTTGTTGTTCTACTGCAGTTAGCATCTGCCCTGAGATAGCCATTCACTCTGCATGCCACACTCAGCAAAGCCAAGTCCGAATGTGGCTCAATAGGTGCATCTTTAAGGATCTGCTCCAGGCCCAAGCAACAAAGAAAATTTTTAATGTATATTTATTATATGTGGGTCTGGGAAATGTATAAGAGCTAGATTCAATTTCTACAACTACCCTTAAAAGACCATTGCCCACTGCTGGCATCCCCTGATCACCATTGCTCCCCTTTGATTGATGATACATCTTCCCATCACCAGTTATTGAAATTCTAGGCCATTGCATCAAAATTAATGTGATATCACAGTTTCTTTTAAAAAGAAGCCTATTTAATTTTTATTTAAAATCGTTAAATACATTTCTGAATTATAAACTAATATAATTGTTATATCATTTTTCTAGATGATTTAAATGAGTAATTTATTTAATAATAAGTAAATCTGCATAAAGTGGCCCCTGCTCAGAATATTAACTGCCTGCTTCTGCTGTGTACCATGTACACAGTATGATGAAATGGGCAAATTGAATTATTGTGATTCCATCATTTTTTTAATAATCCTCTCAACCACTTTTGCTGTATGTCTCCTGAAAATCTTACGATATATTTCATTAAATCTTCCGTTAGAGTAAAGACTTACATCATAATCGGGCGTAGAATGGTATAATATTGCAGAGAAGTGATTGTTCCTGTTAATGTTATCTTTAGTGGATATTGGTGGTCCATAAAATTCCATACTTTAAAGATTTTACTAATTAGAAATATTATTCAAAAAGAATTCTTTAGGGATTGCTGTTTACATTGGATTATGTAATTCCATGCTATTTCTTATGTTTTAACAGTGATTACACTTAAAATGTATGTATTTGATCAATAAGCATTCTAGCTTTACCTAAAATTATGAAAGGGGTATTACAGATGCAAGTCTTGTTTTTGTTAATACTTGCCCAACACTGGTGGCATGATTTAATGAAATAATGATTGACTATGAGTTTAAGAACTATAAATGGCAGAGAAAATGAATGTGTGCCCTGTTTCTGGACAGTCAAGGTAAATTTTTTACCTTTTTACTCTGACCAAAGTAGATGATGAGGCCTGGGCGATTCAGAATGATAAGATAAAATCATGTATACTTTAAAGGAGTGAGTAAGTACCATTTATTGCACTTAAATTTGAAACTTTGCACTTTGGAACACTAATAACCTTCTGTCTCCTGAAATGAGATATTTAATCTAGTTTTTGGCCTCTCCTTATTCATCTTAATTTCTAGGAGTTTTGTTTTGCCTTTGTGAAGCACCCTGCCATTTTAATTGCAATAATGGCACTCCATAAGTGTAAGTTTCTTTAATGTAAAGGCAGGTAGATAAGCAGGTTGATAAATGTGCCTGAAAGTCTATTTCAGGGTTAATTCTGATAAACCTAAAAAGCTGTATTCTGTTGGCAGCAGTCTATTTATATGTTTGTACAGATTTTTTTATTAATTAGCATCAGTTTCATATTCAAGCATGTAGTAGCATCCAGTTTAGTTGCTATGAGAACATTAATGTATCCAAGGCAACCTTGGCTAGAAAATTGTAATGAGAAACAGAGTCTAAGCATACTGATTTATGTAGGTTTATGTGATTTTTGAAGAAAGCAAGCGATTATTTGAAATTTGTATCAATGTGGTAATGATCCGAAAGCAATATAACACAGATGCTGTAAAATTGAAATGAAAACAGAACAAGCTGGAAATGCTTAGTATATCAAGCAGCATCTGTAGAGGGAGAAACAGAATAAGCGTTTCAGATCAATGACTTGCATCAAACTGATCTTTCAAATCCAATGAAAGGTCACTGTTTCTTTTGCCACTGAAGCTGCCTGACCTTCTGAATATTTCCAGCACTTTCTGTTTTTGTTCAATGTGGCAATGCATCTGTTCAATTTTGCTCTTTTAAAGGAACCAATTCAGGCTAATTTAAAATAATTGTTGCATTATGATCCAACATACATAGTAAGGAAGATTGTCATTGTAGTATGGTGTAAAGATTTCACTGAAGTGTAACAAAGCAAATGAAGGCCTTTCATCTTAAAATGCTATGGGGCCAGAATTTGCAGACAGCAGTTTTCAGCTTGTGCTCAATGCTGACCAGCAAGGAAAGGTCACATTATAGAGATCACCCAAAGCCAATTTTCTGGTAAGTGCCAGCAGCAACCTCAGTTAAAGACCTAGGACTTGAAAATGTCATCACTTTGGGTGGTTGGGAAACTGGGAACAACACAAGCCTCATCCTTGAAGATGCTGAAAAGAACATTGGCAGCTAGCCATCCCCCACCTCCTTCTTTAAAGCTGTCAAAACGCAGAGTGTTACTGATATTCAACAACATTCCAGAAGCAATAAAAATTAATTAAACTGTTGACATATTTTTAAAAGCTAATAAAAAGGAAATAAGTGAAATTAGAGCAAGTAAAACAGAATAAAAGCATTTTACCAAACTCAAACATTTCTAACCTGTCCTTGCAGTTCTCCTCACTTAAAATTAATGAATTTCCTGTGCCAGAGGTTTCAGGATGGACGTGACACAGGAAATTCAGAGTAAAAGCTGGGAAATTGCAATAACGTTGCAGCTCACCTCTGCTGAGATGCATGTGAGTCAGTTGCTTCATAAATATCACGAAAAAAAAATCCTCTTGACCTTCGTCTCTTCATCCTCTCTCTGCTAATGGGTGGAATCACTTTACGTGCTCATGTTCACTGTCATGCTTAAGACCAAAAGGAATGACTCCAAAGCCCCTTTGTTACAGAGCTTAACTAAAGTTTGGAGCTTAGAATGCAATCCTAATTTTTCCCTCTCCACTCTCTGCAGATTTCTGAAATTGTGACAATTTCTCCAAAGAACAAGCAGCACTTCTCTACAACCAGCTTCCATGAGCCATCTGGTAGGAAGTATAGTAAATCTCCAATAGCCTTGGCTTCAGCTGCTAACCTACCCAGATTCCTGACCCCTCGTGTTACAAGCCCCAAGCGTGACCTCGGCACTCTAGGCTCATGTTCTCAGTAATGTACAGTTGACCTTATGAGTGCATGGATCCATGGATAGTAAGTCTGTGGATAATGAGGACAACATACTAGTGAGTGAGCCAGATGCTGAACCATCATGATTTCCAAGCAGTAACACGTTATTGGAGTTTTACTGTACTTCCTACTAATTGAAGCTGCTAAGATAATGATGTCTATTAATACCATCAGAACTTTCATCACACTTTCTCTTTGAGCACGTCCACCCCCCTCTCTCTCTTTCTCTCCCCCTCCTCTTCCTCCCCCCACTTCCTCATCACCGAACGTCACCATTCTCACCAGTAAAATTCCTCCCAGCTCCACTGTGAGATATCCTTCCAACTTACCATGGTCAGCCTCTGTACTGAACGACCCCTCATCTTTGGTGAGATCTTTGAATGATTCTTTGGATGAACTTAAAGATGAAATCTTCACATCAGTTTCCCATGCCTAATCTCTTTAATTTACTGTTCTTCTAAATTTGACCTTGCTTGATCTACATATATTCATGTCATTTTCCATGCCATTTCTCTTGTGCTTTACACTCACATTGTCTTGATCATTGACAAGGTCATATGCAACAACTATTTCAATTCTCCACATCTACACTACCCTACTGTTTTTCACACTGAGGGCAGCATAGTGGTGCACCTTGTAGCATGTTAGCAGTGGTGCAATCCTGATGCGGTCTGTGTGGAGTTTGCATGTTCTCCCTGTCATGGCCGTACATCACCATTCTTACCAGCTGCCCTGGTTCCCTCCTATATCCCAAAGATGTGCAGGTTGGTTGGTTAACAGGCCACTGTAAATTGCCCCTCATGTGAAGGCGAGTGGTAGAATCTAGTGGAAGTTGTGGAAAATCTTGGGATTATAAAAAAAAAAGGGATTAATGTAGTTTTGTGTAAATGAGTTGTTGACGGTTGGTGCGGGCTTGGTGGGTTGAAGGGCCTGGTCCGTTCTGTATCTCTCTTTAACACTATGACTCTATGACAGTTTCCTTTATGTCAGCCCTTGCACAAAGTATTCTGTGAATGAATGATGCAAGAAAAGACTATGAGGTGAAATTTACCTTTGGCAGCAATTCAAAACAGAAGATAATAAATCAACAACTTGTTTCCCATGGTGCCAGAAAATCAACTAGAACAGGGTGCCAAGTCAGTAGTGCTCATTTTTCCCAAGCCGAAGATCACATTGTCTTTTTGAAATTCTCTCAAACGAACACCTTGGTATATGCTCTTCAAAAAAAAATCAATATACATTTTTACCTCCAGCTTTTGAATGCTTTTCATCTGAAGTTATTTCAAGCAAAATTACCACACATGCAAAGAATTGGAGAAACACACTGCTCAATTTAATTGACAAATGAAACTTGGAAAATATGGTGCATTGTGCAATTCAAATCCAGATTTCAGATAAAAAATGAGGGGGGACATAAGACAAAACTGTAAAAAACTGGAAAAAATGCTATTTAAATGAATAAAGATCAATCTAGGAAAAGTAAACTGGAGAAAAATTACTGACAATGAACAAAATAGCATAGTGATCAAGAGCATCCAGAAGAAGCATATACCAGAAAACATTGGCAGCAAAGAAACTACTCATGAGCTCAATACATTCAGAAAAGTAAATTTCTAATTCTTATATTGCTCTTGCACAGTGGTTCTTCTCCATTGAACTGAATGGAGGTACTGTTCTTACAGGAGCTCCATTCTGAGCAGGGCTCACCGGACAGATGCCCCAGTGTACGTGCTGGGGAATTGCCGCAGGCTCATACTGCAACCTGGACTTTATGACCAATGTCAGAGTGCAGTAGCGAAATTCCTGACGAAGACCAAGCAGTAAGCCAAGGATTTTATGTGAGAATCCCAAACTCGATGGCACTTGGAGAAATACCAGCTGTTCCACATGAAACTGCTGGAGTTTTCTCACAAAGTTCATCCAATTAAATAATTATTTTGTCTTCGTATTTACTCAGACATGTAACTATATCAAGACATCAGTAGAGATCAACAAGCTACAAAGATATAAAATAGAATGTGACAAAACAATTGATAAACTAACAAACAAAAAGATAAAAACCATGGTCTGAATTGATAGCACCAAAGCACATGAATAAGGGAAGCGATAGCAGCATTCTTGCAGAAGAATAAAAATATAATTAGAAATGAGAATCCTGGCAGGCAGCTAATATAATCTCTGCAGACTAATTAGCTGAATATTGATGCAAGGAAAAGTAATGGAATTTTTATTCAATATAACAGAAAAGCATGTAGAAACTGAATATATAAAGTCAAGAAAGATTTCAGAAAGATTGACTGAGCCTATCATTTTTTTTGGGAAATAGCAGGAAAAATGACATGTGAATAATGCCATAGACATTATGGCAAGAAGGGTAATTCCATATTTGAAAATATGTGTTAAATTAACTCTCTGCATGGTGACAGCACCGGTTTTGTGGGAGGCTTCCCTCCAGCAAAGGTCCATCATGCTATCATAGAGCAAGCAGACGAAATCATTTGGGCCACAGGTCATTATGTTTGTGGGGTGAGGGGTGTTTGGAGAAACAGCTGAGGACGTAAAGAAGGTAAGAAGCCTGGGAAAGAAGACTAGGCTGGGATTAGGATAGTGCAGCAAGGGAACCTTGGCACAGCAGCAAGAGTTCAATGATGAGCAAACCCAGGTCAACATGGTCCAAATTACTATCACTGCTCTGAAAGGAACTTTGTAGGGGGAATGACATCATTACCATGAGTCCTTGATGCAGAAAATTACGATGGGTCACAAGGGTCACTCCTGCCTGGAAATAATGTGGCATGATCCATTCCACAAAAATTATGCTGGAAAAGCAGCTTTGTACAATGGATTTTTGAGGCAAAGGACTCTGAACATGTCATGTGATTTGCACAGTTAAACCTGGTGAGACTAGGTAGTTCAATTAACATTTGTGACCCATCTAGAGGACAAGGATAGGATTATAGAAAGAATCCCAAAAGATATAGGTGATCCTTTTTAAAAATTGAAACATTCCTGTGTAAATGGAACATCATTCTCCCCTATGTCGGCACAGACTAGGTGACTGATTCGCAGAGCACCTGCATTCTGTCCACAATGGCCATCTGGTTGCTAACTAGAATGCCAACTAGAATGGCTTGTAGTTGCATGCCATTTCAATTCCCCATCCCATTCCCATACTGACCTGTCAGCCTACTCCATTGCAAGGATGAGGTCAAACACAAACTAGAGGAACAACACCTCATATTCTACCTGGGTGGTCTTCGACCCAGTGGTATGTACATTGAATTTTCCAATTTCAGGTAACCCTCACTTCTAGTGTGTTTCTCCTCACTTCCCCTCTCTCTCTTTTTCCTTCTGATCCTCATCCAGTCCTCCTATTTTTTCCCATATTCCCTCTCCAGCCCCACATCACCTATTTTTGTCCTCATCCCACTCCTAATTCTATCCGCCTACTAGCTACATGTTTCACATACCAGCTAAACCCCACCCCACCACCCTTCCGCATCTGGTTCTGGTTCCATCTGCCCTTTACCCCAATGGCTCCCATTATCACCTTCCTTACTTATCAGATTCTAGCACTGGCAGCCTTTGTGTTCCTGCTTATCATCCTACAAGTTTTCTGCATCTTCACCCTCCCTTTAACCTAGCTCCAACTGCCTCTTTTTTTTTTGACTGCCTCCACCTATCACCCTGTGTCTCCTAACTCCACCCTCCCCTACCTGGCTCAATCTGCCCGTCATCCTTCACCCCTCCTCAGTCCACCAATCATTTCTGGCCCCTGTCTCACCACTCCCCCTCTCCACTCTTAGTTCTGATGCAGGGTTTCAACCTGAGGTGTCAAAAATTCCTGATCCCCACAGATACTGCTCAATCTGCTGTGTTCCTCCAGCTGATTGTTTGTTGCTTCATTCTTTACTCTCTCAGTACCACTGATGTGTAACACACATAATACCCCCAACCTGGCAACTTTATTAGTGTCAGGAATGAACTTCCTGGATGGATAATTCCAAGTGCTGACTCCAAGATGTGTCATCTTGCCGATTTTCATACCATAACTTCTCGAAATTTTAATTGAATTATATATATTGAGATACTATATTTAACATTTTGTCTTGTATTTATGCCATTGACATACTTCAGTTTGGTAACCATGCCACCAGGCTTGGTTGAACTTTCTCAGATTAATTTTGGCAAATGCTCAGTTTTTCTCATGCAGAAGCCTGAGGAAATTCACAATAAATATGTGTTATTAGTACTTGGGACAGTTGAAGAGTTGAAAATTATTATTTTGTGATCTTTACATAGTCTGATTTTGGCATTTACCCTGAGATCCCATTATCCCTATCATATAAAAAATAAAATATGCTCACTTATAACATAACTAGAAGCAGAGAAGGCTATCTGCCCCCTTATGCCTGCTGTACCAATCAGTAAGATCAACACCACTTTACTGAGCCAATTCCTTAATTTCTAATAATGTAACCTTCTTTGTTTGAATATATTCAGCAACGGAGCCTCCAAATGCTTCTTGGAAGAGAATCCCAAACATTTACTACTCGATGAAGGACCTGAGTCCTGATAGCTGACCTCATAGTTCGTGACTGTGACTGCTGGTTGTAGACCCCAGAGTCCAGGTGAACATCATCCTTGCAACAACACTGAGAAGCCCTGTGGGAATCTTTCTACATCTCAATGAGATCACTTCTCATTCTTCTAAACTCTTGAGAGTATAGGTCCAGTCTCTCCTCATGGGAAAATGCCCCCAGTCCCAACCATCCGGGAATCAATCTGGTGAATCTTTGTTGCACTCCCTTGTATATCCTTCATTAGATGGAAAGACCAGACCTGTACAATATTCCAGATGCAGCTTCACCCAACGAGATGTTTCATTCTTGAACACAAATCCTTTTGCAATAAATGCCAACACAACCTTTGCCTCCTCAGTTGTTTTCAATTTCAGCACATTAACTTTCAGTGCTTCATGTACACCAACACATTTGTCTCTCACCATTTAAAAAACACTCTTGCTTTTCTAAGTTTTCCACTAAAGTGGATCTCCCATTTTGGCACATCATCTTCCTTTTGCTATATGTATGCTGAGCCAGTCTATTCCCTTGAAGCCTCATTGCATCCTCCTCACAACCTATTCTGCCATCCAGCTTTGTGTCATCATTAAACTCGGAAATATTATACTTGGCCTCCTGATCATAATTATTGATATAGACTGTGAGCCATTGGAACCTGACTCCTAATCCCTGCAGCACCCCACTAGTCACAACTTCTCAACACCAAAATGGCCGATTAATCCTATTCTGTTTTCTGTCCATTGAACTAACCTGAGTCCACACCTGCATATGACCCCTAATCCTACGTGCTTTAGTTTAACAATATCTTGCGTTACACCTCATGAAACCACAAATATTCCACATCCCCTGCTTCTCCCTCATCTATTCTGCTAGTTACAACCTCAAAAACACAGATTTGTCAAATATGATATCCCTTTTATAAATCTGTCTCTCTTTTCAATCCTATTATTATTTTCAAAGGGCCCTGCTACCATTTCTTTAACCATGATACATTCTAGCAATTTTCCTACCACTGATGTCAGGCTAACTGGTCTGTTATTCCCTGTTTTATTCTCTCCTTTCTTCAACAGTGACGTTACCTTTGCTACCTTCCAACATTTCCAGGATCTATGGAATTTTGGAAGATGGCAACTAGTGCCTCCACTTTGTCCTTCAACCTCTCTTTCAAAACCTAGGAATGTAGGACATGGGGATTTATCAGCTTTCGGTTCATTAATTTGTCCAATATTGTTTCACTATTGCTCATTTTGCAATTCCTCATTCACTCCAGACATGTTGTTCTCCCCTATTTGCCAAAGGTTTTCTGTGTCTTTTGTGAAGATTAAACAAATATTTTTTGGCTATTTCACTGCCATTGCCTTTATCCCCAATATCTCTTCTGTCTCAGTTTGTAAGGATCCCATATTAATTTTTGCTAGTCTTATCTTTTATATGTAAGGTAAGTGGTTGAAGATTAGAATAGAGACGAGCAACATTTGTTTCATCGAGGAGCTGTTAGGGGTATTGAGCTTGTTGCCTGAATACGTGGTAGGTTCATAAGTTTTCATGCATTTAAAAAGTATTTGGATACATACTTGAAGAGTCTTGACCAGCAGGACAACACTGCTAGTACTGGAAGATGGGGTTAGGGCTGGACAAACTTTATTAATTGTCGTGGATACTATAAACCTGGTGACTTCCTATGTCATTTATTTTCTATGTGTGTTGAGGTTTTGTCAGCAAATTGGCTGCCACGGTTGAATTAATTGTGACAGCATTCATGCTGTACTGTGAATAGTGTTTTATATATATGTATATTATGTATATACCTATAGATCCCTCCTTCTCTCCAAAAGTTCTGAAAACCATATAACTTATCAAGATGGCTGCATTCCTGTGATTATAATGTCTTGTATATTCCAAATTTTCTAGCTCCACCTTTCAACAAATGCGCATTCAATTGGATAGGTCCTAATCCTCTGGAATTTCCTTCCTAAACGTCTCTGATTCATTCTCTCTCTCTAACTCTCTAACTCTCTCTCTCTCTCTCTCTCTCTCTCTCTAACCCTCTCTCTCTCTCTCTAAATCTCTCTCTCTCTATCTATTTATCTCTGTCTCTCTTTCTTGTTCTCTCTCCCCACATTGTTTCTCACAACCAACTGACATGACTTTTTGCGTTCCAGCTTAATAGTTCCGTAATGTAGTTTGCTGGTATGGTAAAGTTTGTTTGCAAATCTACCCTTTGAAATATTTTAAGATTTATTTCTACATTGACATTGTAATTTAAATGCAAGCTTTCTATTTGGGTAAATGTCAAAAGAATATAAATGTACAGAACTGAAACAATGAAGTTTTACCACAATTGTCATCTCTACAACTTTAGTCTGATATCAAACTAATTATTATTTGTTTCAGGTCAAAGGTTGCAACAATGCCAGTATTTAATAATTTTAACCTTGCACTACAAAACAAAACAAAAGAAAAGGAGATATTTATTATGCAGAAGAGCAAAAGAAGTGGCAAAGATGCCTGGGATAAAGCATTGCTCAGATCTGAAAAGAAAACAGTTGATATGGAAACCAGAGAAATCTCCAAACAACCTCAATTATCTCCATCAACTCCACCAGAATGTACAATATTGAAAGTGAACCATCTTTCTGACAATCTGGTTGCAGGTACTATCTAGAATCCAATTGAAATGATTTTGAAATTAAAAATATGAATGGATCAATGTATCTGCCTTATGCAGAAATAAATTAGAATAATAAAGTGTTCTAATAAAATAACACACACTTGGTTCCATCCCACCCCCCTCTGGCTTACAGAATACACATATGCCAAGTACTAACAGCTATGTAATTTCTCGTTACTGAGTAATAATTAAGAATTTAAATAATTTCTAAATCAGGATGCCACTTCCCCCATAAATGCAGCTTACTTCATCTCAAGTATTATAGAACAACATGAAAAATAGTAAATATACACAGGGCACTCACTTTACATAGGCCTTTCGTCGGTCTGTTTATCCAAATCTGGAGCATGTTTCTTGTAACTATTGTACACAGTGAAATGTTCAATGGAGGAAAAATTCAGTCTGGATCGGCAATGAAATTAAGATATTGTGGTAGGTAGGGTGCAATGGGAAGGAATTGTTGGGGGAGGTAGTGGATCACCTGTCTGTTGACACATTTTGCTTGATTTTTAATTCTACAATAATGGGAACCAGATTTAATTGTAACAAATTGGGAAATTCATATATAGTTAAAGCCAATTAAAATGTAGGGAAAGAGAAATGGAACAGGATGAATTCAACAGCTCTTTCACAGCACAGACACCAGAGGCAAATAGTGTGCTTCAAAGCTGTATAATTCTATGACTTAGCATATTTATGAAAACTTCAAATATAAATATCTGTTTTTGTGGGGCACTCTGTGGGAGAAATGTGGATTTTTTAGCATTTGTACAAAGGGAGATGAATCACTTCTGATGAGTTGGATTTTTTTTACATAGTTCAGATGACAGCTATTAATATCTGCCTGGGTTAGGAGTTCCCTTCTGCCACACGTCTAAACATTATAGCCTGGATGTGACGCATGGCTGTTATGACTGCTGAAGTGCAGGTGTTGCTATGCACCAGCTACCAAGCTCTGCTCCTGGCTTTGACCCATTTTCTGGCCTGAAGGTCAGTTATGCAAATTTACCAAGAGTTTGCTCATCAGGGAACGTGTGATGAGAGGGGTTGAAGATTAGCTGCATCAGACCTCAAATATTTACTGCATAATTACATCTACCTGCACTGCACTTTCTCTGTAACTGTAACACTTTATTCTGCATTCTGTTATTGTTTTACCTTGTGCTACCTCAATGCACTGTTGTAATGAATTGATCTGTATGAATGGTATGCAAGACAAGTTCTTCACTGTACCTTGGTACATGTGACAATAACAAACCAATTTACCAATTTCACCTCTATGATTCTAGCGCATGAAGGAGAAACAAAAATTAATGTATTATAGCACTTTGTTGAAAATGGTGGTTGAATGTTTGTATAGAGAGTTTAATTACTAATGGTCCATTCCTAAGTTCGGTAGCTGGTCAAAGTTCAGTGACAGAAAATGTATCAGATGGAGTACCTTCATCAATTGCTTAAAATTTAATACACCAACTGCTCTTGGGATAATGCCAGAGAAATATCAATATCTATGGAAGGATCAATTTTGATCAGCTTTACCTTTGATTGACAGTCTTATTTTGTTACAAATTATACTTATAAGGTTCCTCTTACAATGACTATCTACTTTGGCATCTCACAAAATGGCAGTGGTTAATCAGCCCTCTGTTAAGCCCTCCATTCAATTATGGTGTCCCTGGGATTCAATCGCAACATTTACCAGAGAGAAGAAATCAAGAGTAGCCTAATTTCCCTCAGGGTGACAGCAGCATGTTAATGAAGCCTAAAAAAAGATAAATTAAATTCCACTGGAAATGCTTTGCAATTTCCAGTGATTTTATCCATCCAGTTGCTTTTTGAAAGTGTCAGCTCTGCCTGGAAGAATCTAATGAAGAAGGAAGGAAATTGCATGTTTAATTGACATATTTTACATATAAATTCACTGAACCTGTTTTACTTCAGAGCTGAGTTATATATTACACAAAGTAAGGTAAATGCTGGTAGGAGTTTGGCACATATCTCAGCTAGTATTGGTCGTCCTGGTAACTGACATTTGAATCAAACTTGAAGTATTCTTTCTCTTACATTGCGCAAGTGGATGTTACATATAGTCTAACGAATAGATTTTTACAGAAGGTGGCTAGCTGAACAGTGTATCTATTAATGCAGATTACTTTATGTCTTACACAGCTAAATATAAGGAAGACCAGCTACAAATCAATGCTGACGTGATTCTTAGACAAGATATCACTAACACAATGATGGATGAAATTGACTTTGAGAAGCTAAAGTCAGATAATTGTGATGACAAAGAAAACATGTCAAAATGTTTACATCAGATGGATAGTAACCGGCATATTATTGCTGAAAGTTGTACTTCGTATGAAGATGTAAAGCTTACCCAGAGCAGTGAAGGGAGGGAAGAAAATGCCAGCCTAATAACAGAGTCAAGCATAGGAAAAAAGAGGTGCAACCCAGGGTGGAGAAGTGCATTTTTTGGAATTGAATGTTTTAACCAGCAAATGAAGACTTGTGTAAAGCAACAGGATCAACTCAACTCTAATGAAGAAGAGAACCCAGAAGCCAAATTGTTGGTAAGTGCCGTATTAGTCACTCTTCTTCAGTGGACTTCAAAAAGAATTTTAAGTAGACTCCTTGACTCTATTGTTAAATGAGTCTTGAGTTTTATTTAATGGAAAACATTAATGCCTACAAACCCAGCCCATTTTAGTAGAGCTAAATGTGTTACATAATAGCAGCAGCTGTATTACTATACCGCAATGAATTTCAGAGACAGAGTACATCATGCTGTTACCACTAAGTAGTATCAACTTTGAAGCTTGCATCACTTTTTGTGTTCTCTGAATTTATTTTGTAAATATACATTTTTCCAACATGCTTTCTTCTTATATTTGTTACATTTAATGTGTGACAGTTTCTAAAGAAGCTGTTTTCTTGTGAGACAATTAATTTTCATAGCCATTGTAGAAAATATATCAAAACCAGTAATATCTAAATGTTGCTAAAACCACAAATATCATAATATTTGTGATGTCTTCTTCAGTATACAAGTGTCACAGCTGAAAATTAATGAATAGATAGTAATGACAATGTGCACTTAATTGACTTGAACGAAGTAAAAGATTTTCGAAAGAATTATTCTGGAATATTGTACAACTGCAGCAAAATGAACATTACAAAAGTTTGCTCATAGAATTGATTAACACACTGTATTAATCAATTATTTGAGCAGCAGCATCCCAAACTACTAACATTAATAGATGAAAATTATGCTATTATGATTAAAATAATTTTTCACTGACAAAATAACAAGATTAAAATAACAAGAAGATCTTGAGAGGCAGGATTTATGAACATTTGGAGAGGTATAATATGATTAGGAATAGTCAACATGGCTTTGTCAAGGGCAGGTCCTGCCTTATGAGCCTGATTGAATTTTTTGAGGATGTGACTAAACACATCGATGAAGGGAGAGTATATGGATTATGGAGTATTATTAGTGTATATGGATTTCAGCAAGGCATTTGATAAGGTACCCCATGCAAGGCTTATTGAGAAAGTAAGGAGGCATGGGATCCAAGGGGACATTGCAGTGTGGATCCAGAACTGGCTGGCTCACAGAAGGCAAAGAGTGGTTGTTGAAGGGTCGTATTCTGCATAGAGGTTGGTGACCAGTGGTGTACCTCAGGGATCTGTTCTGGGACCCTTACTCTTTGTGATTTTTATAAATGACCTGGATGAGGAAGTGGAGGGATCGGTTAGTAAGTTTGCGGATGACACAAATGTTGGATGTGTTGTGGATAGTATAGAGGACTGTCAGAGGTTTACAGCGGGACATAGATAGGATGCAAAGTTGGGCTGAGAAGTGGCAGATGCAGTTCAACCCAGATAAGTGTGAAGTGGTTCATTTTGGTAGGTCAAATATGATGGCGGAATATAGTATTAATGGTAGGACTCTTGGCAGTGTGGAGGATCAGAGGGATCTTGGGGTCCGAGTCCATAGGACGCTCAAAGCGGCTGCGCAGGTTGTCTCTGTGGTTAAGAAGGCATATGATGTATTGTCCTTCATCAATCGTGGAATTGCATTAGGGAGGTATTGTTGCAGCTATATAGGTCCCTGGTCAGACCCCACTTGGAGTACAGTGCTCAGTTCTGGTCGCCTCACTACAGGAAGGATGTGGAAGTCATAGAAAGGGTGCAGAGGAGATTTACAAGGATGCTGCCTTATGAAAGCAGGTTGAGGGAATTTGGCCTTTTCTCCTTGGAGTGAAGGAGGATGAGGGGGGAACCTGATAGAGGTATTTAAGATGATGAGAGGCATTGATCGGGTGGATAGTCAGAGGTTTTTCCCCAGGGCAGAAATGGTGGCCACAAGAGGACATAGGTTTAAGGTGTTGGGGGGTAGGTATAGAGGAGATGTCAGGGGTAAGATTTTTACTCAGAAAGTGGTGAGTGTGTGGAATGGGCTGCCGGCAACGGTGGTGGAGGCAGATATGATAGGGTCTTTTAAGAGACTGTTGGATAGGTACATGGAGCTGAGAAAAATAGAGGGTTGTGGGTAAGCCTAGTAATTTCTAGGGTAGGGACATGTTCGGCACAGCTTCGTGGGCTGAAGGGCCTGAATTGTGCTGTAGGTTTTTCTATGTTTCATTAGAGTTATTAAAGTAATGTTCTGCATTGCATATCCTATTTGCAGTCTTCATCTAGGCAACAAATGAATGCTCAGGTAATTATTCTCTTTAATAATTACAAGAGTTATGCAAAAAAAATTACTATTTTTCTTTCGAGAACATTATTAATTAGTGCATTATTAATCCCCACAAAATTTGAAACCTGAAGTCAGATTGTTGACTGACGCAGAAGGCCTGGAAATTCCTTTCCAATTTTTTATTACCGTTAAAGCAATATATTTTGTCTAACATTGTTTTTAAAAGTCCCATAAAGAACAGAATCTTCCAGTTCAAGGTTCCCAGAAAAATGTTGCAGGTGTGAGAGTGTGCTGCCAGTTTCAATGCGCAGCATTTGATTGATCTATTGCAAGATTAGCATCCACTACTTTGGGAGCCAGCCCTTGAAGGGACAAATGCACAATACAAGCAGCACTTTTCTAACAATTAGACAAAGTCTTTGCTTCAAAAGTAAATGTTGCAATGATGAGAGTGCCCTGAAGGACCTGGACAGGCTGATGATGGACGTTACCTGCAGAAAGCATGTTCTTTCTGCAAGGGAGCCTTGGATATCCTCCAAGGCAAAAGCCAGTGGCTACTCTCCAGATTGAAGACACAAGAAAGACTGCAGATGCTGGAAATCTGGAGCAACACACAAAATGCTGGAGGAATTCAATGGGTCTGGCAGCATCTGTGGAGGGAAATGGACAGTCGACGTTTTGGGTTAAGACCTTTCATCAGGACTGGAAAGAAAGAAGGGAGAAGAGACAGCATAAAAAAGTGGGGGGAAGGGGTGGAGCAAGAGCTGGCGGGTGATAGCTGGATCCAGGTGAGGGGGGAGATGGGCAGGTAGGGGAGGGGGAGAGTGGGAATGATGTGAGAAGCTGGAAGGTGATAGGTGGAAGTGACAGAAGGCTGAAGAAGGTGGAATCTGATAGGAGAGGACAGTGGACCATGGAATAAAGGGAAGGAGGTAAAGAGGGGATCCGAAGGGAGGAATGTGTGGGGGATGGGCAGATCTAGAGGGCGGGGGAGGGGAAAGAGAAGGGTTAATGGGGCCAGTGGGATATTAGACACAGATTAGAGGAACAGCACCTCCTATTCCACCTTTGTAGTCTCCAACCTGACGGCATGAACATTGATTTGTCTCACTTCTGGTAACCACTCCCCTCTGTCCCCCCTTTGTTTTCCCTTATCCCACTCTTCACACAGTCCCACTCCTTTAGTCCACTCTTCCATCTCCACACTTTCCCATGCAATCATTTGAGATGCTACGCCTGCTCTTGTACCATTTTCCTTCCCATCTTCCAAAGACCCAAATAATCCTTCTGGGGAAAGTAGCAATTTGTTTCTTCCAATTTTGTCTATTGCATTCAGTGCTCATGATGTGGTCTCCCCTACACTGGAGAAAGCAAACACAGATCAGGTGAATGCTTTGCGGAATTCCTCCATTCAGTCTGCATGAGTGACTCCTGTGTCTCCAATCACCTCTCACTTCAACTATCCACCCCACTTCCATTCTGACCTCTCAAAGAATGACAATATTTCCAGGGAAGAAGATATGTGACTTGGCGGGGAATCTGCCATTGGGGCTGTTCCCATTCTCATGACACAAACGTCATTTGCAAATATGCGTTTTTGGAGGCTGAGCATCATTGTTGACTAGTTCACTGAATGCTGTGAGAGAATTGCTGTGCACTTAACAATCACAAAACAAAGGTCCTCTACCTTCCTGACCCTGCTGTACAATACTGCCCTCTGACAACAGAGGACAGTGACGAGACCTGGGGAAACGTGGACCATTTCCTGTATCGCAAGAATCACCTCCCAACAAAATCAGACATCAGTGATGAAATTCAACATACCTTCAGTGTGCTAGCACAGCTATTGATCATCTGAGGAAAAGAGTGTTAAATATCAAGACCTTATACTCCTCACTGGGGCTTATGGTCCACCAGAGGGCAGTGATTCCTGCCTTACTGTACATTTTTGAGCCATGGACTACTTATATAAGACATACCAAATTCTGAAGAAGTATTATCAAAACTGTATCACAAAATCCTCCATATTTAGCAGAATGCGTGAACCAATGTCAATATCTTCTCCCATGCCAACATTCCAACATTGGTGCTCTTACTAGACACAGTCAACGTCAATGGACAGAGTACATTGTTCATATGTCCTACAAGACTCTCAGAACCAGTATTATTCCCAGTTCCATTACAGCATAAGGTTACCAGAGGGACACAACTCAGTGATGTTCTGAGAACCTCCGTGAAAAGGGTGGCATCCTCACTGGCTTTGGGAAATCCCTGGCCCATGATTGCAGAAAATGGAGGTGTATTTGGGAAGGCATTAAGAACCTTGAGTTTATTTGTTGAGAGCACACAGGAGCCTCGCATAAATAGCACACCATCTCCCAAACTACCCATCCACTTTCTGCTTGAAGCGTTTCCTACCCACACCTGTAGCTGAATCTGCCTCTCAGTGACATCAGAACTGAAGAGGAAGCAAATTGTCCCTAACTCCAAGAGACTGCATAAGATAGAGGTATAAGTGACAAACCAGTCTGCAGCTAATACCTCTAGAACCACGATCTGTATGCAGTAGGATAAAATGAGGGAGAAAGCTGATTGTGGAATTGTGAATTGTAACAAGTCTATATAGAAACAACCATTGTTGCAGAACTAGTCTAAATTGCTCTATTTCTGATGGATGTCTTTATAAAGCCTTTCTCCTAACCTTGAATGAGGCATTAATTTTGAAATCTTAATGTAATATTCTATGGAATAATGGAAAGAGTATTCACATCCAGAGTTCCCAAGAGGGTTCTTGATTTCATCTAATGAATTAACTACCCGAAAGTGCATTCGGCCACAGTGGAACCATTAACATGAAATTCTAACAGTTGTGACAAGAGTGATTGAGGGCTTAGGAAGGTCATTGCAAGATAACTCAAATGTCAATGCACATAATAGGAAGGATTGAACTAACAAAATTAAAGACACAATTCCATTGCTGCATATGAAAATACATTTGTACTTGACACACTTAGGTTAGAATTTTTTTTTAATTTCCTGAATATATTGATGATTTATTGTTTTACAGAAAATTGAGCAACAGCTGATGATGGAGATCAAGAATTTCAAGAAAACTAGAACATTCTATCAGAAACTCCTACAACAGGAAAAAGGAAGCAAAGGTTAATGATACATTCATGCATTAAATTATCAATGTTTTCTCTGCTTTGTTAAAGCATAGAAGAATAAGTGTAGAGTAATAAAATTTTGATCAAAACTAGCCTAGCATTAAAATTAGTGTACAGACTAATGGGATTTCTGCTGTCTTTCAGTTGTGTAAGACAAAAAAAACACAATAAAACCATTGCATCTACCCTCTACCATGTACACATTTGATGTGTATTTCCACCCTTGTGCAAAGGAAACCTGAATTGTATTTTGAAGCAATGCAAGTAACCCTTTCAATCAATTTCCACCCTAACAGTGGTCTCAGATCTTACACAGAGCATTTGTTAACTGGGCGTACTCAGTTGTTTAAAATATACATTACGGGGATGGGTAACTAATTTTGCTTCTGAAAAGATTCCCAGAAGTCCAAGATATTTTTCAGTGCCAGCCAAATTGAAGCGCAACACACTGAATTTCACTGTATGTACCACGATAATATGTGTCCATATGCAAGGAGTCTTTGTCCCCATGATGGGTGAAATGTCTGTGAGAGGTGACTGGAATTGAGGTAGCATACAGCTTCTAGGAACATGACCCTGGCCTAAGTGTGTTGAACTTCCCCAGGTTTGAGATAGATTGCACTAGTCACCTTCTGGTGCTCATGAACACATTAGGAAATGTGGCAGGCTGATGTCGTCACTATTAAGAACAGTTGGGCAGCAGATAATGCTGCTGCCTCACTGCTCCAGGAAACCAGGTTCAATCCTGACCTCTGCTGCTGTCTGTGTTCTCTCTGTGACTGCATGGGTTTCCCTCAGGTACCCTGGTTTCCTCCCATTTTTCCAAAGACATGCAGGTTAACAGGTTAATTTGCTACTTTACTGTAAATTACCCCTAGTTTACACTAAGTGCGTCAGCGTGAAGTCAATGTGTACGTGGGAGAGAATAACTTATAGAGATTGGGGTTGATGGGATTTCTCTGAGAGCCATCATTGACTCAATGGACTGAATGGCCTACCTCTATGTTGAAAGGAAATTTAATAATGTGCATTATCAGGTCTGGCTTTCCCTCTTCCTGGCTTCTATTGCACCATGTCCAATGAACGGACCCAAGAGAATCTCCTGTCAGTGTTTCTCTCCATTTGGCCATGATAATCAGCTATCAAACTGAAGGCCTCTATTCGCTCGTGTCATCTAATGGAAATGACTCCATTAACTAGCTGAGAAGAGCAGCATAAAAATAAGCGTACAGTGTATCACTCCAAGATATTTAACAGACAGGCAGAGAAAGCATGCAGTTTCTGATCATGCAATCCGTTAGCATGGTTTTCTTATGTAGTCATCTGCTGGGGAGAGGGCTTTGGCAAGGAAGTTTCTGGAAAGCACATAGAGCAATACAGTGGAAACAAACAGGAAGCTGCATACACAGTCATGGAATCCATGGGCAGAAACTAAAGTTCCTGTTGCTAATGGTTGGCACAGTGCAAGTGTATGAGACCTTTTCACAAATTGATGATTCCTGGAGTAAATGTAGCCATGAGAGATAGATCCCAGAGGATGCAGATGAAGGTCATAAGTTTGGGCATGGGGTGGGTTGGGGGTGGGGGGAGGGTCGGGGGTGGTGCAGGTGCAGGAGTAGATAAATAGAGAGGCCCAAAGAAGAAATTACCTAAAGGGGGTTTACCTGAATCAGCTTCACAGTGCTGGGACCTGCCTGCTCAGGGAATCCCCTTATAACTTATGCAGTTTTAGGACAAGCCCTGTGGGATTGTGTGGGAATGTCAAGGACGTGTGCTAATTTCTCCTGCTATCTCACTAAACAAGCATTCCAAGAGAACTTTGTCATTATACATGCAACTAATGGTGAAAGCTGCTCCTTCATACAAGTTTGATTCACAATAGGAAGTGCCTGGTCAAACTTTCGTAATGGTATGATATGAATTAGAAAACCACGTACTTGAGGAAACATTGGCTTTTATATGCACAGACCTGAAAAGAGTGTCTTACCTGAATAAATTTCTAAGCATACAATTCAACCTGAAATACATACAATCTTTAATTCAATGGGCAATTCAGGATTAAAAATGATTGATTGTTTTTGACCTTTTGAGCACAGAAGGGTTAATTTTCCAATGACATCCTGTGTGAAAAATGGTAACTAATCTGCCAGCTTCCTGCATCAAGTCCTTATTGCATTTACTTGCACACTAAACCCTAAACAATCTTGAAGACTCTATTTTGTATCATTCTTGCTGCCAGAAAAGAACCTCCAAGTAATATTCCCTAATTTCCATGGTTACATAGATAAAACCTACCAAGTATCACCTGAGGTTTACAATGGTTTTCTTTTGTCTCTTAGTGAGTCCCTATCTGCAGCTTTCTAGACAGGCTGCATGACACTTTTTGAATTTGGTGATGTTTCCCAACGTGCCAGTCTGTTTAGCAGGTCTTTTAACCAAACTGCCACTTTAGCAGTTAATTAATTCAAGCAAAATCTATCTGGAAATCCATCACATTGTTCTCACAGGAAGTTTGAAATATCCTTCCCAGCCAGAGTCATCTACTGTTGTGCTCCAGACTCAGATTGAGTCCTGACTTCAGTTCACCTTGCACTGCTGTGTCACTGCAAAATGGAAATTAAAAACCAATGCAGAAATGGCAGTATAAAGAAATTCTTAACCAGTGGCACCTAAGCTTGTTATCTGAAGAGGGAGAAGACCAAGTCAAGATTCTTCTCCAAGGCTTTAGTTGGAGTATTTGAGCTTAAGCTATATTTTCATAATGCATTTTTACATCTTAATTTAAAGGGACCGATGCAAAGGTGATGCTGCCCAAACTAAAGCAAGAACTTCAGGAGGTAAAGGTGAAGGTGGAGCTGCTTGATCAGGAGAAGAAGTATCTTGAGGTATTTTAAATGTTAAAATTATTAAAGAATGACTGTTATATTTTATAGGGATACTATTATTTAAGGATTGATGATATACAGTATGTTTTCTGTCCTCATTGTTAAAGTCAGTGCTGTTTTGGATTGCATTTATGTAGCTTATCCAAAACATTGTTTTGTATTCTTTTATTTACATCAGAATCCACACAACTCTATTCACACCCTCAGCTGCTGAGGAAGTATATATTTACAGTATAACATGATGTATGATCATTTTCTATGGGGCAAATTAAGAAAGAAAAGGTTAATTAAAATAATTTGGTTGAACAATGTTTATTTAAAAAAGTAACCTGCTTACTGGATTTTTCTCCTTTCATGAAAAATGGTAGAAAAGTCTTCTCCTTTCAGTGTAATTTTTGATTGATGAACATGATTTTGAAATATGATTTCACCAGCAACACAAAGGAACAACTGGTCAGTCAAACTGAATTTGTATTCCACATTAGTGTCCTCTCCCAGGCCAGTATTGAGGCCCTAGTTAAACTCAATCAGTTATGTCATGTGGGAAGTATTATTTGCATGCTGGCACCAGACTCCCCAAACAGACAATCTATTCTGTCAGGAAAAAAAGATTACAAGGTGTACAACGGTTCAAGGATTTGCTCAAAGCCTCATTGAAAAAATGCAGAATCCCCATTGACTCTTGGGAATCCCAGTTCCATGAGTTCTCAAAGTGGAGAAGGAACCTTAGGGATGATATTAAGAACCTTGAGTCCATGCAGTGGGGGCACACAGAAACAGTGGAGCAGTGAACTAACTCCAAAACTACCCATCCACCCTCCCCATCAGTAACCTCCAGCCCTATTTTTGGAGCTGTCTGTCGTTCCCACATTAACCTCATTAGCCACCTCAAAACTCACAGAACCAAGTTATCCTTGATCCCAATGGACTGCCAAATAAGACACTGCATGTAACATTGCTAGCAGCCTTCCCTCACAATTCACCATTCCATTATCTTTGACAGTCCCTTTTCCGATAAGAAAACTACCTACCCATTTTGCTGATAGGTAGCATTGTAAGCAGTGTGGAAAAGCATTAAATTACATAGAGATAATAACAGGTTAAGCAAATGGACAAAACTGTGGTAAATGGACAAGGAAAATTTGAACTCGTCTACTTGAGAACCAGTAAAGATAGAGCAGAATACTCTCTAAATGTAGAAAAGCTGTAGATACTGAAGACAAAGGTAATATCCAAAGACCCTTAAAAAAACATTGTGGACAAATATGAAAAATAGTGAAACTGATGGAATATTGTCCTTTATATTGAGACATCTGGAATAAAAGTTACAGTTCAGCTAAACAAAACTCTGGTTAGATTATGCCTGGAGTATTTTGAGAAGAATATTTTGGACACTACACTCAAAGAAATATTAGTCTAAGAGGGAATGCAGTTTAGATTAGCAAAATGGGATATTAAGGAAAGATTACACTAACCAGATTGCACTCCTTGGTAATTTAGAAGATTAGTGGTAATTTGATGAAAGATTTCAAGATAATTAAGAGGATTGATAGGGTAAATTGATCAAGGATTTCAAGATATTTGGGAGAATTGATAGGGCAATTAGAGACTGTCTATTTCCACTGGATGAGGAGAGTGGGGTATGGCAATAATGTGTGCAGTCTAAAATTCACAATCAGACTTTTCAGAAACACTTGTCTATCCAACAGGATCCAGGCTAAAGTGAGCAGTTGACATCTGAGGGGAAGGCAATGGTTGTGGAGAAAGCCAGGGAACCGAGAAGGAAAAGAAGGGGGAAGGTCCTAAAGGGGAAGGGGGTAGGTGAGTCATCATCAGAAGCAGGGACAAGCAGTGATTAAGGAGAAAGCCAGGGAACCAAGAAGGAAAAGAAGGGAGAAGGTCCTAAAAGGGAAGGGGGTAAGTGAGTCATCATCAATTCATTCACTGAAGTATACACAAGAACACAGCAGGATCAGGTCATCAGGTCCTTCAAGCCTGCCCTATCATTTAATATGATCATAGCAGCTCTATGCTGGCCTCAACTCCTGTGCCATTTCTCTGTACCCCTCTATTCCTCACTCTATCAAATATTTAACCACCTCCACTTTAAATACTTACAATGATCTAACTTCCACCACCCACTGTAGCAGAGAATTCCAGAGATTCACCACCCTCTGTGAGAAGAAATTTCAACCTATCTCAGGTTTAAATGACCAGCCTCTTGCAGTTATATCCCCTCGTTTGAGACTGTCACTAATTAAAACATCCCAACATCTACCCCATCAAGTCCCCCTAAGATCTTACATGCCTAAATAAGGTCACCCCTCATTCTTAAACTGTCTAGCCTCACTTGATAGGACAACCCTCTCATCCCAGGAATTACCCAGTAATGCTATTATATCCTTTCTGTCAGTAAAGGGACCAAAACTGTACACAGTATTGCAATCAAGTGAATGGAACTTACACTTAATTACGGCAGACAAAGATCTTCTCCCACCCTACCGCATGGTACTACACTGTCCTCCAACAATAGACGTTGGCAGTGAGACCCTGGGAAATGTGGACCACTTGGGAGTAATGGAGACGGACATCAATGACAAAATTCACTGTCACTTTCTGGCCTTCAGAGGAAAAGAGTGTTTGCAGGTCAAGATCTCAGATCTTGATCTTTCATGGCTCTGCTGAATCTCCTTTTAACCTTCTTTGCACCAAGGGGAACATCTCTACCTTCTCCAGTCTAACATTGAATCAGCAATCTTTCATTGTAGTAAATTTTTTCTGCTCTCTGTATAGAACCTCTATATCCTTCCTAAAATGACCAGAATGGGATTCAGTACTCAATTTCAGTTGGTAAAATACAAACCTTAAGTTTTCTGCACCTGCCTCACGGTTGATAAAGCTAACTGGGTACTGACATAAACAACCAAATACTTCAGACATACCTCTGCAGTAATTTTCCAATAACTTATAACTATGTTTCTTACTATGGAATGTACTTCATTGTTGTTTTGTGAATATTGTCACCCTGTGGACAGTCAAAAATCAGAGGGAATCAGAAACACATCGCCCTCTCATTCTGTTCTCACATCTTGTACATTCCCAACCCTTTGTTCTGTCAGGGCATGTTGGGATAGTGCATTTTTGTTTAATTTCTGTGTTTGTGGGTTACAAATTGTCTCTACTATACGGATACTCGGTTGCCCAGCTTGTTAATGTAGGTACAGTTAGCCACTCTCACTGCAGGTCTTACTATAGTACATAACAGCAGTGGGAGATGCAGCCTGTTTTAATGGCAGGCTTTCACCAACAAATTGCTGAGTGTCATCCCCAAATGGCTAGAATGTTTGTGGAAAGTGACTGTGTTGGTCATTGAAATTAAGCTTGAAGGCTGCTGGGTAGGCACATGGTCAATACAGGGATGGTGTTGGTGAGTTCGGGAGGTGTGTCTAACACTGTCAGTAATTTCGGGAATGGGTGGTCAGCGGGATGAGAGGCCTGTACTGTACTTTCTTTATGGGGCCCACCACAACATTTCTACTTTTCTAGGCCTACCAAAAGTAGGGAATATATTTATAATGATGGGCTTCTTCAGGTAAGTATCTTGTTTTGTTTTAATTTCCACATTCCCTCAAAGGAAATTAAAATTATGCTCATTAGACTTAGTTTTATCTGGCAAGTTTTCATTATTTAAGAAGGTTATTTTTGCCTCATGTTATTTCATTATTGTTAAAATATTCTAGCTGATAATGCTGTATGTTCTTAATGGTATTTTTGGTCTCTATAGGTTTTGCAGATGGAGCTGTGGGGTCTGGATTCCTCTCTGCTTCTTTCACTGGTCAGCTCTCCATTCCAGCTGACAGCACTAGACCTCAAGTCGAGCAACGGCATTTCCTTTCTCACCTTTCATACTCCAGGAGGTGATCAGAGCCAAGGCGAGAACAAGACACTTCAAGCTGGCACAGCAGAGGGTTTGATGGCTTACCTTTACAGCAGGTAAGTGGCACAGAGCAAGGAATATTACTGTTAGATTAAATAGGAGAACATACTTCTATATGGAAGTTTATATGACCCCAAGACTTCCCAAAGTGATCCACAGGCAGCAACTTTCTTTTGGTTTGTATCAAAAGGTATCAAAGGGATTTCTTCATTCATTCTGTTTGACATCAGTGAAAAAACTGCCATTTTAAAGCACTGTTACATTTCTGTAGCCGCACAATTAAAGAGACCTTTAAAGCATGCAGCAGCTCTCCATAGGCACCTGGTGTCATTCTCTCTGGGATAATGACTTCTCACCAGTATTCAAGCTTAAATCCAAATGGAGAGCATTCCTGTTGTACTACACAGGCTGTATGTGTGAGTGGAGACCTGGAGAGAGATGCTTTCCCCTATGGACACATATCACACAATTTCTTCATTTCCCACCGCTTGCAATATGCTATTCATTTATGTAGAACCTTTAATCTAGTAAATATTCCAGGATACATCACTGAGGAGAGACATCAGCCAAGATGTAATAGAAGTATTCAGGGAAATGACGAGAAGTATATTCCAGAAAATACACTGTGAAGAATATTTTAAACTGAGACAAAAAAAAAGGATAGAAGGGTTCATGGAGGAAACTCCCATGAATAGGACTTGAGCTGGCTGATGCGGAACACATCGAAGGACCAAATGAAATACCAGTCTTCCCCAGCTTACCAACATGCAATTTATATACAGCCTGTACGTACAAACAAACAATTGGGAAACCAGCAGTATGGATTTGCCGGCTGCTGTGGGGCTGCCATGTGGGAATTGAGTTTGCAGCTGCAATTCCGACTTGCGAACTGTTCGGGATACAAACAGCCAATAGGAACGGAACCCTGGCGGAGGACCTTGAGATGCAAAGCAAAGCATGTTACAGATGTGGCGTTGGGTAGGACCTTAGAGAGACTTGCAAACAAGAAGGAATATATTGAATTCAAAACAACAAAGATTTGCAAGGGCAAATGTGACAATACAGCAATATTACACAAGGTTAATGGCGGACCAAGAGGTCATGCAGAACAGGTGATACTGTGTTAGAATTGTAATTTATGTAAATTTATATCGAGTTTAGAAGCCAAAAAGGATTGAACTGCCATAGTGTTGAGGTTTAAGAGAGAGGCTGGCATTGCTGTGGATTCACTGTGCAATCAATTTCTCGTCCATCTTTCAAGATTTGTCTCATCAAACTTACTTTGATTAGTTTCCATTTTTGATCTTGAACTGTCAGTTCCCACCCTTCACATTTCTTGACAAATAGAAGAATGCATGCCTTGCACAGACATGCGAGAATTAGGCAGAGGGGACAGTTGGTGATGTCAGTCCTAGGCAAAGCCAATTTGATGCCAGTTCTGCCAAACTGTGCCTGCATAATGCAGCCACCAATGACTGTATTTCTGATGAAGATTACTTTAGAACACACGTCCATTGCATTTCCCATTTAACCCCTTACTGCAGTTGATCATCTCAGTGTCCTTTTGGTCAAAACCATAGAATACCTACCCAACACGTAGCCATGATTTGACCAAAAATTAGTCATTTTTAGTATCTCTGTGTGCCTTTCCTGGTACCTTAAACACATATAGCAAAAGCTGCAGCTTAACTGGTGAAGGCTGTAGTTGGTTTTGTGTGGCATATTGAGCAACTGTGCATCTTGAAGATCAGGATTGGACTGCATTGTCATCCTATGAGATCTAGGTTGTAATGTGGGCACTGGCCAAGTGGCAGAAGACTGGTTTCGACATCCAGAGAGGGGGTTGCAAGTCTGTGCTTCATGGGTTGGGGCCAGACTTCCCATGATCCTTCGCATTTCATGCAGGCTTTGAGGCACACTAGCTTTCCCTGCGTAATTGGACAATATTTTTTAAAAAGCTTCAAATTCACAAGGTTATTTCTCAGGCAGGTAGGGTAATTGAGAAATGGAGGGGGTGGCAGGTGGTTGTATTTAAATTTATGGTTAACTAAATATTTCTTTTATTTTGTCATAGTTTAAGTCAGTTGGATAAAAAGTCATAAAAATGGGAATATTAAATAATGTTATTATTTTTACAGTAATGCCATAATGGGAGGATATGTTCAGCAGTTCTTTTATACCTTCCGTTATTTCACATCACCCTGTGAGTTCCTCCAGTTTCTGAAAGATAGATTCAACAGTATCACTGATATCAGGTATTGTATAAACTGCAGCAGTTCTTTCTAATTCTAAAAGTCTCTAGTTTGTGTCTTTTTGCTGGTTTGGGAAATGTTTGACATTGTCAGATTAAGTGAGGTGATCCTGGTTACACAATTCCAAAATTTAATCAGTTCAGCAAAATATCTCAAAAAAAACTCTTACGTTCTTTTTTACATTTTTGGTGTGGAGTGGAAATTAAATCATAATTAAATTTTAATATGAATATGCTACTTACTTCCTATTGGATGGAATTACAAGGAGAAGAATTTTTCAGTTTTCAATGCTAGTTTCTGCAACAAAGTTATAGAGACATACTGTCCGGAAACAGGCCCTTCAGTCCA
Source organism: Pristis pectinata (assembly GCF_009764475.1). Lineage (NCBI taxonomy): Eukaryota > Metazoa > Chordata > Chondrichthyes > Rhinopristiformes > Pristidae > Pristis > Pristis pectinata. Next base: position 29,033,387 of record NC_067416.1, read on the forward strand.
TCGAGTCCATGTCAATCATCCAGCACCTACTTACACTAATTCTACACAATTGTGACATTCCCATCAACTAGAAAGATAGCTCAGATGAATGCATGACTGAGGAGCTGATGCAGGGGTTCTTGGATCATTGGGATCTTTTCTGGGGTAGGGGTGACCTGTACGAGAGAAACTGGTTGCACCTGAACTGGAGGGGAACCAATGTCCTGATTGGGAGATTGCTAGTGCTACTTGGGAGGGGTTAAACTAGAGTGGAAGTGGGGGTGGAGCCCTGAGGAGTGGAGTGACTGATGAGAAATTGGGACAATGCTGTAGCCAATGAGAGCAAATTTAGTCGTCAGGATAGACAGGATCACAGTAAAGGGAAAGGAAAGACCATTGTTTTATACTGCATTTATTTCAATGCAAGAGGCTTGACAGGTAAGGTGGATGAACTCAGGGCGTGAATTGGCTCTGGGGACTGGGATACCGGCCGTAACTGAAACATGGCTGAGGAAGGGCAGGACTGGCAGCTCAATGTTCCAGGATACAGATGCTACAGACGTGACAGAGCTGCAGGTAAGAGAGGAGGGGTTGTTGCCTTCTTGATGAAAGAGGACATAACAACAGTCCTCAGAGAGGATATTCTTGAGGGATCATCCAGTAAGGCCATTTGGGTAGAACTTAGAAACATGAAGGGGATGGTCACTCTGATGAGATTGTATTATAGGCCCCCCCCGATAGTCAGTGGGAATTGGAGGAGCAGATATCTAGAGAGATTGTAGCTAGTTGCAAACATAATAGGGTAGTATTAGTGGGAGATTTTAACTTCAGTAATATTGACTGGGCCAGCCATAGTGTGAAAGGATTGGATGGAGTGGAATTTGTGAAATGTGTCCAAGAAAGCTTCCTTAACCAATCTATAGAGGGATCTACTAGAAAGGGTGTAATACTGGACCTCCTCCTGGGGAATGAGGTAGGGCAAGTGGAGGATGTATCTGTCAGCAAGCATTTTGGGTCCAGTGACCATAATTCCATTAGTTTTGAAATAGTTATGGAGAAGCATACAACAGGTTCACAGGTTAAGGTCCTGAACTGGGGCAGAGCAAATTTTGGAGCTATTAGGCAGGATCTTTCAGTGGTTGATTGAGATTGTTTGCAGGGAAAGGAACGTCTGCGAAATGGGAGGCCTTTAAAAGTGTGATGTCAAGAGTTCAGGGTCTGCATGTTACTGTTAGGATGAAGGGCAAGGCTGGCAGGTTTCAGGAACCCTGGTTGGGGCTCTGGAGCAGCCAGAGGAAACCCATGCATTCACAGGGAGAATGTGCAAACTGCACACAGACAGCACTAGATGCCAGAATTGAACCTGGATCGCTGGAAGCAGCAGCACTACAAGCTGTGTTGTCTTGAGAAGAGGGATATTGGAGAAAACTTAAGTAAGGGGCCTTTTGGCTTACATGGTCTTCATTAAGGCTTTTGACAAGGTACCGCATGGTAGGCTAGTCCAAAAGGTTAAGGCACAAGGGATCCAAGGTATGTTGCAAACTTGATCCAAAATTGGCTGGGTGATAGGAAGCAGAGCGTAGTGGTGATTTTTTGACTGGGAATCTGTAACAAATGATGTACCGCATGGATCAGTGCTGGGACTTCTGTTGTTTGTAATATTTAGAGTCATACAACATGGAAGCAGGCTCTTCAGCCCAACTCATCCATACTGACCAAGGTGCCTACCTGAGTTAGTCCCATTTACCTGCATTTGGCCCACATTCCTCCTAAACCTTTCCTATCCACGTATGTGTCCAAATATCTTTTAAACATTGTAATTGTACCCGCCTCTACCACTTCCTCTGGCAGTTCATTCCATTTACCCACCACCCTCTGTGTAGAAAAACTTATCCCTCAGGCCCCCTTTAAATTTTTCCCCTCTCACCTTAAACCTATGCCCTCTAGATTGAGACTCCCCTGCCCTGGGAAAAAGGCTATGACCATCCAACTTACCTGTGACCCTGATGATTTTATAAACCTCTATAAGGTCACCCCTTGGCCTCCTCATCAGGGAAAATAGTCTCCCTCTAACTCAGGCCCTCCTGTCCAGGCAACATCCACGTGAATCTTTACTGCACCCTCTCCAGCTTAAACCTATCCTTCTCTACCTTAACCACATCCTTATATAAATGTCTTGGATGAGAATGTAAGGAGGGATGATTAGTAAGTTGGCAGATGATACAAAAATTGGTGGAGTCACAGATAGAGAAGAAAGTTGTCTAGAGAATGTCTACAACAAGGTGCCAGAGGAGTTAGTGGAGGCAGATACAATTACAGTGTTTAAAAGGTATTGAGGCTGGTACTTGGATATGAAAGACATAGAAAGATAAAGGCCTAATGCAGGCAAATGAGATTAGCGTAGATAGGTATCACAGCAGATGGCATAAGATAAGATATCTTTATTAGTCACATGTACGTCCACACACACAGTGAAATGCATCTTTTGCATAGTGTGTTCTGGGGGCAGCCCACAAGTGTCACCATGCTTCTGGCACCAACATAGCATGCCCACAACTTCCTAACACGTACGTCTTTGGAATGTGGTAGGAAACCGGAGCACCTGGAGGAAACCCACACAGACACGGGGAGAACCTACAAACTCTTTACAGACAGCAGCAGGAATTGAACCCAGGTGTCTGGCGCTGTAATAGCATTACGCTAACCGCTACACTACCGTGCCTGCCATGGACTAAATGGCCAAAAGGGCCTGTTTCTATGTTGTGCATTTCTATGGTTCTATGAAGAGATTTGGAGTAAGAACTTTGCAAAAGAAAAAAGCACTGAACAAATTTGTAACTGTTGTTCTTAGTTCAGGGAATCATTTATATCGAATGATATCTTTAGCTATATTGCACTCAGTCCTATTTGTTAAGTCTTTGTGGCTCTGCAGTCCTCACAGCAACAGTTACAATGGCACAAGAAACTAGAACTCAAAACTGGGTAACATCCAATTGGATCTTTTTAGTACTATCTTTAAACCAATATTTTTGTTTATGATAAAGTAAACTAAATTATTTTTTAATTCCAGCCTGAAACACAAAATGTCACCTGACTGCATCAAGGTGTACAATCGAAGTTTAGATTTACTGCAGGCTTGGATTGAAGAGTGCTACAGTGTGGATATTGCACAGGATGCTGTTATTCTACACAAGTTGGAAACTTTTATTACCAGAAAGGTAATCTGAATTTACATAGCAATAAAAATGTTAATGCTTAAAGGCATTCATTAATAAATATTCACTAATAAAAGGTCATTTCTAATGGATAGACTGAAAGTATAGTGAATGATAATACTGAAGCAGTTGGTGATAGTGTGTGGAAGTTACTGCTGATTTGGCTTCTGTGTTTGCACTACCACAAGGTTACATAGGGGCAATTCTCACAGTGTGATGTAATTTACATATCCTGCTATTTATTGCATTCAGTCAGATTACTGTTCAGAGAAAGTGGCTTCAGTTTTCTGCTGAATTAAATTTATACATTAGGATAACTAAGATTATTACTGGAAGCAAAGTGGGTCCTCAAACAGAAAATGCACTTTCTGGCAGAACCAGTTCCAGATGAAAGCTGGGAAAATACCTGAAATTCCATTATATCTTATCCAGTCTCATTCATACAGAGCACTCATTTGTTGCTGAGAATTGGAAGGAGGGGGAGTTTCAGGATGATCCAGTTGGTCAGTTGTTTTGGTTGAGTGGATGGGGAAGAAGGATTGGCCTGTGCTGTGGTCTTAAGGGCAAAACATGGAGGGAGAAGAATCATAACCAGAGACGGGAGTGGGGAGGTGTCCAGTTTAATGGACATTGCTCAAACAAGGACTGGGGAGGGGGAATTGAAATGGTGACTTTTGCCCAGAAGTACTTAGTCCAATTTTCTGAGTGATGTGCATCCTACGGGGCCAGTGGGAGTGGGGGTCGTGCAGTGGGGGAGGAGAGACAGGTGATTGTGGGGACTTTTATTTAGGCTTAAAAGCTGACACAGGTCCCTTGGTCCTCTGGTGGGGGAGACCTGATTGCATGTAGAATATCAAAACTCCACTAGTATTCCCGGTCTGCAGAGCACATTAAGAGCTAGAAATGAAGCTATCAATGTCATTGGATTCAACGCCATCTCACACTCTGGTGCAGTCAGCACACGGGCATTGATAGCTGCATTCCCAGCATAGGCACCAGGATCTATGGTCTATTCAAACATGTATGCTCTTCATTACTGTGCCGTGGCTACCACGAGGAAGTGCCCTTAACACTCTTACCCATGCATCCTAATAGCAATGGTGTTGCAGCCAGGATCTCTGCAGGCAGCTCCCATTCAGAACAACAAGGGTGGGTTTACAACACAGCAATCAGGATGTACACCACCATAAATATTTTTTAAAAGGTACATTTTCACAATTTCACTTTTTGTTTTGTTGGGTGTAGGGGCAAATTCCTCCAATTAGGTGATGACTCAGAGTGCAACATCTTTCACTGCACCAAATGAGGGTGAAAAATCCAATTTCCAGACAAACGTTAATTATGCTACATCTTTTGTTTGAACAAAGCCGTGTACATACATGATATAATTGATAAAACATGAGCAGCAAAACAGCAGTGCAAATCATTTAACAAGTTGTACATTTAGTAATAACTTGTGGATGATGTACATACAGATTGAATGTGAAACCAATTTAAGATAAAAATTGTGGATAATTATACAAAATGAAGCGTTAAAATCTAAGTGAATCTTCTGAATATTACCTTTGGTCTTCCTTTTGCTAGGTTATTCCATGTGATAGCCGGGGCCAATATTTAATTAATTTACTTCAAAACCTCTCCAATGGTAAAATGTTCCGTAAGCTGTCTTATTCCAGCTTCAATTTTGAGGACATAAAGAATGAAGGAGACAATGATTCAGTTTATTCAGTTTCCATAAAATGCTTAGATGAAGATATTTCCAGAAAGGTATGTTGTTGCTTTTTTTTAAGACTACTAAAATTAATAATGAAATATTAGCTTTTCCTGCACATTGTGCATAAAAACAGCTGCTTCAAAGTCAGCCAGCACCTGTAAAAGTGTGTTAATCCCTCAGTTTGCAGCAGGTCAATAAAGATTTTGTTTGTGTTCCATCGTGCAAACTTCAAAACAGGCCCTAGGAACCCGGGTCTTTTCTTCATAGTGGTGAATGACACAAAGGAAATCGGGCAATATAAGGCGCAGGAGCACGTCAGGGTACTGGTGGGAGAGAAAGCTGATTTGAATGGGATTGTTGGGGATCAGAAGGGAACACTGGGGGTCAATCAATCAGTAGAGGTTTTGGGGAAGAGGTCAACTGCCAAGAATCAGTAGAGAGCAGGACAGTTGAATGTTGGAGAGGCAGGGGCTAGAATCAGTAGTTGAGGGGTTGAATCTGTAGAGGTATGTCATTGGTCTGGTTGCACTGGTGCACAGAGTTCTCTGATGCAAATTGAAGGAAAATTATGGACTTTATTGCCAATAACCTATTGCAAGAAGTCCCCAAAATTCAATTGCATTTTTGACATTGACAGTTCCTATCAAAATAATATGAACGAAACTAGCATTATTTATTTAAAATGGTATGTTCACCAAATACTTAAGAAGCAGTTAATAGAGAATGTAAATGATGCACACTTGCAATTTGTGCTGTTGTCAGAAATGTATTCAACAGAAAATTTGACATATTGAGTTTATCATCACTATTCGTTTTAAATATACCATGCCTTCAAATTACATTCTTTCTATTTTTATTTAAACATATTGATGAATGTAAACTAATAGTAAGATGAAAGAATCTTTGGAAATAAGATATTACCCCATTAAAATATTTTTCATGGATGTGTCTTTAAATGTTGAAGTTATTTTCTGCCAATCTTGTTGAAACAGAGTTTTAAGTGGAAGATCATTAAAAGCACCGAAGCATCAAACCCTCATCAGCAGGAAAGGTGTAACAATATTGCAGCTGTACAACCAAGGCCCTGTTGTAATAACTTCACAACAGAACAGTTGGGTGTTTACCAGAAAACTGGTCAGAAAGACCTTTTCACGTTGGCTGATTACAGTGCACATCATATAGCCCAGCAGCTGACCTTGCTACAACAGGTACCATTAGATGTTTTTAACCATTAGATGTTTTTTTTACCATTAAATGTTTTTAACAATGTAACAAAGTAGAATGTACTTTTTTTAGTTTTTTTTCACCAGTTTCCTTTCTCTTCTGCTCTCCTCTCCCAAAAGTATTGACTCTTACTGAGTTCAGTTGACTGAGTGTTCACCAGCTTTTCATCCCAGTGACTGTTATTCATCTGTAAACATTAATAATGTAGAGTGTTCATTATTTTCAATAACAGGCTGAGCCTGTTCCTATTTTCAGTAAACATCCTGTTTTTAATTGGAATTCTTCTCTAACCTGGAAATGTTCAGGTCAATTGCTACTGCCACTGTTTCTCCTGAAGGCAACCTCTGTAGGGATTTAAGAACTGATAGATGGAAGAAAAAGGCCAAGGTTAATCTACTTTTCCTCTGCCATTCTGATCGTTACAATACACTGCAGTAATAAGTTATTGACTAATTGTGGAAATGAATTTCTACAGCAGGCCCAGACAAGAGACAAGCAAAACCTTGGTGAAAGCTCTGGGATTAAAAAAAAGATCCAAACTCACTTTCTTCTCTCAATCATATATCATGTCTCATATTAAATATTCAGTCTATACCGAAGTATCTTTTACTCTGCAAAAGATATATCTCATTTGCATTTGAATAGACAAATACCATAGGGAATTTGTATCAAATATTAAGAGGAAACTCCTTTACCCAAAGAGTGTTGAGAATATGGAATATGTTATCACAGGGAGTGGTTGAAATGAATAATATAGATGCATTATAGGGGGGCTGAATAGGTGTATTGAAGGAGAATGGAATAAAGGGCTAGTTTGATAAATTTACATGACGAAAGATAGGAGGAGGCATAAGTGGAGCATAAATGCTGGCATGGTCTGGATGGGCCATTTAGCCTCTTCTGTGCCATATATATATATATATATATATATATATATATATTATGTTTCCATGATCTTTCAATGGAATCTGTTCCATTGATTTACAATTCAAACTCATTAAGGTAACTTTACATTCAGTTAAACTTTGAATTAACTCCTCTTTACTTCAAAGCCAGACAATGTCATATTGTTCTAGAGAAGTTGTTAGAATTTTCTCTGGTCTGTGTAAGCAAAAAATTGATACGACTGAGAAACAGTTTTCTTCCTGGCAAGGTAAAATCAAATGTATACTCATCTGAAATCTGGGAAATTCTTGCCGTATTTATACAATGAAATTTTTTGCCTTCAAGAGCAAGCAGCACATTGTCATGCAACAATTTTCATTACCCTATTCCAAAAATAATGATATTCGTGTTTCAGTGATGTTCAATAATAACAGTATCAATGAGGTACAAAAAATGAGTGTATTTAAAAGGAGGCTAAGATGAAATATATAATATTGAAATGTTCTCTTTTAAAATAAGAAACAATAATTTGTCCTCATCAACAAATCTATTAATACATTCAAATCTTCTGTGAAATGTTACCTGAATCTTTTTAGTAGTAATTATATCTAGCATTATATTCAACCTTTTAACACCCGAAAAGTAATATTTTACACATTTCCGTTGCTACAAAATGTTGAATTGGAAATAAAATTACACCCAGGATATATCTATTTCTTGGTTCTGTCAGATTAATTACATTTTTCATAGTTTTTAATGTTGAAACTTATTTCAAGTTCTCAGGCCCATTAGGATAGATAATAACTTTATGGCTTGATGTAAAATAGGTAACAGCAAGATGGCCAGTTTACACCTCTCCTGATCATTATTTTCAGTGGTTTCTTCCTTGCGGCTTTATGCTCTCTTTCATAAAGTAGCTGGTGCTCTTGATTGTCAACAGTTTTGAAGCATCAGAAAATCAAATATTCACAATTTGTTTGGAAGTAATAACAAATATATTTCATTTTATGCTTTGGTTATGCAGCAGGTTTTCTATTGATATCTTAGGACAGAAAACAAATAAATACCTTGTAAATGGTCCTCATGCACTTTGATTTCTTTTCTTCAGGCACCATCTGTTCAGCAGTTTTCAAATACCTGATGTGCTTGGGGTGGTCAGTGTTGAACTATTCAGCACCACTGGAAGCTATAGCATTTTTCTATTTGATAAAACTCTGTGAACTTGCATCTTCTTCACTAATGACCTTCCTACCATCACTAAATCAGAGCAGAGATGTTCACTGATGATTACTCTGTTGAAAGTTTGGGGATGTGCTAATAAGTAGCAAGTGCTAGGTAATGGCCATCTCCAACAAGAAGGAATGGAACAACTATCCTTGGTCGATCACTTGCATTACCATTGCCACATCGACATCTACCATCAACATCCCAAGTCACTGAACCAGCAACATAAATACTGTAACTACAAGAGCAGGTCAGAGGCAGGGTATCTGTGGCAAGTGACTCTGCTCCTGACACTCAAAGCCTTTCCATTATTTGCAAGGCACAGATCAGGAGGTTGATGGAATCTTCTTCACTTACCTGAATGAGTGCAGCTCCAACAGTACTCAGAAAGCCTGACACTATCCAGGGCAAAACAACCAGTTTGATTCACAACCACTCCACCGCTTCACTGTGGTTTAAGCTGCCCACAACATGCACTGCAATTACTCATCTTGGCCCCTTCAACAGCATCTGACAAACCTCCTGCCTCCACCTCCCTGAAGGCAAAGGGCAACAGGCCCATGGGAACGCCACCACCTGCAAGTTCCCCACTAAGTCATACACCACCCTGACTTATATATCACGGTGTATATCCAGTGAAGTATATCATTGTTTCTTTCTTGTCGATGGGTCTTCTTTCAGGAATTTCCTACCCAAAAACATTGTGGGAGTACATTCACCATAAGAATTTCAGTATTTCAAGAAAGTGGCTCATTATTTCCTTCTCAAGAGAAATTAGGGACAGGTACTGAATACAGATTGGCCTTGCCAGGAATGCCTACATTCCATATATGATCAAATAATAACTTCCTTGGGATGTATTTGCTATATATAAAAAGGCATTATATAAATGGAAGTAATCGTTGGTGAATCCAACCATGGTATAAGATTTCCAGCAAATGAATTATTACAGAATCTACTTCAGTGGATATAATTTTGTAACAATAATCAGAATAATGAGTCCCAATGGTGCTCTAATTTGCGTCCAGCTCCCTCTTCCTTGATTATTCTCATTAACTGCTCATGAAATGCTCTTTTTGCAAACATCTCCTGATTATTGGTACCTCATTAGATGCAAACTCTTCCTAATGTTATCTAGTCTTTAGCCATTTGAGAGCAGTAACAGTTTTTGTACTGTAATACAGATCTTACTTATCGTCAGAGGAAACCTGAAAAAATCTTCATTTTATGATTGCTTTGATTTTTATAAATACTGCCTGTTCGAATCACTCAAGAAGTAATTAACTAATTATTTCCGTTTTTAATTATTAGGTGATTCACTGGGGGACATAAAAAAGAGTTCTTAATTAGCATTTATTAATTAAGTGACAAATTTAGTTACTCCAAGTCAAATCTTTCCCCTTCCCCAATAGCACCACTCTCCTGCACCCCACATGCCCCTAACTTTCTAATTGATACAGTTTGCAGTTAAGAGGGAGGATCAGAAATGTATGCCACATGAATGATAGGAAAATGGAGGGCTATGTGGGAGGGTTAAATAGATATTAGAGCAGGATAAATGTCTGCACAACATCGTGGGCCGAAGGGCCTGTACTGTGCTGTAATGTTGTATGTTCTATGTGGTTTAACTGGTGGATTTTAAAGAATATTTTAGAGCAGAAGGAGAATTAGAAAAAGTTTAGAAAGAATGAAAGAGCATTTAACCTGGTTGTTGAAGAGGAGGAGGCCAAGGTGGAGGCTAAAGGATGCCCATGATGATGGTGTCTGTGTGGGAAAAGAAGCTATTGCTAGAAGGGCTCTGGCTATGATTCAACAAATAGTCTTGGAAATAAGCACAGCTTAGCCCACCAAACTGTCCAGTGGAGGAGAGGCATTGGAGAAGTATGGTATGATCAATACTGAAGACTGGCAGAAAAATTGAGGAGATGCATTTATTCAGAGTCAGCTTCATTTGTGACTTTGGTTAATTATAAGATCAGAAGATATAGGAGCAAAATTAGGCCATTCGGCCCATCGAGTCAGCTCCACCATTCAATCATGGCTATTTTTTTTTCTCAACCCCATTCTCCCACCTTCCCCTCCATAACCCTTAACCCCTTCCCAATCAAGAACCTATCAATCTCTGCCTTAAATACACCCAATGACTTGGTCTCCACAGTCCTCCATGGGATTACATTTCAACTGCTGTGGAGGAATTTAAATAGTCATGAAAGAAATTATACAGAATGGAGAACCATTAGCCAACTTAATTTTGGCGATGGCATCATGCAGTCTAGATGGGTCAAGGATGTTTCTTTTAAGTGAAGAGTGATGAAACAAGGGTGCTGCTTCAACAGAAAACATTTTCAGTGTTGGCCATCTCAGGAGGCAAGAAATCATAAAAACAAAATACTGTAGATACTAGAAATCTGAAATAAAAACAGAAAATGCTAGAAATACTTGGCAAGTCGTCTAGGATTGAGGAACAGAATTAACATTTTCAGGTCATCAGGTGCCAAGGAAGGAAGTTAGATGGTCTGGAATTTGTAGGGATGTGGGTGGTCAATTGAGTACAAAGTGGAAAGGACAAAGAGGAAGATGGGGTAGAAACTAGATAGACTATAAGACCTTATATTTAAAATATATAGTTGGTGTAAATGGCTCTACTTTCCTTGAACTGTTAGCAAAATTACCCGATTTTCATGGTTCTTACAACCCACTGCCTGATTTTTGTGTCTCCATTTATGCCCAGCACCTGATTAATAAAGATGGTAGAGTGTCAGCTCCTTCCCTCCTGATCTTCAGATAAGAGTGGTAGTTCCTTCCTCTGAGAACCTTTCTCCTCACCAAAGAGAAACCATTTTGCTATGCAACTACAATCTCTGCCCACCCAATGAACCCTGCCACTACCACCCCCTCCCCTTTCACAACCAAACTCTACATGGCCAACAAGCCCAATCAGGCCTGTGGGCAAAGTACCGAACTAGCCTTGGAAGGGTAGGACTGCTTCGTGCATTTTTCTGTGGGTTTCCTAACAACTTGAGTTTAATCCAGTGGAACAATACCAAAACAGTTACTGTTGTAATATATATCCGCGACATTCCCTTTATGGGGCACTGAAGTTTCTTGGGATATACTTTTTGGATGCAAGTGCTCAATGAGTATTTGAATGTTAATCATATTGGTTAAAGTATTTTCCTATAATTTCAGGAACTGTTTCAAGATTGTCATCCAGTCCATTTTCTGAATTCAAGATCATTTGGTGTAAATGACAAATCCTCCACGGTTCTAAAGTGGGTTTTTATTATCTCTATTTTTGTAATTATGCTATGACATGCTTTGCTAACATTAAATTCATAGAAATGGTGGAAACAGAATTAATATAGATATGTTTATACTGTAGAAAAGATTGCAAGAAAAATTCTTATTGACTTGATCAAATAGCATCAGTACCTATGTCAAGCTCAGCAATATTTTTGTAATTGAACTTAAGGATAAAATTGCTTATGATTTTTTTTAGAATTTTCTCCTGTTCCTTTCTCAACTTACACTAGACTTTGATTCTCCTCTGAACACCTACGGCCTTCCACTACATCAGTTATGTTGTCATTTTGTTTTTCTATAACCATAATAGTAAATTCAGCTTTAAAATCCCATGCTGTCAAAACTATTCAGCCGTATCTTAAACATGGTCAGCCCAAGAATATTTACTTCTCATAGTGCAGTGAAAACCACAAGCTAGTAATTGAAGGTTAGAATTCTGATTATTTTTCTGCTTACCCTGCCCAGCTGAATTTTTTTTTAACAGTCCAGCTCTTGAACCAGGAAAGCACAAACTTGTTCTCAAAACCCTTGTGTGTTCTGCAACTTTTATGAAAGTCATAGCGCATTAAAAACTGCATGTGGGCATTGTCCAATGACAACAATCATCCTGCTTTGCAAATTTTCATCTTGTAAATTTAAAAGTGAAAATAAATCACAAAGTGGTCTTTTAGCTTGTTTAAGAAGCTAGCATATAAAATCGTAAAACTTGTGAATAAGATTTACATTGACCAAGGAGTATTTCTTTAGATCTGCAGGCCTATTATCCATTAACATTCATTATGGTATCATTTAATACGATGGGTAGCCTTGTCAAATAGCAACTTTTCCCGTTGTGGATCATTGTTGTTGTCAGGTCACCTGTGTTTCTTTGATAGATAGAGTTCTATTAACAGGCAGCAATTTGATAAAATGCTGCTCTATCAAATCTATTTCAAATATAATGGTAACCAAGACCAGTGTGGAGATGTTTCACTGTTCAGCTCAACAGGCTGGTATCTGGATTTCCATGAATAGATGCCTAGACATGTTCATAGGTTTAGGTTGCTTATGGGGAATATTCACTAAAGATTAATCTTGCGTATCCAGAGAGAAGAATGCAATATTAGAAGCCCCATTTTGATTGTAAATTGTTTGATATTACTCACAAGATCACAAGAAAAAGGAGCAGAAGTAGGCCATTCGGCCCATCGAGTCTGCTCCGCTACCTCACCATGAGCTAAACTATTCCCGCCTAGCCCCAATTTCCGGCCTTTTCCCCATATCCCTTGATACCTTGACTAATTAGATACCTATCAATCTCCTCCTTAAACACCCCCAGTGATCGGACCTCCACAGCTGTATGTGGCAACGAATTCCATAAATCCACAACCCTCTGGCTAAAGAAATTTCTTCTCATTTCTGTTCTAAATGGATACCCTCTAACTCTAAGACTGTGCCCTCTAGTCCTGGACTCACCCACCAAGGCAAACAGCTTAGCCACATCTACTCTGTCCAGTCCTTTCAACATTCGAAATGTTTCTATGAGGTCCCCTCTCATTCTTCTGTACTCCAGTGAGTACAGTCCAAGAGCTGACAAATGCTCATTGTATGTAAACCCTTTCATTCCGGGAATCATCCTCGTAAATCTCCTCTGAACCCTCTCCAACATCAGTACATCCTTCCTAAGATAAGGGGCCCAAAACTGCACACAGTATTCCAAATGAGATCTCACCAGTGCCCCATAAAGCCTCATCAACACTTCCTTACCTTTATACGTTATATTTCTCAAAATGAATGCCAACGTAGCATTCGCTTTTCTTACCGCCGATCCAACCTGGTGGTTATCTTGCACGATCTATCAGGGTATCTGCACGACTACCCCCAAGTCCCTTTGCACTTCTGTACTTTGAACTTTCTCCCCATCTAAATAATAATCTGCCCGCTTATTTCTTCTTCCAAAGTGTACAACCACACATTTCTCATCATTGAATCTCATCTGCCATTTCTTTGCCCATGCTCCTAAACTATCTAAGTCCCTCTGCAACTTTTCTGTTTCTTCAATGCTCCCTACTCCTCCACCTATCTTGGTGTCGTCTGCAAACTTAGCCACAAAACCATTTACTCCATAATCTAAATCATTGATATACAGTGTAAAAAGAAGCAGCCCCAACACCGACCCTTGCAGAACACCACTGGTAACCAGCAGCCAACCAGAACAGGATTCCTTTATTCCCACCCTTTGCTTTCTGCCTACCAGCCAGTGCTCCACCCATTCTAATATCCTTCCTTTAATTCCATGAGCTCTCATCTTATTAAGCAGCTCTTGTGTTGCACCTTGTCGAAGGCCTTTCGAAAATCCAAATACACAACATCCATAGCCTCTCCCTTATCCACCCTACTTGAGATTTCCTCAAAAAAAACTCCAATAGGTTGGTCAGGCAGAATCTTCCCTTCATGAAACCATGCTGGCTTGGGCCTATCTTGTCATGCACCTCTAGGTATTACATAACCTTGTCCTTGAGGATCAACTCCAATAACTTTCCAACCACCAATGTCAGACTAATAGGTCTGTAATTTCCTTTATGCTGCCTCCCACCTTTCTTATATAGCAGAACTACATTTCCAGTCCTCCGGAACCATTGCCAGAGTCTATTGATGCCTGGAAAATTATCACCAATGCCTCCACAATCTCTAAAGCCACCTGCTTCAGAACCCGAGGGTGCACTTCATCCGGTCCAGGAGACTTATCTGTCCTTAGTCCATTTAGCTTCCTGAGCACCTTCTCTCTAGTAATCTTGACTGAACTCAGTTTTATCCCCTGAGACCCCTGACTATCAGGTAAATTGCTGATGTCCTCCACAGTGAAGACTGATGCAAAATACTCATTTAGTTCCTCTGCCATCTCTTTGTTATCCATTATAATCTCTCCCACACTGTTTTCAATTGGTCCTATATCTACCCGTGTCTCCCTTTTGCTCTTCATATATTTAAAAAAAACTCTTAGTATCCTTTTGTATATTATCTGCCAACTTCCTTTCATAATTCATCTTTTCTTTCCTAAAGACTTTCTGAGTTTCTTTCTGTAATTTTTTAAAAGTTTCCCAGTCTTGTTTTCCCACTAATTTTTGCTTCCTTGTATGCCCTCCCTTTTGCTTTTATTTTAGCCTTAACCTCTCATTATTATTGTTGATTGATCTCATAAACATATGATTTTACAGAGCAGCATATTAAGCAGTTACGTCAAGAGTTGTGATGAAAGGATGGTGTGTTTCATGAATACTGTTCTCGTGCTGAGAATTTGTATTATTACAATTGCATCCATTGAAAATGGTCATCTTGGTTCAGCCACAATTCAGCTTCTGTAACTGGTGCATTTACTTACCATTGCTATTTTTAAAAAAGATAAGGAAGTAGAAATTTTCTCATGTAGCAGAACATTTTATGCATTATGATACATGTTTTTTTTAAATCAGTAAATTAATCACTAAAAGCAATCAGGAACTTCTGATAATGGTAATGCAGTCCTCTGTGCTTGAGGCAGTTGCACTGGATGATATTGGATGCATAGCAGTCATGTAAATTCATGTACAGTGCATGATTGGTGCCAATGTTGCAGTATTTTAAAGCAAACACAAGCTTTGAAAACAGCATGGACCATGAACACACGGGCAGCCTTTACCAGAGAGTGAAGGCCAACTGCAGCTTACATTTCAAGAGCCTATTCAATCCTAAACCACTATCAGGCATAGTACCATTTCAATGGCTATTTTAAAGAATAGAATTTCATGAGGAATTTCTAATATGCCTTAAGCAGAGAGTCAGAAATACACATATTTGTTATAAGTGTATTTAGACAAAACTTGCTCAGCATATGCAGGTCCAGCTTAAGCTACTTGTGTTTTACCATGGAATTCTAAAGCACATCTATCTCTCTGGTTATTTTGCAGAGTACCAAAATTTGATCTTCAAATCTGCAGACAAATCCAAAATATAATAAATAAAAATAGACTGCTTTATTAACATCATAAATTAGTTGATTAATAATACATGTTTTATTGCTTGCCATTATTCCATCTCTCCTTTCTAATTGCATAATTTTCAACTATGTTTGAGAAATGCAAGATCAACTACTAATAGAATTAGTACATCAGTACGTGCCCTATTTTAAACTCAAAATATTATGACTTCATTACAAATAGAAAATAATTTTCTGAAGGTTCAGTTACTTTATGCTATGTGCTTCTGAATTGAAGCCAAAGCTGACTCGTACTCTGCATTTGACAAGGTTCCTGAGCAAATAATTAAGCAAAGAGTAACTTGAATTTGTGCTTACTTAATAAACATTATTGTTTAAAAAGGACACATCTTAGCCTTAGAATAGCAGAACATTATGCATACATAGAATAAATTCCAGGTGAAATAGCAGCTCTGTTCTTATGGGCTGGGATTTCAATTGGATTATTTCAAACAATCTTAAAAGAAAGCCCAGTCGGTGGTCTGTTCATACAATCTGTGATTAAATTTTGATTTCATCCCATGTTCATTTAACAGCAGTTGGATCTGGTGGTCTTAACAGTAAAATAACGTTATAGTACTTGTCCTTATAAACAAACTTACTTTTGTTATAAGCATATGGGAAATCCGGTAATATCATTTATATGCACAGACATGGCAGATTTTGATCATTTATCCTGGCACTTATATTCACAGATCAGTGACTTCAGAATCCACATCCTTAGAAGGCAGTAGTTTATTTGTTCCAGAAAACAAACAACATCAATACCTCCTACAGCTGATAAGATATGCAGACAATGTTAGCCACTGGGTCTCTGCTGAAATTGTCATGTGTAACACGTGTAAGGTGAGCATTCCAAATATAATTAACATGTACATTTATGATAATTCTACAGCTCAAAACCCTGCTGTAATAATAGTTATTTCTTGAATTGTGATGATCTTTGTTTTCTTCCATTCTGGAATGATCAAAACAATCTGCATCCATCAAAATTATTGGACATTGTTATGAACCAGCTCTTTGCAGTTTCAGAATCTATTTGTATTTAGTCAGAGGTTAATCAGTCAAAAAATAGGTGTTTGTTAAAATGCAAAATCTGATTCATTTACATCATTTAGTGTTCATCTTGATCCTCCCCAGACACTCCTGCTTGCTCCTTTCGTGTGCTGCCTCTGAGAGAGTGATGCTAGTTATCC
This sequence comes from Pristis pectinata, assembly GCF_009764475.1. Lineage (NCBI taxonomy): Eukaryota > Metazoa > Chordata > Chondrichthyes > Rhinopristiformes > Pristidae > Pristis > Pristis pectinata. Next base: position 29,050,121 of record NC_067416.1, read on the forward strand.
CAGTCTGCCCTCATTGACTCCAATATGTTCTGTTTCAGATCATAGTGTGTGCAATGTAATTTCATTGTCCTGATATTTTCATTTATTTATTTGTTAAATTTCTGTGATAGTACAACATACTTAAAAATATTGTGTTATTATGCATACTTAAAGGAAACAAGCATTACTGGCAAAGCCAGCATTCATTGCCATCCTTAACCAAGGAAGGGGTGATTTGCTGTCTTCTTGAACCACTGATGTCAATGAGACATACCCTCATAGCATTTCCAAGATTTTGACTCAGCAACAGGAAGGAATGGTGTATGATGTGGATGTAAACTTGGTGGCGTTCACATACAAAATCTGCCTTAGTTTTTTCACGTTGTAGAGACCAGGGATGAGTTGGGTGCTATCAAAGAAGGCATGAAGGTTGAAAGTGCACATTGCAATGACAATGTGCTAGAGGTGGAGGAAATTATTGATTAAGGTGAAAGGTGTATGTTAATCAATTTGGATGTCATTAGACTTCTCTGACAAAGTGGAGAGTATTCAATCACATTCCTGACAAGTGACTTTTAGATTGTAGAACAACCTGGGGAGCCAGCCAAGCTTCTAGTCCATTGTTAACCCCATAGGATTTTGATGATAGCGAATTTACATTGGTAATGCAATTGCAAGTTAATGAGAGGTGATTATCTTGTGATATGATTATACTATCTTGGGAGATGATTATCTTGGGAGGACTTAATCTTGTTGGAGCTGATCATTGTATGTGACATGAACGTTATTTGCCACTTCACACCATGCTGGAATATTGTCCAGGTCTTACTGCATACAGGCACAGACCGCACAGATCGTTTTGTTACATGGAAATACCACTGGACCTGAACAAGGTGCAAAAAACAGTTGGACAGAGAAACCTGGATCAAGAACACATGGACTTGGTTGTATACATGCCTGGTTAGCAAAGCAAACAGGATCCTGTGTTCCATAAATAGAGGCATATCATAGAAAAATATGTAGATTATAATAAACCTTATATGTCAAGCCACAACTGGAGTGTTACATTCAATTCTGGCCATTACTCTAATCTGAGCTCCGTCACAGCAAGAGATTACCTGGTGAGCAGAGGAAATGTTTGAAGAATGTTCTCAAAGCCTCCTTGTAAAAAATGGAACATCCTCACTGTCCCATGACTGCTGAAAATGAAGAAGAAACATTTTGGGATCCTCGTCTCTTTGGGAACAGGTGAAAGGCGGAAGATGGAAGGGTGTACCAGCTCCCATACTGTTCACCTACTGACCCCATCAAATACCTCCTCTCCCTGCTGTAGCAGTACCTGTGAATCTCATGTTGCCCTCATCAGCCACCTCAGAACCCATAGAAGTGGAGTGGAAGCAAGTCATCCTCCAACCCCAAAGTACCACCAAAGAAAAAAGATGATTGACCTTTAGAAATGATCTAAAGGACCCAGAGAAGATACAGTGAATAGAAATTGTTCCAGGATGAGGGATTTTAACCATACGATGGTTGTTTTCCTTGGATAGAAGAAGGTTGAAAGTAAATTTGATAGAGTTGTGCATAATCATGACAGAGTTAGATAGGATAAGCTGCTTTTATTAGCGATGATTCAAGGATCAAAGGATGCATTTATTATGACAGGCAAAAGATACTGGGGAGATTTGAGGAAATGATGATGCAAGTAGAATCAATCAGGACTTTCAAATGGAATTGAAAATGCACTTAAGGGAAAATTAACTGCAGGAAGAACCTCAGGGAGCCACTGCAGCAATGACCTGCAACTTACAATGACCTGTCAACTATTAACCTGTAATCTGCAACCTCCAGAACAACAACCACTTTACCTTTACCAGGTATTAGTTCTGGCCAGTGTTCTCTCCACATGGCAGAAAACAGAATCTCAAAAGCTTGGTCTGAAAGTTTAAATTAGTATGGAGACGTTCTGTGTTGGTTATCAATGCTTAGACTGACTCATTGGATTCTTGAAGCATTTTATTATCATGTTTCATTATTGACAGATTGTGTTTTTTTTAATAATAAAAACATTCACAGTTATCATACACATTAACCTTGTTTGTAAGTCGTATGTAAAAGAAAAAAACTTCATTTCTGCTGTTTTTCAAAAAAGGAAAGAGGAAGTAATACCTGTGATGCATCTGTTTTTACAGTCACAAAGTGCACTTCTGTCAAAATTTCTGTCCATTGGAAAGTTTTGTTATGAATGGAGAAATTTTGCCACAGCCATGCAGATTCTTAGTAGCCTGGAAAACCTGATAGTGCGTCAATTACCCGTAAGTAATTACTGAGGTTGGTAAAGAACTTGTTCATCGAATAATGTTGCTGTTGCAGCAAAGTAAGCTGCAGTTGACTTGTTTCAATCATGTGGATTTGAGTTACAAGGACTTCAACATTTCTAGTCCATTAGTACTCTGTCCATTGTCCTTTGACAGTTCTGTAATTATTTCATGCACCAACGTATTATTATATGGTGGTTAATGGAAACGAGTGGCAGTTCAAGTGATTGCCTGGAAAGTAGAAAAAAAATTAATTTTTCAATATTAAAAAACATCACTTCACTGCTTCTCTCTGAACACAGAATTCATTGCAAAATTTTAATATCTACTTCCTTTTTATTTTTAGTCATGGAAAAACTTGTCCTCAAAGGCTCTGGAAATCATGGAGGAACTAACTGGTGTACAGGTATTGAAAATTATTCAGAAGTGATCAGAATTCTTTTATTGGCATAATCTTTTTCATCCTTCATCAAAACTTAGCTGCTTAGGTGCCATGTTTTGTTAAAGAAACACATATTGAAACAGTGAGCTGGATTGGCTATCATGAGTGTTCACAATCAAAACCAAATTCAGGAGAGGTGTCCATTTACAAGATGGTACAGGTCACACTTTCTTTTTGATGGTTAATTAAATAATCTTGTGAGGATATGAAATAGGATGAAGTGAGGGTGAAGAGGACTGGCAAATCAGAATTTTAGGCCCCATTCAGGAGAGCAGGTGGCAAGCAGGCCAAATCTATGGTAACTATGTACATTACCTGGAAACAAATAGACAACATGCCGCTTAAAGTCCTCTGTTTCCCTAACAAAGATCGTTTCCCAGGAACTGTTGCCTGTTTCATACCATCTATTCTTTGCAGGTCTCAAGAATGCACTTGCACAAGATACAATGTCAAATTGGAAGTCTTGCAACAGTTCCAACCCCTAACCAGCATTGTGATCAAACTTTATTGCTAATGGGGTGTGTTTGCAAATTGCCATAAAACTTCCCGTACTAGTAGATGGTAACATGAGAAAAACGTTTAAATCAGAATCAGGTTTATTATCACTGACACATGTCGTGAAATTTGTGAATTTGCATAAGCAGTACAGTGCAAGACATAAAAATTACTATAAGTTACAAAAATAAGTAAATAGTGCAAAAGAGGAATAACGAGGTAGTGTTCATGGGTTCATGGACCATTCAGAAAATCAATGGCGGAGGGGAAGAAGCTGTTCCTGAAACATTGAGTGTGGGTCCTCAGGCTCCTGTACCTCCTCCTTGATGATAGTAATGTAAATATCTATATGCAAGTGGTTTATGATATGAAAATGCAACTAAAGATGTTAACACGTTTGGTGACGTTAAGTGCCTTAGCGGCATATTGTAGATGTGTGAATGATGAAAGCGTATATTTCTTTGTCATAATACAGTCAAAAGAGATCCAGATTTTAAATTCCTTGCCTCTCATTCAAACAGAGCTAACTTTAAGTAGGATTTAAATTATCTCTTCCACATTCCAAGATCAGCATGAATTTAGTTTTTCTCGCACATGCATTCTGTAAGCAATAGGTTAGAGAGGTTTTTATTACAGGAAGAAATAAGCGGGTCAAACAGCATCAGTGGAGGCAAAGGCAAGGTCAACATTTCAGGTTGAGAACCTGCATCAGGACTGAGAACGTACAGGGAATATAGCCAATATATAGAAGTTAGAAGTCAGACAGAGGCTGGTAGGTTATAGGTGGAACCAGATAAGGGAGGGATGATGGGTAGGTGGAACCAGGTGGGGGAAGGCAGAGTAAAGATGAACCAAGGAAGAAGAAACCCAGTTGGATAGATATGAGGGTGTTGAGCAGATGGCACCAGGTGGAGAAGGGTAACCAATCTTGGTAACGGGGCAGGGGGGTGGGATGGTAAAGGTGAACGAAAGGAGAGAGAACCTGGGTGGACTAGTGGGAGTGGGGAAGGAACACAGGGGATATGGGCTACCTGAAACTGGAAAATTCAGTGTTCATACCTTCGGGCTTTAGGCTACCCAAATGGAATTTGAGGTGTTGTTCTTCTAGTTTGTTTAGCTTCACCATGGCAGTGGAGAAGGCCGAGGAAAGACAGGTTGGCAGGGGAATAGGAAGACGATTTGAAATGACATGTAACCGGAAGCTCAAGATGGCCATTGTAGATGGAGTGTAGGTGTTCTGCAAAGCTGTTGCCTCGTCTGCATTGGGTTTCACTGATGTGGAGGAGTCTACATTGTGAGCACTGAATGCAATAGACCAGGTTCCTCCCATCACCCACATATCTATCTAGCTGTGTTTCTTCTCCCTTGGTTCCCCTTTCCTAGCCCCTCCACCACCTGGTTCAATCTGCCCATCATCTCTTTCCTTTTCGGCTTCCACCTATCACCTACCAGCTTTGGTCTCAACATTCCCCCCTCCCCCACCCAGTTCCATCTGCCTAATCTTCCAACCCCTTCCCCCACCCCCACCCCCAAAAAATCTGGTTCCACTTATTATGTATCTGCCTCTGCCTCACCCCTCCCTCTCACTTCGATATACAAACAGTCCAGATGCAGGGTCTTGACCCAAAATGTTGACGTTCCCTTTGCCTCCGCTGATGCTGCTTGAATCACTGAATTCTTCCAGTTTCCAGCATCTGCATTCCCTTGTGTTCCCAGGTTTTTATACAGGTTCCAGACAATTGGCATCCAGCGGTGGGTGGAAGGTGGCTCTAAACCATGGCCTTTCCCCAGATAGCCTTTGTCGTGGCTGCACCAATTTCATTGTATGCCTTAGCACATAACCCTGCACTTTGAAATATGCTAACCTGCAACATTTGAGTGTTGCAGCTCTCCTTACATTGGAAGATGAGCAAATTTCTGGCAAACCAAAATGTTGCTTTAACCTTATTGTTAATTCTCCACCAGGACTTGATGTTTATCTCAGTATCCATATCTGGGAAGAGCCCTACATTACACAGGTTTACAAGTTTAACCTTGACAAAGAGTACTGCATTCCTAAGCAAACCTCTTAGCAAATGCACATTCAAGAAAACAACCATGGAAAACAAAGCCATTTATCACATCATGTGTCATTGAAGCTTCTCAAAAATGGCAGTTACTTGTTTTTTTACTCTTAATCTTTACAGAATTACAGAAATGTCAGTATCATATGCATTGCATTCCAGTGTGCAAAATGACTGGATTGTAATAATTATGACAGGAAATGGTTGCATGTAAAATTTATGATTTTACATAAATTGAAAAAGATCTTAATTTGAGCGAGAATGTATTTTTCTTCTAATTCTTAAAATTTTCTTGAACCTGATTTTCAGGTTTTCCTGAAGAGTGATAGCCTTTGTTTGATGGAAGCAGATAGTTTCAGAAAGCAACCAACATTACCATGTGCTCGTATATTGGCAATGCATGTCCAGCAGCTAGAAATAGGTGCCTTTACCATGGCCAACGGCACTTATAAATGGCCGAAACTAAGGTGAGTTTTGACAAACTTAAGAAATTGTTTTAGAAAGTCATTCATGCTTTCATAAATGCTAGATTATTCTTGTCCAGGATGTGGTTCAATTCCTCCAAGTAGTTATATTCATAGTTATACTTATGTTATAAAAGTAAATTGATTTTTCCACTAAGCCTTTCTATTTTCTTGAATTTAATGTTAATCTAGAACTGGACTACAGCAGTTCAGCTTTAAACCTACTCATGAGAAAAATTGCCACGCAATTATTTGCTTTTATTCATGCATATTTACATTCTGAACCCACTTGACTTCATTGTTTAATTTATATTGAGATTTTGCTTGCAAGCTCTTCAAAGGAGTTAGGAAATTCTCAGGTGTGAAAATTTAATTACATAATACTGATTTTCCTTCAGTGTTAGCAACTGAACATTTTTTTTTCCTTCTGGAATGAAACAAATTTATGACCATTTCCAGGGAAGTTGCGGATCGGCCTGGAAAACTGATCTGGCGTTTCCTGGCATGTATCACTTTTACGGCCCCAACACAACTTCTGCCTGACAGGATTATGTTGTTCCCTTTCAATGTTTCTTTTGGAGCATTGTATGTGGACACTTAGACTGTTTTCCTCAGAGCAACTATCATTGGTCACTCCAGGGTCGACCATGTTTCATTACCACACCATCTGGGATTGGAACCCCTATGTTGTGTACACACCCTTTCATTGGCTCCTTGGAATCACTGCTGCACTGCTAAGTGCCAACAGCTACAAATTGTCATAATGTATCAGTTTACTAGCATGAGCCAGACTCCACCCCATTACACCAGGGAAACCAACAATGCTTAATTAATAAGGAATGCATTTGAGGATTGTGGTCCCACTGGTTCTTTAGAAAACAACGTTAGTGTGTCATGCAATGTCACTTCACCACACCTAAAAAGGTGAAGATTTCTGTGCCATGTATTTTGGTGGAACTCAACTCAGAAAAGATTACAGACCACTGAGTCAGATGTTTTTGCAAGAATCACAGTTATTTAGAACAAGCCTTGAGGCTAAGAATGTGGGTAGTGCATAATAATGAGCAAAACATTCTAATCGTGGAAAACCATGTGGACAGACCACAACTTCCATCTTTGATGTGAAATTGTCACACCATTAAGATGCAGCTAATACATCTATGGAGATAGTAGAACTGGCCCTATGACTTCAATTATTTCCTGTCTCTCTTTGAATGATGCTGCTCACTCCTTTGAACTCCATACGCAATGTCACCTTGACCATGACATTTGGGCATTGTGACTTCAGTTGGTAATAATAATAGTTTTATATTGGTTTTTGCATCCAGTTTCCATTATTTTTCTGCAAGTGGGACAGGAAATTGTGGAATAATTATACACGTTATGTTTTTGTATTTTTTAAAGGAAAATAGCAAAGGTGATTAGTCAGATACAAGCATTCCAAGAAAAACCCTACATGTTCAGTCCTGATCTGGAGCTTCAAACTCATCTGAGACAACAAATATCTCATTTCAGTGATGTGGACATCCATGCTCTTGCTGCTGAAAATAAGAATAATTTCTACCAGTCATCAACTGAAAGGCACACACGTAAGATTCAAGACACACTACGCAAAATGAAAGCAACATTTCAGTGATACTTTAGACCTACAGCAATCTATTTATTTAGTTTGGGAGATGACTGGTAGTGTCCTTCTGGGTGTTACAGTTACTTGTGTAATTAGTACAAAGACTAATTTATTCTATTAAAAAACAGCTCCTCCTTTTGCAAAGTTCTTTTATATTTCACAAAAGTAATTGATTTGTATGAACAAATTATACTTTAAAATGATAGAGAGCTACAATATTTTTGAAGTTACTCTTTAGAATTAGTGGGAAACACCAGGCTCCAAACAACTTAAATTTGACAAATACTTCCCTGGTATCAGTTCCCTGGGACTCACTTTTTTCATTTAATATACTCACATAACCTAGGTATCTTCACTGATCTTAGAATTAATGTAGGAATCCAACATTAATTTTCCTTCCACTAAATGAAGCTGCTTGGTTATGCTTGAATGATTTCAAAATGCATGTTCTCCCTGTGACTGCATGGGTTTAGCTTGCCACAGCCAAAAATTGGAGGTTAATTGGCTACTGTAAATTGCCCCTAGATTTGGTTCAAAAGAGAATCATGGTGCATTTAGTGGACATGTAAGAGAGAAAAGGCACTTGGGAAATAATGGGGGAATGAGATTGATGGGATTGTTCTGAAAGTTGGCAGAGACTTAATGGGCCAAATGGCCTCCTCCTATGTCACAGGAAAATATGAAATGTAAAAACAAAGTTTTAATTTGTTTACCAATTACTTGTGAATTAGATGATGTTGTATCTTTTGAATTCATGATATTTGGAGCCCAAAATTTCTTTCAACATACCGGTTTAATAATTTATTTGCTACAAAATGATGAAACCATTACAATCAATGTATTTGACTGAATAATGTTTAAATACTTGATAAAACATTATGAGCTGTTTTTGCTAAATAGTAAGGAAACAGGAATGTTTCTCAACACTCTGTAGAGCTCCCTGCTAGGAGATTGGAAAGCAAAATAGCTCTCAAGTCTCAATCCATACTACTGTCTAACTAATTGGAGCAGGAATCTAAACCTGAAGGGGCATGTGCCCATCCCTTAATGTTACGGGGTGAAGGAGTGCCTGCAGGCCATAATCTCATTACATTTCCTTTAGGTGATTAGTGGGGGAGCCCAAATGTAGGCTGCTGTATAGGAGGGGTACAGGGCAGCTTGAAGTCCGTTCAGTCACTGCCACACTAATGGGAGAGAGTGAAGTAGACTTTCAGTGGATATGCGATTAGGCTGTGAACTGACAACACAGTTCCTGCTAAATGTTATCCCTAACATTCAGAATAATACTACGAGCAAATATTTTTTAAAAATTGCTCCATTCTTTAGAGAAGACTACACTCAGCTCAGTAAGTCTACCAGGCTATGTAACTGGGAGATATCTGTTGGAAAATTTCAAGTAGAAAGTAGTATTAATTCATTCTTTGGCATTCACTTTAGAATATTTAATAAACAGCTGTCAATAATTAAATAAGATGTTTCACTCAGAGCTTCAGTGAAAATGAGATGTGTGGTTTTCTTATATCAGGCTTCTTAAACATTACCTTTATTCTGTAACTAGAAATGTAAAAGTACTCACAATTGTATAGTGTTGTAACAGCATTAGGAAACAACACAATAAAACATCTTTGCATGATAGCCAAAAGCCTTTAGATTTATATAAAACAATCAAGGTCTCCAATTTGCAAAGCTAGTTCTCTTCAAGGAAAGAGGATTTGATTTAGGTGAAGTAAAAAAGGCTTTAATGTAGAATGTGGCGCACTACAAGTATGTGTCTGATAGTCACTTGACATATGCCAGGTTTCTGTTGTCTGATTAGAGAAGCATTGAGTTGGATTTGTATTATTGTGACCTACATTGATTTTAAAACTTCCTGATAAACCTGTCAAAAATATACATGAACAAATTTAATATTCTGTTAGTACTTTTAAAATGGTGAATGTTCAGTAGCACGGTGAAATTGTTTATGTTGACCATGCCTATGTTGAGCTCTATATTTAAGTCTTCCACAAGAGGAAGAAGGAATTAGCCTATCTTATACGCAACTTTGTACGTAGGTAGTTAAGTAGATAATGGCTTTAGCGAAAGTCCAGGAGCAGGACTTGTGGTGCAGCAACTGTTTATTGGGAGGAGAAAGGTAAAAGAACCAAAGCATAGCAACTGATAAAACTGAAAAATATCATGACAAACATTTAGCACAAGAACACAAGAAAATAGGAGCAAGAGTAAGCCACCTGGCCCTCAATCCTGCCCTGCCATTCAATATCATCGTGACTGATCTGATCCTCCTCTGTACCAGAGCCCTCAATTCCCTGATCATTTAAAATGTATCTCTCTCCTCTTTAGATGTTTCTAATGAGCTAGCCTCCATAGCTCTCTGGGGCTGAGAATTCTAGGGATGCATGAAGAATTTAAGATGCATCAAAGTGCAAATAAAAAGTGTTAAGTTCAAAACTGCTTACTGCTCCGTTAAATGGTTTAGCACTGAAGACTCAGAGAATCTGCAGTCAGTTTTTCCTCTGGCATGTGCCCCGGGTGCATGCATTTGCTGGTGCATCAGAGAGGAATAAGAGTTAATGGTTTATTTGGGTTGATGCAGTAAACTCATGAATAGTGCTGTTACAAGTTCTTCCAAAAATCCATCTATTTGCACCTCTGAAATTTTTAGTCAGGCTGAGGCAATTCTTCATCTAAATGTTCTATTTAAAATGAGATCAAGTGACGTTCTGGTGTCCCATGACAAACTTTCTTCTGTTTCCATTGGTTGAAAGTCACAAACAGGCTGCCCTTTTAAAAATGGACATCCAGTTTACCAGCACGCATTTGAAGTAGCAAGCAGAATGTTGGTGAGAGATGAAATCATTAACTTTTAGGATTTTGACCTGATAAAGATTTTAAAATTAGCTGGTTAACAGAGGTTCACTGGTAGTAACTGCAAAGGTCTGCAAGAAAAATTCATGGATCAATCAATGTTGTTTAGCAGAAGGCCCGTGTGGAGCCCTATTACATTGCACATGTACTAGGTGGAAGATAAAGCAGAAGCATTTATAGATATCAGTAAAAGTTAATACCATTGAAGGAGGAGACCCGTGCATCATTACCCTGCAGCAGGACAACTTTGGAACCTCACAAAGGGCCTGTATTTTTGGCTGTACAGAGGGGTTAAGCAAGAGATATGCTGCCTTAAGCTATGCAACCTTAAGCTATGCAACCTGAAGCTGTTTTCAGGGCAGAGAAAATGCAACCAAAATGACCAACCTCCTAAAGATCTTTCTCGGGGCCATGGTATACAGGTGACATCAATTGTTACATTTAACAGGTTACTGCAGCCTTGTTTAAAGAAGCAAACAGCTACATCTCATTATCTTTGGAAAACAAAGTTCAAGCTCAGTCTGAAGCACCGAGAGTTCCTCTAATTGGCATGGTTGACAAAAATACACCTGGTTTAACCTACCCACAAGAAATGCTATGGTTCCTATTTATGCAACCACTTTGTCTGCGTATTTTACTTTAATGCCAGAATACCTTTGCGATGCTTATGATATATTTATCCAGTGTTATTGTTATTGGGTGATATCCAGCACGTGAAGGTGTGGCTTGTTGAATCACCAAGGATAGCCACTGGTATCTTGGCTTATGGTCACCCAGTAGCATCCACACAGATTAGTACAGGTCATGTATTTGACAGATCCATGATATAACTGATGCAGAAACAGCACTTCTAACTAAAATCACAAAATGGTGGAAATAGTCAATAGTGCATTAACATATGATATTGCATAATTTAAAATGGATTAGAACAAAGTGAAAAGAAAGAAAACACACATTCAGGTAGGTGGAGGTTGATTTAGACAGAATATTCAAAGCATTTTGTGCATCCTAGATTTCATTTGCCTTTCCATTAGTGGGCATGTAGCCCATTATCATAAAGCTTGCATTTACACAATGACCACTGGCTGCAACACTATGATTCCCGGATTCGGATGAGATACCTGCAAGAGGAGAGGTACTAGGAACACAAGAAATAAGCGAGGAGTCTGGGTGGGTAGCTGGAAACCTGGTTTGGGTATGACTGTCCCATGCTGTCCACTTGTTGATGACTAAGCTAGAACAAGAATATCCCAACATATCCCAGGCAGCAAGAACTCAAGTTGAGCACCTGTTACCTGGAGTACTGGATGTCAGAAGGTTGAGTGGGAGGTATGACGAGCTCTCTGCTACCTTCTCCCCTACTGCTCATTATTGATGTGGGCTGTGGAGGCCATGGTTGGGGAACAGGGATTTCCAACAGTGGGTGTAGGAAATTGTCTACCATGTGAGGCAAGGGATGGATGTAACTTGTGTTTGGTATTGTGACCATTTTGTTTTTGTGAGAACTGGCATTAATCCTTTACCAGCAGTCTGACACATTCTTGTCAGTTTTACCCAAAATGTCACACTCCACCCCCTGCTTCCCCCCAACCCCCTTTGTAAACCAAAGGCCTGAGGAATAAAAGGGTCAGACAATATAACACAAAACCATTCTGATGAGTCCTCCCTGGAGCAATATTTGAACTCTGTCTTCAACCTTATATCTTCAAGCTAATCCTTGACTCCTGCTGTACTATTGACTTAATTAATGCAGAATAGGTTGTGTAGTGGTTAGCGTAACACTATTACAGCGCCAGCGACCCGGGTTCGATTCCCACCGCTGTCTGTAAGGAGTTTGTACGTTCTCCCCGTGTGTCTGCGTGGGTTTCCTCTGAGTGCTCCGGTTTCCTCCCACATTCCAAAGACATACGGGTTAGGAGCTGCAGGCATGCTATGTTGGTGCTGCAAGAGTGGCAATACTTGCTGGCTGCCCCAGAACATTCTCAGTAATGCAAAAAGACACACTTCACTCTGTGTTTCGATGTACATGTGACTAATAAATAAATATCGTTATATCTGAATATTTATTGATGCCAGCCAACAATCTGGAAAAATGTATGTCTCAGAGTAGTCTATTTTTAAGCAAATTTACTCAAAAAAGAGAGTCTATTTAAAGAGTACAGGGCACAGAAACCACAGCAGCTTCTCCCAATAAAGGCAGTTGATTTCTACAGTAAAATGCAATTACTGGAGGATGCACAAGAGACTGAAATATCTGGAGCAACAGACAATCTGCTGGAGGAACTCAGCAGGTCAAGCAGCATCTGTAGAGGGAAAGGAATTGTCAACATTTTGTGTTAAAACCCTGCCGGATAGTTGCATTTAATTTACATATATAAAATCAATGTCTGTAACAAACAACGCTGAGGTCATCAAACTTGATGAGATTGACCGCATCTCCACTCTGCCTGGTTACAGGGCAGTCATTAAGTGCAGCCTTGTAGATAATGCAGCTTTACTGTGTTATGCCCTTTGTCTGTTAGTAAGGTGCCACCAAAAGTCTAGCTCAGCATAAAGGTCGGTGAAGTTGGGGAAGACTGTCTTGGCTGTAGGTCTATTCCCATTGAAGAGTCAATGGATCCAGGAGAAGGTGGCACGGTAGCATAGCGGTTAGCACGACGCTATTACAGTGCCAGCGATCGGGGTTCGATTCCCGTCGCTGTCTGTAAGGAGTTTGTACGTTCTCCCGTGTTTGCGTGGGTTTCCGCCGGGTGCTCCGGTTTCCTCCCACATGCTAAAGACGTACGGGTAGGTTAATTTGGGGTTTAAAATGGGCGGCGCGGACTCGTTGGGTCGGAAGGGCCTGTTACCACGCTGTAAATAAAATTTTAAAAAAATTAAAAGATAACTGATGACAAAATTGCAGTTAGTCAATTTCAGTTGATTTTATTGGACTTCACAAGCAGGGAAATTTTTCAGACATTCATTGACTATTGTTTCAATTCTTAATGCCATAAAAAGGTAGCATTAATGGTATTACGTATGGAGGTAATATGCATAACCGTGCTTAGAAATCAATTTTATGTCAACATAAAATGGTACATATTTTAACAAATTTGTAATTTTCAACTGTTTGAATTACCTGACAGAATTACTTTAATATTTGAAGGCAATTTTATCTCTCTTAATCAGTAGGAATGGAATAGAGGAATGGAAATGCCAGACTCTGAAATCTAGCTCAAATATACAAATGTAAATTAAGGTTCCATGACATGCGTGGAAAGTCAGTGAAATGTTAATTATTTCCTGAGCAGGGTATTTGCCATAGCTGACCAGCCAGGTGAACCAGACAAGAAACTAACAAGTCAGATAATGTAAGTAACTTAGGGAAGTCCACTTCTAGGTCCCGCTGGGAAGCCCAGGCCTTGTTCCCTTGGGCTCCCTTTCCTACATCTTCCCCCATCGCCCCCCAGAATTGCCATGGTAATTTCTGAACAGCGATACCCCTAGACCTATCTCCTTCTGAAACTGTGGGTAACCTATGACTGACGTAAACTTTGCACCCCTCCATTAGCTGGCTGCTTACTTGCTAAAGAGCCACTATCTGAGGGGATTAAGTTGAAGCCCAACAACTAAACTCTGCTGTCCTCTCATATATTCATTCAGGATGGTCATCAGTTTCCCACCTTCATATAAGATCAACCCATTTAGACTACAAGTACTGTATGTGCATGAGCTATAAACAGAACAGGTATCACAAGGCTTTACTACACTGACAATATAGTCCTCCACAATTATCAGTCACACTTTGTGTTTGAATTATGTATATCACTGAAATGCATGACACAAATGTACATTATAAATTAATATTGTTCTGAAATAAAGATTAGTCACCTGTATTTGGCATTGTTTTTATGTTTGGAAATACATATGGAATAAAGTATATTAACTCATTTTGTTATTTGTATCAATGCCAACAATTATATATTTGATACAATGCTCAGTGTGAATTAAATCTTTCAAAATAACAGTGGGACATGCTGAGCAGTCATGCAAAGGATCTGGGTGGAAGCCCTAGAGTTTGGAAAGTATTGCCTGCAGGATGGGACCTCTGTTTCTGAGTGTACTTTGAGATGAACCATCAGGAGAGAAGTCCTAGGATCTGTGAGCATCTAGGGGAGCGATTGTTAACTCTTAAGCTGCCCTATAGTGCTAAAGATTGCCGTTGCTTCAGTGAGATAATCCAGTTTTTTCTTCTTGCTGTGTTTAATCTTGAGAAAACAAAATTTGATATTCCTATTTTGTTAGATTAAGACAAGATTAAATGAGAATTTACATGTGATAAGTAAACCATGCTTGGGAGCAACACTGTTGGATAAACTTTCAACCTCGAGGGCTTTTCCTTTCTTTGTGCTGGGTTTATTCTGACCAGTTGATGGAGGAGTTGTGGCCCATATTTCACTGCTGTGCTGTAGCAGTCACCTGAGCCATTTTCCATTTCATCTAGAATACAGAAGTGAATCTTGTCTGCAGAGATGTGATGTACAAATCTTCAGGGACAACGGGGGTGATGGGTGGTGGGTTGAATGGAAATGACCCAATGTGGCTCTCGAACTAATGGCTGCGTGAGTGGCTGCCTCAGGCTGTGCATAGATCTTGGGTATGCAAACATCAAGGTCACATTGTTTTGAGGTTCCATCTGTCCCCAGTGCTGTGAAGGAGCATTATATTGCCATGGAACTTTCCATTCAGTTGGACCACTTCATTTCACCAGTCCTTCATGGAAACATTTGTACGGAAGAACTCTTTTGACCGCAGTTGACCAGGTGTTGTCTGCCTGGAATGTCCTCATGGGCTAGGGTAAAGGTGATGGTGGATCTTTTTGGAAGGCTCCCCGTGCAGACTGTTAAAGTCATCGAGCAGAGTATTTCACCAGGAGAACTTTCGAACAAGCACCATGATCATGCTTGGCTGGTGAAAAGAGCCCTCCCTGTCAAGTCCTTCATGTACAGCTAGAGTCTCTGCTCCACTACACACTACCCCCAAAGTGGCTACAGTGAAAGTAAGACTATCATCTCCTTCTGGAATGCATTTGCCAGGAAGTTCTGCAAAGGGATGTATTTTTTTTATTGAGGATCACCCCTATAGTTACATTACATAGCTCTCTGTGCACTGCAGGCTGCTCCCAGGGACTCATGTTGAGACAGGTGTTAACTGTTGCTGGAAGATCATCAAGAGCAATAAAAGACTGCAGATGCTGCAATATCTGGATGAAAAACACTATGATACTGGAGGAACTCAGCAGGCCAGGCAGCATCCATGGAGAAAAGCAGGCGGTCAGCATTTCGGGTCAGGGCTCTTCTTCAGGACAGAAGACAGGAAAAGGGGAAGCCCAATATATAGGAGGGAAAAGCAGAGCAGTGATAGGTGGACAAAAGAGGGGAGGTGGGTGGGCACAAGGCGCTGATAGGTAGATGTAGGTAAGAGATAGTGATGGGCAGGTGTGGGGGAGGAGGGGAGAGCAGATCCACCAGGATATGGGTCAAAGGCAAGGAGGAAAAAAGGGTAGACAAGAGGGAGGTAGACTAGGAAAGGGAAGAAACGAAGAACATTGAATTCTCCCACTTTAAGTAATCCACTCAACTCGCCACCCCTCGCCCTTCCCCAACCAGCTTCCCATCGCCTTCAACTTCTCAATCTGCCTCCACCTTAAACGTATCTAATGATCTGGACTTCACATCCTCAGGAGCAGATAATTTCAGGGATTCACTACCCTCCAACAGAAGAACTTTATATGCACCTCAGTTTTAAATGATGGACCCCTAATTTTGTTGCTATGTCGCCTCGTTTGTGACTCTCCCATCAGTGAAAACATTTCAACATGTTGTCTACATGCGATGTTGTCTACATGGACTTTTGTAATGCATTTGACAAGATCCCTCATGGTGTGCTGGACCAGAAGGTTAAGTGACATGGGATCCACATTGAGTTGGTAAATTGGATACAAAATTGGATTGGCCATAGAAGACAGAGGATAGTGGTGGAGGAATGTTTCTCTGACTGTGACCAGTGGTGTTCTGTAAGTATCAGCTGGGACCTCTGTTGTTTGTGATAAGTGATGCAGGTGAAAATGTAAGTGGTCTGATTAATAAGTTTGTTGATGACGCGGAAATTGGTGGAGTTGTGGATAGTGAGGAAGGTTGTCAAAAGATACAATCGGACATAGATCAGTTGGAAATTTGGGCAGAGAAATGGCAAATGGAGTTTAATCCAGACAAGTGTGAGGTGATACATTTTAGGAGGTCAAATGCAAGAGGAAAGTGTACAGTAAATAGCAGACTGTTAGGAGCACTGGTGGACAGAGGGATCTTGGGGTGCAAGTCCATAGGTCCCTGAAAGTGGCAACACAAGTAGATAGGGTGCTAAAGAAGGCATATGGCATGTTTGCCTTCATTGGTTGAGGCATTGAGTATAAAAGTTGGGAAGTCATGCTGTGGCTGTATAAAACTTTGGTTAAGCCACTTTTGGAGTCTTGTGTGCAGTTCTGGTCACCACAATATAGAAAGGATGTGGAGGCTTTGTAGAGGGTGCAGAAGAGGTTCACCAGGATTTTGCCTGGATTGGAGTGTATTAGCTATACGGAGGGGTCGGACAAAACTTGGATTGTTTATTCTGGAGCATCAGAGGCTGAGGGGCAACATGAAAGAAGTATATCAAATTATGAGAGGTATAAAGAAGGTAGATAGAGTCTTTTTCCCAGGGTGGAAATGTCAAATACTAGAGGGCATAAGTTTGAGGTGAGAGGGGAAACGTTTAAAGGAGATTTGCAAGGAGGTGCCTGTAACATGCTGCTAGGGCATGTGGCAGAAGTAGATATGATAGCAATGTTTAAGAGGCATTTAGACACATGAACAGGCAGGGAATAGAGGGAAACAGACCATGTGTGTTAGATTGGCATCGTGGTTGGTGCGGACATGGTGGGCTAAAGGGCCTGTTCGTGTGTTGTACTGTTCTATATCCTGACACCTACCCTGTCAAGCCCCTTAGGATCTTATATGTTTGTATAAGGTCACCCTTCCTTCTTCTGAACTCCAAAAAGTACAGACCCAAACTGTCTAGCTTCCCTCAATAGGACAACACTCTCATCCCAGGAATTAGCCTGATGCCTCTCCTTTGGACTGCCTCCCATGCTCCTGTATCCTTTTTGCAGGTAAGGGGACCTAAACTGTGCATAGTTTTCCAGGTGTGGTGTCACAAGCCTAATCACTACCTCAGTATAGCAACACTATGACCATTTCAACTACTTTGCACTACAATGGACTTTTTTTCTAATTGTGTTCTTTCTTGTAAAAATTGTTTATAATTCATGTTTAATTTATGTTTTTCTTATGAATGTTGTGTGTCTGATGCTATGTGCCTGTGATGCTGCTGCAAGTAAGTTTTTCATTGCACCTGTGCACACATGTACTTGCTGCTGTTGCACTGCTCCACAGACCCAAGTCCAATCTTGACTTGGTTACCGTCTGAGTGAAGTTTGCACGTTTTACCTGCGTCTGCATGGGTGCTCCGGTTTCCTCCCACATCCCAAAGATGTACTGGTATATTAATCGGCTACAGTATATTGCCCCTATAGTAGATGGATGGTAGGAGAATGATGCACAATTAAGGGGCATGTGGGATGCAATAGGTTACAGGGAAATAAATGGGAGAATGGGACTGCTCTGAGATCCAGCAGAGACTTCATGGACTGAATGGCTCTCTTCTATGTTGCAAAGAATATAAGACAAATCGATCTCATGCTGATATAATGTAACTTTTAAGCAAGTGCAATGATATCGCCAATGGTGATGTATGAATGTATATTTTTATAAGTAAAATATATTTTGAGAAGAAAATGTTTGTTTGCCACGATTTGTCAACAGCTTCATAATCATATTTTGCAGTTTACAGAAGGCCAATTACACGGATCTTAAATCTCTTCTGATGTAGCTGTTCCTTTGATACTGGTAGGTACACAACAGGAGCTGTCCAATAATTGCATCTAATTCCTGTCGATTCAATTACTGTTTTTTTTCCCTGAAGTTTCACACCTACTGCAATGTTTATATTTCTCTTCCTCTGCTGGCTTTTCAGGCTTTAGGAAAGGCAACCTGTTGCTATGTCTCAACCTCTAGCAGTGTTCGTGGAGACATCTTCAAAGGCAGCATTAACACCTGCCTGAACTGACAGTCAATCAAGGCCTTTAGATCTCTGAGTCATGCCTTATTTGCCAATTATGCTTTACATAACAATTAGTCAATACAATGCTGCGCTGAATGGGTTGAAACGATCAAAGTTCCAGTAGATGAGGAGGGTCTTCAAAGGGTCAAGTACTAATTTGTAACTTTTGGAAGATATTAGCCGAAGGTTCAGACTGGCGGTGGATTAGTACATGCTGGTGTCTTGGAAAAAGTCAGATCTGTAAACCGTGGGGCATTTCAGTCTGGTCCCAGCGTTTATGTTGAAAGTTGTGAATTGTAACATTGTAACACTGCATTCTCAATTTCGGGACTGTTGGCCACATCCACTGGGTGACATTCTGCTGAAGACTGGTTTCTTTCGGAGGGGTGTTGGGGCGATTTTTTTTCAGGATTTTAAAAATAAATGTGCATTTATATTACTGAGAGATTTATAAAGATTATCCGTTAGTTTTCATTATTCGTTACTATTATTTATTGCTATCAGTCTTATTTCGCTTCATCTAAATCTATGAAAGTGTTTGTTCAGTTTCAATTAGAAAAGCACTGATTATTTCAAGGATTTTTTTTGCCCTTGGATTTCAGAGGTTTAAATGCTTTGTCTTTGGGATTTGTAGAGTTGAAGTAGTTTAACAGCCCCATTATGAGCAATTGCTTTCCTCCAGTGTCGGTAATGAGGTGTTGCAGTAACAGTGATTGCTAGACTACTGGCGCCGCGCTCCTGTAGCGAGCTGTAAATGTGTTAAAAGTAGCCTCCGCATCCCCACTTTATGCAGCCAATTGCAACAGCCTGTTTACAGAACCGGGAGAGAAATGGAGGATGGAAGTGAGGGGTGTCCTCATTAAATTCTGAAGTATTTGCTCTAGGTCCACAACATAAAAAAGATCCCAGGACGTTTCACGGGACCATTATCAAACAACGAAATGATGTATCGCTCCGGGGAGCCAGGTGAGTGGCAATGGCGCTATGGTTAAAAAAGAGTTTTTAAACTTTTTAAACTATGTTTTAAAATACTTCACTACTGAATGTATTGATCAAATGACACTAAGATTGTAGAGTTTTGCACCGTGTTTGTCTTTTAGTATAAATATTTTATTATGAATAAACTTTTTATTTTTGAAAATAATGAAAAAAGTTAAACAGGAGTTGAAGCCATTCGGCCAGAGGAGGGTGTGAGTGCAGAGCATGGTCGTTTGTGTCCGTACATGTTCAAAGAAAACTCCTGAATTTAATCCCATTTTCCAACACCAAATCCCTTGCCCTGCAGGTCATGACTTCAAGTACACATCCAATGTGTTTTAACTAGGATGAGGGTTCCTGTCTCTTCTGCCGTTTCAAGCAGTGAGCTTCTCCCGCTGGGTGAAAAACGAGTCCCTCTAATCCTTCTACCAGTTCCTGTGCTTCCTGGTTTTTCGCTAGGGGAATTGAGAACTTCCTATTATAGAACGGTTCCAGCGCAAAGAAGACCATTTGGCCCGTCGTGCCTGTGCGTGCTCTCTATCAGAGCAAAGTATTGGTTCCACTCACCCTGCCCTTTCTCCATATTTATATTCACCATATGTTTATTTAATCCACTGGAACCTGCTTCCACCACATCTGTAGGCAGTGCAATCCAAATTTCAACCATATGTTGTGTAAAAAAAAATCATTTTTCATCGTGTCCCTCTTAATTCTCTTCCATTTTAATTTAATTCTCCTCCCCTCCCCCACCTTTATTTTAATTCTCTTCCCCATTATTTAGGCCGCCTCATGATTTTATACACCTCAATTATCTTCCCTCTGCTTCATCATTTCCAAGGAAAATAACCCAAGCTTATCCACTCTTCTCTCATAACTACAATGTTTCAGTCTTGGTAAAATCCTTGCAAAATCTCCTCCACACCATCTGCAGTGCAATGTCATCCTTCCTGAACTGTGGAACCTGGAACTGTATGCAGAATCAAATTGGTGTTGTATAGTTTTGCAGCTTAATATCCTATGCCCTGGCTACTGGACAGCACCTCCAGACTCCTGATGGAAATGGTAAAGGATGCCAAGTTGCGCGATGCCTTCAGCACCCCTGCAGGCGGAGCACAGCCGCAACACACCTGGTTGAGATCAGATGGCTCAGCCTGGTCCCGGATTGACTTCCTCTTCGTGTCGGAGCCAATCACGGTCAGATCCACCGACGTCATGCCGGTGTTCTTCTCTGACCACTGTCTCCTTCGGGCCTCCTGTCACCTACAGGAGGACCAGAAGGCAGGCAGGGGGACGTGGAAGTTGAACATGAAGCTGCTGACACCAGAGAGCATTGAGGAACTAAAGAGGGATTACGCAGGTTGGAGAACCATGAAACCCCTCTTTGACTCCCCTATGCACTGGTGGGAAGCGACAAAGGAGAACATCAAAAGGTTCTTCATCTGCATTGGGGTCCAGAAAGCAAGACAGAGTCAGAGGGAACTGTGCCAACTCCAGACAGACCTGCAGCAACTTCTCCTTCTGCAGTCGAGGGGAGTGGATGTGAGGGAGGAATCTGAGAGGCGAAGAGCCGGCAAGCCCAGCTCCACATCTCCGAATCCTCCAAGATTATCTTCTGATCCAGGGTTCGCTCCGTGGAGCAGGATGAGACGTGCTCACGTTTCTTCTTCCAAAAGGTGCACAGGGGGAGCTCTGTGATTCACAGCCTTAAGGAAGAGGACGGCTCAATAGCATCCTTGCAGACGGACATATTAAGGATCTGCAGATCCTTCTATGCCAGTCTGTACAACAAAAAGGCCACAGACAGCACCGCCTCCCAGAACTTCCTGTCCTCTATCACGGAGGTCTTAGATGACAGCAAGCGGGAGAGTCTGGACCAACCACTGACCCTGGAGGAGCTGACTGGCTCCGTCTGTTCCTTTGATTCGAATAAGACTCCCGGAAGTGATGGCTTACCGGTGGAGTTGTACTTGGCTCTGTGGGACTGGATGGGCCCGGACCTGCCGGAAGTGTACAATGCTATGCTTTGGGCTGGCCGCATGTCAGAATCCATGAGGAAGGGCATCATTACCCTCGTCTACAAGCAGAAGGGGAGATGACAGACATCAGAAATTGGAGACCCATCTCGCTGTGTAATGTGGATTATGAGATCCTGTCCAAGGCCATCGCCAACAGGGTCAAGTCTGCTCTGGGACGGGTGATCCACCCGGACCATATGTGCTGTACCTGGCAGCAAGATCTTTGACAGCCTCGTGCTGCTCAGGGACACCATTGCCTACATGCAGGAGAGATGGGTGGACACCTGCCTGGTCAGCTTGGACCAGGAGAAGGCCTTCGACAGGATATCACACACGTACGTGTTGGACGTGCTCTTCAAAATGGGCTTTGGGGAGGGAATCAGGAATTGGATCCAACTGCGCTACACAGACATCAGTAGCGCAGTCCAAATCAATGGGTGGGAAACAGACAGCTTCCCCATTTAGTCTGGAGTCAGGCAGGGCTGCCCTCTCCCACCTGTCTTGTTTGTCTGCTGCATAGAACCCTTTGCTGAATCCATCAGGAAGGACAAGAGCATCAGAGGGATGACGTTGCCAGGCAGTGAGGGCACCCTGGCGAAAACCTCCCTGTATGTGGACGATGTCGCTGTCTTCTGCTCAGACCCAAGGTCAGTTTGCAGATTGATCAACATCTGTGATCAGTTTGAGTTGGCATCAGGGGCCAGAGTTAACCGCATGAAGAGCGAGGCCATGCTCTTCGGCAACTGGCCCGACCGATCCAACATCCCCTTCACCGTCAGGCCTGACTACCTGAAAGTGCTAGGGATCTGGTTTGGAGGAGCTGGGGCGTGCAACAAAAATTGGCAGGAGTGGATTGGGAAGGTGAAGCAGAGACGGGGACAGTGGGAACGGTGCTCCCTCTCAAAAACTGCGAAGAACTTGGTCATCGGGTGTGAGGTGCTCTCAGGGCTGCTATACTTGGTGCAGGTGTGGCCTGTTCCTCGCTCCTCTGGCTCAAAAGTCACCCGTGCCGTCTTCCGGTTCATCTGGGGATCCAAGATGGAGCAGGCCCGACAGGTTGCCATGCACAAGTCCCTGGACAATGGGGGCAAAAACGTCCCCAATGTCGCCCTCATCCTGATGACCACCTTCGTCTGTGGCTGTATCAGGCTGTGTGTGGAACCAAAGTATGTTGGCACCAAGTGTCACTATGTGCTGAGGTTCTACCTGTCCCTGGTGTTGTGAAGGATGGGCCTGGCCCCGTTGCCGCACAACACCCCAGTCAGCTGGACACTGCCACACTACCTGTCCTTCGTGGAAAAGTTCTTCCAGACCAACACCTTTGACCACAAGTCCATCAGGCAGTGGTCAGCATGAAACATTCTGCAGACACTGCAGGAGAAGGACTCGATGGATACTGTGGGGTGGTTCCCCGAGCAGACTGTCCAGACCATATAGCACAATGCCTCATCGCCAGAACTCACCAACAAGCACCACGACCTCGCTTGGCTGGCGGTGAGAGGGGCCCTCCCAGTCAGATCCTTCCTACATGGTTGGAACATTACTCCCAGTGCGCGCTGCCCCCAGGAGGACCGCTCTGGGGACGAGATGATCGTCCACCTCTTTGCGGGCAGTGGATTTGCGAGGAGGGTGTGGCGAAAGATGCAAGGGTCTTTGTCAAGGTTCATCCCCAGCAACTGCGTGACAGAGGATTCTCTGATCTCTGTGTGTGTCCCCGGAAATCTGTTTCCGGGGACACACACAGAGACGGACATCGACTGCTGCTGGAAGGTCATCAACTCGGTGAAAGACGCTCTTTGGTCTGCCCGAAACTTGTTGGTCTTCCAGCACTGCGAGATGTCCATAGGGGAATGCTGCTGACTGGCACATTCTAGGCTGCAGGAGTACGTGCTGAGGGATGCACTGAAGCTGGGTGCAGCCAACGCAAACGCTCGGTGGGGAAGGACTAGCATTTAGGGTTCTTCTGCCACTGGAGAGGGAGGGGTGGGGTCAGGCGAGAAAGCCCCTTAAATATTGTAAAAATGGGATTGGGGTATCACCCCAGGGAGCTGCAAGAGTGGCATTGGTGCTGTGTTTTTTTATATATAAAAAGGTAACACTAATGACTGATCTGTACAAGAATGTAAAGGCTTGTACTGTTTTATAATTGTATATAGTTTGTCTTTTATTATGAATAAAGTTTATTTTGGATTTTAAAAAAAAGTGAGCATCCTGGGTGCTCTTTTAAAGTACTTTACTGATCTGTCCTTGTACATTCAAAGATCTGTGGACATAACTCCAAGTCCCCCTGTTTCACCACATTCTGCCACTTATTGTATGTTCCCTCCTGAAATGCATAACCTCTCACTTCTCTCCCTTTGGGTGGAGCTAAGAAATGGCAAGGGTAAAAGGACAATAATAGCAGTGATATATTGGCCCCCTAACAGCAGCCGGGATGTGGACTATAAGTTACAGCTGGAAATAGAAAAAGCGTATCGGAGAGACAATGTCAAGATAATTATGGGGGATTTTAACATGAAGGTGGATTGGGAAAGCCAGGAAGGCAGTGGATCTCAGGAGAGAGTTTGTGGGATGTCTACGGGATGGCTTTTTGGAGCAACTTGTTGATGAGCCCACCAGGGGATCAGCTGTTTTGGATTGGGTGCTGTGTAACAAACCAGAGGTGATTAGGGAACTAAAGGTAAAGGAACCATTAGGAACTAGTGATCACAATATGATTGAGTTCACTTTCAAATTTGAAAAGGAGAAGCTGATATCAGATGTGTCAATATTTCAGTGGAACAAAGGAAGTTACAGCGGCATGAGAGGGGAACTGGCCCAAATTGATTGGAAGAGTAAGCTAGTTGGAGGGACGACAGAGCAGAAATGGATGGAATTTCTACAAGAAATAAGGAAAATGCAGGATAGATATATTCCAAGAAAAAAGATTATGAATGGAAAAATGGCACACATGTGGATAACGAGAGAGGTGAAGGCTAAAATAAGAGCAAAAGGGAGGGCATACAAGGAAGCAAAAATTAGTAGGAAAATTGAAGACTGGGAAACTTTTAAAAACTTACAGAAAGAAACTAAGAAGGTCATTAGGAAAGAAAAGATGAATTATGAAAGGAAGTTGGCAGATCACATTCAAAAAGATACCAAGAGTTTTTTTAAATATATGAAGAGTAAAAGAGAGACACGGGTTGATTTAGGACCAATTGAAAATGATGTGGGAGAGATTACAATGGATAACAGAGAGATGGCAGAGGAACTAAATGAGTATTTTGCATTGATCTTCACTGTGGAGGACATCAGCAATATACCGGATAGTCAGGGGACTCGGGATAGAACTGAATTCAGTTAAGATTACTAGAAAGAAGGTGCTTGGGAAGCTAAATGGACTAAAGACAGATAAGTCTCTCAGACCGGATGAGGTGCACCCCCGGGTTCTGAAGGAGGTGGCTTCAGAGATTGCGGAGGCATTGGTGATAATTTTCCAGGAATCAATGGACTCTGGCATGGTTCTGAAGGACTGGAAGGTCGCAAATGTAGTTCTGCTATAAAAGAAGGATGGGAGGCAGCGTAAAGGAAATTACAGACCTATTAGTCTGATATCGGTGGTGGGAAAGTTATTGGAATCAATCCTCAAGGATGAGGTTATGGAATACCTAGAGGTGCAAGGCAAGATAGGTCCTAGCCAGGATGGTTTCATGAAGGGAAGATCCTGCCTGACCAACCTATTGGAGTTTTTTGAGGAAATCTCAGGTAGGGTGGATAAGGGAGAGGCTGTGGATGTTGTGTATTTAGATTTTCAAAAGGCCTTCCACAAGGTGCCGCACAAGAGGCTAATAAGATGAAAGCTCATGGAATTACAGGTAGGATATTGGAATGGGTGGAGCATTGACTGGTAGGCAGAAAGCAAAGGGTGGGAATAAAGGAACCCTGTTCTGGTTGGCTGCCGGTTGCTAGTGGTGTTCTGCAGGGGTCGGTGTTGGGGCCACTTCTTTTTACTTTGTACATTAATGATTTGGATTATGGAGTAAATGGTTTTGTGGCTAAGTTTGCAGATGACACCAAGATAGGTGGAGAAGTAGGGAGCATTGAATAAATAGGAAGGTTGCAGAGAGACTTAGATAGTTTAGGAGCATGGGCAAAGAAATGGCAGATGAGATTCAATGATGAGAAATGTGTGGTTGTACACTTTGGAAGAAGAAATAAACGGGCAGATTATTATTTAGATGGGGAGAAAATTCAAAGTACAGAAGTATAAAGGGACTTGGGGGTAGTCGTGCAGGATACCCTAAAGGTTAACCATCAGGTTGGATCGGTGGTAAAGAAAGCGAATGCTATGTTAGCATTCATTTCGAGAGGTATAAAGTATAAAAGTAAGGAAGTGTTGATGAGGCTCTATGGGGCACTGGTGAGGCCTCATTTGGAGTACTCTGCGCAGTTTTGGGCCCCTTATCATAGGAAGGATGTACTGATGTTGGAGAGGGTTCAGAAACAATTTACGAGGATGATTCCCGGAATGAAAGGGCTTACTTGTGATGAGCATTTGTCGGCTCTTGGACTGTATTCATTGGAGTACAGAAGAATGAGAGGGGACTTCATAGGAACATTTAGAATGTTGATAGGGCTGGATAGAGTAGATGTGGTTAAGCTGTTTCCCCTGTTGGGTGAGTCCAGGACTAGAGGGCACAATCCTAGAATTAGAGGGTACAGGTTTAAAACAGAAATGAGGAAAGATTTCTTTAGCCAGAAGGTATTGAAATTATGGAATTCGTTGCCACGTACAGCTGTGGAGGCCCAATCATTGGGGGTGTTTAAGGAGGAGATTGATAGGTATCTAGTTAGTCAAGGTATCAAGGGAAATGGGGATAATGCCAGAAATTGGGGCCAGATAGGAATAGTATTAGTTTAGCTCATAGAGCAGACTCGATGGGCTGAATGGCCTACTTCTGCTCCTTTGTCTTGTGATCTTAAATCCTGATTGCCATTTTCTGCCCAACAGATCGGACCACCTTTTCTCATGCCTTCTCTTTGTTTTCCTACTTTCCCTTTTAACTTCATTCCTGCACTAACTGCTCTCTTCCAAGTTTTCTGCTGTATTAAGATCTTGGTGTCTGACGTAAGCTTCCCTTTTTTGTTTTGTCTTACCCTCTGTGCATCCAGGGAACTCTGGATTTAGTAGTCTCTTCCCTTTTGCTTGTGGAAATATATGTATCCTGAACCCCTTGAATCCTCTTTTAATGCCATCCACTGGTGTGAGTCTGATTGAGACCGACTTACCTTAAACCAGAAGCCTGAAGTGCCACACCACCGGGTTCAAGAGCAGTTAGTTCCCTTCAGCCATTTGGTTCTTGAACCAAGCTGCACAATCCTAATCACGACCTCAGTATAGCAACACTATGACCACTTTGCACTGCAGTGAACTTTTTTTTTGTTCTAATTATGTTCTTTCTTGTATAATATTGTACAATTTCTGTAAAAATTTGTGTTTTTCTTGTGAATGTTGTGCATCTGATGCTATGTGCCTGTGATGTTGCAGCAAGTGAGTTATTCATTGCACCTGTACACACACATACTTACGCATATGACAATAAACTCGACTTTGACTGTTTCCAGTCCACTTTCACTGAATCACTTTTGTCTCATTAAATTGCCCTTACCTCATATTAGAAACTTTACTCCCATTTTTTGTATTTTCTTTTTCCATAACTATTCTCAATCTTAACTGAATTATTAATTTAAAAATGTAGTCAAAGATAGCCTGTTCCAGGGTAGGTTCCATAACATACTGCCTTAAGTACCAATCCCTGATGCACGCCACAAATTCTTCTCTTACGATACTCTTGCCAGGTTAGTTCATTCAATCAATATGTAAATTAAGATCTCCCATGGCAATTGCAGTTCCTTTCAAACATGCCCTAGATATTTCCCCATTTATGCTCCGTCCTATCGGGAGGTCACATTCTGGGGGATGATAGACTCCTGCTATTTGTGATTTCAACCCAATCCAATTCTACATTCCTATCCACTGCCTCTATAACATGCCTCAACGCCACTCTGATATCTTCCTTGATTAACAACGCTACCGTGCTTCATTTTCCTTTTGGCCGGTTCTTTTGGAACATCATATAACCTGGAAAACTGAGTACCACATCTCCATAATAGCTATTATGATCATACTTATATGTTGCAATCTATGCTCTTGTTATCAATCTCACTGTAAATGCTATGTGCATTTAAATAAAGAATGTTAAGCTTTGATTCTTTGCAGTTTATACTGACTCTGGATTTGCTCTGTGCTGCATACTTTTGTTTACATTTTCTGCCCCAGCCTGTCACACTTTGCCTGTTAATTTTCCCCTCACTGTCCTGTGCCAATGCATTCTTGTTTCCTATTGATTTATTAGACATCTCATTTTTGGACCCTACCCCCACCCCCACCCCCACCCCTCCCCATTTAGTTTGAAGCCCTGTCTACAACCCTAATAATGCAATTCACCGGGGCATTGGTCCCAACGTGATTCAGGTGAAGCCCATCCCATTGGAAAAGCACTCTACTTTCCCTGTACTGTTGCAAGTGTCCCATGAATGAAACCCATTTCTACCACGCTGCTCTTTGAGCCATGCACTTACCTTTCTGATCCTATTTACGAAATGCCAATTTGCAGGTGGCTCAAGTAATGATCTGGAGATTATCACCAAGACAATTTACATTATAATACATTATGAAATTTGAAGTCAGCCAACTACAAAAATAGTATCAATAGAAATACTCTCTATTTTAAAGACACAGCTAAAAGATCTTTAGACTTGACCTGCATGACATCTGCCTCAGAAACTCACAGTATGAAGTGGTCTTATGCTGCAGAGGCAGTGGGATCAGGCTTTCTGATCTCTTTCTCCTGGCTCTGTCCTATGTTCTCCCATCTGCACCAATGCAATCTGTTTGCCTGTTGAACATTGTAGATTTGTTCATGGTTATGAGTATTTTGAGTGGTTTTACCCTGACTCTGTACCCACTTTTTACAGCAGCAATCTGTATGAGGCTCACTGTTTATCATCTGTAGAATGTTTCAGTGCCTTCAAAGTGCTGCCACAAATAAAGTGCAACGGCAATCAAGTAATTCAAAAAACTGCTCTCAACTCAGCAATGGCTTCTCTGCCCCTTTAGCACACTAAACCATGCTCCCATGGATTCATCCTTGGCCCAGATTCTATTTTGGTTCTACTCTGAATTGCTCGTTACTGCTTGATCTCATTCCAGATCCCATGGTGTAGTTCCCAATGTCCACTGTTACCTGATCCCACTCTAGTCTGCTGCTCTAACTGCTTCCTCCAAGGTGAATTAGCTCTGCCGTGGTGGCTTTCTCTGTGCTGTTTGCCGATTCCTGTATTGCTCGCCTTTGTCAGTTCCCAGAAATGCTGTCAGAGCTCACTAAAGCAGCACTATCAAGTTTACAATTATTACTGTCTTCAATGTACATCTCAATGAGACAGCTAAGTAAGTGGATGGACTAGTGATTCCAGGTGCCTCCAATTAGCCTCAATGTCTGATGTGTAGGTGTAAGTGCTGGGGAAGGGAAGAAGATTGAACTTTCTGATTGATATGATTCTTAATATTTCAGATCTCCATCTCTGTCCAAAAGTTGCTGTTAGACAAATCCAAATACTGTCAGACCAAAAGAGCATTGGACTTGGCTGTAATGTTCACCACACTTCAACAGCCTATTAACCTTGTCAGCACTTGCATATGAATACTAACCACTGTGTGACTGGTACTTGTGAGTCTATATCTAAGGAACTTGTCATTGTTTAAGGAGGGGAGAAAAAATTGGTAACAAATTATCTTGTTTCCTGTACTCTTACACCAGCTATTAAAGGAATTTCTGCAGAACAGGACCAACTACCCTTGGTAAGAAGTGGTCAATATTTCAGGTATTTTCCATA
Source organism: Pristis pectinata (assembly GCF_009764475.1). NCBI lineage: Eukaryota > Metazoa > Chordata > Chondrichthyes > Rhinopristiformes > Pristidae > Pristis > Pristis pectinata. The sequence goes on from NC_067416.1 coordinate 29,079,501, forward strand.
TGTATTCATTTCTTACAAACTTGGCAGTAAAGTCTGCAATCCAGACCTGGAATTGGTGTTCATCTCACCAACAAGCACTAAGACCTTGCTTGGCTGGCCGTGAGAGGGGCGCACCCAGTCAGATCCTTCCTGTATGGTTGGAACCTCACTCCCAGCGCGCGCTGCCCCCGGGAGGACTGCGCTGGGGACGAGACAGTCGCCCACCTCTTTGCGGGCAGTAGGTTTGCGAGGAGGGTGTTGTTACGGACTCAGTGAATGTCCCTTTAAGATAGAGTGTGTGTGTGGTGTGCTTATGTCAATAGAAGATAAAGGACGTAATGACGTTGTTGAAGAGGTCAGTCGAAGGAAGGGAGAGAGACACCAGCCTGCTAGTTTTCCCTATCGATGGATGAGAAACAATAACTGTGTCTGCCATTGAAATTCATGTATGGAAATTGGAAGTAATCCGGTGGAGTTCACTTTGTTGCTGACCTGTAGAAGGAAACAGGTATTTGTGTGGATGACCACGATTGGGATGCTTTTCGGGGTGAGGAAGTCACTACCGAGTAAACACTGAAGTGTCGTTTGGGTTCCATCGTGGAACATTTGGATTTCGTAATTACTCTCCCTATGTTCTCTACATCTACGTCTTATCTTCAGACAACAGTGGTTGTTGAAGAAGCCTTTGCTCGTGTTTCACCATATGGCTTGCGGAACTGAACTTTAAGAACCATTCGTTGGACTTGGAGTTTGGGACTTTGCCACACACACACGAAGAGTTTAGTTTTTGGGGTTAATGTTCAAGGTTTAACATTTTTGAATTCTAACATACTAACATTTTTACTTTTATTTTTTTTGAATTATCATAAGTAGTGATTAATAAAATAGTTTTTAACACTGAATCATGACTCAGTGTGTTTCGTTTGTTGCTGGTTCGTAACAGTGTGGCGAAAGATGCAAGGGTCCTTGTCACAGTTCATCCCCTGCAGCAGCGTAACAGAGGATTCTCTGATCTACAGGATGTTCCCGGGGACGCACACAGAGACGGACATCCACTGCTGCTGGAAGGTCATCAACTCGGTGAAAGACGCTCTTTGGTCTGCCCGAAACTTGTTGGTCTTCCAACACTGCGAGATGTCTGTAGGGGAATGCTGCCGGCTGGCACATTCCAGGCAGGAGTATGTGCTGAGGGACACACTGAAGCTGGGTGCAGCTAATGCAAAGGCTTGGTGGGGAAGGACTACAGTTTAGGGTTCTTCTGCCACTGGAGAGGGAGGGGCGGGGACAGGTGAGAAAGCCCCTAAATATTGTAAATACGGGACTGGGTAGCCCCCAGGGAGCCACACGTGTGGCATCAGTGCTGTTTTTTTTATATAAAAGAAAGTAACATCAATGAATGATCTATACAAGAATGTAAAGGCTTGCACTGTTTTATAATTGTATATAATGTGTATTTTATTATGAATAAAGTTTATTTTGGAATAAAAAAAAATTGGTGCAGCCACTGCAAAGGCTCTGTGGGGAAGGTCTAGGGTTCTGCTGTCATTGGACACTGGGGTCTTGGGTAATTAAATGGTTAATTATTGGATCATGTAACCATTTAAGAGGCTGGCCCTAAATAACAACCTCTTAAATGGTTAACTGGTGCAATACTTTAGGATGAAATATTGGTGACATTGATGTTGATATATCGTAAGGGAATATGTTGAATTGCTCGGTACAGTGAATGAAGGAAGTGAGAGGTCATGATTGTATTTACACTCTGATTTCATATGAAAGATGAGTTTAGCAAAAATCTGGATTCACCCTTCATTCCTTCACCCTCCATCTCCCTTTTTGTACTTCATTCCAGTCATCAGTTCACCATCCAGGATAGCTGGAAGCTGTTCATTTGATCATTAGTCTTGTTCATCGGTTGTCATTTAACCTCTCCCAGTGTACAGGGAACACTCAACTTTTAAGCTCTAAAAAGTTCTCTTCAATCTAATCGGCACAGTCACTTAGAATTTTGGGCAACATTATAATTTTGATTCTACATCCACATAGTAGTACTTTCCCAACGATAAGACTGATGTGTGCTAAGCTGTCATTGGCCTACAATTCTCTCTAACACTGTGCTCAATTCACTTATGTACCTCTTTGAACATTAACATTGAGTACTAATTGGTCATTTATTTCCAGAAGGCATCAGAACTAAATCTGTCCTGTGCAAGCATCCAATCAACAGGAAGTGGGATATTTCAATTGGCAGCAAGGATCCGTGAATGAGTTTCTGCCCTCAATGCAAGATTCACATTCCTGACGTTAACTGTTTCAACACGAGCCCAGCATTTAGAGTCAGATTTCTGTTCTTTTTGCTGCAACATCAAACTCATGTATTTTAACATCAGTATTTAATGTCTGTGTCTGCTGCCAGAATGGGCAGCCAGATTTAGCAGTGTAGGTTTGGAACTACCCCCATCTATAGCCATCAGATGCCACCTCAACCTTTCCTGCTGCAAGGAAAACAAACCCTACCTATCCAGTCTCTCCTCATACATGAAACACTCCATCACAGGCAACCTCCCACTGCATCTCCTCTGCACCCAGTGCAATCAGTTCCTTCCTCCAAGCCATCTGCGGGAGGAACTCAGCGGTCGAGCATCATCTATGGGGGGAAAGGAAATGTCTACGTTTCAGGTTGAAATCCTGCATCAGGACCTTCATTCCCCCCCCTCCCCCCCCCCCAATGGATGCTGCTTGAGCTAACTGTTTTTGCTTCAGATTCCAGCATCTGCAGTCTCTTGCGTCTCTAATGTTTTATGAGGTTGTACCATAACATCCCTGCTCTTATAGAACATAAAACATAGCGCAGCACAGGAACAGGCCCTTCAGCTCATCATGTCTGTGGGTTGAAAAGATGTCAAATTAAACTGTCTTTTTTTCCACCAGTCCTCCTAGCAGTCCTACCACTCTTAGTGTAAAAAAAATCTTGCTATGCACCTCTCCTTTAAACTTTCCCCCTGTCATCTTAAATGCATGTCCTCTAGTGTTTGACATTTCTACCCTGGGAAAATGATTCTGTCTATCCTATCTAAGCCTTTCATAATTTTATAAACTTCCATCACGTCTCCCCTCAGCCTCTGATACCCCAGAGAAAACCCAAGTTTGTCCAACTTCTCCTTATAGCTCATACTGTCTAATCCAGGCAGCATCCTGGTAAATCTCTGCTCTACCTTTTCCAAAGCCTCCAAATCTTCCTGTAACAGGGCGAGTAGAATTGCACGCAATAACATATTCTGCACTCTGGCTAATGAAGGCAAGTACAAGCGACCCCTGTGTTATAGAAGGGTTCCCAGAAAACTATTGTGATTTTCTGTTACACAAACTCCCTTTTCCCATTCAATCCGATGTTATAAGCAGAGATGCATTCTTGTGGGATGTTTTTCTCTTGTATTAAGCCATTTTATTGGCTATGACAAGGTGACCCACCACCATTATTTAACAGCTGAGTCCAACATCACACTCGTGGGATGGATAAGGCTTGTGCGAAAGAAACAATGAATTTTGCCTACTTTTATTTTCAGTCGTTCAATACCATGGGCCAATTAGATTGAGATAAAACATAGCGGCCTGGGATACATATCATCATGCCCTGGGGATTTAACTACCTTTAAGCGCACCGAGGCATCTGATACCTCCTCTTTCTTAAAGGCAATTTGTTCCAGAGTTCCACGATCTCCCTGTCATGCCCCCCACCACCACTACCTGAATTCGCCAACTGTAATGTCCTTCTCCATAGTGAATGCAGATGAAAATAATTTATTTAAGATGGCACCTGTGGCCCCTAATCCACACACAGATTGCCACTTTGGTCCTAATGGGCCCTATTCTTTCCCTAGTTTCCATGTTGCCCTTATTAATAAAATGCTTTGGGATTTTTCTTATATCTTGCCTGTGAATTGTATTTCATGCTCCTATTCATTCCCCTATTTCATTTTTTTAAATACCCTGCCATATTTATGTAGGGCCTCTTTTTATTTCTCTACACTTGCCGTAAACTGCCTTTTTTTCCTATATCCAAACCTCACTATCCCTTGATATCCAGAGTTCCTTGGACTAGTTGACCTTACCCTTCACCCTTATGGGAACAGGTTTTGACCTGAACACTATTTCATTTTGAATGAATCCAGTGGCTGCATGTAGACGTACCTACAAGTAGCTGCCCCCACTTTTGCCAGGTCTTGTCTTATCATACTGATTTTACCTTTCCCACGAGTCAGGACCTTAATTTCAAGTCCAAAGCTGACTTTCTCTCTAACTACCTAAGTACGCTGGATCCGTACTGGTTCAGGTGCAACTCATCTGGCTTGTACAGTACCCACCTTCTATAGAAACAGTCCCAATGATCCAGAAATCTAAAGCCCTCCCTTCTTGCCATGCATTCATCTGGCCTATCCTCCCATTCCTATGTTTGCTAGCACATGGCATTGCAAGTAATCCAGAAGCCCTGCTTTTTTATCCGCTACCTAGTTCCTTAAATTCAAGTTGCAGGATCTCATCCTCTTTTCATCTATTGTGTCAGACCAGTGTGAAGCAATGGCCTGACTGTTAGATTCCCCTTTAAGAATGCCCTACAACCGTTCTGTGACATCCTTGACCTTAGTATCAGGGAAGCAACATGTCTACAGCTGCTGAAGCACCTGTCAATTTCCCCTAATCTCGAGTCCCCTACTACTATTGCCCTTGGACTCTCGTTTCTCTTCCCTTATACAACTGAGCTACCCAGTATGATGTTCTTGGCTCTGGCAACACTCCCGGATGAACATTCCCCCTCACCAGTTTCCAATGCAGAAAAACAGCTTTTGGAGTGAAATGCACTCCGAGATTTCCCCGACTCCCTTCCTCTGCCTGGTGGTCACCCATTCCCTCCTTGTCTGCATTTCCTTAAGCTACAGAGTGACCACCTCTAACAATGTGCACTTGGTGTAACTCGCAGCCTTGCAGATGCACCATATCGGTTCCAGCTGGTGCACAAGCTCTGAAACCGAGCTCCATCAAACCAGTGGCATTTCCTGCTGACATAGTCATCCAGACCACAAGGTGCATTTGGGAGTTCCCACATGCAGCTGGCCCCAGCCATACTTGCAATATAATGAGTGTCTTTATTTAAAATGTAGCCCAAGTGGAAAAGGCTTATCTTTAAACTAAGCTCCTATTTTCTGCCACTTTTCATTAAAGAATATTAATCACACTAGGGACTTTATTCCACTCCAAAATAAACTAATTGCCATAATATAAAGTCTTTATCTTCACTTTGTCTTATGAATTGAAGTAGTAAAAATTGTAGAAAACTCCATCTGATTCTGATTACCAATCACACTCTGAATAACAGCGCTGAGCCTGTGGTGTTTTAAAACTCTGTGGGTCTCTGTTCCTGGGTTGTATTTGAACTATAACAGTGCCAGAACCTCACCATGCATCTACCTGACTGGCACCAATGTCACACTATTGCACCAAAGCTCAGTGTTGAAAAGCTCTCGGGAGATTTTACTCACCGTCACCCTTCCCTCACTGAAGCCTCCTCACTCACCAAAGTCTGCACTCTGAGGACTATTGTGCACAAATCATGCTGTGGTTTCCCAGCTTCCCTTTATAAAACACCCAAACAGCACTAGTTCAGTCATTGCCTTCTCTCCATTGTAATGGGATCTCTTGCATCCACTTGAGGGAGCGAGCAAAGGTTTAATGTGACATGTAGATAACACTTCTGACATTACAACATTCCAAAGAAGTGTCATGCTAGATATTGTGCTAAGATATTTTCATATACAAGAAATAGGACCAGAAATACACATGGCCCCTGGTGTTGTTCTGCAGTTCAGTAGTTGTAGCAAATCTGACCTTTGACCTCAATTCCATCTTCATTCCCCTATAATGCAAATATCTGGACAATTTATAATGTTCTTAATGGTTCATTATCTACAATGTTGTAGAGTAGTGAATTCCAAGGAGCTCTGCAAGAAGGAATTCTTTTCCTAAGACTATGGCCCTAGTTTTAGACACCCCAGAGAAAATACCTTTATCATCAGCCACCCAATTCAAGTCAACTCAAAGATATCACATTGCATTCTCCTGGAGAGTATAAGTATATTCAATTCAGATCTTCCCACAAACTCTTCATCCCAATATGGCCTACCTTAAGGAGACGAATTCTATGCAGTATTCCCCATCTGGTCTCTGCAAAATACTGTGCAGTCATGGAAAGATTCCCTTTCTGTTGTAATCCACCCCCTTGCAATTAAGCACAATAACCAGGAAGAAAAACTACAAAAATGTCAGCATTAGCTGATTGATAGCTTTGATTTGCATCCAAATGGATTCAAACTTCATTCTCACGATCCAAGCTGCCATTTCTCCTGCGTAGTTTTTCCAGCTTTCCTACACACCATTTAAATGCTATAGTTTTAGGTCAATTTATGTATATAACTTTCACTTCATTCTTTGACAGTGATATTGAGTTGAGATACAGCTGTGTGCCATTGGAACCAGCATTTGTTATTAGTTGACATTGATGAGAATTAGGAGAGAGGCAAGGATTGATCCTTGGGGGATGGTACAAGCCAACTATGTCTATCACCCCCATGTTTTTATTACTGGTTATAACTGGATAGTTAAAAATAGAACCAGGTTGGTGAGTGTTGTCCCACCAGCTGGTCACACAAAATGTGACCTGCTCCCTCTAAGCAACTTGTTGCTTGGTTTAAGGATGCTACCTTGAGGCAACATTATGGTTGTTGATGGCCCTAATTGTTAAAGAAATGAGCAGTAAAAGTTCATGGAAGTATTTTCTGCAAAAAAAAACCGCTGCTGCAACAACACACCTTCCTACACTTTCTATGGTACCAGATCTCAGACTGGATCCAAGAGCACTCAGAAAGTGTGGATAACTTACAACTTTCCAAAAGTGCTTCAAGATGTTTATTTGTATTCTTGGCATTAGACTGATCTCTGTACTGAAAGACAACCTCTGCAGACTGATCTGAATCAGGCATTGAAGGGAATTTTTTTTAGTTGTCATGACTTCCGAAGTACTTGGTTCTGAACCTTAGCAAGAATTTTGGTATCACAATTTCAACATAATGTCATAATTGAATCATGTTTGTTGAACTGTTGGCCCTGATGCTATTTACCATCATTATTTTCTACAATTTACCATTTTGGGGCTATAAAGAAGTAATGACAAGTTATTTCATTCACTGCCCTTTAGGAGAATGAGATTTCCCTGTGAACCTTCAGCTTGAGGGAATGCAAAGATTTGTGAAGCTTGGATGACACTTTTGTCAACATGCAAGAATCTGGCGCCATCAGTCTAGACACTGTTTGTAACCCTGAAATTCATTTGGAATAGCAATTATGTTTGAAGCACTTGACATGCAATGGCCAGAATCGAGTAATTAGTGCTGTGCAGATTGTATCACTGCTTCACCATATGCTTGGAAGCTGAAATTAATCAAGATGTAGATGAATATACCGTAATTCTTAGGAACACTGACTTCTTATACATTTAAATTAACTCAGTAAACACATTTTACTGGACAGTTTGTATTTTAGAATTCTATATAGTAGTCTGGCCAAGGAGGTACAGGAGCCTGAAGATCCACACACAACAGCTTCTTCCCCATCGCCATCAGATTTCTGAATGGTCCATGAACACTACCTTGTTATTCCCCTTTTCTGCACTATTTGTTTAGTTTTGTAACTTACTGCTGCCACAAAGCAAAGTTCACATCATCTAAGTCAGTGATAATAAATCTGATTCTAGGTACAAATTAGAACTCATTTGTCACTGGAGGAACTTCCTGCTATTCAAGTTGTTCCTTGGCCTTTTACCTGAATTTCTGGGGACCAGCAAAATTGCCTATGTTTAACCTTGCAATCAAAGGTTTAACCTTGCAGTCAAAGAGCATTTTCACACAATGCAACTTTACCTCAACGCTGTATTAAACCATAAACTTATGCCACAGGAACCCCTTGGCCAATCACTTCCATGCCAGCAGACAGTTATTGAGACTTGCCACTTTCCAGGTGCATGATGTTGATGGTTAGAGCACAGAAACCAACCCCTCAGCCCACAATGTTCTTGCTGCCCGATGTACCCATTTACCTGCATTATGTCTGTAGCCTCCTATGCCTTGGCAATTCAAGTATTTGTCTATAGATGATTCTTAAATGTTGCGAGTCTATCTGCCTCCACCATCTACTTAGGCAATGCCTTCCAAATGCCAACCACCCTCCGTGTGAAAAAAAATCCCCCAGAGATCCCCTCACTTCTAACCTTAAACCCATGCCCTCCTCTTAAGACACCCCCACCATGGTAATTTATCTACCCTATCCCCCTCATAACATTGAATGCCTTTATCAGGTGATTCCTCAGCCTTCTCTACTCCAAGTACTATGTTATGAGTTTTTCTCCCTCCAGCTCTTTTCCAGAGTGTTTCAGATCTCCATCACACTTTAGATTAGAAATATTTCCAGTCACTTCTAATCCTTTTACCCCTGTTATGCATGCCCCCAGCTATTAACCACTGTGCTGAAAGGAATACCCTCTTCACCCATCTAAATATCTCACGTTTTGTCCCTCCTTCAGCCTTCAGACCAGAGGGCTATCGTCATCACAGGCATCCTTCCACAAACGCAAATTTTCAGACCTAACATGACCAATTGTATTTGCTTTTGTAATTAATCTGGGGCTATGTCAAATGTCTTGCTATAGTCTATATTGACTATACCAAAAATATAACCTTCCTTTTAGTTCCTGAACAATTCAGCCACAATCTTCCTTTACAAAGTCATTGCTGTCTTCCCAGATGATGCCCCTCATAATTATGTAGTAATTTGTTCTGCACAATTTCACTAGTTGATCTATCCAGCCCTTTTAGGGTCAATTACCATACTTGCATCTAAATGATGTCTTTAGTCCCTCCTGGAGCAGGACTTGAACCCTCCTGAGATCAAGGCCCACTGTCAGGTGGTTTAGGACTGAATTAAGGCTGGGGAACAGGGTCTGGTGAAAGCTTCAAGCATTGTATTGAATCAACAAACTCCAAAATAGCACAGGATCTCAAGAAGAGCTTCCAACTGTCAGTTTTATAATCAAAATAGACTGAAAAGTTACAACGTTAAATAGGATATTAAATAAATCAGCACTTTCTCTTTTTGACCAATTTTGCCCTCTTGCTAACGGTATTGCACGCCATCGCTTCCCAAAGACAAGTCCGCCAGTTCCGGATTGCGGCACCGTGACAGCGCTCAGGAATAGACATGTAATCCAACCGGGGAGGGGTTCAGTATCAGCGGGTAAAGGCAAGGCTGGTACCGCGAGAGGCTCTGCTCCGCACTCGGACTGTGGCGGTGGATCGGCTGCGGGTAGACGGGTTGTCGATGGCGGTGGGGACTGCTGGTGGCGTGGAGGACGCCGTGATCGTTCACGTAGTACCCGGGGAAAGTGCATGGGCTGAGAAACGGCTCTCTCATCGGCACCGAATGGGTCAGCAAAGCAGGAGCGGCAAAGGAAACCGAGCACAGATCCTGCAGCTGGCGTTTCAGCTTCATTCGACGGTTCTGAAACCATGTCTTCACCTAGGGAGGGAGAAAGGACATTTTCAAATAATTGCCATCGAAGTTTATACCTCCCATCAGCAACATAAAATATAGCTCAGGTGTAACTTAAAATCAGATAATTCCACATTAACTCTCTCCATCAGAAATGTTCCCGGTTCTCCCTATCCGTAACTTTCTCCGCCAACTGAAAATTTAATGTTTTCTCTTTTCCAGTTCTGGAGGGTGTTGGAATTCAAACATTAAATGTTTCTTTCATAGATGACGCCTGATCTGCGAAGTGTTTCCAGCATTTTTGCTTTTTAATTCAGATTTCTACATGTAAAGTTTTTTTTAAATTGGCATTTTCAATGTCACGGTATGTTCAGATAAATTAGAAAGTTACAATAGTGTCCGGCAGAGAGTTGCCGGGGTTGGAGGACGCTCACCTGGGTTTCGGACAGGTGGAGTAGGGCGGCCAGTTTGCTCCTCTCGGACGCTCCCAGGTATGTTTGCCGCTTGAACTTCTTTTCCAGTTTGTGGATCTGTTGTGCTGTGAATGCGGTGCGCACTCGGCGAGGGGCGTCACACTCGCACTCCGAGTCGACGCTTCTCCCTCGATCGTCCCTGGCCGAGCCCTCCGAGCGGCCGGAGTCACTCTCCGAGCCCCAGTAATCCTCCTGACCTGTGGGTTGAACAGAGATGAACCGTGAGGGTCTGCGGTGTAACGCACAGAACCCGGAGTCGCAGACTGGAGCAGCTTCGTAATAATGGTTTTACTTACAGTCAGTGCCAGTGGGTTCCTTCAGAGGTTGCTCTGGGTCATTGTCGCCCATCCCAGGCAGCGGCAGTTCTTGTACTTCAGGCGTGGAGTCACCGGTACCTGGTCGGGTTTGTTGGCAGGAATCAGTGGAGTCTTCTGGGGGAGAGTTCAGAGAGAGGGGCGCACAGGATCTGCAATCCTCTGGGGAAGCTTCTCCGGGCTTCCTCTCATTGCACCCGTCGCGGCTACTTCGAGCGAGCCAGTCTATTGAGAAGTTTCCTTTCACCATCTTCTTTCTGCCCCGTGTTCCGATCCCAGATCCGTCTGGTGCCGTGATGCCTCCACTTTAATTTATGTAGCCTTGCTCTGCGGCAATTTCCATGTGTGAAGACACTTCAAAGCAAAGATAACGGGCAGACAATGCCGAACAATTGGCTCTAATTTAGGAAATCATTAATGTGCTTGAGTATCCGGCAAATCCGTGAACACTGGCTCCACCAAGTCTGCGGCCCTTCTCTCTGGCCTTTCTGAATGGGACATAAAATGACACATCTGAGGGATCCTTGCTGTTTCGCAAATAGGCATGATAAATAATCAAAGCAATATATATTTATACACACTAAGCAAGTATCGTTTTCTGTTGGAATCGCTCTCGGCAATTTGCAAAGCGCTTCCGACCTGTTATATGGATGTATTAATGAGCCAGTGAAACGAAACTGCCAACGATTAAGTGTGAATTACTTGTTGATACGTCTCAGAGTGGGGAATAGTCGGTGGCAAGCAGTCGAAACTGGAAGGAATAGTTCCCCACTGAATCTCGATTATTTGTGCTTATTCAATTTAATGTGCTCTTCTTCATAAAGTCAAGGAAATTTTAGGAGGCAAAGGGAGCCTATTTGGCCCATCGTGTCCGTGCCGGTTGGAAAAGTACGACTTGTTTGTTACACAGCAGGCCAAGACTCTTCAAGTCTATATCCAAATCGAGGAGGGTTTCTGTCTCCACCACCCTTTAAGGCCGTGTCTTCCATACTCCTACCACACCCGCGATGGAAAAATATCCTCCACCCCTCAAATCCTTTTACTAGTTCCATATGAGTTAGGAGCAGGAGCTCCTGGAGCCTGCGCTGTCGTTCGATGAGATCATGACTGATCTCAAAGTGACCTCAGCTTCATTGAAATTATCCACCAATTCCTTTACACATATGCTAACTGGCTCTACAGATTTCAGTTTATTAACATTGAGCACTGATGAAAGCTTTCTTCAGATAGGGAACATGCCCAATACCTATTAATCAGTACATGTTCAGTTACAAGTTTATAATTGTACAAGAACTAAAATCATATTTTGTTGTAATTGTTAATGTGGTTATAACTGAAACCACAAAATCGACCAACACTTTTAAATCCCAATAAGTGCTGGTCTATTCAAAACCACAAAGCAAGTATTCTCTAACTAGAGAATGTTATAGAGGTGTATCAAATCATGAGGGGCATAGATAGGGTCAATGCGCACAATCTTTTTCCCAGGGCTGGGGAATCAAGAACTAGAAGGCACAGGTTTAAGGTGAGAGGGAGGGATTTAATAGGAGCCTGAGGGGCAAATTTTCCACCCAGAGCGTGGTCAGTAGATGGAATGAGCTGCCAGAGGAAGTTGTTGAGGCAGGTACATTATCAATATTTAAAAGGTACTTGGACAGATACATGGATGGGCAAGGTTTGCAGGGATATGGGCCAAACACAGGCAAATGGGACAAGCTTGGATGGGAATTTTGGCTGGCATGGTCCAGTTGGACTGAAGGGCCTGTTTCCATGCCGTATGACTCTGGAGTGTTAACTGGCTTTATTTTGGATGCCGACATGTACAAATGGAACATTTCATTTGAATTACCCCTGGTATATTTAAAATTGTATTAACAATTTGATCAAAATAACAAAAACATATTCTTGGTGGGTTAATGTATCCACAGTAATTACACTGACCTGTTCGTGAATCTGAAATTAGGTTTCGGATCTAAGTCCCCATAAAATGATCTTCTTCACTGACACCACTGGACGCCAACTCATATTTCTCCCAGAAGTAAATCTGAAACTCCAGTTAGTTTGTGACTATTTGGTAGTTTGTGGCATTTTGACTGATTTCTTTATTCCACCATCATACTGGTCTAGGTATCTTTGTCAAAAGAGCTGTCAGATTTGAGACATTCTTTTTGACCAACTATGCAGTTGTTATATTCATCAACATTAATTTCTCTACAATTTGAATAATATATTTAGGAAAATATATTTTATACAGGAAAACATTTTATTGGGACCAAGATATGAAATAGTGTAGGTCATTGTTAATCCTTGATGGAAAAGTAGTAGTTCAAAACATATAGGTTTGATAAGTTTTTGGGTTTATTCTACCTAAAAATGTGTTTATTGGAATGTAAAAAGTTTACCAAAAGGATGCTTCTTTTAGAACCTATGTTTGAAGAACCATGTTGACCTGTGTGGTTCACATCAAGTGCAATACACAAACATTCTGAATAAATACCTATAGGGTTTAAAAGGGATCTGAATTTACTCAAGAATAATACAATTACTTTTACAATATATTTTATATCACCTTCAGATAATGATGAGATGGGAGTATAATCTTTGAATATTTTAATGCAGGTAGATAGCAAGGAGGTGAAAGGTGCCGCAAATAAACCAGAATGCGGAGTTGAAATTACAGTCAGATCAGCCAGCATCGTATTAAATGGCAGAGCAGGTTTGAGGGGCCGAGTGGCGGACAGATTTGCTCGCATTGCCATAGTTCATATAATACTAGCAAATGCTGCAGCGGGAGAAGGTCGAATTTGGATCTGGCCTTCGCTTAAAGCATTAGTCTACTGTTCAGGGGTACCAGCTTATTGTGCATCTACGACACATTCTAAGAAAATTAAAGGTGTATGCCCTCTCCCTGCTGTTATTTCTGGTAATGATTTTGATCCCCTCCTCTTCCTCAACTCTGCGCTGGGTGTTGCTATCGTACTCCAAATACAAGGGGCAGCTTGGACTAATATTCGAACACTACTTCAAACTCACCAGCATAGCCCCTGTGTAACCAACCTTGATCGCACCAAGCTTTCTTTGGTGACATATCAGGGAAGAGGGAAGTCATACGTTTCAGTGTTTGCCACTATCTCAGCGGCCTGTCGCTGATTTCATTCATCCTCCATCTCAGGCTGAACCACACTGCTTGAAACCTTGACTGTTCAAACCTGAGTTGAGCTTGCAGTTCAATATCCTCTCTATGGGGTGGAACAATTGTAAATCGATTAAATCCGTTGTGAAGCACTTTTAATTTGCATTAGACCTGCCGGGTAGCTCACACCATGAACAGTGACACTGACTGTTGACGTGTCAGACGATCAAGGAGTCAATGAAATCATTTAACCCAGTAGGTAAGCGACCTGCCTGCTGAGCGGTCCCCGAACACCGCGTCCGATAGGATCGCGTGCGGAGCCCACACAACACAACCTTTCATCTCTTTTGTTTATTCTCCACGCTATTATCGTCACACTATTAACATTAGCAGACAAGTGGCGTTGGGTCATACTAAGACAGGATGCAGTGTGATTATAACCTTGCAGTCTTCAAGAACATGCGGATATTTGCTAACGTTCTCATAGATGTTTTCTGAAGTCCTCCATACCAGGTTTCCCGAGTCTGCGAAAACCTCTTAAATGTTCCTTACAAACGTGTGAAGAAAATTATAACGACTTTCTTCCAGTAGCATGAGACCAAATTGCGAAAATGATTGTAGATAGTGAAACTAATCGAGGTGAAATTAACTGAAATACTATAAGTTTATCGTTACCCTTTGATTTCAACCATCTCTAAAGCTGAACGTGTTTGAGCTTGGTTCAAATGGGATTTCTCTGTTTATCCCGGCGAGTTTATTCATTCGGATTTAATCTTCTGAGACAACCTTTCGAGAGTTCCGCGTCTGTCTTCCAGCGGAGTGGGAGCTGATTCTGAAACATTTATCTTGGGAAAGTAAGGGGCGATTAGTACATATAAGTCGGTTAGCAATACACTGCAAAAGTCGTCTTAGTACCCACTTCTGCAAAACGAGGCAGAAAGGGGCAATGTACAAACTCGGAGGTAGAAAGTAAAAAGAAAATTTCTTATTCCATATAATCCAAAAAAAATTGATGAAAAAGGCAGGAATGGGAGAAAGTTTCGGGGATTTGCAGTACGGTGCCTCTGCAGGTACAGCCTTGACTACAGAGGGCACACACAGACCTGATGGCGCCGACGATTAGCAGCTTTGCCGATTCCCAAAGCATTTCATTGATATCTTTAATTAGTTCAAACTGGCCCCCGCTGTTTGCTTGTTATCTTTCCTTTGATGCCCCTTCAGACATGCAAATTCTTAGCCGGTCTGAACAAACCTTCTCTTCATTTGTGATGGATCCGAGAAAGGGAAAAGACGTTAATTAACGTGCAGGTTGTTCTCCCTGCCTCCCACCCTAAGAAGCCAGAGGAAGCCTCTTTTCGACAGGATTGAAGTTGCCTTGATAGTAGAGAAAGAATAGGTTGACAGATGCATTGGTAACCGATCCACCTTGCGGCCGTCTCCACCACCATTATTCATTGGTCGTGGTCAGTTGGAGAGCCAATTTTCAGTACAACATTGTAATTCACCAGCAACACACACACACACAAAGTATTGGAGGAACTCAGCAGGTCAGGTAATTCACCAATTCAGTAACTAAAATATTTTAAAACAACTGATGTTCCAGAAAAGAAACCTTGAATTAACAGATTTGCTTATTTTTAGACACCTCTGGGACAACGAAAGCTTTGAAGTTTGTGGTTATGCTAGCAGATTAATGGGACATTTCAGTAGGTAAACTCATATTTGCATGGAATATGGAATTGGACCCCCCAATCCATTAGAATTTATTTGAAAATTTTAAAAAAATGATCTGGATTTTCTTTCCATTGAATCAGGGCATTATAAAGTACTTTGCAGTACAACCCACAAAATAGCTTCCTGCATAAAGTGGAGACACAGATGCTGGAAATCTGCACAAAGTGCTGCTTTCTGGCTGCAAAACTGTAGTTTTAGAATTTCTTGAATTTAGTGGTAAATGTAATGTATGCATTTTCTCTCCAACATATACTTCATTCAGCAAATCTGCAAACATAATACAGTACATTCATCTGTCATAATTCATATCACCACACATATTATTTCATTCCTTAAAAGATTTATGTTATATCAGCAAGAATCACAGAAAGATTACAGCAGGGAAGGAGGCCATTTGGATCATCAGGTCCATACCGGCTCGATGTAAGTACAATCCGGCAAGTCCCACTCCTCTGCCCACTCACCATAGCCACTCAAACATCATCCGGTGAGCCATCGGCTGAACCATCAAAAATTATCAGAGATTTACTGTAATTGAGTCATGTACTCGGAGCTATTGTGAGCTGTTTAATTGAAGCCCCGAGGGAGTCAGTATCTTTGGAAGAAAAGAAGAGTAAGAAGAAATATAACAAGTAAAAAGACCACCTGGAGTCAACTGGTAGCAGTGTAGTTATCCATAAGCATAGAATGCAAATCTTACATTTCTTATAATCCAGGATGGCTAATCAGCTACCAGTTACAAGAGCTGAATGGCTGTCAAAAGTTATGAGACTGGGGTCCTTCATTTTCCTCATTGCTTCCAGCTGGTGCTCTGAAGAGACATTATTACTTCTTCCTGGGAATATTCATTTTGCTGCAAAATGGTCTTATTATAAATTGAGAATTCACACCTGCATTGAATCCAGTCTTAGGTCAAAGAAAGAGTAAAAAAAACTTCTGATAGTTGATGGCAAGAACTAAAGGTTGGCAAGTCCATGGATCCGATGGCCTGCGTGCAGGGGTTCTGATGGGGTTGCAGAGATGGTGGATGCATTGGTTGTGATCTTCCAAAAGTCCTCGATTACAGAAAAGTCCTAGTAGATAGAAAATAGCCAATGGATCACTAGTATTTATGAAAGGATGGAGAGAGAAAAAAAAGGGCCAGTCACCTCACATCAGTTGCAGGGCCAATTTTCAATACAAAAACTATTGGTGTTCAGAAATCTAGGTGTATTCTACAAAAAAACCCTAGAAAAGTACCATTATTACAGCACATAATAAATATGGCAAGTGGATTATCTGCCTTTATTGCAAAGAGAATGGAGCTAGAGTAAGTCAGGAAGTATAGCTTTTTCTGTACAGGCCTTTGCTAAGAGCATATCTGGAGTACTGTATATATACTTATGCCTCCACCAGATTGATACCTGAGATTAGGAAGTTGTCCTTTGAGGAAATATTAAGCACATTGGACTTTTACTATCAGGAGTTCAGAAGAAGGGGGGATCTCATTGCATGCAAATGTATGCAGTTCTGAGGGGGCTTGTCAGGTGGATTCTGTCAGGTTATTTCCTCTGGAGAGGTAGTTATAAATCAGGCGCAGAGTTACAGGATAAACGGCTGGCCACCTAAAGCTGAGATGTGAAGGAATTTCCACCCACAGAGAGTTCTTTAGAATTCTCTATCCCATACGGTTGTAGATGCTGACACTTTAGCTATAATAAAGGTTGTAAAAGGTCAATTTTTGATTTAGAAGGGATTCAAAGATTATAGAGATCAGACAGGAAAGTGGATAGCATTTTCAAAACTGTTTTTATTGCTCATCCTTGGTTAAACAGTTAAGAAAGAAGAAAAAGATGCAGTGCCATAATGTCTTTTACCACTTTAGAATATTACAAAGCAATTTACTACCATAGAAGTCATTTTGAAGAGCGGTCACTCTTGCAACATTGGAGAGCTGGCAAAAGATATACACACAACAAAGTTCAACAAAAAGTGGTGTACCTGAGCACAGCTAGCACCTTGTTTAACAAATCTGATAGTGGACCACTCCCTCAGCTATGCACCGGACCATCAGGTTAGATTTTTGCACTAAAGTCTTTTGGAGTTGGATTCCGACAAACAGCCTTCTTACTCAGAGACAAAAAATATTATTAACTGACTCTTTTGATTATTTGTACAACTGAGGGGTTGCACAGTTGCAGAAGATATTAAAAATTCAATGCCTGCTCCACAGTAGCCTGGTGTTACGTGTAGAACGTACTTGATAGAGGTAGCTAATTTACTGAAAAACATGAAGAAAATGTTTATATTTTTCATCAGAACTTTTCAGGTTAGGTTTCATAACTTATCATGGTGTAATTTTCAACCTGCTTTGGAATATGCTTTATTTTCCATCCAGCAATAACAACTTGCATTGACGTAGTGACTTAAATTTAATAAAACTTCTCAATCTGCTTTACATGAAGTTCATAAAACTATATTTAACACCAAATGAAGTAAGGACTGGTGCCAAAAGGGAGATTTTAAGAAGCATCATGAAAGAGGAGAGGTAATGAGAGTTAGAAGTTATTTCCAGAGCCTCAGGCCTAAGCAGTTGGAAGCATAGCCACCATTGGCTCATTGATAAAAGCTGGTGATGTCAGGATTGGTGGAACAGAGATATCATGGAAGGTTGTAGAGTTGTACAGAGGGAGGGAGAGGTGAAGCCACGGAGAGATTGAAAAGTAAGGTTGAAAATTTTAAATCAGGACATTGCTGGGTTGATATTGGTTAGCATGAATTGCTACATGTGTGATGCACAGACTGAGTTGGTTTGAGTTAGGACGGGGCCAGTTGAGTTTTAGAACTCCTGTTTATGCAGGTTGCAGGTAGGAACCTACACAGAAAAAAGTACCTGAGAGTTTGAGCTCCAGGAAGCCGAGGTAGGGTAGAGACATGACAAAGGTAAAAGTCTTATAATGTAGTCTTATAGGTGTAGAGTTGACAGATCAGATGTGTGTCAAATAAGACAAGTGATGCCGAGAATAGTCTAGTGAGTTTTAACCCTGCCATCAGCACTATCCCTCACCTGGATATTGCCCAGGCAAGGGATAGAGCTGATGGCCAGTCAAAACTCACTAACTTTAGACTGCTGGTTATTTGAAGGAAATTTCTGCGCAGGCATTGTAATATCTCACAGGCAATGGAGGGACTGAGAAAGGTGATGGAGATCAGGGAAGTGATAACAAGACATTTTAGAAAATAATTACTGGATTGGCCAGTGTTATGAGAGGAAAATCATTTTTGACAAATCCTCTGAGAGCTTTTGAGGTTGTAACCAAGAGAATGGACAGAGGGGAAACCAATGGATGTGTTGAATTTGAACTTTCAGAAGGTGTTAGATAAGAGGGTTGTGGGTAATATAAAGGCATGAATTGAGGACTGGTTAATGCCCTGGAAAAAAAGGTAGGAATAAATGGTAATTTTCAGGTTGAGAAGTTGTGATAAGTGGGGTGCATTGGGATCTAGGTACCTGTGTGAAAGAATGGTTAACGTGGTGGTACAACATGTAATAGGGAAGACATGTTGGCCTTTATTGCAAGAGAATTTGAGTACAAAAGTAAAGACATTTTACTACAATTATTTAGAGCCCTGTGAGATCACTTTTGGATTAATGTTTACCACTAAAATGGCTTGCTAATTCCTTTGCTCTCTTTTTTATGCAGCTGAAATGTTAACTCTGTTTCTCTCTCTACAGATGTTGCCTGACATGCTGAATATTTCCAGAATGTACATTTTATCTCTCATTCATAAGAACTATAAGACGTAGGAGCAGAATTAGGCCTTTTGACCCATCGAGTCTGCTCTGCCATTCAATCATGACTGATCTTTTTTTCAACCCCATTCTCCCGCCTTCTCCCCATAACCCTTAACCCCTTTACCAGTCAAGAACCTATTCAATCTCTGCCTTAAATACACCCAATGACTTGGCCTGCACAACCCTCTGTGGCAATGAATTCTACAGATTTCCTCATCTCAGTTTTAAAGGGATGTCCCTTTATTCTGAGGCTGTACCCTTGGATCCTAGACTTTCCTACTAATGGAAATATCCTCTCCTCATCTACTTCGTTGAGGTCTTTCAGTATCTGGTAGGTTTCGATGAGATCCTCCCTCATCCTTCTGAACGTCATCGAGTACAGGCCCAGAGACATCAAATGCTCCTCATACTCCTCATAGCCTTTCATTCCTGAGATTATTCTTGTGAACCCCCTCTGGGCCTTCTCCAGGGCCAGCACATCCTTCCTCAGATAGGGGGCCCAAAATTGCTCACGATCATTCCCACCTCTCACAAAAGATCAACAACCTGAAAATATGTGGGCAGGTCTTCCACTGCTCTGCAGTTGCTGGTTCTCTGTGTCCGAGACTGGACCAAGCTGTTCTTTTTAAGGCAGTGCAGTCATCCACTGGGAGTTGGGTTTCAAGTGGTTCAGCATGGCCCAGGGCAGCTGACAGGCACTTTTGAGAGCAGCTCAGGTCCTACTCATAGTCTCGCTAGTTGTCAAACCTGGTATTCTTTTTGACATTCACAAACATTAACAATTATTAAAAGTTAAAAGATTTAAAAACACAGTCTCTTAAAAAATAATTAAAAACATTTCAACTAACTTAATTAAATCACATACTTACCTCTTCTTCCTGACAGCCGATTTCTCCCATTCAGTTGAACAGACCTGCTCTACTTGGCCCAGGTTAACCTGCTGTGATTTCAGCTGGGAAATTTCCCAAGCAGTGCCGGTAAATCTGCAGCAACCCAGTTGGAATGCTTACAGGGTACAGCATGGCAGAACAGAACAGGCACGGTAGTGTAGTGGTTAGCATAATGCTATTACAGCGCCAGCGACTAGGGTTCAATTCCCGCCGCTGTCTGTAAGGAGTTTGTACGTTCTCCCCGTGTCTGCATGGGTTTCCTCCGGGTGCTCCGGTTTCCTCCCACATTCCAAAGACATACGGTTTAGGAAGTTGTGGGCATGCTATGTTGGCGCCGGAAGCGTGGCGACACTTGCGGGCTGCCCCCGGAACACTCTACGCAAAAGATGCATTTCACTGTGTGTTCCGATGTACATGTGACTAATAAAGATATCTTATCCCACAGCTGATGCTCTGCTGAGAGGGAGGCTGTTTTGCAATCTCTTGAACTAGATGGTGAACAGCTGGGGCTCTGGCCTGATCCCTGTGGCACCCCACGAGTCACAGCCTCTGCCAGATACTGCTCAGTGGATGAAGGCATTAGCTAATCAGCACAGTGTAAAACATCAACACCATCAAATGGGAAGAGTGCTTCTGTAATCAGCACCTATAATTATTTTACGGATTCCACACATTAAAAGACTGCCGTACATTTTGCTGGAAGGCAACAATTAATTCCAGAATCATAAGTTCACCATGGCACAGAAGGCCAATTGGTTCATTGGATCATGGGATCCCACTTCAATCCATATCCCCCCCCCCCACTCTTTCCCCACAGCCCTGGAACTTATCCCACCCAACCCCCTACCCCCGCCCCAAAAAAATAGCCCATTCATTTCTTTGGAGACACGAGACACTGCAGATGCTGGAATCTGGAGCAACACACACAAAGTGCTGGAGGAACTCAGCAGGTCAGGCAGCATCTATGGAGGGAAATGGACAGTCGACATTTCGGAAGGATCTCGGGCCATCGATTGTCCATTTCCCTCCATAGACGCTGCCTGACCTGCTGAGTTCTTCCAGCATTTTGTGCGTGTTGCTTCATTCAGTTCTTTTTTTGAAAGCACCGATGGATTCTGATTTCCACCATTCTTACAATTGGTGAGTTCAAGATCATTTTCTTTCCTTACATCCTTTCCTTACATCCTTTCCTTACATCCCTTTGTCTTTTAATCTTTTAACTTTTAATTTTCTTTGTTCCAAAAACTGTCCGAGCTTCTTCACTTTAACTGATCTGAAATCTCTCAACCATTGAAACAATCTGACAAATCTTTACCCACTCTGGGCCCATTATATCCTCCCCAAGACGTTGTGATCAAAATTAGGTGCTATGTTCCACAACCTCCCCGTTTCTATATTCCGTGCCTCTTGTTATGAAGCCATATGCTTTGTGAACAATGTGTCATGTTTCTTTAAATATTTACTCCAGTCCATCTGTTTCTACGCGCCCTGCAAACTCAAATTGAACTTTGTGTATTGATGGAACTAAATAACAGCATTAATTACAGTCCGAATGGAAAATGCATAAAGTAGGTTAAAAAGAGCCAGTGCACAAGAGCTAATGCCAACGACCCTTTCTAAATTTTGAGATTGAGTGGCGGCATCTTCAAATAAACCCCAGTCCTTGTGGTCAGGTTTATTTTACCTTCTAAAATATCATCAGCGATGATGGGCTCTTTTAGGGATTAGCGACAATCCGACAGTACTGTAAATGATTTGTAAATACTTTAATTTGCATTTGTTTGGGTGTTTTATTGTTTTTCCCCTGCGCACAAGGCTTTGATCACAGTCAACCGATCGGAACAACCGCAAAACGAAGGATTTATATGAACACTTCAGCGCCAGACTCCAGGCGCCCGTCTGCGTGAGGATACACCAGTGATGTTAAATGGAAGACAAAGTTATTGCTTCAAAATTCAGCTTTTGCCACAACCGGCTGATAGTTGCTATCTTCCGCTTGCAGTTACCGTTTAAAGGTGTGCATGGAGCTTTAAAGCCGCAAGTTTCGTGAACGCTATTTTCTGATGCTGCTTTCCATTTGGCAAAGAAACTGATGTGTGTAGATACCACGCACACTGTATTTTGCTGCTTGGAGTGAGTTATCTCTCAGCACCCACGCTGTCCCCACCACTAGTGTTGCTGGATGGAGCTGGACGCTTGGTTTTAGGAGCGCGGAAATTCCTACAACTCAGAAGTGGGGTGGGAGAGTTTATGAATGAGCCATGACATTAAGTCTCGAGGGTTGCGCCACTTATTTTGAAACGTGAATCCTAAAATTCTTTACTTCCTTCGTCGAAAGCAAGGAATAGCGGCGATCGGGTGTCCGTGGAAGCTACTGGGCTGTTTGAAGGGAGCATCCAACAGTAGACTGTTCAATTGTCACAGAGAATAATTGACCGCAAGTGGAGGAAAAAATAATTTGCCTCACAGCCCACCTGAATTGAATTGGGGAGCTCGCTGCCTAACGTGTATGAAATACGGCGCCACTCTGATGCGAGTGATATTTAACACTGCCCCCTGAAACTTCATGCCAGAGAACAGCAGGCTTCAGTTGTGTCATTGCTGTCGTGGGACCTTAATATGAGCAGATGAACTCTCTCGTTAAAACCACGGTGACGCTTCTAAAAGATACTCGCGGACACTCAGGAACATCTTGACATTATTTCTTTAGCCAAAAGCCCACTGCATTCTGTTGTTGCTTTTCCCAGGAAATGGTACGATCTTCTGGCAGTTGGAATTTAATTCAGACAAGTGTAAAATGATACATTTTAGGAAGTTCAGCCAGGCCATTCAGAGCTCCATCGTGAATGCCATGGAGACCTTGGGATACAAGTACATAGTTCTCTGAAAGTGGTGACACAGCTAGACGGGTGGCGAAGAAGATGTATGGTATGCTTGTTTTCATCATTGAGTATAGGAGTTGGGACGTCATGTTGCAGTTGTACAAAATATTGGTTAGGCCACACTTGGAGTATTCTGTGCAGTTCTGGTCACCACACTATAGAAATGTCAAAGTCGAGTTTATTGTCATAGGCAATAGACAAGTGTGCATAGGTGCAATGAAAAACTTACTTGCATCACAGGCACATAGCATCATATAAGCAGCATTCACAAGAAAAACATATATTAAACATAATCTATACACAATTTTTACAAGAAAGAAAACACAATTAGAACAAACAAAAAACCAAGGTCCATTTTAGTGCAGAGTCATCATAGTGTTGCTAAGCTGTAGTGATAATTAGGATTTTGCCGGTTGGGTCAAGAACCAAATGGTTGAAGGGAAGTAGCTGTTCTTGAACCTGGTGATGTGGGACTTCAGGCTTCTGTACCTCCTGGCCGATGGTAGCTGTGAGAAGATGACATGGCCCGGATGGTGGGGATCCTTGATGATGGATTGTTGAGGCAGCACCTCCTGTAGATACTACCGATGGTGGGGAGGGATGTGCCCGTGATGTATTGGGCAGAATCCACTACTCTCTGCAGCTTCTTACATTCCTGCACATTTGAATTGCCGTACCAGACCACGATGCAACCAGTCAGGATACTTTCAACAATACATCTGCAGAAGTTTGGAAGAGTGTTTGGTGACAAGTCAAACCTCCCTAACTTCCTAAGAAAGTAAAGACACTGGCGCACTTTCCTTGTGATTGCATCTGTGTGCTGGGCCCAGGACAGGTCATCTGATACGTTAATGCCCAGGAATTTAAAGCTGCTGACTCTCTCCACTGCCGATTTCCCCCAATGTAGACTGGTGTATGTTTGCCCTCCTTCCCCTTCCTGAATGATGTGATTAAGCTAGAGAGGGTGCAGAAAAGATTCTCAGGAATGTTGCCTGGACTGGAGGATTTCAGTTATAAGGAGAGATTGGATAGGTTGGGACTGTTCCCTGGAGTGAAGGAAGCTGAGGGGTGACCACAAAGAGATTTATAAAATTATAAGGGGCATAGGTAGGGGAGATGGTAACAGTCTTTTTCCCAGGGTAGTGGAGTTTAAAACTAGAGGGCATAGGTTTAAGGTGAGAGGGGAAAGATTTAAAAGGGACCTGAGGGGCAAGAGGTTGGTGGGTATATGGAACGAGCTACCAAAGGAGTTGTTAGAGGCAGGTATAATTACAATGTTTAAAATTCATTTGGACAGGTACATGGTTAGGAAAGGTTTGGAGGGATATGGGCCAAATGCAGGCAAACTAACTAAACAGGCAAACACAGGACTAACTGCACCACCTTTTTTTCCCCTTAAGAATTAGATTTCAACCAATTCCTTTTAAATGAGGCAAGTTTAGTGCAGTGATCAATGCTGGAAATTACTGCTCCTTTTGATATATATTAGTGATTTGGATTTCGGCATATATAACAAAATTTCAATGTTTCCAGATGACATAAAATACAAGAAATGAGCTGAGGAGGTTAGGAATAGAAGTTAGGAGGACAAAGACAGATTCATAGCAGAAGAAATTTAATGCAGAAAAATGTAAAGTGAAGAATGAGGAGAAGCAACGTAAAGTAAGTCGTCCAATTTTCAAGTGGGTGCAGGAATAAAAGGTTCTAAAGGGTGTGTGTGTGTGTGGATCTTTGAATGTATGTGGGATACTTGGCATTATAAGTAGAAGCACAGAATTAAAAAGAAAGAACATTATACTAAATTTTATGAAACTCTGGTCAGAACTCAGCAGTTTAATTGTGGTCAACTCCAGGCACTGTTTTAGAAAGTAGTTCAAGATTTTAGAGAGTGTACAGAGGGGATTTATTAGAAGATAGGATGCAGTACTTCTGTTATGTGGTAAGATTAGAGGTAGTGGGTTGTTCAACTTTGACCAGAGATGGTAAGAGGTGATTGAATAGAGGTGTTCAAAATCTTGCAGAGTTTTGATTGAATAAACAGGGAATTTTCCTTCCTGTCACAGATTTGGTAACTAAACAGCAAGAATTTAAGGCAATAGGCAAAGGATCCAAAACACCATGAGGTGAGAATAACTATAGGGATAAATGAATGTTTCTCTGGTTGGCAATCAGTGGTGAGCAGAGTGCCACAGGGGTCAGTGCTAGGCCTGCAAATGTTCATGATGTACATTAACGATTTGGAAGAGGGGACAGAGTGTGGCGTATCTAAGTTTGCTGATGACGCTGCATTGAGTGGAAAAGCAAATTGTGCAGAGGATGTGGAGATTCTGCAGAGAGATATGGACAGGTTAAGTGAGTGGGCAAGGGTCTGGCAGATGTAGTACAATGTTGGTAAATGCGAGGCCATCCACTTTGGAAGGAAAAATAGATCAGATTATTATTTAAATGGTGAAAGATTGCAGCATGCTGTTGTGCAGAGGGACTTGGGAGTGTTGGTACATGAATCTCAAAAGGTTGGTTTGCAGGTGTAATAGGTTATCAAGAAGGCAAATGGAATGTTGGCCTTCCTTGCTAGAGGGATTGAATTTAAGAGCAGGGAGGTTATGCTGCAACTGGTGAGGCCGCACCTGGAGTACTGCGTGCAGCTCTGGTCTCCTACTTGAGAAAAGATATAGTGGCTTTGGAGGCGGTGCAGAGGAGGTTCACCAGGTTGATTCCAGAGATGAGGGGGTTAGCCTATGATGAAAGATTGAGTCACCTGAGACTATACTCACTGGAATTCAGAAGGACGAGAGGGGATCTTATAGAAACATATAAAATTATGAAAGGGATAAATAAGATAGAGGTAGGAAAGATTTTTCCACTGGTAAGTGAGACTAGAACCAGGTGACATAGCCTCAAGATTTGGGGGAGTAGATTTAGGACAGAGAAGAGGAGAAACTGCTTTTCCCAGAAAGTAGTGAATCTGTGGAATTCTCTGCCCAAGGAAGCAGTAGAGGCTACCTCATTAAATATATTTAAGACACAGTTAGATAGATTTTTGCATAGTAGGGGAATTAAGGGTTGTTGGGGAAAAGGCAGGTAGGTAGAGCTGAGTCCATGGCCGGATCAGCCAAAATCTCATTGAAGGGCAGAGCGGGCTTGACGGGCCAGATGGCCGACGCCTGCTCCTATTTCTTATGTTGTTATAACGCAGCAAAATATGACCTGGAATGGATTGGTGTAAGCAATCTCAATAATATCTTAAAAGGGGAATTGGATGAATATTTGCAGGTGCATAAGCAATAGTCAGGGAAATGGGAGTACTTTACTAACTCTTTTGAAAAATGCCAGCAAAGATCCAGTGGCTGAAAGGTCTCCTGTGGTGCATTGTTCCATGACTCAATGATACTGACCCAATAAAGTGCAGCCAATGAATCACAGTGATTATGAGGTACTGTGGCTGTACATTCTTAGCGAGCCTGCCACAGTTCAAGATACTCATTACCAGAGATAGGTTGTCGAGAGTCATTTAACTTCATACGGGTTTCTATCCAAGTTAACTCCTCTGCTTTTTTGTTCAAGAGTTGGAGTGCAATATATAGAAAAACATCACTGTAGACAATTTCTATTTGTCAGTATAACCAAACTATTGTTGTATGAAGGTTGTGACTGAATGATTTATTTCAAAGAATAAAGGTTGACTGGATTTATGTTAGGAAAGAACAACAAAGCAGTGACAGATATTTGTTTTGATTAGACAAAAAAATGTTAGGGAAGCAATTTATTGGAGCAGACAAAAACTATTGGTCACCCAGTATGGTCTCAGATTCAGTGAGGCCTAGAGAGGGCTCAGTTAAACAGCAGAAACAGGTGAAATAGGAAATTATGCAATGCATAGTGTTTTAGGAAGTTATTCATTATGGGGTAGGGTTGACTGAAAGGTGTGGGGGAAGACTACAAGTCAAGGTTGTAGGAAATCCTATGATAGGAAATAACCACAGCTTGCAGCCAATTTGGTGTGCACTGTGATATAGCTTTGTACTGTCAATAACTGCCAAAGGTATCACCTGCCACATCTAAAGGAAAACTATTTCAAAATTCCTCTTCAAACGAAGCAGGTCCTTCTCCAAAACATGGGC
The DNA here is from genome assembly GCF_009764475.1 of Pristis pectinata. NCBI lineage: Eukaryota > Metazoa > Chordata > Chondrichthyes > Rhinopristiformes > Pristidae > Pristis > Pristis pectinata. The sequence continues at coordinate 29,106,396 of NC_067416.1, forward strand.
TTCCTGTCAACCCGGACGTTTCTTGATCTCAAGTTATTTTTATGAGGACAAACAAGATATTGCTCATTCCTGATAAAAATCAGAGAACTGGTTGTGACCATTGGCATGCAACCAAAATGGTATTATAAAGGACACAGTGGGGAAAAATATCCCTTTGTGTTTGTGTAATGGCTTAATCAAATATAACTGATCTACCTTTCATGTTATTTCTTTCTTAACCTCTTTATAATAGAAGTACTGCAAAACAAAAGAGGCCAAGTTACAATGCTTGGCAAATTTGTTTAAAATTTCTAGCTCTGTTACTTGAGCAGGGACATTAACATCTTTGAAAGGAATGAGTTTAACACTTCTGCTAACCTTAAAAGAGGAATTTCAATTGACGGTATTCAGTACTTGACTGCTAATATCCCACCACACTATTTCAGGACACAAATCACAAATCTTTAAAGGAACATTATATCATCATCTGCATTTGATTTTGTAATCTATTGCTGTAACATCGGTTAATTATATTTTCAAAATTTGGCTAACTTAATTTTCAAAAATCAGGCTGTTTCACTTTAATCAATCTGAAGATAGAAACCACAATATTTTAAAATCATCTTTTGTAATCTGTCTGAAGGAACTGTATTGTTTCAATGTGAACAGCACCATACACCAAAGATCATTACACTATGCTTTTATTTGTAACTTTTCCCTGCACTATTGTAGCTTCCAGTGTAATGTTGAGTAGTATGTTATACAATTACTCAGGAAAAAAAATGATCAATATTATGATGACAGAGCTCTACAAAAATACTTTTCCTGATTTATACTGAGTTACAGTTCTCAGATGAGGTAGCATTATAAGTGTGCAAGGAATGCAAGGAATGACAAAATGATTTGTCTGTGCTTTCCACCCTCGACTGCTGTGCAGTGACAATTCATGACAGCAATGACTAATCCATAATAATGAGAAATTTCTGCTTTGGAGGGACAATTGCCACTGATTTCTGCAGACATGATCGGAGGGCTCCATGAAGAAATTGAAAGGACTAAAAAAGTTATTAATGTTAAATAAACTAGTTGAAGCATACCACTGAGAAATAGGTCCAAATATTATCCCTCGTGGATGGTATTGTGGACTTGGACCTGTTTCAAGAAATAGAGGTACAGCCTCATCCCTTCCTATGTATTAAGACAGTTTGAGAAGCTCTGAATTGAAAAATATTACAAGTTTCAATAAAGGGGAATATGCATCATAACAGTATAAAATACTTCCTAATTTGGACCAGTTTATACATGGCTGTCTGCTCTTGAAAATATTGTGATGCATTACAGTTTACTACATATAACTCCAAAAGTAGTCTATGATTGACAGAAAAAAATAAATATACTCTTTCACATGATAAAAGAATGTTCACAGTTATTCTTTGTCAGGTGTGCAATATATTGCCCTAGATTTAATCTTAGATGGTGAGATGTGGGTGGAGTCGACTAGTAGTGGCCTTTGGAGTGATCAGAGGTAGATTTGGCTGATAGTCAAGGTGCCGTAAGCAGCAATCAGAGATAGAAGTCTGGGTGGGGAGAGGTCCAAATTCAGGGTAATGAGGGAAAAAGCTGGAATCTACCACATGATGCAAGCTATGAACAGAGTGATATGGATGGCAGAAGTACTGAAGAAACAATCTGGATTTGAGTGCCTCAGCCTGAGCAACTTGAAGCTGCTGTTTGAGTTTCATCCGACGATTCTGAAACCAGGTTTTGATCTAAAACAAATGTAAAAGACAGATCATTACTAATAAATAAGCACTACAGTTTACAGCCACTTTAAACACCTGAGCACAAATTACAAGTTTTCTGTCCCCACCATGTCTCCAGCCTTGTGGGGGCATCTCGGTCTTACTTACTGTGTAGATAGCATGACTGAGTGTTTGAATATTGTGGGCATGAGCATTATCACATACTTCCCGGACCATTACTATGCTACCAGCAAACAAAATAATTATTTTCTTCCAGATTTGTCTTTGTCTCTAGGCCTGCTAATGTTGGTGTTTGGAAATGAACAAAAGTCACCCAGCTTCTCCACTAATTCCTCCAATTAAATTGTCACTACATCCTGTGCAAGTGTGGTTAGGCAAGTTCACCATGCCATTGAACTTATGGAGGTGTGCAATGGAGAGTCTATTATTTTATGTAAACTCTACACCACTAACCACTTGTTTGTAGATTCCTGAACAGCATTCAGAAGAGATGCAAGTTAATCTTAGCTTCACCATAAAATAGGAATTTACAATCATCACCACATTCATCAAACAGGATTTACCTTTCATAAAACCACTTTGAATTGATATGATTATATTTTCTAAATGACTAGCTATTTCTTCTTTGATCATAGACTGCTGCAGATCTCCTAAATAAGCTCACTTGGTGGGTTGGACGAATTTACATTTGATGTCACACAGTAAAATATCCTAAGATGCATCACAGACGTGTTATTGAGAAGACTTGATATTGACTCCAATTGCCTTAATATGCAGCTCAAAGAGATGGATTTTAAGAAGTGTCTTAGGGGAGGGGAGGTTAAGGAGAAAGAGGGTGTAGGAAGAGAATTCCAGAATTTAGGAACTAAGCCGATAAATGTGAGGAGTGATAAAAATTGGAATTGTGCAAGTAGCCAGTACTGGAGTTGTAGAGGATTGTTGGGATGGAGAAGAATGCACAGATGGGGAGAAACAGTGATGGAGGGGTGGGTGGCGAGAGGGGGGAGGGAAGTGTGCAGTTGTTACTGTGGTGCAGATAGAGAGGATGTAAAAGCAAGGGTGAAAATGAAAGATGAAAAACACAATGATGCTGGAGGAATTCAGCAGGCCAGGCAGCATCCGTGGAGAAAAGCAGGCGGTCAACATTTCTGGTTAGGACCCTTCTTTCTGAAGTATTATAGTGTTTTTCATCTAGATTCCAGCATCTGCAGTCCTTTGTTTTCCTGAAAATAAAAGATTGTGGGAATACAAATCAACGCCAGTGGCTCTACTTCATTAGGAACTTGAAGAGATTTGGTACATCCTCAAAAACTTTTGCAAATTTTACGGATGTACGGTGGAGAGCATTCTGACTGTTTGCATCACCACCGGGTATGGAGGTTCCAATGTGCAGGATCAAAAGAGGCCGCAGAGGGTTGTAGACTGAGCTAGCTCCATCATGGGCACAACCCTCCCGCCAGCAAGGACATCTTCAAGAGGCGGTGCCTCAAGAAGGTGGCATCCATTACTAAGGACCCTCACCATCCGGGACATGCCCTCTTCATGTTACCACCATCGGAGAAGAGGTCCAGGAGCCTGAAGACCCACACTCAACTTTTCAGGAACAGCTTCTTCCCCTTCGCCATCAGGTTTCTGAACAGTCCATGAACCCATGAACACTAGCTCGTTATTCCTCTTTTGCACTATTTACTTATTTTTGTAACTTATAGCAATTGTTATGTCCTGCACTGTACTGCTGCCACAAAATGACAAATTTCATGACATGTAATAAACCTGTTTCTGATTCTGATGTAGATCAGTGTACACAGAGGCGATGAATGAGTGGGATGTGGTGCCAATTAGGATGAGTAGAGCTTTAGATGATTTTTAGAGGATTATGGATGGTACAATGGATGATTTAGACAAGTTGCATGTGTGGAGAAAAGCATGGCAGATGCAGTATAACATGGATAAATGTAAAGTTATTCACTTTCATTGGAAAACTAGAAAGGCAGAGTATTATCTAAATGGTGATAGATTGGGAAACGTTGAAGTACAAAAGGAACTGGGTGTCCTGTACACCTGTCACCCAATGCAAACATGCAGATGCTGCAAGCAATTAAGAAGGCATATGGTATGTTGGACCTTGTAGGAGGTTTTGAGTACAGGAGCAAAGATCTCTTGCAAGAACTATATAGGACCCTATTGAGACCAGACTGGAGTACTGTGTCTACTTTTGGTCTCAGAGGGAATGACAAAAAAATCTCTTGGGTAAGTAAATTCACCAGACTCCTGGGATGGCAGAACTGGCAAATGAGGAGAGATTGGGTCAGGTACTCACTCGGGTTTAGAAGGATGAAAGGAGACTTCATTGAATCATACAAAATTATGATAGGGTTTGATAGGCTGGTTGTGGAGAGGATGTTTCCCCTGGCTTAGGGGGTTGGAGGGTGGAACAGTGGGTCTAGAACCAAGGACAATAGTATCAGGACATGTGGCAAGATATTTAGGACTGAAATGAGGTGACTTTTTTTTTTACACTCAGAGGGTGTTGAACCTGTGGAATTCTCTACCACAGAAGGTGGTGGAGGCCAAGACACTTAATCTAATTAAGGAAGTAGATGGATGTCTAGACACAAGAGGCATCAAAGGGTTTGGGGAGAGAGCAAAATTATGGTATTGAAATTAGGAGTCAGCTGTGATCATATTGAATAATGGAGCAGCCTTGAAGGCCTGAATGTCCTGCTCCTACTCCTGTCTTATATGTTTACAAGGTGGAGGTGTGCCAGGAGAATAGAATAATTAAATCTACATGAAGACATAGAAGAGGTTTCATCAGCTTATGAACTGAGGCAGAAATGACACAGCTGAGGAAGTAGGTGGTCTTGAGGCCAGAAGTGATAAGGGATTGAAAACCTAGCTCAGGGTCAGAAAGGACATCAACCTATGGAACATGTAATACATTAAAAGGCTATTGACATATTTGATTAAGTAAATTACATTTTTACTCCAGATTCTTGTTGGGGCATTAGTGAAATTATAACCTTGAAACCCATGGCTATGCAAGTATTAACAGGTGGAAGTATTGTCTGCTAATACTCTAACTGGCAGAAATTTGGCATAAAATATTCCGTCCATTTTGATGATAACTTTACAAATGGATGATTTGCTTTGAAGGAGGTCAGGTCATGTTAAAAAAATTGCCATAGTACATGTATGAAAATGGAGGGTTGGAATGAAGTTGGGAAAGTGTCAGGATATCACTGGAAATGAGAAGTTTTGTCAACAGGAGCATTTGGGTGGTGGCAGTGGAAAGACTGCAGTTAGGGCCGTGGCTTCTCAGTAGTACTGTATTTTGATTTTTTTATTGTAGTAAAGTGAAAATGCTGTTGGAATGTGGTGTATCTGAGACTATGGAGAATCCTATTCTGCAGACAGTTGAGACAACAGTAAAACAATTTACCCTTCAATAGCAACTTCAACTCAGCAACAAAGACCCAAAGCATTCTGCTGGAATAAAACAATACACAATGCTATAAGGATATATTAGGGCATACAACCCAAAAAGGTTTCATGTTTAAAAGGAGGAAAGGGCAAGAGAGGTTTTGGGAAGTAATTCCAGAGCTTGTGGCTTTTTAATGGGAAGGCCAGGATCACGGAGTGTTTACAATGGAAATTGTGGGAAATGAGAATATTAGGTTGAAGATAAAGGGCCCAGGAGATGTGGGATGGGGTTTGGTGATGCACATGTACTTAAGAAGAAGAAAGGTAAATGCAGCAGTTCATGAACTTTTTTGTAATCTATTCATTGTTCATAAATGGAGTATCAGTCACAAGGTGGATATGTCAATGGCATTATATTAAAAACATCAAAGCCAAAAATTAACAAACTATTCGAGAACTACACAGCATCGATGCTGATAAGTTAATATTTTCATGTGGACCCTCTCCTGCTTAGATAACAAAATCTGTAACCTTTCTGCTTTTATTATAGGTTCAAGGTATTTGAAATTTATGAATCGTGATTTTGTCCTTGAAGAAAAGCTTATCCGCTTATCCCGTTCCCTTAAAGGATATGATCGAGGATGATGAGTAAACGTTCCCCAATGATTCTATGTTGCTCTTCGGGATCCCCTCCTGCACAACTTCACTGCACTGTCCCATTCTTTCAATAAGTCGTTCACCCTGAGAGCAAAATGCTGCCTGGATACCTGCACAGTATCTCCCAAATGTGGAAAAGCTGACCATAGAATGCCAAAGTTAGTAAAAGGATTGTCCTTTAATTCATGACCAACGGTACTGGGTCGCAACTGCAAGGAATGCCGAGGACTTCAATACTGAGACAGCAAGTGCACGGTGGCAGCGGAGGGACGGGAGGAGGGGGTAGCGGAGGGGCGGGAGGGGGCCGAGGGCAGCGGAGGGGCGGGAGGGGGCCGAGGGCAGCGGAGGGGCGGGAGGGGTAGCGGAGGGGCGGGGGGGGGCCGAGGGCAGTGAAGGGGGGGCCGAGGGCAGTGAAGGGGCGGGGCAGAGCCCCTGACTCACCTGCGTCTCTGATAGGCGGAGCTCCCCAGCCAGGCTCCGCCTTACAAAGGTGCCCGGATACTGCTGGCGCTGGAAGCTGCGCTCGAGCATGCGCACTTGATCCATGGTGAAGATGGTTCGGAGGCGCCGGCGGTCCGCCCACTGCGCGCTCCCGGAGGCGCTGCTGCTGCAGGCGGCACTGGCTGCGGCACACACACACACACGCACGCTGTTTACAGGGCCCGCTCACAGCCTCGTCGGTCAGGGCACTGACTTTGTTCACCCCCAAAGCCCCGCACCCTTGAAATCACCGCAGCAAAGTGAACAGACCCATCCCAATGACTACACCGCGTCGCCAACCCCGCCGTCAGTTCCAGCAAGTGGGCAGTCCGAGGGACCGAGAGAAGGGATAGCCATGCAAAGCATTAAGGAGGATTAGACGCTTGTGAAATGAACGGACCTTTCACCAAAAAGAAAGATGCAAGGTGTCCCATGCTCACTTACCGCGGACTGCCAGAGCTCGCTGCTGGGGTTTGGCCCTCTGGTTATGCCTGGCTGGTGACCTACCCCTTTCTTCAGTAGAGCTCGCCGTTTCTTTGCCATGTGACCTCTCCGCCGTGCAGAGATCATCATGCCCCGCTGCCCGTCCACATCGAAGCACTTTGCTACACTCGTTCTGGCCCTTTTCGCCAGACTGACTGCTCTGAGCAAGCCACTCCACTGAAAATGCAGCTTCCAGCATCTTTAGAATAGAAATGCGCGGCTGCTTTCGAATGCCCGGGTATTTATGGGACATTGATGAGTGAATGTGCTCGGACATCAAAGCAAGGATTCCAATAAACAAGCGCTTGACTCACCGGCCCTTTGTAACATCCGACAAAAGAGGCATGAATATACGACGTGATAAATTGAGGATATCGAGATGTGGCGCCAAGTTCAACTAGAAATAAAATAACATTATCAATATAACGATAAGTGTTGGTAATGAATTAACTTCAGAGTAAACACAGTGTCCCTGCCCGTCGGCGGATCCAATCACAGCCGATAACTGGCACCATTATCTGACAAAGCCAAGACGTCTACAGCAATGGGCTAAAGAGACACTCACGATTCAAATGGGCAGCAGCAATTGGTAAATCAGATCAATTGGTAAATCAGATCAAACTGTCCGATGTAGCATATTTGCATTAGTTGACTTCATTTAATATGCAGACAGCTATCATTGCTCTCTCCAAAGCCATTGATCTTTTATCTTGGATGAAAGTGATGCATCTTAGGATCAATGAGTGTCATTAACTGTGGTGTCAGAGCATTAAGTATATGTGTACCGGCTTCAGTTCGATAATGTGCTGCAGAAGGCTTTTACAGATTGTCCCCATCCAATTTGCGTGAATGGTGCAAGCAACTGTATCGTGTTAAACTAGATAGCGTTTTAAGATCGAAATTGGGACATAAAACAATCTTATTTTGCTGCATTAGTTCCTTTATATAATAATCCTTTATGTTATTTCAAAAGCAAACTTTATGCATAAAATATATATAAGAAATACAAAACCGTATATGATTTTCTTTACATATGATTTTCTTTACAGTTCTTTAGTGTTATCAAATCTATACATTCATGGTGTCATCAAGTCAGTCCATTCTATATACAAGGCACCAATGCCACTCACATGGCCTCTTTCAACAATACACCCATCAAGTGTTTGAGGGGCTGTTACACAGGACCCAGCCCTTCATTGGCAGCAGGACCTTAAACTGCAGACCTTCTCCACAAAGCCTTTATGTTGGCTACACCACGCTTCAGTGGGTCCCCCAGCATGTTCTCCTGTAGCCTGGAAAGTACCAGCGTTTTCGGGGAGACCAAAGTGCATCTTTCACCGCATTGATAGTCTTCCGGCAGCACATGATTCTATCTCATTCTGCGTCTCTGGGAACAGCCCATAGATCAGAGAGTCCTCTGTAAACTGTAAAGTCAGACTTAGCTATTAGCCCAAGAATGGCATATCTCACATGCTGAAAAATGCATTTTTGGCAACAACTTCTCAGTTTGGAGGTAGTGGAGTGAAAATGTCATTTGCAATTTTTTTGGTAACTATGTAGTTGAAATAATATATTTTTATACCAAATCACCTGTAAAGTATTAACTGCACAATGAATATATAACTGCTAGTTTAAAATCACGAGACCAGTTCAAGGTGAACCTGGCCTGCTACCTGGACACTTTGTTTGCCGACCCTGCATGCCCATATTTCTTTTATTTCCCTCTGTGGAAGGCCAGATGAATTAACTCTAGGTGTCTGATGAGGAAGAGCTGCTGTAAGTGTATTGTGAGTTCCCGCCCCAGAACACCCTGGCTGCCTTAGATAGGTCGCATACTGTAAAAGGCTTTTTAAAAACATTTTTTTGAATGCCTCTTGTAGAGATATTTAAAACTGTTCAAATAATTTAAAAAATAGATCTAAAGTCCACCTACAGTAAAATAAATAATGCACTTGCCTTTTCCCATGGTGTCACCGATCCCATTGTTCATATGCCAGCTCTCCCTAGCCACACTGAGGGCTGGATGAGAAGTGATTCGGACGCTCCCTGCTGTGAACTGCCACTCCACTGCTGGACTCATTGGTGAGCCTACTGGTGGAGTAGACAGTCAGATGCACTGGGATCTGAGCTTCAGGACATCTCGGAGTTGCACATTTGGCCACTCTTGAATATAAGATAATAGGAGAAGGCGTGGGCTACTCAGCCCCTCAAACCTGCCCTGCCATTCGACATGACCACAGCTGATTTGCCCCAGTCCTCATTGCTTCTGCTGTGTAAGTTTCCCGTAGCCCTCAACTCCCTGATCAAAAAATTGCCTACTTCCTCGTTAAATACTCCCAATGATCTAGCCACCATATCCTTCTTGGGTAGATAATTCACCACCTTCAGTGAGAAATCCCTATGCACCTTCGTTTTAAATGACTGCCCTTAAATTGTAACAATGAGCCTTCCTTTGAGATTCTCCACCAGGAGAAGCAACTCAACATTTACCCTGTTATCCCCCCCTAAGAATCCTCCATATTTCAGTAAGATCACCTCTCATTCCTATAAACTCCAAAAAATATAGGTCCAATTTCTTTAGCCACTCACGATAGGACAACCCTCTCATCTTAGGAATTAGCCTAGTAAATCACATTTGTACTGCCTCCAATGCCAGTATTCCTTTTCTTATATAAGGTGACTAAAACTGTGCACAATATTTTAGGTATAGCCTCAACAGTACCCTGTACATTTGTAATAATACTTCCTTATTTATAAACTCCAATACATTTGCAATAAAGGTCAACATGCTATTTGTCTTCCTAACCACTTGTTGCACCTGCCTGCTAACTTTTTACAATTAGTGCACAAAAACACCTAAATCCCTTTGTATTTTGCTCATCTGCAATCTTTCTGCATTTAATTAAAAGTCCCCCTTTAGATTCTTCTTACCAAAATGCATAGCCTCAGACTCTTGTGCTGAAATATATGACTTGCTTGGGAACAATCAGTAGGTCCTTTCCAAGGTGACAATATCAGCACAATTCTGCCCATTATTGCTCAGCACGTCTCAGAATTTTCTTAAAAATAGATTATCTAGAGAGACTTGAAAGGGGTGGCCAATGCCAGCTGCAACAAAGCACCAGCCACTTGGATTAATATCATGCCTTTCATAAAGAGGAACAACACAAGGCACCTCATGGAAATGTCATCAAGCTAAATGACCAGGAGAGCTGACTAAAAATTTTGTCACAGATATGGATTTTAGGAACTGCTTTGAAGGAGAAAACTGAGGTAGTGAGGTTTAGAGAGATAATTCCAAACCTTATTTTATTCAATCACACATTGAGCTATTTCACATGATTACTATCATGTGTCAATCCCCAGCCACATTCATCTTCACCCATCTTCACCCTTTCTATACTACTTCTTTTTGAGTTGACATTTGAAACAACAATCCCCCAGCTCCATTTCATTTAGATCTGCACTCTCAAAGGATTTATATTGCTACCGATCAGTTCAACAAAACGCTTATGTTTGAAATCATTATTTTTCTCTCATCCTGACTTCCAGCATCACCCTCACCTCCACTTTGTTATGTATGAGGAATGCATATTTGAATGGATATGGTGGACAACTTGCTTACCTGTTCACTGTCATATCTGTCTGGGCCATATAGAGCATCACAGGATGCTGTAATCTGGAGCGAAAAAGCAAACTGCCAGAGGAACTCATTGGGTCAGGCAGCATCTGTGGAGGCAGAGGGAGAGTCGACATTTCAGTTCAATACACTGCATCAGTCATGCTGTTCAGTTTGTTACATATATTGCTGAGTTTGTTAAGATCACCTATTTTCATCTCCTTTACAGTTGTCAATTCAGTCCTGCCTCAGCCTGACTATTCTAGTACTCTGTTCTCTATAAACATGAGTTGACGCAAAACTGTGCTGCAATGTTGTCACTTGCATCAGGTCTTATTTGTGCTTGATGATTTGCATTGACTCCCAGTTAAACAACACCTCAGGTTTTAATGTTGTGCCCTTACTTTCAATACTCTGTATGGTCCCTGTAAGCTCAGTTGTCTGTGCTTTTCTAATTCTGCCCTTTTGATCATCCCTGAATGTAATCACTCCACCACTAGCAATCCTGTCTTCAGCTCTCCTAAGTCACGGAATTGCCTCCCTCTCACTCTATCTCTTTTTGGCCTTTATGACACTCCTTCAAATACACTGCTTTGACTAGCCTTCTTGTCATCTGACTAGGCATCTATTTTCTCTCCTGATCTACTCAGTTCCTCCTACACCAACCACAACCCCCCTCCCAGCCACTTTGTTTCTTACCCCTCCTCCTCCATCAACCACACACTCCTCCCACTGGGTCCCATCCACCTAATGTTCCCACCTGCCCACCCCACCTCCCTTATTTGGTTCCATGCTCCACCTTTCTTTCTCATCAGATTCCATCATCTGCAGCCCTTTGTTGGCTCCACCTATCACCTCTTAGCCTCTATCGTTATTTCCACTCTTTTATCTGCCTATCACCCCTCCGAACCTGCATCTACCTATTGCTTGCCAGATCTTGCTCAGTCCCTTCCCTTCACCTCTCTATACTGGTTTTCTCCCCTCTATCTTTCAGTCCAGATGCAGGGTCTTGACCTGAAATGTCAACTGTCCATCTCCCTCCACAGGTGCTCCCTCACCTGCTGAGTTCCTTCAAGTTCGTTTTTTTCCTCCAGATTCCAGCATCTACAGGATCTTGTGTCTCCAGGCATTTTTTTTTGTTTGGTAACACTCTGTAAAGTGCTTTGTGATTTTGTGATATGCTGAGCATTATATAAAATAAATTATTTTAGTTAAAAAAGTAATTTCAAAGCGAGTGAGGTGCAGAAAATTTCAAAGTTTAGCATCAAGAAGTTAATGATAAGGCAAAGGCAGGGATCCACATGGGATTAATAGAGTTAGAGTAATACAGAATGTGCAACACAGAGGCAGGTTTTCTGGACTAATATGCCCACAAAGGATCTATTCCCATAGTTCCACGTTTTAAAATAATTTTCCATTTCCAGACAACACATTCCACTCTGCATGTTCCACTTTGCAGCTCACCCTGTAAGTACTTTTTCCTTCACGTTACCGCTGCTTCTTTTCCTAAATCTCTGTCCTTTGGTTCCCAAGCAACACACACAAAATACTGGAGGAAGTCAGCAGATCAGGTGGCATTAATGCAGGGAAATAAACTGTTGACATTTCGGGTCTTGACCCCAAATGTCGAATGTTTATTTCCCTCCACAGATGCTGCCTGGCCTGTTCCTCCAGCACTTTGTGTGTGTTGCTCCAGATTCCAGCATCTCTTGTGTCTTCTTTGCACGGTAGTGTAGTGGTTAGCATAACATTATTAAATCGCCAGCCACCCAGGTTCAATTGCGGGCATGGTGACACTTGCAGGCTGCTCCCAGAACACTCTATGCAAAAGAAGCATTTCACTGTGTGGTTCTATGTAAATGTGACTAATAACGATATCTTGTCTTGGTTCCCAATTCTTCTTTAACTGGAAACAGTTTTTCCTTAGTTGTTATATAACATACCTTTAAGAATTAGAAAGTCTCCATCAATTCTCTCCTTTATCATTCTTAACTTTCCAAACTTTTCCTGACATTTTGTATCCACAGGTTTCTTCACATGATTTAAATTTATACCATTAACTTAGATAGTCGGTCCTCATTTTAACTGCCAAACTGGGAAAAATCATAATTTTCTTCTTCAAATTTCACCAGTTTTGTGTCTGCCCATTTTGTCAATCAGCTTATAGGATCAAAAATCAAAGATCATTGAACCAGAGTCACAGAGTGTGGAAACAGGCCTTTCAACTCACCGAGTGTACATCAGCCATCAATTACTCACTTAGATTTATCCTAAACCAATGCCATTTTTTGATTCTCCCCACATTCCCATCAATCCCCCAGATTTGACCTAACAAAACTGCACTTCTTTGAAATGATATTTTTGTAAATTCTGTTACTCTAGCCCTCACTCATCTACAAACTTTATAAAAAAAGACCTTGAATGCCCATATCCAGTCATTTATCAAAAAGAGCACGTCCCAAAACTATCTGAGAGGTGAGAGTACTGCCATGGTGCCAAGGCTGATTCTGTTCCACATCACAGACATAGATGCTGATTAATAGGACCTGATATAGATGAAAGTTCCGATATAATAAATCTTTATGAAAGGTGTGACAGTATCTCAAACAAAAGAGTTGGGTTGGCTGTGATCACTTTTAAAGGAAAAGTTGAGCACTATTCCTTAAACACAGCACCTGGAGAGTACAAGGGGAGCAGGCCAATGCAGCACACACTTAGAGGAATTTAAGTCTGGCAATCATTGTTTGTTTGTTTGTTTGTAAGCAATTTGTTTGTAAATGGCAGGTAACATGCATGGTCAAAAGCAAAAATCCTAATCTGAATCAGCGATAATTCACAGCCTGTGCTTCAATATGATTCAATGTTGGACTTTCCATGGAGTCCAGGCTATCCAAAGTGGCACAGTGGTGCAGCTAATTGAACTGCAGCCTTGCAGCATTAGCACAGGAAGAACGTGCAATCTCCACACAGCACTAGGGTGCAAATCTGACCTTGAGTGCTGTCTGTGCAGAGTTTGCACGTTCTCCCTGTGACCACGTGGGATTCCTCCACATGCTCTGGTTTCCTCCCACATCCTAAAGACGTGTAGGTTGGTAGGTTAGTTGGCCACTGTAAATTGCCTCGCATGTGTAGGTGGATGGTAGAATCTGGGAGAGTTGACTGGGGTGTGGGGTGAAAAAAAGGGATGAATGTAGGATCAGTGCAAATGGGTAGTTGATGGTCAACACAGGCTCAATGGGCCGAAGGCTCTGTTTGTGTGCTGTATCTTGCTATGATTCGCTATGGTTCATGGTTTGTTGTGGGAGCCATCCAATTTTTTTCCCACTTCACTGGTCCTCATCTGAGACCTGCATTGTTCTTTTTCTCTCCGCAAATATTTATCCAGTTCTGTTTTGAATGATCCATCTGAACCTATCTCAATACCCTTACAAGAAGAGAATTTCAGATCACACAGCTTGTTGTGTAAAAAAAAATCCCATAGTGCCTCTGGTTTTTGTACCAATACTTAAAATCTGTGTCCTTTGGTTATTGACACTTTTACCATTGGAAATAGTTTTCCTGTCCCCATCAAAAGTACGTATGATTTTGAACAGCTCTGTTAAAACTCCCTTTAACCTTCATTTTCTTAGGATAGCAGCTCTAAGGAGATACTGTGACTCTCCAAATTACATATTTTATTCTCGGTGACATTCTATTAAATTTCTGGATCCTCTGATTGGAAATTCAGAATTGAACACAAAAGTTCTTACAAAACTTTGGCATTGTTTTCATCTGCCATGTGTTTTAACATTTCATGAGCCAACTGTGTAGAAGTTGCAGTGCACTTTAATGGGCAGCAACAACTATTTTAGTCACCAGCCCTTTCACTGTGCATTTGGTTGTACCTGAGGCCTTGGTGTCTGTTACCCGTTCAACAGGCCAGTTTCAGGATGGCTGGTGGCCACTGGTGTGGCTGAAGGATGGGGATGGGTGGAATTGGTTCAGTTGTCTAAACATTGTGGATGTGGTGGATTTTACAGCAGATTGAACAGTTGGGACAATGATAGTGATGGGCTCCAATAGTGCTATGAGGAGGGGGCAATTCTGGTGCATTAAAGGGGAACAGGGTGACAGTGGAACAGGGTGACAGGGGACAGGGGAACAGGGTGACAGGGGAACAGGGTGGGGATCAGGTGGTCGGTTAGATAGGATGGCATTGGGATGGACTAGTCAGATGGTGGAAAGGCCTACATAAAACAAAGATGAGCCTTATGTTGTTACACTACAAAAGTCGTCTTTATAATCGAACAGATTTTGCAAACATTCTTGGACGTCGCCTGCGCATCATTAGAGCTTTTTGATGACTTACATTTCTGGCAAGGTTAAAAGAGCTCTCAGGAAGACAGCTAATTTTGAGTCTGAATATAAATCTTGAAAAACATTCAACTAAAATAAAAAGAATCACAGAAACATTTATATGATGAGCATTTGTCAGCTCTTGGACAGTACTCACCGGAGTACAGAAGAATGAGAGGGGACCTCACAGAAACATTTAAAATGTTGAAAGGACTGGACAGAGTAGATGTGGCCAAGCTGTTTCCCTTGGTGGGTGAGTCCAGGACCAGAGGGCACAATCTTAGAATTAGAGGGTACAGGTTTAAAACAGAGATGAGGAGAAATTTCTTTAGCCAGAGGGTAGTGAATTTATGGAATTCCTTGCCACGTACAGCAGTGGAGGCCAGATCATTGGAGGTGTTTAAGGAGGAGATAGATATCTAATTAGTCAAGGTATGAAGGGATATGGGGATAAGGCCGGAAATTGGGGTTAGAATAGTTTTTTTTGCTCAAGGAGCAGACTCTTCCCCCCGCCCCATTTCTCATTTCTTTTTTCCCTTTTCTTTGGAGCAGACTCGATGGGCCGAATGGCCTACTTCTGCTCCCTTGTCTTGTGATCTTATCCAGACCTAAACGAAAATATTCCCGTTTCGCACAAGTACGGTTCTGTGCCTGTGCGTGGTAACTGAGAATGCCAAACTGCGCCATCCTGAGCCGATTCTTATGCTTTTACCAAATCTTAGCGACTTTTCAAATTCAGTGAGGTTCAGCTTAACTTCGTGCTGAAGCCACAGAATTGGCCAGCAATAGGGTTAAACAGATATTGCCCTGTTGTTCCGTTTATTTTTCAGTATTTACGTTGGCCCCCGGTTGCAGCACTGACGAAATCCTCAGTTTATATGGACAGGGTGTATGGGCGGGATCCATCTCTAATGCTTGGATGAGTTCTGTGGCCTTTGTGTAACGAAATATTAAACAGATTTAGATCCTGGTTCCAAACGGCCACAAACTCTTTAGTTTCTCTCCCTTTCTAACCACACACACGCACTTTTCAGTTTAGTTGGGAAGATACTGAGTAGTTCTCATCAATGTGCAGTCACTGATCAGTTGAAAGTCTTGAGATGAAACGAGAATTGCGTCATATATATATATGCGTCATATATATACTGCTGGAAGAACTCAGTAGGTCGAGCAGCAGCTATGGAGGCAAAGGCATGGTCGACGTTCGGGTCGGGGCCCTGTATTTCAACTGAGATTGTAGAGGGACGATGGTCAGTTCATTGAAATAAGAGGAAGGGGGCAAGTCTTTGTGTCACGCCCCCCTCTCACTTCCATATACTGGCTATCTCCCCTCTACACTCTCAGTCCCGATGCAGGGTCCCAACCCGAAACGCCGACTGAGTTCTACCAGCAGTTTGTTATTTGCTCCAGATTCAAGCATCTGCTGTCTCAAGTGTTTCCGTTGCGTCTGACCTGTCGGAGTGGTGCAAGTCATAATATTCGCTCTAATTTAGTGAATCTCCGTGTGTGAATTTTATTTAAAATTAAAAAGTCGAATTTAGAATTAGTCCAATGAGTTCTCCTTTGCGCCATCGCTGGGATGATTGTTCGATTGAAAACTCCGTCGACTGAGTTGTTCCCTGCCTTGTCTGCCTCAGATCTAAAGCACCTCCAGAAGTTTGCTTTTTGATCTCCAGAAGCATCGCGGTTCATAATACTGTGTGATAAGATTTCTGTATCAACTGGCAGTGAGATCTGCTCCCTTATTTTTAAATTAATTGCATTTGAACAAAGCATGCTTGTCGACAAGTGCGTGAAAAGTGCTTGTGTGTGGGAGAGAAACCAAATAATTTGCGGCCGTTTGGAACCAGAATCTAAATCTGTTTAATATTTTGTTACACAAAGGCCACAGAACTCATCCAAGCATTTGGGTTGGGTCCCGCCCATACACCCTGTCCAACCCCTACTGCAATGTGCTGTGAACGAGCCAAATATTGAATTCACGGCAGCAACGAGCATGGTGCGAACGAATTTCCTTCGTGCGAAGGTTTCTTTATCATTGTGGATTGCTAATCAGTGAGAAATTCATCCAGTTGAGAAGATTATGACTAAATCTGAAGCACAAGACGGTTGCTTTGGAAAGTGCTTTAAATCCCGTGGACACCAGCGACGAGTGTAAAAGTACAGTTTGAATCTGAAATTGCAGCTCTTTAAGCTGCAGGTTTAAACTAAACGCACAAATGAATCAAGAGGTGCAGCTTTTTATTCGGTATCTGTGAAGAATTTGTCAGGGTAGGTCAACCAGTGTAAATGCCGATTCCGCGCTTTGGTTATACAGACTGACCTTTGCCGCTTGAGCAACCCCTTCCCTTTTCTCTGCCAACAAGTGTCCTGACACGTGGAGCCGATTGGTGGGGGCGGTGGGAGGGTGGATTGAGAAGGCAACATAACCAGACCTTAACATCCATTTATAAATGCCACTTCATGATTTTGTTGCGCACAGTGCAGCAATAACATCCGTCGCCACCTACCTCTTGCCCAGCGACACCTGAACCCTCTCACGGCCACAACTTTACGTCGATGAGAAAAGATTGAACGTGAAATGTCCTTGGCCACATGGCAAGCTGATCCTGTGCCTAACCACACACATCAACAGTAGACGTTTTAGTTTGGACATGGAGTGGAGTTGGTGTCCCGGACACTGTCGGCAACAACCCCCAAATAAATATGTGGAGTTTTCTAAAATAAGGAGGTGGGCAGGTCCAGGGTGAAAGGAATGTTGTGTTAACACCGGGACTGTCACATGCTGAGGCAGATCTGCATGTCAGGACTTGATGGACTAAAACACCCCACCTAAACCCAAGATCAACCAGCATCTTATTCCGCTCTCAGAACCGGTGTGTTAATTAGATTTTTTTTCTAAGAGGAGGAAAGAAGAAGATATTGGGAAAGAAAGTGGCGGGGAGGTTCCAAACCAAGAGAAAGAGAAAAAAAAATCTAATTTAAAAGGTTCTCATTGGTTTGATTTTAAACGGAGGCACAAATGGTTTCTGCTTGAGAACAGATGGTCATTCCAATACGAAATTATTGTTTCCCAATGTATTTTATAAACGGGTTAGTTTGCCGTGCTGCAGTTTTGAATTGCAAAGTTGTATTTTGGCATTACTTCCAAAACCTGCAAGAAGATTTTGAGTACAGTACTGTCTTTGCTGACACTTAATTATCGGACCCATTTTCTTCTTTTCCCTTTTCTACGTTTTGATTTTTTTTGTTGGTCATCCAAGTAAATGCATGTAGGTTATAAATATTTCTAAAGATTGCTGAATGAATACGATGAAGCGGTGGTTTTACTGCAATCGGCATACTTTTCAGATTTATAAGATTTAAATGTTGGTGCAAAGATGCACATGAATATATGATTGTATTTATGTAACAATATTCATGCGCTTTAATATTGCATGTAACCAGGGTGTGTGTATTTGGTCCCAGAACATCGGGATTCTCTGAAGTGAAGGCAGTTTGATTTGTGTTTTGTACACTTGACTTTGATACTAAAGTACCCTGTGTATTTTGTGATATTTGACATCATTGTGCAGTTTAAACAGAGGTATTTTATTCTTAAACAAAAATTACAATCCTATTTTGTTCAACCTTTATTAAAACGAGCGAACAGGTTTACTGGTTTTCTATTTGCATTCCGTAAGACAAAGAAATCTTCGCAACAGAGACAACACGAGAACTCCAAACCAGAATATGGTCGATTTTATTAGAGGAAATGAATAAAAATATGGGGTTAATAAATATGATTCTGAATATGATTATATCATTTTCCACGAACAGAATATATTGTAAAGAAACATTTTCCATCCGCGTAATAAGGACGATTAAAGGCGTGAATCAGGTGCCTCTTCGTGATGCAACCTCTGTTGCCCCATTTTCCCATGCCCTATGCCTCTTTAGACCAAATTCTCAAAGAGGTATGTGCATAGGAAAAAGGAACAGCGAATACCAGAGAAATCCTTGGAAATCCTTGAAGTCCTGTAATAAAAACATTTATAAACTTTCGTTATAATGGAATAAGTCGTGAGGTCTGAACAGAATGGCCAAACTAATCAAAGCTATTTCATAGATCGATCAGTAAGTTGATATACAAATAATTAAACGAAGTTTTTTTTTGCGTCGTTATAGTCATTTTGGGGCAAACCTAAGCTTTTCTCAAATACAGATTTAACCATAAAGCCCAAGCTATGAAATAGTAAATATGTGTCTAACAGTTAAACTTGTTCTTGAGACAAATAATCGCGTTATAAAATCTTCCTTTTCTATAAAAAACAAATATTGTATTGAAAAATTCAATAGTAGATAAATGCTTCATATAAAAATTCAGCTGGCTATTTCTGTTCTTTTAAACATCGAGGTATCAAACCACATTAATGAAATAAAAATATATTTATTTTCATTGTTATTACTCTATAGTAGGAATCATGTTCAATTGTTTTCCAGTATAAAGACATTACTTACCTCTCTTGCAGACAGAATACTGAGAAGCCGCCTCTCATCCACATTTATCCAATTTGAAAGACCTTGAGAGCTTATTTAGCAAAACAGTGTAACTGTTTTCGAATATATATAAAAAAAAATCAGCATCAGATTCCTGCCAAGGTCTTTGCTGCACCTGCAAGATTTTTTAGCACAAAGCCCTTGTTCAAACGGAAAAGCATGTATCTATGAAATGGTCATTGAGGGGGTCTGACATGCACAATTGGAAAATGGAAAAGAAAGTACATTGTTAATATGGTGTGTTCGGAGCAATTTTTCTTATTATCTGTTGATACGTCTTATGCGTCAATGCACCAGAAATGATAATATAATGGAGAACTAGCAGTTCCAAGAAGTTTACAGTAAGTTTCCTTCTTATCTCTCCCTCCCTTCCAACAGATAGGGCAGGACCCAGGCACCAAGGACAGAGTACAAAGATTTTTACTGCTGTACAAGCAAATCTTGCGGATGCCAAGGACAAGAAAACCAGATCTCTCTGATTCAGGGATAATGTCCACATAATAAATCTTTTAAAGTATTAATATCTTGTTGAAATGCACCATAGAATTTAGTTGTTTTTAGTCTTATTTTTAAATATATATTTCTATAAAGATATTTTCACCATTTTGCCTTGGGTTACTGTTCTGTCTCCTGCAAATCCTGACATTGTGCCCTTGTGGAATGGCAAATCAGCCATGATATTCCTTTCAGTCTAAAAAGTTAGATGTCAGTTGTCATTAACAGTAACAAGATCTAATCATTTTAATATGGGAAAGAATCGTCGGTGATTCCTTGTTGACAGAATAAATGAATTTCATTGTCACCCCTTAAATGGCTTCTACTGGGGGCTGTTTGTATGGGACATGATCACCCTACTAAATCCTGCCTAATAGGGACAGTGAAGATTAATAGGCTGTTCAACTGTATGAAACAATAAAGTTGAGCTAGACAATCCTCCTGATACCCACAGAGATGGATTTTCCAATTCATGGATACAGGAGTTAAGGATAACTTTTCCACAACCAGCTTTAACATCCCTTTGGTCCGCTTAGCCAAGATGAGTAAATTCAGTTCAGGTTGGGAGATGAACCTGGGGCTGCAGATCCATGTGATTGTGTCACACAGTGCTTTTTGGATTATCTTGTCGATCTTTTACCTGAAGGATTAGTATTTGGACAGTGGCAGGAACAAACATAGAAATTCTGGGCTGATGGTTGAAGCAGCTTCATTCTATCCTGTATTATTCTATGATTCTAAATTTTCCAGCTTATAAAACACTTTGCTCTTCCTATATTGTCTCCATATGTGAACATATCATGACTTTTTGATATCTGGATGAAGGGAAGGATTCATTCTCCATCTGGACTCTTACTTCTATGTGGTCATTGAAAAGTGTAGAAGTAGACAGCACTAGCTTTTGCTGCTCTCTCTGAACTGATTAAAAGTGGAGCAATGTAAGCGAATGAACAGAGCTCAGCAAACTGACACCCAAATGTTAAAAAATAATCCCTGTCAGCTTTTTACTGATAAGAATCTAAAGTCTTTTTAAATTGAGCATTTACAAGATTATAAAGTCAGGCTTTTATCTACTTTGTACTGAATTGTGCAAACTGGATGATCCCAGTTAGATCCATGATCAGAAGTGAATTAGCTGAACTAAGGAGCCAAACAATCATTTGGAGCTCCTGATTCTGATTAAAGTTCAGTAACCTCTGTGAGGAAGTATATTTATGGGTTTCAGATGTGAAGTACTCAGGCTAAGTTCAGTTTTCCTTTCACCCACCAGATCACAAAATCCAGCAGCACTCACTATCTGGTCTCACATATGAAAGGTTGCCAGGGATATATATCCCCATAAGATTTAGCAGATTGGGAAAGACTGGGGAAAATTGAAGGATTCTAAAATTAAGCAAGAACAACTTGACTTCATATAATTTTTCCATTATTTTATTGGGTGAAATATAGCCAATGCCATGAAACATATATCTTAGCCTGTTAGGTTTACTTTGGTCTTAAAGTCAAAACACTTTGCAACTGTGCAACATTTACTTTTTTAACAGTTGCACAAATCTGGTAACTGTCCAAATCAAAGACAGTTGACTATGTTTGATTTCCTGAGATTGGCTGAACGAAATTTTGAGCTGGATTAGGTCTGCCAATATGATCCTGTAGTGAATAGGGTACTTTATGGTTGGGGGTTGTAGTTCAGGATTAATCATGAAATTGTACGGGGCTTCACCTGTTCAAGGGGCTGTGAGTTTCTTGTTGATCAATATAGAAATCACTACAAGGAAGCTTTGATATACACCAATGCAATTGAGTGTAAAGCATTACAAGAAATCTCCATTGACAGTTGTTGTTGTTGTATTTGCCTGTGAGGATTGCCCTGTTTGATTAACCAGGTCATCTCCATCCCTATGTCCTGCTGCCCCATCTCCTGCAGAAGAATGGAGTATTCAGGTTGGGAGGAGCAGCCTCACGAGTTATTGTGTCCAGTTTCCAAATGGCAATTCAGCAGATGAGGAAATACACAGCAGTTTTTATTTGAAGCAGATGGATAACGTGTCCATTACAAAAAAAATCATTTTTCAGATTCAAGCTCCAACAAACTCCATGGAAAATATTCCAAACCTTTCGTATATTTACATGCACATTCATTTTATTACTGACACTGACAACCTGAACTGTTGTTACATTTTCACTGGGAAAGAGGGACATAGAAAATCCAATTTAAAAATCCAATTTACGATAAAATCTATTTGCACATTTAGTTCTTCAGAGAGCTGAAATAGGGAGTTGGCACATGTCATTCTGTACTCTTCAAGCTTCCAGTAACTCAAAACTACTTCTGTGCTTGTAGCATAAAATATAGCACAAATGATATGAACAGAATGAGAGGTGTGTAGATTCAAAGACTCATGGCTCTGCACACAGGCTGAAATGAATAATCTGAGTCTCGAGAACACTGGGCGATTGAGGTGGAATAAGGCTGTGGATCATAGCTGAAAGCTGGTACCATCCTTATCCAGTCACTCTTCACTCACTCGCTGGCTGAATCACTCACTCACCATTGAAGTTATAATAGCACAAAGGAG
The DNA here is from genome assembly GCF_009764475.1 of Pristis pectinata. Lineage (NCBI taxonomy): Eukaryota > Metazoa > Chordata > Chondrichthyes > Rhinopristiformes > Pristidae > Pristis > Pristis pectinata. The sequence continues at coordinate 29,128,748 of NC_067416.1, forward strand.
GCCATTTGGCCCATCAAGTCCATGCTGCTCTCTGTGGAGCTATCCTGTCAGTCCCATTGCCCAGCTCTATCTCTGCAGCCCTGTAAGTTTATTTTTCTCAAATGCTTATTGAATTTCCTTTTGAAACCGTTGATCATTTCTGCTTTCACTACCCTGGAGATGGCAAGTTCCAAGCCCTTATTAGTCATGGCTCATCATCCCCGAATCTGTTGCCCAAAACTGCATATCTGTCCCCTACACCATCATTGTAGGTGAGGTCTTCTGCTCAGCTTTGTTTCTATAAATGCCAGTTAAAAAATAACCCAAGGCGTCCAGATGAACTAGTCAGCATCTTTCACCATGTTGTGTCAAACACCACGTGCATTGTAAATATCATTGCATTTATATGTAGCCAGGGAATTCAGATAGTCAGTTTGAGGAGGGTGCAACGGATAAATCACAGAGTATGCTTGTGTAGAAATGTTTGATGACAGCAGTGGAGGAGCCCTGGGATTGGAACTCCATGAGGTAGGTTTAGCAGATGGATGCTATCTGAGCTCTTACTGTTATTAGCCAGAATGTTGTGTAAGGTCTGGCTGCAAATATGGAGGAGGGCACTGTTGAATCCTAGCTGATGAGGCAGTGCAGACCAGAATGGTTAGGGCAAGACTGCTTTCTGTCCTCCACCCATCAACACTGATTTCTGTGTTAAGAAGTGGCCAGAACTGCCAGTGGCTAACTTCAGCGTATGTGCTGACAACAGTTGAAGGTGAATGTTATGACCCAGCCCAAGAGACAAAGGTCTAATTCAATCCCAAAAGGCTTCTACACCTGAAAACCAGTCACCTCACTTCTATCTACTGCTAGAAGAAGCTCCTTGAAAGAACACAAAACTATCAGTACAATACACAAGATGTACAATGTCAAAGGGAAGCTAGGGCAATAAGTTTTGATTGGTTTTATTTCATATGCTTGATTGACGTCACTCCTCCCATCACACTGACCACCTTGGTAACCAACTCTCCCCAAAGTGTGATTCAATCTCTCCCTTCCCTCAGGACCCTCTCACTGCCACAATCCTCCCTCTTCCATACACTCATATCCCCTCCTAAATCCACTGCCCACTGCCCAGCTCACTGACTCCCTGATTCCACCACCCACAACGGCAGGAGATTGTGAAGAAATGACCATTATATGTATTTCCTCCTGCAAGGATTTTTCTATCACACACACACATGTTAGGTCTTAAGCAGGATAGAATATCTCTGTGGGTGCCAGCACTAACTACACTGGTCCAACAGTGTACCAGCTGTGTTACAAATTCTAGGCTCCTACTTCTTCATTCAGGAAAAACAACTTCCTTATGCAAGGGCATGTTTAATTAACTAAAATATGCTGTTAGATATAAGTTACAGACAATTATGGCTGAACATGTTTTGTCTGTTCTGTAAATTTGGGGCAGTTGTTAGTGCTATCATTTCTACATAAGTTCAAAAACTTGCTGTTTTATGCATTTACTCAAATCTATAATATTCAGACCTGGTAACTTACACATTGAAGCAAGCAACAGTCACTTGTGTGTCAAAAGCACAAACATTCAGAAGTTCACTGCTGGCACACAAAGTACCTGCTTGTGTTTAGATATCACATTTTCATTATAAAACTCCATCATGTGCTGCACTAAAATGGTTTGTTATATGTTAAAATTTCTAGGTCAGGGAGTCTACAGCAACCATCACAGGCTGAAAATGGCACCCATTTGGGTGATCAGCTTGATGCGATCTTCCTTTCTCTAAGACATTTTTTGTGTATTACATGGAACTTTTTACACATAGGCTGAATTTGTTCCCTGTTTCTCAATTATCTGGCAGGTTGTTATTTGTCTAACTCTGAATGAGAAAATATTTCTCTCTTCAGCATACTTAGGGCAAGGTTGAACTAAATGATATGAAAAATAACTAGGAAAAGTTCTTAAAAGTTATGTGGAACAAAACCAATTTATTGAAAATGTATGCTGCATGGATCGAATTTCTAAGCTGCCAAAGAAGCTAATGTAATAACAATAATGCTCAGACAGACCTTGGCTGTGTTATCAGTGATTAGCTGTTTCGACAACACTTTTTGTGTGTCACTTGCTCCCTGAGCTCTGAGTCAGACTGAAGGTTCTGCCTTGCGCTTTTATCTATTGACAGTTTATATTGGTTTTGATAAGCTGAGAGTTTTATTTATCGACCGAATAAAATTTCACTTTACTGATCTAAAATGGTAATTTCTTAGCACCACATATAAAACAAGAGCTAAGGAAAACCTGTGCAGCAAATAGCCATGATCCTTTGCAAAATAGAGTCCCAAAACAGCTTGTTTTAATGGGGACACTAAGAAGACATTAAGGCCCCATTATACTACATTTTCATTGGCAGTATTGACTATCTCTTTGTAAAACAGTTTTTCAGAGTTCAGTCTACTCACTAAGTGCCATGAATATAGTAGCATAAATGGAAAGCAGAAATTCAGGCAGAGAACCAATAATATTCACCTTTAGTGAGACCTATCCACTTGGTGGCCCTGCAATGAAGCAATCGCCAAGAGAGATTTTTTTGATGGCTTTCATCCTTTAAAAGTGCCTCATTGTGGACATACGGGTGGAGGTGTCTGTCTATAATACTCATGATGTACATTTCTGATTGTGAACAGATTCATGTAAAACAAACTGATGCAGGTGAAAGCTTAATTCCAATATGTTGACAGAGTGGATCTTATGCCAATTATATTTCCACACCATTTCCTAGTGCACATCCTGGAATCACCCTGTTTCATCCATTCAGAATGCACATCAAAGAATACCAAGGTGTGTGGTGGATACCAAAGTGATATTTGTCACAGGTAGGGAGCACTAGTGGACTTTGTGCTGAGTTTAGTATTGCCAAGGCTGCATGGAGTTATTTTTGGATGTTTTAGGACCTCCCATATCCAACCACTACAGCCAGTCATGCACTCCATTCTCCAATCCCTAATATTTTTCTCACAGATAAACAAAAGTGTACCGATACAGTAAATAAAAACGCACAAATCAGACAAGTTTTCCAATGACCTAGGATTATTTGCTGCGATATCCCAGTATATCAGGTCAATTCAGGAAGGTTGTGGCTTTTCATTGACTTTGTCAAAAATCTTTCTGCCACAGGTTCTGGACTTCTCGTATAGCAGGATTGCAAGTTGCCCTGTGGGAATCCTACTTTATTCCTTGTTTCCTTGAGAAGTTGATAGATTTACAAGCTTTCATTCCACCATGCCGGTAGTTGCAAGGTGTAATAATTGTTAATCAATATGGAAATGCATCTCTATTGATTCATCTCTTAGAGACCGAGACAGAAATTGAAGAACAGCACCAGTGTTGGAAGATTTATGGAGTCAGATCCAAAGCATACTCTTCTTGTCTTATGTCTTGTTTCAAATTACTTGTTTCTAAAATAATATTTTCTGAAAGAAATCTTATTTTTATTTTAAATAATCACACTATCTGGTTGCACAATCTACAGCAGGAACCTGCTTCATGGATTGAGCTTGGTTTTCCATTTACTGCACCTGAAGAGCAAACCATCCAGCCTGGCTCTGGGTCAGGTAAAGCAGCACATTCTGATTCTTGAGCATCTTAGACCAACAATCCTGTTGTCTCTCAGACATGTTCTTACAACTGTAACTAATTAAATAACTAACAAAAATAAAATCAGTGGTACAACGAAATAAAATCAATTTGTGTTCAGGTGGATTGCGTTGTTGTTGAGGAAAGATTAACTAGAAGACAGATAAAGAATAAGGAAGGATTTTCACAAAGTAATGACCTTCGTAATAGATAAGAGCACAAGAAATAGGAGTAGGAATAGGCCATTTCGCTTTTTGACCCTTCTCCACCATTCATCGAGGTCATGGCTGACCCACTTTCATGCACCTTATTCCTTTTTTTCTCTTAATATCTAGAAATCTATTGATCCCTGTTTTGAATGAATTCAACGATTGAGCCTCCACCAGAGTTGAGAATTCCAAAAACTGACCACCCTTGACATGAAGAAATTTCTTCCCATCTAAATACTATTTGCTAACCTTGATTCTGAGAATGTGCCCCTGGGTTCTAGAGTCCTCAGCCAGAGGAAACAAACTCCCTGCATCCAGCTTGTCGAGACCTGTAAGAATTTTCTAAGTTTCAATGAGATATCCTCTCATTCCCCTAAACTCCGGAGAATATGGTCTGACCTATTCAATCTTTCCACATATGACAAACCACCCCATCCCTGGAACTAGTCTAATGAACTTCCACTGCGCTTTTTCTATGGCAAATGCATATTTCCTTAGGTCAGTAAACCAAAACTATAAAACAATACTCCATCAAGAATTTCTTTACTGCTGGACAAATCCTCTTGTGATAGAAGCCAACGTAACTCTTTGTCTTCCTAATTGCTTGCTGCACCTGCATAGTGGCTTTCAGTGACTTGTGTACAAGGATACCTAAGTCTCTTTGAACAAATTCAATGTTGGCTTAGAGAGAGAAGCCAGAGAGTGGTAGTAGGTGGTTGTCTCTCTGACTGGAGGCCTGTGACTAGTGGTGTGCCACAGGGATCGGTGTTGTTGTTGCTTATCATCTATAGAAATGGTTCAGATGATAATGTGGTAAACTGGATCAGCAAATCCGTGGATGACACCAAGATTGGGGATGTAGTGGACAGCAAGGAAGGCTATGAAAGCTTGCAGCATGATCTTGACCAGCTAGAAAAATGGGCTGAAAAATAGCAGATGGAATTTAATGCAGACAAGTGTGAGGTGATGCACTTTGGGAGGACAAACCAGGGTAAGACATACAGTGAACGATAGGGCTCTGAGGTGTGCGGTAGAACAAAGGGATCTGGGAATACAGATCCATTGTTCCTTGAAATTGGCATCACAGGTAGATAAGGTCATAAAGAGAGCTTTTGGCACTTTGGCCTTCATAAATCAGGGCAATGAGTACAGAAGTTGGGATGTTATGTTGAAGTTGTACAAGACATTGGTGAGGCCGAATTTATTGTGTGCAGTTCTAGTCATCCATCTACAGGAAAGATATCAATAAGCTTGAAAGAGTGCAGAGAAAATTTACGAGGATGTTGCCAGGACTTGAGGACCTGAGTTATAGGGAAAGGTTTAATATATTAGCACTTTATTCCCTGGAGCGCAGGAGAATGAGGGGAGATCTTATAGAGGTAAACAAAATTATGAGGGGTATAGATAGAGTGAATGCATGCAGGCTTTTTCACCTAAGGATGAGTGAGACTAGAACGAAAGGACATAGGTTGAGGGTGAAAGGTGAAATATTTAAGGGGAATCTGAGGGGAAACTTCCTCACTCAGAGGGTGGTGTGAGCGTGGAACGAGCTGGCAGAGGAAGTGGTAGATGGGGGTTCAGTTGTAACTTTTAAGAGAAGTTTGAATAGTTACATGGATGGGAGGGGTTTGGAGGGATATTGTCTGGGTGCAGGTAGATGGGACTAGGCAGAAGTTCAGGTCGGCATGGACTAGATAGGCCAAAGGGCCTGTTTCTGAGCTGTAGTGCTCTATGACTCTATGACACCAACATTGTCCAATCTTTGACCATTTAAAAAATATTCAGTTTTTCTGTTCTGTGCACCAAAGTGGATAACTTTAAAATTTTTCACATGATATTCCATCTGCTAAGTTCTTCCCCACACATTCAGCTTGTCTATATCCCTTTGAAGCCTCTTTACATTCTCCCTATTTGCAATCCCATTTCATTTTTGTATTATCAGCAAATATGGAAACATGACGTTTGGTTCCCCCAGCCAAGTAGTTGATATGGATCATAAATAACTGGGGCCTGAGTAGCAATCCATGTAGTACCCCAACAGTCACAGCTTGCCATCCATTCATTCCCATTCTATTTCCTATCTGATGACCAATTTTAAACTTATATCGGTATATTACCTCCAAATGCCTGTGCATTAATCTTGTTGACTAACTTCCTGTGTGGGACCTAATTGAAAGTCTTCTGAAAATCCAACTGCACCACATTAACTATTCTACCGGTCACATCCTCAAAGAACACCAATAGATTAGTCAAAAGTGATTTTCCTTTCATAAGTCCATGCCAACTCAGTTCAATCCTATTATTCTTTCTAAGGTGCTCTGTTATTACATCCATCATTATAGATTCCAACATTTTGCCTGCTGCTGACATCATGCTCACAGGTCATTAGTTCTCTGCCTTCTCTTTCCTTCCCTTCTTAAATAATGAGGTCATTTTTGCTATCGTCCAATTCACAGGAATAATTCCACAACCTGTATAATTTTGGAAGATTATAACCAAAGTGTTCACTATCTTAAAACTCTTCATCAGGTCCTTGGGATTTATCAGCTTTTGTTCTCACCAATGTTGTACTACTTTTTAATAACACTAATTTCTTTCAGTTCCTTATTATTGCCAGACATTTCCTTCTTGGGCATTTCTGGAAAATTATTAATGTTTCCTTCTGTGAATTCAGAAACAAAGTAGTTGTTTAATCCCCTTGTCATTTCCTGATTCCCCATTATAAATTCTCCTGTTTTGTATCCAATATTTCTTTCCAATATATGTTCTTGCTAGTCTTTTCCCTTTTACACACCTGTGGAAGCTCTTACAGTCTATATTTATATTTCTTGCTAGTTTACTCTCATATTCTATCTTGCCTTTCATTATCAATATCTTGGTTCTTCTTCACTGAGTTTTAAAATGCTCTCAATATGCAGAACCACAGATATCTCTGGCAACTTTATAAGCCTCTACTGGCTGAATGGATGTGAGTAGGGAATCATCACACACCTTCAAAAGGAGGAAGGCTGAGTTTCTCAAGAGATACTTGAGATTATAAAGTCTAGAAGGGGGCAAGAAGTCAACAGTTACTTTAATTTGCTTGATTTCTTTCAGGACTGTTCTGAATTTCCCTATTTGTTTTCTCAAAATGACATTAGGAGTTCCCTGTATATTCTTGTTTTGCTCCTTTTCAAAGGGCAGCAAAGTAGGGTAATTTTCATACAGACCCACCATTACTGGATGTGACAGATTGGATAAGATTTGGATAGAATTTGTTTTGTGTCATTTTTTAAATTAATTTTATTTCTCTGAAATCATATTAATTATACGGGGAAAAGTAAATGGATTATGGACATATTTGGCTTGGTTTGCAGTGTAATAGTTCAGAATTCAGTGTTGGTTTACATGAAATTAAGCAAAATGACACTTGCAGCCATGAACAATAACAGAATCTGAGTGGAATATGTTTTGGGTGCTCGCACCAAGCATCAACCTGTTTTACAAGTCAGCAAAGCTCAGAAAATGAAAATCATGAAGAGTGTAAAGCAGGCTGCACATTGACGACTGCCCAAGACATATTCCATCCCAATGAGTATGTTAGTGCAAGTTTTCTTATTCATTTTTGGGATGTGGATGTCATTGACAAGAAGAGAATTTACTACCCATTCCTAGTTGCCCTGATACAACTGAATGGCTTATTTAGCCAGTTCAGAGGAAATTCAATTGTCTGCTATGTTGGAGTGATCCCAAAGCAACAAATGTCAGGGTAAAGATGAGAAGTCTCCTTGCCTGAAAAGCATAGGCCTAGCATTTAAAGACAGAAAATAAAAACATGTAAGTGAACTATAAGTAAATCCCAAAACATAATTTGTCTTTCAGTTATATGCAGAACTACAGGCATTTCCCTGCAAAATCTGGGCCTTTAATGAAGCATTTATGGTTTTCAAAAACCTGGGAGCTTCCTTGTCACTGAGTTCAACTTTTCAAGCTGGAATGGAAGGTTGAGAGCTCATGGGTTCTGCATTTTTAATCAAGTGCCCCATATTGTCAGTACAATAACACAAGCATCTCCCTTTTTTCTACAAATTTTCCATTACTTTTCATCAGTGGTAAGTCAGTACATGTCATACATTATATATGGCCCTTCCTCTTCAATATAGATCAGTGTCAAACCAGGTTATGGCATTTACCATTGAAAGACCAAAAAAAATGCTTGTCATCATGTTTTATACATCTTTTCACTTCTGGCTCCCTCTTTCTGATCTTGATTTTGAATGTATTCCTCTGTTCCTGGCATGTCGCCATCCCTGTGCGTTTGTACTATCTCCGCACTTGGACATTTGTCTCCGTGTCAGTGTTCTTGATATGTGAAAATCTCTCTGTGTTTAATGTTTTCATTCTTTTCATCTTTCTGTCTTGCAGGATGTGTTTTACCAGTAATATTCTTCTCTGTCATGGTTCTGTATGTGTATGTGTGGATCTTAAATTTGAGCCTGCACTTGCTTTAGCTGGACTTTCTTATATTACTTGGCTTAGTTTTTCACTGAGGCATTGGGAGAGCATCTCCTTCTGTTCCTCCCCTTCTATTCTGTGTCTCATGAGAGTTGCACTCCTGTTTTTCTGAGAACAATCTGAATTTTAACATAAGGTGCTAGGCAAATTTAAGAAAACAATCACACATCCTTCCATGTATGGAGCTATGCTGTGTCTTCTTTCCATATTCAAAATAAATATGTTGAAAATGATCTCAATGCTAATTAATAATAAATGCATTCATATGAGATTCCCTTGCCGTCTGTAATAATAAAGTTGCTAAAGTGTTGAAAGTAAGTGGGTTAACAAAAATTATTAAAGTAGTATTTGAAAATTAATCTGCTAAAATGCTCAATTTCAAAGCAACAGGACTGAGTTCTCAATTTTACATTGGCAAGGAGTGGGCAGGATAATTGGTTCTTTGTTGATGTTAAAATGTTTCACGTGTTTAATTTCCTCTGTTGGTGAAGGGAGCATGTGCAAAACTCTTTATGCCCAAGTATGGTGTGGTTAAAGTTAATAACTCCTAGTGCAACTGGCAAGCTCAGTACCCCTGATATTTCCCTTATCTTTTCACCTTGAATCTCTCCATTTCAGCATTGTATATTTCTGTCTGTTTTGAGTCTCTTCCTATGTTGTCAGGGCTTTAGAATCAACAGGGATTTCTGTTTTGAAAGAGAAGATGTACAAATAGTCAACGATATCAGCCTTGAAATTGAGAACAGAACCTCTTATAAATTGCATGTTTTTAAAAAGTGGTTTGAAATTAATTTTTAAAAGGAATGCTTCATTTATAAGATTGGTTATGGTTAGTGCCTCATGATGCTCAGTTTTCATATCTGTATCTTGGGGGATGGGAAGCAATCCTCCCTGTCACTCAGACCGGTTCCTTGCATTGGCATTGTCACAAATGGGCTGTTATTGCAAGGATGACAACGTGACATAAATGTAAAAGGCTTTGCTAATGGAACTGCAGGAATGCAAAATATCTGAGAGTGTGCTTATATCACCCAAACTCACTGTAAATGCTATGATTATCCTTCAATGTCCCTCAAGCTAGTTAGCTGGTATAATGGATGAAAAGTATATTGATCAATGATATATGTTGCTAGGAATAGTTTCATGTGGTATAATAAACCTTTGCATTGAGATCAGGACATGGAATACTGGCCTCCGCTGGCCTCCAATCCAGAGTCCATTCAATTTATATTTTGCTCATTCAGTTTAATTGGCATGTCTCAACCAGACAAAGTGGTGGGTTCTTAGATTCCTTTTGGGAGATGGGCAGAAGAGCTATGAATATGGGCACAGTACAATCCAGGCAAAGTTCCACTCGTGTATTCCGGGATTTGCCACAAAACTGGCTGGACATAAAGTGAGAGGAACAAAATGCAGTCCTATACTAGCAGTGCACATTGCTGCCTCCATTTTATATAGTTAGCATTTCCAGCTTCTGTTAAAATTGCTGGGCTGTGTATCCAAAGCTCCTGGTTCTGCACTAGGCATTATCAGCTTCAGAATGTCTAATAAAACATTGCTCAGGCTCATAAGACATGGCTTATGGGCTGTTATTTGTACGAGTTCAAGCAAGATGTACCACAAACTGGACTAGAAGGTGTTCCAGACGATACATCTAAAGTGAACTGCCTGCAATAGAATGCACAACAAGAACGGTTTCAACTCATTTTCTTCCTTGGAATAACAAACCTTAACAGCTCCATGTGAACCAGCAGTCTCCACCACCAGGTAGGACAAGGCATCAGAACCATGGGATATCACATCCTCCCAGATCTTCCTCCAAGTTACACAATGTGATATAGAAGTGATTTTTGTTCCTTTTTGCAATTATAATGACTTTGATCTAATCTACAGTAAGCACTCTCGTTATCATTTGTGCTGCTACTGTAAAGGTATTTGGGTCTCAGCCTACAAGTGCAAGTATCTTTTGTTTTATCCTTGTCAGATATCAGGCTTCTGTTTCCACATCACCTAGACACCATAGTTCAGAGCAGGAGGAGCATTTGGAACAGGAGGGAAGTTTGGTGAGAGAGCGGGAGGAAGAAAGGAGAGATGTTGATGATGATATTGGTCACGAACAAAGTGTATCATTGAGCTGAGAGCACCATCTCAGATTCTGGCACTGCAAGGGCTAAGTAGGTTAGGCAAGAAGGAAAGAGGCCGCAGGGAGATCCATTAGGCATAAGACACAGGAAATGTGACGTGGGGGTTCACTGGATTGACAGGCTGGGTGTGAGGGCAATCCATCCATCTGGTCTGTCCCAGAGGACCACGATTAACATGTTGTCGGGAGGAGGCTGAGATGCAGATACATTCAGAGATGATGAACATGTCACAGGATGCTGTCCAGCACCAGGACATTATAAACTCTGCTCTGGAGGTCACACACATTTCTTTGCAACAACTCAGTGTTAACCCCATCACACAGTGTCTATAGGTTCAGGAGTTGGCTGTTGTGGAGTCACAGACAATGGCCACATGAAGTCCCTGTATGGGTGCAGAATCACCCTAATCCCGTTAGAGTTCTGGTGTCTGCCCCACAGGAGCAACTTGAAGCTCTGAAAGAACAGTGAAAGTATGTGGGGAGCAGCTTGATATCATCATTGAGCAAAGAGATAGCACAAAATGCTCTCATTGAGCAATGAACTGTCATTTTGGTTGTTGCTTTAACTGGACTCAGGGATGCAATCCATGAGTAGCTCCAGGAGCCAAGAGATGTTACATTTTGGCAGCTGGCTGTTCTGCATGAAGAGAAAGATGACTCCTATCAGCAGATTGGTGTCCTGCATGAGTAGAGAAATGCCACAAAAGAACAGACTACTGTCCTACAGCAGCAGAGAGATGCCACACAAGAACAGGTCGCTGTCCTACAGCAGCAGAGAGATGCCACACAAGAACAGGTCACTGTCCTACAACAGCAGAGAGAGGCCACACAAACACATTATTGCTGTCCAGCAGCAGCCGAGATAAGGCATGTGGGAAGTTGTTTCTCTTCTGAAGGAGCAGGGACATGCTTCCTCCCAACTCACACAGCTCTTCATTGTGGGCTGATTTCTGGTCAGATAGCTCAGAGAGCTGACTTTGAGGAGATGAGTGAAGACCCTCATACAGGAACTATCAGCCAACTCAGCTCCAGTTCAGAAGGTTGAAATGATAGTGGTGCAGTTGGAGCGTCAGCAGGGTATTGCACCATTGGCTACCCATCTCCTGTGTGGTCACTGATGAGGTCAGGCATGCTGTCAAGGATCGTGCCGGAAGTGCCCAGTCCAATTTTGTTATTCATGCAATTTTACTTAGAGGTGCTCTTCAATGTAATATACTTGGGATAAAACTGAAACTGGATCATGTAGCACCTAAAATAAAGGTGCAAAGAGATCCATTGGCTTGGTTGCCCTGTTTTGATTTGGGCTGATTTTCAGTTTGAATTATTAGTATAAAGTATAACTCACAGTTTTACCTTTTATCCAAGTTGTCAGATTTATTTTGTGGATCAGAACCCACAATACAGTGATGTGTCTGAACTTATTGAGAGAAATTTTCAAAAAATGTAAATTAAATATTGCTGCTACTTTGTCCATTGTGCAGAGTTCGTCTGGAAATGGTTACTTGTTGAATTTAACAACAAAAGATACAAGATGTACAATATTCGAACTCAGTAATCAGAAACAAACTGTAGATCTGGCTCAGAACAGAAAAGGCAGTCTGAATTCAGTTACATTATTTGCCACATCACATACTGATAGTTTTAATAAGGAACTTGTTCATAATGTGCAACTCTTCCATCAGCCATCCCCTTTCATATGATGGCTGATGATTTCATGCTACAATTCATTGATTCAGTTGTGTATACTCTCAATTATCAAGTATACATTGAGGAGATAATATACAAAGCATTTTAAATGTTCAAAAATGATGGGTTTGAGGTGAACGGTGAGCCATGCGATCAGTGGCCAGAAACTGAACTGTCCATGTAAAAAGCAGACATTTGATAACCAAGATGGAGATAAGGACATGGCTAAAATCTTTGGCAGTCTAATGTCAGGGAAGGAAATTAGTTCTGGCCCTTTCAACTGAATGATTGGAATGGAGTTTAACTGTGACAGCTTGTGATATATGTGCACATTTACTCTGGAAGTCCAGAAAACACTTGGGCAAATGGTTGATAATGGAGTAAAAAAATTGAGCTTGACTTAGTGAAACCAAACTTAGCAGAGGATCATGTAAAAATGAATTCTTTTGCCTTCTTTGCTGCTATGAGCAATTGACCAAATGTTCATTCCTTCTCCTTAATTCTTTCTCATCTCTTAAGTTACTGAGCCCAAATGTAAGTTCCAGATGAAACATATGAGTTGGCAGAACAGCACCTGGAAAGCATGGTCTGTGTCACTGTTTCTCCTTTTAATTAATGCTAAATGACTAGCTCATCTGTAAAATGACAACCAAACACCAAGATCACGACCATTCCTACCCCAGCCCCTTGAGCTACTGCAGCTCTGAGCAATTATGGTGCTAAAGTCACACAGGATTGTACCTGGGAGCTTTATATAACCAATTAGTTCTGTAATAAAATGGAAGTAGGACAAACAAAGCTACAACAGCAATAATTATGGATATGATCCTTTTGTTCTGACTGTTGTGTAAATATAATTGATTCAGATTTCAAATTGTACATTTTGGGGTATTCACAGACTGGGGAAAATGTCAAAATAAATAGCAGTAGCATCAATATTTTCCATTTTAGTTTGGTTGCTTTAATTTAAAATTGCTTAAGCAATCGAAAAATAAGTTAACAATTTTCTGTAAACTGCTTTTACCAACCACTGGAAAGACTAAATATTATTTTTTAAAATCAATTATCCATTTTTAATTTTTTCTAAAAATTATTTAAATTACACTCTCAAGTCTACTGACACTGTAACAAGCAAAAATGTTGAATGTGCTATTTTGAATCAGTCAAAATAACAACCATAGGACTGCTATATGAACTCATTAAATATTAGTGCATTAATAGATTATTTATCACATTCACTTATTAAAAGGATGTCAAATAGGAGTAAATGTTATTTTTGACAATGCACTGGAATCAGTAAATGAATGATCAAATTTTACAGAGGAAGATACTTGGAATCTTATCAGAATGTGGGAGTTCTTGCCTGCCTCCCCCATTCTTGGTACATCTTGACATTCATAGCCCATATCTCCACTCTCAATGTGTCCTCTTGTTACAACTCTGCTCTGATCTTAGTCTGAATAATATTTGGCTGCTGACCAAATGTGAAAAGCAAATTACAGAGTAAGTTCTGTACAAGTGTCGTAATTCTAAATTGCCTGAGTAATCCATTGGCTTTGATTCCAAGAAAATTATTTTCCAAAGACAGTAGAGCATAAATTTGTGATTGTTCAAATAGATGGCAAAAGGCTTTGTGCATTGTAAACATTAAAATTAACTACTTTAATGAGAATAAAATAAAGAACAGACTTGAAGTGACTAAAAGGGCTGTTCTGTTATTCTGGTTCTGGTACGCTGCTGCCACTCATGCCACTATGGCAGTCATGGGACCTTTCACTTTTCTGTTTGTTTTGGTGAGTTGAGGACAGCTGATGTTTTAAAAATGCAGCCGTAAGTGAACTGGGAGAGACATTTCCCTAGGGAAGTAAGGGATAGAGGAGGAAGGGAGACATGGGTGGAGAATAATGCAAGATATTGGTTCTATCTGTGGTGGAAATGGTGGGAGTAACAAAGTCTTTTGTGCGGGAAAAGTGGAGAGGTTGACCACAAATTGGGAGGTTTACAATGAGGGAGAGATTAAGGGAAGATAGGAGGGCAGTGAACTGAGCAGAGAGCAAGTTTATTTTGTTCACCCAACAAAGGTAGTTGCTAGAGGGCATGAATTTAAAGTGAGAGGGAGTAAGTTCAAAGGAGATGTACGGGGCAAGTTTTTTACACAGAGTGGTTGGTGCCTGGAATGCATTGCCAGGAGTGGTAGGGGAGGCAAATATGATAGAGGTGTTTAAGAGCTCTTAGATAGGCACATGAATGCGCAGAGAATGGAGGGATATGGACATTGTGTCGGCAGAAGGGATTAGTTTAGTCAGGCATTTAATTATTTGTTTAATTAGTTTGGCACAACATTGTGGGCCGAAGGTTCTGTTCCTGTGCTGTACTATTCTATGTTCTATGCTTGTTTATGTGTATGTCTGAAAGAGAGACAATTATAATCTGTAACAGAAAAGGTTCTTGCTTAAGGGTAAAAGCGAACATCCAAAACCTGTTGATCTTTTGAAAGACTTAAGTACTAAGTAGAATCCATCCTGTTTCCTAAATCACAAATTTCCTTTGTGTAGTCTTTTGTTATTTATCCACATGAACACATAAATAATATTCCATTTGTCTTTTAAGAGAAAATGAAGACTATCATGATGCTTACTCTAAAATCCCCACAGAACCACTGATCAAAAAGTTAGGTTTAATATTACAGGGACAAGTATAGGGTTAGTTGCAAAGCCCTGGAGAGGTCCTGCTTCATGAAGAGCTGATTACTCACTCACCATGACAAAGAAAGGGACAGCCACTGATAAAGAAAGAATTCCACTGGCCTTCCTGCATCATCTTAAATGGCCCACAAATGGCTCTTTCTGGATCAGAGTTGGCTTTGTAAATACGGGACCGGGTAGCTTCCAGGGAGCCACATGTGTGGCATCGGTGCTGTTTTCTATATAAAAAGGTAACACTAATGAATGATCTGTACAAGAATGTAAAGGTTTGCACTGTTTTGTAATTGTATATAGTTTGTCTTTTATTATGAATAAAGTTTATTTTGTAAAATAAAAAGATCAGAGTTGGCTTTGGGGAGGGTATCAGGAATTGGATCCAACTGCTCTAAACAGATATCAGTAGCGCAGTCCAAATCAATGGGTGGGAAACAGACAGCTTCCCCATTTAGTCTGGAGTCAGGCAGGGCTGCCCTCTCTCTCCTGTCTTGTTTGTCTGCTGCATAGAATCCTTTACTGAATCCATCAGGAAGGACAAGAGCATCAGAGGGATGACATTGCCAGGCAGTGAGGGCACCCTGGCGAAAACCTCCCTGTACATGGACGATGTCGCTGTCTTCTGCTCGGACCCAAGGTCAGTTCGCAGATTGATCAACATTTTGATGCGACCAGTTTGAGTTGGCATCCGGGGCCAGAGTTAACCGCATGAAGAGCGAGGCCATGCTCTTCGGCAACTGGCCCGACCGATCCATCATCCCCTTCACCGTCAGGCCTGACTACCTGAAGGTGCTGGGGATCTGGTTTGGAAGAGCTGGGGCGTGCAACAAAAATTGGTGGGAGCGGATTTGGAAGGTGAAGCAGAGACTGGGACAGTGGGAACAGTGCTCCCTCTCAATAACTGCGAAGAACTTGGTCATCAGGTGTGAGGCGCTCCCAGGGCTGCTATACTTGGCGCAGGCGTGGCCTGTTCCTCGCTCCTCTGGCTCAAAAATCACCCATGCCGTCTTCCGGTTCATCTGGGGATCCAAGATAGAGCGGGTCCAATGAGTCGCCATGCACAACTCCCTAGACAATAGGGGCAAAAGCATCCCCAATGTCGCCCTCATCCTGATGACCACCTTCGTCTGTGGCTGCATCAGGCTGTGTGTGGAACCAAAGTATGTGGGCACCAAGTGTCACTACGTGCCGAGGTTCTACCTGTCCCTGGTGTTGCGAAGGATGGGCCTGGCCATCCTTCTGATTCTCTGATCTACGGGCTGTTCCTGGGGACACGCACAGAGACGGACATCAACTGCTGCTGGAAGGTTATCAACTCTGTGAAAGACGCCCTTTGGTCTGCCCTAAACTTGTTGGTCTTCCAGCACTGCGAGATGTCCATAAGGGAATGCTGCCAACTAGCACATTCCAGGCTGCAGGAGTACATGCTGAGGGATGCACTGAAGCTGGGTGCAGCCAATGCAAGGGCTCAGTGGGGAAGGACTACAGTTTAGGGTTCTTCTGCCACTGGAGAGGGAGGGGGTGGGGTCAGGCGAGAAAGCCCTAAATATTGTAAATACGGGACTGGGTAGCCCCCAGGGAGCCACACGAGTGGCATTGGTGCTGTGTTTTTTGTATAAAAAGGTAACACTAATGATTGATCTGTACAAGAATGTAAAGGCTTGCACTGTTTTATTATTGTATATAGTTTGTCTTTTATTATGAATAAAATTTATTTTGGTTTAAAAAAAAGATCAGAGTATAATTCCACACCTCGGCCTCTCTGAACTAGATCCCCAGCACCTTCAGGTGGTCAGACCTGACGGTGAAGGGGATGTTGGATTGTTTGGACCAGCTGCTAAACAGCATGGCCTCGCTCTTACCGTGGTTTACTCTGGCTCCCTATGCCAACTCAAACTGGCATAGGGGACCAGAGTAAACCACAATAAAAGTGTGGTTTTGATGAGATCCAATGTCATCATCATCCTGAAGCCATGGAAAGTAGCCAATGACCTGAAGTATTATTGGCCATTCTCATTTCTCTGCATGACCTATGCGTTCATTCTTCAATAAACCAGTGCCATTACTGATGCTTCTCTCCCCTTTGAGAAGGTAGGCTTTGGGTCCCAACAAACCTGTGGTGGACAAGTTCATGCTGACATTGTACACTGTGGTCAGTTTTCACTATGGACACATGTCATAAGCCACATTCATATACTTATCATATGCTGATGTCACAGTGTGGACAGACAGTCTGATGCTCTCCATGCTGTGGCCATTTTTAAACAACTGAAAAATGAGTGCTCTCCTATGGGATTAGATTAGCAAGTGATATATCCTCAACAACGGGCTGTCCCAGCTGAATGTTCTTACTTCTGTACTCTTAAGTTTCTACTTAAGTGATATGTTTGTCACCACATTGGGGAAGTTTACCTACTCTGATGATGGCTAAATACTTCCAGAAGTGGAGGCTGTGGCCAAACTTGGAACAATCCACAGTCACTGCATTCCACCTCAGACAACCACAACACTCCATGTTAACCTTGTCGGGAGTACATTGGCTTAGTGTGATCTATGACAGGTCACTGACTTTTTGTGATCATTCAGGGTTATTTTGCAGCCAACTCCAAAACACAGGCTGACATAATTCACAAATATGTGGCACTCCTTAGGGGTTACCAGAGGGGTGTTCTACAGATCTCTGCTCTTGCGCTCCCTTCCTTTACTATGCTCTGGTTTGGTTGGTGAGCAGCCAGTCAATGCTCACACTCTCACAGCTGAACTGGGCTACACGGAGCGCACTGGAACCTTAAAGTTGACTCCAATTCAATGGTTCCTAGAGCCGTGAAATATTGCCTGCTCGCCTTAGATCCATCAAAATGCTGTGAAATCCTGTGTGAACCATCAGTAATTTACACCTACAAATACACTGTGACCTTTCTGACTAAAAGACCTCCCACCCACCCCCACCCAACTCCAACTCACTGCACAGTTTCAAAGAATCATTTCTGGTCCCACTACCATCACCTCATCCATTTAAAAAGCAACAGAAAATGGAATGAAGCATGGACTGAAAACATTATCCAAAGCAAAGAACTCTCTCAAGATGCAGTAACAAAGCTGGCTGGGTTTCACCAGCCCCGAAGGATATGGCTAATTCAGTATGTGATTGGACACCAGGGAATGTGTGGTAACCTGGATCAAATAGTGGCCATATTATCACATCCTGCATTTGATGCAAATTCAATGAAGATATGATTGAGATAAGCACACTTTCCAGAAAGGCCACAGCGTGCCTCAAACTAAACTTATCAATATTGCTCCAGCCATGAGCAAGAAGTTCTGTGGTTGTATCTTCAGGCCTACACAGTTACATGTGCAAATAAAAATGAAGAAAAAACTGCAGATGCTGGAAATCTGAAATAAAAACAAAAAATAAGGAGTTCTTGGGTGTGTACTCATACATACTGAGTTCTATGGTATTGGTATTGGTTTATTATTGTCACTTGTACCGAGGTACAGTGAAAAGCTTGTCTTACAAACTGATCGTACAGGTCAATTCATTACACAGTGCAGTTACATTGAGTTAGTACAGAGTGCATTGATGTAGTACAGGTAAAAATAATAACAGTACAGAGTAAAGTGTCACAACTACAGAGAAAATGCAGTGCAATAAGGTGCAAGGTCACAACAAGGTAGATCGTGAGGTCAGAGTCCATCTCATTGTATAAGGGAACTGTTCAATAGTCTTATCACAGTGGGGTAGAAGCTGTCCTTAAGTCTGGTGGTACGTGCCTTCAGGCTCCTGTATCTTCTACCCGATGGAAGAGGAGAGAAGAGAGAATGTCCTGGGTGGGTGGGGTTACCTTCAGGACAGAGGGAGAGATTGTAAACTTGTGAGTATTAAACTTATTGCAGTGGGCTGCCTGAGTTCTTTCCAAACTTAAACTTTATATCTGAGTGCAACAACACATTTCAAGTGATGTACAATGATCTACACCAGTCTGAGTTGGACAGGGTGCAGGGTAAGGAAAATTTGCGAAAAGAGGAGCAGAACTGAAAACAAGGCAAAGAAATGATAAAATGACCTTACAGAAATAAAAGTTTAAAATGAATTGTGTATAAAAGATGCAGAATGAAATCAGAAAGTTAAGACAAGGTTCAAAGACAAGATTAACAAAAAAATGTAAACTGAATGTGAAGGAAATGCCATTTGAAGCAGATCCCTAGTTTTTTGGGTGGTAAACAACATTTTGCCATTTTACAGATTCTATTCAATTTTTCTTCCCTTTTTATCTCCTCATTTCCAGAATCTTGCTGAGGCTTTTGATTCCATGGGCACTTTGGCATGTTATTAAAATGCTCATATTTGCACTGGGGCCCAGACAGTGACTGTAGCAGGACACTCAGCAATTATTTTAAAGATTGATCCTGTTCCCACCTCATGTTGAGACTGGAATGGATTTCCTTGTCATTTTCAGGCTGACCCGTTAAGAAGTAGACGCAGCAGCAGTCAGGATGCATTTCTTTCAATCATTGCTCAATTTATGCCAAGTAGCAGTGTTTGGATTGTCTGAAATGCTGCTTAAAGTGTTCCTACACAAGGGACTATGAGCCTCTCCTTTTTTTTGTTGATCTGTCAGTTGGACTCCAGCACCTTTTTCTTGCATTATACCTTGGGATCTTCTTCTGAAAGTGACAACGAATGCTATTTTCCCTGGCACTTTGAGGGTGCATATGTTCAAATGTCACATTAATGAATGAGCTGTGTCATCCATCTGATTTAACCTGCAATACCCGAGCAACAATGGGCCTCAGGAATGCCCTTGTCAGGGTGGAGTCTGTTTAGATGTGGTGCAACTTGAAAAGAAAACTGTTGCTACTCTTTAGTACCTCTCACTCGCGACACCTAACTGTCCCTCAGTGCTCAAGTGGTTCTCTCTGCAGTCTACCTTCTGGAGCACTACTGCATATGAGCCCAGCACCTGCTCCCTGAATGTACCTGGTCAGGATCGCGGCCACAGGAGTCCCACTCTGCAATAAATCCACTGCCCTCTGTAGCAGAAGGAGAAAAACTGCTTTTGGTGTGGAAATTCTTTAGCCAGATGGTCAGATAAATCTGAAAGAAATTGAAGAGAATTCCCTTCTTTTCACCCCGTGGATCAATGGACAACTAATATGAGTGATGTGCAGATCTTTCAGGTATTAAGCATGTAACAATGACTTATTAGATTTTCATTTGGTTCATTTGTTCTAGCTCCCTAAAAGAGATGCTCAAAGGCACATTCTCTTGCTCTTTTCCACATCCTTTTAAGGGTTCCTTTTTGAAAGATTTAACATTTTTAAAGTAATGTTCGATTGTGGATGTCCTTTACTTTTTCTTTACTTGTTCAACAATTCTCTGCATAAAAGGATGTTCTCCTCATTTGCTTTGTTCTATGTGAGGATATCAAATGTATGACCAACTAGTTAATGACTTTCCAAGCTAGGGAATTTTTCTTTTAATCACAATTCACCTTTCTAAAAAGCCCTTGTAATTTTGAATCTCTATCAGATCTTCCCTTAGCCTTCTTCATTTTGGAGAAAAGAACTTCACTTTCTCTGGTCTTTTCTCATTGCTAAGAAGAGGAACCTATGTCAAAACTGTGCCTCCATGGAGCATTTTCTAACAGTAGTTTCATCACAACATATTGTGCTTGCAAAACATTTGTGTTAAGTGTACACCTGTTTGTCACTTCCACTGCTCCAGAATGGCAGTGCCTGACATTGCTGCTCTTCCTAGGCACAGGGCTTGTCCTTTCTGCTCCTCCTACATGCAATCTTTGCTCTTCCCTCCCAATTCCAAATAAAACTTCCCCCCTCCTCCCCTTCTGATGTGAGCCACTGCCCTTAAAGCTCCTTTATTAAAGTTGCAGAATCTCTCCTACCTTAAATATGTCGACAGAACTCACTTTTCCTTTGATAGGTTCACATCTAGCCCCCTTGGCTTGGAAGCTAACATCCCCCATCGCATCCTTTCTCTACTCTTCCTTTAAAGTCATGTTTGATGCTGTATCATAGGTATCGATGTCACGCTGATTTTCTCCTTGATGCATGAGACCTTAGAAATTCCAGTGGACCCAAAGGGGATGCTTTTGGTCATTGCTGCACCACATAAGAATGTAGCACTCTTCTCCCAGGGCTAGGCTCAGGAGCTCCTTCAGAAGGCATGAAAACAGGCCCCCTAAGTCTGCATTGATCATCAACCATCCATTTCCACTTATCCTACATTAATCCCATTTAAAAAATTCTCCACATATTCTCATCAACTCCCCCATGATTGCACCACTCACCACACACACTAGGAGCAATTTGCAATGACCAACTGACCTATCATCCTGCACGTCTTTGGGATGTGGGAGGAAACTGGAGTACCCGGGAGTAACCCAGGCGGGCACAGAAGAACATGTAAGCTCCACATAAACAGGACCCAAGATCAGGATTGAACCCAGGTCTCTGGTTCTGTGAGTCTGCAGCTCTACTAGCTGTGCCACTATGCCATCCCACTCACTTAAAGTGATTTGCCGGTCCAGTAAAGCCTCTGGCTAGCGCGGGCATCAGGCCCCAGTAGGTAAGTAGGTGGTTTGCAATTGAGCCAGCCAGCTGTCTCAGGGGTCAGGGATGCCAGTCGTCAGCATTGGCAGAGGAGGAAAATGGAGCAGCACCAGGAAAGAGGGGCAGAATCAAACGATGCAGATGGGAGGGTGTTTGTCGGAAGTGACAACCAAGGAGGGTTGGTAATTAGGAGGGCCACAGGTCAGAAGGTCAGGGCTGGGTGGGAGATCGGAGGTGCTCAGTGAGCTTAGTGCAAAGAAGGAAGGGTCCCAGTTTTCCACATCGATTTCTATTTGCAGAACACTGAGGAAACTATTGCTTATGTGACCCAGTTTCTGGGCTGTTGTGTGAATTATTCCACTGTGGGTCCATCACAATTGATCCTGTTGACTCCTCTCAAGAGGAGAGGAGTCTTCTTGCCTCTTCCACAGGCACATATTTCAAGCAGTGATTGAAGATAAGCACACAGGATTTCTTTTCTCTCTTTCCCTAGATAAGCTAACTCAGCACAGGCCAAGGACAGAACTCCCATGAGAAGCACTTATTCATAAACATTTGTCTCCCTCTTTTTCAAAAGATAGCTTTGTCTTCTATTCTTTGTTTTATTAGTCTTATTTAACTTTCTCTTACCCTTCTTTCTTTTTGTTGTTTGACTTGCTCTGCTACTGATAGTTTTGTAGTGATTAATCATTAACATTGCCACATTTATATTTGCCACTGTATTGTGTCCTCTTGAGATAGACTTTGAAGATGTTGACTATGCATTGTTATTTTTTTTAAAGCATGCTTTTTCAGAGGCAAAGGTGCCTTGAAAATACACCAGTTTAGCAACCATTTTTCCTGCACAAAATCAAATAAACCCAGAGTAGATCATCCTAGTGAACATTTCTGGATGAAATAGCAGCCATCCAGAACTTGGATTGGGCATTATCATGCACTGTTCACTTCAGCACTTCAGATGTTTCTTGACATCAGATGCACACTTATTCACACCACTTAATGACAACACAATGCCCATTTCCACTCTTAGTGACATAAATTGGAGCTTAGAATCTAATCTTTGACCTTCGATCAGTGGTCACAATATAACTTGGTATAGTTTAACAGTGTAACACAGTGTAACATTTTTCTACTTGGTTGCATTTATTGCTTGCATCACAGAGAGTGATACAGCACTGAAGTAGGCCCTTCAGCCCACTGAGTCCGTACTAAACGTCAGTCATTTACACTAATCCTTCTGTACTTGTTTCAGATTCCAGCATCTGCAGTTTTATTAGTTTTCCATCAGATTAATCTTACCTTAACCCATGTTATCCTCTCCACGTTCCCATGAACTTCTCCCAGATTCTACCATTCATCTACACAACAGGGGCAATTATTTTTTAATGTGGCCAATCAGTTGAGCTGCAGGTCTTTGGGATGTGTGAGGAAGCTGGACCACCCGGAAGAAACCCACAGGGAGAGAATGCAAATTCCACACAGACAGCACCAGAGATCAGGATCAAACCTGGGTCACTGGATTATCCCTAGGGATAGCAGTTCTACTAACTGTGCCACTGTGCTTCCCCTAGGGATAATCTGCTGACACTGGGAGGCCTGACTGGGCAGCCTTAGAACTCACTGCAGGCTGCAGACTACAGAGGGTGGTTTCTCCAGCATTTAACACTTGGGATACTCATTCAGCAGATGCCTCAGTAAGCGACTATGCTGGCAGCAATCTGTTACTAGAGGTATCTGTAAGACAATGGTTGGCCAAAACAGGTGAGTCGGGCAGAAAGCAAACACATGTGAAGAGCCTCCTCCCATAGAGTCTTCAGATGCTACCTGGACCTTTCTGCTGAACAATGTGTTTGAAGGCTCAAGATTCCCTAGGTTATTATCACTGAGATTTGTGGAATGCTGTGGGAAAACCTTCAGTCATGGCTCATACCTGGACTCCTCTGTCTTTGGATGTTTGGATGCTAAGGTCATTTTGGCTCTCAATTTCCTTGTCACAAGGTCTTTCCAAGCAGCCAAAGCAGGTCTCTACAATGTCTCCAATTTGCTCCTCACCATTGCATCAGAGAGATCAACTGGGCATTTGAGCAAATGGTGGAGGGGTGCTTTCAGTTACTTTGATTTCAGTGACCAATCTGTGATATCTCAGGCAGTGAGATATTACAATAATTTTCATTTCCTGTGAGTTCAGACAGCTATTGATTACACTTCTAATTACATCATCGTAATCCTGTATCCAGTATCTTTTTGGCCGATCTCATAGATTTTTGGGTGTTGGTTTAAGGAGGGTGAAATCCAGTTTCAGGGCATTGTGAGATTCTCCATGTGGTTCAGTAATAATTGGATTAGACATTCATTGGAAGACTTGTGATTTAAATCGCAGTAACTCTCTGAGGAAGTCCCTCATGGCCAGTCCAAAGCTACAGGTTTTAGATGTGATAAAGATTAAAATCTACTGAAAACTTTACAGCATATGAAAATCTGTAACTGAGTCTTCAGTTTTTTTTTTGCAAAATGGGCAATATGCAACAGAACTTAGAAAAGGTAAAACATCTTTCAAACAAATGTGTTTCTTCAGTTGTCTTGCAAAATTGAGAATGGAGAATCAGCTAGCTGCTTTATGTCCTGTCTGATGTTTGTTCTATCAAAGTCAATGAGAAACAAAAACTCGAGCAAGGAATGCATTGAGCTGCCACAGAAATGTTACTCATTTACTGCAGACAAATTTCACCCCCACAAGATGCAAGCTCTGCAGGCCAGGAAGAGTGGAAATGCAATGATGTCTGGGGAGGTGGGGTTGCAGTTTTTTGCAAAATGCAGATATGATTTATTATTTGCCTCATTTGCTCTGGAATGAATTATAATGGAATTCTGGTGTGAACCTTCCATCCACCTCTCCTCCACCCCAACACATACCAGAAGCAGCTCGATTCTCATGGTGTAGGTCTGGGGGCTGAAGCTGGAGAGATTGGGGTTGTTTTAAAATAATCCTGGGAATTTCACCCAGTTCATTCTGTCCTGTTAGTCACAATAGATGCCTGAGACCAGACTTGAGTCTCAAGAAGAACTGTATGAGACAAGTTAGCTGGGGCTAGAAGAAGAAATTACCATCTTAATACTGTTCTGGTATTTCCCTTGGGGAATAAGGCGATCTTTCTACACAAATCTCTGCCTCCCAGGACCTTGGAATACCCTCTTCGCGGTGGCTTTGTACTGATTCAATTTCTCATCAACATTCCCTGCTGCCCCCACTCCAAGAATAGAAATGGTGCCATTCCTAAAATTTCAGACAGAGTTACCAGCACTTCACAACGATGAAAAGTCCTGACTTGCCAGGTACTTGACTGTCAGAGGGAGCCAGCAGAATTCCAGGCCCATGATATTATCCATATATTTATGCTGATCCTATGACATTTTATGCAGTGTTGTTTAAATGCTGTTTGAAATTCTTCATCATAAGTGTAGATTTTGAATATTATTTATAAAAGTATTAAAAGTATTAAAATTGATCATTGAAAGAACACAGAAAGAAGCCACAAGATGGCAGCAGATAGCAATATTTCAAAATATTTCAATCTAGTCTTGACTACCTCCTCCCACCCTGCTTCTGAAAAGGATGCCATCTATTTTTCTCAATTTGTCCATCTCCATCACATCTGTTCTTAATATGAAACCTTCTGCTCTAGAGTTTCTGAAATGTCCCCCTCCTTCAAGAAGAGTGGCTTCTCCTCTGCCACGGTTGATGGAGCCCTCACATGTATTTCCTCCATTTCCTGCTTGTCTGCTCTTAATACCATCTCTTCCCCCGTCCACCCCAGGCAGAACAGCAACCTTTCACCCCTCCGGCCTCCGCATCCAACACATCATCCTCTGCTATTTCTGCCAGCTTCAATGCAATTTAACTAGCACTCATACATTCCCCTTCCCCCTCCCCTCACCCCCTCACCCCACACCCTTTCTGCTTTCTGCAAGGACAGCTCTCTTCAGGATTCCCTGGTCCACTCATTCCTCCCCACCCAGCCCTCCCTGTCCCCTGGCACTTTCTCCTATAACACCAGTCCTTTCACATTCCCCCTCACTACTATCCAGGGCCCTACATCGCTCTTCCAGGTGAAGCAGAGGTTCACCTGCGCCTCTTCTAACCTGGCTTCCTGCATTCTGTGCTTGCAATATGGCCTCCTCTACATTGGTGAAACCAAGTGTATGCTAGACAACTGTTTTATGGGGCACCTATGCTCTGTCCATCTCGAGCTTCTGTCCGTATATCGTTTTAACTCTCCTTCTCACTCCCACACCA
This sequence comes from Pristis pectinata, assembly GCF_009764475.1. NCBI lineage: Eukaryota > Metazoa > Chordata > Chondrichthyes > Rhinopristiformes > Pristidae > Pristis > Pristis pectinata. The sequence continues at coordinate 29,154,468 of NC_067416.1, forward strand.
AGTTGTCTTTCCCCGACCTCCTCCATTGCTACAGAGAGGCCAAACGCAAATTGGAAGAACAACATCACAGGTTCTGCTCGAGTAGCTCACAAGCCAATGGTATGAACACTGAATTTTTAAACAGGCAAGCATGCCAGATGCCTTCTTCACCACCCTGTGTATCTGTGTTTCCACTTTCAGGGAACTATGGACTTGCACCTCAAGGTCCCTCTGTTCATCAGTATTACTTAGCGCCCTGCCATTCACTGTATGTGTCCTCATCCCTATTCTATTTCCTGTATACCTTCTACATCTGTTTGACTTGGTGTAAACTAATGTTTTACACCATTGTATAATAGCATAAGTTTAATGGCAGGGATGATATCTTAACCGGGAGAAGGATTGAACTGGCCCAGAATCTTTAGCTCAAAGAAGAAAAGGCTGTGTCTTCTAACAGGGAGCTTTAAAATTATGTGGACTAACACTGTCAATGTAGAGGAGATATATTCAGTTGTGGGTGAGTGCAAAGCTTCAGCCCACATATATAATTACTAATAAAATTAAATAAGGAGCTTCATTGACTATTTCTCACAAGCAGTGGGTAGTGCATGAAGTTTACTATCATATGGATTAGTTGAGGGAAACAGTTCAGATGCTTTTAAGATAGATATTAGATACTACAGGAGGGAGAAAGGGAGGGTTAGATGAAGTAGAATGGAGGCAGGCATCTGTGCATCAGAAACACAGGTGGAGTCTGGATGTGCTCTTTCTTTATGTTAAGTACAATGCAGTGTGTTAGATCAGAGGAATAATAATTGGAAAGATGATGTGGATGAACCAAATAGGGCATTGAATGAACAAATTCCAGGGACTGAAACACTATCTTGCAGGTCAGTGGAACAGAATTTTAAGTCAAACACTCTGCATCCACAGTGAATACAAGGACCAGGGGCTCATGTGCCTTCCTTGGTTGTGCTGATGAAAAATTTTACAACCATAATCTAAACCCATGTTTGCCTCCAGCTGGGATGAGTATGCATTCCATTTCCTTACTCTGAAGGATGGAGATGAAGTCTGTTGTTGTACCTACAGGAAAGTTGTCAATAAGTTTGATAGAGTGCAGAGAAAATTTACACAGATGTTGCTGGGACTTGAAAAGTGAATTATAGAGAAAGGTTGAATAGGTTAGGACTTTAACCCCTGGAGTATAGGAGAATGGGAGATCTTATAGAGGTACACAAAATTATGAGGGGTATAGATAGGGTGAATGCATGCAGGCTTTTTCCCCTCAGGCTGGGTGAGACTAGAACTAGAGGACATGGGTTTAGGGTGAAAGGTGAAATATATAAGAGGAACTTGAGGGGAACTACTTCACTCAGAGGGTGGTGCAAGTGTGGAATGAGCTGGCAGCAGAAGTGGCGGATGTGGGTTCAATTGTAACATTTAAGAGAAGTTTGGATAGGTGCATGAATGAGTGAGGTATGGAAGGTTATGGTCCTGGTGAAGGTAGATGGGACAAGGCAGAAAACCAGGCTGGCATGGACTAGATGGGCCAAAGGTCCTGTTTTTGTGCTGTAGTGCTCTGTGACTCTATGCATGATTACGTCTTCTGGAGTACCTCTTGTCCACTGTTTGATTTTCTAACAATCTTCTCCAGTCTTTTGCTCTTTCTTTTCCCTTGATGCTCCCTGAGGTGTCGTTTTTGAGAGACTGCTGATGCTCAGGATGATGCCAGACCTTTGCAATCTCCTCTTTTGATGATGTTAAATGGAAACTGTTATTTCCTAGCTTAATTGACTGCTGTGCATATTCTTTTAATTTTCTGGTGAGAAAATCCTCTGGATCTTATGATCGTAATTCGTTTCAAATGTTTCCCAAAGGTTTTCAGTGTTGGCTTTGATTGTCTACGTTCCACAGCTGTGCACAACAAAGAGTTTTGTTCAAGCTAATTATGGTGGTAACATTAATGTCCTTACTTTCTATACTGTTGTCATTTTGGGTATGTCTGTAGTTCCTATTTATGCCCTTATTTCCACAGTTAGCATTTCATTTGAGGTGATGGTGGAGCCCAGGTATTTGACCACTTTCAGCTTCCAGCCATTCATTATTATGTTTGTGTTAATAACTGCACTGATGTTAATTTAAATTTTCTTCTTTCACACTTACTTTCATCTCAGCTCTTTAAATGTCCATTCTTTTTCTCAAGTCTTGTTTTTCGATCTGGCAATTCTTGTTTATCTCCAGTCAGTAGGTCAGTTATCAGCAAAGTACAGGTTAGTAATAATCCTACCTCCTTATATGCAATTCCAGTAATATTCCCCAGCATCTTTTAAATTATGTTTTCCAGGAAGCTGCTGAACAAAAACTGTGAGGGAAGATATCCCTGATGAACACCTACTAATAGAGCCTATTGCTCTATTCTTAAACACTACTACTTGAAGTCTTATGCAAGAACTAAATTAATTTAACAATTCCTTAATCAGCATTATAGCTGTTTATGATCTGCCCGAGCCTCTCATGCCATAATTTCTCAAAGGCCTTCTAAAAGTTGATAAAGTTGCATTCTTTTGATGTTGTGGCTGTTTTTCAGTAATGATTTGGATGTTAAAGGGGTGTGCGACTGCACATCTTTACACCGTAAATCCTCCTTGTTCATCTGCCAGAGGCCTTTCAACTTGTCCTTTAATTCTATTCTGTTTGACCCTGAACAACTCATCTTCACAGGCTGCACTGAAGACACAATTTATCCTTACTAAGAGATATTATTGAATGTGGCGATCCATAGGAATGGATTGCAAACTGACATTGTGTCTTAACCTGACATCTTATTTAGACTGATGTATTTAATGCAATTAATGCATTTGTAAATTCACCACTCTGGAGAACCAATTTCATAAGCTGTTAAATCAAATGTGATTTATACTGCTCCTTGCTGGAGAATGTGTAGGCAATTCTGTCCTGTAATTTTGTTTTTATGGCTACATAGGAGATAATTGACTTACTCACCATCTCCTATTATAACATTCCTTCATGAACTGTCTGTATGACACCTTGTAATTATCCTTCCTTAAAACAGTCGAATTAGATTATCAATTCTACTGTAAAACATACTTAAAGTCAAGATATAACTCCCTTGGTGACACATGATATTTATCTAGTGAAAGGTACCCCTTCAACCTAGCAATGCTCCAGGTTTAACCCTCACTAAGTGCTGATTTAACTGATATCCATACATTTGGGGTAGCAGTGGAATTGTGGCAATAGGCCTTTGCATTCCTGAACTGGAGAGAGAAAATCTGTTCCGATTCCTGATAACGTTGAGGAATGTAGAGGCCCCTGTTGGAGTTTGGTACAAATGGGGCATGATTGTCATTTTTTTAATGTATTCATTCTAGGGACGTTGGCTTTGCAGGTTGAGCCAGCATGTCATTGCCCATCCCTAATTGCCCTTGAGAAAGTGGTGGTGAGCTGCCTTCTTGAACTGCTGCAGTCCTTGAGGTGTGGGTATACCCGCGATGTTGATAGGGAGGGAGTTCCAGGATTTTGACCCAGTGATGGTGAAGGAATGGTGGTGTACTTCCAACTCAGGATCATGGCTTAGAGAGAAAAAAGCAGGTGGTGGTATCAGCAGTGATAACCTCTGTAGCTGAATAGCCAGTAAACACACAGTCAAACGTAGGGTGAATAATGTCTCCAGTAAATCAGTGTAGTTTATTTTTTTCTGACCGTGAATTAGCTTTAACTTATTAGAATGTAGATAAGAAATAATTTCTGGGAAACTACAAACTGCAAACTAGATGTGAGCATAGAGCCTGTAGATGGAGGCTGGATAGATAATTACAACCTGCAGTGGATTCAAATCTTACTGTAGTTTTTATGTATTTGAAAGGCCTGATATGTCACTTAAACTTGGAGCTGATAGTGCACCCCTGCAACCTACATGAGCAAAGAATCTTTCGGAGGAGACAATTACAAAGTTACTCATACAAAACTCACTTTTTACTATTTAATATTAATTTGACATGGAACAACTCTTTTATCTTGCACAACATTTATCTTGTAAATAGAATCAATAAAACTCAAGCTATCAGTTTAGCTGCTGAGGCTTGATAGTTGTGGCCTAGGGAATGTTTGGTGCCGGGGAAGTATTATAAAGGGTTGTTGTTTATTGAATACGCCTTTGTTCACTGTGATGGTGCAGAGAGGGCAAAGAAAATTATCAGGTGAATAAGGCAGGGGGGTCAAGTCCAGAAGTCATGGGGGACAGAGGGCCAATGTTAAGAAGTTGGGAGTCAGAAAGGGGCTTCAATCGGGTGATGGAGTCATGGGTCAGACAGAACCTACGTCAGGCTTTGGGGATGTAGCTGAGACCTCAGTTAGATGTTGAGGTTCAGGGTTGGATCTCTTTCAGTGTCAGAGCTCACATCGGGCCTCCTTTGGGGATTATATGGAGAAATATAGGCCAGAATCAGTGGAAAGCTGGAGAATTGGGGGAGTTGGGGCCATAGTGGGGTGAGGTGGTGGGTATCTGCTGGTTGTGTTTGCATTCAGGGAGTTGGGGAGTGAGACCGGTTGTTTAGCAAGGGGATAGCCGTACCATAGCAGTGGGTGGGGACCTGATCATTCAGTAGTGCATTGAAAGCCTTGTTATTCTGTGAGTGCTCAACAACAGGTTTATCTCAGAACAACATGAACTAATTTCCCAGGCAAAATTCTGAGGAGCATTGCACAGGGAATTATGCCATCCCATGCATGTCTGATTTGGAAATTATGGGGCCAATGCAAGCATGACTCAAAGAACCATAGAACACTACAGCACAGAAAACAGGCCATTCGGCCCTTCTAGTCTGTGCTGAAACTTTATTCCGCTAGTCCCATTGACCTGCACCCAGTCCATAGCCCTCCAGACCTCTCCCATCCATTATCAATCCAATTTATTCATAACCAGAACTCTTTGGTTGAATTTCTGGAGTAGTTCAAGTTCATTGTAGTTGCATTTCACTCTGAAAAATACCTGATTTTCATTTGTATAATGCTGAGTAAAAATATTGATACGCATGTGAATTTTTAGGCAAATGTGTTATCATGATTCTTTGCAAAACAATGATGTATTTCACTTCAAAGGAGTCCTTGCATAACTGTATCAGAGGATGATTTTTTTTGCAAGACTACAGCTCATGACAGAGTCATTTAATTCAAAGCTGTACTCTGAGTGCATTCAATCCAACAGCTTGTTTCTCTCCCTTAGGCTTTACTGGGTGCAAAAGAAAAACCCAGGCCTGACAACTCCCACCAATCAAATTTTATTCAAATCCCGGTAACTGAAGTAAGAATCTGGAACAACAACTGACAAAAAGTCCCACGGCAATTAACCAGTATGTTTCAAAATAAACATTACTTCTCAGAAATTCTTGGTGCATATTTCATGTAATCTCAATTTTCAATTTTGTGTGACTTTGTCATCCATATGAGCATGCATCTTTTTGGAAAGATGATGCTGTTTGCAGGTGGGTTTCATCTAAGTGACTATGACTTTCATCCTCTGTTTGATTCTATCTAGCCTAGAGACAAATCAATATCTTTTGGCAAACAGCTACAAACAATGAATGAGACTCATTTTAGAATGTTGCATTCCTACTTGCAAACGCAGAGTGGTGAAATGACCCACTGAGAGTAGACGTATTGAAGAAAGCATACTTTTCCCAGTGATTGAATAGCAGCTGTCAGAGCACAATCTTAATTCTACAATAGTTTTCTTTCTGTGTTCTGGGCCCTCTGACAATTTGGAAAGAATAACTGCTCACAGAAATCTGGCTTTGCCCCTCACTGGCAATGGCTGAAAGTACCATGAGTACGTGGGCTTTGCTACCTATTCACCAGCCTGCCTTAGTGGTGGAGCAGTGCTCCCAGAGTGCGCCATTTAACTAAACAGTCAATTACCCCATCCAATCTTTAATCCCATGGCTCTCATCCTCCTAACCTTTGCAATGTCTCTTTTTGTTAAATGAACCACAGAAATTCACAAAGCAACTGTTCTTTGTTCAGTTGTATTTGAGTATTGAACTTTTGATTATTGGATTCTGAAAACCCTTTATATTATATGTTCAAATAAAACAACAAGGAGAAAGGTCCTGGACTCACAGCTGTCCTTGCAAAATCATTGTTAAATCCTGTTTATTTTGTACTTTATTGGAATCTTAAGTATACCTTTGATTTGCATGGCATCTATCTTCTTTTAACAACTGTGGTCTTCCATACCTCCTTTCAAATCCATCATTATTTTTTAGTGCTTGCTTGGAAGTGTTTGCTTAACTGCACTGTTTTTTTCATTACCATGGATCATAGCTTGGAGACAAGTGGCCAATGCCTGAAGCAGCAACAACACAAAATAACTTCTTATTAGTATATTGGCTTGAACACTAGTGATTTTTCATAGTTGGTCCTTATTCTGTAACACAGTGCAAAATATCTATTAGCCTTGTCATGGCCACAAACATGAAATATACACTCTGGTTCCTTTCCAAACCTATGCTCACTCCTAGTGACCCCAAACTGCCAGCATGTGGACAGAATAGCTGTTAATCTAGTTTGGTTGCTGCTGGATCACCATCTTTTAGCTTGCACAGTTCTTGCTTTTGTCTCTCATGCTGGGTTGTTCTCCTTCTGTGCTTTCATTCTCATTCATTTGTACTTTGGTACCTATTCCTTCCTTCCTTTGTCCTTTTTTTGATGTCACCGTGATTTCCTTGTTACATGTCAAATCCTTTTGGTATGCCTGTATATTTTGCCATCAATCACATCTTTATTGTGTCTGCTCAGCACCATGTTAGACATATTTTATGCTATCTATTTTGAATAAAGAAAATATATTATTTGTAAAGACACTGACTAGAAGTTACAAAATGTTAGGGATACCAACAGATCAACAGTGGCAGAAAAATACCGTTTTAACAAAAAATGCCAAAAAAAATCTGTTTCTGATGTATACCATTGATCAAATTTAATGAGATATATTTTATGGAAATTAAAAATATTTTTATTTAGTTTGCTCAGCAAGCCTTATGTTCTCATCTGAAGAAAAATTGTGTGGGCTTTATAAATCAAGCATTGGAAAGAAATGAGCGTCAGATTTTAACATCTGTGTGTTGCAGATCAATTCATTCCAAAGTCCATGTAAGCATTTAATGTCTCAAACCTCTAGTATCACTAAGCGCAGTGGGGGAGGAAGAGCAGCACAGGGAGGCAAGGCCATTCTTCAGGAGGACAATTTAGCAAAGTGAGCCTTGGCATTAATGAGTTATTGTAACTGTTTTCTTTCACAATGTTATCTTTGTCAATCCTGGTGCTGAGGTCACTGGGCTTGAATGATTAGAGACTGAGATAATCACAGCTATTCATTGTTCATTCAACTTAGCTTCATAAGAGTTAGCTGTATTGCAAATGGTTTCTGCTAAACAAAAATAATAGTGGTTTACATATAATTGCAATAGGACAGCTTTACAGCACCTTGAGTAGATAATGTAATACATTTGTTGATATCTTTGCCTCTTAATTAATTATATTATTTTCTTTTGAATTTTAACTTGCTTTGCTAAACTATACACAATGGACTTCAGTGAAAAGCTCTTAACTCACAGACTGGCCAGGGATAATCATGTCACTGTACTGAGCCCTGCCTATTTTTATGGTTGGGTCTACATTGAATTGGATAGGTAGGACACCAGGTGGGTGCAAAGAACTGCAGAGCTGAGGCAGAGATTGAAGACTAAAGGGGAGCAATTTGTCGAGGGGGAAGGTGGATGCAAAAAATGACTGGCAGATTGTGGGATGATCTTTATGGTGTTTTCTCGCCCCATGCAAGAGTTCATGGTCTGTTAGTTTACATCCTTTATTCAGATTGATTGGCAGAAATCTCCTCAGGAACCATTGGTTGAGCCCTTCCACACTTGAATGTACCCTAAACTGTAAGATAAGCCCATTTAAGGCAAATGGACAGGCCAATTATTTTGAGGCATGCTCAAGAATCAAATTAGTTGGCTGACCAATTGTATTGTGGAGGGTCGTGGCTGTCATGTGACAACACTGTCCCTACCTGGTCAGATGACAGCACTGCCCCTACCTGGTCACACCACTGTCAATCAAGGTTTGGCTATACCCCACCCATCAATGCACACCTGACCATTGGCCTCTTTAAGCACCTTTGTACATGGCCTCGGGCCATTGGCCTTTTTAAATTACCTGGGCTGGACCCCCCCAGCCCTCCAGTACTAAAAAGAGTGCCACATGTGCATGGATCTGTCTTTTTTGTCTCTGAGGGATGCCTTGTCGGTAAGCTATGCACTGTTTAATAGAAGTTAGGAGCATCTGCATCATTCCAGGCCGAGTAACCGTGTAATGGTGCTGGAGAAATTAGTTAGTATCCCTGGTAGCATAGAGCAGCGCCCGCACTGAGTCAAGGGGTGGCAGGTATTGTATTGACTGTTCCTTGATTGTATGTACCCAGTTAGTTGTGTGTGTGTATTTTACCCCGTTGTGATTTTCCCATGCTCGCTATCACCGGTGCGCACGTGCATGTGTGTGTGTGTGTGTGTGTGTGTGTGTGTGTGTCTGTCTGTGTCTGTGTCTGTGTCTGTGTTGCCTAGTTACCTTTTCCCGTGTTTGCCTTTGTAAACAAATCATTTAACTCTAAGACTGTGTTAAGAGTCCTTGTCCTTTGAGACCTTGAACTCGTTTCACAACACCAATGCGCAGGCGGATTTATGAAAACTTTTCCTACTTTTTTTGCCCTTTGTGAAAGTAGGCAGATGAACATTTGGGTGAATTTATTTTCTAAACTGAACCCAGAGGCACACAGCATGTGAGCACAGCACGCAGTCAGCTGCAGCTTACACAGTGTGGCAAACAAATGGCTTTTATAGTTTATATTTTAGTAGCTCACTATAAATGGAAAACAAACATGTGTATCATTATTGTGGATGAGATATCAAAGTTCTGAAGTGCACTTAGAAACTGTTCATAAATATGCAAATCAATGTTTCGGCTCATGGGCTCCGTGCACATGTGTGGCATGGAATATGGGTGTGTTTGAGGAGTCTGGATGCATATGTAGATTGTGCCTTTTCTTACCTCACTTACCCACTACAATCTGCTCTCCTTTATGTCCTCAATGATTTCTTCCCCCTTTGATCTCCCAGCTTCTCCCATAGAGTCACACTACAGCACAGAAAGAGGCCCTTCAGCCCATCTAGTCCATGCTGACTGGATCTTCTGCCTAGTCCCATCTATCTGCACCTGGACCATATCCCCCCAAACCCCTCCCATCCATGTAACTATCCAAACTTCTATTAAATGTTACAATTGAACCCCCATCTACCAATTCCACTGGCACCTCATTCTGCACTCGCACCACCCTCTGAGTGCAGAAGTTTCCCCTCAGGTTCCCCTAATATATTTCACCTTAAACCTATGTCCTCTCGTCCTAGTCTGCATCCAATTCACCCTATCTATACTCCTTATAATTTTGTATACCTCTTCTCTTCTCTTCTCTTCCCTTCCAAACCTCTACCCATCTCTTCTTTGTCCTGCTTAGCCCATCCTCAATCCTGTTTGATTTCCTGCTATCTATCCTGCCAGGAATAGATATAGTAGACAGCCAGTATCTTTTCCCCAGGGTTGAAGTGTCTAATACCAGAGGGCATGCATTTCAGTTTAGAGGGGGTAAGTTCAAGGGAGATGTGCGGGGCAAGTTTTTTATACAGGAGTGGTGGGTGCCTGGAATGTGCTTCCTGGGGTGGTGGTGGAAGCAAATACGATATGGGTATTCAAGAGGCTCTTCGATAGGCACATGAATGTGAGGGAAATGGTAGGATATGGACATTGTGTCAGCAGAAGGGATTATTTTAGTTGGGCATTTGATTACTAATGTAATTGGTTCGGCGCAACATTGTGGGCCGAAGGGCCTGTTCCTGTGCTGTACTGTTCTATGCTCTATGTTCTATATTCTATGTCCTATGTGCTGTGTTCTTTCACTCTATTCCAATCACCCACCCTCAGCCCATTCAAATCTCTTGTCTTCCCCTGTCCACATCATAGGTCCTACCTCAGCTTTGATCCTTGTCCCCTCCTGCCTCCAATTCCCTTCCCGGTTATTCTTCCAATCTCCCTTCCCCCTCCTTGTCTCTTCATCCTTTACCTGTCTTTTCCCAACCAGTTTCCTTTTTCTCTCCCAATCCTCTGTACATTCTCTCTCCTCTATGCCTTCTGATCTTCTCTCACCATGCGGATCTGCTGTCCTGTTCTTCAGCCAATCATCTTAACTCTTTCTTGGATCCTCTGTCTTCTCTTCCTTATGATTCCCTGAGCCTTTGCTGTGATCCTTCAACCTCTTCTGCACACCGGTCTACTGCTACCTCTTCAAGCTCCTGTTCTCTCCCTTCTTCTAACATTCAGGGGGCAGCAAGCTGAACGAATATGTTTGGTGACAGAACACAGGCCGCAAGCTTCAGCTCAACACTGGTGCAGGTTGTCGTTCACTTTTCGGTGTCCCAGGATACATGGGTCTGTGCAAAAGTACGTCTTTTCATGATAATGCTCACTTATGACACTGACTGTTCAGCAGCAGATTGACCAGTTTTGTGGATCAGACTCTCTACTGGTGACATTGTTTGCTTGGGGACGTGGGGCACATCAATGGTCTGCCCCTGGAAAATGTTCATCATGATGGAAATCACCCCAATATGTTGATAATGACAGCCCCTGAGAATAGCTCATTATATCTGGCTCCGTTCCGTACGCATGCAACACTGTATTATTATACTTCACATTGTCTGTTGAGCAATTTAGTTATCTCTGGTTTTTGGAAGAGGACAAACAGCAGCATTGTTCTGTTCTCACTGACTCTGCTTTGTCCTTGGTGTCTGTGCCAGGCATAGCTTTATTCAAATAAAAAAATGTTGATGGGAATGGCAGTAAAGATCTTTTGGATAGGCTGTGGATTGTGTATCCTAAGAGTGTTCTCATAAAATGCCGGAGCTCACCACCTTTAATTTAATTGATCGACCTTTATAAACTGGCAAGTTTGAGTTAAATGCTGATTACAGTCTGTAATACAATAGGGTTACATTCTAAACAGTTTGCTCAGATTCAAACAGCAAAAAGCCTATAAACATCACAGAATTGGGAATGATAATCAGCAGATAAATTGGGTACCCATTCCAGCGATTTTCAATCATAGCCAGCGCCTTGTGATATCAAGGATAATTGGCTCATTCAATGTTCACACAGCAGTTGTTTTGCCGAAGCTGGAACATCAACAATCTTGTTTAACTATCAGAACCAAAGTTTTGCAGACCGAGATGTTGGAAGGTCATTATCCAGTGGACTGGAAATAAACAGTAGCAAAAGATTTTAGTAAAAACATCTGTAGTAAAATAATGGCTCTCTGAAATCTGATGTGGGAAATCATTTATTTAGATTTACAGAAGGGGAGGATTAACATTTTTTTGTGTGTGTGTTTCAAGTTCAAGGATGTTGGAATTGAAGAATATTTCCCCTTCAATTACCAGTGTTAGCTTGGGTTCCAGATTGGTTATAGCACAGCCAGATGGAACTTAAAGCTTTGCTATTTTGAACCATCAGTTGGGAATTTTGTTTTGTTTCTTATTTGTTTTCAAGTTCAGAAACATTTTCTTCATATGTTAACAATTTCATTATCAATAGAGAGTAAAAGAATCCTTCACAATAAACCTTCACCCTTAGCCATGTATCCTTCCCTAAATCAGTATTCATTTTTCATGCTATCTTTTCTTGTAGTTAATCAACAATTCCTGTTACACTTGATCTATTGCCACATTTATATTGTTTTACTGACAAAGACATTGCACATGGCCTGAGGAAGGAAAGAGCTCAAAAAGGATTCTTTTCCCATTGCTTCTGATTTTACTGTAAGTCCTGTCCCAGTGATCTGCTTTGTGTTTGCCCTAACCTAACACCCTAATCTGAAATACTGTTCTGGGATCTACTGTGCATCATGATGTCTCAAAGCTGTATTGGACATCTTTCACCTCCCTCTAAATCATGTTTGGTCATCACCTCCTTGCTCATTGACCTACATTGGCTCCCACGACACCTTAGTACATATAGAGTACATAGAACATTACCGCACAGTTACAGGCCCTTTGGCCCACGATGTTGTGCTGACATTTTATCCTGCTCTAAGATCTACCTAACCCTTCCCTCCCACATAGCCCTCCATTTTTCTATCATTCATGTGGCTATCTAAGAATCTCTTAAATGTCCCTAATGTATCTGCCCCCACGACCTCTGCTGGCAGTGCGTTCCACACACCCACCACTCTCTGTGTAAAAAACTTACCCCTGACATCCCCCTCATAGCTTCCTCCAATCACCTTAAAATTACACTGCCTCGTGTTAGCCATTTTCACCCTGGGAAAATGTCTCTGACTGCTCACTCGATCTATGCCTCTTATCATCTTGTACCCTTCTATCAAGTCACCTCTCGTCCTCCTCCTCTCCAAAGAGAAAAGCCCTAACTCACTCAACCTATCCTTATAAGACTTGATTTAAAAATTCTTCTCCTTGTTTTCAAATCATTCCATGATCTAGACTGTCCTAATGTCTGCAAACTCCTTCAGCCTCAGAACCCTCTGAGGCATCTGCACTCCCTGAATTTTGGCTCTGTGATCATCCTTGATTCAGTTGCTTCACAAATGGCAACAAGGCCTTGAGCTGCTCAGCCCTGAAGCTCTTCAATTTCCTATTTAAACCTTTGAGCCTCTCTACATCTCAATCATCCTTTAAATTTCTCATTAAAACCTCTCTATTTTAGCTTAAGGCCCACTGGCTGAATATTCTCTCATGCAGATCAGTGTCAACTTTTGCTGTGAAACACCTTGGTGTGTTAAAGGTGCTACTTAAATGCACATTGTTGTTATTGCCCTGAGTTTTGAAGGAAGCTCCATATAGTTAATATAGGTCCAATTTAACCTTGCGGGAACAATTGAGTTGAATTAAAGATTATCACACCTAAGAGTTGGGCTCAGTCCACAGAGATACGTATAAAAGTGGCAGGTTTTGAATGTGATTGCCAATTTTATGTCAGCTTGTCTAAATTATGAGAAGTGTTGCTGTGGGCATAGCAAAGGAATTGGGTTAAGCCTACACAAGGTTATTTCAAACTGAAATATTGTAGCCATAAGGCAAAAAGTAATTTATCTTCCCATCTGGCCTGGATTTAAATCCAGGCTCTCCAGGGATGAAAGGATTCATATGCCAACCCAGTACCTGGTTAGAATGGTTAAATATTTATTGGGTAATGGTCTTCATATCTCAAGATGCTTGTTTGTAAAAATTAAGTAGGTGATAACTCACTATTCAGTGTTGACAAAGCAGACAAATAGGGAATGTTAAATATCTCAGAGTCATAGAGAAACAGGCTGCTCGGTCTACAGAGTCCATTTTGACCATCAAGTACCTATTTTTACACAAATCCTACCCTAACTATCTTATTCTCCCCACATTCTTGTCAGCTCCCTTAGATTCTACCAGTCACCCGCACACTTGGAACAATTTACAGTGGTCAAATAACCTGTCAACCTGCACATCTTTGGGATGTGGGAGGAAACTGGAGCACCCGGAGGAAGCCCACACGTTCACAGGGAGAACGTGCAAACTCCACAAGACAGCACCCAAGGTCAGGATTGAACCCAGGTCGCTAGAGCTGTGAGGCAACAGCTCTACGAGCTGCACCATTGTGCTGCCCTGGAATCTTGAAAGATCAGTCGCTTGAAGATTTTATAATTTAAGCATGTTTTATCAGTTGTGTTGAACTGAACTCTGCATGAAGCGTGGTCTGACATGGATTTTCCACAGTAAATTCTGGGTGAGATATTCGAAGTACAGTATTGTTATATCTTAACATAAACAAAAGATGGTGGGTGAATTTCCTCCTTTAGGAAGTTTGTTTATTTTCTTCAAGTCTGCTGGGTGCACATGCCTGCAAAATCAGTCCTTACAGAGATCAAACCAAATGGTATTTACCAAAGGACAAAACAGTGGTACAAGATCAGCCCTCCCAAAACACCATGACACCTGCTGACATGGAGGGAAACAAATAAATATAAAACTAAGCAGACTGAAATTAATGGAGAAGGTTCAAGCAGTCACAATAGGACAGCATTATATTGAGGAAGCAAGGAGAAAATACACGAGTGCAGCAACTGGCTGTGGTTTTTCTTCCTTTATGCATCCACCAAGGACATAGTTCCTTTCAAAGGAAGGCACGATGATATTAGTTAACCAGATGAGGGATGCAAGCAAGACCGTCAGTCAGAAAGACTCTCAGGGATGTGATTGAGTGGTAGGGATGAGTGGTGAAAAGCATATTAATGACTTTGTTGGAGGGATCTGAGGCAAAGTGATGCTGAAAGGTTGGATATGGTACACAGCACCATATATCAGTTTAATTTACATTTCCCTCAGTGAAGGCTATGCCTCAGTTGTATGATAAGTGTCCATTCAGAGCCTGGTCATAGGAGTACTACTTTAAAAGAACAGCATTTTTCCAGATGTTGTGTTAGGACTCTCAAGCTCTTTGATGAAAATACTTCTTTTCTTTTTTTATCAAGATTATTCAAAATGAATTCTGATGTATCCACAGGATATAGAGATCATTAATTGAAATGTACAGCTAGAAATAACAAAAAAAAGACTTTTGTAGCGGTTGCTACCGCGGAATAAAACAAGACTCTACTCGGAGGATTGCCAAACAGAACTGGTTTGTTTTCCCGCCTTGTGCGGGCCCTTTAAGGGAGAGAAACTCCCGCCCAAAAAACCGGCAATGACGTAAGTCCTACGTCATCAGGACTTTCCCGCGCGCGGGTTCTCCCCGTCGCTCGGAAAGACGAGGCCCGCCGCCATCTTGGGCCTCGTCGCTCCGACGCCGCGCGACCCGACTGCCGAGCCGGTTCGCCCGACTAGACGGTGAGTCGCCACACTTTCTTATTTATCACATTCCCAGCAGTTATCACACTGTAGGCTTGTCTAGAGCCTTGGGCATTATAGATGAAATTCATTTGACCAGCAGGGCTTCACTTGGCATCTGACCACATACATGAATAGGAAGAAGTCCCTTTTCATAAAATACCACTGGTTTGTGAGTAGAGTTGTGATCTTGCATTCTAATCCCATCATCCAGGGAGCATACATTATGATTTGCATCGAATCATGGAAGTGTACATCACAGAAAGAGACCCTTCAGTCCAATATGTCCATGTCAACCATTTATACAAATCCCACTTATCAACATTTGGTCTGGAGCCTTCTATGGGCTAACGATTCAAATGCTCATCTTGATACTTCTTAACTGTTGTGAGAGTACTTGCCTCCACCACTCGCTCAGATAGTGTGTTCCAGATTCCAATCAGCCTCTGGGTGAAAAAGCTTTTCCTCAGATCCCCCTTCAACCTTTTACCACTTACCTTAAACCCATGCCTTCTAGTTTTCAACACTTCTGCTATGGGAAATACCTTCCTGCTATCTACTTTATGCCCCTCATTATTTTACATACTTTTATCAGGTCCCCCCTCAGCCTCCTCTGCTGCATGGAAAACCAATCTAGCCTATCCACTCACTCATCATAAATGAAACAGGCAACGCTGTAATCATGTAATCATGCCCTTCGAATAGTGTGGTGAGCAGAACTGCGCACAGCACTCCGGCTGTGACCTCACCAGTGTTTTATGAAGTTGAAGCAGAACCTTCCTGCTCTGACATCCTGTGTCCTGGATAATGAAGGTAAGTATCCAATATGCCTTCTTCACCACCTTATCTTCCTCTGCTGCCACTTTCAGGATCCTTGGACTTATATACCTGGGTCCCTCTGTTCCTTAATACCCCTGAGCCTTACCATCCATGGCATGTGTCCAGTGATCGCTGGATTACTCCCAGTGCCATGTGCTAGCAAGGTCAGAAATAGGAGGATAGGCAAGATGAATTCATGGCTGAGGAGCTGGTGCAGGGGGCAGGGATTTAGATTCTTGGACCATTGGGATCTCTTCTGGGGTAGAGGCAACCTGTATAAGAGGGACGGGTTGCACTTGAACCGGAGAGGGAGCAATATCTTTGCAAGGAAATTTACTATTTCTACACGTGAGGGTTTAAACTAGATTGGCAGGGGAGTGGGATTCTGAGCAAGAGCAAGTCATGGGACAAAGTAGTAGCCAGCGAGAGCAAGTTTAGTAATCAGGATAGCCAGGGGCACAGTAAAGGCAGGGCAATGAGTGCCCAGTTAAACTGCATTTATTTCAATGCATGAGGTTTAACAGGTAAGGTGGATGAACTCAGAGCGTGGATTGGCTCTGAGGACTAGGATGTTACAGCCATAACAGGAACATGGCTGAGAGAAGGTCAGGACTGGCAGCTCAATGTTCCAGGATACAGATGTTACAGGCGTGTCAGAGGTACAGGTAAATGAGGAGGGGGTGTTGCCTCTTTGATAAGGGAGGATGTAACAGCAATACTTAGAGATGACATTCTTGGGGGATTGTCCAGTGAGGGCATATGGGTAGAACAAGAAGGGGAGGGTCACTATAGTGGGGATGTATTATAGACCCCCTATTAGTCAGCGAGAACTTGAGGAGTAGGTGTGTAGAGAAATTGCTGATAGTTGTAAGAATAATAGGGTTGTATTAGTAGGAGATTTTAATTTCCCTGGTATTGACTGGGCTACCCAGTATTAAGGGCCTGGACAGCGTGGAATTTGTGAAATGTGTCCAGGAAAGTTTCCTGAATCCATATATAGAGGGCCCTACTTGGGAAGGTGCAATACTGAACCTTCTCTTAGGGAACAAGGTAGGGCCAACAACAGAAGTGCCAGTCAGGGAGTACTTTGGCTCTAGTGACCATAATTCTATTAGTTTTAAGATAGTGATGGGAAAGGGGAGGACAGGTCCACAGGTTAGGGTCCTAAACTTGAGCAGGGCTAATTTTAGGGGAATTAGGCAGGATCTAGTAGAGGTTGATTGGGAGAGCCTGTTTGAAGGGAAAGGAATGAATAGCAAGCGGGAGGTTTTTAGGAGTGTGATATCAAGATTCCAGGAGGAGCATGTTCCTGTTAGGCTGAAGGGTAAACCTGGCAAATTTGGGGAAACTTGCTGATGAGGGAAACTGAGGCTCTGGTCAAGAAAAAGAAGGAAGCACAATTGGGTTTAGGAGACTGGGGACAAAGGAATCTCTTGATGACTATAAATGGATTAAGAATACTCTTAAGAGGGAAATCAGGAGGGCAAAGAGAGGGTATGAGATGGATCTGGCAGTTAAGGTTAAAGAAAATCCCAAGAGGTTCTATAGCTACATAAAGAGGAAAAGTGTGGCTAGGGAGAGAGTAGGTCCCCTGAGAGAGCACTGAGGAAAAAATCATGGTTGCTCAAGAGATAAGGGAAACTAGTGGAGATGCATTGGAGGACATTTGCATTATCAGGGAGTAGCCTTACAGCGCACTAAGGTGGATAAATCCCCAGGGCCTGACCAAGTGCATCCTCGGACTTTGTGGAAGGCTAGAAGAGAAATTGCGGAGGCCCTTGCAGAGATATTTGCTTCATCATTAGCCACTGGTGAAGTTCCCGAAGACTGGAAGGTGGCTAATATTGTTCCTTTGTTTAAGAAGGGTAGTAAGGACAAGTCAGGGAACTACAGGCTGGTCAGCCCATGGTGCCTTGATTATTTAGTGGTTTGAAAAACTTAACTGAAGACTGTTGGTGGTTGATATTACCAACTAGAATCTGTTGCACAAGAACAGAGGACAGAAACACATAGGTTCATGATACTGCCCCAAGTTACAACTGAGTAAAAAATGGGGATTCTGCAGTGGTAATTTCATTGCCTGTGCACTGTGCTAATCCAAAGTCTAGTTAAAAACTCCTTCAGTTTCTAAATGGTGTACAAACATTTTATTAACAAAGGAGTGAGCATACAGCTGGATGTGAGGAAGAGGAAGAGGATATGAAGAGAGCAGACCCACAGTAGTACAGATATCTGCAGATATCTGTGATTGGGAACTGTGTTGAGCAATGTATATGCCCTACTACTGTCCAACATTGCTCTGCAGTGCACACCCACATATTGTGTCACTTCCTAAAATGTTCCATGTTGTTTCTCATTGAGCCAAATTGTCACCGTGTACCCCTTGTCAACACACATTACCAATGCTTCCATCTTGTAAATAGTATCCACAGTAAGGAGAAATCAAATTTTTTTTTCACGAAAAATGTTCTTTAATCTCTGCACTGGGGTTGACTTTGGTTGAGTTTATTCCAGTGCAAACCAACTTGTGTTGAAGCACTCTCTGAGTGGGAGGAGTAAATGTGTTGGTCTTTGTCAACCAGTGGCACACGAGATGTGCCCCATGACAGCAGACGTATTGGAAGAGGTGCAACACCTGTCCATTCTCTGATACATGCAATCCTTTGAGGGTCCCGCACAGTACAAGGGTGTGGCTTATATAACTTTCATTTTGGATTTTTGGTATTTATCATTCCTTTTTAAGCGACCATTTCGAAATGGTCTTTGGTTTAAGATTGAGAACAATAAACTTCAGTTAACAAGTGCCAAGGTGGCAATGGTAGCAGTGACAGCATTTGTGACTGAAAGCTCTTCTTTCTGTGGCAATGTTGGTGCCCTTCAATGTCCATGAAAGTGCCAATCACACCATGGTATCTACTCACTTCATTGCTGCCTTGTTAAAGTTTCAACATCATGTATGGCTGCCTTTGGTAACAGTTTGCACATGGGTTCAAAGTGTTTGGAGAAATCATTAAGCCCTTTTGTGAGGTGGGATGAGAGAAAGCCCAGCCTTTATTTATACAGTAGTGATAGCTTTCTCTGATCTTCTGTCCTCCATTTCCATTTGTTCCTCACTTGTGAATTATATGTCACCCAGTCCAAGTTTGTCGACTTCATTAGTTACACTCTCCAGTGAATTCTAGTAGCCATGCTGGTGCAAGGAGAATGTGACATACTGTCTGTTGTGGAGTATCATGGTGTGTATTGCTGCTACTTGTACAGCCATCACTTGGGAAAAGCCTAAAGGCAGAGGGAAAGAATAACGTTGCCAGGAA
This sequence comes from Pristis pectinata, assembly GCF_009764475.1. NCBI lineage: Eukaryota > Metazoa > Chordata > Chondrichthyes > Rhinopristiformes > Pristidae > Pristis > Pristis pectinata. The sequence continues at coordinate 29,173,579 of NC_067416.1, forward strand.
TCTCTGGAGAATAGATTCAAAGACAGATACAGTCTTAAGACATTTTGCTACATATAAGCTGAAGGTCAGTTGTCAATGCTTCAGAAGAAAAATCATATATACTTCAGTGAATTTGGAGACTATTAACATGAGTAACTCAGGTTAGTTGGAGGTCATGACTCAAAGTCGCAGGAACTTCTAATAATTAACAAATAGCAATTAACAATTAGATGATAGAGGCCACAGAATGAGATCAGACTGTGCACAGGGGGTTTTGAAAGCAAGAACTACCCTGCATGAGGGCTCTTCCTCTCTGCACAAATTAGTTGCTGGCTTGTTCTGATTGATCTGCCTTTACAGCTGGAAGACATTTGGGAGAAGCCAGAAGACTGGGGAGAGCAGGAGCAGCTGGGAGAAATGGGGGGAGGTTGACTCTGTGCAGGAGCCTCGGCTCTGTCCTTAAATCCTCAACACATGCATGTTATCCCCAAGCTCTTTCTAAGCCACAGTCTTTGCCTCTTATTTTCTTTTTCAGTTCTCCTCCAGACAGTTTTTATGCTACTTCATTCTCTACTGTACCATGAAGCTGACGTTTGTCAAATGCTTTATTTTGCTCCTTCATTTCAATCTGTTTTCTTTAGTCATGCAGGGTATTTCTTGCTTTTGAACCCCTTTCATCAAATGTGCATTGTCTCCTCCTAACCCTACCCCTTCAAGGCTTAAGCAGTTAAAATATGAGCAGAACCCAGGGGACTAGCTCAAGCCTTAGTGTTTGTTAGTTTGCTGACTTCCTACTCCAATAAAGTCATCACCTGAAAGCATTACTTTTCGTCTTTGTGTCTCTTATTTCTCATAAAAAGTAGACTTTTTATTCAACACTTACAGAATCAGAATTTAGAGTTTTTCCTAACCATCCTGTTTCAAACAGGAGACAGAAGAGACTGCAGATTCTGGAATCTGGAGCAAAAAATAAACTGCTGGAAGAACTCAGCAGGTCAAGCAGTATCTGTGGAGGCAAAGTGATGGTCGATGTTTCGGGTCAAGAGCCTGCATCAGGATGTCGACCATCCTTTTGTCTCCACAGTTGCTGCTTGACCTGCTGAGTTCTTCCAGCAGTTTATTTTTTGCTATTATAAACAGACCTCAACAGTGATGAGAAAATGACAAACTAGTGACAGTCTGACGTACTGAACAAGATAATAAATTCCAGTGACTTCTCTCCTGGGAAGCTAAACATAGCTAAATTAATTGCTTCTTATTAGATTTAGCTACTATTTATTTGCTGGCTTTTGGACTGTGTGATAGAAGGAATTGCACAGCCCAGGGGATTAATCTTGGCATTGGTTGGATTTCCTTGAATAACATAACTATCAGCCTTATTACCATTATGGCATTGATTAATTAACACAGTTAGACATTGACAAATGTGTAATGGGCAGTATTGAAACTAAACAGAATGATTCAGCCAAAACGTAGGAAATAATCTCAAAAATTCTCAGATGGGATATATATGTCACCTTGATAATGTAGTGAGGTAAACAGACAAATGCTCTATTTGACAGTGTTGAAGTGTTCAGGGATTTCTTAAGGGATTTATTGCATATTTATATGGCAGTAGTTGGGATGTACATGGAGTATATATGTCAAATGTCCCATGATAATGTCGACTGTAAATGCTGAAGAATGCTCTAGTCATCAGATGCTGTAGATTTTCTGATATTCAGAAATCAGAACCTCTACAGAGCTTTACCTTAAAAATGGAACATCAAGATGCAGATTATTTTCCATTAATTACGTGATGCGTATGAACTAATGCTATTTATTGATTGTGTGGAGAATGTGGAAGGGTTGTACAGTGCAGATGTCGTATGGTGCAGATGCTGAGTGCAGAAGATGAAGGGTGAAGAAGTGACAGTTCCAAAGGAATAGAGGGTGCAGAGTGTGTGACCACTAAGGTTTACACTAGTCACCATATGTAACCTCATTAGAAGTGCCATAGGACCCAAAGTAGGAGAAATGTGGTTCTATGAGACTGAAACAAATGGGGATGGGGGAGTATTGTGGGCAGTGGATGTATGTAGGTGCTAGCAGAATAATTGAACTTTGAGCTGAGAGTCTTAGTTTGACAGCTTGGTAGTGTTGGGCCATGCCCTTTATGGCACTTGTAATGAGGTTACATGTGGTGACTGGTGTAAATCTTAGTGGTTATTGTCATGCAGATTTGGCCCAGGACCTTGCTTTTACAATTTGCTTGACGTTGTGTTTCAGTAAGCTTTTATGATGCTTTACAGCTTGATTCTAAATTTACCCTGCGGTGATTTTTGAATCATCTATATTCCGTCTATTTTTGGAAATAATTCTTGTATTCCATTGCAGGCTTACTGTAAAAGTGATGTATTTCTTGTAATATGGCAGCTAAAACAGTATTATTCACTTTCCCCCTGTGAAAATGTACCAACTCTATATAAAATCCACACTTTCCTATGATTGTTGACTGTTATTTCCTGCCAAAGTCCAGTGGAAACTCCAGCATTAAACATTGTACATGAACGCTATTAAATATTGTTCCATTAGAGAGTGAATAAAGCTGTTGGTCTTTTAGCTTTTACCTTTGCTTGGATAGATGAATCTATTTCATTTACTTGACAACTGAGATGACTGTTTAAACAGTGATGCCATCATAGTAAAAGTGTGGAAGAGTGTGATGTTGTTGCTCAGGCCATGCATCTTGTTTGACATAATACTCCAGAGAGTGACAATTCAGTAGCCAACTTCACAGCCATAATTCATAAAATTCAGTGTCATCTATTGAATTCTGTGGAAATCAAAGTATGACTAAAATTGTCTGACAAAGTGGCAGAATACAACTAAATTCTATCTATTACAAGGTCTATTTGAAATTTTGTCTATTTTACAGCAAAACAAAAGCAACACACATTGCACACAATGCAGGCTTTCTGGCATCATGGCTCATGGAAAGGCAATCAACTTATTGTGATAATTTAAAAACATTCAAAAAATGAAGTGCATTTTAGCCATTTTAAAACAAGTGCCAATGAAACATGGAGAATTGAAAAGGAAACCAACACTCCATTCAGGTAATAATGCAACGGATTTTCTAACACAAAGGAGCCATCCTTCAAAAGCAGAAAACAATCTTGCTCTGTCGACCAGTTTAGGCCCTTGAAAAATGATTAAATTCAAGGTCTTCGTCATGCTACTAACTACATCGAAACTTCCATTCTTGAGAATTGATGACAAACATATTCTGGAAAATTTGAAAACCTGGGTCGTCTTGGAATCATGAAGATTGATGTCACAGTAATCATTAACCTCAGCAAACTGGAAAGTGAGCAAAAAGTTGAGTTACTGTGAACATGTAATAGTTTAAGGGCAAGCAGAAATTGGTAGCATCAGTTTGAGAAGGACAACCGCTTGGACTAACACAGGCTTGGTGTAGCATGATGTATTCATGCCTCGATATTCATCACAAATTATAAATATACACAAATCCAAGTGGATTGAGGCAGAGATCTGTAGCAGGGAGAAAGGTGCCTGCAAGAACTGGGCAATAAGAAATAAGATGTCTTTATTAGTCACATGTACATTGAAACACACAGTGAAATGTATCTTTTGCATAGAGTGTTCTGGGGGCAGCCCACAAGTGTCACCACGCTTCTGGCGCCAACATAGCATGTCCACAACTTCCTAATCTGTATGTCTTTGGAATGTGGGAGGAAACCGGAGCACCCAGAGGAAACCCACACAGATATGGGGAGAATGTACAAACTCCTTACAGACAGCGGCCAGAATTGAACCCGGGTCGCTGGCTCTGTAATAGCATTACACTAATCACTACACTAACTATGCATCCTACACTACACTACACCACACTAACTATGCACATCTAACTGTCTGGTTGCAGTGACTAGTTTGCTGTTTCTTATCAAATACATGCTGAGATTTTTATCCATCGTTAAATTGTGCAGCACTGCTATCATTTTGCAAACCTCCTGGAAGATCCAGGCAACCATGTTAAATTGCGTAACTAATATTACTGAGGACTAGCTCTCCATCCTCCACTCTCCTTCAAAGAACGACGTCACGACTGATTGCTTCAGAAAACAAATTGGCTCAGGCCAGTCTTGAACAGCCCTTGTCTTTGCCAAACTATGTATGACCATATTGCAACTGCAAATTACAATTGAAAACTTTGAATCACTTATGCTTTCATTTGCCTGCACACTATAACATAATTTTGCTTTGTGATACCTGTTATTTAACCGCTATGGGCTTCAGTTTGGAAATATGTTTGTTACTGTACATACGCTCCTTTAACATGTCAAAAAACCTCTGTGCTTGCATGAAAGGTGGCATCTAATAAAAGGTTGAAGGAGGAGATGCAGAAATTAGAAACCCTTAATTAGTTTGATGCAGGCCACCTTGTAGAGCGGATCCTATCAGGACTATAAGGAGGTTAACAGATTTTAATAACATCAGCCTGCCTAATATATTGTCTGTCATCATTCTGTTTTTATTAAACATCTGCAAAACAAAGGTTATCTCCCAACACATGCCCACAAGACAACACTGTCACCTGATGATAAAGGTTGATGCTGAGACACTGGAAATCATAGACCATTTTCCACATCTCAGAAGCACTTCTCGGTGAAGGTAAACATCGATAATGAAATTAACCATTGCCTTCAATGTACCAATTGTTACGGGCCAGGTTGCTATTTGGTGAATGTCCCTTTAAGGCACCTGGACAGTAGAGTAGTAGTGTGTGTGGTGTCATCACGACAGCAAGATAACAACGTGCTGGCTGTTTTTTTCTCAGTGATATATAATGTTTTTACTTTTCTTATTATTACAAGTAGTTATTAATAAAGTAGTTTTTAACACTTGTACATGTATCGGTGTGTTTCTATTGTTGCTGGTATGTAACACAGCATAGTAACTGGCCATCTGAGAAAATGAGTGTTTGATGATCATATCTTACACATGTAATGGCATAGAAGAAGACCCATGTCAGGTCCCAGGGGGCAATCCAAAGTTCTATTCCCCCTCTCCTTATTTCCTTGTACATCTGCAACTTATTTCCTCTCATACCTGCCTTCAACTCCCTTGTGATTCTTTTTGCCATTAACCTACACTAGGGGGTAATTTACAGTGGCCAATTGGCCTATTAGCACATCTTTGAGATGTGGGGAGAAATTGGAGCACTTGAAGGAAACTGGAGCGCCTGGAGGAAACTCAAGCGGTCATTGAATTAACGAAAAAACTCCGCGCTACTCGAGGTGAGGACCGAACCTGGATCTTTGGAGCTGTGAGACAGAAGCACTACTGCCACTCTCAAACCTGGCACCTGACTCCTATCTTGCTCTAGGCTTCAAAGACTTGGATCACCTACAGCAGGCACCTCAAAGCACTGCAGAGATACCATCAACACTATCTCTGCAAAGTCTTCCAAATCCATTCAGAGGATAAATGAACCCACATCAGTGTCTTCTCCCAGGCCAACATCCCCAGCAATCAAATGGTTTGGGCACATCGCTTGCCTCATCAACACCAGACTCCCAAACCAGACACTCTACTCTGAGATTCACTGCAAGGGAAACTAAGAGGACAGAGGCAATGATTCAAGGATGTTTCCAAAGCCAACTTGAAAAGATGTGATATCCTTGCTAATTCCTGGGAATCCCTGGCTCATGACCACTCAAGATGGAGAAGGAGAATCTGTGATGTCACGGATAACTATAAGGTGCTTTGTAAGAAGGAGTGCACCACCTCCCATATGACTTACCCACCCCATCGTATCCCTTACCTCACCTGTAGTAGAGTCTGCTGATCCCATAGTGATCTCTTCAGTTACATCAGAAACCATAGAATTGGAATGGGAGCAAGTCACTATTGCTACCAAGAGACTGTCTAAGAAGGAGAAGAAGATATTGGGAAACATAGCAAAGTGCTGAAATTGAGCAGCATTCCATGCTCCTATTGCTGGCCAGAAGGAAAAGTGTCTAAAAAAGTTGTATCATGCATTAAGGTGTCAGTCTGTGATGCTGGTGAAGCCACAGAAGGACATAAGGAGCCTTGAAAAGGATAGGGGGAAATTAAGTGAATGAAAGAGATCTGGTGAATGGAGTATAATGTGGGAAGGTATGAAATTGCCCACTTTGACAAGGAAAAATAAAAATGAAGCATATTCTCTAAATGGTAAGAAGTTGCAGACCATGATTTAGAATGTGATTCACAAAAAGATTAGAATGCAGGTAGATTAAAATATTGTTAGTGGAACTGAATACAGGAGTATGGAGATTATGCTTCAGTCATATAGGGAGGACATTGTACTCCAAATGTGGTTTTACAGCATACAGTGGTTGTTTCCTCATTTAATGAAGGATAGTAATGGCTTTGGAAGCAGTTCAGAGAAGGAATGTCCTATGAGGGAAGATTGGACAGGCTAAGCTTGAGTTTAGAGGAGTGAGAGGGGGCTTGATTGAAACATTTAAGAACCTGTGGAGCATTGACAGCGTGCATGTTGAGAGGATAGTTCTTGTGGAGAATCTAGAACTAACGATCATTGTTTTAAAATACCAGATTGTCCATTTGAGACAGGGATGAAGTGAATTTTTTCCTCTCAGAAAGTTGTGAGTCTTTGGAATTACCTTCCACAGGGATGCTGGAAACAGAGTTTCTGAATAATTTTAAAGCAAATGCAGATAAATATTTGATAAGCAAGCGAGTGAAAGGTTATCAGGAGTTGGGGGGGAGGGGGTGGAATGCGGAGTTAAGGTTGTAATCAGATCATCTAAGGTTTTATTAAATGCAGATTAAATAGCCTTTCAGACTGGAAGGGCTGAGTGGTCCACTCACACTTCTCATTTGTATGATGTTAACAATCCTATAATTGAGTTAAATGCTACTCTCAAGGGAATTTATTCACAGAACAGCAGAGCTGGGAAATAAAGATTACATTTCAGATGAAGAGTCTGAATCAGAATGCTTTAGGCAATAAAAATTAATTTACAAATCTTAGAAGCAGTTACGTGTACTCCAGGAGATGTTTCCAATGATTGCCCAGTTTGACGTGTCTTTTGAGAAGCGCATTTGGAAGAATTTGGCTGACAGGCTTGCTGGTGCATCAGTGAGCAGGAAGGAAGCTGGAGGACATGTTGGGATCTCAGAGAGAACAGTTTGCCATTCAACTAATTCTGGAGAGTAAGCTTAATCTAACAATGAGGAAACTCTTCCATCACAAAATCATGGCCAGTTAGACTCAGAGGATTGATCAAGAAATATCAGTGGCCCCTTTTTGAGATAGTGTGATATATTTTTCATGATTTTTCTTGTTTACTGGAAGGATTGTGTAGTTAGTTAAATCAAACTGACATTTTGTTAAACTGTTACCGTGGATGTTCAAATGTTGCAAGTAACATAAACCAAATGGACAAATTGGATCTGGTCCCTTCTCAGAATAATGTTTCATTCACACCATCTTTGGAACAAATGGGATATCCAGTGCAGACCACAAGGTGGTGCCATTGTTACACCCAAGGATGAAGTCACTGCCTATTTAAACAGAGGTATTGGGGGCACACATCTGATCAGAAGGCCATTACCTAATGGCCTTCATCACATAAGATTCCATAAATACTGATGGTATCATGGACACCCATTTCTGGCAAATGCGATTTTCCTGCCGTGCCTTCTCTTGTCAGGTATTATCTAAAGCATAAAGTACTGCCATTGGGGTGGTACAGTATCAGTGAGTTACCAAAGAGCACTGCATTTGGATACAATGACTCACCCTCAAATAGTAGAACATTGATACTCTGGGCAACACCTTAAAGATTTGCTCTTCCACACTTTTGGAGAGAGTTTCTGTACACTGACTTGTCAGCAACGATTTAGCAATTTTTAATTATGAAATTAAAACTTCCACTATGTTCTGATCCAGAAAACCCAGGAGAAATGTGTAAAACAACATGAAAGGTTAAAAACATAAATTCAGACTGTAAACGTTTGAAAAAGTTTTGAACAACACTTAGTAAACATTTTCCATCTGCCTTTTTTAAAAGTAATTTTAAACAGCTTCAATTTAACATACAAGTGTAATTGGTGAAAATATTACCTGTTAAGATTTCGGCCCAAACACCAGACATTTCATTGGACCAGCTAAAGGCTTTCATTAGCATTCCGCATGAATATATAATAAGGTTTCTCTTCAAAAGATGTGAAAGTGATTGGCACAAGGGAGCTGCCATTTAACAGAAGTATGCGCAGAGCATACATTTGAGTGGGGACTGATAAGGACCACCAGCTATGCCCATTCCTTGCATACCTGAATCCTGCCAATACTAATTATACCACCCAGTTCAGTTACAGCTACTTCAGCAAGGCTGGCAGCACTGACAGATGTTGAGTTAAGCCACTGGGGGTTGACAACAGGCTGATTGGCAGTGCATGCTTACCCCCTGCCAATCTGAAGCTGAACTGTTTCCTGTAGGTTTCACAATGGATATGCAGATTGTTTCAGCCATTGGAGGATCATGGCTTTGCCAGTGTATCCCCTGTGTGATCTGTGGGAAGTTCTGTTAAGGAATGAGAATGATTGCAATCTCAGTAGGTAAACCACAATTCTATCTTCACAACTTGGAAAACTAGCTTTAAAATTAAAATCTGTCCTGCTGATTTACTAAACAATAACTTCAGCAGCCATATGTATGGGTAAATCTTTGCTTCTACAATGCACTTTAGTTTTAAGGTTAGTGGACATTTATGTCACAGCTTTGTGACTTATTTGTTTGTTAGTTTGCTTTGAATTAAAGTAGTATTGAATTGTCTCAGGGTTTTGCCAGTAGGATTTACTTCTGTTATTAATAAAGTGAAGCAGACAGCAGGAAATGAAAATGTTCCAATACTGTCCTGTGTTTGCCAGAACATATCTCGGCGTGGTACCACAAGATTATGTGATATGTTGACAGAATGAGGCCAGAGGAAGTCAAAGCTACTGTAAAATGTTTATGTAAATGCTCCCCCTTTCCAGCGTGAAGAATTATGGAAAATAAACTCTATCTTTTAGTGCTTTTCATGGGTAATTAGATAAGTGGAGATTTCCCATGGCAATATTTTATTTTACAGTACTGAGTGTTGTGGCTTTGTACCTTGAAATTACACGTAGCGTTTAATAAACTCCATTTTATTACCCAAGTTACTTGTACCTAAATTATGCTTTGGGAATTGCCTTTATAACACAACTCATTTATTACAGATTTGCCTCTACATTGCAGTCTTTACAGGTTTGCCCTGAATTGTACTGGCTATATTTGAGCTGCATTCAAATGCTAACACCAGAAAACATTTTTATTTTATTTGTGACTCCCAGGCTATTAAACTGTGAGGTACTTTGTTAGACACTAGTGCTATCATTAAATCAGGTTATTGATTTAAAGTTAGTACTGTAGTTGTTCCACCCATTCTGTCTGTGCCAACAGTTTAACAGCGCTTTTAATATGAGTCCCACTGCCCCATTCATACTCCATGGCCCAGCAAATCTTTCCCTTACTTTTCTACTTCCAGTTCCATTTCAAATGTAATGATTGAATCTCTTCCACCACCATTTTAGGCAGCACTTTCCAGATCATTAAAAAATGTTGTTTTTATTTTACCACGTCTTCTTTATTAGACGATTGCCCTTTAATCTGGGTACTTCCCCCTCTACCACTGTAGCAGTTATGAAAACAAATATAGTACCTTTAATATGGAAGAACATTGCACAGCCCTTCACAGAAGCGTTACCAAACAATGTTAAATGCTGAGCACAGAAAGAGAAAGGAGGGAAGATGATAAAAAGTTTGGTCAAGAGTTAAGTTTTCTTAAAAGATGAAGGAAATTTAGAGGATGGATGTTTAAGGAGGGAATTCAAAATCGTAGGGCTTTGGCAACTGAAGGCATGGATGTGAATGGTGGAGTGAATGAATGCGAGGATCACAAACATCTTGGAGGATTGTTGGGCTGGAGGGGTTTTCGTGGATAGAGAGGGATGAAGTCACGGAAGGTGAGTTTTTTTTTAAAAAAGCAGACATTGTATGGCTGAGATTCAGTGCAGATCACCAAGAACAAAGGTGGTGGACACACAGGATGCAGAGAGTTGTGATATGGGGAACAGAGTTTTGGGTGATGCTGGATTTGTGGAAAGGGTAGATTGAGGGAATCTGATTGGGAATGCAATTAGAAGAGTTGAGTCTTCTGGATCCAACCCAGGTAGGGTGAGATAGAGCTAGGTGTCTTTAGTGTAATATGGAAAAATGACATTGTTTTTGGATGCTGATGCTGAGATGGGGCATGAAGATGAAAAATTGGAGGGGGGTGAGTGGGGAAGGAGACAGTAGAATCCACACAAGCCATTGATGAAACAGCGCAAGTGCAGGAAAAGAAGTGTTACCTTGGCAATGTGTTTTAAGGTACCCAACCAAAAGTAATGTTTTATTACTAAAATGATGCAGATCACAGCTTTTCCTTCTGACGGGGAGCAAGATTTCACAAGATGCTACAATCCATATGCAATATGACCTGCACTGCAGGCACAGGGTCAATGTTGGACTGAAGTAAAAACTCAGGTGACTCCAAGGTTTGACAGTGCAGTACGCTGCCTTGTGTTTAATGAGGTGGGGGATTGTCCAGTGTTTTTGTAGCCTTACTCATGGAGACAGGTGCAAACATTCTACGTGTTTGGAGGGATCAATAAACTTTAGCTGCAATCTAGACTTGAGCTTTTAGCTGATGGAGTAATTTCACCAGTTAAGGATTTGAACTGTGGCACACAACCTCTGCTGTCCTGTTGCAGCCACCATGACTAATTACTTAGTTCCAGTTATTTGTTGGGGTAGTGGGCACTGGTAATGCCATGGAATGTGGAAAGGACTTGATGCAGGTGATCTTTGCCAAGCAAGAGTGTGGTGTGATGGTAAGTTGCCGCTTTTGTTATCATTCCACTTTGTGGCAAGTTCTAGACACAAGATCACATGAAAATGTGAGCAGGTGTAGACCACTCGGACCATCCAGCCTGTCCTGCCATTTCATATGATCACAAGCTGATCTGCCCCAGGCCTCAACTCCACGTCTGTACTAGTTCCACATAGCCCTCAATCCCTCATTATGTCCAAAAAATGTATTTGCCTTCTCATTAAGTACCTGCAGAATCAAGTATCCACAGCCCTCCAGGAAGGAGAGTTCTGGCAATTCACATCCTCTGCCAGAAATTTTTATGCATCCCAGTTTTAAACGACTGCTCACTTATCTTGTAACTATGTACCCTTGTTCAAGACTCCTTCATCTGAGATTCTCTTTCCTGACCATGCACTAATTTAGAGGTGCAAGGTCTTCAAGTAAATGTTGCCTGTGACAAATGACAGAGGCATGAGATTGTCCCTGAAGAGTACTTCAGGCGCCCCTACACTGTCCAGGGGGCAGAATATCACCTTGAGGACCTCAGTGGCACTCTCCAACAGCCCTGTAGCTGTCATTGTAATTTCACCCTCTTGTATAAATGGGAACCTGCACTAGAGCAAAAAGTCAAGGGTAAAGGGGACATCCATCGGTCACATTGAAGTGCACGATCCATATGCAGGGACATCATGCACATGGGCTTGGCCAATCTGAAACGTTAATTCTGTCTCTCTTTCACACAAATGTGGCCTACTTGCTGTGTATTATTAGCATTTTCTGTTTTCCTGTTTTATCCTGCTCTCTTTGTCCACTTCTCTTCTTGACCCATCTTTTGTTCATATACGTGCCATTTCCATTCCCACTTGCATTGCATCATCATCCCTATTGTTACGTAGCCTCTACTGTCACCACCCTTTCTCATGCCATCACTTTTGTCCTTCCCCACAGCCCCATCAAATTAACAGAAGTTTAGAAGCAGGATTTGGTCATTTGGACACTTGTGCCTGCTTCTTGATTCAGTATTGTCACAGCTGATCTTTTACTTCAGTTTCATGTTTCTGCCCTAACCCTGCGTCTCTTGGTTCCCTGGAAATCTAAAAATTTATTGGTCTTTCTCTGCATCTTGATGAAAAGCCATCAACCTGAACACGAACTCTGTTTCTCTCTCCAAGGATGCAGGCTGAACCATTGTCACTTTGCAGCATTTTCTATTTTTATTTCAGATTTTTTTTAACATTTAGCTAATATTGCTCTTTCTCATTCATTCTTCTTACCAAAATGAGTTATCTGCATTAAATGGCATCTGCCATGATCCAGCCAATTTCACAATTATGTTCTTCGTTTGTTTTTACAGTCCTTCTCATTATTGTTGGATTCGACTGTTTTAATTAGTTTTTTTTAACATGTATAGTGTTTAATACACCTCAAGTGGCTGCACAAGGAATGGCCGCTTACTAGCTTATTGGTTCGTCCATCAGGTGAATATGTGGTTTTTTCATTGGTTGGTTTGGCCACAAGTATCTAATAGGTTTCCTGATTGGACTATTGTTAGCTAAAGAGCATCTCTTATCTCAAGTGTAAAAGGTGTCGCTTTTCGTTAATCTCTCTCTTGCTCTTCCTCCCCCCTGGACTGAGCTTTCTTTTGTTCCCATTGTCTCGGCTCATCAAAGCTAGTGCCATGTGCTCTGTGACTGTTCCTTTGTTTTAAACTTTTCCAATAAAACTTTGTGAAGCACCAAGTTGTTTTCAACTCATTCCTGGACTCCTGAAAGAACCTGTGAATTCGAAAATAACTGGATCTGATATTATTAACAACTTTTATGAATTTTGTGTCATCTATAGTCTCCGAAATTATATTCCAAATACTCAAATCCAAATTATAAATAAGCATTATAAGTAGTAGTGGTCCCAGCACTGACCTCTGGGTGGCACAACTGCACACTTCCCTCTGGTCTCAAACACAAGCATTCAGGGTTATTCTTTGTTTTCTGAACCTGAGCCAATGTCATATCATTGTAGTCACAGCCCCTTCAATATGATGAGATTTCATTTTGTTAATGTTTATGGCACTTCACCAAATGCTTTTTGAAAGTCCACAAGCATAACAGAAATCACACTGCCCTGATCAATTATCTCTTTATTTTGTCAGGAACTCAATCAATTAATCAAACATGGTTTGCCCTTAACAATCTATGATAAGGCTTTCACTTATCAACCTATATTTACCATGTATTAAAATTCATTAGTCCTGGATTATTATCCTTAAAATTTTCTCCGTCACTGATAATAGGCTGGCCAGTTATAGAGTACATCTCTCTCCCTTTTTTGTAATTGCAATGATTGAACTGAATTTTCCTTACATTAAGCATCTGGAAAACATAAACCATTTTTTTCAGCCCCAGAGAAAAGCTCCATTCTCTGTTGATTACATTCCTCCTGCTAATCATTGTCTGAGGCCAAACCAGACTGTCCATAGTTTTGGTATTTTGTTTGACCCTGAGATGATTCTCTAACCCCAAATTCATCACATTACAAAAGGTCACCTATTTCTCCCTCAGTGGTGTTGCTTATCCTACTTCAGCTGATCCAATCCATCTTTTTATTATCTCCAACTATGACCATTTCAACCTGCTCCCTGCTGGACTCTCATTAAGGATGTCATCAAACCTGCAGCAAATTGAGTCAAGACATCGGTTATGCACTTACTACCCTATGTCAGCCCCACATCCACCGATACCTTGATTTTAGACTTCTTATTCCCATGTTCAAACCACTTAAAGGTCTTGTCCCTTCCTATCTTCCATCAGCTTAAAAATTTGTGTCTTGATCAAGAATCTGTTCTCCTCTCATAATATCCCTTCTTTGTCTCAGTATCACATTTTTGTCTGATTACACCTTGGGCCATTTTATAAATTAAAGCTGGTATGTAACTGTAGCTTATTGTTGTTGTGATTTTCCTGACATTGATATTATTGAACACAAGCTGGAAGATTTTAGTAAATGTCACTTTGGTAAATAAGAAATTATATAAAATTTACCTGCATTTATTTATGTTAAAGAGAATTCTGTGGTTAAAAATAGTCATTGGAGCTTAAATTGGTCTTCACCGTCTTAGTGAGAACCTGGTGCATTGTCCACTCTCTGTATAACTCATGCAATTGGCATTTCAGTGAAATTGATTCTGGGGTTAATTTGCAATTGTTTGGATTCAATTTGCAAAGCTTGTACAGAGTCATTTTCAGTTATTTGTCTGATGAAGTTACGAACCTGTAATTCTTTTACAGAGTACTGATTAAGTAAGAGAAAAAAGGGTGAACATTGTTATTCCATGCGAACATCACAAGCTAGGGTTTATACTCTGTTTCAATGTATGTTTTATTGGGACATTTTAATATGATACTTTGCTGCCATTAGGATTGAGGCTTGCAAGGATTTGTTATGACTTCTTGTTTAGTAATCTTATTTTCTAACACATTATCAGCTTCTGGCAGAAGGTAGTAAGTTTGCAACTTGCTGTTTAATTTGTTCACTGCTGGATGCGTCATCAAGCATATTGGCAGTGCTGTGACATTCAGCTCTCAAGATGGATTTGATGTTGCCTAATGTAGCTGCACAAGTTGTTTCCAGCAAGAGACTAGGTAATATAAATTGCTACGCTTTGAGGGATTAAATTGATACCGTTTTTTGCAACAAACCTTTAAATCTCTGCAACTGGGTGTGCATAATATTAATTTATCTTATTTTATGAAGAATAACAAATCTACATCCAGATGTACACCAAATGCAAGTTAAAAGTAAGAGCATAAATTGAAGAAAACCAAAAAAGATAGAGTTGTAATATCACTGCCTTAGCAATTGCTAGCAATCTAAGTTATAACTTTACTATAAATGTTTAAGATTCTAAGGAATGAACAATGATTTATCAAAGTAGAAAGGCAACAAATTTGTGTTTAGTCTTGGGAAGCCCCTTCTATAGTAGCTTAGTGTTTATTTCCATTAGAGCAGATTGTAAAATGGACTTCATCCAAAGAGCAAGGCAATTAGTTCCTGACCTGCTTGGATGAATGGCCCATACCCCAGGTTCCATTCTGTACTCTCTGTTCATGAAGTTCTGCAATGCAAGGCTGAAGATAAAAATTCTGCACCATGGTTTTGAAATATTTTCAATGCAAATTGTACTTAACTTGGTGTTTAATATCAGAAAAGCTTCAAGATGATGTGCAAAATGTTCTATGACTTCAAAAGTACCTGAGTATATAACTGGGTCATATATTGGATTCGTTAATATTGTCAATATTTCCTTTCTGTCTACATTGTTCATTTGTCCTTCAAACTGCCATCTTTTCCATCCTACCTGAAAATATTCCCCCAAAGAGTATAACAAACAATCTGCTGGAGTAACTCAGCGGGTTGAGCAGCATCTGTGGAAGGAAAGGAATTGTCAACATTTCAGGTTGAAACCCTGCATCAGTGTGTGTTCCAGATTCCAGCATCTGCAGTTTCTTGTGTCTTCTCCCAAAGAGAATTGTGCGAAAAGTCTGCTTTGCACTCTGCTCAATTTGTGGTTCCACTAAATTCAATGGCAAGATAAGCTGAGCAAGTGTAATCAGATATCTGACAAGAATATATCAATTCTCAGTTGACACTTTAAGTTAGGAGCAATATTTTGATCCTTTTACTACCATGGTGAATGATATGCGGTGGGATTCCAAATGTTTTTGTGAATCCCCCAATTCCTTCACCAACCACTGATGATTTTGTCTTCAGGTTTCTAAATTTTAGTTTTCCTTCCTAAACCAATCTGCCTCTACACCCACCTTTTGCCCTTTAAGACTATTTACTTCTTTGAACAAGATTCTGGTAACGTACATAAAATCTTGTTGTCTCAAGGTCAGTTTTGGTTGGATTACTTACCTGTGAAATATTTTGGGCTGTTTTGTTATATTAAAGGAAATGCAAGTTATTGTTGCTGCCAACATTGGTAGAGACTAATGCCGAGATATTCACCCCAGATTGGTGGGCTAAATGGTCCATGTAGTGGTGGTGGTCTTTCTAGTCTAATTTGGTTCCATTGAAGTTATCTTCGGAAAGCAGAACTCCTGCTCTATGGAGCATTCAGTATTATCAACTGAAAATCAATTTAAAGGCATATTTTTGTACAATGTGAATGTTTATTTAGATTTTTGACCTTAGAGCAAACAGATGAGATTTGTCATACGGTAGTGAGCTTGCTGGTCAAACTGTGAGTGCCGTACATAATCCAAAGAAATCTCCCAGGGTAGCAAGGATTTGAGAGGGTTGGAGCTGTCGGAGGAACCACAAGGGAAAAGTTTGTCCTGCTTTTGGTAAAATATGTAACGTATAGAAAGAGCGATCATTTTGCAAAGAAATACCTTGGAAGAGAATTACCTGTGCATAATCAGACAGCCAGAACAACCGATGAGGATCCAGGAACAACAATCCCTGTTGTCAGTAAAGTCAAAGGCTTTTGGTGTGAATAATGAGAAGTGCATTGCTTTTAAATTAGAGACAGGCAACTACCTGAGATTTCAAATAGACACAGGAGACCAATGTGATGTAATTTTGCTTCACATATTTATGAAAAACAACCAAATATTTTATAGTTTATGATTGCACCATTTGGACAGGACCACAGGAAGTGTATGCCACTTGGGATCAGCTCTGTATCAGAAATTTTTCAAAGGAAAATGGTGAATGGACTTGAGGGAACGAAAGTCATTGCTGATCTGGCTGTAAGTTTTGGGGAAATACTGGAAGAAGCAATTCTAGAGCATGACAAAAATTGAGATACATTTATTCGAAAGTGCAGTGAGCATGGAGTAGTTCTAAATAAAGATAAAATGAAACATCAGAGACATGATGTTCCTTTTATTGGACATATTGCCACGGGCAAGGACTTTGTGTGGAACCTGCATTTTTGGAGATGCTGATATCGACATATGTGGCAGGGATCCAATGTTTTTTTGGGACTTGCTCAATACTGGAATAATTTTTTCATCAATCAAATAGGTTGAACTTGCTCAGGAATTTAACATGGAAGGATGCCAAGAAGGCATGGAGTTGTAAAGCCATACAGCACAGAAGCAGTCCATGCTGACCATCAATTATGTATCTACACTAATCCCATTTACCTACACTTGATTCATAACCTCTATGCCTTGTCAATTCAAATGCCTGTCTAGATACTTATCAAATGTTGTGAGAGTACCTGCCTCCACTACTGTCTCAGGTAGTATGTTCCAGATTCCAAACACCCTCTGCGTGAAAAAAATTCTATCTCAGATTCCCCTCTAAACCTCTTCTCCCTTAACCTAACCCTATGTCCTTTAGTTTTTGACACCTTTGTTATTGAGAAAAGTTTTCTATTCTCTTCCTTACCTATGCCTCTCATAATTTTATATGCCGCAGTCACTTCTTCCACTCAGCCTCCTCTTCTCCAAGGTAAACAAACCCACCCTATCCAGTCTATCCACGTAAGTGAAACACTTCATCCCAGGCCACACCCTAGTGAATCTCCTCTGCACCCTTTCCAGTGCCAACACATCCTTCCTACAATGTGGTGACCAGAAGCACCAGCAGTACTCCAGCTATGACCTGACCAATGTTTTATAAAGTTGTATCATAACCTCCCTGCTCTAATTTTCTATGCCTTGGTTAGTGAAGGCAAGTATCTCATATTCCTTTTTCGCCACTTCATTTACCGGTGCTGCCACCTTTGACGATCCTTGGATTTGCACACCAACATTCCTCTGTTCCACAATACTCCCAAGGACCCTAGCAATCACTGTGTGGGCCCTACCCTTAAAGGTCCTCCCAAAGTACATCACGTCACATTTAACAGGATTAAATTCCATCTGCCCTTCCTCTGCCCATTTTACCAATTGATCAATGTCTTCCTGTAGCCTAAGACTATCATCCTCATGATCAACAACAGCCACTAATTTTCTAGTCATCTACAAACTTACTAATCATGCCTCTTACATTCATATCTGAATTGTTAATGTACATAACAAATAGTAAGGATCCCAGCTGTATTATTTCCCTGGGTATCCTCTTAACCTTAATATACTTATTAAAAGCTTTGTAATTTTCCTTAATCCTGCTTTCCAGTACATGTTGCGTTCGCTCTTTCCCTCCAAATTTCTTTTTAAAAAATCCTCCCATATATTTTCTTTAATCCTGAAGGGCCTTCCCTATTTTCAGTTGCCTATATCTCTCAATCTTTGTTTTTTTTTCATTATCCAGCCCTTGATATCCTTTGACATCCAGGATTCTGTAGACTTGCAGTCATTTTCTTCCACCCTTGTGGGAACATATTGGCCCTAAACTGTCTCTTTATAACCTTTTCATGCTCCCCACTTTTCAGTTGTAGACTGACCTGCAAGTATCTGTTACCAGTCTGCTTTTGCCAGGTTCTGTCTTATGATATTGAAATTAGCTTTCCCCCAATTCAGGACCTTAATTTCCAGACTATTCTTTCTGTTAGCTTGAAACTTATGGAGTTATGGTCAGCTGCACCGAAATGCTCCCCTACTGACATTTCCATCACTTGCCTGGCTGAAATCCCTAAGATTAGTCCAATGTTGCCCCTTTTTCATTGGAATGTTTGCTACCACATGCTCCAATCACAAAGTACCTTTTGCTTAAGAGAGGGGCAAGGCTAGCTTTATCCAGGTTTTCCCAGTCTTCTTTCTTTCTTTGTCAATATTTTATTAATTTTCAAATTAATACGGATTAATACATATAACATTGGTAATTATACTTGTAATATAAAGAGATTGGGAGGACAATCATGGCATATATAGTCATAAAGGATAAAAAATATATTCTAGGCCCCATGGTTTCTTAGTAAACCAATATATTACAAAAAAAAATCAAAAAGAGAAAGAAAAAGATTTATTGTATAAAATAAAACCCCCAAATTGAAAACATTATAAGTAATAAAATGAAACAAACTAAAAAATATTTCAAAAGAAAAAAAACTGGACTGATATTTCTCGATGAACAAAGAGCATTATTATGTTGTCAACTCCACTCCTCTAAGTTCAAAGATTATTGAAAAGGGATCTATATCATATGAAAATATTGAATGAATGGACTCCAAACTTCCTCAAATTTAAGCGAAGAATCAACAGTGCCACTCCCAATTTTTTCTAAGTTTAAACATGATATAGTTTGAGAAAACCATTGAAAAGTAGTGGGAGGTATTGGATCCTTCCATTTAAACAAAATGGATCACTTGGCCATTAATGTAGCAAAGGCAATCATATGACAAGCAGCAGCAGATAAGTGGCCAGATTCCATCATTGGTAGCCCAAAAATTGCAGTGATTGAGTGAGGTTGTAAATCAGTATTCAATACAGTTGAAATAATGTTAAAAATGTCTTTCCAATATTTTTCCAAAAGAGGACAGGACCAAAACATATGTGTCAGGAAAGCCACCTCTGAATTACATCTATCACATATAGGATTTATATGGTGATAAAAACGGGCTTTGACATATGGGTTGTGTGAATCACCTTAAATTGTATCAAAGAGTGTCTGGCACACATTGAAGATGTATTAACTAATTGAAGAATTTTCTTCCATGTCTCTGTGGGTAAAAATATCTGGAGTTCTCTTTCCCATTCATTCTTAATTTTAGCAAGTGTCTCTGGACGTATTTTCATAATCAGATCATAAATTATTGCTATCAAGCCCTTCTGATAGGGATTAAAGCCTAAAATATTTTCCATAATTTCAATTTTATATGGAGTTGGAAAAGAAGGCATAGTAAATTTTAAAAAATTTCTAATCTGTAAGCATCGAAAGAAGTGTGATCTAGGCAAATTGTATTTATTAGACAACTGTACAAAAGATAAAAAACAGTTATCAATGAATAAATCACGGAAACATGTTACTCCCTTCATTTTTCATAAAGGAAAAGTTGAGTCGATTCTGAATGGTTGAAAGAAAAAATTAGATTGAATGGGGCTTGATAAGTTAAATTTATTCAATCCAAAGAATTTACGGAATTGAAACCATATTCGTATTGTATGTTTAACTATTGGGTTAGTCATATGCTTACTCAATTTAGTAAGTGCAAAAGGGAGTGAGGCTCCTAAAATAGAAACTAATGAAAATCCTTGCACTGATTCATACTCAAGGTATACCCATTTGGGACATTGAATTACATCTAAATCTTGTGCCCAAAAAATGAAATATCTGATATTAATTGCCCAGTAATATAATCTAAGGTTAGGCAAAGCCATACCACTATCCTTTTTTAATTTTTGTAAATATTTCTACTTAACCTTGGGTTTTTATTCTGCCATATATATAAAAGAATTTTAGAGTCAATATTGTCAAAAAAAGATTTCGGGATGAAAATTGGAATCGCCTGAAATAGATATAGAAATTTTGGTAAAATATTCATCTTAACCACATTAATTCAGCCTATCAATGATAGAGATAATGGGGACCATCTCGTAAGTAATCGTTTAATGTGATCAATTAAAGGTAACAAGTTAACTTTAAACAGGTCCTTATGCTTCTTGGTAATTTTAACACCCAAATACATAAAATGGTCTGTTACTAATCTACGTGGTAATTGCCTATAAATTGGGGTTTGCATATTTAATGGAAAGAGTTCACTCTTATTAAGATTTAATCTATAACCAGAAAAAACACTAAACTGAGCAAGCAGTGATAATACTGCAGGGATGGATTTCTCCTGGTTAGAAATATAAAGTAACAAGTCATCTGCATATAGAGATACCTTATGAATCCCCTGTCCACGAGTGATACCAAATATGTTAAAAGAATCCTGAAGGGCAATTGCCAAGGGTTCCAAAGCAATATCAAATAATAAAGGACTTAGAGGGAAACCCAGTCTTGATACTACCACCTAATGGAACATTTAGCAGCCTAATACCCAAATCATTATAATTAACAAGCAGGATAAAGTTGGTAGCTCCATGAATATGAGTTAATTCCTCACCATGAGCCTCTTTTGGGGTCTATTGAACTTAGTTACTAGAATGATTAAATCTACTGTGACAACACTGTGATTTAAACCAAATCTCTGTCCTGAATATTGTGATAATAACAATTCAGAACAATAGTAACCCATATTGTTTGAAAAATAAAAAAGTGAAAAAAATTAACTTACTGATATTGAGATGCTAAATCATAAATATACTATGAATGTGGAAATCAAATCAAAGACAGAGTTGGATGACAGAATTCAATCTTTTCTCTTGCTGAAACACAGTTAACTTCAACTTCCTAAAAATGAATTATTTTTCAATCAAATGAAGCTTGAATAATGGAGCTGAGGCAAAACAAAACTCTTCATCTTTCTCTCATGAGATTTTACACTATGTAGAACAGGCAGAAGTAACATGGAGACAACACTTCACACTAATCTCATGAATAAAAATTGTGTGGGATGCATAGTCAAATGAGCAGTCAATAGTGCAAGTTTCGATAACAATTAGGTTCTGAGTAGGTCTATTTCCATGAGGTAATTTATTATGGCGACGGCAGTTTAATAGGCTGTGTTGATTTACAGATCCCCGGCTATTTTGTGGCCTTATCCATACTTTTCTCCGTTGTAGTTATGTGCACTTTGTAAAGTTTCTCTGGAAATGGAAAGATGAGAAGTAAACATAACAGACGGTAAAGATAGTAGTTGCTGCCTTTAATAATTTTTATCCTGTTATATCAGCTTGTTTTCCAATGCATTTTGTTATTTGAAAATAAAATAATAACCCTAGATGTTTGAAATCTAAAATAAAAACAGAAAATGATGGAAATACTCAGCAGGTCAGGCCATATCTGTGGGAAGAGAAACAGAGCTAATATTTCAGATCAAGGATCTTACATAAGATGGTCATTAATAATTTGTTAGGGAATTCAAGAAAATCTTATCAACTGAAGAGAGTGGCATCAACATGACAGCATAAAGAGTAGTTAATATAAATGGCAATGATGCATTTAGAGGAAAGCTAGCTGGAATAAAATAGGTAGAATGCCAAAAGAATAAAAAGACTGGATCAACAGGAAAAATAAAGGAGATTGGGAATTGGTTCCTGTGGTGTATGAATGCTGTCATGGATCAACTGGCCTGTTCCTGTGTTGTACATCCTGCATCATCTTTGCATATTTGTTGGATACCGGGTCAGATATCTTTCCCTTTTTTTTAATGTTTGCTTTCCTGTCAGATATAGTATTGTGCCTAAAAAATTGACAGCTTAATCTAATTCATACCACTCTTACCTCTGAATTAGAAGGTTATGGGATCACGTCCACTTCAGGATCTTGAGCAAGTGATTCAGACTGATGTAACATTGAAGACATAGCTTTACAGTAAGAGGTGCTTTTCTTCAGTTGAATTCCATTAAAATGAGGTTCCATTTGGTGACAGTATTTTAGGTATATGTTACATAGTACTACATAGTACTGCAGTAAAATGTGGCACAGTACTACATAGTACTGCAGTAAAATGTGGCACAGTACTACATGGTACTGCAGTAAAATGTGGCACAGTACTACATGGTACTGCAGTAAAATGTAGACACTCCGACATTTCATTGTCCAGAAGTCCTGATGGTTCAGCATTTCATTCACTCATTAATTTGGACTGTGACCCGGGTCCAGATTGCGAGTGAGGTATGCAGCTAGATCTGGGCTCAGGTCCGGACTCTGGGTAATGTGTGGCTGGAGATGGGATTGGGGCCCAGAATATCACGAGTTAGGAACATGGGTAGATTTCCAGTCAGAGCCAGGGTACAGGGTTCAAATATTTCCTGCTCTCTTTAAGCTCACTGGGTTCACTGGAAAATTTATTAACTTGCAAAAACAGTAGAATAAAAGTGTGTTGGGGTATGTTAGAAATAAAATCCAATAGTCCAGAAAATCAGCTAGTCTGGCACAACTGATGTCCTGTGGCTGCAGGATTATCAGAGTTTTACATTCTTTCCTCAATCGACTACACCAAAAACTCATTAGCTGTTTCAACATTCCCATCATTGTTTGTGGAATATGGTTGTACATTTGTCTATGTCAGGTCAGATGAGGTGTCAAACAATATTGCATAAATATGGATGAACATTTTATTTGATGGTAGAATTCTTCTAAAATATATCAACTGCCAATTTAATTTTTAATTATGGTATAGATCTTTCAAAATCATCCAATTTTGCTTAAGAATAAATAGAATTTTCAAAGAACACACTTTCAACTGAAATTCTGCTTTATCAGAAATGAATCTTCTCACTGTGGCAAATAGTGTGGGTTATTGATAATTAAATACTTCACAAATGAATATGATAGCAAAATATATTGTGAATAAATATATAATAGATTTGCATAGAATGCATAACAATGTGCTAAGGGTTTTCTCATCCTCTTCTATTTTATTAATATTTATGTTGTGCTAACACATGGTAAGAATGCAGTTTTGCTTTACTTCGTTTCATAAAATTTCTTGGAGGAAGGCAACTAAAATTCAGCCAGTCACATAGTATAGGTAATAATGATCCATTTACACTTCTCAAGCAGCTAAGGAGCTTAGTAATTGGTATAAATGACAAAACAATGATTTATCCAGCTGTGCCATGCATAACAGTTGTGAAATGACTGTGTACAAAATCATTAAAGCTTATATGCCCCAGTGGACTGAATTCTGGAGAAATGGCAGGAATTTTAAATGCATCAGGACTCTCAACATAAAACTGGGAAGAGTCAAACTGCCCAGCAGAACTCATGCGCTTCCTGGCTTCAGGATAAGGTAAGTTTGAAAGCTTTGCTCCAAGCTTTTCCCATGGCTTCCAGGCTTTGTTTTAAGGACTGCTGGTTAGGCTATTGTGGGAAGCATCAGAGCCTTTGCCAATAGGAAAAAAGATTACTTTACCTGATTTCCAGAAATGGTCTGGAAATGTTCAACTTTGAAAAAGCCCAGCCAAGTATATCATTGGATCAGACCCACACTTAAAGCAGTCACAAATCTTTCTACTGCTGAGGCTGTCAATGTTGAACCAACAACCAAGCACAAAATAGGTTCAACAATACTGAATTTAAATGATTTTTTCCTTTACTCAGATGAGAACTGTGGAAGAAGATTGGATTATTGTGGAGTGAATTACGTTCAAGTAGGATTTAAGGTGAACAGTTGACCCATGATTGCCAGGTCTGTACCAGCCACAGCATTGGGTGACCATCAAAGAGGGATTTCTGTTGTCCTTACTCAGTCTGACCAATATGTACCTTCAAGCCGACAGCAATGTAGTTGACTTTTATCTGTCTTCAAAGATGGTTCAACAAGCCATTCACTCAATTGGAAATTATGGATTGGCAACATATTGCATTGACCAATTTGGAACAAGTTATACAATCTTAAAAAGAAACATAACATTTGGGAATTAAAAGTCTTTTATCATAAGCTGAGAAGTGGAAATTAAAAATTATCTTTCTTAAGAGACTAAGAGTGTTGGGTCGCATGAGAATTTCCAGACTGAAATTGCTAGATTTGATGCATTATTATGGATCATGGGTTGGTAAATGGAGCTGAGGATGTGGTGTGTTCCTACATAAAACAGGACAGTCACAGTGAAGGGTTGTCACCACTGAAATGTACCAAAAAGAGAGGGAATTTTCATTCAGCATGTTCCTACAAACAGCAGTGTGATAAATAACCAGATAATGGGTCGATTCATACTTATCTTGTTGTGCTGTGCCTTCACGTTGCAGAGAAGAGTGTGCTGGAGGTCACATTCCTCTGAATTTTACTCCCTGCTCCATTGGAAGCATCAGCACTGTGTTCAGCGGAAGGGCACAGATGTCCTTAGCTGAGGGGCCAGATGCACTTTGCATCTAGTCCCTAAACTTTACTGCAGCCAAGGCTGGCATATGCACCACAAACCCCTTCATATGAATTGTGTCATTGACCTGAATAGAGAAAACAACTGAAAATAAGCCTTAGTTTAATTTATTATTATTATTTTTAATTTTTCTGCTTCAGTTGGTGCGGCTGCAGGGTGGAGGAGCAAACTTGAGGCAGGAGCCAGCATGATCTAACCTATTCTGTTTTGCTGGTTTTCATTGATCACACTGATGTTGGCCCAAAACTCCATTCTCACGTCTTTTTTTTTTGCAGAGCACAGAGGCTTCAAAACTCTGGGTGGAAGTGCTTTTGGTGTTTGTCTGAAGGCTTCTGCTATGCTTGCAGTCAGCAAGCTGTATTGTGGGCATTGGTTGTATAGATGGCCAGTGTGATTGCCCCAGTTTGGTTCTCCCCGAGCTGTTATGTACCAGAAGTGCAGGAGTAAGTTTGTATGTCGTTTTGGGACTGCTGTGAGATTGTTAGTGAAGCTTCATATACTGGGCTCAGTTAGAGGGAAAAAGATTGAACTGTGAGCAAAAGAGACAAAATATTATGACAAGAAAGTGGGTCCAGTATGAAATAAGAAACCAGTGAGTGGAAGAGCAATGCATTCCAATAGTTTGCAGGTAAAACTGGAATTTTGTTTTTATTTTTCTCAGTCAAAATGTCAAATTTGCAACAGAAACAACTGACAAATTAGAATACACTGCTGCTAATAAGAATTGCAATCTGCTTTAAATAAACTGAAGCTGACTGTTTGTTCCACAATCCAAATCCATGAATTGCCAAGAGCTGTGAATATAGCTTGATGATGCAGTTTTAAGTGAGACACAAACATTAAATGGTGCCATCAATGAGTAATGCTACCACCCACCTAATGTACACAATACATCAAAAATTGACTTGGTTGTCTCCATAAATTGTTTTATTTTACATTTGTTCTTCAGCCTTTCCTTGGCCATTGAAGCAATCTGCAATGTCATCTTCAATAACAAGGACCACAGGGAGAAAAGAGCTCCTCTGACAAAATTTGTTGCTATGGATGACTTGAAATCTGAATTCTAAAAAGGTAGCCATGCTTGGATTTAACTGCTTTGGAGAACAGTTAGAGAGGATCATGAAACCAGGGCTTAAGACAACTGTAGTATTCGGTGTTAGATAGGTCAAGGGCATCATGAGGAGACAAACCTGAAGTAATACTTGGATACCTGACTGGCAAACGTGTATCATTCCCTGAAAGTTGGAATGTAAGTCAAGAAGTGTATGATTGAGTCTGCTATCATGACGGATTTTATGAATCAGTCAAAGAGAATACAAGTGATTTAATCTAGTTTTAAGAAGGAAGCAACGCTTGGGTGACATTTTGCAACTATATAGAAAGGAGATATTTGCAGAGAGACTATTTGCCATATTGACCAGGATGATGCCAGAGAGAGAGATCTATATTTATGGGAAGAGATTTGGGATTGTTTCCACTGCAATATTGAAAATCAAGCAACATTTTAATGGAGATTTTTAAAAATTACTGTAGAAATTTGATAATTCAGCACCCTCGGGACTTTGGTGGTGCTGGACAGGTGGATTTACCAGACTATTGGAAGTTATTCCTCTTCATACTCCAACACATTCAATTCACTTCTTGAAAGATGTTACAATTGGTGTAATAAATTTTCCAGTCAACCGGTGCAGGTCCCAGGGCCCAGGTGAGTTAAAAAAGAATGTGGGAACTTAGGCCCTGGTAACTTTAAAAGGAGCACAGGAGACGGGGACCTTTATAAGTTTAAAGAGAACTCAGGAAATGGGGCCTCAGTGAGTGTAGGAAAGAACACCCGGTGGGTCAGATGCTGAACCACTGGGATTTCTGAACAATCATATGGATTCTTGGAGTTTTATTGTATAGACTTTTGATAGGGTGAAGAGATGCAATTTATCTTTTCTATGTTGGGGAACTGCAAAAAAAAATCATTCACATTAAAGTGTCTCAAAGTAAAATAAGAGTTTGGATAAAACTCTTGCATGGAGTTGTCAGAGCACGAAATGCTTACTCCACATGGAAAAGTTGAAATTGAATTTTGTATATTTTTTTAAG
Organism: Pristis pectinata; assembly: GCF_009764475.1. Taxonomy (NCBI): domain Eukaryota; kingdom Metazoa; phylum Chordata; class Chondrichthyes; order Rhinopristiformes; family Pristidae; genus Pristis; species Pristis pectinata. The sequence continues at coordinate 29,200,485 of NC_067416.1, forward strand.
GGAAAAGTGGTAATACTTGATTAGGAGTTGATATGGGGCTGTCAGAAAAGATGAAAGTAGGACTAATTTTGGATTGGTCTCACAAAATGGTCAACAGAAATAAGATGGCCCAGATGATAGCTTCTGAGATACAGATATCAATGGCAATCACAATTCTGGGTCTTCCACGTTGTTCTACATAAGCAACTTCAAGCATTGCTTTTGAAAGCCGTAGTCCCATGGTATCTTCGGAGTGTAGCACTGTCACAGATTCTGGTAACAGGTCATGCAGGATCTCAGCCTGAAACGTCGATCATCCCTTTGACTCCACTGATGCTGCTGGACCGCTGAGTTCCTCCAGCAGTTTGTTTTTTTTGCATGCAGTTAAACAGCTGGCTGAACAGTTCCTCACTACTAGTAGCTCAAGGCAATGCTTAGTAATAGTGTGCATGTAAATGAGTCCAGGACTCTCAAATGATAAAAGTTCCACAAGAAAATCCAGGACAAACATGTATATCCTCTGCAATAAAAAATGCATAATCCAATTCAAATGATGAGAAAGGTTGATTGCTTTGCTTTGCTTGGAACTCAATGTATATATTGTATCACCATGCAGGCTATATTTCGAGCAGAAGTATTTGAAAAGAGCTCAATCTCCAACTTATGTGAAGCATTGTTATATGTACACTAATACTTATATTAATAAATGGACTAGGATGAGGAAACTAAAATGAGCTAACCAACATTCTAAATTATTTTGCACATAATAAATATAAATTCAGTCAATAAACCAAAATGTAGCACCAGCAAAATGCAGATCATAAAGCAATTCAATACATGTGGCCAGCAATAATTTCTAGGGTAATTAAGGGGATATGTGCTTGTAGGTCCACTAGACAAATATTTCTAAAGGGTTTAGAGGACGATATACTAGTGGGAGTGGGGGTAGGGCATACAAAACCTGAAATCCAACAGCTGAAACAACCACAGAGAGCACAGAATACAAGTGTGGCCGGTGAGAATTTGTACAGTATTAGTGATGTGCCTGTAATGTTTAAAAACTGAGAGTTATTAGCAGGTTTGAACTGGTTTCTGGGTTTATAATTTAATACATTGGGTGAAGGTTGCAGTGATCTATCAGGAGAATGGAGGGTATGAATTCAGCTGTCAGACAGGCTACAAAGTCCTTGCAAGTTGAGAAGATAAATGAGTTGCAATACGTGATTACAACTGACAGAAGATGAAACCACTGGAACAAATTTATGTGCAGTTCAACCTTTAACCTGATGGGATTGTGATGGTATTTCTGTACCAAAATGAAATAAAATTGAATTTCTTCAATTTTTGAAGGGGAACCTGAATTAAAAATGGTTTTATGGATGTGCTTTGTGCCTTTTTAATTTCACTCTATTTGTATATTTTGAATGTTATTGTAAAGTTAAAAGTTCATGCTTCATGAAAAAAGTACATGTATTTTGGAAACTTCAAAAGCATTTGGTAGGTGTTATCCATAAAGAAATCCAATGTCAATTATCCAGCAATATTAAACCCTCTTGAAATAGAGTCAAAGATTCGTATTTTGTAATAAAATCAGTATTTGGTGTTGAAAAGCTTCTGTTAATATATTAATGATTAATGACATTATTATGTTATTAATTGAAAACTTCTAATAAATTTGTTTACACAGTGGCAGTTTAGCTTAAAATGTTGATGAGTAACCATATGCAAGCCCATTAATATTTCATAATTCTAATCTCCTGTAGAATGCACCCCAAAACTAAATTTAAACATAGTGATACAACAATTTAGTTCCTTTTTCATAATCTGAATGCCAGGAGTAAGCAGCACATAAGCAGTTAATGAAACAAAATATTTAAAAAAATATTATTTATTTTGATATAAATAGCACAAAGACAGCAGAGAAAAAGGAATACATTGGAGCTTTGTTAATTTAAAGCAATTATGAGTAATAAGATCACAAATCATAATTTTATCTAACAGGTTACGATATATCATGAATGTGTTGAATATAGTAACACAAGCCCATTGCCACTTTCCTTTCTGAAATATTACATTTGAATATTTTGAATAGAAACAATATCATGCATCTTCAAACATGCAAAATACCTTTATTCGAGAAGGTCAGTCATGGTCATTTACACATTCTATTTAAAATGGATATGCAATTTTAGGCCATCCAGTTAGGCAAGCAACAATCAGCAGAACATAAATGGTATCTAGCCAATTAAGCAAAGAATAATTGACAAGAGCTGTCAATATTTCTCATCTATATTCATACCATAGGGAGAAACCAGCAGCATCACTACCTTTGAAATATATTGTATATTGTTTTCTCCTATTTTCACCGAGGAATATTTCATCACTGAACAGGTTTCTATTTAATTTTTAAACTAGTAGTTCTAGTTTTGCTCACTCTAATGTATTGCTGTTGATTTTAATGTCCAGCATTTGCATAGAGTTTGGTTGCCCTGCTCACCTACTATGGCAGTAGATCACAAGCTGCTTTAATTAAAAAGGATGCCATTACAAAATCACAAAATGGATTTGATTGCTTTAACCTCAGTTGAATCAACTTGCATCTTCCACATGTTTTAATGCCAGTTGAAGGATTGTTTGACCATCCTGAAAAACCTCTCGTTGTGTTCTCTAAAGTAAGCGTGTAGCTCCTTCAGCACAGTACTGTTCACAACTGGGTGGGGCCGACCCTTGGATTCATGTAAACATCTTTCTTTGCCATCACTTCGAAGACAATAGAAACCCTTGGTTTGATTAAAGTAGAAATTTGATGTCATTATCTTAGCAGGAATGTTGAGAAATATTTCCACTTTCTGCAATTCTTCCAGTGGATTCTTTATAAGAGCACCACCATCAACTATATGTATTTGGTTCAGTGGAAAATACTGTAGCCAGTTACCCATGTGAATGTCATATAGACTTCTCTGAATAGCTTTGTATTTAGTATTAAGTGCTCCGTTTTTAATGACCATTTCTTCTATGGGTTGGACAGGCTTGTGGTTTTCCAGCCGATTGTAGTAGACTTGGGTGTAGTCCGATATCACTCTCTCTGTCGGGTCTCTCAGAATCAACAGCAATTTGGTAGAACTGTTCATGTCATGGATCCTTTTTGGAGCCTTAATAGATGTGAAATAGCCTGGGGTTTTCTCTATTGTGGTTTGGTGCGGATAAGAGAAAGGCATCAACTTCCTGTACCATTCTAGACCTTTTACATAGTTCTCATCCCAATCAAAAAAGTGGACCTCAGTAGCAGCAACCACAATATCAGGGTGAATGTCCAACATCTCCAAAAGAGCCCTGGTCCCTCCCTTGCGAACACCAATAATGATAGTTTGTGGAATCATTTGGCTTGTAATGGAATTTTGTGGCTGTAGTGACTTACGTTCAGTTTCATTGCCTTCTAATCCACCATGGTATCTTAATGACTGAAGCAATGTTCCGTCTCTCCACTGAGAACTTCCAGAGTGCACCGAATTTGTTTGGGCTACCAGAAGGAGAGCCCCCACCAGTAGGTAGGCCATGGGGAGAAAATGTGCCCAGTTAGCAGTAAGATCTGAAGTCTGTTGTTATCACTTAAATGCCAGTCAACACTTTCAGATGAAATGACGTGAGCAGCAATACACGAGGATGAATTTGGAAAGTTGCCTTGAGCTGCATCTGCCAAAGATGAAACCAACAGAATGAGTGACATTGAAACAGAATGTAAAACTATGTAAACACAAGATGACTTTTTTTCAGAATCTTAATCTCTTTTGCACACATTAATTATGCATCATCATTTTCCCATTGGACGGTCTGCACATTTTAACAATTGCAGTATTATACAAGATGATGGTCTGGAAACCCAACAGTGCTGAAAACACTGAATCACAATACCAGTATAGCCCACATTGGTTTGACCTGGTACAGCTTGAACTTGAAATTCATTGAAGTACCTGACTGAGATGATTGCTGCAATGAGCTAGTTCCAAGTGTGCAGCTTATTGCATTGACACTCATTCAGGGGCTGTTATTATGGGTTTGTCTAACACCAGCTGCACCAAAGTGGTGTCGATTTAACTTTGTCTGAATGCCTTAAAGAAGCAGTTCTCATTGACTCCAACCACTGCTGGAAATCATTATAATGATTTGATGTAAGATATCAGACCATGGACAAGAGTGGCACCTCAATTTTCTGATGCTGCTTTCGAGATTTTAATCAAAGAGCTGGACTGAAGAAAGAAGGTTCTCTAAGTCAAGGAGCTCAGGATTCCCTGCAATCAACTGACTATAAAACTGCAGAGGTAGGACATAGCCAACGAAGTCAAAACCAAGACCAAGGTAATATGGACCTGGCTACAGTTCTGCAAAAAGTTTAATGAACTTGCAAGAAGAGTGAACATGGTCAGTGAACATGTTACAAATCTCATTTCTCCAACTATAATAATGTATTGATGCGCTTCCCAATGTTATGCACCACATTCATTTGGCTAAAATATTATTCGCAATTCCTATGTAGCATTTGAATGTCCTACTACACCCTCATAGATTTATCACTACTCCAACACACACACACACATTTCACAGCTTACATTTTCACCTTGATAGATGCACTATACAGGTATACTAGTCAGCACTTTTTCTTCCCTCTGACAGGAGACACAAGAGCGTTACACTGCTCTTGTTATCAACAATAGACTTCTGGCTGGCATCACTGGTGCAAAAAGTTCAGTAGTCTGCAGAAGACTTTTCTAAATATGAATGGTTGCCAAAGAATCCATGACCAGTAGGGATACAGAGATGATTGAAGATGAGGGCTACTATTTAAGGCTTCTTCTCACATTGCACTCTCTGCTGCCATTCCACAATCTCTTCTGATTTACAAGATGCAGGTTGTTTGAGCATGCACTTGTGTGATTTCTGTCTCTGTCTTTCTGATTGCAGAGTTGCAGAACTCATTACACACCATGAATCATCAGCGGATTGCAGTGAATGTTCAGAATGGTTGATGGGGTGGCAACCAAATGGGTTGATTGTCCTGAAGGAAGCAGGGAGGTGCACTCAAATAGACAAATAAGGAGCATTCTTTCACAGTCCTAACATGTGTCTTGTGGATGGTGTAAAAGGCTAAGTTCAAATGCAGAATACACACCCTATTGATATGTTCTTGCTGCCACAGTCATGAAGTGTCTGGTACAGGGCAGTTTCTGGTTGATGGCGATCACCTGAATGTCTTCCCTGCTCCTAAAATCAACCATAAAGAACATCTAGCACAGAGCAGAACTGCAGAGGAGAGGAGGGAGAGCTTTCTCAGATGGATCCTACACAAGCCTTGACTTGCCCTGACCAGCTGGAGAACATGACCAAGGAAAAGAACATGAGTTGCCAAAACTAAGATGACCCACTGCTCGTTTGCAGCCTTGTTCCAGTTCCTTTGGATAATTTGTCTATTTTCATGCATTTGAATACTTATGGTAGTAGTTGTCTCTTGGAGAGCCAATAAACTGCACTAATCTGCAGTACTGTCCAGGCAACCTGAATCTCATGAACTTGACCAGATTGAGAAATACAATTCTGAGTCATTTAATCAGCATTCCTTGATGTTTAAGAATAGCTCTGCTGAAAGACTACTTTGATGAACAATTTAGAAACAGCTAAGAAATCATCAATTTTACATTCAGAATGTACATTACACTAAGTCATAATTAAATTTTCAAATGCCAATTTCCTAGCATATTTACTTTTGCTAAAGGAAGAAATGAATGAAGCAAACTTTGAAGACTATCAAACACTTCAAACTAAATCTCATTTATCTTTATAAATAATGTATGTCTTAAGCTCGGTTATTTACTCCAACAAAAGCAGATGTGCATCAGCTCTGGAAGCACGATGGATCAGGCTTGCAAGCCCTTCTGGAGTATAAATGCACAATATAATCCATATAGGACTGGGTTTATTCATATTTCATAGTGATTTAGAAGGAGGCCATTTGAGGCCATTTGGCCCATTGAGTTTATCTGGCTCTCGGAGAAATCTCATCTCTCCACTTATCTCCTTGTAACTTATTCTAACACCCCCTGCTTCTCCCAGCCACCTACACTAAGGACAATTTATAACTTATACTCACCAATTAACTAAACAACCAGCAAGCCTTTGGGATGTGAGAGGAAACCTGTGCATTCGGGGGAAATGCAGACTCATTCACAGGGAGAATGTGCAGACTCAACACAGACATCACCAAAAGTCAGAATCGAACATGAGTTGCTGGAGCTATGAGACAGGTGCATTATCTTCAGTACCACTGTGCCAACCCCATATAGATTATTAACCAGTTAGACTTTGGTTAGTTACTCAACAGCTAGGATGTAATGCAAAAATGTCAGGTATTTGAAGTAAAATCAGGACTTTTTTTTAAATGAACCTTTCATAGATTCTCATTGAACATTAGATGCATCAGTTTTATTCATTGTAGCTATGCATGCTTCAGATACAATGTCAAAATAACACAAAACTACTTCTTTCACAAAGATTTACTTGTGCAAATCCATGTTAATTTCAGCAATTTTGGTCATGAGAATGTTAACCCAGTCTGACCAAGAAATGGAACTTTTAGAAAATGAGTCACTAACCTTTGGTGTCAGTTGAGAAGTGGTAATAAATGTGTAGTTGTTAAGATTTCAGTAGCTCTCAAAAGCAAAGGGGCACTTAGCAGAGGTGCAATTCAGAGGTAGGAGGGTTGGGAATTAGAGTCCTTAGCAATGTTATTTTAGTTCTCTGTGGTTGGAAATAAACTTTCCCTGGAGTGAAACATGAAAGCAATCAATTTTGGGTCATTTTGTGTCATTCTACCAGATACTTTTTGGTTTGAGTCAGGTTTGCACGTCTGATTTCAGCATCTCTGATGCACTTCAGAAGAGCCATTCCTGTTCAATGCTCCCCATGGAGGATTGAGGAGGAATTAGTGCACATTATCCAGGGAGTGAGCATCATTGGTAGGGGCAGGAACAGTAGTGCAGTGGTTAGAGTAACACTATTACAGCGCCAGCGACCCGGGTTCAATTCCGGCCGCTGTCTGTAAGGAGTTTGTACGTTCTCCCCGTGTCTGCGTGGGTTTCCTTTGGGTGCTCCGGTTTCCTTCCCCATTCCAAAGACGTACGGGTTAGGAAGTTGTGGGCATGCTATGTTGGCGCCGGAAGCGTGGCAACACTTGTGGGCTGCCCCCAGAAGACTCTACGCAAAAAGGTGCATTTCACTGTGTGTTTCGATGTACGTGTGACTAATAAAGTTATCTTATCATTCATATCATGATGTTGGACTGGGAACCCGCTAAAGTAAGTCCCAGACCTCCACTTATCCCTTAGCCCATCTCTCCCATTCACTGGTCTCTCTGCTGACCCTCAGTTTGGCTCAGACCCAACCCCACTCCCCTTGAGTTCAGTCCTTGTTCTGAACTCCCCCCCCCCCCCCACCACCCTCACCGCCAATCTGAACCCTTGTCTGATCACTGACCAAGGTGCAGAATCTCAATCTTGAGCCCAACATCCCACATCAACATTTTTCAACATCCATGGAACCTGCCATTGGTGACGGTCTCTGAACACTGTGGTTGAGAATTGATAGCATTGATGTATGTTCAGATGCCTTTTACTTGATGCCAACTCCATCTGTTACATGGGAGCTTGCCCAGAATGAAATCCCGCTCAATATGACAGGAAGTAGAGCAGTGACACTGACTTAAGGTAATTCAGTTTTGTGTCAAAACCAATGTTAATTCAGTATCAAACTGTAACTATAACAGCGGAAAAGTCAAGATGATTGACAATGAGGATTGCTATCAATGGTCTTGCCTTAGGTGCTTGTGAGTGCTCAGGCTTAAACAGATAGGTCGGGGTTGTTCTTGTTGATTCAAATGGAGGTACAACTCTATTCATCTACCACCTTGTTCATGCTCAGAGTCAAGGAGACTGGCAAGTGAATTATTTTAAAATCAATGTCCCATTAACTGCTTGAATGTTTCCAAATCAATTTTTTAGCAAGCCTCGAACTAAGTGGAAAGGATGCCTGGCCACAACCAACAGGAGTTTTATTTTAATGTTAAAATTAGAATCCTCCACAGGATTTGCACCATTATTTTTATCTATTACAGGGTGCACCAAACAAGCTACGCTCACTGTTATGGGAATCTAATTGGCCTAAATAGTCATCCTTATAGGGCCTTTCTTAAGCAATTAACTTCCAGATAGAAAAGTGATCCTTGTGAGCCAAGAGGAGTATTAATCAAACACCAAATGCCTTACCTTTCCTACTTTTCCCTCAGAATGTTAATCCACCAGTCCCATCCTTTATTGATCACCAATATGTTTGACCCACAACACACTGGGCTTCCAACCAGCTGTTCTCTTTTCCCCAAAACCCACCAAGCTCAGTCTTGTTCTTTGAGGAAAAAGTGCAACATCTGCTCAACAGAGCTAGAAACCTCAGGCACCACTAATGTTCCACCAGTAGGCCCACCACTGAAATGGTCATTGGCATACAGAGAGCATACCTGTGTGTTACAATTTCCTGGCCTGGCATTTATTGGTCTGAAATACTACTGAACAAAGATCAAATTAATTTAAGCAGGCTGGTTATCTTTACCTTGACAAAGCATTCCATTGCATCTTTCTTAATCCATTCCCATTGGATCCTTTCCCCTCACCTCCATCAAGGAGTCCTCCTCCAAAGTCTCTCTTCCACTATCAAGCTGGAAGGAAGAAGGCCATTCAGCCTTTTGTGGCTGTACTGGCTCTGGAGAAACAAAGGACTGCAGATGCTGGAATATCTGGATGAAAAACATGATGATGCTGGAGGAACTCAGCAGGCCAGGCAGCATCCATGGAAAAAAGCAGGCGTCAATGTTTGGGGTCAGGACCCGAAATGTTGACCCCCTACTTTTCTCCACAGATGCTGCCTGGCCTGCTGAGTTCCTCCAGCATCATCGTGTTTTTCATCTGTATGGACTCTATGTAAGAGCAGTCCAGCTAATTCCATTCCCCACCCTCATAGAACATAGAACAGTACAGCACAAGAACAAGCCCTCGGCTCACAATGCCAGAATCCCATCTGCTGCACAAGGTCCACATCCCTCTAATCCCTGCCTGTTCATGTACCTGTCTAAATTCTTCTTAGACGCTGCTATCATATCTGCTTCCACCACCTCCCCTTCAGCACATTCCAGGCACCTACCACCCTCTGTGTGTAACAAAAAACATGCTTGTTAATCTCCTCTAAACTTTATCCTCTCACCTTAAACCTCTGCCCTCCAGTATTTGACATTTCATTCCTGGGAAAAAGATTCTGACCATCTACCCTATCTATACCTCATAATTTTATATACTTCTATTAGGCCACCCCTCAGCCTTCTACACTCCAATGAAAACAATCCAAGTTTGTCCAACCTCTCCTTATAGCTAATACTCTCCAATCCAGGCAACATCCTGGTGAAAGTTTTCTGCACCCTCTCCAAAGCCTCCATATTCTTCCTGCAATGTGGCAATCAGAACCGCACACAATAGTCTTCCAAATTCTTTCATTTTGTATATTCATTCTGCTACTTTCTGAATGTTGTGATTGAACCTGTCTGTCCTCCCAGCCCTGGCAGTGTTGTTCTGAATCTAACAACTTGCTGTGTAAATTTCCCTTCCACGTTCCTTTCTGGTTCCTTTGCCAATCAGCATCATCTTATGTCTCCTAGTTCTTGATCTATCACACCCTTCACACTGCATATTTCTGCGGCACTTTTGTAGTCGATCTCCTTATATTAATTTCAGACTACAGCAATAAACCAGAATTGAATAGATTGGGGATGTGCCATACATAGGAGGAACAAAATTACAAATCGAGAATTCACAAACTACCAAAAAGAGACAGTAAGTGGCTGAAAACAATGGTTAGGTTGCAAAAGGCTTGTTGAGAATCACTCTGTGTGCCATGTTACTTTCAAGCTGAGCTTTTAATACCAGAAGTTAGTGCGCTTAATTTAACCCTTTAACCCACACTGAGTTTTTGATGGGAGAAGATGAGAGGCCAACCGCAGGACACTGAATGATTAGTCTCAGGGTAACACAGAAAAGAATGAGGGTGGCTGCATGATAAAAACAGCAGTGCTGTCTATACTACTGCACTTCTTTTAGTGCTCTTCCTTGCCATGGTGTTAACTATGCAGTTTTTGGCATCAGCCAAGGCAGGCAGAGGCTGACTGTTAAGTTGAGATACTAAGATGCAGCAACAGCAGTTCTCAGCCGTGCATTCTCATTATACCTGATCCCTTTATCTTATACATTCCATCTGCTTGTATGTTGTTGATGCATGTAATAATTCTAAATACACGTGTCAGATTCCTGCCTCTGTGAGCGCAAACCTAAAGCACAAAATCTAGCTTCACAGCTGTGCACAGACAAGATATCATCCTTGCTATGTACTTTTGCTAGTGTAAGGGCCAGAATTATAATCAAAGCTCAAGTGAGGTTTCATCAAAATCTTGAATAACATTATTGTCTTGGCCCTATTTTTGAATTAAGCAGTCTGGACAATCCATCCAGGAAACTGCTCACCTTGGCTCTAAGCACCTGACAATGATCTTGAACTATTAGGAAGTGGTCAGCAATCTTTAGGGGTTTGTCAATCACTGCACCTGAGATGCTGATTTTCTTCGAGAATATTGATGTAACACTGATGCTGGTATGAATTGCTGATATTCTTATGACACATTGAAGGTTGATGTGAAATGCTAATTGTTAGCTTGTTCCAGGGAGAGCAAAGCTTCAGAAAAAGCTGACAAATATTTGAAGCCTGACAAACCATCATTTGCAGATTAAGGCTTTATTGAAAAAGAAAGAAAGGAAAATGTCTGAAATTGTTCAGCTACCCATGCACATGTAATTTTTTTATTCCATTATTTGCTATTTCATTGAATTTGTGTTGAGTTAAAATGGTGGCATTACATACCCTAGGAATATTAAATATATGCATGTAACTCTACTAAAGAACACCATCAGCCCCACTAAAATGCCATATACATCATCAATAGGACAATTGGCTAACTCTAGATCTGTGTGAATCAAAGAAGGAGATATTAGTGTCTGATTGTCTAGATTATATCTTTGATTTTGTACGGTCCTACTTTCTAATCATTACTACCAACACAGTTGGATTAGATCTTAGTTAACACCTATTGAGATTTTGAGGAGAATAGAAGAGTCCATTGTGTGGAAAATATGAAGTTTAATTCCAGTACGTTATACAATTTTAAAGGGATGCAAGCCCAGTGAGACTCAGGGGTGTATAAACATAGGAAAACTATGGAAAAGCACATGGAATCCTTGCCTTCATTGGTAGAAAAATAGAGCTAAAGGAAGGAAATTTTGCTTAACCTTTATAAAACATTTGTTAGGTCTCAGCTGAAGTATTATGTTCTATTCCATGAATAAGACCTGAAGAAGGATGTCAAAGCCTTCAGGAGGTGCATAAGAGATTTACTGCAATAGCACCAGTGAAGAGGGATTTCAGTTACGTGGGGAGGCTCAAGGAGCTGAGATTGTTCTGCAGAGAGCAGAGAAAGTTAATGGGTAATTTATCAGAGGTGGTCAGAATCATGCATGGGCTTAATACAGCAAATAAAGAAAAACTGTGTCCATTGGCAGAAGGATCAGTAGAAATGTTTCATAGATATTTGGAAATTGGAAAAAGATTTTTTTTACTCTGATATTTTGTGATGTCGATTGCACTATCTGAAAGGGTGGTAGAAGCAGATATAATAATAACTTTCAAAAATGAGATGGATAAACACGTGACGGGAAAATATATAAGGTTGCAGGCAAAGTGCAGGGGACTTGCAGAATTTGGATAGCTCAGTCAAAGTGCTGGCTGAAACATGATGGGGCACTCAGCCTAACTGTACCTCTTTGGCTGTGGAAGGAAATTAAGGTCAGAGTCCCACCTGGAGCGAGAGAACCCCAGAAGCCCCATGCAGTATAAAGGGGATGAAAGTTTTGTGAGAAGGGGGTTTCATTTTCCTTTGTACTTGAGAATCGGGTATTACTAGGACTAAAAGAAAGAAAATTATCCACAATATCTTTAAAATATATGTGCCAAGATATTGCATTGTGGAGCAGTAGAGTTTTGTGTGCAATGGCAATTTAATTCCAATGAAAAATCATGAAGGAAAATCAAGGTCCCTAATTTTCCTTTTGTTTTCTCCATGAAATTGTGGCCAATAATAAGCACTGCATGCTTAGAACTTGCTTTGAAAATTTTGGGTCATTAAGATAAGATAAGGTATCTTCACATGTACATCGAAACACACAGTGAAATGCGTCTTTTGCATAGAGTGTTCTGGGGACAGCCCACAAGTGTCACCATGCTTCCGGCGCCAACATAGCGTGCCCACAACTTCCTAACCCGTACGTCTTTGGAATGTGAGAGGAAACTGGAGCACCCGGAGGAAACCCACGCAGACATGGGGAGAACATAGAAACTCCTTACAGACAGTGGCCGGAATTTAATCTGCTACACTACCGTGCCTGGCCGAATGCGACTAAAGGATGGTTCAGGCCACTTAGTTAAAAATGGGACTTCACAGCACTTATAAGGACAACTTTAGCTTAACTTAGAAGGGACCTACCCTAAGCAGTACCCAGCCTGTAGGTCTAATGCTGGATACTCACCTCAGGTACATTAAATAATTAAGTAACGTACATACCCAGTGTGAAAGATCTCCTTAGGGTCCCCCATTTCTACTTAGTCCTGATACCAACTCCTCCCTGCTTGTGATTGTTTCCCGGTAAGGGTACCACCAGACTTAAGGACAGCTTCTACCCCACTGTGATAAGACTATTGAACGATTCCCTTATACAATGAGATGGACTATGACCTCATGATCAACCTTGTTGTGACCTTGCACCTTATTGCACTGCACTTTTTCTGTAGCTGTGACACTTTACTCTGTACTGTTATTGTTGTTACCTGTACTACCTCAATGCACTCTGTACTAACTCAATGTAACTGCACTGTGTAATGAATTGACCTGTACGACGGGTTTGTAAGACTGCACCTCGGTACAAGTGACAATAATAAACCAATAAACCCCACCATCCACCCAACTGTAGATGTGCAGACCCAATTGCATCTGCTTCCTACCCTGTCTGAACCCATCCTCTATTGACTCCCAACTACTGGCCCCCTACAAACTCTTGGTTGCCAGTGCCATACTGATCCCTGGTTGCCAGGCCATACACTCAGCTCTGGCTATCTCCTCTCCCCTCTGTGCCAGCCCCTCCGACCACCAACCCCACCCTACCCCACCCCCACCCCCCACAGTTTCTCCACCTACCAAGCCTTGACTGCCAGTCCCCCTCTGTATCCTTGAATTTTCCCTTCAACCAATTTCGCACTCTGGGACTTGACCTGTCTACAATAGGAGAGCAGACAGCCCTTCCCTTGGTGAGGACTGTTGAATTCTGAAAGATGCAGTAGCTGAGCTCTCAAACTGAACATTTGCAGACACACAAGAGACCGCAGATGCTGGAAATCTGGAGCAAAGAACACGAAACGCTGAAAGAACACAGCAGGTCAGGCAGCATCAATGGAGGGAAATGAACAAATAGTGAAGGGTCTCAGCCTGAAACCTTGACTGTTCATTTCCCTCTGTAGATGCTGCCTGACCTGTTGAGTTCCTCCAGCATTTTGTCTTCGTTGCAAATGGAGCATTTGTTGGCTCATAGTGTGCTGCCTCATTAACACCTCGTCATCAATGCCATTCATTTTCCAGGCCATGTGACCCAGTTGCTTTATGCGCCTTCCACACACTTTAATGTAACAAGCGTGAGTTCGATATTGGGAAAATCAACAGCAAAAGATTTTTGAAAGCAGGTGATTTGAAAGATGATGCTTTAAAAATGGCCTTCTTGGGCTTGGGTTGCTAAACAGAATTTCAAGCACTGATATCCTGGGGATTCCTTAGAGAAATTAAATGGCTTACGGATAAACTTACAGCAATTAACTTTTATATCAATTACATTTTTTGATAGCCAGAGGCAGATAAAAATGATTTATTCTATAGTTTAGATTAAAAACAAATCCACAGTTAATGTCAATTAAAATTTTGTGGCTAAAAGTCACCTTTTAAATATTAATCTATGGCACAAAAGCTGATAGTGAACATAGCAAAGCAGCTCTGGTTTCAACTAATACCACATTTATTCAATTGAAAGAAGGAATGAATTGTTAATAATCACTATTGTTCAGTTTTTATTTATGTCTGGTGTTGTAAATTAGGCTTTTTTTAGCGTATAATTGTTCTGCATGCTTTAAATATAAAAGACACTCTGTGTTGGAATGCCTGTTCGATTGTGAGTGTGTTTTTTTCCCGTTAGCTCCCCATACAGCTGGATAACATGACTGCAATGAAAGTAAAGAAACCATGTTTGTGCACAAAACACTTGGATGACAAACATCCAGTGTATCTCTGGCCACACTCGCATCAGAAATACTGTGAGAGCAGTAAATGGTAGAGAAACTCCTCATCAGAAGTGCACCCTCTTTGAAGCAACCAAGATTTGTCAACGAGAGAAGGGTAGGCCATGACAAAAAAGCAAAACTAGTTCAATCATTCAGTGTGGAGTTTGCATATTCTCTCTGTGACTGGCGGGGTTTCCTCTGGGTGCTCCAGTTTCCTCCCACATCTCAAAATGTCCAGGTTGGTAGGTTAATTGACTGTAGTAAATTGCCTCCAGTGTGTAGGTGAGTGGTAGAATTAGGGTGTACTTGATGGGAATGTAGGGAGAATAAATGGGCTGGCATAGGATTGGTATAGCAATGGGTGCTTGATGGTTGGCAAGGACTTGGTGGGCCAAATGGCATGTTTCCGTGCTGTATTTCTCTTTGATTTTATGACTCTTGGACATTGTACCCCATTCCAGATGCATCAACTGTGTTTGGCCTCAAGCTGGCGGGGGGGGGGGGGGCGCGGGGAAGGGGGGGAAGTGGGGGAAGGGGCAGTGACAAAGTGTATCCAGTTTCTACATTCAGAACCTTGCAGCACTGCCCGTGGACTCAATGTTGAGTCCTGGGATACAGTGGGTGACCAGTTGTGCCCACAGTGCACAGCTATGTGGAATGAGCTGCCAAAGGAAGTGGTTGAGGCAGGTACAATAACAACTTTTTAAAGACGGGTACATGGATTCGGAAGGTTTAGAAGGTTATAGGCAAAATGGTAGCAAATGGGACTAGCTTGGATGCGGCATCTTGGTCGGCATGGACCAGTTGGGCCGAAGGGCCTGTTTCCGTGCTCTATAACTCTATGACTACGTGGGTGTAAAGAACAAGCTGACAAAATGTTTTGCTAGCCATCAGTGCAATCCAGCTCAATAATTGTTTTGTTCCTCCTTCTCTTTTGTACCCTTAATTATTTGAATGTTTTGAATGTTGTTGATCAGTTGCACAGTAGTGCAAGTTTTCAGTGGTGGAAGAGTTTCAAATGAGGAGACATCATTAAATGGTAAGAGGTCAGTCATTTAAAATGGAGAAGGCAGTGAATCTCTAAAATTCTCTACCCCAGATGGTTGTGGAGGCCAGATTATTAGAAATACTTAAGGTGGAGGTAGATAAGTTTTTGAAGGATCGGAGAATTGAGGGCTTTTGGGAACTGATATAGAAGAGGAATTGAAGCCAGTGTAGATCAGCCATGATTATAGAGATTGGCAGGGTAGGCTTGAAAGGTTAGCCAGCCTAATCCTGCTCCTATGTATTCTTGTATTTGAACAGAACTGTAGGCTCCAATTCACCAGCATCAGAGCCATAAATTGTCTACACTCAGAGGGGAATGCAACTGTGATGCTGGCTTTGTTGAAACCTTCACGACTCAGATTAAGTAACATTGGAAAATTTTTTAACTGTGGTTGTACTTAAGCCTTGTGGCCCACCCCCAACCTGTTCTTCCAGATTGTGGGAGGAAGATTACATTTATTCATAAAGGTAAGATTTTTGCAGAGGGTAAGGAGATCTAACAGTTTGATTTCAGCACGATTACTTGGCAGCTTGAGTTTGGACTTAATAGTAAAAATGTTGTCAGACGTGGCTAGAAATTCTGATGCATGGAATACATGTGTTAATGTGGTGCTGTGCTGGGGGTCCAGGCTGTGCTATCTTACAGTGCACAAGACGGAAGCCAATGTATATACTAGAACAGGCTTTATGCTTACAGTGAGGCCTATGCCTAAGGTGATTTGTGCAGTAGAATAGGCTTAAAAGCAAATATGCAATAAAGGCTACTTCTGCATGATTTCCCATAATTGAGGAGAGTGGAGGAAATGTGTTGGGAAGTGCTCCACACAGCTCGTTCAAGGCAGTAACTGATCTTCTACCGATTCCTCCTTTGTTCCAGCTTCCCAGCCTGCAAATTTTCATCTGGAGGTGATTCCTTCCTCCATCATTGTTACTAATATGGCAGGCTCAAAAAGTAAATAAAAACATGTACATTCAAGCAGAGAAAGGATGGAAAGTTGCAGACATTACCAGTTCATGATGTATGTCTTGATGTATAACAGAATCAAGATCATAGACAACAGCAATCCTTGTAACAATGTGAATTGTAATGAGGTTACAATTCTCTCTTGCCAATAGTGACACTTTATATGTTGGCATATCCTATAGGACAGCTGCTTCCAAGTATCCAATCCAGTGGTTCTTTATTTCTTAATGATCATATAGATTCCTCTGAATAATTATGTAGCTTGGACCATAACTCTAACATGTACACATTACGATGCAGCAAGGCAATTCCAGCATGATTATCTTGCTTCTTTATTATAAACTAAATATAAACTCTGTATTTTCTCCTTTTTTAATCTCATTGGTCTAATATTCAGCAGAATTTTTCTGAGACAAGGTAATGAATGATATTGCAGGTCCTTGTGGTGTGTGTGTCTTATAAAGGATCAGAATATGGCTGCCAGATTTACAAATGCACTTGGCCTCTTCACTTAATTATTCAGAAACAACGCAAGTCTACTTGATAACCGTACCTTCCAGTTTAAACAACTGACTGATGGCATTGGTGCCAAGGAATCCGGAGCAGGGTGGTCAATCTTTCAAAGCTGCAGAGCCTGGAAAAGTAATTGCATGTAAAGAATTATTTGCTGCCATTGATTCTAAATAGACCAGGTCATTGGTATTCAGTGATGTAGGAAATATACAACTGCAGTCAGTGACATAGTATCTAGATTAAGGCATTTCTAATTTCTTAGCCAATGGTACAGATTTCCAGAGACAGTCAGCTCTGGCCAATGTGAAGCTTTACCCTCATTCCTCTTCACAGTGAAGCTTACTCTGTAATTCCCCATAGTTCATGTCATTGAAGCTGTCTCAGGGAGGGAGGAAATCTATTGTATTTCATGTTAGCAGAAAAATAGAACTCTTTATCAGAAGAACAAAATAAAGTATTGACATGGATAACCTATACACAGCCTTACACTCAGACAATGCAAATCTTTGCTGCATTTGCTCTGAGATTTACTCTCCAACTCCTGAACATTATTCTCGACAAACATTCAATAACACTAGATCTTTAGTTTATATCCAACTCACCATATTTTTACTCCTGTTGACTGAAACTTTCCAGGTCCTTTCTCATTTTTCACAGGAAGCCATTTCCCACCACTTCTGCTTCCTTCTGCTCTCATTATACATCATCAAATTAGCCAGTGGGTGCAGCCAGGTCGACTGACACAGGGGTCAGTTCTCAAAAAAGGGAAGTTACATGCCACAATATTTGAAAACAATTAAGAAACTGCAGGCGATGGAAATCTGAAATAAAAACAGAAAATGCTGGAAAAACTCAGCAGGTCAGGCAGCATCTGTGGAAAGAGAAACAGAGTTAAAGTTTCAAGTCAAAGACCCTTTTCAGAACTGGAAAAATGTGAAAATGTTAGTTTTAAGATGCAGAAAGAGTTGTGGGGGTGGGGTGGGGAGAGGAAGATGGGGAACATCTCTAATACGTTGAGGCCAGAGTTGCCTCATCCTATAAGTTACAGATGAAGCCATCTAGTTGATAGATTCATGAGGTCAGTTGTATATAGGGAGAAAATAAACAAAGGGATAAGTAAAAGCTGTAAAATGCAGGTCAGGAGTGTTGGAAATGTCCAGAAGATCTGTCAGTGTCAGTGGAGAGAGAAAAACTGACTTAGTATTACATATGGATAACCTGGATGGAACTGGCCAGTTCTGGTACAAACACAGAAAGTGAGTTACCTGAAGTTGTTGAATTTGATATTGAGTCCTGAAGGCTGCAGTGTGCCCAGATGGAAGTGAGGTACTGTTCTGCAATGGACCTCATTATAGCAGTGCCAGTGGTCACAGACAGATAAGTCAGAATGGGAGCGGGATGGAGAATTAACGTGATAGGCCACTGGAATCTTAGGGACAATAGAAATGCCTTCACCTTGGGTGCAGAAAAGCCAGTCAAAGCTTCTAGAACATAGAACATTACAGCACGGTACAGGCCCTTCAGGCCACAATGTTGTGCCGACATTTTATCTTGCTCTAAGATCTATCTAACACGTCCCTCCCACGTAGCCCTCCATCTCTCTATCATTCATGTGTCTATCTAAGAGTCTCTTATATGTCCCTAATGTATCTGCCCCCACAACCTCTGCCGACAGTGTGTTCCACGCACCCACCACTCTCTGTGTGAAAAAAAAACTTACCCTTGACGTCCCCTTTATACCTTCTTCTAATCACCTTAAAGTTATGTCCCCTCGTATTACCCATTGTTGTCCTGGGAAAAAGTCTCTGACAGTCCACTTGATCTATGCTTCTTATCTTGTACACCTCTATCAAGTCACCTCTCATCCTCCTTCTCTCCAAAGAGAAAAGCCATAACTCACTCAATCTATCCTCATAAGACAAGGTCTCCAATCCAGGCAGCATCCTGGTAAATCTCCTCTGCACCCTCTCTAAAGTTTCCACATCCTTCCAATAATGAGGCGACGAGAAATGAACACAATACTCCAAGTGTGGTCTAACCAGAGTTCTATAGAGCTGCAACATTACCTCGTGGCTCTTGAACTCAATACCCTGACTAATGAAGGCCAACACACCATAAGTCTTCTTAACAACCCTACTGACCTGCATGGCAACCCCGAGGGATCTATGGACATGGACCCCAAGATCCCTCTGTTTCTCCACACTGCTAAGAGTCCTGCCATTAACCTTGTATTCTGCCTTCAAATTCAATCTCCTGAAGTGTATCACTTCACACTTTTCCAGGTTGAACTCCATCTGCCACTTCTCAGCCCAGGTCTGCATTCAATCAATATCCTGCTGTAATCTACAGCAACCTTCTGACCTATATTGTCACATTGCTCATTATCAAAGTGTTTCAGCTTTGCTATTTTACATTTAATTACATGATATGTAGAATAAAGAATAATAAAATTGTTATAGCACAAAAGGACATCATTCAGTCCATGAGCCCATGCTGGCTCCAGTCAGGTCCATTCTCCTGCTTTTATCTCATACTCCTGCAAATTACTTTTTCCTGAAATGGCTGGACAATTCCCTTTTGAGACCTCTGATTGACTCTGTTCCCACCACCTTCACAGGGGGTGAGTTCCAGGTCATAACCATTAGATTTTGCTCACATCTTCCTTGCCCCTTCTGCTCTTCCCTTTTAAGTCTGTGTCCATTGTCCTCAGAGCATCCAGCAATGGGAAAAGCTCTCAGTATCTATCATGATCATAATTTTGTTCACCTCCACCAACACTCCTCTCAACAAATTTTATTCCAAAGAGAAAAATCTTCAGTTTTCTACCTGAAATTCCTAATCCCTGGAACTATTCCAGGAAATCTCTTCTCCATCTTCATATATTTGTGTATAAACTTGGATGTTTATATACAAAGCCTATGAATGTATGAATTAGGAGAAGTGTAGGCTACTTAGCTACTTGAACCTGTTCCACCATTCAATAAGATTCAAGCTGATCATTTTATAATCTCATTTCTGCATTCTTGTTAACCTGTGGCAACCTTTCACCCCTTACTTATCAATAATTTATTTACCGCTAAAAATATTCAAAGATTCTTCTCCACTGCCCTTTGAAGAAGAGAGTTCCAAAGATTCGTGACCTACTGAGAGAAAAAAAATATTCCCTCATCTCTAAACTAAATGGATGACCCTCAGTTCTAGATTATCTCACAGAAGAAGCATCCTTTCTACATCCACCCTGTCCTCAGGATCCTTTATGTTTCAATCCTTCATAGGTTGTGGTGACTGAAAATGAATGTGATACTCCGTAAGCACAGGCCATGCTTTGTAATGGTTTAACATAACCTCCCTGCTCTTGCTCTCAATGCCTCTATTTACAGAACAGAAACAGGGCATTTGGCTTATCCAGCCTGTACCATGTTTGCTTTCCACAAAAGCCTCTTTCTACATTACTTCACCAAAACATATCTATATATCCTTCCATTCTTTTATTCTTCATCTACTCTTCCCCTTAAATGTATCTGTGCTAACTGCAATATGGAAGGAAAACAAACATACAACTATAAATACAAGATGCTGGAGGAACTCAGTGGGGCAGGCAGCATCTGTGGAGGAAAATGTACAGTCGATGTTTTGGGTTGAGACCCTTCATCTAGACTGTAAGATAGTGGGGAGATGGCCAGTATAAAAAGGTGAGGGGAAGGGATTCACCCCTGGACCCAAAATGTCGACTGTCCATTTCCCTCCAGAGATGCTGCCTGACCCATTGAATTCCTCCAGCATCTTGACTGTTGCTCCAGATTCCAGCATCTGCAGTCTTTTGTGTCTCCATACAGCTATAGGTGGTTGATTAGTATTATAATTGCATTAATAAAGAATGAATTAAGTGTAAGCAAATATTAATTTGATATAGGGACTCAATTAATTGAACAGTTATTCTTTGCTACTAAATATAGTCCAAAAAGAAGTAAGGCTTTAAGCAGCTCAGTTTATCATTTCATGCAAGGATAAATTTTATGAATGATAATGAGTGGAAAATTAGAGGGATATGTGCTGAATTCCGAAATGCATTTGTGGAGGGCAAGTCTCTGCTCCATTGTATTTCCTGCAGGTGTGTGTGGAACATTGCATTGTCGAAGGATACTTTTACCCTTTGATATTAATATGCAAATAATGGTTATGTTATTGTGTTGAAATCCTACAATATTCTGATGATAATCATGATTTGACTTGCCTTGAACAGCAGTCACTTTATAGTATGTCACCTTTATGGTAGGGGAACATATCCAGGGACAAAAATTGGCACAGGGTGACAAAAGCAATATTTAGGACATGTGGCCTAACATCTCATCACAGAAATCTATTTAAAGGGGAGGTCTAAAGACAGAGGAGTTTATGGAGGATTTTCCAGACACAGTAACCTAAGGTTGTTGGAGTGAACAAAGGTGAGGTGGGGGTGAGAGACTTCTGATGGGATTGGAAATGCATAAGTGAGATTTGGTGAAAAATTTCTGGAGGTAGGGGAAGATTTGGTGAAGGGTGTAGAAATAGGGTGAGGCAAGCTCATTAGGGAATTTAAACAAATGCCTGAGAATTCTAAATTAACAACCATTAATGATATCAATATAGGTCAGCAAGGATGAGGATGGCAGGTGAGAGGACTTGGTAGAAAAGGGAAAGCAATATGAGCAAGACCAGTGTAAAAATGTTGTTAGATTGACATCAGAAGGAGCACAGAGAAACTGAGTTTAAAAGGAGTGAACAGTGAAACAAATGTAAAGAAAATCTGAAAAATATTACAGTACAGTGAGCATTGTGGAGGAGTTTTGATGGACAGGATGCACGATTGGAAGCCTACTTCAAGTCTGAATAGGGTGTTGTTTGTAAACCTTCTGTTTCAATCTAAGATTGTAGCTGGAATAGGAATTGTTGGCAAGGGAATAGAGATATGCTGGAGGCTTTGACCTTCCCATTGTTTAATTGTATGTAGTTGTAGCTCATCCAAGGCTGGATAGCAGACTATTTCTTTCCCATACATTTTTATGGCTGCTCCAAGTGTTTAAAATTATCCTTCAACTGCCAAAATATGTGACTGAGGTTTTGTATTTAAGGTTGCCCCTTTGCTCTCTTAGCAAACCATGACTTTGACTTTGATTATTAATATGTGTATATCAGAATATAGTTAATTTAATCTCTTTTGTTTTTAACTGATCAAGATACAGAGGAAATAATAAGGAAGATCCTGGATGCATATAGGTAAGACCTGGGTTGAGGATTCAGCATGTAGTTGTATTGGGGATGGGATGGGTTGTACTGTGTACCAGCGGTTTAGGAACCTTCTGAATAGTTGATGAGATCTGAGATGCAGTGTGACTATGTCTTGGGAACATTTGGATAGGTCTGTAATTTGTGGGAATATGGTGGAGGAAAGATTTATAGGTGAGAGAAAATAGGAACAGGAGAAACAAGAACTTGGGAGCATTGGAAAAGCAATTGCCAGCTGTTGCTGAGAAAAACACAATGGAGGTTTCATTCTGGGCAGTTTGCCAATGACAGAGGCAGGCACAGCAGGTGGAAGCATGCACAGTTCACTTGATATTTATGCACAAGATAGACTTTTGTATCCCTGTATGTTGATTTCAACGCATGATATTTTATTGTGGTCATCCATCTGTCCTTCTGGTATATGAAGACTATATAGCCAGACATAATGATCAAAATGAAACAGTAAGGGAAAAGTCGTAGTTTAGGATTGTACCATATAATTGCAAATAATTGAGTCATGATTGATTACGGAAAGGATTCACCCAGTGTTGCCAGTTGCAAAACCAGAACACTGTTTGTGGGTTGTAATTCAGAGAACAGACTCCCATTGGAAACAGCACTACCCTGCCATGTCTCTTGCAGGAAAATAAGGCTAATTTGTAAATAAATAGAAAAAGTAGAAAAGCAAACTAATGTGCTTCCCATGAGTGAAAATTCAATAATATGAAGGAATAAAAGCTTCTAATTAGAACATTGTTCACTTTCGTTTGATGAAGCTGTAATAACTAAATCATTTGCATATTTGATATGACAAGCATTGTTTCAATGGTTCAGTACTCTTAATGGATTTGCAGCCAAATAGTCTTGCACTCACATGCTGTCTTCTTAATGTTTTTGAACAAATATGGGAAGCATAAACCTCTGAAAATGCAAGGCTTTGTTATAGTTTATCTATGCAAATCTACTTCCTGACACTTAGAATGACTAACTGCATGTAGTTGATAAATATCTAACTGGCACAGACTATGGAAAAGCTAAGCAATTAAGTACTGCATTTAAATCTGTCAACTCGTATGTACATCAATGAGAAAGGTATTTCAATGATTTGGTGTAGAGAGTAGGTTCTTTGAAATGATGTGTATCTGTGTTCTTGGAAAAATACAGCTTATGCTATTAGAGACAGAATCACTGCGTGAAGCAATAATCACATTCCTGTTAAATGCAAACAAACTTTATCTTAATGTTGCAGCTTTTCATTTACAGTACTTGTTACATTGAAAATGTAGGCAAATAGATCACATGCAGAATTTAGCAATGTAATACAGTTGCTGATGCTAAACTGTATTGAAAAGCACTAAACTTGCATTATTGATGGCCTAATGCAAAGCTGTTGCTTTATGACTGAACTGGTAATCTGGTTAATATACAGTTGTACAGTCTTAATGAAGTATGGATTGCTATGCAATCATATTTGCTGATTTTAACTCTTTGCAGCTCTTGAAACCCCAATTATATATTGACATAGAAATAACAAGGTTAGTTAACGACTGAAAAAGGCTCACTTGTCAATTGTTGGGCAAGTTGATACATGCACTTATTTGGCCAGTGACATAGATTATTAAAATTCATAAACTATGCTGCTGCACTGGAGCAGAATCACTTGGGCTTTCTTGGTATTCTACAGATATACAAGGGCAGGGGTCGCTGCTGCTTGATAGATGGTGAGTTTTATACTCGGTCTGAGGTCTTCATCTTTAAATACCATTTTCCTCAGTCAACCAGAAGCCATTCTGGTGCATTGAAGGCAGTAGTGAACTTCATTATTAATGTTGTAGTCAAGAGTTGGCTCCTGAGATAGTGGGAAGTGGCCCATGTTTTCATGGGTCTCATCATTTATTGCTGGAGGGCAATCTAGTGCAACATAAGCAGGTTGGCAGAGGAACTTTGTCTTGCGGAAATCTGAATTAAGGTCCATGCTCTCATGCGTTTGAATGAAAGTACCAATGAGGCTTTTCTGTATAGGGCAGCTCAACTGCTGAGGTTTGGGTAACTTTGATTCTGAAGTGACTTCTTTCCAGTTGTGAACTGGCATTCTTTCTATATAGATATATAGTTGGGATTTAAATCTGTAAATATAGTTCCAATAGCAATCCATACTTCATTAAAAATCTCCAATTGAGAGGGATTGTGGAACACTGTCCTCAGATTCGACTGCGCCTTAAAATTTGTCTCTATTTTCCACATGCTCCTTGATAGCATGCAGGGTATGATGAACCATCCATTAACTAATGGATCTACAACAGAACCATTCTCGGTGAAGGCTGCTGTCAACATTGCATCATGCCCCACACCTTTCCCTTTTTTCTCTTGATGCAGAAATGCATCTCACCTCTTTAGAAAAAGACTTCCTGTGGAAGTGAAGGCAACTTTCAGAAATGGACCTCTTTAAACCTCTCCCTGTTTTTCCCATACACAGAGGATCTGCAACAAAAAACCCAAGTGATGAAACAGTCTAATGATAATTCCTGGATGGGATTGAGATAAGAGAAGTCCAGTAATTGAAGAGGGATTTGGAAAAGTTGCCACTTTGGTTCAAGGGAATCTGTGGGAGGCACAAGTGATTGGTTCAGAATGGGTTAGCAGGTGGAGACACTGTCACTTGGTTTGTGAGGGGTTAGCAGGGTGAGACCAAGGAAATTAGTTTGGGAGGGGATCAGTAAGGGAACACAAGCACTTAATTCAGGAGAATATTGGGGGAGATTGCAGCACCTGAGTTGGGAGGAGATCAGTGGGGGAAGACACCAGCACTTGGCTTATAAATGGAATTAGAGGGTGGACCTGGGCACTTGGGTTGTGAGGGCTCAGCAGAGAAGATACCAGCACTAGGTTTGGGAGGGGATTGAAGGCAGCACATAGCCCATCAACAACATAACAGCACTATATTCTGCATTCTGTTTTCTTTTTAATACCTCAGTGCAATTATGTATGGGATGATCTCTCTGGATGGCACACAGAAGAAAAGCTTTTCACGGTATCTTGGTATATGTGACAATAATAATAAACCAATGTCAGTAATAATTTATTACCCCATTGGTTTGGGTTGCCTATTGGGTTGTGAGGGGCTTGAGAAAGGCCCTGATATTTAGGATGGAAGGGAAAATTGTGGTAAGGCAGGGATCAAGTTTGGATGATGTTGTTCTGGGCCAGCTGCACATTGGATGGTGTTGGGTTGTGGGCTGGTTCTCTGTGGGGTGGTGGCCAAGGATGTTTCAGCTCAAAGTTTGGTGATGCAGTGTGATGACTGTGTTTTCCTGGCAAAGCCTAACCACAGGAAAATATGTACAAAGTTCCCCTATCATGCTCCAGAAGAGTGTTGCATGTGAAATGACATCATCCCTTGACATGGAGATCAGATTGGGTTTGCAAGGCTGACTCACACTAGGAAGTACCTAGCTGAATTTCTAGAAAGATGCGAAAGTGCTCAGAAAAGGTGTCATCCTGTTTCACTCTGGAGTAGGTCAACTTTGAATTGCTTATCGCTGGAAAAATAAAACAGCCTTAAGCAATTAAACTTTGAACTAAAATAAGCAGTTACCTATTTAATATGGACTCTTTCAACATTTTGCAGACTTAAACAGACACTTAAATCTTTATTTCATGTCCTTTTCTCTTCTGCTAGTGTTAACTCCATATTGATATTAGGTGTGGATTTAATTGATCAGTACAATGTTTGTCATGGAGGGTACATGGGGTGAGAATGGGGTGGGTAGTAAGGGGAACTGAATTTGAGAGGAAATCCAGTCATGTGCTTTCAAAGTATAAGCACCATTGTTATGTGTGTGGTAATTTCAAACTAAGAAGCTTCATTTCTTTTAAACAATGTTAGCTCAATCAAATATCAGGCATACTTCATTTTGTTAGCCTTTATGAATATGTAATACTTGATGGAATGTCTTAGCCAGCTATTCCACTACTGAAACACTGTTGCTGGGTCTGGTCCCTCCCTCATCTCAAGTCTTTGTGTGTATTCTAAACTGGGGTCACTGGATACCAATTAGGTGAAGGAAATATCTAACTTTCCCTCTCCTAATCCCGGCGCATTGAAGGCAATTACAGGGCCACCAATCACCCAGGGTGAGATTAGGGAAATCAGCATCAATTTACTGGTCTGTATGATCTACTCCTCACTGGATAAATTTAATGAACCATCAGGAGAATTATTCTAAACATCAAATAAGGACAAGCTCAGAATTTCCCCTTTCATTATTGCAAAGGTTTATTTGTTATTTGCAGTGAAATGATAGCACATCAGAATTAGCAAACCTTATCTAAAGTTTAAAAGTAATACTTAAAATATGAAGATTGTTTCCTTCCTGTTCTTCAAAATTCAAGCACCCATATTCATTCCCCTGTGATTTTCAGAAATAACTAGGTGTAGAATCTTATCAGTAAACACACTTTGCAGTGGATCAGAGAGTAGAGCACCACTGATAAGAAGGGATTACTCTCTCCTTCAATTTTTCATTTTTTAGTTCTTTTTCATTCCTGTTTCAAATTTGCTGGAATAATTTGCACTTCCAAAGATCAGCCTTCACTGTGTTTTCAAAGAAAGAAAACAGAATAGTAGATTTTTGACATTCCATTTAACGTATTATAAGAGTTCCTCTGTAATAAACTTGATCACATCATGACTGGATCGGTTCTTTCATGTCTGAAAACAGCACAGATAGGGCTTGGGTAATGTTTTGGCTTCATTAAATTTGGAAGTGTTAAAATTTAAACTTTGTAGTAAGAGAATTTATTTGTTTCACTGAGAAACTGGAGCTGACATTTTTTTTCCTAATCATTGACAAGTACAAATTACCTCTAAAATTAACTTTTCCATCCACTCTATTAGGATGAGCTGGTGAACCTGTATTTATGGTTCCACTGCTGTGGTGCTCCAAAAGGCAAACAATGGCTTGGGAGCAATGGAGATTAAACATCATCGATTTACAGAGAGATGCAGTGTGAAAAGAAGCCCTTCAACTCACAGTATCCATGCCGAATATCAACCACCCATTCACACTTAATTCTACATTAATCCCACATTGTCATCTACTGCCCCAAGATCTTATCACTTAACTGTACACTAGGGGTAATTTACGATGCCCAATTAATCTTCCAGATGACATGGCTTTGGGATGTGGGAGGAAACTGTAGTACCAAGAAGAAAACCATGCGGTCTCTGGGAGAATGTGCAAACTCCAAAAGGACAGCACCGAGGTCAGGATTGAATCTCGGTCTCTGGTGCTGTGAGGCAGTGGCTCTACTAGCTGTGTCACTGTGCCGTCCATGACTTAACATGATTTCATAATTAATCCCAGCGCCACTGTTAAGAGATTACTCTTGAGTATTCTTTGCAATGTTAAGACTTGAACAAGTTCTGCCCACTGAGAAGCCAGAAAAAGTTTTACAATTCCATGGTTATACAGCATAGCTCCAAAGTCAGAGGTTAGGTTTGATGTTCAATATCGTCACATTATTCTTGCCAATAGCAGGCGTTAAGGAGAAATGCAGGAATCTGTGTTAAACCAAAAATATTGCCATTATGGAATGATTCATTTAATTGTGCAGCACAAAAGGAAAATATGCAGGGTCTTCTTAAGGTATTCATTTAAGCTACTCTTCTGCTTTTCTTCCCAAACACTGCAATGAATATTGGATGATGGGAGCAACACCTGCTGAGTTCCTCCGGCATTTTGTGTGTTGCTGCAGATTCCAGCACCTGCAGTCTCTTGTGCCTCAACTGGATGATGGGAGTTGAGGTTTGGTGTGTGGGGGTTGGTAGTTGGTGAAGTTGATGAGGGATTCATCCAGACACTTGTTCAGACTCACTGATGAAGCCACAGGGAGATCAGTTCTGAGTTAAGAAATCTGTGCCCATTTAGAACCTACCCTGACCCTATCCAATCCCAGTGACTTTCCACTCAAGCACATTTGCATAAACTATTTGAGAAAATACAACATAAAATGATATTACACAAAAATAAATGCTCATGGAATTATGGCAAAAAGATCAACATGGACGGGAAACAGATTGGCAGATTGTTACTTTGAAGTTAAAACATGTTGTACATCTACCTTTCCTTAGTTTTGATCAAAGATCACCATCCTGGTACATTAACTCTGCTTTTCTCTCCATACATGCTACCTGACCTATTGAGTATTTCTGGCATTTTCTGTTCTTATTATTGACAGTCTGTGACTAGTATGGTACAATGGAGATCATTGCATAGCCCTCAGCTATTTACAATTTATACTCATATCTTGAATGAAAACATTGAGTATAACCATCTAAGTTTGCTGATGATAATGGGAAAATGGACTGTAAGGTAGATGTAAAATCTGTAAAACTTCAGAGACAGTTTAAGTGAGTGAGCAAGAGGGTGATTGAAGGAGTAATTTGGGAAAATATGATGTAATTCTCTTTGGTAGGAACATAGGTAAACTGATGTTTTAACTGATGAGAAACTATAAATTTTGGTTTGGTACCCAGAACAGGTTTTGCAATTGCCGTTGGATCAGAAGTTGATCTCATGGATCCTTGAACTTGAACTGACATTCAGCAAGATCATGGCTGATTTGATCCCCATAACCTGTAAGTCCTTGGTGTCCATCAATACTGTAAACAAAGCAGGTCTGTCTGACAAGCAATTCTACATTGTCCTTAATCACAATGGAATCAGAGTACAAAAGTAAGGAAGTCATGCTGAGATTTAAAGAGTTTTGGTGAGACCATACCTGGAGTATTTTGGTGGTTTTGGTTTTCACACCCCAGAAAGGATCAACCTGCCTGGGAGTCAGTGCAACATAGTTTCATTCCTACAATTCAGGTTGCCCTATGAAAGCAGTTTGAGAACACTTTGGTTATATTCATAGAACTTAGGAGAATGAGAGGTGATTACATTGAGACATATTATATCCCAAAAAGGATTGAGAGGGAAATTGTTGATGGAGCTGTCATTGATTGAGAAGAGAGGCATGGTTGATTGTAGAGCTTATTTGGCATAATTTGCACAATGTGGGCATGAGCGGTGCATAGAGATGTTAAGATATGATCAAGTTCTGTACAAATTGACTTCTTGTGATCTTCTGCGCTAGTTTTAAAAGCAAGTTGCTAGAATTACAGCCTGCCACTAAGCTGTCCAAACGCCGGAGATAATTAATCACCATTGGGAGTTTCTGCTAACTGAGACTGACTGAGGCCTTTGAGGAACCTTTAAGAGGTACATTTTGAGAAACGTTGAATGATACTTTAAAAACAGAATTATTTAGATGAACTGCCATCCCCCAATCTAAGAAGAACATGGTTCTGCAATTTTTTAACATGTCATTTTCGATAAATTAAAAATGGGATTATTCACAGGTGGTGGATTAACCCTGTAATTAAAAATGCTTTTTTAAAATAATAAGCACATTTTCAGGTATATTAATTAAACTTTAGCAAGTTGGCATTGTTAATTATGTCAAGGAATATTTTGAAAGCAGATTTAAAAAGATACGTTTTAAAGAACTGTTCATGGATGATATCAGGTTTCTTGATATGACAGTGAGCAGAAAGTCAGAGGAAGGGAACATTTTTCAAAATGGGTGTAATTTTAGATGCACCTTGTTGCGGAAACAATGATTCCATCAAAGGTGGAAACTCTAACCCACTCAGTTTGAATCAAGAGATTTATTGTATTTTTTCTAAAATACAAAGAATGTGTTTTCCTGCTTAAGCAGCAGCAGATGAGAGATTTGTTACTAATGAATCAAATGTTGTTGTTGGAACAATTGGTGCAATCAGGTACAAATTTGGTTTTGAGGATAGTGAGCTTGGCATTAATACCACCCTTAATATGCTTTAGTATCCTTGCTGTAGAACACCTATTATCCTCAGAGGTTTGATTCCCCCATCCCCAAGTTTGCATAAGGAGAAAGAAACCACCCAGGAAACTTGAAAACAAACATTCTTTTCAAGAAATGGGTAATACCTGTTAGTGCTGTGAATAACCGTATGTTTTCACAGATCATTGCATGGTTATACAAGTGAAACCCTGCCCACGACAGCTGATATCTGTGCATAGCTATGCTCAGTGAATGTTCACACAAGCTCTATCATTTTTGCCTGCATCCCCATCTGTTTACCATTGACCAGTACATACTGGAACCAAACAATTGAATGGAAAAATGGTAGTAAGTATGGTAAAGCGCATAGCCTTTCATTAGCAAGCAATTTGCATTGTCCTAGCTACACATAGAATGGCAATTCCTATTACTGGGACTACCTTTTGGGGAAAAAAGAGATGACCAAACTTACTTCCTGAACACAAGTGTGGTCACAGGAATACTATGCATACGAGCAGGGGCAGTAGGTTGGATCAAGCATGTTCCAGCCAACTATGGCAACATTTGAACACATACTATCCAGTGGCTGTGGTGGGACAGCTCAGGTCTGCAAAAAATTGGATCTACGCTGTGCATTTTTGAAATATTTTTGTCCAACGAAAAGAGCCTTTTGGCCCATTTGAGACTCTGCCGGCTCTTAGAGCAAACACATCAATTCCACACCCCAACTCATTTTGCTGTAACCCATTCTCTGTCCCATCCCCATCAACTCCTCCATAATTCGCTTACCACCCACCACACCATGGGTAACTTACAGTGACCCATTAACCTACCAGTCAGCACACCTTTGAAATGTTGGAAGAAACTGGAGCAGGGAATCCCACACCATTACAAGGAGACCAAGTAAACGCCACGTGGACTGCACTGGAAGCCAGGATCAAACCCTGTGAGACAGCAGTACTACCTGCTGAGTCTCTGTGCCGTCAAAGCTGGATGATGATTGCCAGAGAGTTATAGAGGCTCCTAATGCTATGCTGCTAGACATCAGGCATCTTGGATAACTGTTCCTTCATTTCCTATTCAAGTTTCAAGCATTAAGAGAGAAAAAAATTACTAGTGACTGCAAACAATGCAAGAGTTTTCTAGCTGTGGTAACTCTTGTGTCATCTGCACTTCAGCATGGTGATTGTGCTTGTAGTGCTAACTGCTCCCTTAGGAGAAAGTAACAGCAAAAATGAGGAATTGAGCAAGATTCAGAAAGCCCGACAACTTAATTTGCCTCAATACCCTGATGAATCTACATCTGCTCCAAGAGAACTATTTGTGAAAGCTGCTGCAGTTTCTCTGTGTTCTGAGAGATCTTTGAATCCCACTTTGATTGTCTTTATTCACTTTCTAAGACAGCCAAAGATGCCTTGATTGCCTCTTATATCAAATGTCTAAGAGAATAATGGGAAAGTATTGCTACTGTAATCAATATTACAGTTGAACACGTGTTGCTGCCTGCAAAATGTCAGGCAGAGGTGTAAGGAACATTTAATTCAGTTACTGCCCTTGCATGGATATAGAACCAAAGGTCAAGTCAACACTGTCCACTCCCCTGCTGGAAATTCCCAGATCTTGAGAATGAATTAAAAAAAAATGCTGTCCCAATAATCTGACAAATTGTGATTCATAATGAGGAATTATCACACCAGGTTTTCACACTGTAACTGCTGGCTTCTCTTCTTTGTTAAACCTTTAATATCACTGACCTGTGCTTCATCCTCTGCTATTTCATCCACAGCTCTAGATATTGGATCTGTTATGTCAGAATGGTGGGGTTAGAAGTGTAGTGAATGTTCATACGCAGCCACTCTCCAGAACATCAGCTTCCCAGTTGTCTAAAGGTCCTGAAGTACCATGATCAGTGCCACATCCTGCATATCTATTTGATATTGTTTTGGTATTACACAAAGCATGAAGCTTGCCTGTATAGTTAGCATGAAAGGATACTTATTGGGTATTGCATTTTTGTTACATAAATTATGAAGCATTTGTTTATCGACATGTTAATGTGACATATGGTGCACAGGAAAGAATTCAAGATTAAAAAATGTGCAGCCCGAGCATTGTCAACTTCCTTTCCTGGTTCAGTGCACCACCTGTTCTTCTCCCAGCCCTCCTGTTTGGCTGTAGTTTTGCCTTTGAATCTAAGCATGGTGAGAAGTTAAAGAAGACAGCATGATTTCTACCATTATATTTATAAATCTTATAGAATTCAGATCATAGAAAAGAAAATAGATGTTAATTTGTGCTCTGTATTAAGAGATACTCCAATTTTTCCTTGGTTGGACTAAAAATTGCTTTATTCTTTTTTTAACGAGTTTAAAACAATATTGTATGTTACCCAAATGCTGTCTGTAAATGATCCATAAAGATTGCGATCTTCAATTGTGAAGTTTATAGAGCAGCAACATTCGATTTTTCTGCATAATACCTCTCCATATTAGCTTCAATGTGGCACACTCTATTAATCTATTGCAAGCTCTTGCAGCTGACAGAATTTTGTTCAGCAGCAGCAATTCTGCAGCTAGCACTTAAAGGCATCTCTTGATACAGAGATGAGGGTGCTTAAAGTACTGATGCAATAATGGC
The DNA here is from genome assembly GCF_009764475.1 of Pristis pectinata. Taxonomy (NCBI): domain Eukaryota; kingdom Metazoa; phylum Chordata; class Chondrichthyes; order Rhinopristiformes; family Pristidae; genus Pristis; species Pristis pectinata. The sequence continues at coordinate 29,233,273 of NC_067416.1, forward strand.
AGGTTATGTGGGTGGTGGATGATGGGTGATAGGTGATGGATGATGAGGATAGGTGGTGGGGGATGGGGGAGTCACTGGAGTTGGAGAGTGCTCCCTAGTGGTTAGAGAGCTAAGCTGGACAGGCTGGTAAAGAACAGTAGCCACCAGAGGCATGTTCTTTGTACAAAGCTCATGGAGATTTTCCAGATAGTCCTGGCAGGATGTTGCCAAGAAAATGTATGTTATTAGCAGTCCTACAAGTGCAGACTATGAATTCCTGCACTTTGCGGAAACCTGTACTTTGCGGAAACCTGCACTACAGACAAATACCTGGGCCCATTCTGCCTGTCCCCTTTACTGAAGGAAAAGCGGATAAGGTCTTCTGCGTTTGGGTGATCTCCTTAATGCAGCTTTGTGAGATGCGGTAGAGATGATCAGCAGTATCCTGGAATGAGTCTGAGGCTGGGAAGTTGAGAGTTGCAGTAGCCTTGACGTCAAGAAGTAAAGCAGTCCTGGCATTTGTATTTGTATTCAAGATTGCAACAGATCATAAATCTCATTGAGACCCAAGAATGTAGTTTGAGCATTGGCCTTTAAATAGCACTGATTCAGAACAGGGAATCTGGTGGTTCTGTGAAGAAATTAGAACTATGGTTCTTCAAGCAATTGAAGAATTATAGACATTGCAATACTGGTCATGCTACTTGGGGGAAATTTACACAGGAAAAAGGATGCTGGTGCAAGCAAAAATGTCCCCAAAATGTTTGGATTCAAATTTCTTTCCAGGCACTAAGACACCAGGAAATGTGCACAATATTGCTGTATTCTGGATTAAGATTATTTTCTTCTGGAGTTGTTCAAATCAATTTCTAAGACACTTATTGAGGTCGTGAAAATAATTTGGACCTCTTCTTATTGTTCATACTAGTTCACCTGACTTCCTGATTTGGATTCGATGGGACAGTAGAGAGATTGAAATCACAGAACAGAAATTTAATACAAGACAAGCGAGGGGCATCTGTCAGTTAGGTTGTCAGATGCTACTCCTCAATATAAGCTTAAATCTGACGAATCAATCCAGTGTTGCTGTTCTGAGGTGTAACCATGAAATCAGGCAAATCATATTAATAATGTAAACCTATTTTGAATTGCCAGTATTAACTGAAGGTATGTTCTTTTCTCCTACAACGTCCTTCCTTTTTAAATATTTAGCCAATTCCCTCGAAAATAATGTGATAGTTTCTGCCTCAATAACCACCTACCAAAGCATTCCATATTTAAATGACTTTCTAATGAAATTTTCACCCAGCTTCCTCCTTCATTTTTCTAGTAATAAACCAAATATTCTGCCTACTCAATCCATTTAAACCACATCACTGTCACGCTCCTTAAATCTTTATAAATTCTAATCCCAGTTAAACTTGATATAAAATTAACCTATCATAATTGAAGGTTTCTGACCTGAATTGATTTTTATCAAACCTCTAACTAATCAAGAATTGCTGCATAGCCATGAGAAGCAACCCCTACTACCCAGTGAAAACAATTCCCTGATTTTAATAGCTTTTCTTAACATGTATATTTTTTGCAAGTTTTCATTATAACCTTTCCATTGGTCTGATGTTTATCCTATAACTCTGTGTTCCGCAACTGCATGCAGAATCTAAACTTCTAGTATAACAGTATTTCAGGATTGTCCTCCATCCTATTCCTGTCGTGTAATTATTAAGTTCTCCCTTAAGTACAAAGGCACTCAGAAATCAGAGTGATTTAACTAACCCCAATCCCCCAGAAACTTTACAAAATAAACAACTCCCCCAAAATTTGAAAGCAAACTGTTACCTGTAACAAAGATTTTTAAACAATCCTTAATTAAGGTGCTGATACAATCAATTATTCAGATATGTTCTGTTGCTTTGATTGGATATCAAGTTGCTGATATTTGATACCATTGCTACAGAAACAATGGGCCTCTTCCCGTGGTATAGTTGACTGTACCCTTTTTTTTAACCATACTTAACCTCTATCAAAATTCACATGAAAAGATAAACCAAAAATATCCTTGCATTTGAGCCCTGCAGTTTTGGGATTCTGAGCAATTAAAAAGAAGCCATCTGCTATAGAAGTCCATTGAGAAAATGAATATATAGAGTTACATCCATTGGCAGTGCCTCAACATGCACTAGGGAATAATTAATTTTTGTGAATTTGCCTTTGCTGAAATAACCTAAAAGCATAAAAATGCTAGAACTATGCCCACTTTATGAATAATAGACAGAACAATGTGAACTTGCAGTCCCTCCTATGACATAGCACCAACCAAGTGAGATAGGCATTTCTGGCTGTGCCCATAGTTACTTTCAGATGGTTGTTTTTGAGGCATTTGCACCTTGTGAGTGCTGCCAGAATTATTGGTTTATTTGTAATCGGTGACATTTTGAAGATCTTTACTTTCTCCACCTGGAAACATCAAAACAAATATCAAGAGTTCAGTGAATGCTCCAAGTGTGTAGCAATGTTACATCCATAGCATTTTGTTTGATAATGCCCCAGTGAAGCCTCTTGTAACTTTTTAACTGCATCCAGAAGCATCTTCCAAACATGGAATTCCTACCAGAAGAAAGACAAAGGCACTACCTGTGGGTTCCCCTTCAAGTCACACAACTTCCTGATTATAAAACATACCATCCTTCTTTCATCATGATTGGGTCTAAATCCTGGAATTCTCTGCCCATCAGTCTTGTTGGGAGCACAATCACACAAGAAGGACTGAAATGGTTCAACAAGATTTGCACCACTTCTCTTCCTCTTGTGTTCTTAGCTATACACATCTGAGCTTACAAAAACTTCAGGTCAGTTGCCTATCATGAACAAGTCTCCTTGCCCAGATTTTATTCATTAATTAATATTTCATTTCATTTTAAGTTGTAAATTGTGTGGCTGAGAATGCAACAGAAGCAAATTTATTTTTCCTGTTAGGTCAGAAATGTAAACCTAGTCCATCAGAAATAATGCACACAAGCTTAAACTGACTCATTTTTGCCACATAAAATTAAAAAGATGCACAAAGGTATTAGAACAACAATAACTTGCACTAATATGGAGTCTTTAATTTTGTAACTATCTCTCAAATTTCAAACTAACTGTACAAACTGGATAAAGAATCCACATCTGTGCTACCTGTTCACAACACATTCTTAAAAGTAAATTTTTACTTGTAAATGATCTTGGAAATTATTTCTCATGAAGCCTATATTCACATTAATGATTAGTACCAAAAAAGGGATTTATTTAGATGTCAAAGTCTGTAGGTTGTAAGTAATTTAAATAGTAATCAAAATCTCAATGATGTTTAACACTTAAATGGAGACGATGAATAAAGATTTTTGATGACTTATTGGTTTATTTTTAATACATCAGAACAATTGCAAAATACATCCTTAGCTAACTGATAAAGACTAATGCCATATAAAGAATACCATGGAATAGTATTCAACTACCAACAATGCATTAAAAATAAAACAATATTTTAGGCTTAAGAACTTAAATCTCTGAGCATTAGACTTTCAAATTCTGTAATGGCTGGTTGGTTCTCATCTTTTACTTGCCTGATTTGCTTTATTCCACTGAATAAACTGCTTCTCCAAACTTTTAATGACTTACTCATTGAACTTGGTGTTTCTTCTCCTGTTTTGAACTTCTTTAGCCTTGGGAACTTGTCGTGGCTGCTCCCTGATTGGTAGAAAAAGCTGCTCCCTCAATGATCTACATTCACCATAGAGGAGTGATTTTTCTATACTATATATCTCCCAGTCTGTGAATTTCAATCAGCAAGAGATGAAATATTATTGCACAAGCCTACAAATGAAGAGTAACCAATCCAGATTTGAGCCAGGTCGATGTCACATCTGGGTAGTGGGGCTACACGTCGGGTACTATGACGAACTTCATTTAGCTAACATGGATATGTTTTTTGGTTGATACTAACTGGGCAGGAGAGAATGTAGATGAAAAATACAACAAGATCTTCCTTCATGTTAATATGGATATGTTCCCCATTGTGTTACCAGTTGACTCAACATGTCTGAGGCCTTCCCTTAAGCAATGAGCAGAGAACATGCTCCAGCTTGCCTTATTTGGAATCAGGGTCCTCATGGGACTGGATGATACTTATTACCATCTGAAAATGAAGAACTTCATCACGTAAATTCAATATGACATTCTTTCTCAGCTGCTTTCTGAAATATTTCACCATCCTAGCATAAAAACTTGAAGCACTCAGAACGTGACAGCCAAAAGCATTTGAAAACCGTTTATGTTTTCTTGAAGATTTAATGTCAATCATGTTATCTGCTCAGTGGGTGGAAGTTGCCATCGGCATGTGTGGTAACAACTGAACACATTTTGTGTGACATATTGAGAGGGAAATGGTTAAGGTTGTCTGGCCTAAAAATGAGCTGGTTAAAAATCTTGAAGTGAATGTTACATGGAAAATGAATCTCAAAAGAAAGGAAGAACTTTCAATTATATAGTGCATTTCACAAACTCAGGATGTTCAAGTGCCCTTCACAGCCAATGAATTGTGATGCAGAGAAACACTGTAATGGAAGTTCAGGGAAATCTGTAATATAGTTAGCAAGGGAGAGACAAACCACTGCTATAAAGTGGTTCAGGAACTAATTAATAAATAATGGATCAGTAACTGACATCAGCAAAAGAATATTGAAAAATATCAAAATATTACAGTTAAAGGAAATGACAATATTTCGTAAACATAATGTAGTTGTATATAAACTAACCCACAGACTTTAAAAATAATTGTTCTGATACCAAGGAGGGAGGAGCTACAACATTTGCAAAAATGCTGGGGAGGAGAAAGAGAAGCTGACACAAACTGCGAGCAAGCAACCAGTGCAGAACCGATCAGCTAGAGAGACAGAGGAAAGACTAAAGACACAAGAGGCACAATAAGCATCATTTGGAAATCATCCAATTTCAACTCCTGGGACAGATGATCCTTGAATAAATTGGATTTGAGTGCAACTCCTCCATATGTGAGAGAGATAGGTATAATTGGTGTTCCCAGCAGACTGGCATAGGTATTTCTGCTGCTTTAACAGATGGATAATGAACATCAGCAAGTTATTCTGCCAGAAGGGAAAGTGGTTAAAAAAATCCATTCTGGTAAATTTTGAAAAAAAAAGCATCAAAACTCAAATAGGTGGGATCAAGATTGCTGTTGGTCACACCAGTGGGTGAAAGTTTAGTGTGATCATATATCTCCTGTTGAAGCAGTGGTATTAAGATAAATGGGGGTACGTCTAAATTAACTGGGCTAAGACATGTGCGAAAATAAGAGACAGGAATGCAATTCCACGGTGTTAGCCACTCAACAGTAATTTCCAGGCTCCATCACTGTATGTGCAGTTATCTTTCATAACAGATATGCTCCCTTTTGAGTATTTGGCTTTTTTTCATTGGTAGCTATAGTTTTGTAACTTTAACATGTGCCTATGCAATGGCATGCATATACTTCAAAGTTTAAAATTCATTCTAATTATTGTAAGATTCACTATGAAAGAAACAGCAGAAACAATCAAATACAGCTCTGGGCCTATGATTTTATGATGATATTTCTTTAAAACATGTCAGAAAGAAATGCTGTAATTATCTCAAGGATTCCTTTCTTTATACCCAAGTGTTTTGATGAATTTCTACTGACAGTTTTGTGGCAGTATAAATAACTCTGTGGAAATGTTTAATGACTTAATTTTGTAACACATCAATTAATTCATGTAGATTATAATTTCAAAGTTTCTGAGCTATTTAGTTTTTGAAGCGTGGTTTAGATAAGGAAAGCATTTGTACATGGAAACATAACAAAACTCTTTTAAGCAGGTTTCTCGGAAAAAAAGTAACCTTGAAGTTATGAATGGTTGTAAAGGCTGACAGTTGTCTATCCAAAGTAATAAAATCATATTATTTACAATTAACAACTTAGTATTGCATGCTTTCTGTTATGGACACTGAAAGAAGGCATTGATTCTTGCACTGTGGAAATAGCATGGTAATGGAGTTAAATGGAGTTGGACCATTTGTCAATCCATTCTCACTCCATTGCCATTTCCTAAAGCCTTCACCTCAGCTTTGCAGGGAACTGTGTGAATGATCTGCCGGGCTCGTAAATCTCTCAAATCAAGAGTCCTTTGATGCTTACAGGATGCTGCTGCTGTTTGAATTACATTACTGACAGAACATCTGCTGTGGACATTTCACCCATTAAAACATTGCAATACATCAGAAGAAACAAAGAAGGGTGGGAAAGTAAGTTGTGAGCAGGATGCAGAGATTCTGCAAAGGGATGTAGAGTGAGGGAAAAAGGTATAATGAGGGGAAACACTTAAGTTTTCAGAGAAATCTAGGTGTCTTCATACAAGAAACCTAATGTTAGCAAGCAGGTCCAGCAAGTAGTGAAGAAAGCAAATGGAAGCTTCATGTGTAAAAAGGATGAGTGTAAGAGAAAAGAAGTCTTCTTACAACTGTATAGGGGTTTGATAAGAACTGCACACAACTTTGGTGTCTTTACTTATAGAAAGAAGTACTTGTCTGAGAGGTGCTCTGGAGCAAGGTTCACTGGATTGATTCCTGGAACAAAGTATTTGATCAGAATGGTTCTGTTTTCTCAGAAGTTTGGAAGATTGAGAAGTAACTTTATTGGAACTTAGAAGATTCTGAGAGGCTTGACAAGGTGGATGTTGTGAGGATGTTTCCCCTGGTCGAGGCATAGTCTCAGGATAAGAGGACAGCCACTTAAGACCAAGGTAGAGGGCATGTGGGGAGAGGAATTTCTCTAATCAGAAAGTTGTGAATCTGAAATTTTCTCCCCCGGGAGCTGTGGCTGCTGAGTCATTAAGTATATTCAAGGCTAAGATAGATTTGTGAACCACAGGTAAATCAAGGATTGTGGGCATTGGCCAAAAATCAAATCAGGTATAATCTTGAATAGCAGACAGGGCTTAAAGAGCAAAAAGGCCTCCTCAGTTCCAATTTTTCATGATCTTGGGCGAGTACGTGGGCATATTCTGATACAGTTGTTGTAAAGCCAGGAGAGGTGGAGGAGGTTGCAAGGCATTTAAAATCTTAAGCACTTCCATTATATGATCATTTATCTTGTAAATTCACAACAATGCAAGCCCAATTTTATGCCATCCATCCTCACCTCATAACTTAACCTTTTGGGTACTGGTATAATTCTAATAAATCTGCACTGCAAACCCTTCAAAATAGATATCTCTTTCCTGAAGTGTGGTGCCTGGAACTGAATGCATCTAATCAATTCTCTTCACAATTGATGAGCAAGTTACTCCCCTTTGTATTCCTACTCCCCTGAAATGAAAGCCAAATTCCCATAGCCTTTTTGTATCTATACATTAGTTTTTAGTAAAATGTGTCCCAGGACACTTGAATCCCTTTGCTTTTCCGTAGTTACTAGTCTTTTGCCATAAGACAATGTCCTGATCATCTTTCTTTGATCCCAGATGGATAACCTCAGACACTCATATCAAATTCCATTTGCCACAATTATACTAACTCACCTAATTTTTCTATTCCCTTTTGTGATTTTATTTGTTCCTATCTACACATTTTACCATTTCACCAGACATTCTTATCTATGACCTTGGTTAGACAATTCCTTATTCCTTTTATCCAAGTTACCTTCATGAAAGTATGATTAAATTGATGATTTTCATTATCAAATTCACAGCTGGTTGAGATACTATTGCAATTCTTATCCTGCCTAGAGTGAGGAAAGATATCTTACTGTTTTATTTGATTAAAGGATTGAATTGCAATAATTTCAAGGAGAGTGTATACATTTTCATCTTTAAGAGTATTAGATGCATTTGTAATTGTTGTATGCTTTTATTCAGTGGGAATGGGAATGCTGTAAACAAATATAGTGTTTCTTTACCTTCTTTCCTTTAGAGTTATCTATATATGTATGTGTGTGTGTGTGTGTGTGTGTGTGTGTGTGTGTGTGTGTGTGTATGAACTCTGTGGAGGAGATGCCAATGCATTTCTCTGTCTCCTGCACTAAAATCTGATCATAAAATTAATTTATTTTTAACTGGACTCTTAGCAATGCTGAAACCCTTCCTATCTAATTGGTAGAGCCAGGACTGCAGTTTCACTCATTGTCTTAACAAGGTATAAAGTATTCCTCTTTGACAAAAACTAATTTGCATAACCACAAGGTTAATTATGATAAATGCTCCATTCTGCTAAACGCTGTGCGTGGGAAGTTTAATATGAGGTAATGATGTACAGAGACTGTTTTACATTGATTTTAGGTTATTGAGTGTACTGCAAATAGTGTACCTCATTGTGTGTTATTGTTTATCTATTGCAGATACATTGTTTGTTTATAATGTACTATTATATGAAAGACATTTCTAAAGGCTGAGTAAGGGTCTGATAATCTCTTGATCAAAATAACTATAAACATATATGGGAAAATGGTGAAGTTATTGACCCATAAATTCTTTAATTTAGCACAAAATTGTTGCTATGCAATAGTATATTAGCATTAAATTAATTCTGTGGTACTTATTGCCAGGCTTTCAGTGTTCATGATTTTCCTCTGGGTCCTCTATATGCATGACACACTAATGCGTGGAGATGCCAAGCACATACAATGATTTCCAGTGGTGAGCAATTCACGCCTGGATGCCGCTTCCAGAAAATCAATGTGCATGTGCATGGTTTGTCAATAGCACAGGCCACACATACAAGATCATGCCTTAAAATGAATGTGAGGCCAATTTCAGCAAAACCTAAATGGGACCTGACTGAATAGATGAGCAGGTTCCAGTCTGTGGAGTCTGGTTCTGTGAACTGGATTCAGTAAGGTGCATTCTAAGTAAAAACTTGCCCCTCCTGTGTAGCTCCACTGTAGGCCTGTCAACCCAATATCCTTCCCTAATGCCACCAAACAGCTCAATCTCTATCACCACACCTCCATCTCCACCCAATTGTGAGCCTATAACCCCCAGCCCTCAGAGATGATCATGACCCTTCCCATAACCTGACCTAAGGCTTGAGGTCTCAATCTCCAACATCTGATACCTTGGTCCTTCTCTCTCTCCTGTTAGCCCCTCCTGCGATGTGAATAGCATCCCAGACTCATGAACTATCAGATTTAACTGTGCATGTTAGTTATGAAAAGTTTTGAGCTTAAAGCACAATAAAACTTTGTTGTGACATACATATTGAAAAAGCTTGCATTAGCCCATTGTACATTTAACATGCTTGTCCAAATGCCAAAGAATTTCCATGCAGGACTTGGATCACACCAGAGTCCATAAAAGGAAAAGTTAGATATATTCAGAACATCCAAGTTATTGCATAATTTATACTTCTCATGTGCCATTACTAGGTCTTACTGATATCATTCAGAGGTGATATGAAGTTATGAAGCATTCACTTGTGAGTATTGTCTCCATTTGCATGAAAATTTAAATGTTTTTAGCAATGTAAAATGTCATTTGAAGCTTTCTTTCCATATCACCAGCAAGCTCACCTGGTTCCTCCATCCTGATGTGGTAATGAAGAAAGCACATCAGCATATCTACTTTCTTAGACACCTGAGAAGATTTGTCTTGTCCATGAGGATTCTCTTGAACTTCCTACAGATACACTATAGAAAGTATCCTGACAAGTTGCACCTCAGCCTGGTATGGCAACTGGTCTGCTCTGGACCAACAGAACCTGCAGAGAGTGGTAAACACAGTCCAGTCCATCACAGGCTCATCACTTCCTTCCATCCAGTCCATCTTCACAGTGTGTTGCTTCAGGAAGGCTCATAGTATCGTCAAGGCTGCCTGAACCCTGTCCATTCCCTTTTCTCTCTCTTACCTTCTGGGAGAAGATACCGGAGCTTGAATGCCCAGACGTCCAGACTTAAGAACAGCTTCTTCCCCAAAGCATCCCATCACATCCGAAAGAATATACATTCTCATCCAAAAGATGGCCCACTCTCAGCACTAGACAGCAGCGTCAGCTTAGAATTTGCATTCAATTGTCTGGAGTTGGACTTTAACTAATAGAGGTAAGAGGGTTGATGTCATCCTGACATTAAATATCTTGAAGTTCATCCTATGCTGAAATGTCAAAGGTCTTGCAACTTAAAGGGTTGGAGGAACAAGCTTGTCAAAGGCAAATTCTGTACCAATGCCAGGAAGGAATACACCTTGCCAACAGTGGAGAAAAACCTTGAAATGCTTCAAGACGTAATTAGATATTGTGATGAGGGAAGAACAGCTTTCTATAGCAGGGTAAACTAAATCAGTGATTGCCCACCCTCAGTGGCATGTGTTTTGTTGAATTAACATTGCTCCAATATTTTCTTTCCAAAGGCAATGTAATGACTGTTAGTTTAATGCTGCATTGATTTAGTTTTACTTTCAAACTACAGTAGTCCAAGTTTGTAAACAGCTTAATAGCCCATTTTACAGTGGCACATTGAATAAATCAAGACTTTGGCCCTAACTGCATGCTATTAAATGCTCATGTGTTGATGTTTAATCCACTGGCCTGTAATTTCTTTCACCCTATTGTTTTGGAGTTTTTGATTAGTGAAAAGAATGGCAAGGTCAAATACAAAAACTGGAGCTTCACCACAATGAAAGACTAAACATTAACTATAGTCTGTGTAATTTTCTTTCATCAAAATACAAGTTTTTAAAATTTAAATATTGGAAGCATCATAGTCTTGAAATTTGGATGTATTGTGATGTGTTTTATTATGCTAAATGTCTGAAAATTGACTTTTCTTCTAAAAGGTAGTGCAATTGTTACCACTTCTGAATTGAATTGTACAACTTTGGAAATTTGACCAGGTACTTCTGCTCACAAATGAACCTTGTGCATTTGACAAAATTTCTACATCAGACAGAATCAAATGATGTAATTCCCATGCAATACTGCTTTTGGGGCTGGAATGTCTGTGCATGGTGGCCCCACCTGGAACAGACTAGCTTTTGTAACACCTCTGTCCACGCTGGGACCTCATTCACCTAAGTCTCATTGCACTACGTCCCTCCTTTAGATACCCCATCAAATCCCAATATTAAAGCACTCCACCAAACTCACCCATACCCCACATCCCCACTGAACTCCCTCACTGGTTTAGACACTGATTTCCAATACCCCTGACCTCGCTCTGATTCCCCAAATTCCCTGAACTTCTGACTGATTTTGTCACTACTCCCATTACTTAACCCCACCTAGCCCCCTGTCAGCAAGATGACAATCTCTAGCCAGCCATTATCAAACTCCACCCCAAAGCCTATCAGGCATAACAATAGTTCTTTCTTCACATTCTTCTGATCTCCTATGGACCCAGCAGTAGTACCTGCAAGCATTGAAGTCATAGAGTCAAGCTACACAGAAACAGGCCCTTTGACCCACTGAGTTTGTGGGGACCACCTACACTAACCCCACACTAACCTCATTTTATTTTCCTCACATTTCTATCAACTCGCCCCAGGTTCTATCACTCACCTACACACTCAGTGAATTTAAAGTGGCCACTTAACCTAACAACCTGCATGGTTGGGATGTGGGAGGAAACTCCATGGGAAACACATGCAGTCATGGGAAATATGACAGCACAGGAGGTCAGAATTGAATGTGCATCACTGGAGCAGTGAGGCAGTAGCTCTATTAGTTGTGTCACTGTGGGGCCCCAGTATCAGTCACCATTGTTTTCACTATCTATGCATTGAAGTCAGTATGAGATTGAGTGCAACCACCCATCAATACATTTAAATTAATTATAAACTGGGTTAGTGGGTAATTAGGGAATTTTTTTTTCACCAAGAGTATGGTTGGGGTTTGGAACTCATTGCAACAATGGTGCCCTCTTTGCATTTAATGCACTTGAAGTACTGAAACCAATAAGGCTACAGAGCAAGGGCTGGAAAGTGAGATTAGGCTGGAGAGGTTTTTATTGGCCAGCATGGATCTGAAAGGCTGAATGGCCTCTTTCTGTGCAATAAATATCTATGGCTCTATATAAGTAGGCAATAAACTGAACACTGAGACATTTTTATTCCTATTGATCAATATACCTCGTGAGAGAAAATGCAGCTCTTTCTCAACACTTGATTTTATAAACTATGGTACCTCTGATTTTCTGCTGGCAATTGCAGCATTTGTGTTTTACAGGGTACGGTCCTCATATGGACCATTAATTCATTTCATTCAGGCAAATCACTCTGCCCCACAATCGTCTCCTTATAAAACTTTTAACTATCATAATGCACTCCTTTAATCATGCCCCACGGGAAGCATTTTACTGACACTTTCAGAGATATGCTTTAAGTCTCCCATAAAATGTGATTGAAATTTTGAGTAGTATCTGCCATTATGCATGAGCATTACCTCCTCTCATTATCCATGGTCGACACTTGTTCATTCCCTTATGCTGTAAACTTAGATTAACAGAAGGATCAAGGCACAAAGCTGGCAAAACTCTAATCATTCTATCACTGAGTTGACCACTCAGCTCAATTTGATACTGTATAATTACCTTATGTGTATGGTTATTGTATAATCCTAATTTAGCATAACACCTGTGTTTGAATGAACAATGATCAATTACATAAGACACTTAAGTCCACTACTCTTTAGTTCAGATTTGATACATTCCTGAATTATTCTGCTTGCAATGAATTTTACTCAACAAATGCCGAATATGATTTTAAGTAGATGAGAATGTTGTGCTGTTTCTTTCATTTAGTATGTGATAGGTTGTTTTAATTAGAACCAGGAGTAAAACCTTAGGCTACCTCTGTGATCACAGAATGAGGAAAAGACAGTTGGCTGATCAAACACATTTCTATCACAGAGCAAATAAAACATGTGCTATCATGGACCACGTGACAACTGTTTAATTTCTCTAAGGAGAGCTCTGTATAAATACTCCCCTATTCACAAAGAACTCTATGGAGACTTACTTTGTTAGATAGGCCCAACAACATTATAAATTCTTAAGAGATTGATAGTTTAGGTTTATCCTGTACTCATTGGTAATCTTCCATTAGATTCCCTCTATGAAGCATACAATTTTGGTTTGGTAAAAACTATCCTTTCTTAATGGTTGCTAGATCAAGTTCCAGAAATTCCATTAGCTGTTGTCATTGTGAGAATATTATCACAATTCTTACCTCCCTTTTGGTTGATGTGTACAACCCATTGTTGTGAAAGGCCTATGCCACTATGAAAGAATAGAACTCCTGGAGCTCTTGACAACAATTCTACCAAAATAGATTTTTTCTTTAAAGCTTATTGCTTATAGGTTTTAGGAACATGCTTAAAAAGGGAAGGGAGTGAACTTCCAACAAGGGCATAGGTCTTGGCAATCCAAATATTGAGCTAAAATAAGGCAATTCATGGATGTTCACACAGTTCCTCCAAAAGTGGCTTCTTTAAGTTCCTGCCTTGTTCCTGGGACGTGTTTGTCATGTGAATATTCGTTTCTGCATTTGCTGATGAAACAGTGTAGTTACACATTGAAAATAATTAATTGGCTTTGGAGAACTTTAAAGTCCTGTTAAAGTCTATGTATAAATGCACAATTTACTCAGCAAGATATTTGTCTAGTTTTTGTTTTCATTGAGAATTGATTTTAATTAGATAAAGAAAACACCTCCTCTAATTTCCAGTCTCTAATATGCAATAAAGAAGTTATTTTTTTATTTTTCAGGATGGTGGACGTTACTGAGAAAGCCAGCATTTATTGCCCTTTTCCCTAATTGTCCTTGAGAAGGTGGCAGTGAGTTGCCTTCTTGAATTGCTGGAAGCTCTGTGGTGAAGACACTTCCATTGTACTCTATGGTAGGGAGTTCGAGGATTTAGGCCTTGCAACATGAAAGAATGGAAACATATTTCCAAGTTAGGATGGTATGCGAGTCAGAGGGGAACTGCAGGTGACAGTGTTTCCATGTGTCTGTTGCTCTTCTCCTCCTTTTTGATACAGATTGTGAATCTAGGAGGTGTAGAGATGTCAACTTGTATTCAAGTAATAAGGGACAAGTTAAGGATGGTTGAGGATTGTGATGGGCATTATGGTTGGCAGGACCACAAGAAGCCCCACTGTTAACAGAAGCTACCAGGACCAGCACAGAATGTCCTGTAGCCATGGGCTTTATTTGAAAAGTTATTAAATAACTGAAAGAGGAGAAAAAAACCCACAAAATTTGTCAGTCACCTAATCCTGAAGTCTGACCTCATTTCTGAAGGTACTTCAGAAGTCAAAGTATATGTGATGAACATTGAGAGGTAAACTTTGAAGGCAAAACTCCAGCCCATTCAGAAATAAAACTATAAAAAATTGTGTTTTTTATACAATCACGTATCAGACAGTTCCCACTTCACAGGAAGCTGTATGAGCAAAACCAATGTCGACCATTTAAACTAAAGTCCTTTGCTGTGTCAGCTTTATCTGGGAATTACTCAAGTTCACAGGCAGATAATGTGGTTAATGTGGATATTGGCCTTCATTAGCCAGGGTATTGAATACAAGAGCAGGGGGGTTATGGTCCAACTTAATAAAACATTGATCAGAGCTCAGCTGGAGTACTGCCAAAGTAAAGATATGATAGTGCTGGAGAGGATGCAGAGGAGATTCACCAGGCTGTTGCCTGGGATGGAGCATTTCAGTTATGATGAAGAGAATGGAGAAGCTGAGTCTGTTTTCCCTGGAGTAGAGGAAGTTAAAAGGACATATGTTTGAAGTATAAGAAATTATGAGGGGAATAGATTGTGCAGACTTCAATTTGAAAGAATGGAAATATGTCAGAGGTAGATAAAACTAGGGGACACAGAAATGTGGTAAGAAATTGAGAGGGGATCTGAGGGGTACCTGAGAAAATGGTGGAAGCAGAGTCACTGACAGCATTTAAATAGTGTCCAGATGAGAACTAGGATTGGCTAGGCATAGAGGGCTATGGGCCAAGTGCTGGAAGGTGGGGTCAATATGGATTGGTGTGGATGTGGTGGGCCAAATGGCCTGTTTCCATGCTATAAGACTAGGAAGCTGAACAGGAGTTAAATGTGGCAGGGAGGCCAGGGCATGGGTGGTAATCAAACAATTTTACATCTCATTGTGCCTGTAACAACTCTTTAAAAGACCTTATTGAAATTTCAGTTAGTGCCAATAAGAAACCAGCCAAGACCCAGGAAAATCCATGCTAGGCAGTCCTGGAATGGTCTCTGACTGAACCTGGTTCCTGCTTTTGTCCTGGACCCAGCATCCAGTGGACCATGAAGTATTTGGGCCCAATATATTCTGGATCCTGGGGACCAGGCAGACAGTCCCTGAGTTTTTTGCTGCAGCTTCCACAGCACTTGTCCAGGTCACTTGGGTGAACTGAATGATTTTGACACCTGCTGTTCCCTTTCGAGAGTTGTGACCTACAGAATCCCTGGCCCTGCCTCCACAACCTGTGTTGGTTTAATAGGAGAATTGGCATCCTGTAGCAATTTTCCTTTCAAATAGGCACTGTCCTGTACCAAACAGGACTGTTCGCAATCCTAAGTCTCGGCAAATAACTGCAGTGCGTTTCATTGATGCCAAGCATTATAGCTACTATGTAATGGCAAAGAGAGAACGAATGTTTGGAATACCAATAATGTAGGTTGCCTTGTCCTGAATGGTGTTGAGTTTCTTGCACAGGATGGATAAACATCTGAAGCATTCTTGGACTCATCAATAATTTGTTTTGGTCATTAGCTGTACCACAGGGACAATTTTTCCACCTGCAAGGTCATTCCCTAATAACAAGGAAACTCCTTCCACTGGTAAACTAGGTCGTATCCCTATCTTAACAGGTCCTTCTACTAACTCTGACTTTAAAATTACCCTATGCAAAGGTACAGACACAGTGTCACCTGTAATGCCTCACACTAGATTTACCTCACCAGTAGCAGTCTCCTCACCAAAATCTAAAACACTGTCCAACAAGATAGATTGGGAATCCCCAGTATCTCTAGGGATTTTCACTGGCACTTGGGGTGACCCAACATTCAGTGAGACAAAACCCTCTGACACAAAAGAACGGAATTCTTCTCCAATCTCATCCAACATTTCAGCATTTACCTCTGACAAGGACTGATCTTTAACAACATGTCCAAAACCCTTTTGATTCTTGGGTGTAACTACTTGAAAACAAGCATTTGGCACCGCTTTCTTTTCTTTTTCTTCAAGAGGGAACAAGTAGCTATCACATGACCAGGTTTCTTACAGTAATAAAAAGTACGCTCAGCAGGTTTCTCCAGCACTGGCTTCCAATCATCCTCATAACTCTTTTGGAAGGTCTTAGTTTGTCCCCATTTAGATTTATGGGTTAAAGCATACTCATCTGCCAACCTAGCAGTTTCTTGCAAAGTTTCCACCTCCTTCTCATTTAGATATGTGGTTATTTCAACTAGGACACATTTTTTAAAGTCCTCCACTAAAATCAATTCTCTCAATTTATCATAATCCCCATCTATACTTTTAGACATGCACCATCGTTCAAAACACACACTCTTTTCAGTAGCAAATTTCATATACGTCTGGTCTGCAGACTTCATCAGGTCCCTAAATTTTTGTCTGTAAGCTTCAGGTACTAATTCATAAGCTTTAAGCACAGCTTGTTTTACCTTTACATAATCAGCCGCCTCTCTAACAGACAAAGCAAAATAAGCCTGTCGAGCTTTACCTTTAATCACACTCTGTAACATAAAAGCCCATCTTTCCTGTGGCCACTTTGAACTCTCAGCAACTTTTTCAAAACATTGGAAATACTGATCAACCTGATCTTCCTCAAATGGAGGGACTAATCGAACCTCCCTACTGGCTATAATCCATCATCAGAAAAATGTCAGTGAGTCAAAGTGAGTCAAGTCATCAGGTGAAACGTGAGCAAAGGCTTTTGCAAAACCACCAACTGAAGAGGAAATGTAGAGAGAGAAATTACGAAATCCACATGTTCCACGATGGAACCCATATGACACCTCAATCTTCGATGATCTCCACTGCTTTGTTCTGAAGTGTCTGCCATCCTGAAGGCATTCGATACATGGCCGTCCACAGAAATACCTGTTTCCCACTACAGGTTAATGACAAAGTGGACTCCATTTGTTTGCTCCAAAAATCCATACATGGATTGTAGTGACAGATACAGCTATTGTTCTTCATCCATCGATACAGAGACCAGCAGTCAGTCTCTCTCGCTCTCTCCTCAACTCTCCTCGATTCACATTGATTCACTGAGCAAAACAGCCAGCATGTTGTTATAATCTTGCTGTCTTGATGACACCACACACACACTACTCTACTGTCCAGGTGCCTTAAAGGGACATTCACCAAATAGCAATCGTAACAGCATGATATTGGAGCAGCACTCATCTAAGCAGATGAAGTGTATTCCGTCACACTCCTGATTTGTGCTTTATAGATGGTGGGAAGGCTCTGGGCTGTCAGGGAGTGGATTGCTCACTTTGGGGTCACAAGCCTCTGACCTGCCTTAAGAGCCACAGTATCTATGTTGCTGATCCACTGAGTCATTGGTGGCTACCAGATGATATGGTGGGTAACGCAGCAATTGTAATGCCATTGGATGTGAAGGGTCAGTGATTAGATTCTTGGTTTTTGGAGATAGTTATTTGCATTGCATTTTTATGGCATGAATGTTACTTGCCACTTATCAGCACATGCTGAATGCCACCTTGCAACGTCCAGGCATTGATTGCTTCACTTCCTGAGGGGCTACAAAAGAAATTGAATGTAGTGTAACCATCAGTGAACATCACCACTTCTGACCTTATCAAGAAAGGAAGGCCATTGATAAAGCAACCAAAGAAGGTTGTGTTTAGGACCCTGCCCTGAGGAATACCTGCAGCAATGTTCTTATAGAACATAGAACAGTACAACACAGAACTGGCCCTTCGGCTGACAATGTTGTGCTGACATAACTAATCCCTCCTACCTACAGAATGTCGATATCCCTCCATCTTCCTCTCATCCCCTCTTAAAAGCCCCCAATGAGTTTGCCTCCACCACCCTATCAGGAAACGCATTCCATGCATCCACCACTCTCTGAGTAAAAAACTTACCCCTCACGTCTCTTCTGAACCTACCCCTCTCTCACCTAAAATGTATGCCCTCTGGTATTGGATCGCTCAATAATGGGAAAAAGATATTGCTCGTCCACCCTATCTATGCCCCTCATAATTTTATACACAACATAATTTATATACATAATTTTATCTTGAACTGGGATGAATGATATCCAGCAACTACAACCATTTTGTTTCATGCAAAGTATGACTCCAGCCATTGGAATGTTTTCCTTTTTATCCCATTGATGTCAGTTTTACCAGGGCTCTTTGTTGCCTCATGCAGAGTAGTGCTGCCTTAGTCTCACCTCATCTCACCTTTGGAATTCAGCTCTTTTGTCCATATTCATATCAAGGCAGTGACGAGGTTTGGAATTGAGTGGCCCTGGTAAAACCTCAAACAGAACATTAGGGAGGAGGTTATTGGTGATTAAGTTCCACTGAATAGCACAGTTCCATCACCTTGAGTGGACTGAAGGGAGGGTGATTCGATGGCGATTAGCCAGATGAAATTTGCCCCGCTTTTTGTAAGTGCTGCATACCAGAACTATTGTCCAGATTAATGGGTGGATGTCAAGGCTGTACTGGAACACTTGGCATGGCCAATTCTGGAGTGCAGGTCTTAGCACCACAACTGGGCTGCTGGTTGGCCCTATAGACTTTGCCGTATCCAGCTCTTTCAATTATTTTTTGATATCACACAGAGCGATTTGAATCGGCTGAAGAATTGCTTCTGTGATGGTAATCATCCACTTGACACATCTGGTTGAACATGGTTGCAAATACTTCAGCCTTGTTTTGTGTACTCCTGATCTGGGCCTCCCTGTTGTTGACGATTGAGATGTCCTTGGAACCTCCTCCTTTCATTAGCCGTTTAATTGCCCACCACAATTTGTGATATTTGTGATAACTATGGCAGGATTGCATAGCTTTGATCTGATTTCTTTGGTTTTGGGATCGTTTAGGTCTGTTTTATGTTGTTTGCCAAGCAAGCAGTCCTACGTTGTAACTTAGCCAGGTTGGTAGGTCATTTTTAAGTATACTTCTTGCTGTTTGCAGTATGCCCTTCTGCACTCCTCATTGTATCAAGGTTAGTTTGGTTGTAATGGCTGTTATGTGTGTGGAGTACATTTCTGCTGCTGCCGACGGTCCACAGCACTTCGCTGATGCCCATTTTTAACTTGCCATATCTGATTTATGGCACTGAATTTTATCCATACTGTGCTGGTACTTTCACTTATTTTATCAGGGAATTATTTATGTGAGCCTGCTTGAAGGGAAAGGAAGAAGTTGTAAGTGAGATGATTTTTAGAATGTGATATCAAGAGTCCAGGAGCAGCACATTCCTGTTGGGGTGAAGGGTAAACCTGGCAAATTTGGGGAACCTTGGTTGATGACAGATATTGAGACTCTGGTCAAGAAAAAGAAGGAAGCATACATTGGGTTCAGGAGGTTGGGGATGAATGAATCCCTTGATGACTATGAAAAGATTAATAATACTCTCAAGAGGGAAATCAGGAGGGCAAAGAGAGGGTATGCGATGGATCCAGCAGGTAAGGTTAAGGAAAATCCCAGGAGGTTCTATAGCTATATTAATAGTAAAAGGGTGGCGAGGGAGAGAGTAGGTCTCCTTAAAGATCAGCAGTGCTGCCTATGTCTTGAGCTGCAGGAGATGGGTGGGATTTTTAATGAATATTTTTTCCTCAGTGTTCACTGAGGAGAAAATCATGGTTGCTCAAGAGTTAGGGAAACAAGTGGTGATGTTTTGGTGGACTTTTGTATTACCAGGGAGGAGGTATTTGAAGGTTTACAGCGCATTAAGGTAGATAAATCCCCAGGGCCTGACCAAAAGCATCCTCCAACTTTGTGGGAGGCTAAAGAAGAAATTGCGGAGGCCCTTGCAGAGATATTTGCTTCATCGTTAGCCATTGGTGAAGTTTCCGAAGACTGGAAGGTGGGCTAATGTTGTTCTGTTGTTTAAGAAGGGTAGCAAGGACAAGCCAGGGAACTACAAGCTGGTCAGCCTGACATCAGTAGTGGGGATGTTACTGAAGGGGATTCTGAGGGACAGGATCTACCAGCATTTGGATAGACAGAGTCTGATTAGGAGGAGTCAGCATGGTTTTGTGCATGGAAAGTTGTACTTGACGAACCTTTTACAGTTTTTTGAAGAGATAACTAAAAAGGTAGATGAGGGTAGGGCAGACGTTGTCTATTTGGACTTCAGCAAGGTCTTGACAAGGTCCCACATGGGAAGCCAGTCCGGAAGGTTAGGTCCCATGGAATCCAGGGAGAACTGATTAGGTGAATTCAAAATTGGCTCGGAGGTAGGAAACAGAGGGTGGTGGTTGAAGGTTGTTTCTTGGAATGGAGGCCGGTGACTAGTGGTGTGCCACAGAGATCAGTGTTGGGACCCTTGTTATTCGTTATTTACGTAAATGATTTGGATGTGAATGCACAAGGCTTAATCAGTAAGTTTGCAGATGACATGAAATTAGGAGGTGTTGTTGATAGTGAAGAATGTTATTGTAGATTACGGGGGATCTTGATCAGTTAGGGAAGTGGGCTGAGGAGTGGCAAATGAATTTCAATACAAATAAGTGTAACGTGGTCCAATTTGGAAAGTCAAACCAGTTTAGGACTTGTACTATGAATGGTAGGGCACTAGGGAGTGTAATAGAACAGAGGGACCTAGAAATATAAGTACATAGTTTGTTGAAAGCAGTGTCACAGGTAGATAGGGTAGTGAAAAAGGCATTTAGCACGTTGGCCTCCATCAGTCAGGGCATTGAATATTGGAGTTGGGACATTATGTTGCAGTTGTACAAGTCGTTGGTGAGGCTGCACTTGGAGTATTGTGTACTGTTTTGGTCACCCTGTTATGGGATAGATATGGTTAAACTGGAAAGAGTGCAGAAAAGATTAACAAAGATGTTGCCAGGATTAGAGGGCCTGAGCTATTGGGAGAGGTTGGCCAGGCTAGGTCTTTATTCCTTAGAGTGCAGGAGAATGAGGGGCAACCTTATAGAAATGTTTAAAATTATGAGAGGCAGAGATAAGGTGAATGTTAACAGTCTTTTCCCCAGGTAGGGGAGTTCAAACTAGGGGGCATAGATTTAGGATGAGAGGGGAAAGATTTAAAAGGGACCTGAAAGGCAACTGTTTCATGCAGAGGGTGGTGAGTATCTGGAAGGGGCTGCCAGAGGAAGTGGTTGAGGCAGGTACAGGTATGGGTGGGGCTTGGAGGGATATAGGCTGAATGCAGAAAATTGGGACTAACTGGGTGGGCATCATGGTCGGCATGGGCCGGAGGGCCTGTATCTATGCTGCGTTGCACTATGACTCTATTTGAACTAATATTAATCGGACTATCATCTCCTTTATGAATTTTCTTTTAAATTCACAATAGGAAGAGTATCTTGTATGTGGACTGTGGAATGGTGAAATCCTATTCTCAGCATGACATGAATCTACAAGATGAAGAAGCAAGAGTGAATGAAGTGCTGCTGATTGCATGTGAAAAGTAAGGAAACTGCCCTGGGAATCCAACACCAGTTGATAATGAATATATAACTGTTGTGAAAAAACAATGTCCCTCAGGGAAGAGGGCCTCCCTTCTCTTGACATTTAATATGGCTGATTCTCAACTCTACCAAGCTACATGGTGATGCACAATATTATTGAAAAAGCACCCAATAATTCTGCTTTCTCTGGAAAATTCAGGATCGACAATAGATATTATCACTCATACTAGTGCGTGTGCAAAACAAGTTAAGTGCATATCCTCTTGCTGTCTTGATAAATCACACTAAAACTTAGTCTGTAAGGGAAAATTTGCCAGTGGGTTTTCAAGTGTCTGACAACACTGTGGGAAAGATCTTTTACAATGAGTTCCTTTGGGTGATAACAGTATTTTGATACTGATACCATTAAGAGAGATTTAATGGTCCAGTCAACAACAGTATTGTCCTCAGTTTGTCATCAAAGGTATATGGAAATCTGATATAATTTCAAATGGTAGGAACGGTACATGCCAACTGCTTAAACTCAAGAGATTCTCTCAGAGTGACTGCAAAGGACTGAAAATTGGTTTGAGATTAGATAGCAAGAAAAGCAGGAACAACAAATATAGAAAATGCATTTAGAAGTACTGAAATGATTTACATTAATAAGCTATGAAATGTTCCTTATTACTCCAAGCTGGAGTGCTTAGTTTTCTGGCAGGCAATAAAACTGACCCTGCTCGGAGTTAACAGCTTCAGAAATGTTTTTTCACAGTAAAACGGCACTCAACGTATCAAAAACCTTTGCAGGAATTATATTTATCTTACACAGCAATGCAAAATTATATTTTATAAAATAATTGAACACCCTTGAAATCCTGGGAAAAAGATCTGTGCTTTCATTTACTTGCCATCAGAAATTGTTCAGTGCATGAAAAAATATGGAAACCGGCTCTGGAGAAAGCACAGTGTGAGCTTCTGCAGCATATAATAATTCCTGGAAAAGGAGGGTCCTGATGATTAAAACATCAGAAACTGAGGAATCATTTGGGTCTGGAGTACAGATAAAGAGAGAGAGAGTATCCACTTGATCCTGCTGGTTTTATCAGCATAACTTACCTAAAATTGACAAGATCTGTGTAAAAGACTGTGTAATTCTGAATTCAAAGTACATTCGGCACAAGTTGATTCTCCTTGATCTTTTGCACATACTTAAAAAAAAACATTGCATTAGATGTCATCACCTCCCACCATATTTGACCATGTTCCCAGTATGAATTAACCACTATTGAAAGTTTCCATCAATTGCACTCATTTGCAAGGTTTAATCTAAAAGTTATTTGGAAGGCTACTAATGAACATTTACTAAGAAACTGACTACTGAGCTCAAATATAACCAGAAAATTAGTTTGTATAATTCATTCTCACTTTCAGTATTTAAAATAATGCTTTCTCTTTGTAAGACATCATTTTCAGCTGTACTAATCAAATCACACAAGCTGTCATTGCAGGAAAAGACACTTTTTTAAACCCATGCAATTTGTAGCCACATCATCAATTGGGCCCAAGATGTGTTACACCTCAAAGAGAAACTCCCAGACAACACATGCTGGAGTAGCAGAAAAGGGTAGTAAATACTCTCAATCAAGAGATAATATAGCCATTGCTAAATGTATTTGTAATGCGCTGTCGGTCAATGAAATATAAAAATTAACTTAAAAGCATTGCCATATTTTTCAGTCCAATTTGTATGTTACTCTCCATGAAAAATACTCTTACAAAAACAACATGGGAATAAATATTTCTGTTGGAATTTTTGGTGCTATTTATTGCCACTGGAAAGGAAGTTAGGTGGTCATAAAATAGGCATAAAAAGCCAACAGGATGTGGTGCATTTATCTTACACAATGTGTTTCAGTGGCCATTTACAATTTAGTCTCTTTACACCTAAACAGCTGTTCTGTGTAAAGGCCTGTAATGAACAATATATGACTATTGGCACAAATCACACGACACAGCAACAGCCTTATTACTGGTGTTCTACAAGCTGTGCAATTATGTTGTACAAATCTCAAAACCTGCTGCTTTATGCACCAACTGGGAATTATTGGGATATTGAAGGGGGACAAAGTGTTTCTAGCTATTTTAGCACAGCAGTTCTCTTGTAAGGCTGACACAAGTTCATTCTTGTCGATACCTGCTGCTGGTGGCTGGTGAAAACACATTTTTCCTGACGATGCATTTCCTAATTAGCTGTGACACAAGTTTTTGAGGGCAGAAATGTTCAATAACTAATCTGCAGCAGGATTTGTTGAAAGCCAATTCTGCACCAAAATGGTGAATTCACTCTTTAAGTAAAGTTACATATTGAACATAATTAGATCTTGCGTTCTGAGTTGCTCTAGCTATTTCTACTTCTGTGAATGGCAAATTATCTTCTATTGTAAATAGAGTTTAAATTTTGTTTTGTAGAATTCAATGTGGCTCCTTCATAGGGTAGTCTTAACAAGGCATTCTCTCTATTCAATGTCATTGTTATATTGAGCCAGTAGAATGGCTCACCTCTATATTCTTGATGCTGCCGTCATGGGAATTGCAAACTCGGGTACCAAAATTACAAGCAGCTTCTTGTGGTCAGTAATTATCCTGAATTATCATCCCAGCAAATATTAGTGAAATCTTGTGTAACTTATAATTGCAAATGTCTCCCTCCCCGTCTGAACATAATGTTTTTTTTGTTTATGGTCAGGGTGTGTGATACATCAGCAAAAGCTGCTCATGCCATTTTCGATGAGGTGGCTAAACGTTGCTCCAACTCAATCACTTCTAAGGCTTTTCCCATACACTCTGTACACCATTTACTCATCATTGTTGTGGCTATCCCTCGAGGTCGAGGATGATGGTCTTCATTCCGTTGATCTATTTATGGGCTCTCAAGTCCAATCTTGACTCTGAAAATTAAGCCCACAGAGCGAAGGCACCTGTGCCTGTACTTGATGTTGCACTACAAAAGGCACACGATACTTCACAAATCAACCAACTGATTCCAATGGCATGGAAACCACGACGATTGGAGCTGATGGATTTGTTGCAGCTTTCATCCATCTTCACAGTCGTTGAGTTCGAAATAACTTCGTCCGCCTGTTCCACCGTTGAGGTCTTGGTTGGATTGTTCTTTGTCAGGGACCTCACCATCGACCTTACCGCCATGGGTGACCTACCAGGAGCATAGCTCCAGACGGCATCGCTCTCGGGATCTCAGGACCACACAAGCTTCTCCACCATGACAAGGTGACAATCCACGGAGAAGACCATTTACTAATCTCTATCCAATTGCTTGGGTTCATCTTTCATTAATACTTGAAGTGGAGTCACACTGTTGCAGAGTCAGGTAGAAATTTGACATGTTACTGGATTATCCTTAGAAATGACTGGAAAACTGTAAAATTTTTGAATTTTCTGGCTTTTTCTTTGAATGGATGCAGCTCATTTTCATCTTCTCACCATTCTAAATAAAGCATTCTTTCTGCACAAAGACATTTTTGCTTTTGTTAAGCTTGACACTATGTTGATGGAGTCTTCTGAACATTTTCTCAAGTACCTGTCTCCACAATGTCAGTTGTAGTTAGAATGTCATTCTTATTGCACAAACAATGTGACACCTCTTGCAGAATATAATCTGGTTGTTTGAAATATTTTAGGTGCTAATTCTACTCCACACAGCAGCTTGGTCTACAGATACAAACCTTTGTGAGTGCTAATTGTCAAGTAGTGTTGACATTCTTCATCAACATAAAGCTGGGCATAAGTATTGGGATGGTGAAGACATTTGCTCCTGCTAACACAGTGGATAAATCACAGTGGGTTAATGCATGTCATCTTCTGCTCTATTAAAGGTCAATTTACTACCTCTATAGATCAGATTAGTGTATTGTTTGTAATTAATAAATGATTTGGCATCACTAAAGAGGTAGTGCTGAGCTAACCAGTGGGCCTAAAGGTAGACAAGTCCTCTGGTCCTGATGGAATGCATCCCAGGGTACTGAACGAAATGATGGAAGTTGTAGTAGAGGTGTTTGTGATAATTTACCAAAATCCTCTGGATTCTGGGCAGGTCCTGGTGGATTGGAAGACAGCGAATGTCACACCACTGTTTAAAAAAGGATGAAGGCAAAAGGCAGGTAACTATAGGCCAGTTAACTTAACGTTTGTGGTTGGAAAAATGCTTGAAACTATCATTAAGGAAGAAATAATGAGACATCTGGATAGAAATGGTTCCATCAGGCAGTCATAGCATGGATTCAGGAAGGGCAGGTCCTGTTTGACAAACTTACTGGAGTTCTTAGAGGATATAATGAGCACAGTGGATAGAGGGGAACAAGTGGATGTTACATACATGGATTTCCAGAAGGTGTTTGATAAGGTGCCACATAAAAAACTTATCCATAAGATAAGGACACATAGAGTTGGGGGTAGTGTATTAGCGTGGACAGAGGATTGGTTAAGCAATAGAAGGCAGAGAATTGGGATAAATGGGTGTTTCTCTGGTTGGCAATCAATGGTGAGCAGAGTGCCATAGGGGTTGGTGCTGGGCCCACAACTATTCACGATATACATTAACAATTTGGAAGAGGGGACAGAGTGTGACGTATCTAAGTTCGCTGATGACACTAAATTGAGTGGAATAACAAATTGTGCAGAAGGTGCAGGGAGTCTGCAGAGAGATGTAGATAAGTTCAGTGAGTGGGCAAGGATCTGGCAGATAGAGTACAATGTTGGTAAATGTAAGGTCATCCATTTTGGAAGGAAAAATAGAAGATCAGATTATTATTAAAATGGTAAAAGATTGCAGAATGCTGTTGTGCAGAGGAATTTGAGAGTGCTGGTGCATGAATTGCAAAAGGTTGGTTTGCAGGTGCAACAGGTTATCAACAGGGCAAATGGAATGTTGGCCTTCATTGCTAGAGGGATTATATTTAAGAGCAGGGAGGTTATGTTGCAACTGGTGAGGCCGCACCTGGAGTACTGCGTACAGTTCTGGTCTCCTTACTTGAGAAAAGATATACTGGCTTTGGTGGTAATGCAGAGGAGGTTCAACAGGTTGATTCTGGGGATGAGGGGGTTAGCCTATGAGGAGAGATTGAGTCACCTGGGACTATACTTGCTGAAATTCAGAAGAATGAGAGGGGATCTTATAGAAACATATAGAATTATGAAAGGGATAGACAAGATAAAGGCAGGAAAGTTGTTTCCACTGGTAGGTGAGACTAGAACTAGGGGACACAGCTTCAAGATACAGGGGAGTAGATTTAGGACAGAGATGAGGAGGAACTGCTTTTCCTGGAGAGTAGTGAATCTGTGGAATTCTCTGCCCAGGGAAGCAGTAGAAGCTACCTCATTAAATACATTTAAGACACATCTAGATATATTTTTGCATAGTAGGGGAGTTAAGGGTTATGGGGAAAAGGCAGGTAGGTGGATCTGAGTCCACAGCCAGATCAGCATGATCTTATTGAATGGCAGACCAGGCTCAACAGGCCAGATAGCCGACTCCTGCTCCTATTTCTTATGTTCTGATGGTTGAAATATAGGTGGTCTGAATAGTAAATTTGCAGATGACACAAAATTTGATGGAGTTGTAGATAGTGAGGAAGGTTGTCAAAGGATTCAGCAGGATACAGATCAGTTGGAAATTTTGGCAGAGAAATGCAGAAGGAGTTTAATCCAGACTAGTGTGAGGTGATGCATTTTGGGAGTCAAGTGCAAGAAGAAAGTA
Source organism: Pristis pectinata (assembly GCF_009764475.1). Classification (NCBI taxonomy): domain Eukaryota; kingdom Metazoa; phylum Chordata; class Chondrichthyes; order Rhinopristiformes; family Pristidae; genus Pristis; species Pristis pectinata. The sequence goes on from NC_067416.1 coordinate 29,260,696, forward strand.
TACAGTAAATGACAGGACCCTTAGGACCATTGATGTACAGAGGGATCTTGGAGAAGAAGTCCATAGCTCCCTGAAAGTGGCATGTGAATGGGGTGGTAAGGAAGGCCTACGCTGTCGTGCTTGCCTTCATTGGTCAGGGCATTAAGTATAAAAGTTGGCAAGTCATGTTGTATCTGTAGAAAACTTTGGTTAGGAGTATTTGTGCGCAGTCAGGTCGCCACACAATAGGATGTGGAGGCTTTGGAGAGGGTGCAGAATAGGTTCACCAGAATGTTGCCTGGATTGGAGTGCATTAGACGTAAGGAGAGGATGGACAAACTTGGATTATTTTCTTTGGAGTGTAGGAGGCTGAGGGGTGACCTGATACAAGTATACAAAATTATGAGAGACATAGAGATGGTAGGTAGAGTCTTTTTCCCAGGGTAGAAATATGAAACACTAGAGGGCATAAATTTAAAGTGAGAGGGGAAATTTTGTTTTACAGAATGGTAGGTGCCTGGAACATGCTGTCAGGGGAGATGGCAGAAGCAGATATAACAGCAATGATTAAGACGCATTTAGACAGGCACATGAACAGGCAGGGAATTGGGGGATATGTACCATGCGCAGACAGTTAGGATTAGTTAGATTGGCATCATGGTTGGTGCAGACATGATGGGCCAAATGGCCTGTTCCTGTGCTATACTGTTCTATGTTCTATATCAGCTAAAGGTACCACCACAATGGTGCTATATTTATCACTCACTCAGTCTGTACCACTTTCACTAATACTCCATACCATAGGAGCATGATTAGCTTTCCTTCTCCGAGTTGTCAGTGCATAGGGCACTGGTTGGGTTTATGGTAGATTTGTTAGTCATTTGCTTTATTACACATATTCGGTATGTGCAACCTGATGCTGGTGTACAGATCTTAAACATCTCTTCTGAAGCTTGCTTAAATATAGCGTGATATATTCACACAGAATCCATTTTACTAACCCATTTATAACTCCTTCAACCGGCCTCTTCCTTGCAGAGCTGGTCTGTTGAACATAATGAGACAAAATCATCTTGCCTTTTGCCCATTATAGTGGAGTACATATTCCATTTGTCCTAATATTCTCGAAGTCTCACCACAGTATGTTCTCACTTTTTAGTGTATTGTTGGCAAATGGCAGTTACTAATCTTTTGGTTACACGTGTCCCTTCTCATGATGGAGCAGCCTGTGGATATGTTAACATTCATATCAATATCTTGACTATTAATCATTAATTTTGAAATTGCTGCATGTTATTTTATCACCACTAGCAGCTAACATGTACTTAAAATAAGCCACTGAATTTTTTAAAGTCTACTTTTTGGGGTTTCTTTTTAATTGTTCCTCTTCCACTGGGACACTGATTGATTGGCTTTTTTTAAGGCATGCTGTATTCTGTTTAAACCTGTATACAGATGCTCTGTGTCATTGCTTTCTACAGTCGAAACATCTTGCTGCTCTGGACTAATAAACTTGTGTTGAATGAATTCCATTGCAACAGAAGAAGGATTTTCTACCAGACCCAGTTTTTATGCCACTCATATTCACAAGACATGAATTCTATGTCAATGTTCCCACTCTTGTTCTTGCTTTTGTCTCTACAATACGTTTACACTAAAATTTCCTTTCATTTTGAGAGGCCATTTCCATAGGTTCGATTGCTTTGCATGTCCATTCATACGTTAAGTCTTGAGGGTTGAGCTCATCCATTAGTCACACACAAACTGAGCCTGCAGCATGCTCCAGAAATGCAGCATAATTGCAATACCATGCCATCAGGACAACTATACAGTCATGGACCATCTCTCTTGACCTCTGGTTACTAGTTCTATAATTATAACTTACCACTGTCTCTGGCAGTGGGTTGAAATAATTTTGTAACTTCTCTGCTATGTTAAATGGGATGTCAACTCACAGGTCCCAGTCAGTAAGAGCTGATGTTGCAGATATCATGGTTCCAAGTGCTGGCCCTCGATTTGACTCCATTGATGGTGCCTCGTTGTGCAGCACATGGAGTCCATGCACTACTAATTGCATAACAACACACACCTGAGCCCCATCAGGAGACTAGCATAAGAGCCCTGGTTTCACTAGCATTAGTTGCTGGAGTATTGGTCAACCTTTGGGTATATGTTGGCTCCTGGCTGCTTAGCGTTGCCAACTCTAGAGCAGTCCTGGTTTCACTGTTCCTCTTAGGATATCCAGTTCTCATGTTGGGACCCCACCTCAGAGCCCTGAGGCAAGATTCTTTCCGGTTGCTGCCTGCACTTGGTTCTGAGGAAGTATCCTGACTCCAGTCTTGTACCAGTGCGCTGCATTTGGGTTCTCCAAAAGTTTGCTCTTCGCTTGATGTTGTGACAGCAGAAGTATCTGGCCTTGTTTCTCCTGTCAAGTTCCACTGTGGCCCCCCACCCCCTCTCCATATCTATAATATTGCTCATATGAAAAATAAAATTTTCATAATTTTGATGGACAAATTGAAAGGCACCTGCACCTTAAAACATAGGATAGTACAGCACTGGAACAGGCCCTTTGGCCCATGATGTTGTGTCAAATTAATTAAGCTAATGATGCCTAATTAAACTAATGTCTCTTGCCTGCACCTGGTCCATATCCCTCCATTCTCTGCATATTCATGTGCCCATCTAAAAGCCTCTTAAATGCCTCAATCATATTTGCCTCCACTACCACCCCGGCAGCACATTCCAGGCACCCACCCATCTGTGTAAAAAGTAAAAAAATAAATACTTTCTCTGCACATCTCCTTTGAACTTCCCCCCCTTCACTTTAAACACATGTCCTCTAGCATCAGACATTTTGATCCTGGGATAAAGATACTGGTTGTCTACTCTTTCTATGACTCTCATAATTTTATAAACTTCTATCAGGTCTCCCCTCAGACTCTGCCCTAGTTTGTCCAACCTCTCCTCATAGCATCTGCCCTCTAATCCAGGCAGCATCCTGATAAACCTTTTCTGCAACCTTTCCATAGTCTCCACATCCTTCCTATGATGAGGTGACCAGAATTGAATGCAATACTCCAGATGCAGCCTAACCAGAGTTCTGTAAAGCTGCAATACAGCTTCCTCACTCTTGAACTCAATGCCTCATCTAATGAAGGCGAGCATGCCATATGCCTGCTTTACCACTTTATCAACCTGAGCTTTCAGGAAGCTATAGGCTTGGACCCAAGGTCCCTCTGTACGTTAGTTTGTATATTGTTGTAACCACTGAAGTTTCTGATACAACCAGTTGCCACTTAACCTGCCATTTTGTATTGTCAACCATGTTGACAATTACTAGGTTTAAATTTTTATTAGTATTCAATTTTGCATATGCTATTGTATTCTGTCCTCATGCCAGGTCTGGACCTTGGACTTGCTGTGATTAATTGCGAGCTTCACAGACTCAATCTACCATTGCATCCATGTAGGCACTCAATATCCTCAACAACTTCATCACTGTTAATGGCTGTGATTCAAAACAGACTTGGCAGCTCAATACTGATCACCTAGGAGACACGTGTGGGCTAGCATCAGTGGCAGAATTGTATCCCATCACCATCTGCAACCTCATAGTCTGGCATATCCCTCACTTAACTATTACTCCCAAGAATAGAAGAGCATGCTTACAACAGCAGGAGGCAGATAAAAAAATGGACAGAGCTCTGTGTTTCCACAATCAACTGATCATATCAAAGCTCTTTAGTCCTGCCAAATTCAGTCTTGAATGCTGGTGAATAATTAAAGAGCGAACAGAAACTCATGGCTCCAAGGACATCCCCATCCTGACATTAATGGACCCCAGCATGTGAGTGCCAAAGACAAGAATGAAACATTAGCAAAGTTCTCAGTCAGAAGTGTTGACTGGATGACTGAACAGTGAAGATGAGATTAAGCAGATTTAGTTGTGGAGTGAATCAATATTGGCCATCCTTACAAAAGCCAGTAATCAACCGCTTCAATTCACTGGTTCTATCGATCAATGGATTCCCTTTACTAGGAGTTCTGCAGCCAGTCATGCTATGGTAGAGTTTCGTTCCAGTACATGCAGCCAGTATTCTGTTGTCCATCATGCTGGGAGCACTGGATAGAGCAGAAACTTGACACTATCCCAGTTGCAGAGAAGGACTCGCTTCACCTTAGGCCAAGCTGTTCCAGTCCAGTTATTACACAATGTGGAAAATTGGCCAAGTATACCTGTCCATAAGAAGTACAAATCCAATCCAGATAATATTTGCTGTCTAATTCAATTCTTAGTGATCAGAAAGCTGATTATAGGTATTGTCAATAAGTGGCATTAACTCACCAACAACCCATGTAATGATGTTCAGTTTGTCCATGGCCAGAGTTTCTCAACTCCAAGTACCATTAGAACCTTCATCCAAATAATAACCATGGCGAGCATAAAGCTCCAGGATCAGATACAAAATGTATCGGCCCCTACAACTCAGGCCATTGTAGAACTGCCCCTTAACGCAGTGCTGAAGAGCTGAATGCTAGAGGTCAGGAAAGAGTGACTGCCCTTGATAATGAGTCAGATCACGCTAGCTAATGGTTCCATGGAGGATCGCTGGCTGATTTCAGTGCCATGAGTCAGCTTGTTCCCGATTTCTGTGCCTGTGCACTTAAGTGGGTGTCAGGATTACAATGAAGGCCAGATGCTGGCCCACCTGGCCTCTTTTCCCCTGGGCTAAGCACTGAGTTAAGAGGCAGTTCTGGATTGGCCTGAGTTTAGGGGCCTGAGTTTTGGGGCCTGATACACTTTGTGGTGGAGATGAAGCTAATGTAGCTCATTCTTGCTGTTCTGATGAGGTCACAAAACCTCTCCTTGCAATAAGCTCCACATCATACTGTGAAGATGATACCACCGTTGTGGGCCGTATATCAAACAGCGATGAGTTGGACTACAGGAAGGAGTTAGAGAGCTTAGTGGAATGGTGTCATGACAACAGCCTTTCCCTCAATGTCAACAAAACAAAAGAACTGGTCATTGACTTCAGGAAAAGGGGCGGTGTACATGCACCTGTCTACATCAATGGTGCTGAGGTCGAGAGGGTTGAGAGCTTCAAGTTCCTGGCAGTGAACATCACCAACAGCCTGTCCTGGTCAAATCATGTAGAAGCCACGGCCAAGAAAGCTCACCAGCACCTCTACTTCCTCAGGAGGCTAAAGAAATGTGGTTTGTCCCATTTGACTCTCACCAACTTTTACAGATGCTCCATAGAAAGCATCCTATCTGGATGTATCATGGCTTGGTACGGCAACTGCTCTGCCCAGGACCGCAAGAAACGGCAGAGAGTTGTGGACACAGCCCAGTGCATCACGGACACCAGCCTCCCCTCCTTGGACTCTGTCTTTACCTGTCATTGTCTTGGTGAAGCAGCCAGCATAATCAAAGACCCCACCCACCCGGGACATTCTCTCTTCTCTCCTCTTCCATTGGGTAGAAGATACAGGATCCTGAAGGCACATACCACCAGACTTAAAGACAGCTTCTACCCCACTGTGATAAGACTATTGAACGGCTCCCTTATACAATGAGATGAACTATGACCTCACGATCTACCTTGTTGTGACCTTGCACCTTATTGTCTACCTGCACTGCACTTTCTCTGTAGCTGTGACACTTTACTCTGTACTGTTATTGTTTTTACCTGTACTACCTCAATGCACTCTGTACTAACTCAATGTAACTGTACAGTGTAATGAATTGACTTGTACGATCGGTTTGTAAGACAAGCTTTTCACTGTACCTTGGTACAGGTGACAATAATAAACCAATACCAATACCAATGATGCATATCATGGTTATTATTTGAATCTTTTTCAACTGTAAATAAAGAGCTCTGACAATCAGGGAGAGTCAAAAAGGGTTGAAAAGGCTTTTGACACTATAAACCATCAGAAGGCTATCAAGGCAATTTGGGGGTGGGGCCTTGGATATCACAAAGGTCTAGCTGTCACTCATGGATCATTCAGCTTTGTGTGGGACAATCATGGCAGTGAGGTCTTGAAATTCTTTGGACCTGAATGGCCACAGAAGGTTAGTGAGGAGCAAACTCAAGGCCCGGGCTAGGTCAAGCAAGATCCAATCAATCAAGGCAGCATCTTAAAGTCTTTAAAGTTTAAAGTCTGGTTTATTGTCATATGGACAAGTGCATATATACACAGGTGCAATGAAAAGCTTACTTGTAGCATTTGATCAAGCAACACGTCAAGGAACCTGGTAAAACTGCACTCAGTGGGAATCAAAAGTACTTTGGTGGGTGGAGTCAGACCATGCACAAAGGAAGATTTAATTCCATCCAGAACTTAAATAATTCAGGCAGAGGATGATGTGTCAAGTAATATTCTTTCCACACAAATGCCATGTAATGACCATCTCCAATAAAAGAGAATCTAACAACCCACTCTTGACATTCAATGGCATGTGTTTCACCATGAACAACCTGGCAATTACCATTGAACAGAAACTTAACTGGACCAGCCATAAAAGTAGTGTTGCTCCAAGATCAAGTCAGAGGCTTGGTATGCTTTGGTGACTGACTCACCTTCTGACATCCCAAAACCTTTCCACCATTTGTATGGGACAAATCAGGAATGTATTAGAATTTGCTTGAATAAAGGCAACTCCAGCAACACTTAATAAGGTCAACAGCATCCAGGACAAAGCAGCTGAATGGCTTCCAATTCTCCACCCATTCACTCCCTCCAATATTAAAACACCTTTGCTGCAAGGTGCACCATGTACAAAATGCATTGTGACAACTTGCCAAGCTTTCTTTGATAGTGTCTCCCGAGCATGCAACCTCTTTCAGCTTGAATGCCACAAGCAGTGCTGCCAATTGCAAGTTCTCCTGTCAGCCACACACTAATCTGACTTGGACATACATCCTTTATTATTGTTGGAACTCCCTATCTAATGGCAAGGAGGAACATTGTTGCCATGAGGACTGCAGCATTGATGGCTGCTCAACACTATCGTTTCAATTGGGGATGGACAAACAATTATTTGTCCTGCTGGTGAAACACATTCAGTGAATAAAAGAGATACTGTATAATTAAGCCTGCCTCTCTACAGTGGGCTTTTGCCAGCCTTACCATCATCAATGTTCTACCTGTTCCCTGCCCCAATATCTTGAAGGCTCCTTTCTTCTTCTGACTGAAGCATTGGGTGAAGGTGTGCAACATTCCCCCACCCCCACAGCCCCGAGATTCAGCTTTCCTTCCTGCCACTGGCTTCTGAAGAAAGTTTTTATTTCTTTGCTATAAAGTGTTGTTCAGCTGTGTGAGGATTTATCATTCAGGGACTCCACAGAGAGAGGAATAGCACATTTGTAGAAGAATGAGATAATGCTTGTGCGTGATAGTGGCTCAAGTAAAGGTGAAAGTGGTTTGCAAATGAATGAAGGGATATCTATTCATGTGGTTGAATTCTGACCACTGCAGTTGTTTGAAGTGCATATACAGCAAGTGACTCCCATTTGAAAAGAACTGCTGCAGCAATCTTCTGCCAGTGAAGAAGAAGAACGTAGAGTGGAAGAAGCATGAAGCCATCTTTAGAAGAAGGGTGACAAAAATGCAATAAAACTGTATTACTTGCATAAATGGAGATGAGGCTAAATGCAGCTAATTCTTGCTGTCCTGATAAGGTCACAAAACCGCTCCTTGCACTAAACGCCAGGTCATGCTGTTATGATGCATAAGCTGACCACCTCCTTCCAGCTTTGTGCAGGAGTGATTTGGGATCCCAGTGCCACTTTTAGGGAGGAGACCTGTTTCAATTCCTGTACCTGATTGTCCCCACCATAATGTCACTGATTCCTGGAGCTCTAAACTTCAACACTCCACTGCTACTCAGGATGGAGTATTAGCAGAACCTTCTCTTCTGCAGACTGCTGAGAACAACCGCACAGAAATTACTTTTAAGTCAAAATAGGAAAATACAGGTGTGATAATCCTGCGTTGTGAAATCAGCTGGAAGTGCTTGTCTTACAGTAAATCATTCTGTTTTGTTTGGGGTAACCTAGAAGAAAGAAAATAAGTTAGTTGTCTTTTTTAAGCACGTGGTCCTGAGGCAGAAATCCCTTCCTTCCAATTGAATGGACTGCCTGCTGATGATTCCCAAACTTCTGGCAGCCCATCAATGCCCTGACAATAAGACAAAGGTGCCAAGATCAGCAGGGCTTTTCCAATGTCTCACCAGGAGGTCAGAATATTTAAGTCACCCATCAAATGCCCATGAAATACCAGAACCCTTCTCCCCCAGAGGGAAACTCCCCCTCCCCCCCATGCTTATTAGTAATTTATTCATCTTGCTTCCAAACAACTTAAAATGCCAAATAATTGTATTAGGTGCATTTTGCTGATCATCATCGCAATGTTGCAAAAGCATATCATTATAATGATGCCTGGGACAAGTAATTCTACATAAATCTATCTGTAGCTTTAGAATTACTTTGCTGCAGCACTCAAAAGCACAGAGATTTAATTAAGGGCCACAGATTCAGCTATGACTCCAAGTGAAATTTTCATCATCCCCTAGAGGCACAGAAACTGCTAAATTATCTCTAAGTCAGTAAAAGATAATCTCTGGAGCTAAAGCCTCTCTGCAGTCTAGTGTGTATCTTTGACACCTCTCTCTTCCTTTGCAAGTCAAATAAGCAGTGACAGGATTGCTGTGGTGGATCATGCAGTTAACCAAATGTAGGCGGTGGTGAGGATTCTCAGTCTAAGCTTTAATCGTTGCACAGAAGGAGACAAGCAATGTACAGGATAAACCTTTGTAACTAAAAGATAAAAGTATTTAGCCCAATTTGTATAAGCAACTGCAACTACGTCAACTCACACCACTCAAGACACCAGCCAAAATAACATTCAACATTCCTGTTTATGCTGCAGCAGCAGTGTGGAGGGCAGTGAAGTAAAACACATCAATATTAAATGAAGTCACACATAAACACATCAGGAGAATAGCTAATATCATTATTACCAAAAATTGTACTTTGTATTGTTTGAAGGAAAGCACTCCACAGTGGAAGACGGGTTGCATTCAGAAATCCTTGTAGGGGTAATTTCCCACTCAGGAAATGAAATCAATTAATGGGATGAAAATCAGGCTTTTTCTGTGATGCTTTGGAGTTCATTCACTGTCCGGCCAGTGAAGGTTAGCATTATCCCCCCACTCTATCTGTGAGAAGTTCCAGTCTAGAAATAAATTCTAAGACCCAGCTACTGACTCTAACAGGAATAACTGTTGTGTGGTGAGGATGCAAAGTAGTTTGTTGGCTTGCATGGGATTTTTCTAGGGCCAGATTGATACTAATTCTAGAGTCTGCAATAGTAAGCCTGCAAATTGCAAGGAATTTCATCAAATGTACTGTGTAGAATAAGCCCATTCAGGTCCCAACAGCCAATGCCAAAATTCCATGTTGAGCTTCCTCACATCCTTTCTCATCCAAATCCAGCAGACTGGCACTCTATTTCCTGACCTGCCACGTATTTACCAAGATTCCCCTTAAATGGGAACGTTATTATCTTCTCACAGATGAGGCCTGACCTGCTGAGAATTTCCAGCATTTTCTGTTTTTATTTTAGATTTCCAGCATTTGCAGGTTTTTAAAAATTTTTCTACACTATTTGCCTCACCTACTCTCTGTGGCAGAGTTCCACAGTTTCTCCCACCTCGTTCTTTGAGAGGTAACAATGTGCAGCAACAGTAATGCAGTGGCTTTAATGCCTCCAGCTATCCTAAAGGGTTTCGTAAGATATAAGAGGCAGACTGCAAACAGGTAGTAAGATAGAGAGCAAAGAGAAAGATTAAAGAATGAGTACTCAGAGTAACTGAAGAGGGAACTCTATGGATAACATTGGGCACAATTGATACCACTGATTACTTTGGAGTCAAAAATGAAACATCTAAGTTTGACGATGACATCAAATTTGGAATGCTAGCCAGCATTGAGGAAGGCTGCAGCAAACTAGAAGAAGGTCTTAATAAACTTGCAGAGCAGGCATCAGAAATGCAAGTTAATCTTCAGGATAGAAAACTGTGAGTTATTATGTTTAGGCAAACAATATAAGGAGGTCAATTTATTGGAAAGTTGGAATCTAAATAGAATAGAGGAGGAAAGGAATCTGGGAACACAAGAACACAAATCACTGAATGTTGAAACGAAGATCAAAAAGCAAAATGTGAAATTGGCTTATTTCTGGAAGGGAGCAGGAGTGGAGCTTTCATACAGGGTGATCCCACCATTCCTACTGTCAGTGCCCTTGCTATTGTCTGTCAGTCAACCAGTCAAGACATCTGTTTCTAATGACGAGGTAGAGAGGTCTGGCATGGACCACCTGGAGCTGCTTGAATTCAGGGCCATTTGCAGGCCTCTCTACTGCAGGCCTCTCCACTCTTCCACCTGAAACCACTGAGGGATCATTGGGCAGAAGCAGAAGGGCAGGTAATGCTGCAGGTAAGAACCAAGGGAATGCACAATGATAATTACATGATGTCTGTGTGGTCCTTGGCTTGACTGGATATTTAAATAGGGCCTGCAGTCATGATTTGGTTTGTCTTTGCATTCACAAGATATGGTCAAGTCAATGCTAAGATGATTCACATCAGAGGGAAGGCAAGATGGGAACTGTGGTGCAATGGAGATTTTGTTCTTTTTTTCACTCTTTCAAATGGCTTGAGCATTGTAGACAGATGACCCTCTCTGGACTGTATTGCAGTGCACCTCCAGACTGTAGACTGAAATCCCTTCTTAAGGAGTCTGAAAGTAGTTTTCACTATGTATATATGTAAATCTGAGGCTCTGATTGTAAGACCAGTTTGTTCTGGTTGCTGGACCCCAGACAGAAATAGGGGCCAGGAGTTCAGGGGAAATCACTTGTACCCCAATAGCCTGCTCTCGTCCATTCTGGTGGCATGAGCTGGGCAGGTGCCTCAGTTTGAGGGTATTCTGCAAACTCCCTGGTTGTGAACCTCAGCATTTTCTTCACGCGATTGCAGACTAGTTGAACGTTAAGGGAGTAACACTACTTGTGGTTCTGGTATATATCAGGGTTCTGTTTGGAGCCCCTATTGACAAATGTGTGCAGCTCATCACCCTACCCCTTGCATCATGGACATTAAGGCTGCAGAGCTTGTCTCCACGCTGTCTGCTGCCCTCTGTCCGATGAGGAGGAAATCATTTTCCCCTTGCGAAGAGAGCCTTGTCCCCTTCCCTTATTCAGTGGAGCACTGCAAATTGAGGGAGATGGCTAATTTCAGAAATGAGCTGGGAGGTAAAAATGTTAAGGGCCACTCTGCCTCAGGCAAGCATCCAGGTGCACTCTGCTGCTGGCAGATTCAGTGGTCGTCCCCTTGGAGAATCTGAGCTTCCAGTCACATTTGCTTCTCAATCAGCTGCACTTGAACCCATACGCCGTGAATGATCATCAAGGGTTTATCCTCCTGGCCAGATCCTTCTCCTTCCCCCTCTGTTTCTTCTGTTAATGTGGCCTGCTCCTTGAAGCCTTTCTTCCTCCTCCCTGCCATGCAGAATACCTAGAAGGATGACTACTAAATTTCTTTCTCAGAGGGGGATCCCTGACCTTATATTCTGTAAAGCACAGCTAACAGAGCCGCAGCCTCACAATGCCAGAAACCCAGGTTCAATCCTGACCTCAGGTGCTGTCTGTGTGGAGTTTGTACGTTCTCCCTGTGACCATGTGGGTTCCCTCTCGCATCCCAAAAATCTGCAGGATGGTAGGTTAATTGGCCACTCTAAATAGTGGTAGGATCTGGGGAGAGTTGATGAGAATGTGGAGAGAATAAAGCATGGGCTTAATGTAGGATTAGTGTAAATCGGTGGTTGGTTGTTGGCATGGACTCAGTGGGCCAAAGGGCTTTTTTCTGTGTTCTATGACTCCATGAGTACTCTCCAACCTACCAACTTCTTTCTTAGTCCCCAGCAAATCCACACATCATTGAGGGTCTCTTTAAATAGATCAGATGAGGTCTTCTTCCTGTTGCTATGGTCAGGTTATCCATATGTGGTTAACCCATTGCGCTTGCTGGATGGAAGTGGCCCAAATTGGTGGGGTGGGCATCAAGTCAGCATGACATGAGGAACAAAGTCGACTGTTCTGTGCTCTACATAATTCCAGCGAGCACACATTATCCAAGAAAGGCCTTACGTCACCCAATTCCAAGGGCTCAATAGTGGTAGTTATTCATTACTCTCAAACTGAACAGATGGATGCCATTCGAAGTTTATTACAGAGTAATGAGAGGAAATGCATTTTTGGGAGGAGGAATGAGGACAGGAAAATACACACTTAATCGCATAAATTTAGAAGCACAAGGGTAGAGAACCTGGTAGGTTACAGGAACGGTCCTCACAGTTCACAGTGGGTACAGTCAGGCAAATGCAAATTACTGTGGTGGACAGTAAATCCATTCGACTTCTTGTGTAAGACAATACTGGCTATCGAATCTTGTGTTTTTATGGATCTGTTATTTTCAATCACAACTCACATAACTGGGCAAAATAAAGGATAGAAGCAGCACTCAGAAGATCTAGGTTATGCTTCAGGAACTTGGGATCTGGAATAGTCCATTTTGCCCTTTCAGCTGTTCTACCATTCCGTTCAATCACAGTTGAACCATGATCTGTATTTTATGTCGATGCGCTATGGTCTGTGTTTTATGTTGACATGTGATTTAGCACAGTGTCTGTTATTTTTATGCAGTCTAATGCTCCAAGTAATGCCTTTGTGGTAACAACGTTATCAACTTTGAAGGGCAATTGTTCACTATGTAACAGAACAAACCCAGGGATTCGTTTCAACTTCTATTTAAAAATCAGTCGTAGTAACCCTGAAGCATTGATCAGCCTGAGTAGCAAGCAGATCATGTTGGTTTGTGAGAATGGAATCCTTCTGACCAAGATCTCCATAATCAAGTATAGCAATGCATACTGATTGTGCACTCTTACTGTAAAATATACTTGCCTAGAAATTTGAGTTCACTCTTTTTTGCTGTGCTTATAGGGATTCCTTGTAGCTAGTGCCCTATCAGGTGATTAGGAAACTGAGGAAAGCCCCAGTTTAAAAAAAATGGTTTGGATGGTCTTTACCCTGAGCCATGTGTTAAACTTTACCTGCATGAAAAGTGATTTCAAATGACTGCAGAGATTGCAGCTGCCTTTTCTTTGCCTGCTGACCACTGGGAAGTGAGTTGGCTCTTACAGAATATTCTCAATGGTAACCATGGAGTAACATCATAAATGGCTGCCAGGGAAATGGGGGAAAATGGAAGGGAGAGGAGACACAGGCTGGGGGCCTCCCCAACACAATGATCTGGTCTGATCTACCCGTGAATGTCCCAAAGTCACTGCAAGCTTTGAGCTGATCAAGGGCTGTTGATTGCTACAAGATGCATACAAGTGATTTATTTAAAAGATGTGATCAGTGAAGGGAGCTCCAGTAACTTAACTAACATAATGCTGGCATTGAAAATGAGTCTGGGAGGTGCTACATGCAGGACATAGATGTGCCCATGAAGACCCTTTAATTGCTGTCTCTTTCTCAAACTTTGCATGAGGTACTCCTGGCTTTTAAGAGTTAAAAAGAAAGGTCATAGGTTGCCCCCCAGAACTCCAATTTCTGTTGGCAGTGGAGGAAGGGTGATATGTGACCTATGATACAATTAGCTGCTTGACTGACACCAGACAAATGTCAGCTGAACTGAGGTGAAGTGTGACCTGATATGCCCAGACCAAATCCCTGAGGGTCACTAACTAATCCGGAAATGATCACTAATCCAGCTTTTACATCCAAATCGCCAATAAAAAAGCATATGCACAAGTGACTCTAACTTTCAGACAACTTCAACTGCTCTGTATCAGATAATATTTATTTAATTGGAAGCCGACAGGTCAACTGCAGTTAGTGAACACCTGATTAAAGCTGTCTAAAGCTTACATCATCTGGTTGCTCTGTTAAACAGAGGAAGCAGTTGGTCGGTAAAGGAATTGGGCAGCTTCAATTAGCTTTTAATGAACACTCGAGATTAATAAAAGGAGAGAACAACACATACAAGTGACTAGGCTTCTATCAAATAAATTTGTTGTTGCTGAACCATTTTGCATTACAGTGGCACAACAGTAAATAAGCAAAACATTTAGTCTAGTGCCCAATGTTTACCTCTTCTTGGCAAATACACAAACAACAAAAGTGGCGAGGATTGTGGATAATTTTTTTAAATTACATGGCAGATTGATACAGCTATAAAATAAAACACGGGATCCTAATGTGCAAAACAAAATAATGGTAAACATATAGAAATCATTGCTATGATGACGGTCGGAATACTGACTGCTTGGATATCTTAACTTGAAAGATTTCAAAGCCATCATGTGAACCAAGATGAGATTCTTTAGATGATAGAAGAGGTGAGAAACTTTCATTATCAAAATGTAAAAACATATTACATCAAGACAGCAAAATGTATAGATCATGTAGAATTAGTTATCAATATTAATTTGCTTCTTGGAAATTCATGCAGCTCCTTCAAAATTATTTCATCAGTATTGAGAATTTCATCAAACTTCAATTGTAAACAGATAATTTCAACGTATCTCTGCTCTCTTGTACAGTACTTTGTAGGTGTCAGTTCCTCTAAACACCATGGTGACTACCCAGCTGTCGGTTCTTAAGCTCAAATTTTCGATGATGCAGAATTAATAATGTGCGTAATGTCCATTTATTCTCAATCCGTTAAAACTTCTGTCAAAATAGCAAATAGGGAAATGTCATTCAGATCCATTAGCCATTAGTCTGCTGTTATTGATGGTTGTTTCTACTCTTAATGAATGTAAATCTGGATTTCTCTGGATCAAAACAGCAAGAACATCCAACTGTATGCCGAGCTATAATATACAACAGCCATTCTAGCCAAATGCTAACAGTTGTATGCCACCATTAATATGCATGATCACTAGTTTGTTTTAAAAACTTGGATCCATTCACTATGGTATCAGATGCATAAATATATAAACAACTGATTCTCACACATATCAAAGAGGCCGATCTGTGTTAAATTAAAAAGCTGTTGTCTGTTCCTATCCTAGATTTGAAGAAATAATAGAATACATTTTACACAATTGATACATATCCTTTCTACAGTACAGAAATTGCTTGAATATGCATAATAGAAAATGTTTGAAAGAAAAAACCTAGTGTTTTCCATATGTTATTGTGCAGTGGCTGTCCATTCCTCTAAAGCTTTTGATGTTGTTAAGGTAGATTAGAGATATGGGGGCCCTCTATGTGATGAAATATTTAAAGAAATGAAAGATTTATTCATCAAAATGTCTTTGTAATTCTCTGGAGAAGGACAAGATTAGATGTGCAATGTTAGCCTGTCTGCCAATTGGCTTGAGGTCCCATGAATTACAGCCTGAGTATTTGAAGTTTCTTCACAATAAATGCATGGGTTTAGGATGCAACAATGTAGAGTCTTAGACATGAACATTTCTCATATAAAACAGTTTTCCAAGTTGTAGAACTTAACTGCTCTGATATGTTTGTGGCAGAATTTGGCTGCATTTTTGTGAATCTCATGATGTAGGTGTAAGATCAGGAGTGCGCAACTAAAGACTCTTTGGGCCTGCATGATCTGGAAGACCAAAATCAACAGACATTTCAGTTCTGTGCAGATATAATTCTTGCTTGCTGGTTTGTCTCTTCTGGATATTGTGCTCTGAGGACTATGCAGGGTTGGTCTTAGGAGTTTTTTTTTCTAGATCCCAGACCAGGGTCCCAAATTTAGACCATGCTGCACCATCCTTTCTCAATGCTGTTGGGGCCAATTTACATCTAATCTTGATTGTAAATAAACCTACACATTCCTCATGAAACACCCATAACTGGGCAAACTGTTTAGCTCATGCACCTCTTGCATGCACACTGGTGCTTTCAAACTTACCATGTCAGAGAATGAAGCGATATTGCCTATCAGATGCATGCAGATCTATCCCATTCCTCTTATTCTCTCTAGCCTTATTTTCTCTTCACATGCCCATCTTTGCTTCTTTTGCCAATTACCAACACTAGGAGTAATTTATAGTAGTTAATTAACCACTCTAGGATGTGGGAGGAAACCAGAGCATCAGGGGAAAGCCCACACAGTTGCAGGAAGAAGTGAAGCTCCACACAGACCGAGCCAAGGTAGGACTGAACCCGGGTTGCAGGAGGTGTGAGGCAGCCTTGCTAATTGCTGTGCCACTTTGCCACCTATGGTAGTACCTAGAATTGGTAGTTAGTAACATCAGTCCTCATGCAACAGTGATTTGATGCCAGCCCTGCCATACTAGGCTGTATTGGTCTATTCAGATCACAGCTACTGCGCATAGCTCTGATCATCACATTCCTGGAAGGAACTATGAAGGTTCAGAGGTGATTTACAAGGTTGTTACTGGGCTGAAGAATTTTAGTTGTAAGGAAAATTAAACTTAACCAGGGTAGACATCTTTAGAACGTGGAAGAATGAGGGGAAGTTTAACAGAGCTGTTCAGCATGGACTCCTTACATAACCTTACTTTACAATTCCCTTAGTATCACTACCCTGTGTCTCCATTGTATGCAATCCTGGTTGGTAGGTAATCTATAGTATCTGTGATGATGTCTCCTTTCAGACCTATGTGCGAATCAGACCTTTGATTTAATGAATGTTCACGTGCTTGCCTTAACATTGGGTATTATTGCATCTGCACTGCTGTGCTAAGGAAATTATCTTTTACCCTTAATGGAGAACAAATTTCACCTTCTATGTTTGTGGCTTCTTCTTAAGACAGTGTTGCTAAGCCACCCTCTGGTCATTTTATTTGGATATTGTGTACTGTTGAATTAAAGCAGTAAAATAGTTCCTCTTTGCAACCTTGATGCTGATTTCTTGGTCAATAGTCGGCTTCACACTCAGAATGGGCAGTAAATGCTCGTGGTCAGTAACTAGTGAGAATGGTCTTCCCAGCAAGAATTAATGAAACCCTGCAATTTCAGTTCTAACAACCATAACCTCCACAAATATCTGAGCATAATTTTTTTTTCAATTCAGGTCATTGAGTGTGACATACTGTATACACAATAGACATCTCAAGGTTATTATCCATGAACAGGCAAATGACTGCATCAAAGGCATTGTTAGAAGCAAATTTTAAGACAGTTGGTGTTGTAATGCACCAAAAGGAACTGGATGCTAAGGCTTTACTTGCACAAATTGTATGCTTTTTTTCTGGATTTTAGCTGACCACCGTGGTTTATCCATTTGTAATAGTTGATGAACTGAATTCAACAAAGTTGGCATATTGGCTCTAAGTCTGCCACAGAATTGGATCACACAAAAAATGATTGGAGCTCAGTAATGTTTTTGTGCTTTCTGGCTCTGATGATGGCCTAAACTTTTACTTTCATTGGCTGCAGCCAATTTTCATCTATTCACAGAACTAAATAAATCACATCATTCATTGTTTACCTTCATTAAGCTTGACAGTATGTTGATGAAGTCTCCTAAACACTTTCTCAAGAATGCAAATATTTTTCTCCTCTATGGCAGCAGCATTTAGAATGTCAGCCTGAATGCAGAAACAATGATGGATCTGCTGTAGCATCTTGTCCATAGTTGCCTGGAATATTTCTGTGTTGATTTTACCCAATATGGCAACGTAGTATTTGGCTTCAATCCCTTGTGAGTGCTTAATGTCAAGCAGCTTTGACTTTCTTCATCTACATCAACCTGAGCATTGGTTTGAGATGGGTTGAAGTTAGTGAAGACCTTTGCCTATCAACTTTTGATGCATAAATTTGGAGAGGTAACCAGAAGATCTCGTTCCCTATCCATCTTTCTATTAAGGTTCACTTTATAATCTTGTATTTTTTTCTCATGATGAAACAGTCTGCAGTTGTATCATTTAAGAAGCAGTTGGATAGGTATATGTGGGGGCGGGGCTTAGCGGGATATGGGCCAAATTGTGAAATTGGGACTAGATGGGTGGGCATCATGCCGGCATGGACTAGTTGGGTTGAACAGCTTGTATCTGTGATGTATTGCTCTATGACTCTATGACTATGACTAATATTCAGATCAATGTCTTGATTATTATCTTTAATATTGAATTTGCTCATTTGATTAATAATTTCTAGTGATATATATGTTTGCAAATGTGCTCCTCACACTTATTCTCTTCAAAGTTAAGTAAATTTCCTTTCTGTGTATTTCTATTGTAATTATTTTCCTTCTGTGGGGACACTGCATGACAGCATTCTTTGTGCTCCTCTGTTTAGATCTGTATACAGAGGCTATGTGATCTTGCTTTCTACAACTGAAGCATCTTGCTGCTCTGAACTGACACTCTTATCCTAAAGGCTTCCCATTGCAATGGTAGCACAGCTTTCTGTCAGAACCACTTTTCACTCCACTCATTCTTCAGCGATACACACTTGATGTCAGAGTTCACACCATAGTTCGAGCTATTGGTTCACATATCCCAATTATGCTCGTATTCTGTGTCGGCTTTAATTCCTTCACATCTTTACAGTCCATTTCTACAGGTGTAGCTATGAAATGTTACCTTTACAATGCTTAGTAAATTGGACTGGATATGTTCATCAGTAAGTCCACACACAAAAATATGTCATAGCACATGATCCTAGGCTGCACTGAAGTTGAAATACAGCACCAAAAGTATTTTGGATGACCATACAATGGCCATCAACTTTTCTGTTCCAAACTTATATTTCTCCACAATCTTCAACAGGATTGGTTTTAAATGGCTTTGCAAATGTTCTATTACTTTGTTAAATGGGACACCAATTGTCCATGAAGTGCAAGTAAGTTGCTAACAATGCATAAATATCTGGACCTATTTCTACATGCATTTGCATACGGCTTCATTTTGGACATTTATGCCTTTACCTGCTACTTCAATGATCTTATTCACTCTACAGATATTTCCTTTCATTTGGTGTATGAATGGAAGAGTTGCTGTGCTTTACCATGGCTGCTGAGATTTTCAATGTCTCTTGTCTGGCACTGGACTGCCACATTGCACTGTAAATCACCCTGGCAGCTATTTAGGCTTGTCTTTTCATTCACAACAAAGTTTACTTCTTTCTCCTCAAGCTCGAGTTTCATGTTCAACAACTTCGATTACTCATGTGGTTCTTAGACTTACCCCATCCATGCTGTCATGTAGTCACTTAAGGTCCTCAGTTACTGCAACATTTCTCCCTGTGGCTGTAGGTTCCCTGCCCCACTACCCCACCCCCCATCCTTGTTATCAATGTAAAACATGTATATATGGTGGGTACTTAATCTTTAATGAAGTCCGTTGCAGTCATACATGTGAAATATGAGAAGCTCATCAAAGTGTGTGCAGTTTATTCAAGGGCTCTGCACAAACTGTGCCAGGAACTTTCAACACATTTTAGGACAGCCAGAAAGCAGGTAGTCGCATGAAATAATAATTAAAGGGGTAAAAGTAACAATTATTCTTCAGAAACCAATATTAGGTATTACAATGTAACAGATAACAATAGATTGCAGCTCTGTAGAATTAAGGACTCCACCAAATGATCCAGGCTTTTACTGCAACAGCCAAGGGCTCCACTCCTCAAATGTACAAACTGTGTGCAACCACCCACAAAATGCTTCATGATCAACAGAGGGCATCCAGGGAATTTGCACAATGTTTATACTGCAATAGATATTTTTCTGTATTATATTTTTGCTATAAACGGGAATGGGGATGGTGGCAGGAGATGGGGTGCGAAGGGGCTGTTTTGGAACAACAGCTTTTGCCGATACACCTAGTTTCTGATTGTAGTTAGTGTTCTGCTTCTACAAGAGAGGAGCACTCTAACAAGGAGATCCACGTAACTAGAAGAAATATGTGGACCCCCCCCCCCCAAAAGGGTGGTCCTTAACTCTGATGTGAAATATTGAGGGACATTGGGAAGTCCAGTCCTGATCCTGCGCAGGGCTTTTCATGCAGCTTGGAGCTCTGCTTTACCAGTCTAGATAGAGCTGGCCACCAACTTCATTCTGGAAGGGATTGGCTCTTGATGCTATTCTAAACCCTGTGCACAATTGGAACTGGAATGCTTCTACTCCTTCACCTTTCACATAAGCTCCCAATGGTTGGTCAATGTGCCAAACAGCCTGCTGTGCATACTCATCAACCTCCATTTGTAGGATGCCCAGGAAAGTTCATCATCTTAGAAGAACTTGTGTGTGACTGAGACACTTGGACCATGCTTACCTCTCTCCCTGACAAGCAGATCCTATATCTAATCTATCTACTATAGTATGTGGACTGCTAAGAGCTGATGGTTGCAACAGTTAGATTGAGTGATCTGTTGTCTTCCTCAATGTCTTGATGCCGGGGCCTGGACAGGAGGGAATTCTTGGTTATCGGAAAGAAGAAAGGAACGGGGTAGTGTGATGATGAGGGTAGTGGGGAAGGAAGAGGGGCATCATTATACCATCTGCATCTTGCTAATAAGTAGGGATTGTGAAATGAGGAGGGAAGTAGGGTGCGAGAAGGATTATGTATGGGCATACCATCATCTTCAATGATCTTTGTGCCTGCACTGGCCATGGTCCCTGTAATAATCACCAGCACTTTGTCCTCATGGCCACCGAGTCAATGGACATGGGCTTGCCCTCTGCCAGGCTGCTGCTGCTAGCACTGATTGTGTGGCACCTTCTCCTGCAAAAGAGAGGGAAGTGCGTTAGTGGGTGCCCTGTATTGAGCGTGGCTTGCTATGGTTGAATAAATAGAAGTGTGTATAAGTTGTAGAATGTGCACATGGAGCTTGGAGTAGTGTTAAGTGTGTGGGGGTGTGGTGGTGCTTATGAATGTTAGACATGGATCCTGACTGATAAGGATTGCTGCTAGATGAGTGATGGGAATGAATTGCTTTGTGTGTGATGGTGATGAAGTTGTCGGGAGATGGCATTTACTGATGTCTGATACTGAGGTGGAATCATTAAATCTTTAGCACCATTGTATCATGTTCTGGCTGCTTCACTCTGGCATTGAACTCATCAGTGACCATCCCCTTCTACCGTTTCATGATCAGTCTGAACAGAGAAATCCTCCATCCCAGAAACTTCTCAAACCTTTCAAACAAACTTTCCAAATCATTCAACCTTGTTTTCCCAGTGTTTGGACGCAACGAGCAGCCCAACACCACCCTGCAAATCCCGAGATTTAAGACATAGAGACAGCTAGCTGCTTAAGAAATTGAGTCACACTGTGTATTAATCAGTGTGATTACCATTGGTGAGATGTTATGTTCACCATAATGTGGCAGAGCACATGGTGAATCAGTGGGGTTTAATTATACACCGCGATCCCAGTGCATTTATCCAGCACTAGGTAATGTAACCCCTCAGATTTTATTATTATGATGTATGAATGCAAGCATTGATTAAAAGAAACATTTTATGTGTCCTGCAATGTTATGAAGCCACCAGTGGAAGAGGGGCCATTTTACTTAAAGGCTATCACTGTTGAATGTTTTTCGATTTACCTGGCTTCAGATTTTCATTGATAACTACACATGTTTATGGGTCGCACTGGATACATTTTGGTTCTGAAAGTTCAAAATCATTGTACTCATCTGGGATTTACCAATATATCATGGGAGCAAATAGAAAAAGCTTGTGATTGGAACTTAGCTTTAGCCAGTTTAGTATTCATATATCCCAATGCCCTAATCTCAGGGTGCGAGGTCTGTGGGAATAAGCTACAGTCCTTTATCATGTCATATTTTTATCACATTTTTCCTTGTGATGCAAGATGAAACAATTATAGCTCATAGAAGACAGAAGGTGGTGGTGGATGGAGCGTATTCTGCCCGGAGGTCGGTGACCAGTGTTGTTCTGTAGGGATCTGTTCTGGGACCCCTGCTCTTTGTGATTTTTATAAATGACTTGAGTGAAGATGTGGAGGGGTGGGTTAATAAGAAGGTTGGTGGTGTTGTGGATAGTGTAGAAGGTTGCTGCAGATTACAACAGGATATTGATAGAATGTAGACCTGGGCTGAGAAGTGGCAGATGGAGTTCAACCCAGAGAAGTGTGAAGTGATACACTTTGGGAGATAGAATTTGAAGGCAGAATACAAGGTTAATGGCAGGACTCTTAGCAGTGTGGAGGCACAGATGGATCTTGGGTCCACGTCCATAGATCCCTCAAGGTTGCTGCGCAGGTCGATAGGGTTGTTAAGAAAGCGTATGGTGCGTTGGCCTTCATTAGTCGGGGTATTGAGTTCAAGAGCCACGAGGTAATGTTGCAGCTCTATAGAACTTTGGTTAGACCACACTTGGAATATTGTGTTCAGTTCTGGTTGCCTCATTATTGGAAGGATGTGGAAGCTTTAGAGAGGGTTCAGAGGACATTACCAGGATGCTGCCTGGATTGGAGAGCATGTCTCATGAGGATAGGTTGAGTGAGCTCGGGATTTTCTCTTTGGAGAGAAGGAGGATGAGAGGTGACTTAATAGAGGTGTACAAGGTGATAAGAGGCATAGATCAAGTGGACAGTCAGAGACTTTTTCCCAGGCGAAAATGGCTAATACAAGGGGCCAAAATTTTGAAGATATAAGGGGGATGTCAGAGGTAAATTTTACACAGAGAGTGGTGGGTGTGTGGAACACATTGCCTGCAGAGGTTGTGGGGGCAGATACATTAGGGACATTTAAGAGACTCTTAGATAGACACATGAATGATAGAGAAATGGAAGGCTGTGTGGGAGGGAAGGGTTAGATAGATCTTAGAGCAGGATAAAATGTCGGTACAACATTGTGGGCTGAAGAGCCTGTACTATGCTGTTATTTTCTATGTTCCATGTTCTATGTTCTAATTCAACCCAATGAGTCTACACTGTGTCTCACAGCGATACCATTCTCCCACTTGTTTCCCTGTAACCCATTCTCTTTCACCTTCCCATTAACTCCAACCTAATTCTCCTCCTATCACAAGAGTAATTTGCAGTTGTCATTTAACCATCCAACCAGCATGTCTTTGAGATGTGAGAGGAAATTGGAGCACCGGGGGAAAGACAAACAGTCACAAAGAGAAGGTGGAAACTCAATACAGACAGCACCAGAGGTCAGGACTGAACTCACGCCACTGTATATTTGCATCAGCAGCACTACTGCTGTGGCACTAAGCTGCCCAAATCATCTTAATGCTTAGTTACCTCAATGTTTTGTTGAAGAAGTATTCATCTGTCAAGATTAGCATAAACAGTGAGAAATGGATTTCTTTTTTTACCTTTTACAATTGATGGTGAATGTGCCCTACAAATGCCTGTCCTTTCTGCTAATGTCAGGGAATACATTAACTTATGAAAATTGTCACTGAAGACGTGTTGTTCCTTTTTGGGGTCAGACCCTTTGAATTTCACAAAAGTGACAGTATTTTTCCATTCCAGGTAGGAGATGCACCAAAGCATTTGGAATCCCTCTGTTTAATAGGTTCAAATTGTTTTGCCAATTATCTTCCTTTTTTGTTAGTTCTCTTAGTATGGGGTTCTGGGAAGTGAATCAGATTACCTTCCTTTTTGCAGTTGGCACTCCCTTGTTTTTATTCCCATGGGAACCATTTTTAGATACATTATAGCTTCAGTATGCTTAATTTATTATTAATAATATTTAATATTAATAATAATTATCAGTGTATCACATAGTATTGGTATAACTCACTCTTCCACTCACACAAACAAATAAAATGATCTTTCTAATTTCTATTTAAGTCCATTACAGCTTATTTTGTAACTCAAAAGTCTGCCTTAGTCAAAATGTTTTAAGAAACATGGTGCATTTTGGATCTGAAAATTCAAAGGTTGTGGTGAATGAAACAGATTATCATAGAAATAAATTACACGAGGTAGCTGGATTACTCTCTATGAAGTTTTAATAATTGCTGTTCTTTCATTGAAGAAGACATCCATGTAGTAATGCTATGAAATGCAAATTCAGGCATTTTCCTGACCCTTCAAGAGTTTTCAAGCAGAAACATTATCTTCTTTATTTATATCTATTGCTGAATCAGTCAATTAATACAACCAGATTGGGTAACTCAGCCTAAGGATCTGTGTAAAATCCACAATTCCTATTCCATAAAAGGCATAATTCTGGTCAAATGATAACTACACTTTACTTGACATTTTTCTTCCTCTTAGAAACCTGGAGCAAAATGAATATATTCACATCAAGATCTTATAGATATGCTGCTCCTTGGTAGAGAGAAGGATGAAAAACATGTTGTGAAAGCATTTATGATCTCAAGAACATAGAACAGTACAGCACAGGAACAGGCCCTTCGACCCACAACGTCTGTGCTGACCATGATGCCAAATGAAACTAATCCCATCTGGCTGCACATGATCCATATCCCTCTATTCCTTTCAAAATGTCACCACTATTCTAATGGAGGGAAATTTTTGACTGAGAGAAGCTGAGTATTGTGAGAGAGGGAAGAGTTCTTTAAAAATCAGGGGTGATCCATCAATTGGAGGAATGCAGTATTAAATGAATTAAGTTACACAGGTAATGCAGATTGGGTTGGGATGGACTCATCCTGCCACCCACATTTGGCACATATTTTCACACTTACTTGGGCCAGATACAAAGATTGATCTCATTGGTCCTGCTCATCCTCGGGTAAAGTGGTGAGGTCCAGAGAGCAAAGGCCATGCACTCAAAACCCCCTGACACCCTTTGACAGAAGACATGAATTTAAGAGTTTGGACATTGAGAGACATATATAATTACTGAGACTGAAATAAATAATGAAAAAGAAAATTTAAAAAAATGAAAAATAATTGAAAAAATAAATTATAAACACAAATACGTAGACATAATTAAAGACATTAACCTAAATCAAAATAAGAGGAAATAACAACCTTCCCCTTTACCTTCTAATCCACTAGTTTAGAATCCTCATCAAAATCAATGGGCTTTTGGATCCTGGGCCAGGTTTGACAAGTATGAGAGGTGATAGACGATTTCACAGATAATGCTGAGGAATGCCAGCAAGATTGGATCCCACTCCTTGTGTGTAAATCTGGGACATACTTCCGTTCAAATAGCTGAATGCTGGTGGTTCTGTTTGGAGCCACTAGCCACACTGAGCAAGATTTGGCTAATTACATATGCTAGTCTACACCATTTGAATCTGAAAGACTAGTCTTATAAGTAAAATCTAATATTGTTGAAAAATTGGGCCGTGTTGAACATATAAAATACAGACCTTTCTGAAATTAAAATTAATATAATAAGGTGTTAGTATACTCAGAATTTTTATATAAATATTGAACACACATTCTGGGTAATTAGGGAGAACAATGCCAGTAACATCTGAAATACTGCTCTTTGGTATACACCTATTGCTCATGGGCTACATGGTTGCTAAGTGAGAATCTTATGTAATGTCTAAACTTGCTGTTTCAATCAAGTAATATAATCATTCAGGATAATGCCCTTCAATGTAATAATGTTAACAGGCCACTCAGTGTGAACTATTGGCAGTGGTTCTGATCAGAACTTGGTAGACAAGTTTTAAAAACAGAAATTTTGGGCCAACTGGCATATTTGGGAGGGTGACCTGAATCTGTTGATGTGCTCTGCTACTGGAGTTCAGTAACAGGTCCCAATCTCATTGGAGTTCTCTGGCAGTATGCTGGGGAACTGCCGCCCAAATCCAGTGCCAGATCAGGGCTGGGATAGGGTCTGAGTCCCCATTGATTTAAATGTGGAAGAAGGATCATTAGATTAGGAAACAAATAGGAAGGTAAGCTACCTTTTTGGTTTAGTTATATGTTTATAATTATATGCTTTAATGTGTTCTGAGTTGTTTTATTTGTTTCTCTCTAAAAATGTAATATTCATGTTAATTTTAATACCTTAAATGTCTCCGAATGTCAGAGAGAGGACTCAGGTGTGGACATATCACCAGTGGTGTTTTTGGCTAGGGGAATGTGCCAGCCTTCTCTAGCCCATTGTTTCAGGCCTTGGCAACTTAGTATGGGTTAAGTGGTGAAAGTTCTTCTTCAAGGCACACTTTGACGGTATGTCTTCTGGCAAGTACCTATTTCTGACTAAAGTTGCACACATCTCCCCCTTTCATATGTAGGTTTTCTCATTGCTCTAACCATCTATGTGGAACTAGTCACTGTACTTATCCATCTTTAGCTAACAAAATATGTGGTATTTCCATTATAGTCACCCTTGCAGGATGCACAGTATCATTCAGCTTCTGCAAATTTCCATAAATATTCCTCAAAAGCAACCATTAATGTTTGCTGAAGAATTAGACCCTCAACAAGTGACACTGTGCCAGGAATGAGCAATGGTACAGAACAAAAAGAGTTCCAACTAACTTTGAGGAGCTCACTGTCGACCTCATTAGCTGGCATAGTCCTCAGAGCTTGGGGGACATTGAAATTTGTGGAGAAAGCATGTTGTATGTATCTAATATTAAAGCAGGGTTTATGCTTTACTATAATCACTGGGTACACGCACCAGCAAGGTTTGTGTTGTATTGTAATTGTCAGACGCAATCACCAAGAACATGTAGTATTTACACAGCATCAATCGCCAGGCACATGTAGTTATCATATGCAGTGTTAGTACTTTCTCATAATCAACAAAAACATGCACCAACATATGCAGTGTTTGTGCTGCATCCCAACCACCACATACGTGCATCAACAGTGTTTGTTTTCTTTCTTTTTCAATCTTTTTATTAATTTCAAATTAATATACATAACAATAGTAATTATACACATGACATAAAGAGGTCTGGATTACAATAGTAACAGTTATTAATAATAACAACAATAACAGTGTCTGCTTTCTGCTACAGTCTTCAAGGATGGGTACCTATAATATGCCATATTTGTGCTGTATCACAATCACTAGATACAAGTGCCAACAAAATGCAGTATTTATGCTGTATCACAGTAACCAGGTTAATGCGCCAACAATGTGCAGTGTTTGTGCTGTATCACTATCACCAGGCTCATGAATCAACAGAATACAGTGTTTGTGCATTATGATTACCACCAGATATATGAACTGACAACAGAACAGAAAAGACTGTAAGTACATAGAATGTTACAAAATATCTTTGGAGAAA
This sequence comes from Pristis pectinata, assembly GCF_009764475.1. Classification (NCBI taxonomy): domain Eukaryota; kingdom Metazoa; phylum Chordata; class Chondrichthyes; order Rhinopristiformes; family Pristidae; genus Pristis; species Pristis pectinata. Next base: position 29,287,907 of record NC_067416.1, read on the forward strand.
TAAAGAGAGTTAACAGCTTATATTGATGATCTTATGTCAAACAAAAGATCATCAAACTGAAATATTGACCCTGTTTCTCTCCTATAGATGCTGCCTGATCTGCTGAGTATTTCCACCATTTTCTGTTCTTACCTCAGATTTATGGCATCTACCACTTTTCAAATGTTATGGAGTACTTGTGTTTAATCAATTATAAGGTACCTGTACCAACAGGGTGCTGTGTTTGTGCTCCTACGCAATCACCAGACACACACACCAAAAATATGCAGCGTTTATGCAGCATCAAACACCAGGTACATGCACCAACAACCTGCTGTAAAAACAGTAAATGTTGGAATACTCAATAGGTCAGGTAGCATCTATGGAGACAGAAACAGAGTTAGCACATCAGGTCAATTATCTTTTATCAGAACTAGGAAAAGTTAGAAATCAAACAAACTTTCAATTGCAGAGAGGTGGGTGGAGTGGAGAGAACAAAGTGAACGTTTGTGATGTGGTGGTGACCAAGAGAAACGATGATGTAGACATTGTTGGTGGTGCTGAAGGGGATGGGGGAAGGAGGGTGTGGTGAAAGTTTCTTAATCACAGCTGACCTGCCGGCTGACGATCTAGATAGAAGGAGAAAAGGAGGACAGGAGAGATACAAAAATGTGCCAGAACTGTGAATTACAGTGAACTGCACTTACTCTAAATGTGAAATAAAAGGGAATGCTGGAAATACCCAAAAAGCCAGCAGCATTTGTGGAGAGAGAAAAACCTAGTTAACATTACAGGTTGATGAGCTTTCAGTAAAACTGGCCGGTTCAAATACACACTGGAAAGGGTGCTTATCTGAAATTATTGAATTCAATGATGCAACATTCAAAATACTTGGTACATATATACACCAAAATATGCACCACTGAGGTTGCTTTGGTCTTAAGAGCTATGAGCAAAAAGGTTACTTTTGTGAATGTGTCAGTGAGATCCATCAGGAAGGGTTTCTGTCAATAGCCTCTGCAATAAGTGTCATTATTTGGTGTTTGAAATTTGCTTCCATAAGTAGTGTGCTTGCATTAGCTCAGGAACTGCCAAGTGGCTCTTAACATGGCACTGCTGCCTTGCCAGCAATATCTCTGGTCAAGTAATTGGGAAAAAAATGCACTAATGCGCACAGGCATGGGCAGCTGCCTTATTACATGATGTCCTCTGGGAACCACTCAGGATTTCTCCACTCCAATTGCTTCCAATGAAGCACTGCAAAAAGGAGCGTGGAACTTTTCCATGTTCCACAAAGGGTCAGCATTACAGCACAGCATATTGAATACATTGCGTACATGCACACTTATGTCTGAAATATCAAGCATTCAACATAGACAGAATGGCTGTCAATACCTATTTATGTAAAATTACGGGTAAGGGGAAGTTGGTTTGTAGATCACAAAGGAGAAGAAAAGTGCTGAGGGTCTAGTGCCAAAAAACACAGCTGGACAAATTTGGCTCGCAGTACCTAACATTTATATTGGGCTTTATGTGGACAAATCAACCATGGTCTCCCATCAATTTCAGAATCAGTTTGTTATTACTCACTGTTTGAGTCAAAATGTGTTGCTATTTTAGATTCCAAATTCATACCCATTGGACGCTTTAAAGTCTTTATAAATATTCACACTACTCCATGATTGATCTGTGATTCATCTTGGAAGCCAGTTGCATTATGTGACATGTTGGATAGAACATTCTCTGTTATTTTTAGGTGTAATATCAGTGTAAGGCATGATTTAAAAGCCTTTCAATTCATTTTTATTTTTATTTACTAAAAACTTGATTTCTATACTGTTATATACTTCTGTATAGCTCCTTAGTTTCATTTTTCCCTTATTTATCATACTATTACAAACAGGTGGTGTATGAGACAAAGATCACTTTATTTTATATGTGGAATAAGCCCATTTTTAGCTACAGTAATTAAACTGCCCCAGATCACCAAACTCAAATATCCCAAGGAATATTTTTAAAGCAATTTTTTTGGAAACATTGAAATACTTGCCCAATTGTGCTGTTACATTGCACATTTTACATTTGTCCATATGCAAATGAGATTGAGCAAAAACTTCAGGTAGATCTCAAAACTAGCATAATTATGATTGCAATTTTCCACTGTACAATTGATGTGCCCAGAACAGAAATTCTAAAAATGTGTATCTCCCTGTACCCAGATTTGGTGAGCTTTCCATTGCAGTTTGTCTGCCTGGAAGAGAAATGTTCTGAGGAGGAAAATCTTGGGCCTCTGTTACAGATCTGTCTTGCTAAGACTACGTTAATAAACCAGACAAACTTGGTTGCTCATCACTGAAACCTACAAATAATGTAAGCTTGCCTATTTTAGTTATTGGGAGGTCTTCAGTGATGCTGAAAATCTGGAAGTCCTGTGACTTATATTAAGTGATAGTTTTGACTGCACTCCAGAAGTACAAATCTTCCCTGTTAGTTTATGCATATGCATTAGTTAATGCATAATACTGAGCTCTATCTCTGTGGATTTGAGGGGCATAATTATTCAATTTGAAATGATAAAGATAGACATGGATCAGAATAAATATATCTGATTTACTTAGGCAAGTTAGTTTACTTATTAATAGATTCTACCCATAATTCTAAAACATATAAATTTTTAAGAGCAACATCATGTAAGGTTTAATGGATTATGGGTAATGGTAACCTAATTTGCCTGGTGGGAATCATCTGCCCATTTTACACCCTGCATCTTCTATACTTTCTACTAACCTCAATGGAAGTAAATTGAGGTGCAGCAGTGAGTGAGGTTGTTGTGTACAACAGGCAGACAATTAGATTCCATCACTTTCCTATTAAAGTGGATTAGGTTACAATCCTGCACCCTTATTTATTAATTGGATCCAATACATAAATTGGGTTAATTAGTAAAATAAGTTACTGTATAATTCATTGTGTTAAGCTATTTGAGGGATCTTGAGCTGAAAAATGTAACTTAATTGCAAAGCACTATATCAAAAATAAATTTAACTTTTTGAAACTTAAGAGATTTTAGTTTTTTTAATTTTACATGTATATTTATTGCATCAAGTAATCTATTATTATGTGAATAGAACTATCAGGGCAACAAATCATGCTTGGCAGTGTAGAAGTCAGCAGAATTTGTCATTAATACATTATGCAACACTAAATCACTGTCCATCGTTATTAGGAATGACATAGTTCACAATTTGTTTAAGTTATGCCTTCTTTGCATATGTCAGTTGGAAAAATTCTTATGCTCCTGATTCTTGTGCCAAGTTTAACCCAAAGGAAAATGAGGGGTGATGGGTAAAATGGCAGTTGAGCATACATGATCAATTCTCACAATGATCATATCATTACTATTTTAATTCACCCCATAAGCCAGAATGGCTTCACTATTGCTGAATTGTCAAGGTCTGAAGTGAATCAGAACCCAAAGAAATATCAACTTTTGATTTTGGCTGCACTTTCCGTCACAGAGCCATCTGGGAAAGCTGGGGACAGACAGAATCTAGGATGTGAATAGTCCAGGTTAGTTACTTTTTTTCAAGGTTTTGTTTTCTTCAGGAAGAGAGGAGGAGTGATCCTCTGGTGACAGAAGGAACATGTATGTCATCCCTGCCCTGAGATTCTCTTCCTGTGATCATGATCTCTTTACCTATCACTCAGCATTCCTATCTTACAAGGGACTATTTCCTTGGGTGTCCCCAGTTGTCCAATTTCCTCCTCCTGCCAGTGTACCATGGCATTAAACCAGTAGGCTTTGGGAAGAGAAAGGATCCCTTGTCAGAAATGAAACTGAGTGTGGGATGTCAAATGACCTAAGCTTTAGCCCAGTGTTGTCGTGGACACAACACTCCCACTCCAGAGCTTGCCTGTTTCCTTAATGCCCCAGGTTAAAATGGCCTATGGATGTTCAATGCAAAACTAAAACACAGGTTCAGTACCACTGTAACAACATAACTAAACTGGGAGATATTTACAGCAAAAAGCACCCTAAGGGTAAAGACACTATTGAATAACTAATGCAGCACATTGTAATTTAATTAAACTTCTGTCTTAGCTAATTTATTTAGCATTAGGCTTGAATCAGCATAATCGGTCTCAAATGTTCCAGAGGATCAGTAAAGTAATTGCTATATCTAGAATTTGTTTGCTTGGAAAGGGCACACAGACCTATAGTTGCTACCTTATATCTTCAAACTGAAAAATCCAGATTGCAGAGAAGCATACAAGGTCACAGGAAAATAATAAATGCTTGAAAAAGAATACAGTAGAACTCTTATAGATATGGAAATGATGACTTGAATTAAAATTTCTTTGACTCTTTTTTAAATTCATTCTTGAGATGTGGATATTTGTGCCTATTTTTCTTCCCCCCACCCCCCCCCTCCAACCCTAGATTGGTATTGGTTTATTATTGTCACTTGTACCAAGGTACAGTGAAAAACTTGTCTTGCATACCGATCATACAGGTCAATTCATTACACAGTGCAGTTACATTGAGTTAGTACAGAGTGCATTGATGTAGTACAGGTAAAAACAATAACAGTACAGAGTAAAGTGTCACAGCTACAGAAAAAGTGCAGTGCAATAAGGTGCAAGCTCATAACAAGGTAGATCGTGAAGTCATAGTCCATCTCATTGTATAAATAAACCGTTCAATAGGCTTATTACAGTGGGGTAGAAGCTGTCCTTAAACCTGGTGGTATGTGCCCTCAGGCTCCTGTATCTTCTACCTGATAGAAGAGGAGAGAAGAGAGAATGTCCTGGGTGGGTGGGGTCTTTGATTATGCTGGCTGCTTCGCCAAGACAATGAAAGGTAAAGACAGACTCCAAGGAGGGGAGGCTGGTGTCTGTGAGGTGCTGGGCTGTGTCCACAACTCTCTGCAGTTTCTTGTGGTCCTGGGCAGAGCAGTTGCTGTATCAAGCTGTGATACATCCAGATAGGATGCTTTCTATGGTGCATTGGCAAAAGTTGGTGAGAGTCAAAGGGGAGAAACCAAATTTCTTTAACCTCCTGAGGAAGTAGAGGTGCTGGTGAACTTTCTTGGCTGTGGCATCTACGTGATTTGATCAGGACAGGCTGTTGGTGATGTTCACTCTCAGGAACTTGAAGCTCTCAACCCTCTCAACATCAGCACCATCCTGAGAGTGTGATAGTGGTCATTTTTCCTTGAGCTAATGTATAGTGTAAGCAAATATAATATGCAGCTCATAGAGCTGCTGTCTGACAGCTCCAGTGACCTGGATTCAATGTGTTCTGCCTGTATGGAGTTTGCACATTCTCCCAGTGACCACTTTCTCCTTGCGTCTTGTATTTCCACTGGATCCTCTGGTTTCCTCCTTCATCCCAAAGATGCACAAGTTGGTAGGATAATTGGCCACTGTAAATTGCCCTTAGTATGTAGGTTAGTGGTAGAATCTGGGGGTAGTTGATGGGAATATGGGGAGAATAGATTACAGGGAAAATTAACAGGGGAATGAGATTGTGCTTGAGCTGGCATAGACTTGATGGGCTGAAATGGCCTTCCTTGTTGTCAGGAAACATGGTATAGTTATAACATATACGTACATGGGCTGTGTAGTTGGAGAGAGTGGAATAAACAAAGTGCACACGTTTTAGCAGTTCTCAGTGTCTTTTCCTGATTCATTATATTCCTGGCATGACATTCTGTTAGAATAAGAACTCACATATAAATTACATGGTAGTAGTGAACTGATGCCTTCAAGACGTCAGCTAGCACAGATAAGAGTCAACCACAGAGGTGGAGAATTGGAGTCACACAGATTGCTATAGCCATAAAGGTTGGGGACTTCCTTCTGTAAAGACACTTGTAAACCAGTTAGGTTTTCACTTTACTGGTATCACCATCCTTTTCCAGTTTGTACCACCACTTGTAATTGTGCTTCATGCATATTTTAAGTTAGAACTTAAGATTTAAATAGGTAATGGACAAGAGCCTTTTAAAGTTATTATTAGCAGCATCTTAGTGTTATATGTTAGTGAATGCCAACACATCTGAATTGTCACCTTGTACCACCTAGACAGACTAGGCTTTTAGGGCTTGGCAACATGACATCAAATTGCTCTTTGAAACACTGACCAAATATATACAGGGCCGATACTTGATAAGGCATTATTGGTATTGATATTGGTTTATTATTGTCACTTGTACCAAGGTACAGTGAAAAACTTGTCTTCATATGAAAATTTGTCCATTTGTAGTGGAACAAAGGTGTTTGCAGGAGGAAATAAAACCAGAAAGTACATCTAAACTGGAGGCTAAACCCTGTCTTGAAACTGAGGAGTTCACCTGTATCTGAGTTAAACTTTCAAACTGCCACCTTCATCATTAACTTTAAATGAGCTCTTGGATGGGGGAAAAGGACTAAATTTGAAGTTGGCAGCTGTCCCCCAGACCCTCAGTAGGCCCATCTCCTGCTCTGTTCATTGTAAATATGAAAAATCTTTGGGCCACTAATTTACACATGTAGGGGCCTTGGGTACTTTGATTCATTTCCAAAGTTAGGCCTTGTTATGTGTGTAAACACTTTGGGCATATAACTATCCATGACCGTATCTCTCCCTAACATTACTCTCTCCAGCCATATAACCATTAAAGAATACTGCATACTCTACATCCCTACACATTTTCTGTCATCTTCAGCCATCTCAGCCTTATGCCCTGGAATTCTCTCCCTAATATGCTCTACTTCTCTAATGGTATACTTAAACCCACTTCTCTGGGAAAAAAACTTCTCCATACCCCTATGTCTTGCTTCGTTAAGCTGTGTATAGAACCTTAGGATATATTTTTATACTAAAAGTGCAATATTGCTTTTAATAACACAACAACCGATGTGGGCAGCATATAACTGGTGTTGTTTGATTTCCCTACCACTTCTTGTTTGTTGTAACCCAGCAAGAGGGGTGCATTGAAACCAATCATCTAGGCTGCCCCTAGAACACTCTACGCAAAAGATGCATTTCACTGTGTGTTTTGATGTACATGTGACCAATAAAGATATCTTATCTTATCTTATCTTATCTTATCTTATCTTATCTTAAAAGAAAGTGGTCCAGTTCAATAATCTCTTTCTACAAGGCAACTAGCTCACAACCCCTTACAAATGATTGAGCTTTTTGCATTACTGCTGAACTGCATTCATTCAGGAATTCTACTGGCTGGCTCATTATATATTCATTGTAGGTTGCTAATGATGCTCCCACACATTCTCTGTCAGAACCAGCAGTGCCAGAAATCATATCAATTATTCTGTGTGCAGTGTGAAGCTGGTGAGTTTGTGAAGTCACAGTTTACCAGCCCCATGCTCACTGAGTTTCCCCCTAGGAAACCTCTTGCTTCTCAGTTGAGTACAACGGCACTCAGGGAATAACACAATAAAACAGGCTCATGAGTGCCTCTCTATAACTTATTCACTCCTGGCATTTTCCTCGACAGAAGCTCCCATGTCTCCAAACTCCACCAGCTAGCAAAACAAGGACTGCAGTTGCATGCAAAGAATATTTCCTTCTAATGTTAGCTTGGACTTTCATTGACTCTGGGTCAAAATTCTGGAGCTCGCTAAATGATGCCACAGTGTAACTGTTCTTGAGAACAGCATGGACTACATAAACTGTAGAGGTTCAATTGTAAGGCTTACTATCACCTTCTTCAGGGCAAATAAGGATGAGACACAATGCCATGTTCCTGAAAATCATTTTGAAAACTCACAAAAATTCTTCAGTGAAGTTATTGATTCTTATGATCTTGGGATCCATTTAACAGTATAGAAGATAAAAAATGTGTTAAGCAGGTGTTAAATCAGGAACTTGAATGACGAATTTATGGCCTTGTCTTTCAATTGTCTTTCAACAAAATTCAAAGTATAATTCTTATCTAGTTAAGAAGTGGGGTCTGAAACATCAGGCACAAAATGCTTTTTTCAGTTTCAAAACGGCGTCTAATGAATGAATGCACATTTATAGGGCAAGACATTTTCTGTGCAATTAGACAAAAGACTTTAGGGCTCATAAGAGGAACACTTTTACCACTCAGAGTCAACTTTAAGCAGAGTCAGTTACAATGCAAAACTTCCTTAACTGTGTCTCCTCAATTAGAACAACCTTGGATTGTGAAGCTTTCCACTTGTTCCTATTTTGCTCTCCTTGATTAAGCTGCAGATTTTATATCTGTTAATGTTGGCTTTAAATTTTGGGCTAATGTCCATCCGCGATTAGATTGCTCAAATTCATAGTGCACAGGACTAGCAGCTGGAAGAATTTACTTCACATCAGCTCAGATGGATTCAAACACAGGCTCTTAACATGGAAAGACCTGAATCTCTACACAAATCAAGTCTCCATGCATCACAGAGGGGGATTTTATGATTTATGCTTCTGTCAATCATGAAGAGAAGAAATTTATAAAATCTGCCATTGTATTTGTTAAGACACTATAAGTTAATGCTCATCATTAAATTTCTTTTCTTTATCAGCAGAGAATTAATCCTGTAGTATGCAAGCAACTAATCTTGATTCTCTATGATAATTCCTTGGTACCATAAACTCATGAAGGGCATTCTGAATCTCAGCACTGAGTGTTTGCTGGATTATACTCAGAAACAGGATATACAAATAGAGTTTGATCCCCAGGCAATATTCATTGCTTCCTTCTGATTTCCTGGGTAAGAATGATGAAACTCAGGCTCCATAGAAGACTTTTCAAGAAATGGTCTCTCTTCCTATATCAAGGTGAAAATACCTCATATCAAGAACTGACTGGCCTCAGCGGAGATGTCTGCAAACTAAGCTATTTCTCCTTTTGACTAAAAAGCCTGGCAGAAGAGATTATGATGGATATAGGGGTGGGAGGGTTGGGAGAACACAAATTGTTTCAATGTCTACATATAATAGGATTTAGAATTTGTTTTCTTGTATTGAAAATAGTTGTAATGTGTTTGATCTGATTTCATTACAGTGAACAAACTGAGGTTAGGTTTTAACTTTTAAAGCCTATAAATGTGGCATAGAATTATAACAGGAATTCCTGCAACTATCTTGACTGCAGTTGGATCTGGTTTTGAAGAAATGCTTTTGTAATGTATAAACTTCCAATTTGTAAGATTATTTATTGAATAAAATGCCTTTAAATATTATCTTTAATTTCTTGATGCTGAGATACCATGCATCAACTGGATCTCTACATACAACAATTTCCCATTTAAAAGCAAATTTAACTAATTACAAGAATTCAACAAAAAGTTTACATCTAAACTATTCTTCTTGTGAGGGTATGAAGCATTTAAAAATATAAAGGACTTAAGGAAGAAAGACCAAAAATGTATTGGAAAGGATCTTAATTGGCTTTGGGAGTTAAGGCCAAATGAGACAAATGGCTAATGTTTGAGAAGAGGTGCTGGTGGGGGTTAATGTAAATGGTTGAGGACATTGTGATCTTATGCTAATGAACTTTGTACTAAGAGATATGTGGAAATACAGAGAAGGCATTTAAACATTGCTTGACTGTAATCTATTTTTAACAAGTACAAATATCTATTTTTAACAAGTACATATATGCTTTATGAATATGCAATATACACATCACAAGATACATAAAGTTTCAACATATTTCTCATAGGATATTTAAACATGTTCATATTTCTCTATTGATATATGAATTAAAATAATAAAATGCAATGACTATTTTCCACATCAGTTTCAGAGAATGCTCTCCATGACAATAAATGGTAGTTAAAAATACATTTTTATCATCCTTGTGCTTATTTTTAAGAGAAGAATGGGGATTAAGCTTCAAACCTGTGGAAGTGAGGAGTGCTACTGATGATGCTTCTGCCTATGATATATTTCACCTTGTTTTTTCAGTGTTCGGTGTCAGTAACAGTTTCCATTCAGCCAGGCTGTATAAAAGCAGCACATAATTAAAGGCTCTCAACAGATTCACAAGAATGCCAGGTGGATACATGCTGACGCATATGGCAGCAGTTATCAGAAACAGAAAAGGAATGAGAGCATAAGTCTAGAAGCTCAGTTTGAGAGTTAAAAAGGCCATTAATATGTACACAGTTCGCTTCCTCATTTAAGTTGTTCAAGATCTAATCTCCAACTCCTCCACCCCCACACAATATTTCACCCATTCTCAAAATGGGTGGTTTTGGATTGCATGGGTTGAGAAAATCTAAAAAAATCTAACCGGATTGCCCCAAATTCTGGCTTTAACAGAGGAGTGATTAGAAGCAAGTAATTAATCCGCTTCCAGATGGGGGTTGATCATTGAACTATTAAACTAGGCCTTTAAGCCTCGGAAGTTACCAATATTTTTAATCTAACCCAACACTTTAAAAGAGCAGAGGGCTGCTAGATCCTGGAGGTCTTGTTTTCCATCTACACACCAAATCCAATTTACTTTGCACAGATACTGCAATTTGACAACTCTCTTAATCTTTCGTCCAACTCTCCCAAAGTTGTTCCCTGCTGATTCTTCTGATCTCTCCCCTATCGGCCCTACCAATATTTTCTTCTCTGAAGCTCTTCTGGTTTCAAAAACAACACTCTGACTCAAACTTCCCGTCTTCCTTTTGAGGCCCTTTCAATCCAGCCCCTCCATCTTGACTCTTTCATTTTCCCCTCTGAGGCTGGACTGACCACTGCCTTTCCCCACTGATCTTCCCCCTCCCCAAGATGTACCACCAACTGTTCCACCAATTACCGCCCCACCTGCCTGACCTGAGCCTCCAGATCCCTCTCTCACGTTTCTCTATCACATAACTGTCATTTGATACTAAACATCGACCCACTTATTATTCATCCAATGTCTCAATTTATTTAGCTGCAAAAATTCAGCAGGATCTGAGAGAAATCTGTCCTTGCTGGTTTCCCAACATCAAAAAAGCCCTCTGTGCTCCCTCTCTGTCTCTTAGTAGTACTAGGCCTTTGCTTAATTCTCTGCTAAATCAGGAATTTATCCAATTTCCCATTTCTGAACTTCCACAGAGTCAAAATTCATTGCACTAATTGGCAATACATTCTGCAATTCAGCAATTCTAACTGCAAAGAATTTATTTCTCAATTAAGGAAAGTCTGTGGATATTTTTCTTCAAACTATGGATTTACTTTATAAGAAGAAATATCAACTTCAGGGAATTTTGATATTTTCATTAAAAACATCTCAAATTTCATTGCATGTTGGATGTTTCCAGTGATGAGAATCACCACTGGGTGTTGCTATGGTAAATTAAGTTCAGACTAGCCTCAGAATTAATTTGTTGTTTTATACTCCAGTCAGCCATGCTACACACAGAGAATCCCAGGAATTTTGTGGGATTTTGATGCTGCAAGTTGCCCTTCGGGCAGAATTGACCTTGTGCATTCAGTGTTTCGTGTAGAAGTTATCCTGAATGTGTGGTTGCTCCCCATTTGAGACACTACAGGGAAAGTACAATGGGAGAAGGGGTAACACAGAGATAAGGAGAGTGAGGTTGGAGACGGTTGAATCAGGGGTGCTGGGAAAAAATATCCTGACCCACACATGTTGTCAAAATTCTCTGTGAGGTAGTATTATCTTATAGGGGAGAAAGTGAAATGCTACAGACAAAATGGTACAGCTTTTTAATATTATCAGTTTCATATGATGGCTCTTTATTGTGTTCATATTTTTCATAATGAAATAGAAGGAGGTCATTCAGCCCATTGAGTCTATGCCAGTTTTCAGAATATTCCAGTTCCCTATTTATTTTCCTGCGACCTATTCTTTCAGACATGCCTATCAATAGCATCACTCTCAATCTGATTTGCCTACCAGGCATCTATACTAGGGGTAATATACAGTAGCCAATTAACTTAACAACTAGCACATCACTGGGGTTCTGGAGGAAAGCAGTACACCCAGCATAAAATCACCTGGTCAAAGGGAGAACATGCAAACTCCACTCAGACAGAAGCAGAGTCAGAATTGAACCTGGGTTTCTGGAGCTGTGAGACAACAGTACCACTGTGCTCTGGTTATGCACAACTATCACATCCACATTATCAATATCTTTCATTAAATTTAAAACTTGGATGATATTCACCTTTAATCTGATTACAACGAACATATATTTAGCTTTATGACCTCTTCTTAGAACTCAGTGACCAAAATCTCCTATGAGATTGGCCTTTTTGATTCCTTTCATGATAGATTTTTGTAAATAAGTAATCATAATTTATACAGAGGATACTGCAAGGAATTCTGCAACAGTTTTTGTACAAATTATTTTGTTCTCTAGCTGTCTGTGCTACTCTGTTGAGTTTATTCAGAGTTGAGATTGACAGAAAGGGAATCAAGCTACATCGATCTGGTGAGAAAGTGGATGAGGTTCAGGATCCACCATAATCTTACTTTCTGGCACAGCAGAGTCTGTAGTCTACTCCTGCTTCTATTTCCCATATCCTCTAATGTATTACTTAATGATTAAACCTCACTGGAGAATGGCACAAAGCACAAGTAATTTTGTCGGTAATAAAATGCATGTTTTTTCCCTTCTTAGCTCAGCTAGCAACTCCTATTCCAATGTCTCCATGACAATCTAAGCAGATACCAGAGATTGTGCCCATATTCATTTATTGACTGATCAATGAAGCAGATTCAATTAAAACTTGGTTTTGTTGCCCAGGTTTGGTGATATATATTGCAATACATGAATTGGATTGAACATGGTCTAGAAGCACATAGACCTTCTGTAGTATCTCTTTTTTCACATAACTTTTTTAAGCTGCTAGCATAATGCTTATCTTAGGATCTTCTTCCAAATCAGGTACTGCTCCGGAGCAGGTTCCAACTTGGTCTGCTTTGGTTTCACCTGGGATGATAATTAGTGGTTGCCAACAGAATGGAAGAACGTCTCTTAAGAAGTTTGATTTGGGGAAAAATGAGTACTGTCAACCTATAATGAACCAACTCACTTCCTATCATTGTCTTCCCTCACCCACCCTTCCCAAAACCAAGACTTATTCAAGAATCTCTGAAAGCAAGGTGCCTGCAGTAAGCTTAGCAAAGGGAAGCCCTGTGATTGATGGGTCAGGGTTAGTCACAGATGCAGGCAGTGTTGCAGCATTTCAATTCCTTCTTCTGATCAGTTATCCAGTCAGCTGCAGGTGTACACTTCCTCAGCCATGGGAGGGAGCATTTAACTCTGGACTACATCAGAAGCTAACAAAACTCAGAAAGGAGAAAATAGTTGTAAAACGTACAAATTAATTACCACTTTGATCCTCTTCATAGCCTCCTCATTAGAAGCTTAAATATTCAAACCCCACTCCAGGGCTAGAGCTCGTGACAGTTCAGTACACTGTTGGTGGAATGGTGTATTGTTGGGGATCTTGCCATCAAAGCAAGGCTTGGTGTGTCTGATTATAAAGATACTGAGGTTTTTTGAGGTATTGCATTTTGGTTCCCTGACCAGCATTTCTCCCTAACCCAAGTGGATTAATTGGTCTTTTAACTCATAGCTCTTTGTGAGACTGAGCTGAGTTTAAAATGGTTACTGTTTTTACCCAGGGAACAATGGTAATTGGACTTCAAAATAATTAATTCATGTAAAGTACTTTGAGACATGAGATGGAACTGTGCAATTCTGGTAGCTGGACTTGCACAATCTGTTCCCGTGCCATGCATACCTACATCAGTGATAGCGTTCCTCTGTTTCTTTGTTTCTTGGTATTGAATTTGCTTTGTCCAGAACTACAATATAAATATCAACTGCAACAGGAGTTACTTTTTGTGATTGTAAAAAGATCTTTTTTTCTCATTTTTGAACAGTGAAGAGGTAGGAATTCTGAACAAAATTATCTGACGCCACTCTCTAGTGATAATACATTCATTTTCCCTCAGACCAGCAGTTTTCCTAAAATTGCCAACAATACGAATATTAGCCTGCTAATTAGTGAAGGTTCAACTCAGCCCAGCTGTATGTCTGCTTAAACTGCCAAATCTATATTAGATTGGACTCTGAAAGCATTCCAACCCAGTTCACAGAACATTAGAACCAATCTGGAATGAGCATTATGTCTGGAAGATTCCATGAACTTTGTTCAAATCATTGGAATATTTCAAAGATACTTTCTGGACATTCAAACACACAGAAAGTATCTGCCCCTACAATAAAATGGCACCGTGTAGGGAACCAGAGAGTCAGCACCAGCACTATCAGTGTGTGACCTCTATGCATCCACCTCATTCAAAGAATTGTGTACTTTGGAGGCAGTAATTATGGCATGCTACTCATTGGTAAACATAAGCTGCAGTTAATTTCAGGAGTCTGGTGTACCACTGGATTGGTTGTGTGATGCTTTTAATTCAAATTGTTTGGAAGGACAAGATTTTGTTCATTGCTGGTTTCTGGATCCTAATAAACTGTTGGCATTACTGGCCGGGTCTTCACAGTGGGGGGTTCGCTGGTGGCGCCCTTATCTTACTGTAAAAATAACAGAATAGTGTAGAACGCAGCAACCCCATCACATGGTACACCGTTGTAATACAGTCAGAGATCAACTGCACTGGCACAATAGGCACCAAATGGAAACAGGAGAAGATAGCATTGGAAGGTGTGTCATTCTGAGGCTAGCTTGATGCAGATGTAATTGACAGATGCACAAGAAAAATAATCCTTCTTTCTCTTAACACATGAGTGCACAGCTCTGGGAGACCAAGCTATGAACTGGAGATTAAATGGAAATATTACACCATCAGAAACAATAGAGGATGAAAAATAATGGCTTGGTATAAGCAATCTTATCAAAATACTTGTCAAATATGACAAACAGTTCCCACTCATACTTCTTTAAAGAGAAAAGGTCAGTATTAATACAAACAAAAAATAGCTGCCAAAGAAATATTATTGACTTAACATTGCTTCACTTTTTTCAGTTAATTGTTCTCAATCTATTTTTAATAGATCAACAAGGGAACTGGCCAGTCAGTGTTAGTGAGTCAGACAACAGGAAAGAGTTCATCAGTGCACACAACTGAAGTGACAAAATTGCTGCATCATCCTAATTTTTGACTGATTTTAAATGATGCTCAACCAGAATAACTTCTCCCGATGAGGCTCCAAGATGATCTCTCCAGCAGTAAAAGCTTTTTTGAAGAAAATCAACAGATGGAAGTTAATAATAATTGTAATGGTTATATTGGTAATTGCATTAATGATGAAAAGTGTCCTTAGTTATAAATCTGAAACATCTTGCAAATATACTTTGTTACTCCAGCTATTTTTACCAACAGAACAAAATGTTATTTGCATTGCTTTTTGTGGGATTTTAATTTCTTCATGAGAATATATTGATATATTTCATGTAGTTGGTGTGTTGTTTTACTTAGAGAGCAAAACATTGGCACTTTGAGGCTATTATTGTGACGACTGTGTGCACCCTGAGAACAATGCATCATTCGGAGGTTGAGATAATTGGCTGATAATGCTAACAGTTCAGCTGTGTGAAACAAACCTCGAACATGATCAGAGTACAGGATCCAGTCATTGCCTCTCATGGGCAGAGGAAAGGATTTTCTGTGTTTTCACTATCTGGTTGTACATGAGTTAAATCTGGATTATGCATACTTTAGAAAATGCTCCAGTTTGCCTCACTCCTCCTTGGTACTTGGCTAAATCCAAATGTTAACTGTTCCAGCTGACACTTCTCATGTTTTGTGTGGGAAGGGGTGCACATTTTACAGCAATGAGAAATAATGTATCTTTTTATAGGTAACAAAAGCACATGCATTAGCTCATTTGTCAGTGTAGAGGACTTCCATTGCAATGAGTACACTCACCAAGCACTACATCTGGAGGTAGTACAAATTCAAGGGAACGAAGAACATTAAATGAGGTTTATAATGGAAGTAAACCTGATTTTGTCCATTATTGTCCCAAGTTAAGATTCTTACATTAACGCTTTACCTGCACCTATGTACTCTTATCTGATTTTCCTGTTATATATGTGGATTTAGTTCTCTTAAGAAAATATTAGAAGACATATCATACATAGAGGTTAACATACACTGTTATTTTATTCTGAATCATGCAAACATTCTGCACCAACATCCACAAATTGGAGAATATTGCCAGAGAAAGTGGTTGAGGCAGGTACAATAGTATCATTTAAGAAGGATCTGTAGAGGTACATGCAGAGGTGGGGCTTGGGGGGGGGGATATGGGACTAGATGGGTGGGAACCATGGCTGGCATGGACTCCTTGGGCCTGTATCCATGCTGTATTGCTCTATGACTCTAATATCTCACCTCACTAATTTATTTTACTTACTCTTTTTACCCCTTCTTTCTCTTTCCTTAAAATATATACACACAAAAAAGTACGTTAAGACAAATGCTAATGCTTATCCTCAGAATATGGCAATCAGAAGGTAGGTTCGCCACTGATTAGGGCAGAGGAATCATAGGAGGAATCAAACAATTGTTTCAGTGTAAGTGAAAAATATATGTAAAAGGGTTTACCTTTCTCTTCTGTTGTTTGATAAGTTGAGCCAAACTTTGTGAAAATCATTTGGAGACTGTAACAGCAACTACAGGCATCCAGCATAATTATTTCCTTGGTTTGACCAATGTATCACAATGGCTTATAAGAATTATTTTGTCTGCTTGGTCTCACTTGTAATGAAATATTTCTTGATGCTACATTTCATGACCTCATGTAAGTGGAACAAGCCAAGCTTTGAATTTTAGCATAAAATGTCTTTTCTCTTTTGCATTCGTCTACACTGGGAAGGCAAGAGCCTGATTTGGAGATAAGGAAAATGGATACCAGGGGTCAGCCATCCATGTAAAATCAGTGCAAATTAAACTTTTGCATCTCACACTATTCCAACATGTCCAAGGTGCCTGTGAGATACAAATTTCCTTTTTAGAGAATATGAAATTTGAACCAGTAAAGTTAAAAAGCATTCACAAGGACTAATCAATCCTTGCTGCCTTTTCAGCAGCTCTGTTGATCTCAGAGCTATTTCAATGTATACCTTTAATATAATATTTGTAATGTAATAAATGCATTAAAAACACTCTGAAGCAGAATCATTAAGCCTTCACATCCTGTTTCACAACAGGGATTGTTTTGATTTTGTGCAAAAGCATAAAATGGAAGATGGTAAATCATCAGACCATTTTACACCTTTCCCTTTTGTCTTTAAGGAATATAAGTATTAGGAGAAATTCATTTCTCCAGTTTCACATTATGATACAAGATCAAAATTAACCCTTGAAAACTTTTCCCCACACAGGACACATTATAATATTTACTAATGGCAATTATTTTATCTTCAGTTGTGGAATGTCTTGCCCTCCTTCCTCAGTGCATACACTCACTAGTAAACTGTACCCTGAGATTACAGATTTTCTTGTTTCCTCCCAGACCTAGATTTTACTCTCCTCTGGGTGCAGGCCCTGCTGCAGGCCCCGTGTATTGTCAGTAAAGGTTATGGAAGTAGCAGCCCGATGTCCTGTTGTGTTCCACCGCACAAGTCCACTTGTCCCATGTGTTTGTGTATTATACACAAGAGGACCTGAAAGGAAAATCCCAGATTTTGCAAACTGCATAGGGAGTGCCTCATAACATCTCATGGACAGTTTTTCAAAGAAAGTCAATCACACCACACACATAAACATTATGCTATATGGAAGAATTTCCAGGCCTCCACATTTCCCCCTATCTGTTGACCTTCTACTCTTTTAGTGCCCTTCCTGATTTGCCTCTTTCTATGCTTCTCACATATCCTCTTATCTGCATAATTTTCTAATAATTTCCTTTTATGTAAATTCATCCATTAGTTTCCCATCACTCAAGCAAAAGCAGCCATTTACAAGACTTATCAGGCCTGTGTTAGTGCAACTTAAAATTAACTTGCTTGATCAGGTTCTAGTTCATGAAGACACACCACTCCCCACCCCTTTCTGCTTTCCGCAACACTCCTGCATCTTTCATGTAAACAATTCCAAAACTGTGTTGCACAAGACTGATGTGGGGCTGCTGCTTTCTTTGGCATCCTATTCCTCCCTCTGTAAAATTGTGATTTCACCCGTCCTGCTGACCCTTTCTCCAGAATAACATTTTTCTCAGTCAGATTAGCCTCTAGGCCATTGTCTTACTTTGCCAGCTTGGAGTCACCCAATTACCTAAGCTCACACATCCTCAGAGGCCATACATCCATTTCACCAAGGTTAAAATGGACTTGGTCTATCCACAATTACCATTGATTGGTTAATAGTTTAAACATATCGCTCTACCTCTCCATCCTCAAGTTCCCTCTCTATCTCCCTAGCACTCTGTAATGGTCTCAGAGTTCATCAATGCATGGAAAGGCATGTTAAATATGCATTCACTAGCAGCTCAAAGAACCTTTGGAGAAGTCTTCTGTTGCTCTGTTATGTTTTAGCTGGTGAAATCCCATGACAGTCACTCTACCCAGTGGGAGTTGAAAATGGAATCAGGGTTCTCTGTATGTCACAGAGCCTGATTTACAGAGATTAAACAGGCCCCCAGTGCATTCAGGCTGGCTAATCAGTCCCCCAGAAACCTTTGGGAAAAATATTGGTGAAGTGGTAAAGGAGCAGTAAGTCCACCATCATCACCTTAATGTTTTTTAATCCTCTCCTTTGGCCATGCAATTGAAGTTTGAATCTCCCAAACAGTTCTATTTTTATTTATAGGTAACGGCACAGGGATCAATCATGTTGTATAGTGTTGCACTGATCTGTGTTGTCAGACAGCAAACATAAATCTCATCTTATACTTTTTCTTGATGTGACATCACCCATTGACCACCAGCTGACTGAGTGGAGAAATGAGCTATATAAATTCTTCAGCATTATCTTCAAAATTCACCTTCTTTGTCACCCTATACTCTAGATCCCAAGCTGACCTCCAAGTTGTTGTTGACTGATTTACTGAAGCAATAAGAGAATGGGCCTTACACAGAGCTCAAGACCTCATTCCCTGGCACAAAGCTTAAGTCTTACAGGACAAGAGTGATAACAAGACTCCCAAATGCTTTGAAGGTGTGGACTGCTTACAGCAGGCATGGCAAAGCAATGGAGAGATACATAAACACTGTTTACAGAAAATACTTCTGATCCAGTGGCAAGGAAAATGAACCAATGTGCAACATCCCCCCACTGAGGTTCTAATTAAGCACAGTCAGCTCTGATGGACAGGCTGCATATCGGAATGACTGGCGTCAAACTGTTGAAGCTGGTAACCTATTCTGAATTTCATGGCAAGAGATTTCCAAGAGGGCAAAGAAAACATTTTGTGGACATTCTCAAAGCCTTCTTGAAAATACATAATATTCTTATCAACTCCTGAGAATCCCTGGCCAAAGTTGTAGTGGCTGGGGAGGTTCCACTGGTTATCTTCTATATAATTCTCTTTTCAGTGGGGAGTGGAGGAGGGGTGGGTGATTTTCAATTACCAAGACTGAAGAACATCCAGTTTGTCCAGTCTGGTTAGATAACTTAAATAGGCAAGGCATAGAAGGATACTGTCCTAATTCAGGCAAAAGGGATTAGTGTAGATGGGCAAAAAGATCAGCATGTACGTGTGGGCAAAAGGACCAAATCCTGTGCTGTACAATGTTATGATTCTAACACCATTATCAAATACATAGCTTTTCTGTGTACCATTGCTGGCATATATCTTTAACATTAAGGTGACCAGTACAAGAAATGGTTAAGCATTCAGCTCATTTTATTAATTGCTGCTTTAAATCAGTAACTGCCAAAGCAACTAATATGATTGGACTGCTTTCAATCTCAGCCTCAGATAATTCTGCACCATTCAGACAGGATGAACATCACAATATTTTTTTACTTGCAATCTAGGCTAAGTATTATCTTTCACTCTTTTAACCATTTACAAATTCTTAGTTTATGTCCAAAATCCAACTTAACTTCCAGCTTGGTATCATCTGAAAACCTTGTAGCTGATGTGAAAGTGGTATGGGCACAGATTAAATGAAACTTTGAAGTAGAACAGCCCATTATCCAGGGTTGAATAAAGGCTTACTAAACATATTTAAGTACAAATAATTAGAACAAGCATATAAATATCTTAGTGCCTGTAGGTTTCAGCACAAAAATTAGTGATTTATTGAGAACATACGAATATTAGAAATAGGAGCAGGAATTCAGTCCCTTCTGCCTACTCCACCATCCAATGAAACCACAGCTGATCTTCTACCTTGGCATCACTTTCCTGTACCAACCGTATATCTCCTGATTCCTTTAATATCTTGAATGTATTTTAGTGGCGGAGCCTCCACAGTCCACATGGTTAGGGAATTCCAAACAATCGCTAGCCTTTGGGTGAAGGAATTTTTTTCCCATCTTATTTCTGAATGACTAACTCTTGCTCTGAGACTGTTGACCTTGATTCTAGATACCCCAGGCAAGGGGGAAACATCATCTATGCATTTACCCTTTCAAGACCAGTAAGAATTTTGTATGTTTTAATGAGATTGTCCCTTATCCTTCTAAACTCCAGAGTGTTCAGAGAGTCTTGAGATTCTGCTTAATCTTTCCTTGTGGTACCAGCTCTCATTCACTGGAATCAACCTGGTGAATCTTCACCGCACTCCCTCTATCACAAGAATATCCTTTTTAGGTAAGGAGATTGAAAATGGTGTGGTCCCACCGGAGTCTAGGTAATTGCAACAAGGAGTCTTTACCCTTGTACTCAAATCCTCTTGTAAATAACTACCAACATACTATTTGCCTTCCTAATTGCTTGCTGTAGCTGCATGTTAACTTTCAGTGGCTTGTGTACAAGGACACTGAGGTCTCTCTGAACTCCAACATCTTTTAATCTCTCACTATTTGAAACAGGTCCTGCCTTTCTATTTTTCTGCCAAAGTCAATGACCTCACCCTTTTTCCACTTCATGTTGCATCCAGCATGTCTTCACCCATTCATTTAATCTGTCTACACCCCTTGAAGCCTCTCTGCATAAACAGTTATGTCACAGTTATGTAATAAAACACATAGTGTGAACATGGTATAAAATTTACAAAGTTTGGAGAATTCTGTATTCATTTTCCTAATAAATTGTTGACTTAAAGCATTGCCAAATTAAAACAAAATCAAAATATGGCAAGTTAGACCAATGCTTAAATCAGTTAGTGAAATGTTCAACACCATGCCCAGGTTTTCTGACAAAATTGACTGCAACCAGGAGCTGTTGCTGACATTCCTCACAGGACTAAAAATAAAACTTCTTTCTTCTTCCTCTTTTAGGACTTGCTGCTTATTTGCGTTGTTGCAACTGCCTCATTAAGTAAAGAATATAACAAAGGATTTTTGAGATCTAGCAGTGCTGGCCAGAGTTGTAACGGCATGAATGAGCAATGGCTGTGGTCCAAAAATGTTCAGTTAAACTTCCATGAGGTCGCTGCCCGAATAAATTATCTCACAGGGCATTAATCAGGTCACAGTCTGTTTCCAGCACCTGCTTAAATAGCTTATTAGATTTAATCATGATATTTAACTTTAATTTTGCATCGTTTATCACAGAAAGTCGAAACGATTCCGTCAGAGCAGTGGAGTATGAAAATAATGGGCTTTCTCTCACTTGATTCATTCTCCACTGCACATGTCAAATTTTGGTTCTTTCAACTTCACAAGCTTTCAGTCAAAGGAAGCTACATATGGAAACAGAGGGGCAGATGATCCAATTTACATGAACCTCAAAGACTGGTTTCTAGTCAGAAAGTAGCAGCTAGTTATATCCTGATGATGTATATGGTTCTGTATCTTTGTGTCCTGTATATTTCAACCAACAAGTCAATATATAAAAAACTATTTGCTTTTCTCTGATGCAATTTTCTGTAAACATATAGCACCTCTTCAGTGCTTGCAATTAATTTTTCTGAGAGTTATGGAATAATATCCTGTGAGCAATCCAATTTTGATGGGCAAAGTTGAATTAAAAAACATGTTCAAGTCATCTTAATACATGCTCGTACATGGTGCAAAATATTTATAGCTAATTTCTCTCAGGCAGCATATACTTACATACTCAGTTTTCTCTCAAGCTTCTGCTGTCTTTAATGTTATTAGATTAATTTACAAAGCTTATCACAACAATTTATTTTATAATCACACTGGTATCTATAAGTATGGAGTGCAGCTTAAAACCTAGTTGTGGAATTCTGTCTGATAGTAATAAATAACTGTACAACAAAAACATTTAGACTGAAACCTTTAACTGCTAACATTTATCACAAGTTATTTAATTTTAAATTTCATTTTTACATTCTAACATATCAAGGTAGGCACCGTTCCTTTTCAGCAGGGATGTAAGCTGTTTAGCAATATATGCATATAAATTTAGAATCCTAATACTAATGTTATGATACTATAATACAACTGAAAAAAGACAAAAATAGATTACACCCAGGTATTAAATGAAAACAGTTTTGTTTATTCTCAGTAATTAGCTGTACTTTCAACTCCATTCCAGCAATCTGCACTCTTAGTCACAAGACATAACATAGTTTTTTTCTGTTTTTACCTTGAAGTGAGCAATTAGATGTGATGCGATTGGTCCTTCAGCATCTCCCAAATGCAGAAAGGATTCAGATGTAGTGCTCTCCTTAGCTTTAATACCATTCACTTTCACTGCAAGCAGCAGCTTATGGCACAGTCCGTTCCAAATAAATGCATCAACATCAGCCACTTCATTATCAATTAATCATTTCCAGTGACCATACAGTGATCCAGCAAAAGATAGCTATTAAAGTGGAACTCGGTTAAGCTGCAACGCTTTCTGAGCTCAGTGCAGCTTACATTTCCCCGGCTGCTTCTGAGGTGGAATGCTTGTCACTTCATGAACAGCAAGCTAATAAAACCCTGGCAGAGGAACCACGAGCATAGGCTCAGCTTCACATTATGCATTGGGAGGAGTTTTGTCAGGTGACAACAGCGATTCAAACACTGGTGTCTATGTGTGAGAACCTTATGGGAGATGTAGTTATTTTTAAGATACTGGTTGCTCATTGATACCCTGGTACTTTCAGTAACATTGTGTATTCCTGTGTTTCTGAAAACAATTAATTTGTTCAAGGCTTGGTAGACAAGAATAGACTCCATGGAAACTCGATCGGTTATTCTTCCTTGAATACCTGTACAGCTCCTTTGAAAACATCAATTGATACATAACCTATATTATGAAATATGAGCTGAATTAAATTGCAGAACTTGCAGGTTGGATGGATATGGGGAGCTAAGACTGGGAAATTGACAATATGCATAATAGTACAGTGGTAAATTACCAGATTATTATCCAGAGACCTATGCTATTGATGTTGTGGAGAAGGTTCAAACCCCACCACAGCTGCTGAGGAAGTTAAATTCAGTTAATTAAGATTTCTGGGATAATCTACTAGGTGGTTTTAAAGGCACATCTATTCAGGAGGGAACTCTGTTGTCCTTACCTGGTCCAGCCTTATATAAACTCCAGATCTGCTGTTGTGGTTGAGTTTTAACTGCCCTCCGAAATGGCTCAGCAGTCATACAATTCAAGAGGCAATTTTGAATAGGAAATAAATGCTGGCCTTGCCTGTGATATCCACATCCCATGAATGAATAAAAATGGAAGCTGGATCCATTCTCAAAGATTTCCCAATTTCACTCAAAGGTCCCAGCCTGGGAGAAATGGTTTGTCATTTTTGACCTACTAGTGACATAGCAGGAACTTATTGGTTTCAATGATCATCTGGTCCATAGGTTTTATGGGTTTTCTGAAACTCACCAGTGAAATTGAAAGTGCTGAAGCAATCTCATTCAGTGTTTTGTTGAGAAGTGTTTTGGAACCTTCTCCAACATTCTGTAAGAACATGAGTGATCTTTTAAATCAATTTCATTTTCCTCCATGATTTCCACTTCCTTTCCTTCCTCTAGTATCCACAAATCAATCAATCTCAGACATGAATAATGAGCATTGCAGAATTCCAAAGATTCATACCCCTCTGAGAAAAGAAATTCTCCCTCATTACACACCTAAATAGTTAACCCCTTTTCCTTTGACAGACTGCTAGTTCTAGTATTCCCAATGAGAAAAAACAACTTCCCACCACCTAATATGTCAAGACTCAAGATTTTATGTTTTGATGAGATCACTTCTCATTTTCATAAAATGTACACTTAGTCTTCTCAATCTCTCCTGATTGGTTTGTCCTACCCTTCTCTTTTGGACAAGGATACTAAATCTGCGCACTTTATCGTGTGATTTCACTGAGGCCATTTATACTTACAGCAAAATCCGTTTACTGTTCTACTCCAGTCTCTTTGCAATAAGATCAACACAATATTTTCTTTTATTCTTCTGTAGCTGCATGTTATTTTTAAGTGAATTGTTTACCAAGATATCCAGATATCTCTGGATACCAACATTTCCTAGTATCTCAACAGATCAGGCAGCATCTGAGGAGAGAGAAGCAGTGTTAACATTTCAGGTGAGGAGTTAATGATTCAGGTTAATGGCCCTTTAACAATGCCCTGAAAATTTAACCTGTTGCTCTCTCCACAGATGCTGCTTGACCTGCTGAGTATCTCCAGCATTTTCTGATTTTATTTCAGATTTCCAGCATTTGCAGATTCAAATTTCTTAGTACTTCACCATTTAAAAAATATCACATTTTCTAATTTTCCTATCTGTTTTCATAGAATTATATAACAGTACAGCACAATACAGGCCCTTTGGCCCACAATGTTGTGCTGACCTTTAAACCTCGCCTAAGACTATCAAACCTCTACCTCCCCCATATCCCTCTATTTTAAATTTCTCCATATGCTTATCTAGCAATCTCTTGAATTTGATCAATGTACCTGCCTCCATCACCACCCCAGGCAGCACATTCCATGCCCCAACCACTCTCTGGGTAAAAGACCTTCCTCTGATATCTCCCTTGAACCTCCCACCCATTACTTTAAAGCCATGCCCTCTTGTATTGAGCATTGGTGCCCTGGGAAAGAGGAGCTGGCTGTCCACTCTATCTATTGCTCTTAATATCTTGTACACCTCTATCATGTCTCCTCTCATCCTCCTTCTCTTCAAAGAGTAAAGCCCCAGCTCCCTTAGTCTCTCCTCATAATCCATACTCTCCAAACCAGGCAGCATCCTGGTAAATCTCCTCTGCACCCTTTCCAAAGCTTCCACATCCTTCTTATAATGAGGTGACCAGAACTGGACACAGTACTCTCTTACTTTTGTAGAGCTGCATCATTACCTTGTGGCTCCTAAACTTGATCCCACGACTTATGAATGCTAACATCTCATAAGCTTTCTTAACTACCCTATCCACCTGTGAGGCAACTTTCAGGGATCTGTGGATATGAAATCCCCACATCCCTCTGATCCTCCACACTACCCAGAATCCTGCCATTAACTTTGTACTCTGCACTGGAGTTTGTCCTTCCAAAATGTACCATCTCACACTTCTCTGGATTGAACTCCATCTGCCACTTCTCAGCCCGGCTCTGCATTCTTTTAACGTCCCTCTGCAATCTTCGACAATCCTCCACACTATCCACAACACCACCAACCTTTGTGTCATCTGCAAACTTGCCAACCCACCCTTCTACCCCCTCATACAAGTCATTAATAAAAGCAGAGGTCCCAGAACCAATCCTTGTGGGACACCGCTAGTCACAGCCCTCCAATCTGAATGTACTCAACCCTCTGCTTTCTACAGGCAAGCCAATTCTGAATCCACACAGCCAAGCTTCCCTTGATCCCATGCCCTCTGGCCTTCTGAAGAAGCCTACCATGTGGAACCTTGTCAAATGCCTTACTAAAATCCATGTAGACCACATCCCCTGCACTATCCTCATCAATCTTCCTGGTCACCTCCTCAACAAACCCTATCAGGCTTGTGAGACATGATCTGCCCTTCACAAAGCATTGCTGGCTGTCCCTGATTAGACCATGTTTCTCTAAATGCCCATAGATCCTATCTCTAAGAATCCGTTCCAACAGTTTGCCCACCACAGATGTAAGGCTCACTGGTCTATAATTCCCTGGACTATCCCTACTACCTTTTTTGAATAAGGGGACAGTATTTGCCACCCTCCAATCCTCCGGTACCATTCCCGTGGATAACGAGGATTCAAAGATCCTAGCCAACGGTTCTGCAATCTCCTCCCTCACCTCGCGGAGCAGCCTGGGGAATATTCCGTCAGGCTCAGGGGACTTATCTGTCCTAAGGTTTTCTATATTATGTTTCATCTGCCTCATTCCTTTTCCCCTTGTAGCCTTTTTGCTTCTTCCTCAAAGCTTATATACCAGCTAATCATAGTATCTCTTCAAACTTCAACACATCACATTCAGTCTGCTCATATAAACCATTGATCTAGAATGTAAGTAACTTAACCAAAGTACTGATCCTCACAGTACCTGCTCAACATAACGTGCCACACAGAAGTAACTCAGTCATTCCCTGTACATTATCTATCTAAGAATCAATCCTTAACCCATACTAATATAATATTGCCAATCCCATGATCCCTAATTTTGCTTAGCAATCACTTGTATGGCAAAAATTGAATGCATTTTGAAACCCAGAACTTTCTCCATCTCTACCCTCTACCCTGCTAGTCACAAATCTCTATTAATTTTGCCAAGCAATTTTCCAATCTTGTTATGACTCTCTATGTGGCATGTTAGAATGGACTCTGTGGTGAATTCTACCTTGCTACTGTGGTCAGGCCAGCTGACCTAGAGCTCCACATTTTCTCTCACCTTGTTTTCTTCAACAACAGGTTTAAAGTCCATTCTAAAGTCCAGGGAACTCTGAAAGATCAAGACTGGTGGATTTACTATATCTGAGGCTATATTTTCCAAAACCTTTGGAATGTAGGCCATTG